>NW_026526654.1:52945843-54277509 GCF_024362965.1 Panthera pardus
AGAGGGCGAGGGAGAGAGAGAGAGGGAGCGAGAGGGCGAGGGAGAGAGAGAGAGGGAGCGAGAGGGCGAGACAGAGAGAGACAGGGAGCGAGAGGGCGAGACAGAGAGAGAGAGACAGGGAGCGAGAGGGCGAGACAGAGAGAGAGAGACAGGGAGCGAGAGGGCGAGACAGAGAGAGAGAGACAGGGAGCGAGAGGGCGAGACAGAGAGAGAGAGACAGGGAGCGAGAGGGCGAGACAGAGAGAGAGACAGGGAGCGAGAGGGCGAGACAGAGAGAGAGAGACAGGGAGCGAGAGGGCGAGACAGAGAGAGAGAGGGTGAGACAGAGAGAGAGAGAGAGAGAGAGGGAGCGAGAGGGCGAGAGAGAGAGAGAGAGAGAGAGAGAGACAGGGAGCGAGAGGGCGAGACAGAGAGAGAGAGAGAGAGAGAGAGAGAGACAGGGAGCGAGAGGGCGAGACAGAGAGAGAAAGAGAGAGACAGGGAGCGAGAGGGCGAGACAGAGAGAGAGAGGGAGCGAGAGGGCGAGAGAGAGAGAGAGAGAGAGGGAGCGAGAGGGCGAGACAGAGAGAGAGAGAGAGAGAGGGCGAAACAGGGAGCGAGAGGGCTAGACAGAGAAAGGGAGAGCGGAAGCGAGAGAGCGAGAGCGAGCAAGCCCGACAGAGAGAGAAAAGAAGCGGAGAGGCAGAGAAAGAATCCCAAGCAGGCTCCATGCTGTCAGCTGAGAGCCCCATGTGGGTCTCGAACTCCTGAACCACAAGACCCTGATCTGAGCTGAAATCGGGAGTTGGATGCTTAACCAGCTGAGCTCCTCAGGTACCCCGCATCTATGTCATTTTTAAGGAGTGTTTTCATAGTGTTCTTACCCTCTCCTAGTCTACTCAGGGGGAAAATGACTCTCTTCTACTCATTCAAAGGTAAAACCTAGTGCCAGGTAAAACCAGTTTTTTGATATGAATAACACCAAAAAGATCACTGAAGATTCAGTTTAACAGAAACACTAAATTTTAAATACTTGGGGTGACAGTTACCCAAAAGAAAAGATAATAGAGCTTTGAATAAAAAAAATAATTCTCTATTGCCAAATTTGGGGTACCTGGGTGGCTCAATTTGTCAAGGAGAATTAATACATTATTTTTTCTTACTCATTTAGGCATCTATTATATGTTAAATTGTATCCCTCCCCCCCCACCCCCCAAAAAAGGTCTGTTGAAATCTTAATCTCCAGTAACTCAGAATGTGACCATATTTGGAAAAAGAACCCTTAGGGAGGTAATCCAAATGAAGCCATTAGAGTAGGCTCTGATCCCAAATAACTGGCACCCTTACAAAAAAGGGGCAATTTAGATAGACTATGGGAAGATACAGGAAGAAAATGGCCATCTGTCTAGGTAGATGCATCTACAAGCCAAGGAATGCCAGGGATTACCAGTCAATACGAGAAGCTAGAAGAGGTAAGGAAGGAATACAGCTGCCCTAGAGCTGTGAGCAAAAGCATGACCCTACCAGTATCTTGACATCAGACTTCTAGACTCCAGAACCATGAACAGATAAACTTATATAGTGTTACATAGTCTGTTATGGCAGCCCCAGGAAGCAGCATTTCTCATTAAATTTTTAAATTTTAATAAAAGATGGCATAGAGAACTGTGAAACATCAGCATATAATTAGATCAACCTGAAAAAAAAATCAATGCTAACTGCCAGAATTGCTGTCATAACAAGATAACCTTTGAATGTTGGAAATTAAAATAGGGGATTCATTAAACACTAGTTTTGAACTATCACTTCATAAAGCTGGAACTTGGCTTAAACCCTGTTTTAAATATGACTTAAATTCAGATTCAGCTAATAATTTGGCTTACCCACATTTTAGTACATGTAAACTTTGTAAATTATAACCTAAGACTCTAAGATGTGCACATAGTTCTGTGGATCATAGATAATGTCGCCCACGGATAAAAATGTTCTAATCATTAGCGTATATCTTGGCTGAAAAGCAGAGGTTTGAAAATGTAATGACTAATATTCAAGGAAACAGAGGTTTGAAAATGTAATGACTAATATTCAAGGAAAAATTCCATATGCTGTATTATCTTAACTCCGTGTAACACAGAAAATTTTCTTAAGTACTGTCCCCATACTCTACCAAGCCTAACCAATGGCAGGGTAGGGTGACCATTTTCCACGCTGGTCTTTGAATATAGAACATCAAATTCTATTTGACAGATAACAGATGCTTTTACAATTTCTATATTTGTAATGTGAGGAGAAAACTATTAAAAATTATGGAAAAATGAAAATTTTAAACCTGTGTCTTTGTCTTCCATGTGAAGCAAACAAGTTAAAAAAATTGAGCCTTAGGAAACCACAGGGTACAGATTTGTCACCAGTAAAAGGCTGCGTTAATGGGGGTCTATTCTGCACTCCTTCCCTAGGCAGAAATTCCACTGAAATCAGAATCCAATATTTACTGATAGAGGTGAGAGCTACATAAATTATTTGCTAAATAATATTTGAGTTACACTATGGGTAAAATTTTTAGAAAATGGGGAATCTTCTGCTGTGAACAGAAACAGGATTAATTTCTAATTTCCATTCCATATTGGAAATGTATTCTGTATATAGTATACTTATTTTCACTTGTAGAAGATTTCATAAGCAGTTAATCATATAATCAAAATGTGATGACCATGAACTGTGTGCTTCTAAATTCAATCCACTTGTATGGAAACAGTACAAATTTTTCCATAAATGAAAGTTCAATACTGTTCTTTCCAGACTCTTCATGTTGCTGTATCATAACCTGTAATGACAAAGATAAGGTACTTCAGAAATAATTCCCGAATCTTTGTTTAGTCAACTTCATGTCCACATGTACATCCTTCAAGGCCCATATGGCATTTAGCGGGTCACTAATGCTGTGATTTATTTTTTTAAAATGCCTCTCGGCTCTCTGTTATACTTACTATAGGATTCAGGATTGAATATTCACTTAAGCATAGAGAGTGCACCATTCTTGTACTTAAAAGTCATTTTTTTCCTCCTAATTGTCTTCTCTAAGCATTTTATACTGTTAATTCAACATCGCTATATCAAGTCTTCAATAAGGGCTGTATGAGGTAAAGCTTAGAAAATCAATCAAAATAATATTCCCGGATGTAAATGTAATGAAAATTAATTTAGGGTAAGAGAACAGTACAGGCAAACAACAGCATCAAAAAAGCACAACAAAATGAAACAAATAATCAACCAAAATCCTTCAAGCATAAAACATTTTGATTTATTGATTTATTTTTTAGCGTTTATTTATTTTTGAGAGCGAGAGAGACGGGCAGAGTGTGAAAGAGGGAGGGGCAGAGAGAGGGAGAAATAGAACTTGAAGCAGGCTCCCGGCTCCAAGCTGTCAGCACAGAGCCCTACTCGGGGCTTGAACTCAGGAACCGTGAGATCATGACCTGAGCCAAAGTCAAATGCTTAACCGACTGAGCCATGCAGGTGCCCCCATAAAACACATTTTAAAAGGAAACTTCATTTTGAAATAAAATTAAAAACCCAGAAGATCTTGATCACCCTTTGTTTAAGTACCTTTTTTTTTTTTTTAAGACATGATTGTATGGAAAAAAATCAAAATACAGATAACTTTTTTCCTCAATAAGCAATAAATTCTAGCCAATTCCACAGAAACAGAATTGTTTTAGGTATTGTTAGTGATAGTATTTACTAACTAAAACCAGACAACTTTCTTTTGTTGCAACTTTGGAACTTCAGTAAAGTGCAAAAAAGCTTGTACTTCAAATATTACTGACGTACTAAACTTTGAATAGATGACATACCTAGTTGAAGTATTCTGCTTTTTCCCCACAATAATCAGCAAAGGTTTTCTTAGCTGCTAAAAGTTAATTGATACAAGCACATCCAGGAAAGACTGAAACCACCGAAGTAAAGAATAGGAAGAGATAGCCCTTAAGATTTGCATTTCTAATATGTCTCAAAGCAAAAGCACTTAGGCTATGCTAGATCAAGGTATTTGTACAAACATGTAGATGAGTATAAACAATGCATTCTGGATAGAGAAAGCACATGTTTTATTGGCCAGCAATGGGATAGTGCTCAGAGTAGCCTTGGCAGAATGGATTACCTGTCTCTATTTCAGCTGAAAAACCACGGTCTGGGCGAATGAGTACTCACGGCTCTTACTAACACTCCAAATAGTGTCCTCACACAGCTCTGTGTTCTGTGGCTGACTGATTAGACTGCTATTGCGTGTTTGCCCCTAAGATTCCAAGACTATTTACAGAGCATTTTAAACATGGACAAGCTGATGTCCTAAAATGAAACCAAGGAATGCATTTGAAAAACTGCGAAGAAACATGAAAGAGTAATGGAAATAACCAGGTAGAATAGAAAGAGCAAGTGATGGGAAAATCAAAACTCCCAAGGAATGATGACAGAAATGAATTATTTAAGGAGAATGTCTCAGTTTGGGAAAGAACAATTGTTTTCTTTACTAAGTACAACCACTACCCTGCTGTGGTCCTAGGGACACACATCTTGCTGCTCTCCTCATGGTGAAATGTTTCTTTGGTTCTTCTTTCCCACTCGTGACAGAGTTCTTACCTATGGGTTATGCTGGTGATAGATGAGTGTGGGTTAGAAGTTTTATACATTAGCATGTGCTTTCCCCCCTTCCCGTTGGCATTCTTTCAGCCAGGTTTATTGACAACAAATCTAACTGTAAGCATATTGCTTTTCAAAGCTGACCATCACATTAGAATTAGAAAGATGGTTAATTGCTATTTTTTTTTCTTTTTTTTTACTATCAGTACCCCAGCTCTGTGCTCAGATTCAATTTCAACTAACTGGAAGTGGGACAAACCAGGATATTTTTCTTCCTGAAGCTCATCAAATGATTCTGATTGTTGCCAAGGTTGAGATAGAGTAGAGAGATTCAAAGTGGTGTCAAAAAATTGGGTTAAGGTTTTGCAGTTGCCAGATGTATGGCCACTGACAAATCCAAATAATTTAGATCATAGACTTGTTAAGTAAAATGGGAATTACAATACTAATTCCTATCCCACAGGTGGTTTCAGGGTCTAATAAGATTAAATAGAATTGTGGAATATAAAACGTAAGGCATATGTTAGTTACTATAAGCTCTTGATGTTGTGTATATAGTGGAGGGGTGTGTTGGTATGCAATTTCTGCTTAATATGTTTTCAGGATCCCCTTAGTAAATTGCATTGCTACTTGTTTTCAATAGAAAGTTCACATTAATATGTAGAGAACGATTGCAGCGTTATCATATTGCTAATGCTACTTAGTTTATAAAAGGTAATTCGAATTATGATTAAAACATTTTCAGTTACTGTGAATTGATGTTAAGGTCGTAGAGTATTTGGCTTGGATTCTTGCTCTATATAGAACAGTGATTCATAGACAAATTGAGCTCTTTTGCCTCCTTGGAGAATACCTGATGAGCCAAACATTATTGCCTATGCATGCTACAGTGACAAGATGTGACCTTAAAGCAATGAAATGGACAGAGTTGAAAAAACAAAGTTATTTAATGGTTATACATTGAACAATACTTTTTTAAACTATACACTCAAAGGAAATAATACTAAGTAATAAAGAGCAGTTTGTACTTAAAATGTAAGAAAATATAAAATTAGAAATAATTTAAAGTTAGCGATTTGACTCATTGAGTCTTTGAACTTGAGGTACAACTTAGGCCTAAAAGAGCTTGCTTATGTATACACATTTAACAACACTTTTATAATATATATATCCATCTTCAATTAAATGGTAAATATGTCCAAAAGAGAAGTAAGGATCATGTATAATGATAATGCTAACTAAGGCTTTAAAAATCTTATTGACAGAAGTGTTGTTAATACTTTACATCCATTTTAACTGACTTGATGGTCAGAGCAACCCTATGAGGTAGGTATTAGTATTATCCCTACTTTAAAGATGAGGAAAATAGTTACCTAAGGTCACAGAGGTAATGAGGGCAGAGCTGGAACTGAATCCAATTTGCCTCCAAATCTGGGTCCCTGACCTCTATATTAGCTTGCCTCTCATTGTAATATTTATGCATAATTCAAATATTCCAAATACCTACCTACTGTAATGCAAGGCTTTGTACAGGTATTAAAAAAATATTTGCTCAATTGCACTAAGTTTAATGACACATTAGATGATGGAGTGTTAAAAAATCGATAGCTCTTGTATATTTAACTGTTTCTCACCTTGGGACTTTTAAAAAATGTTCATTTATTTTTGAGAGAGAGAGAGTGAGAGCATGCACAAGTGAGGGAGGGAAAGCGAAAGAAAGGGAGACAGAATCAGAAGTAGGCTCCGGGCTCTGTGCTGTCAGTGCAAATTCCCACACAGGGCTTGAACTCAGGAACTGTGAGATCATGACCTGAGCCGAAGTTGGACGCTTAACCAACTGAGCCACCCAGGCGCCCCTACCACCTTAAAACAAAAATCCTCTTGATATTTATAAAAAATGCCTCAGAGATTCAAGGATCCACCTAGAATATCTTCAGTGTTATTCCTCAATCTCCCTGAATTTTCCTGGTAACCTCTTGCTTTAGAACTGACCTACCTGATCTAATAAAGTCACCACCTTTAACTATAGCATGCTCTATAGCTAAGAACTGTTCTTTGTTAGTACTCCTCAAGCATGAGCTCCCATGGTAGAACTCTGTAATTTAGCTTACAGTAAGCTGTGTACTAAATGTAAAACTTAAAAGCTTCATGTTTTTGTTACTATAGAAAAACTACATTTCTCTTGTTTCTAGGATACCTGTTGAACTTTGTTATATTATTGAATCACTGAAGTCATCAATGTTTTAGAATAGGATATAGAAAACAACTATTAAAAGAGTTGGCTTAGACATTACCTAGTGTAACATTTGCATTTTGTTTATAAGAATATTGCAAGCTGCATTGCAAGACTCGGTCAAGAAATGGCAGCTAAAACTAGATTCAAGATTAGGAGGTATAGCACCTATCTCCTGTGTTCTAATATATTGCTTTTCCACTTGTGATGTAATGTACACCATTAACCTGATGAATTTCATTTTTAAAAACTTTATCCATGATTTATAAGTCCTAGAGAGAGAGAAAGCATGCACTATAATTATAAAAACATAAAAGATATTAAGAGAATTCAAGAATAACAAAAAAAGTGGAACTTGGAATATATTATGTAAGGAAATACAAATAGTTAGATTTTATTTATCAGTAATTATTTATATACAAGGCATTCTTCTCACAGTTAGGTTAAGTGTTCATGACTTGTGTAGTAGAACAAATGTAAGAAAGAAACCAATCATGATTTTAATTGCAAAACACTCTGTAAACTCTGAAATAACAAGAAGGAAAGGGCACTAGAAAAGAAGCTGGTGTGATAGTTGATGTGGTAAGACTTTAGATATTGATTTTATTGATGACCTATTCAGAAGAATAAATATAACAAGCTACATGAGAAATAGTTCTTAAATTATTTATAGGATATAAAATAGAAGGTATTCAATTTATTTTCATAGATAAATATTGTAGATTACTAACTCTCTTATACCAAAAATACTATAGCAAATTTTGAGAAGAAAAAGTATTTGACAAATAAAATTTTAAAATGTTGAAACAAACATATGTACTGAAAAAGTACTCAACATGACTCCTTTTAAGTTTCATCTACAGTCATAAAAGGCAGATAGTGAAAAACATTTACATTAATGAAGCCATAAAAGTTACAATTTAAGCATACATAATTTCAAAATTAAATAAATTTTGCTGCATGAAAAAATGCATAGAGAACAAACTTGTTTGATGATACACTGGCTTTATTAATATTTTAGGAAGAAAATAGCATTCTTTATCTGCCAGCATTTACCAAAATCTTTTAGTAGACTTATTATTTTCAAATAAATTATATATATCCCAGGTAATTGAGAATAGAGAAACAAGTTTAGGTATGTATGTGTGTGGCACATATGTATGTGTGTGTGTGTGTGTGTGTGTGTGTGTGTGTGTATGCAAACTGTACTTCACCTTAAATCACAATGAGGTTCAGTGAAAAAAATTAATGTCCCCAACTTGAAAATAACTTTGTGACTATCAATTTTTAGTTATCTAGCTGTGTAATTTATTTTTATTTCTTAATGCTTATTTATTTTTGAGACAGAGACAGGGCGTGTGTGGGGGAGGGTGTGACAGAGAGAGAGGGAGACACAGAATCCTAAGCAGCCTCCAGACTCCAAGATGTCAGCACAGAGCTCAACGCAGGGCTTGAATCAAAAAAGTTAGATATGACCTGAGCCAAAGTCGGACACTTAACTGACTAAGCCACCTAGGTGCCCCAACTAGCTGTGTAATTTAAAATAGGATAGATTGCATGGTATGTTCAAATAGAAATTAAACTGAGCAAATATTCTGTGAGAAGTGATAAATGGGTATGAGAACTGAAAATATAAAATCTATAATCAAGAGATGAATGTGAACCACATTTGATATGAACTCACAACTATATAGTCAATTAATCTTCAACAAACCAGGGAAGAATATCCAATGGAAAAAAAGACAACCTCTTTAACAAATGGTGTTGGGAAAACTGGACAGCAACATGCAGAAAAATGAAACTGGACCACATTCTTGTACCATACGCAGAAATAAATTCAAAATGGATGAAAGACCTAAATGTCAGACCTAAAAAACCATAAAAATCCTAGAGGAGAACACAGGCAGTAACCTCTTTGACATTAGCCACAGCAGCAGCTTTCTAGATTGGTCTCCTGAGGCAAGGGAAACAAAGGCAAAAATAAACTATTGGGATTACATCAAAATAAAAAGCTTCTGCATAGTGAAGGAAACGATCAACAAAACTAAAAGGCACCCTTGAGAATGGGGGAAGATACCTGCAAATAACCTATCTGACAAAGGGATAGTATCCAAAATATAGGAATAACTTAAGAAATTTAATACTTGCCAAAGCACAAAGAATACAGTTAAAAAATTGTCAGAAGACCCAAAAAGACATTCTTTCAAAGACCACATACAGATGCTAACACACACATGAAAAGATGCTCAACATCACTGATCATCAGGGACATACAAATCAAAACTACAATGAGACATCACCTTGCACCTGTCAGAATGGCTAAAATCAACAGCACAAGAAACAACAGGTGCTGGCGAGGATGCAGATAAAAGGGAACCCTTTTGTACTGTTGGTGGTAACGAAAACTGGTTCAGCCACTCTGGAAAACCATTACAACTCACAAAGTTATAAGTAGGACTATCCTATGATCCAGCAATTGCACTTATAGGTATTTACCCAAGGAATGCAAAAATACTAATTCAAAGGAATACAGGCACTGCGATGTTTATAACAAAAAGTTTATATTCAAAAGGATTTTGTAAGTAATATTATGAAAAAGGAAAAAAATAGCTTGGAATTAACTTTTTTTTTTTTAAAAGTCAAGATGTGTGGGTAGAGGAAATGAGGGATGTATGGCTTTGGCATAGTGATAAATACAGTTTAAAATATAGTTGTAAAACTATTGACAAGTAGCCAGACTCCTAGACATTCCAAATCATAAAGAAAAATTAAAGATCTTGATCAACACAGGTTTAAAAAATATACTAGACCTAAAACTCTGTATGACTCGGAAATAAAATTATAAGTAAACCACATAGCAATATTTGTCATCTGGAGCAATGCATGTATAATATATAATCAATAAGCTTACTTCACCTCTATTTTTCAAAGTTTTGATCTCAGTATCTCAGGCCTTCCTTCCCTGAGGGGTTAGCCTTATTCTTCCATAAGCATAGATCTTCTATCTTTTACTATCTCAATTATATTTGTGATAGGCAAGAGTCAGAGGAGGCAGGGGGGAAAAAAAACGTCACACAAGACAAAGAAAATGTTACACAAAACTATTAATAATTAGGTTTTGGCCATTGTTTCCCTTGAGTGTCATTATTACTCTGTGCTTAAGCTGGTTTTGTAATATGTGTAATAAAATTCGGCTGGACAGATTTGATTCAATATTTATAAAATGCATAATGTCAAATGAGGATTCACCAATGCAATTGATGAAAAAAAACTTTGTGATAGCAAAGATTTAGGCCAATTGATCTGTGAAGCAACAATATTTCAATCCTGACTCTAATTTCAAAAACTGATTGGGCCATATTGTAAAGATGCCTGATTTCCATAGTTTAGATCTGATCTCCTTAAATATCAACAAAGATATTACATTTATTATAAGCTATTGTGCTAAAACTCTTTAACAGTCAATTTAACCAATTGCTGAATTTGCTACAAAATAGTCTCCAAACTCTCAGTATTTCTTAAATTATTTTATTTATTTATTTATTTATTTATTTAAATCCTAGTTACTTAACATCTAGTACAATAATTTCAGGAATAGATTCATCACTTACATTACCACCCAGTGCTTATCTCAATAAGTGCTCCTTAATGCCCCTTGCACATTTAGCCCATCACCCCACCCACACCCTGCCAGCAACCCTCTGCTTGTTCTCTGTATTCAAGAGCCTCTTACGGTTTGTCTCCTTCTTTGTTTTTATCTTATTTTTGATCCCCTTAAGTCCATCTTTTTTCTATCTTAAATTCCACATGAGTAATGTCCTATGATATCGGTCTTTCCCTGACTGACTTATTTTGCTTAGCATAGTACACTCTAATTCCATCCACGTTGTTGCAAATTGCAAGATTTCATTCCCTTTCATCACCAGTTAATACTTCATTGTGTATGTGAATGTATGTATGTGTGTGTATGTGTGTATATATACATATATATATATATGTATATATACACACATACATACACACACACACACACACACACACACACACACACACACACACACCACATCTTTACCCATTCATCAGGCTATGGACGTTTGGACTCTGTCCATACTTTGGCTATTGTCCATAGATCTGCTATAAATATTGGGGTGCATGTGCCCCTTTGAATCAGCACTCCTATAACCTTCGGATAAATACCTAGTAGTGCAATTGCTGGGTCATAGGGTAAACCTATATTTAATTTTTTGAGGAACCTCCTTACTGTTTTCAGAGTGGCTGTATCACAGACTCTCAGTATTTTAAATAGTATGAGCACCTATTTTCAATGAGCTATAGGTGTAATAATTTAATTAATATGCACTTTTAAAAGTACTTACAAAATGACTGCTTATGAAACAGAAAAACTAAAATGGACATATAAAAGAAACGTAATTGGAATTTTGTAAAATTATGCTAGCAACAAAAAATAAGTATTTCTTGACAGTATTTTAGAAACACTTCCTTATAAATCTCCATAAATTTTGGCATAGTAGTCCTAAAAGACCCCTGATAACATGCTATGTTCTGTGATTTCTTTTTAGACGTTGGAATTTATTGGTAAAGAATATGATACAGATTAATCTGTTTTTAAACTATTATATCTTAATAGGATTTGCATACTAAAACTTATGTATGCTTCAAAAAGTTGCTAAATCCAATAGTTTGAGAAGTTGGCAAGAAGTAATATAACATGGTGAAATAGAAATTTGTAAACCTAAAATAAAATTTAATTCTAAGTTTTTAGAGATGATAGAAACAACAGAGTGTAATAGATAAATGGAACAAGGGAAAGCACATATGGAAATCTGATTAAAAAGTAGATTCTTAAATTTCTTAAAATATACAAACATTGCTGATTACTGCTGAGATTAATACTACTTTATCCAGAGAATCCATTAAAGCTGGGAACTCCTAACACTTTCTAGGCCACGCTTGGGAGGCAACAGTCAACATTTGACATTCCAGAGCCTAATAGTCTTGCCCTTCTTCTAAGATTTTCGTCAGTGGTCTAAACTACAAGAAATGAGGCATGCAATGATATTGAGGAAAATGCTTGAAATAAAAAACACTTTTTGACAAGATGTGTAAGTGTATAGATCCAACAGCATCTAATTGCCATGCGTGTAATTCCTACTATGTTAAGCAAAATATGTTTTTGTTGTTGCTGGTTTAGTGCATTTGGAAAGGGTGGTTTATACAGAAATCATTCCCCCCAACACACACACACACACACACACACACACACACACACACACACACACACACACAGCTCAATCCTTTTCCTATAAGTGAGATAATCAAGATAGATCAGAAGTCTACGAAACTATTTTTTCCATTGCTACTACTTCCCTGTTTCTTGGTTCTCTCAGAGAATTATTCAGTTCTTACTACTCTGAAGCCTGCTCCCTATGATTCTCTTCTTGATAGTTTAAGAATCATTAATTCTCCCATTATCATATGAAGATTCTCCAGAAGCTCATCAGAAACTGTAACGTTCTTCTCAGTTATGTTGGGTGAATTATATTAGAGGCAATTGCATCAAACGTTATGGTTCACAGACTGGAAAAGCTTATGAATCATTCTTCAGGAAACTGAATTTAAAAAATTTTTTTAACGTTTATTTACTTTTGAGACAGAGAGACAGAGTATGAGCGGGGGAGGGGCAGAGAGAGAGGGAGACACAGAATTGGAAGCAGGCTCCAGGCTCTGGGCCATCAGCCCAGAGCCCGACTGTGGGGCTCAAACTCACAGACCACGAGATCGTGACCTGAGCTGAAGTCGGACGCTTAACCGACTGAGCCACCCAGGCACCCCATGGAAACTGACTTTTAGAAGCCCTTAAGAAACAATGCCATTGGTCTAAATACTGAGTAGAATAATAGGAAAATAGTGTGGATCAGATTTTAATTTGGGAATAAATTGACAACCAGACAAGTGAAATAGTTTTGTTTCTCCATGCTTTCTCAATAGTGTCTCAACTATAACTCCATGACTTCAATCAAAAATATTCTTTGAAAATTGAATGAAAATTTTTCAACCTCCTTTAATCAGGTTCTATGTTTTAATTATGTTAAGTGATTTTTAACTCAATTCCTCAAATAGTCAAATTTAAAGACCAATCTATTTTCTTAAAAATGCCTTCTTGGAGGAAGTGAGGCCTTTTTTTTTCTTTAATTCATTTGTCCCAAAAAGTATATGACAAATGTAAAAGGTGGTATTGCATAACAATAAATGCTGTCTAATACTTTACAGAAAAAGGTTCTTCATGCACCATCAATAAATTATGACTTTTTTTTTCCTGGTAGAATTGGAATCGTTTGGACCTATTTTATTCCTATTCTTAGGAATACCAGTGGATCTTTGAAAATAGGTCCATGTTTTGTAAGTGTGCTATATGATCAAGAAAATGGACAAGCTGGCTTGCAACATAACTAGATCTATGATCTGATTGTCATTAACACTAAATTCCAATCAACTGAGCCAACAAAACACACACATTGATGACATAAATGATTTGTAAGTGTTTTCCTGAAATTGGGTAAGGCATACCACCTCCATTATTAACAATGTTTAGAAATACAACATTTTTTTTAAATTTGGGATTAAATTTAGGAATGAAATGTCTATCTCCTAAAAAAGTTGGAATATATATAAATAACATCGCTTTGAAACCATTTCCCCATTAGTGAAAAAAGAAAACTGGGAGTCCTCACTGTGATTCTGCATTTATTTAACCATAGCTATGAACCTTATAAATACCTTACACCTAGTTTTACAAGTATTAAAAACATCTTATCACTTTATATTGAATGAAATGATCTGATTTGATAGTTACTGTCCATGCAGTTGTGGAAATGTTATCGTTAATTTGTAATACTTCCTCCATTATATCCTAATATGCCTGTGATTCATTTTCATCATGTTTTTGGTTGGCTTTTCACCTTATACTTTTACAAAAGGGACTCATTAAAAGATCTTCTAGTAACAGCTGTCGGGAAATGAGGCTCAGAGCTGCAGGCAGGACCACATAGATTTTTCATTGCCTGTTGTTTCCTTGGCAGGCAATTTGTTTCCCATTGTTACACTTAGAAGTTCTAGTTTATGTATGCCAGAACTTAGTGAAAGTAAGTTTTCTTTCCAATTGTTTCTTGTTCAATAAAAACATATAGCAATTTAATTTTACTTTCTGATACATTGGAGAGAATTATATATACTTCAAAAACTAAATTAAATTAGTATTCTTAAAAAATTTTTTTTTAGTGTTTATTTATTGTTCAGAGATAGCAAGAGAGAGACAGAGTGTGAGTTGGGAAGAGGCAGAGAGGAGACAGAATCCAAAGCAGGCTCCAGGCTCTGAGCTGTCAGCCCAGAGCCCAACATGGGCTCGAACTCAAGAACCATGAGATCATGACCTGAGCCAAAGTCAGATGCTTAACCAACTGAGCCACTCAGGTGCCCCAATGAGTATTTATTCTACAAAAATTTTTGAGTGGGTACACCTGAGTGGCTAAGTCGGTTAAGCATCCAACTTCAGCTCAGGTCATGATCTCGCAGTTCATGAGTTCAAACCCTGGGTTGGGCTCTGGGCTGACAGCTCAGAGCCTGGAAACTGCTTCACATTATGTGTCTCCCTCTTTCTCTGCCCCTTCCCCACTCATGTTCTGTCTCTCTCTCAAAAATAAACATTAAAATTAAAAAAAAATTTTTTGAGTCATATACTATGTTACTTGCTGGGAGTAGAAAATTTAAAAAGCATAAAGCAAGTTCTTTGTCTCAAGTATGATCTAGCTCTCTGAAACTTTATAGTATTTTATATTTAAAAAAAATTTCCATAGGTGTTCAGTGTATTTAAGGAAATTCTATCAATCATTTATATAAATACCAAAATAAAACTCATGATTTAGCTTATTAAAAAAAGAGAGAAATGAGGATAGTTTTTATATTATTTATGTTTGAGAGATGTTAATCAAAAGTAATGAGTTACTGGAGTGCCTGGGTGGCTCAGTGGGTTGAGCGACAGACTCTTGATTTCAGCTCTTAGGTCATGATCTCCTGGTTTGTGGGATCTGGCCTGTTCTGGGCTCTGTGCTGACAGTGTGGATGGAGCCTGCTTCTAACTCTTTCTCTCCCTCTATCTCTCTGCCCCTCCCCTGTTTGCTTTCTCTCTCAAAATAAATAAAATTAACCTTAAAAACAGTATAATCGATTACATGGAGAAAATTAAAGAATCCCATAAATGTACATTTTTCCAAATATGCCTTAATAAATTCAATATTGAATCAATTAAAGAGTACATTTTGCACAAGTGGAATTTACCAATACATGCAGGGAAACTCAAGGTGAATAAGTGTAACCCACGATAATGAGAAAAGTAAGAAGGAAATCATTATCATTGAGATAGAGGCTAGAAGTTTTTCATATTTCAATTTTTTTTAATAAAACTTTAAATGAAACTGAAAACAAGTATATTTTCCATATTAGGTAACAGGTATCTAAAAGAAATCTGATAAAAATCGTGCTTAGTTAAGAAATAGTAGTCATTTTCATTGAAGTCATTTAACACACTAGCAATGTCATCTTTACTGTTTTAATCTGTGATAGTTCATGAAAAAGGACAAAAATAAGTAGTTCATGTGATTTTACAGTCCATATAGAAAAGTGGGAGATGTGGAGAAACATAACCTATGCCTGGATGAGTAAATCCATATAAAGTTGATGACTACATATTAAACTAGAAACAAGTCAAATAAGAATTATCACAGAGGTGAAAAAATACTGAGAAGTTCATTTTAAATTTCATATGAAGAATAAATTTAAAAGCAAGGAGTCCTGTGCTATATTCAAACAAAATCTATATTCAAACAAACAAAATATAAAATTACAGCATTTGAAGGAACAGGGAATTAGCCTATAGATAGAAAATTTTATTAAGTGAATTAACAGAAATTTAAAACCAGGACTAAAGTATATATGGGGATGAATACTCTTTAAAGGCAGCAAGCAGTCCGGGGGGGGGGGTGCTGGGAATGGGTTGCTTAATGTGATTTAGGCAAGTTTTTCAATTTAAGCAAGTTTTATTTCAAATTATATAAGCCTAAAAGCATCATTTTTACATTCTATGTGGAAAAAAGACGTAACTGATAACAGTAGCCATAAATGAACTGCTAGAAAACAATGGGTTATTTTTAGAAATTAAGAAAATGAAGTCTTAAGATAAAATATATTTTAAAAACTTAGATAAAAGTATATATGTAATATTTTAAAATTTCCGTAATTCACTAGGTTGATTGTTGTGATATTAAATGTAAACTTTAGAAGTTTTCTTAATCCCTTGAATTCTTTATATATGCGTTCTACTTTCTCCTATACTGTCTTTTACATTTCTCATTTTTTCCTCAAATTCTGCAAAGGTTTGACTAGTTTATGATTCTCCAAGAAATTTTGTTTTACTGATAAATCCTATTGTAAATTTTCAATTTAACCACTGGGCACTTACTATTCTCGTATTTTAAAGGTATTATTTTTTTTCTAGCATTACTAGTTTTAATATCTAGTTCATATTTTCAGTCTTCACTATTTTCTAAAAACATTTTATGGTGAATTTGTTTATGGTGAATTTATCTAAATATATTCAATATATAGTATAGGTTTTCATGATGGATCATGGCTAATACTATATAGTTTCAAATTATTTCCCTGTGGAAAGAATTGGAATGATTACAATATGGAGTCCTTCCATTCAAGAATGCTATATCTGGCTCAGTGTGCAGGTTCTGATTATGGGATATATGTACTGAACAGGTACTGTATGTATACATTATAAATATGTGGGTGGATGTGCATGTGTGCATGTGTGCATTAAAGTCAGGATGCATGTATGTGGACATGTATATGCTCACATGAGTATTGGTACACATGGAGGTATATATGCATGTTTGTGTAGATGAATGAATATCTGTACAAAAGTGGTTAGCTGTGTTTATGTTGATGTAATATGAAAGTTGTTAAAGGATATATGGCTAGATTGGCTTTTATTTTTTTCTTCAAAATGTCTGTTTATTTTTCTTGATTGTGATTTGCATTTCTGAATTACTTAGAGCTGTATGTTTGTGGTTATTGTGGTAAACAAACCCTAGCTTTGACAAGTGGAAATACCGGTAATTGTTACATCACGTGTGTGTGTGTGTGTGTCTGTCTGTCTGTCTGTTTGCGTGTGTGTGTGTGTAGTCAACTCAAATTACTGCTGGGCATCCACTTTGCTGGTAACGGTCTCCTTTTTTTTTCCTTTCTTTAAAAAAATATTAATGTTTATTTTGGAGAGAGTTGGGGAGGGGTGGAGAGAGAAGTAGACATGGAATCCAAAGCAGGATCCAGGCTCTGAGCTGTCAGCACAGAGCCTGACGCGCGGCTCCAACCCACGAGCTGTGAAATCATGACCTGAGCCAAAGTTGGGCACTTAACCAACTGAGCCACCCAGGAGCCCCAGCATTATTCTTACTTACATGGTGAGTGTTATGAAGCTCTACCAGGGAAATTTCTTTCTTTCTCTGAAGTTGCCACTTTCAACCATACAGATTGCTTTTTCTTTTACATTTAAAAAAATGTTTGAGAGAGAGAGAATACACGTGTGGGTGCACAGGGGAGGGGTAGAGAGAGAGAAAGAATACGGGAATCCCTAGCAGGCTCTGCACTGTCCACATGGAGCTCAATGCAGGGCTCAAACTCAGAGTGAGATCATGACCTGAGAGGAAATCAATATGTTTCACTCACTGAGCCATCCAGGCACCTCTCAACCATAAAGATGTCAAATTTCCTAGCTCTCATGAGTGTTTGTGACAATTTATTTCAATTATCTTAGTGTATTCCAGAAAATTCTCAATTCTTGAGTCCTCTTCCACCCATTATGGATTTTACATTGATCCTATTTCATCTATTTTTCCAATGGTCTTTTGGGACTGAGAACTAAACACACATAGTCAGTCGGTGAATATTTAAACATGAGGGAAATAATCCCATTTATGTATAAATGATAAAATTGTTTCCTTTACTTACATAAAATGCATTTTAAGGTAGATTCTAAAATAAATAACAGGAGCATTTTCCTACTGAATTATTAATTACAAATAAAACTATTTTAATTTAACTCCTAAAAATCTGTAAAGTATTTAGTGCCACAGATATCAAATATTTCCTCCTGTTATCACTGAAACTTCCCACAATTGGCTCAAATATCTGTTTGATAGAAAAACGTACAGAAAGACTTCAGCCCATCCTAGGAATAGAATTACTTAAAAACTTGATACCATTTACATTTGTGCTGGGTATGTTCTGTGAAACTGGAAGCTAAAGTAGATTTAGTTTCAGCTTTGATGTATGCTCAACAAATTCATTTGAGACTGTTGCCTCTTTCCTATGATTTATACTGACTTGGGCTAAGGAATAGAAAGTAAGGATCGCTTTCCTTGTTGCCACATCCTTACTCCGGAGTTGACAACCTACTACAGTAGATGAACTCCAATCATGGCAGCGTTCACTGCTGAGCCTGCATTCAAAGCTATTCCCCATGTTGACACTAACAATGAATTGTCACTTTCACCATTTCTATGTACCATCTGCCTCCTAGACTAACTGGCTATTGAAATACTGTAGACAGCCACCCCCCCCTTTTTAATTCTTTTCTGTATGCCTGCACATGTACACTGGATCCATAGTTGTTACTGTTCAATGGACAGATCAATTGCCATATAGGTTCTATTAGACTCGAGGCACATGTAAATAATTCACGTCTGATGATTCAAATATCATTTAACAGATAGTGTGCCTTTTCCCCTAGAACCTATTTATTAAGTTAACTCTCTGCCTCGGATTTTTCAAATATGAATGTGCTTTCTATTGCTTACACATTATAAGCTATATCGCACAATATATTTCAATTTGAATACTGTCCTGCATCGCTTGTTGAATACTTGCAAATAGTGCTGTTTCCCACACATAAACCATTATACCAAGTTACCACTCTTACAGTTCACATTCAACTCTTCATTCATATTCTTCATTCCTACTTCCTTGAACTTTCTATTCCATAAATTGATATTGCACACAAATATTGTCTGAGCTATTTGACACTTTCCCAAATGTATAAAATTTTATATTCCAGCCTACCTTGGTTACAG
The DNA here is from genome assembly GCF_024362965.1 of Panthera pardus. Classification (NCBI taxonomy): domain Eukaryota; kingdom Metazoa; phylum Chordata; class Mammalia; order Carnivora; family Felidae; genus Panthera; species Panthera pardus. The sequence goes on from NW_026526654.1 coordinate 52,964,906, forward strand.
CATATTACATTAATGTACTCTCATGTATATATATAGGAGATGTATTTTTATCTGCAGGTCATTGTCTTTGTTTCTAAATTTTATACCTTACTGATCTGGATCTTGAAAGTTTGCACAGCCTCATCAATATCAATGAGGAAAAAATTGTATAAATGCTCCCACCTTTTTTTGCTTATTCTATTAGAATACTAGCTTGTTACAGTAATTCTCTGTATCTAATCTCAGAACATTTCCTTGTCATTTTGCATAGTTGAAAATTACTGGTTTATTTTTTCATTATTTAATTATTGACTGCCATTATTTTCATGAGAAAAACATTCCAGAGCTTTTAAAATTACTCCATTGTTGCTACAACTATCTTTCTGCAATATACTTAAAGATAGTATGCCTCCATTTTCTCAAATAACTTCTAAATTTAGTATTAAAATAACCATTAATCTCATGTAAAAAATGCATTTCTCATTTGCTAATGTACTTATATGTACATTATATGTGCATATATGTACTTATATCACCCCTCACTTTTTTAAATTTTTAAATTTTTATTTTTGAGAAAGGGGGAGAGAGAGAGAGAGGGAGGGAGGGAGAGGGAGTGAGTGGCAGAGAGGGAGACACAGAATCTGAAGCAGGCTCCAGACTCTGCTGGCAGCAGAGAGCCTGATGCAGGGCTCGAACTCACTGTGAGATCATGACCTGAGCCAAAGTCGGTTGCTTTACCAACTGAGCCATCCAGGTGCCCTATCACTTCTCTTTTTTTTTCATTTTATATTGTTAAATAATGTGCTTTTGTTTTTCTTTAATTCTTTCTCAAGGTCAATAATAACCAATATTCATAATCACTAAGACTACATTTTTTCTTGGTATGTTTATCATTCCTAAATTGGCCAACATCAAATCTGTGTACTTTGTTTCTTCCTAAATTGTAGAATTGCTCCAAAATCATATAATTATGCTTTTCTGCTATAATTTTTCCTTCCCTACAAACTTAACTATTGAAGTGTACTCTGAGTATTTACATTTCTTTGTGGAGAAAAAAATTATTTCTACTTTTTAAAAATTTTATTTTTAATGCTTATTTATTTTTGAGAGTCAGAGAAATACAAAGCATGAGTGGAGAAGAGGCAGAGAGAGAGGGAGACAACAGAATCCAAAGGAGGCTCCAGGCTCTGAGCTGTCAGCACAGAGCCCGATGTGGGGCTTGAGCTCACGATCTGTGAGATCATGACCTGAGCTGAAGTTGGACGTTCAACCGATGGAGTCACCCAGGCACCCCTATGTCCACTTTTTACATCAAAGTCTGTGAAACTGATACCACATTCAATGATTTCTTAAATATCTTTTATAGAGAAATGACTATTCTTTAATTATAATAACCCAAGGGATATTTTAATCCTCCTATATAAGAATGAATTGTAAGGTTGATGCTAGTACACAAGTATGCTTATGAGAGTAGTTAAGTCTATGAAGTTTAATACAGTGGTAGCACTGTGGCTCATTACTGCTCTGATTTAATTCAGGATGCCCTCTGCCTTCAAAATATTCTTAGGTTGGGCTTACAACCTTAGGTTGGGCTCTGATTTAATTCAGTATGCCTTCTGCCTTCAAAATATTCTTAGGTTGGGCTTACAGAATATCAAAATAGTTTTCCCTCATAAGAAATAATTTTCTAAAGCAAATTAAATTTTAGTGAACAAATTAACACACAATTTCAAATAGTCTCCTATTATTTAAGTACCTTTGCATAGTTCTAAAAATATTTTTAATATTACATAATTCTCAAGGAAAATATTTCAGTTGAATCTAAAATCTGGCCCAGAATAACTCTTGTCATGAATTTCTAAATATTTCAATTTTTCCCTTTTCCTCATGTTTGTGAACCCACTCTTGATGTTACTCATATTTTTTAAATAAATGAATAAAATCTCCATGCTTAAGCATCATGCCAAGATAGTGAGAAAAAGATAATTTGTACATCATGTCATGGCATCCTTTGGGAAATAAGCATTAATACAATAACCACACAACAGTTAATAGAAAGAAAAAAAATGTATGTTTTTCTATGAAATATGAAACAAAGGGACATTATATAGTGTGAGTGGCTGAGAAAACATAGCTTGGGATCATCCTGAGGAAGGATGTTCTTCTGGCATGTTCACTGGCAGCAGGGTAAATACATGTCTGTTGTGCATGATGGTTTGTATCCATCTTGTGGAAAAAGTCTTCTTAAATAAGATTCCACTCAAGTGGGCTTCCAGCTTAACCTCAGGAGAAAGAGGTGCAGAAGTTACAGATGTTCAACTATAGATGGCAGTTGTGCCAGAGAAGCTCCAGTTGGCGATGCCCAGCAAGGGGCTCTCCAAGGACTCCATGAAATGGTTTCATGAATAGGGTGAAGAATTCACTCGGTTTCCATGACATAAACCCTAGTGTATCCTTGCTGCCAACCAACTAAAACCTTCTAATAACTTTTAGAGCCCTTTTAACTCTAAAGTTGTCCTGTTTGAGATAATAAATCAATGGTTACTCTGTGTAGGAGACCAAAAGGAAGCATTTGGACACTTGTCACATAAGAGATGGTATTAGTTGTAGAAGATTTCTTAGAATATCAATGAAGGTCTTTGCTGGAACTTGCTTCCTTCAAACATGCTCTGATGGAAGCAGAAGAGTAATGAGTAGAAGTGAGTAGCAGTGAGTAGAAGAGGAGGAAAAAAAAGTTCATCAGAAGGAAATGGTTAAAAAAGAAAAATGGCCAGTCATGAGCTGCCAAAATGAGGTTGAATGGCTTCAGGCAGACTCAATGTAAAAAAATGGAAATGAACTAGCTGAGAGACTGAAGCTTTATGTTTTACACAAAATCGTATTTCTGTATGTAAAATAAAACTGTCAATATCTGAGAGAACCCAGAAAATTCCAGGTGATCTACCCAAGGTAAAATGATGGGGATGGGTCATAGCAGTAAAGGAGATTTGATAAAAGATTTGGTTATAAAAATAATTGCTTTCTGTACCCTATAGAATCTAACCTAACTCTAGGATGATTAAATGATAATAACTACTGTTTAGAGTTCATACCAAATGCTAAATATTCTAAGTGCTTTACACACAGCATTCCATTTAATAATCTAATCAATCCTGTGGAGGTGATATTATGCCCATTTGAAGTATAAATTGCCCACTTCACAGAGCCAATGAAGGTAATTGAGAGAATTTGAATCCAGTTGTTTTAAAAATATATGCTTGTTTCCAATATGTGATTATGTATCTCTCTTTTTGCTTCATTAGTGTTTCTAGAAATTTTTCACAGTTCTATATTAATTTATGTACCCATGAGAAACATGGACACCACCTTTTGTTATTCTATTAAAAAATAGAATCTCTTGCTCCATCCTTGTGTCTTGCTTTTGAATAACAATGTTTTAGCCTCTAGAGGACTTCCAGCTTCTACTCTTGGTGCCCGTGAATACTACTGTCATCATGTGAGGTGGTGCCCATGAAAAATCACATGTAGACATAAGCCTACTTATTCCACAAAGGTTCACATGCTGGTGAGGACCTCTGAGACTCCCTTGTGCTAGTGACCTTTCTAGCTGAATGTAGCTATAAAAGCGGGTCTAGATAAGACCAGAAGAACAGAACAGTCAACTCATAGATTCATGCAATGCTTTAAGTTCTAGTATTTTTATTTCATTATATAATATAATATAATATAATATAATATAATATAATATAATATAATATAATATAATAATATAATATATATATAATTGATAGAAGGTATAACTGCAGTTATTCAGATAAAAATGTTTTAAGGGTGCCTGGGTGGCTCAGTACATTAAGCGTCCCACTTTGACTCAGGTCACGATCTCATATTTCATGAGTTGGAGCCCCACGTCGGGCTCTGCTGACAGCTTGGAGCCTGGAGCCTGCTTCAGATTCTTTGTCTCCCTCTCTCTCTGCACCTCCCCCACTTGCACTCTGTCTCTCTGACTCTTTCTGTATCTGCCTCTCTCTCTCAGAAATAACATCAAAAAGTATTTTAAAAAAGTTTTCTACTTCATCAACTTAGAATTGTATGTGTAATGAATGAAACTTTATGCTTCTATGTGATTCCCATACCTATAAAAATTGGACTCTATTGGAGTTATGCAATATAGTAACATCAGGTCTACCTTAAATTTTGGAGATTGTGCTGGATATATAACCTTTGAGCCACTTAACTCTTTTCTTCCTCACACATACATCTCATTTATTCAACACCTCTTTCATGTGAAGAAACTTCCAATAACCTAGTTTCTCACTTTTTATTCAGAGCACTCTGTGAAACACCTTTCTATTTTTTAAGTAATAATTTTATCAATTCTTATTTTTATAATCTGACTGTTTTAAATAGCTGATATTTTCAGAATACTCTGGCACTCACATTTCCTTGTTATCACTCTTTACTGATCTGTCAAAAGATAAATGATTTGATTACTGTAGGTTTCTAATTTTTCAGCTATTAGCATATGGCTTGACAACACAAAACTACAAAAAAAAATTTATGACAGCTTTCAGCTTGTTTTCCTCTCAAACTAATTTGTTTTCCATAGTTTTTTGATAGCGGCTCATAACTTACATTGGTCATCTTGAAGCTGCTAATTCATAACATAGTCAAACAGGTACTAAATCATAATACCGTGTGTTACATGTTTCCTCTTATGTGCTTGATTTTCAACTCTAAGGAGTTCAAGTGTTTTTGGAAATTTTTCTGATTTTCAAAAATTTATAAAATATATTAAGTTGAAAGTTGTTCAAGAAAAACTCAATACTTACTGATTTAGCAATGTATCTCATGTTTTGATTGCGATTACATACAATAGAGACAAGCATATTATTTAACTTAAATGATTTTGCAAATGCTCTTATGGGCGCCTGGGTGGCTCAGTCTGGTTAAGCGTCTGACTTCGGCTCAGGTCATGATCTCATGGTTCGTGGGCTCGAGCCCCGCCATCAGCCTCTGTGCTGACAACTCACAGCCTGGAACCTGCTTCAGATTCTCTGTCTCCCTCTCTTTCTCTGCCCCACCCCTGCTTGTGCTCTGTCTTTCTTTGTGTCTCAAAAATAAATACAAAAACCACAAAATTAATGCTATTATAATCATGTAAATATTAAACAACACCTAGGAAAATCATTGCTCACAAGAAGCAATTTCTTTAGGGTATCAGCCTTTAGTACATACAGATTAAACCCATCATGAAATAGATCCCAGACTATAGTAAACACCTTTAAATACAGACATTAAGTACTTGTGTTAAGCTTTAACTTTTCATTTAGCTCAGTACAAACCATTTACTGATTCTATCTCAACACGGTAGACACAGCATAGTTCCTCTGAACTTTATCTTTTTTCTTCCCAGACATTGCAAAGAAAACTTTGTTAATTAAATCAGGGCATGCATCCTTGCTTTAAAAAGCAGTTGCTATGCCTTTTCATTTAAAATTGTTTCAATACTTACAAGTCTTACACATTCTCCCATAAATTTTGAACTTTTACACTACAAAATAAACTGTTTAAAATTAATATAGTTAGGTATATTTTCCATTCCCATGCCTTTAACTTTAAAAGTTTGTCTTACAGTAAGAAAATTTAAAATGAATAAGTATTTGAATAAGGGGAAATATTTTATAATTTTTTTTGAAATATTAACACAATTAAAATAATTGCAAAGCTAATTCTGGAAATTGTCATTGCTAATCAAAGCCAACTCAATTTTAATGGCAGCCTAGTGGCAAGAGCCTTATAATAGCAACTGCAAGTGCACAAATGTGTCCTTGCTTCCATCACCAGTTGGAATGATTACTTGCCTTTCTGATTTGTGTTTAAAACTCAGAGAAACATGCTTTTCAAAGGCTTTCTAGTAAATGGCTTTCATTTTAAAATGTAAAGAGCTTTTTATTATTTGGAAAGACAGAGTAGTCTTCCTTTTTCATGTCAATAGCCAACTCCCTGACAGATATCAAGATAATGGTGTCAGTTCATAACCTTTCTCCAACCTTCCTGTTATAGAAATGGTGAATTTCAAAGGCACACTTTAAATAAAATTTTGCCAACATTTTTTTATAATTTAGTACTGAACAGTACATTCAAGAAATCATTCTGCTGTTACACACATAGTATATAAGCCTCCTCTTTAACGACTCTAAATGAGAAGTCAGTAGAAGAGATCCTTATCATTTAAAATAGTCAGTCTTTGTATTCTGTCAGAAACGTGTAAAGCACTCATCATGTTTTATTTGGGAAAGATCGTTCATATCACTGGGAGGAAAAAAAAAAAGGCAGAGACTCAACATTTGAAAGATGAAACTTTGCTCTGAGAAGCAGTTTTGACCCAAGTAATAATGATTAGTTTTTAATGAGTATTTTTTGGTGACAAGAGTTTAGAGTAAAATTGGTAGGCACTATGCACTATGTAGATAATAGTTACTGTCATTTGCTTTTTAAGCTTTCCAATATGTGGCTCTACATAGCTTTATTTCATATTTCAGCTTCATCTAGATCTTTAAAAAATTTCAGAAGCAATTGATACACTACCATGCCTATAGAAAAATGGCATACAAAGCTATACATCATGTGGTGAGGGAATTAAGACCAATTGGTGATGGAAAAGATAATGAAATATCTTAAGCTTTTATGGGTTAAGCCATAATAAATGATAAAAAATTTTGATGTTTCAAATGATAAGCATAAAGCTGAGACACCCAGCCGAGGATTAAATCTAGACATTTAAAAGAAAAAAAATGTTATTGGCTACATGGCCAGTTTCAATTGTCCATGCAAGAAAATACAATCGCTGAGATTGAAGAACATTTAAAAATACTCTATACCTTTTTGGAAAGATAATGGAATGTTTCCAACTCAACATAAAATGAACTGGGTTGATAAGTTTTATAATATAACCTGGTAAATGTACAAGTGAGACAGCATTTAGGAAGATACTTGCTTGGAAACTATGATTTGATTTCAGTTGTGGCACTGAGATACACATAAAAAGGGCAGTATTCATCAGAAGAATGCCTATTTAAATTCAAGTTTACTCAATGAAGGAGCATTCATTAATGTATTTATGTGTAATGCTAGTGTTTTGAAATTTTACATAAGAATATTAAATAATAATGACAATAGTCTTGAGCAAACATAAGAGTATAATATAGCTTTCAAAAGATTTGTGAATGCAAATCATATGAAACCATAGCTCATATGTCTCAAATGGACTAGAATTCTATATCACTAAGTATCAATAGAAACTATTCAATTCCTGTTTTAGCTGGGCAATTTATACATATAGGTGCCTTGATATGGCATTTTCACAATACACATAGTACGTGCTCCTTTGCCAGCACCTTTATTATCTGAAGTAGTTTGTCAAAAAAGAAAACAAACACACAGCCAATATAGCACTGCATTTCTCCATTGTGTTAAAAAAAAATACTGTGGCTATCTCCTAGTTTGTATAAAAATTCAATTGTGGACATATTTTTCTAAGTTCAAAACTGCTACATTTTTAGGTCTCTGGGTAAGAAAGTTTTTTTTGTTTTTTTTTTTTTTTTACCAACAAACAAGTGCAGGATTTTGACCTTCATGTTATCATTTTGAGGATTGTATAGTTTTCCTTATAAATCAGGAAACATCAAATTGGAGAATTTAAAAGACTCCAGCATATATCTTATCCATCTTTTACGAAATTTTGTGAATTTTACCTTAGTGTAACTAAATGTTAATGTGTTTGATTTTCTTTTTATAGAACTTTCCTAGCTAATAAATGAAGGATAATAGAATTTTGTAATTTGTAATCCCGATGAAATACTGTTATTTTATAACACCAATGAAATAATGGTTCTAATCAGTGATCACCAATGGCTCCAAAAATAACATAGAGTTAATCAAGCATCGTGTTCCTCTTTATGGAAATACACAAAACCATGAAGAAGCCTTGCCAGAAAACTTAAACCTGAAACTGATGAAGACTTCTTTCTCTATTAGCCAATTTCCAGAAATATAAGAATCAACAGAGTATGTAAAATGATATCATAGAGCAGACCAGCAATCTCCATTTCAGGGGAAAGTATAAATAAAGCAGTTAGCTCTTCCAACATAAATTGGAAGGAAGGGAAAAAAGTCAGAGGACACTATAGATTAGTGATATATCAGTGATTGCAGCATGTGAAACTTACTTTAAATCTGATTCACCAAGTTTAACTATAAAGACTCATTCATGTAATGATTTGGATAAAAAATTAATACTGAATGGATGTATAAGGATATTTTAAAAAAAATTAACAGTTTCAAATTAGAAGACTAGTATGCTTATGTTTTTAAAAAAATAGTCCTCATCTTTTAGAGATACCTGCCAAAATAACTCTAAATGACATAATGTGATGTCCGAGATTTCCTTGAAAATAATCTTGGAGAAGGTCAGACTTGAGTAGGAATCAAAAAGTGACAATATTTTAATCTAGGCAATAGGGGTTTGTTACACTGTTCTATCTTTACATGATTTATCATTTTACAAAGAGAAGCTTAAGATAAATGTCAATTGAACAACAGGTTTAGAACTTGTGAATGTCACAATTTCACAGACAGCCTTTTTTTTTCCTGCATATTGGGGATAGCATAGTATTGACGAAAGATTTCATTATAACTTATGTGAAGTATTTAGGAATTTCAAGAAAAATACATAAATGCTCTTGGGTTTATTTTAATCAAATATACATTATCATGGTTTTATACAGTGTCTGACAGATTTTGGATGTGAACCTAGGTTTTTGCAAATGATCTATGAAGGCTGAGGAGCATGCCTAAATTATAGAATATGATAGGATTGCTAGCATTTCCCTCTTTTATCCACGGTATTCTTTAAAAAAAAAAAACGCCATGGTTTTAGATGTTGGAGAGTAAAGCCTTTATCTTACATATTCATTGAAAGCCCACTATTTGTATCACATTTGGTGCTGTTAGAATAGCTTTGAAAGTATAGATTTGAAAGATGAGGGGAAGATGCAGTGGAAAGGGGTAGGAACAAGAAAGTGTAAATGCTACAGTAGTACCCCAGAGAAACAGAGATTCTGACCCCTGTTTTGGGGAAGTTATGAGACTTTTTCAGAAGATTTTAAAAATCAATTGTATCTTCCCTGTGAAGAATAAAGAAGGTCATCTGCTGAGGGTGAGGTGGGTAGAAATAGAGCAAAGGACAAGAGATCTACAGAATATTAGGCATAAAAAGTGAAATAAAACAGGTAAATATGAAAATTAAAAGCAAATAAACCTCATGGATCCCAAATCAAGTTTTTCTGCTTATAAATAACTTATAAGTTTATATTTAGTATGTCTTTAAATATGTTTGGGAGGACAGATATAAAAGCAGGTGATTCTAACAAATATTTCAGTAGGAAAAGAGTTCTTATTTTTTTTTAATTTATTTTTGTTTATTTTTGAGAGACAGAGCAAAGTGGGGGGAGGGACAGAGAGAGCGGGAGATACAGAATCCAAAGCAGGCTCTAGGCTCTGAGCTGTCAGCACAGAGCCCGATGCGGGGCTTGAACCCACAAACTGCGAGATCATTACCTGAGCCGAAGTCAGAGTCTTAACCAACTGAGCCACCCAGGTGCCCTGAGAGTTCTTTTTATAGTATTTTAATACTCACTGTCTCCACCCCCTTAGTAGGACTTGGTCTGCCTAACTTGCCACTTTCCCATTCATTCTACTCATGGACTCAACAAAGAACTTTAAAGAATACAGATCTGATCATTTGAATTTCTAGTTTGAAACTCCCTATCTTTTCAGGACAGGTAGAAAGACATGATTCTCTCCTCTCACACACTGCCTGTTGGGTACTTCCTGTGTCTCCAGCCACATCTCCTTGTTCTGTCCCTTTTCTCATAACACTGGACAGTGGGATCACCAGTGCTCAACATCCTCAGGGATTCCTTCTGTCTTCCTTTCCATTTCTTCATCCCTTATATGGGGTATACAGATAATTTCTGCTCATTCTTTAACGTTCACATGTCATAAGACTCTAAGAGTGGAAAATTATTTTTTGCTATAAACATCCATACCTATCTATGACCTCTTCATAATATTCATCACAGTTTCAGTAAGTTCTTTAAGGATTTTTACTTTTTCAGTTGCATGCTCCATGAACGTGGGGTCTTGGCTCTTTTCTCATTCGATCTGCATTGTTCCAATAGTTGCTCCTTGGCCAAATGCCATGTTCCTTATTTGAATGAAGTTCTTGATCAAGTTGGACAAATGCTAAATTTAGAAACTTGAACTGGGAGAAAAGAAAACAGCCATATTTTTTCAAGTATTGCCAGAAAAAAGACACTTGGCAATAGAAATTCCTTTAGGGTCCTGAAGTAAGGTAAATTTATGGCAATAGAGAGAGGTCAGAAGAATCCAAAGTAGTCCTCAGTAAAGACTTCTGTATAACTTTTAGCTTGATACTTGTCAGCAGTAATCTCATTTGTATTTAAGGAGGGACAATTGTGGCGTACCTGGGTGGCTCAGTCGGAGAAGCATTCTTGATTTCGGCTCAGGTCATGATCTCACAGTTAGTGAGTTCGAGCCTCATGTCAGGCTCTGCATTGACAGTGCAGAGCCTACCTGGGTTCTTTCTCTCTCCCTGTCTCCCTTCCCCTGCCCCACTTATGCTCTCCCTCTCTCTGTTTCAAAATAAATAAATAAAACTGAAAATTTTGCAAATGTCCCCCTTTATTTTTTTTATTTTCAAACTCCCTGTGTATGTGTGCGTATGTGTGAGTGTGTGTAATTATAATTTATATTGAGGCACGACTTCGTAAAATTTTAAGTAATTAGATTTTTTAGGTATTAAATATTTACAGGATAATGGGTACAGCAATGTAATTTATAAGCACTAATATCAATATAGAATAAAGGAGAAAAAATATAGCACTAATCAACACAGAAATATAGATTGGAAAGGAGGAGTTGTGATTTGGCCTATAAGGCCACATAGAAGTTTGGATGAGGAGTTGCGGTGCAGTGTCAGGCACAAGGACAGTCTACAATTTGGGAACATTCAAGATGTGTGCTAACTAAGGTAGTGTTATTTGAAATTCAATGTAGAACTGCAGTTAAAACACACACACACACATGCATACACACACAGATACATTAACATTTTAATTCTTTTTTGTATTTAATGTGTTGTACATTTGACAGGATTAATTGTTCTTAAGTGGCATTTATCCATTGCATGTAAATTACCAAATTGCATTTTGCTTTTTATAAGTAGGACTCACTTAATTTTGACTCTCACTTCAAGTCTTAACAGGTCTTTCAAAAATACTTTAGGGTCTGACTTCAGCACAGGTCATGATCTCGCGGTTCGTGAGTTTGAGTCCCGCATTAGCCTCTGTGCAGACAGCTCAGAATCTAGAGCTTACTTCAGATTCTTTGTTTCCATCTCTCTCTCTCTGAAAAGTAAACAAACATTAAAAAAATACTTTAGGGAATTAGCATATAGGAAAATATTATTAAGTGTATAAACTGTTGTTAATGGTCATTTCTATGTAAAAAACATAAGGTTTCAACTCTACAATTAGCATATGATCAAGGTGTAGATTTGTTACAAAGGCAAAATGAAGATTTACATTAGTGTTGAAATTCTCTGAAAAATTAGGTTAATTTGAATCTAATAGAATTGATAAAGCAGAAGATTTAAAATAATTTTACTTTATTAATTTACATATGCATGTTGCCTTCCAGATAGAGAATTAATGTTTTATGGATACATCATCAATATTTGTATTGATGACACCATAATATAATCTATGACACCTCCAGGTCATAATTTAAGAACATTTATCATCCTCTGTAGCTCCCATGGGACCAATTTTTTCCTTCTAGTGGTTGAAAATACCCTACTCAGCCAAACTATGAAAGATTGATGCAATCCAATAGAAGACAGCTGCCAGGTTGGAAATAGGTATACATTGGATGTTGATAGAGGTACATAGAATTTCAAAATATAATGATCAAAATGGTAAAATTATCACTCAGGTAAATATAACACAAACATGTGCTAGAGTTTTTAACACCTAATTTAGTGAGAGACACTCAGAAACTAGGTATATTTATAAAAGGACCAAATTGCTAAGTTAGATTGCCAACTGCATAATGTCCCACTTGCCATTAAGAATTAGGTATCATGGGCGCCTGGGTGGCTCAGTCAGTTGGACATCTGACTTCAGCTCAGGTCACGATCTTACAGTCTGTGGGTTCAAGCCCCATGTTGGGCTCTGTGCTGATGGCTCAGAGCCTGGAGCCTGCTTCAGATTCTGTGTCTCCCTCTCTCTCTGGCCCTCCCCACCTTATGTTCTGTCTCTCTCTGTCTCTGAAAAATGAATAAAGCTTAAAATTGTTTTTTAAAAAATTAAAAAAAGAATTAGGTATAATCTGTGGGCACCTGGGTGGCTCAGTCAGTTGAGCATCTGACTCTTAATTTCAGCTCAGTTCATGATTGTAGGGTTGTACGATCAAGCTCTATGTTGGGCACCATGCTGAGCCTGGACCCTGCCTAAGATTCATTCTCTCTTGGCCCCTCTCCCCTGCTGATGCTTGCTCTCTCTCTCTCTCTTTCAAAAAAAAAAAAAAAAAAGGTATTGTTGTTTTTCACTGGGCAGATATTATATGCATTTCTTTCAGACTAAAATCAGTACTTAAGTGATATTAAATGGGACAGGGAAATGAAGGAGGTGGGTGAAGGGGTACATATCTCCAGCTTTAAGATGAATAAAGTCTGAAGATCTAGTGTAAAACATGGTGACTATAGTTGATAACACCATATTGTATCATTGGAATTTGCTAAGAGTAGAACTTAAATGTTCTCACGTGTGTGTGTGTGTGTGTGTGTGTGTGTGTGTGTGTGTGTATATACATACATACACAGGTGTAAACAGATACAAATGTGTGTGGGGGGGTAATGGATGTGTTGATAGGGATAACCTTTCACAATATATACACAATCAAATTATGATGGTGTACATATTAAATAGATTACAATTTTATATGTCAATTATACCTTAATAAAACCAAAATTAAAAATTCCTAGACACCAAAAAAAGTGATATTACTATATTAGACCTTTAATCAAAGGTCTAACTAAACAAAGTAACAAGATATCAACTAAACAAAGATATCAACTAAATACAATTTCCTAAATACTGCGTATGGAGGCAAAGCCCTCAGATGATAACAAAAGGATGCACTACCTTTTTGTCTTATTTTCAAGTGTCAAACATTTTTTTTCTGGTAAGAAAAATAAAAATCATCTTTTTGAGAGAAAAAGTGTATAAAATCTTGAAAACAAAACCATACACTATATTGTGGATAGTGTGAGAGAAGACATAAACTCAACCATGATGGGTTAACTCTGAGGAGCTGAGCATCTAGTAATGTCCAGAAGTCTCGGGGAATCATTTTGCAATTTGGAATTTAAGCAAACATGCTTAACTTTTGAGTTGTCTTCTGATGGGACAAGCTATTCCTGTCCAAGTCGTGAAATCACTAGTAATGGAAGCATTTGGGGAGTTTGAACAAATGATTTTCTAACTTCTGGGGACAATTTTACATTTTATTCATCTCTTTGTCTAATTCCAAAGGGGGGTAGATTTTAACTTATATTTTTACTATGGACTCTGCTATCTCAAATTACACCTTCTGTATTCGAATTAATGATGATAATTCTTTTACTTTTATTTCCTTGTTAAGATCCCATCCATTTGCTCTGCACACTGGTCCTTGTGTCAAACTTATGTTGAGTACATGTGATAATCATGGTAATTTGGTGACTAGCTAATTGTTCCAAGGTATGTGGGATTATGTTATAAATGATATTTCAGAAATAGTATGCAATCTACTTAACAAAAAAAGCCTATAGGAACTTAATATTATGTAGAAAAATGTCCTTAGAAAAGTACAACAGATATATGTATTTTGATGCTTACAATTTTTTTAAACCAATATATTCTGGTTTTTATGGCTGTTGAGGTATAAAGTTAGGTAAGGGTGAAGTGGGAAGGCCTGCGATTTGTAAGATGGTCAAAGTTAGCTGAGGAAAGTAGATTTGATTCAAAAGATCTTAAAACATTAAATGACTAATACCACAGAACATCCTGCTTGTTTAGCTATGGATAAGATTAAAATTGATAAAGTAAACAATTATACTGATGGAATAACAACATTGTATGTAATGTATTTCATTATAGTCCCTAAAAACACGTTTTAGTATGAACTTCTTTACCATTGTGCCTTTAGCTGCTTTAATTTTTTTTTTTAATAAAAGTGATCTAAAATGAGACTGTAAAATCATTGTCATTTCTACCCTCTAGAGTGTTTAAGACTTTGACTTGGATGTTGGAAGTGTTTATAGGCTCTACTGAATAACTCGGAAACTTTGAGGAAGTAAGGGTTGCTGCATTTTATATTTCAAATTAATCAGGCTGTAAAGCTTTGTAAGGGTTTTGACCAAACATGGGTCAGTCACACTGAATGTTAATGAAACTTGTGTGAAAAGTACTCCCCAGCACCTGATAATTAGGAATCTTTACCCTTTCATACAATTATACATCTTATTTTTAAATATCATAATTTAGCTTCTGCCTGATTAGATATTTTTTTTTTATATAAACTGGTATTTTTATCACCTTTATTTAAGGGAATATTTTCCTGGAGGATTTTGTTTGTTTGTTTTTAATTTCATTTATTGATTCTTCCTTCTTCACTGAAACAAAACAATTTAGAAGACTCGTCACTGTGTGTAATCCCCTCTGTGATCCAAAACCTTTTCTCCTTGTTGCTTTTAATTAACTAACATGTCAATCAGATTTGCACTGCTTGTGTTTTTAACTATTATCACTGTTTGTATAGACTTTAAGTTTAATCTGTATGTATATTACATTTACTGCATTCTTTGGTAAGCATGGGTTTCTGTGTCTATATAAGGCTAAGACAGTGTTTAGAAAGCCCATGCTTTCCTCCTGAAGGCTTTTTTTTTAAAGTTTTAAAAATCTTAAGAAGACCAATACTGCCATCTTAAGGCAAATTAAATCAATTTTTAAGAAATACCACAGGCTTTCATTAGACATTTTAGGTTTTTATTCCATGGTTTTATATTATGGTTATAATCCAATTTATTTGAAAGAAATAACCTAATATATCATAGGCTTGAGAAGATTTGGATAATACTTACAACTTGTGCAAAAAAGACATTAAAAATTTCACAGTGTATATTAAAGAATCATGTGTTTATCTGCAATACGTACTTTGATTTTAGAATTTCAGCTTTTCCCTCAAAATTGCATATGGCACCTTGAAGGTAATCCTGGTAACATTCAAGGGGATTTTAAGCTCTGGAATTTCACTGATGATGTTTAAATGTATGTAGACATTTACATGATACACAGTATCAAGACTAATGTTCTGAAGTCCAGAGGAACATAGATACCCGGGAAAGGATGGCAAGAATAGCTAAGAGTAAAACATGATGGCTGTAATAGGAGAATTATAGAAGGAGAGATGAAATTAGCATGATTTCTGCCAAAGACCATGTGAGATGGGTGCCTGGGTGGCTCAGTCGGTTGGGCGTTTGACTCTTGGACTCTCGGTTCATGAGATGGAGCCCTGCGTTGGGCTGTGTGCTGACAGTGTATCCACACTGCTTGGGATTCTCTGTCTCCCTCTCTCTCTCTGCCCCTCCCCTATTTGCTCTCACTCACTTAAAATAAATAAATTTAAAAACTTAGACCAAAACAGTATGAGAAACATTTGATGCATGAGCATACATTGATGGTATTCCACAAGGCAGAACTGGGAGCATCCAATGGCTATTATAGTCAGTAACGTTCAGTTAAACATTAACAGTTATTTACAATCCTTGTTGATCACTATTTTCAGGGAATTTTTTATTCTTTATTTGAAAGCTATACATTTGAGAATATCTGACGGGAATCATCTTCTGTCATTTCCTCAGTATCTGTCCGTATTTTCACTTGCTCTCTCCTAATTTCCAACTAGCTCAGAGGACAAATGTGTATATGTATTTTATTTTCTGTTTCTAACCTCTGTATTGTGTGTTGTTAGGTCTATTCTTAATTCCTATGGTTCCTTGGAAATAAATTCCTTGAAGCCCTAAACCTTTTACACTCAAACATACCCACAGAGCCCTACTTCTCCCACAGTCAATCTCTCTTGCTTACACAAAAACAATTATCATCCCAATGCATATTTCCGATCATGTCAAGCACTGACAGAGAAATTTTGAAAGGCTTCACCATGGCTAGATAACATTGAGCTGTCCTTCACAAGGCACACTCACTTTTCCAGAACATAATTGTTTCCTTTTTATTCCTTCATTTGTAATAATTTGTAATAATGTTTCTTATACCTCCTCTCTCTTTACTAGTAGAGATTCTGGTAATCTTTCATATTTTAGCATAATTGCCATTTTCTTTATGTAGTTTTCTGTCTATGTAGTCAAATGAGTTAAAGTGAATTCAACTTTTTTTCTACTTATTATACTTTGAATCTCCATTACATCGTCTCATAATTGATACTAAATAGTGTAATTAAGTCTGTAGAAAGGCAGTAAGACTTATTCACCATATCCTCCACATTTTTTAATGTGGAGCTCTGCACACTTTTACATTGCTAGAACAGTGAAATTGTAAGGAAAATATAAGCGTTGAAACTTGAATTTTACCTGTTTATTGTCTATGTGACCCTAGGGAAAATTACTTAATTTTTCTAATCTTCTGTTCTCTCCAGGGACAAAGGTAATGTTTTTCACAGTGAAAGCATAAGGTAGTTGTTAAAAACATGACTGAGGGGTGCCTGAGTGGTTTAGGTGGTTGAGCATCGGACTCTTGATTTTGGCTCATGTCACGATCGCAGGGGCCATGGGATCAAACCCTGCGTTAGGCTCCATGGTGTGTGTGGAGGCTGCTTGGGATCCTCTCTCTCTCCGTTTGCCCCTCTCCCCCACTCACTTCTGTGTGCTTTTGCGTGCGCTCTCTCTCTCTCTCTTAAAAAAAAGACTGAAAAAATACTTTATAATATGCTGTTATTATTAATGAATATTCTGTCTCACTCCTTAAGTACACTTCTCCACTATTTCCTCATCTACACAAACATCTTCAGAAAACTTTGTACAGTACGTATTCCCTCTCCCTCTGGAGTCTTTTCCTCTCCATTAGATTTTCACCACTCTACATGTGTGTCCTCTCTACTCTGAATGACCTTCATTAAGAATTCTCACTCTTAAAATACTGTTGATATGATAAATTATTTTTCTTGAAGGATAGTTTTGACAATCTCCATTTTCTATTAAACAATCTCTCAGAACTTAACAGAAATCCATGGGGGAGGGGAAGGAAAACAAAAAAAAGAGGTTAGAGTGGGAGAGAGCCAAAGCATAAGAGACTCTTAAAAACTGAGAACAAACTGAGGGTTGATGGGGGATGGGAGGGAGGGGAGGGTGGGTGATGGTTATTGAGGAAGGCACCTGTTGGGATGAGCACTGGGTGTTGTATGGAAACCAATTTGACAATAAATTTCATATATTGAAAAAAAATAATCTCTCAGGCTCCTAATTAGTTATGCAACTAATTATAAAGACAACTTTAGCAGCCAACAACTTCAGAATATGAACTTAAGCTGGACAACTATACTTATAAATAATACAAATTTCCTAATTTGTTTTTTTACTTCATTCTTGATATTTTGTTCTGGAAAGCTATTCTTTGTATCTCATACATGTTCAGTGATTAACTAAAATAGATTTTCCTACATGCCAATGTTTTCTTCAAAAGGCAATTTTTCTATTCTTTAAATTTCTAGAATGTTTTATTATTACTGTAAGACACACTTACCTGTATCCTTTTATCACTGCTATTTATGGATACAGATTTTCTCTTTTACTAAACCTGTTTTTCACATCTCTACAGTGCCTAGTACCATGCTTTGTACATGAGAAGTGCTCAATGAATCCATTTCAAATAATTAAAAAATGGGTTTTAAAATGAAATAAACTGCATTGCAATAGAATGCATTTAGGAACTTCATTTTTCAAGTAAAAATGAGGAAATTAGCTCAGAAGTATATTAAATATGAGCCCTGTGCTGGCTGTGAGTGTGCTCTAGCTTACCTATCTAAACCTAGAGAAAATAGTAAAAGTTCTTGTTTGCAAAGGGGTTTGAACATTTGTCTTCCCTCTCTCTCCTCCTCTTCTTCCTGCTCTTACATCTTTTCTTTCCCTTTTCTTATACCTCTTTCTCTTCTAACTTGTATTGCTCACTGTTGGACACATAGGCCCAAGAACTGTGTTGGCCATATAGTATACACACATAAATATTAGTTGAATGAACTTTCCCTGAAGGTTGTTGGTTCTTGAATGCCCATCAAAATACCATACTCAGAATGACACGATGGAATGTCTGTTCTCCAAAACCGCTTAGCTATCGGTTAGACACGGGCAAACCCATATGCAGAAAGACATGTTGGGTACTGTTTCACAATCAGTGAAAAGTAACAAGGGCCTGAATAAAAAATGATGGGGCATGGGGATGACCATTATTACAGGTAGTAAGAAACTAGAAACATGATTTTGTGACTGATTACATGAGATTGGATGGGGAAAGAAGGTAAAGCCTAGGATACATCCTTTAGGTCTTTGGCCTGAGAAACCAAAGAGATGACAGTTTTGATATTTAAGCAAAGAATGAGGAATCTGCCGGGCCAATGGATGTTGAATTCAGTTTGAGATCTATCTGAGTGTAAAACTTTCATAATGACCCAGTGACATTGTGATTGCAGACTTTTACACTGGTATGTGAATTGGTGTCATAGGCACACCAGGAAGTCTTAGAATCTCCCCCTGGTTAAATGATGATGATAATTTAACAATTTATTACTTAACCACCTCATAATTTAGCTGACTCTTTCAGAAACAGAGTAAGTGAAATGAACCTCATAATTTTTCAGTGATTTTAGAGTTGTCAAACTTCCCTCTCCCTCCATGAATGGACTCTGTACAGTATGTAAAATGCTTTCTAAATGTTTGGATATAGTTAGTAGCTTGCGTCTGTAGCGTTTTTTTGCAGGTGAACATTTTCTATTCCTCCTTGATGGTCAAATTCACGCCTTTGATTTATTAGTACCCACAAAGTTGTCCTATTTAGAAAATGCATATTTTTTTAAAGTCTGATACCAAAGCTAAAGAAAATAGCATGTACAGAAAGACTTTGAAGCTGTGAAACATCAAAAAGTCATTTTTTCTTCCTATCTGTTGCACAAAAGGCCACTCTTCTTCTATTGTAGGAAATGAAAAAAAGTAACTTATCAACATACTCAGATATACATGCTTAAAAGATATCCAGAGATAGAAACTACGACTCGGTGAACAATAACAAAAAATGTTAATATATTAGAGCTTCAAGGACTTCCTAAAACCATAATGGGAGAGATAAAACATTTTTTGAACACCTCTTTGAAGGTGATACCTGGTCTTGATGAATTCCGTGACTGCATTTTATGCTATTATTTTACTATATTTTTCATCTCTATTTTAATTCTAGTTAGTTAACATATAGTGCAATAGTGGTTCAGGAGAATTCAGGGACTGATTCATCACTTACATGCAACACCCAGTGCTCATCACAAGTGCCCTCCTCAATACCCATCACCCATTTAGCCCATCACCCAACCACTTCCCTTCCAGCAAGCCTCAGTTGGTTCTCTATAGTTAAGAATCTCTTATGGTTTGCTTCCCTCTCTCTTCCCCCCGCCCTTCCCCTATGATCATCTGTTTTGTTTCTTAATATAAAATATCAGTCATTGATAAATTTATCAGGAAACTATAATTTTAATAATAATAAATTCTTTGAGCATGTAAAGTATTTGTCAAATGTTATAACCTAGAAAATGCCTAGTGTCAATTTTACTTTGACCAAAGATTAAATTTTAACCGTTTTCATTTTAGATGATAAAATCTTTTATTTCTGTGGTCACTTTGAGACTTCAGTCATGTATGCCACTGGATAATATTCTCCTTTTGCCAATATTACTCCCAAATTTTAGATTGCAATTTGGCAGAATTAATTTTTTACTTGACTAAAACTTGCTGTTAAGTGATATATGATAGGTATGAAAGTCTTGAGACTCTCTAAGCACTGATGAGAATGATTCATCAAATGCTAATGAGAGTTTTTAATAAATAACTCAAAGTGAGTCAGTGAGATTCACTATGATTCTCTGACACTTCATGCTGAAGTATTGAGAAAACAAAATTGTTACATCTCTCAAAATTTCAGTGGGCCCGAAAGTGGGGATTATCTCAACTCACCAATATTGTCTCAGCACGTTTTCATTTCTTCTTCACTGGAAAACACCTCAACTCCCGTAGGGTTCCAAGTAGGGCATTCAGAGCGGAAGTTTCCCTATAAAGCATAGGCCTTAGTTTCTCTAAAGTTCTTCAATCTGAAGTGTAATAATCAAGCTTATATTCTACTTGCTTATTCTCAAAGTTATTACCTACACTTTGTGGACAAAAATATGCCAAAATAATTTTTTGGGAACTGAGTTTATGTTGATGATGGTGACTCAATGGTGTTGGTGGTCGGTCTATGCTGTCATAGTGCCTAGGACACTGTGAGAAAAGATTCCCTAGCTGTATCAAAGCCTCTGCTTTAAGGAGGGACTGGAAAGATAATAAAATGTCTCACAGTCATCTTCAGAGTCCATAAAATGAATGACTTCTAATCTATTCCTAGAGATAAACACATACTTGAGGTTTAATATTGATAGTAGGCTTGAAAAATAGCAGAAAACATAAATTAAGCACAGCATTCAATTAATGGTACATCAGCAAAGATCTATGAGTGTATGATGATTTCTCTGTTCCTTTGTTTAAAATGGATTTTGTGCCAGTTAAATAACTCTACTGTATCACCACAGAGATAAAAACATTGACCTTTGAACCAAATATTTTAAATATGATAAGAAAAAAGCACCCATGAGATCTTTTGTTAAAAAAAAAAAGATTTTATTCTTGTAGAAGCTTCAAGAAATAAATTAGAGGCTAGTTTGGTCACTAAATTAAGGATAACATTCTCTGGACAGTAAATTCTACTCACAGGCATAATCCATAAAATTCTTCTAGCAGTTTGAATATTATAAATGGAATTTATAATCACTACAGCAGGCTCACCTGCCGAATGAAGATCCGTTCCAAATCATTCAAAATTATATTCTCATGTGGGAGGTGGGGAGTGGGAGCATAGAAGCAACATTTTGCTGTCTACTTGCTTTTGCTGGATGCAGAATTAACTACTGGAAAACATTCTTTAAAACCTATCTTATAGGACATAGTAGTGGAATGTTGATAACTGTGTCAATTAATGAGAATTTATAGTCAAAATAGCATTGCCATAATTCTCATTATATTTTCCATTCTAATCTATTGCTTGCCAATCTGTCTGAGTGCCATATCTGGATGTAGACAGGGGTATTTTTAGTGTATTCAGAGTTTCTGAATTCAGAATTGAATTCAGGCTGTCTAAAGATATTTCTTCTCACAAATCCTATGCTGCTGCTTCCTCCTCTTTTCGTATGCATTTGCCTACATTGAGCGCACCATTGTCGGAAACAATCAAGTACAACTGTAGCTCATAGATGACACTCAAATGAGCATTTAAAATCTGAGGTAACTGAATGTTCGTTACCTCCAGAAATTACCAGTTGATCTGAATTTTAGGTAGGGATTGTTATCAAACATTTGAAACCCGTTCTTGTAAGTAAATGTTAGGATTCTCTGTATCCGGTGGATCTTTTTCAGGGCATTCTGGGATCAGTCAGCTTTATTTTTGAAGTCACCGAACCCCTCTTGATCTGTAATGTCTTCAAGGTCACAACATTAATTTCCACATGTGACGTGGATAGAATACGGTAGTTTTGTTGGGAAGAGTCACTAACTGGCTTATTTTAATTCCTTGGGTAAATTAGTCTCCTAGATGAAGACTAATCTATTTGTGAAAAGAGCATTTAGGAATAATACTAAAAATTCAAACCCACCTACCTATTCTACTTTTGGGCAGATTACCACTTATAAATGGAATTTATAATCACTACAGCAGGCTCACCTGCCGAATGAAGATCCGTTCCAAATCATTCAAAATTATATTCTCATGTGGGAGGTGGGGAGTGGGAGCATAGAAGCAACATTTTGCTGTCTACTTGCTTTTGCTGGATGCAGAATTAACTACTGGAAAACATTCTTTAAAACCTATCTTATAGGACATAGTAGTGGAATGTTGATAACTGTTGATAAGAGCAATCATGTAGCTCTGCTTTTCCAGGATGAAATTGAAGTGATTCTCTTTTTTTTTTTTTTTAATTTAATTTACATCCAAATTAATTAGCATATAGTGCAACAATGATTTCAGGAGTAGATTCCTTAACGTGTCTTACTTACTCATTTAGCCTATCCCTCTCCCACAACCCCTCCAGTAACCCTCTGTTTGTTCTTTCTGTTTAAGAGTCTTTTATGTTTTGTCCCCTCCCTGTTTTTATATTATTTTTGCTTCCCTTATGCTCATCTGTTTTGTCTCTTAAAGTCCTCATATGAGTTGAAGTGCTTTTCTTTTAAAATAAGTGTATGTACCAGAAATTCTGCGTATAATTAAGTGATAGAATATTTCATTTCAAAGAGGAATTCTTTTCTGGTTTGTTCTAGAAAGGTCATTTGCTATGGTACATTAAAAGAACTCTAAGTTAACACTCCACTGACAAAATACAAAATAACTTTATTCATAACTTTATCTTCTCCCCTACCGTTGTTGTTTCTTCAAAAATATATTATTATTTTATGCCAAAGATAGAATTTAAAGTTTTTCTGTAATTATAGTTTATTTTTAACATGGATAGAACCCCTTAATTTCATGATTACGTTAAAATCCTTAGATTGACCAGCTGACGAATATCAATTCCCAAATCCTAGATATCAGAAAATCACTTAAAATAGGCAGGAATTGGGACAAATTTTGCCTGAATCTACAATCCTCTTGTCACTAGTTCTACCTCTGCAGTCCTTGAGACTTAGATAAATGGGTTCTTTGGGTAAAATATATTTACTATATAAAAGCAGAATATTTCCTTCTTGTCTTTTTCTTAAATATGTTCTTATCCTTAAATACTGTTCCTTTCTTTTAAAATTTATTTTACTTTTAAATGTAACATGAAAGACCCATGGTCTGGAATTGGTGTCTCTCTCCCGCCAAAGGGTAAGACCTATTTTGTCACATGGGCTTGCTGTAGCTTTGATGAGATAGATTTTATGACAGTTTTAAAACTTTTACTTTGCTTTTCCTAAATGTATTACTCTTATCAAATCTAGCTACTTGTTATAGTGACACAATTCAGCTACAGAATCCTATTCATTGATCTATTTCTCTGCACCAATAAGGGGAGGCTTGTTTCTTCCTCTAATATCAGTCAATCGCACTCATGCTATTTGGGATTATTCTGTTTTGTACTTATTCACAGAAAGTGTACAGTTTTAGAATCATGTTCAGGGACTTTAAGCTGACATAACATAATGATATTGAATCTTGATGGATTGGTATCATGTAAAACCTTGCATTGCAAAAAGTCTAGGCAAAATTGCAATATAAATATCATGACATTTTGATATATGAATTTATCCTCAGGGAAAACTGTTACCTGGAAAGAATTTTATTTTGGTTCCATTCTAAATGATATGCAGGAGTGGATTTCATTATTATCATTTTAATATTCTTTATATTTATACTTAATGTATACTGATATAAAATATCTCACACAAAAAAAATGGCTATTTTAAATTTACTATGTGTTAATGCATTTATAGGACTTTATTTTGGTAGTACTAGTCTGTCAAAATCTTAAATGTTTCATTGATTATGAGAAAGAGTTTTTAAAAATAAAACATTACTTGAAGTATAAAATCAAGTCTAATTTCAGCTTTAACCCTCAAATCAAAATCTTTTCCCCTTAAAATTTAGATCATGGAGAGGACTACAAGTTCTTTCTCTCTCCACATTTGTTTTTTATTTGTGGTTTGAAGTTATTTTTTTCATTAAATGAAAAAAATATCAAATGTAAAATGTTTTGTATTATGCCTCCCTCAAAAAAAGTCATTCTTTTCTATTGATATTTATTGAAAAATGTATGTTATGTGTTAATACATTAAAATTAGTTTATTTTAAAACATTTAGAAAATTTAAAATCAAGGGGAAAATTATGAAGTGGTTAATAAGACTATGAAAATGACATTAAAATCTCATTGTATTTTTTCTTCAAATAAGAAGTGCTAAATTCTGAACTGGCAAAAATGTGTATTATTCTTTAGTCAGCCTCTTAAATTTCCATTTCAGGAAATGAATAAATATTGTTTAGTATGTTGTACTTAAGCATATATTTCTCTAAAATTAATGCCAGGAAACCAATGTTTTGTAGTCCCAGAATTAGTTTCTACAATTTACTAATCTCATGTATGGCATTATTGTTGAATTAAGCTCAGATCTCTTTTAAAATGTGCACTTTCATTAAGAGAGAGGGGTTAATATTAATAAGAAAATCATTTGAATGCCTTTGTATTAATCACGAATTATGAATTCTTGGTCTGTTATCAAAGTGAGCTGCCGCTATTAAAAATGAATAAGAAGCATGAGAAAAAAGAATCATTGGATATATATATTAAGTAGAAGTGATTTCCATCTGAAACTGATCTTACACTGTATGTTAAATAACTGGAATTTATGTATGTATGTACATATGAATGTATGTATTTTTAAAGTTGATTTATTTATTTTGAGAGAATGTACGTGAGTGGGAGAGGGGCAGAGAGAAAGGGAGAGAGAGAATCCCAAACAGGCTCCACACTGTCAGCACAGAGCTAAACCTGAGGCTTGATCTCATAGTTGGTGAGATCATGACCTGAACTGAAATTAAGAGTGAGATGCTTAACCACCTGAGACATCCAGGGGTTGAAAACTTACTGGAATTTAAAAACTTGAAAAAGGAAGGAAAAAAAAAGAGGATTTCTCATGCCTAAATGTGTTTTTATTTATTCATTTTTAAGTTTATTTTGAGGGAGGGAGGGAGGGAAGGAGAGAGAGAGAGAGAGAGAGAGAGAGAGAGAATCCTAAGTGGCCTCCGTACCCAGTGTGGAGCCCCACAGGGGGCTCAGTATAATAACCGTGAAATTATGACCTGAGCCAAAATCAAGAGTTGGACATTTAACTGACTGAGCCACCTAGGCACCCTGCCTAAATATTTTTAAACATAGAGCCTATAAGAACACAGCTATGGTAATAGTTAGCAGTTAAATCTACAGAAATGCACACTATTCAGAATCATTCTTATATCTTTCTTTTTCCTTTGCTGAATATATTTTAAAAATTGTGATGAAAGTGACTTTTCAGCAGAGCTAGTTCATGTATGCTGCCTAGAGAAGGAAAAAATAAATTTTTCCCAAATTTATTTGTATTAAAAAATAAAAGATCCTATAGGAGAAAGACGTTAATCAAAGAATACTCTCTATATATTCCAGGTTATTTATGCCATCAGAATAATCTCAGTTTAAAAAGTAAAAAAAGGGGCATCTGGGTGGCTCAGTCGGTTAAGCGTCGGGCTCTTGATTTCAGCTCAGCTCATGATCTCATGGCTTCATGGGTTTGAGCCCTGCATCAGGCTGTGCTCTTCACGGACGGTGCGGAGCCTGCTTGGATATTCATTCATTGTCTGTCTGTCTGTCTGTCTCTCTCTCTCTCATTCTGCCCCTCCCCTGCTCGTGCTCTTTCTCTAAGCTTCTTTCTCTCTCTCAAAATAAATAAACTTAAAAAAACAAACAAACAAACAAAAAAAGTAAAGGGAAAGTCATTAAGTAGAGATTTAGAAAATGTGTTTTGGGCCTGGAAAGAGAATTTCTGAGCCTATGAAAGCCTACACAGTAATAAAGCAACTTAAATTCAAGAGGTTCAATGTGCAAGCAGTTCTTATTCTCTTTATTGACAGTGTGTGATAATTTGAGAGGGTAGGCACAATTTAATAGGTAAAAATTGTTCCATCTTTGATTAGCTTTGCTTTCAAATTAATTAAAATAATCCAGAGTTATTTTGATAATAAGACACTTAAACACACTTGCTATCTAGTCACATAGCTTAGTGGGAAAAGAATAAGATAAAAGACAAGTTTTCTGTTGTCTCCTGGACATAGCCTATAATCTGTAGAAGCTTGTTAGGCTGTTACTCCAACAAATGTCATTGATCCTTTGTATCTCACTGGAAAGGGGTCTCTGTAACAGTTACCTATCTTTGAACACTTTAAAAGCACTATAGTTTTAGGAGGCTATATTAAACAAATAGTTTTATATTATAACTGTATATATTTAAAACCAATTGTTTCCTGGATACAGTGACCCTAATGATTTCATTATTATGTATTCCTTAACATTATAAGTTGCATAGTTTAAATTTGTCCTTTTTTTCCCTGCAGTATCTATTTTAATTCCCTTTATAAGTAGAATTTATGAGCTATTAAGGATCTTAATAAAATGTGAATAAATTAGAGAAACATGGGGGGGAATATTTAATCTACAGGGGCATTAATAAGAAATTAAGACTGTTTTATAAGATTACCAAGTAAATTATAGCACTAATTTTATAATAAAATATAGAATAAAAACTAAGTCTGCTTCTCCCCCCAGCTTTATTGAGATATAATCGACATATAACATGATATAGGTTGGAGGTATACAACATGATTATTTGATACACTTACATTGCAAAATCATTACCACAATATGGTTATTTAATAGATCCGTCAACCTCACATAATTGCAATTTGTGTGTGTGTGTGGTAAGATCATTTAAGATCTACTCTCTTTGCATTCCAAGTATATATAACAGTATTGTTAACTATAGTCACCTTGCTGTATATTAGATCCCCAGAGCTTATGCATCTTCTCATTGGAAGTTTGTACTCATTGGCCAACATCTCCCCACTTCCCCCAACCCCCAGACCCTGGCAAGCACCATTCTACTCTGTTTCTGAGTTCATGAACGTGCTTTTAAGAATGTATATTTGCGTTAAAGGGAGAGTTTTCAGAAAAAAAATTTTTTTTTCGAGTCCACACAATACACAATAAATGTGTACATGGCAACTCTGTTGTTTGCATAGCAAAGTAAATGCTTTGATTAAAGGAATGATTGTAAGACATTATTGAACACTCAAGTATTAAGAAAATAACACAAGTTGAAACTATTCTGGTCTGTAGACAGTGTGTTTTTCAACGTATTTTTTTCACCTTAGTGATTTCATCAACTTCAGTACAATTCATTACTCTGCATGTACCAATTACATGAGGCTAATTAAATAAGCAGGTATTACACACTGTCCGTGATTCTGGTTCAGTTGAGGATCAGTTCCAAGATCTTTTTTCTTTTTAATGGCAACCAAACAGAAAAGTCTTTCTTGTCAAATAGTAGTTTCTTTGCTGTTTATCTGTTTTAATGAGTTTGATTTCATACAGTGTTATCCATCAGGGTAGTTTTGGTTTTGTTGCAGTAATAAAGTGTTTCAGGATCTCATAGTCTTACCAAGGTAAATTTCTTTGTTGCTAATACTCCAAGTTGAATAAGTGACCTCAGGGAGTCCCTACTTCCAGGTACAGGCTGAAGAGAGCTCTGTGTTAAAATGCCATCCCTAAATAACCAAGATAGGGAACAAGAAAGTGGGTAAAATGTGCTTTGGTTCTTAACACTTGTGCACAGAAGTTAGATATTTTGCTCCTACTCACATGTTGGCCAAGGCAAATCACATGACTAAAAATAAACTCCATGGGATGGGGGGAGCATGAAGTATAATTCCACCATAAATCTCTAAGATAGAAAGCCAAAAATATTTGATGAACAGCACTGGTAGATTTCATAATTGTAACAGAAAAAAATACGGGGAGTAAGATACTTAAAATGAATTGAGAATGTCTCCAATTATGTGATAAACGTGTTGAGGTTTGACACTCAGTGCTATCTCAGTGTCACTGCCACAGAGCAGAGAATTTAAACATGAGACCCTCGAGATAGAGCTTGGATGTTGATAATTTTGTAACATTATCATAAGGTTCCAAATGTACAACCCAGGATAGAAGACCATAGTTGTAAAAATATTTCTTTGTAACACATTTGTCTTAGTCTAATGCATTCATTTAAGTAACGATTATATGCTTGCTATGTGATGGCATAATCCTGATGTTAAGTTGTTTATAAACCGAGGTTTTACAGGTGATGAATCCATGTTTCAGATACAATGCTAAGTCTCAGGTAGAGTTTATTTACTGAGCTGTGGGATCAGAGTATAGTAATCGTTTTATTTTCAAAAGATTTAACATTAGGAAGACATTAGACATTATTACACTGTGTTGCTTAATATTTAGTATTTAATAAACAAGATTTAACACTAAAACTCAACTGTGCAACTAATTCTTTGATAGTAAGTGCAAGTTTAACTGAAGCTTCCTTTCAACAATGTAATGCATTCTAAATTACAAAATATTTAATACAATCTTTATTTCTCCTTGTTTATCTACACAAGATAATAAAAATGTCTTTTGGACAATTTCTTATGATCTGTGACTTGCATTTTTTATATTTCATGAGGTGCCAGGTCAATCTTAACATCATTAGACTTTTTGAAATATTTCCTATATTTTAGATCTGGCCTTTGAAGTTGTCAAGCTAAATTTACCTTAATTAAGTTAAAAAGTTCTAATTACAAATTCTGGTTGTTAAATGAGCCAATTTCAAGTTCCTGCTTTGGCCCCAAATTGTCATTATATCAGTGTGGAAATGGTTCCATTTTTCATTACTGGCATCCAAGACACCTATCAAAAAAAATAATTGGACTGAGCAATGGTGTGACACTTTGGAAGATCATATTTTTAATAATGTATAGATTCAAAAGAATGTTAAACAGTTATTTTTTTTAGCCTTCCCAACTCTATCCCCACACTAATTGAAAAAATCACTAATCACCTAGTCTGTGCTCTTTTTCTTGAAACAGAAACTTTGTTTTTTGAAAAGAAACACTTAGCTGAACACTTTACTTTTGATTATTATATTATAAATTAAGTGCCTTAAAAATTCACCTTCAAACACCTATTTTGGAACTCAGTTTCAGTAGTTGAATTTTTCTATCAAAATTAAATAGAATTTTAGAATTGTTAGATAAAAATCACTAAAGTAGATTCTAGGTGTCAAAAGAGTCCCAAAGATCCATTACTGCCTTCAAATGATTGAAAATTTGTGTCAAATATTGATTCCATTAGGAAGGTAAATGAAGTATAAATTATAAGTAATAACCCAAGAAATATAAAAATTATTTCAAATGTTTTCAAAGGTTTAAGCAGTTATTAAAAACTAAATGAAAACTATTCTATTTATTTTGCAAGTATGTTGTTTTAAAAAAGTCATAAAGCACTTAAAATTTTAAAAATAATTTTTAGGAACCAGTTCCCTAATAAGTAACAAATCAATTTTGGACTCTCAAAATGGGTTCTTAAGTTTGTCATTTAGACAGATATTTACCACACTAACTTACATCCAATGAACACTGGAAACCCCTTGGGAAATTAACATTGACTTAGTAAGAAAAAATAATGGTTATTACAAAAACTAGGGTTACAGAATCTGGTTACTTGAGTGTGGTTTTTGGTAAAATATCAAGATACTCAACCTCTCAATACCCTTACCAGTGAATTTTAGGCAACATTGCAAATATTTGAGGATTGTTAGAAAGTGTCGTTAGACAATGTATGAATATTTTTTTAACATAGTGCATGCCAATGAGTAAATGAAATGTACATTTTTTATTGTTATTATCATTAATTTTACCAATCTATCACTTTTTTCATTGTCATAGAAAACTATTTCTTCAAGAGGAGGGATTTTTTTTTAATGCTTATTTATTTTTGAGAGAGAGAGGCAGAGTGCAAACAGGGCAGGGTCAGAGAGAGGAGACACGGAATCCTAAGCAGGTTTTGAGCTGTCAGCACAGTAGGGCTGGAACTCAAGAACAGGAGATCATGAACTGAGCTGAGGTCAGGTGCTTAACCGACTGAGCCACCCAGGTGCCCCCAAGAGGAGGGAGTTTTAAAATTATGTTCAAGGAAATAAACATTATATTTTTATTTTTATTTATTTTTTTGTGATTTTTTAAATGAAGTTTATTGTCAAATTGGTTTCCATACAACACCCAGTGCTCATCCCAAAAGGTGCCCTCCTCAATACCCATCACCCACCCTCCCCTCCCTCCCACCCACCCCCCATCAACCCTCAGTTTGTTCTCAGATTTTAAGAGTCTCTTATGCTTTGGCTCTCTTCCACTCTAACCTCTTTTTTTTTTCTTCCCCTCCCCCATGGGTTTCTAAACATTATATTTTTAAAGTGACATATGGTAAGGGAAATAAATTATTCCATAAAATTAAAATATTGCCAGTTTAGACACAGAAAATAATAACACCTAAAGAATGATCTAACTAATATTTCTGGTTGTAATGACTTAAAAAGAATGCTCTTTTTGGATAGTGAGAGACTTTTTGAAAACATTGAGAAAGCTAATAAAGAGTAGTTTAAGCTTATTTTACGTTAATTTTTATAGCGCACAAATTATTCCTTCAAAATCATGAAAATCTATTCTCATATTTTAAGCAGTGGCAAGAGTTTGGACAACTTTTATAGCCTTATTTGACCTGTGTGCCTTATCTGCAACTAGGGCCAATGTCAGTTCCTATGCCACAGGATTATTTTGACAATGAGATAAGCCATGTTATAAACCAGTAGTACTTTGTCTGGCTCACAATGAAAATGCAATAAATTACTATCCTGATAATTACAGCTATTCAGTGAAAACGCTTCTTTTTAACTTTTTAATTTCACACTTACTTTTTCCTTCATAAAGGGAATGGTTTAAAATGTTTTACAGAATGTTTCAATTACTCCTAACAATCAATCACATGAATTCAGGTGGGTAAGTTCCATTTGAGCAAGCTTACTTCTATTGAGATTTGAAAAGTGTATGTGACCTGTGTTATCAGAAACAGTAACACTATTTGACAAATGACCTAATCACTCAACTCTAGATCAACACATTTTTCTTGTTATAATAAAATGTCTCTCCCAAGAGTGCATATGGATTTAAACTTCCCTGAATTTTTATAAATTTTTAGCTACTTAATAATATAGCTTTGTCCTGAAAAACTGAAATGTTCCACAAGGTAAATGCTCACCCTATTTTGCTGCATGCCATACAAAAGTCACTTTCAAGGTTCAGAGAATAACTATTCTTTGGCTCCTTTGTGACAATTGTCAGTTTTTGAAAATGCACAAACCTTCCTTCTCATTGAAAGGAAACAGAACATTCAATACCAGAGGTCACTCAACATTAGGAGTCTATTTAAAAACACAGCCATATTTCCCCTGGTATCTGTCATTGTGCCAGCTTAGGAGAAGAGCTATGCAGTACTACGACTTAAAATGTCCCCAAATTTCATTAAAATAGACATAACGTAGCTTTTGACAAAGGTGTGATTTTTGTCTAACTTTTTTAACTCAAGTTCGTAAAAATGCCATTTTACTGTCTTAAGTGATCACTTCTAATAAGAACAGACCCTTGCATTTGCTCATGGTTCTCTCTCATTAGTTTATTCTTCTCTAAATCTCCCTCTTAAAATTTACCTCCTTTGCTAGGTATTGTGTTTGTTTAAATTCCTGTAATTTTGGTACAGCTCCAGTATTACCCCGAGTAAGCTACAAGCTTGTGGCATGCTACATGTAATGTGTAATTGTGCATGTCTGAAATATCCTGATGTAAAATATTAAGAATATCTCCCTTTATGCACAAAGTTCAAAATTATGCCAGTCTCTTGAAAATGTTTTAAACTATAATGCATGTAATGTGTTCAAAGCTATGGACTAAGCGACTTTTATACTGCATTTAAACTATTGACAAATGGCAACCCCATTTTAGCTAGTAAAGAAAATCAACAGCAATGTGTGAACCAAGCTGTTATTTAACATGGTGCTAATAGTTTAACATGCATTGCAATTATAATTTAAACTAATTTAATATGGTGTCAGATTGACTTCCAATTTTTTCAAGTAAGCGGGAGGGTTAGTGTTAATACTTGGAAATCTAAACTTCAAGATACAGTAACATGTAATTAAATGTTACAAAAAAGCCTAAAAAATTCCATGCTGTGCTGCTAAATTAGGAGCGAGGACTCATATATTTTGATGGAAAACTGAGAAATAAAAAGTAACATGAATGTGCTTATAAAATATGATGTGGAAGGGCAAATAGGAAATTATATTCGCCATGTAGTTGTAAGATAGACATTGCTATATTGTGTCACTAAGCCAATGTATTGTATGTGCCAAGGCACAAGATACACATAATTTAAGGGGAGGTGACAATAAAATGAAACATTTTAGATCAGGGTGTTTGTTGTGCTTTAAAAGTGTTTGGAAAGGCGTAATCATGCCACAGTGAATGCATCCTCCCCATTCTACATTTATCCTTGAGGAAATATTAGGGCTGAATTGCAGTGTAAGATTTTCAGACCATCTCCTGCCTATTTGTTTACGGATTTGCCTCCCCTTGCTAGAAGAACCTCCATGAATTCGGAGAGCATATATTATTCACCTTTATTTTACTGGCACCAAGAATAGCACCCTCAGATAGTTAGCACTCAACAATGAATGTGTAAATGAAAAAATGAAGTCTGTAAATGTCTGCCTTATAAGTAGCCAGAGCCGTAACAACAACCACACCTGTTTACTTAATATTTATGTGTATTGTTCTATAACAGAATAAATACCTAAAAAATAAAAATCACACTAATGATCATGATATTATTATATTGAACTATCTAACTTTAAGGGTAGGAATGGTTAAAGAAGTTATTGTTCCACAAGATGAAATCCCATGTTGGTATTAAAAGCGGTGACTATGGGAAAATTGCCAATAATACGAAAATTATTTGTTACCAAATGAAAGGCAAAAAAATAAAGTTGGCACTGGTGCCTAGTTATGTAACCATTATAGCTTTTTTAAAATGAGTACAATATTACTAAAATGTTTTTAGGTACTAAATTTGTTCAATGCTGGAAATTCAATGCTGGAACATTCTGTTACTGATTTTCTTTGTGAGGCAACCAGTTAAGTTTTGATCGAAAGCTAAGTTTTTGTGTTGTGTTCATTGGGACAGAGAGATCAAAGCAATAGCAATTATAGTGACGAAAATTCGCTCATATTGCCTGGGACCTGAAGTTGGCAATGATGACTTCAATAATAGATACTTTTGAAATATTATAGGATAGAAAAAGAGATGGTCTTAATGAACTCTACTTAGTCTGTAGAAGACTAATAATAATTACAATGGTGATTAAAAATCCTCATCTAATGGTTCATGATCAGTTTGCACTTAGGGGTTTTTATGTCTACAGCCATTTGTTTTTAAATTTAGCTTTTAAAAATAACTAGCTGGTTCTTTGGGTTCTTAACGAACAGTATACCACAAATGAGTGAAGAAGTTTAACAAAAATTACAAAAAAAAAAAATTCTAAAGCCCAGACCACGTTTTCATAAAAGCAATCAAAAGAGCACCGTCAAATCAATGTTAATAATTTGCATCTCGCAGATCAAGCAGCTGAGCTGTAGAGAATCTCAATTCCCTCCATCTGATCTATATTTTTCTCTACCATGTCAGTATAGACTGAATAAAACATTCATATGGTATTTTATTTTTTAAAGAAATGTTTTTAAAATGTTTAATTTTTTAATTTTAATTTTAATTTTTTTTTTTCTTCTGTGTGTGTGAAACATTACCCTGGGCGCCGAAGCCAATAAGGGGAGAGTAGGATTTTTACAGTGTTTTGGCTCTGGAGACAGTGAAAAGGGGCTATTTGATCTGATGTGAGGAGGACCTGAGTTTCTTCACGTGGGTGATTGTGAAGATTATAATTGTAAAATGCTTCAAATATCAAACATATCAAAATAACTGGTATTGTATTTTTGTAATGGGGGAAAGAGGTAAGTTTACTCAAATATATGAAACTGCTAGAGCAGGAGTGTATTAGGCGATAATAAAAGTATCTTGAGTCGAGTTACACAGTCTTGTGTGGGTTTTACAATATCAGCATAGCAGATTTCTCATCTTAGTGGTGTGCCTTTGATCGATAATATGTACTGAAAGTGTGAAACCACATCTTGAGTAGCTCAGTAGGACTAGACGAAGGTATGGATAGTCAGGTGACTCTGACTAGAGCAGTCACGCACCTATTAATCTTCTCTGCCTGTGTCACGGCTTAAAAAAAAAATCTATTCTTGGAGAAGTGACTTAGTAGCAGAAGTCTGGTGTGAAGTTTTCAAGGATTTGTCTCAAAGGTACACAACGGCAGGGGCATTTGTGGAAAGGCGTTCAAAAGATTATAAAGAAACGAAACTTCAGTGATGACATTACAAACTGAAGTTCTATATGATGTTTATAGCCTTATACGAGAGCACAATAACATGATGGTATGGAGATGTTTAAATGCAGTGGGACACTTTAAATTCCACTCAAGTGACAGTACAGGCTACTAGTGAAATATCCTTTGGCTCTCAAGTCTAATAGGTTTTATTTTCCAGTTTGTTAGATTCTCTACTTATATAATTTCTACCAAAGACGATGCATGTAAGCGCAAAAAAACTTTATAAATTTGCATATATAACATTGAAACTTTTTTACCATAATCTGAAGGTCTTCGATTATTACTCACCATTATATGAATAATTTAGTAGTTATGAATGGAGACATAATCCCATAAACATTGCTTTCATCCATTTCTTCATGAATGAGAAAGATTTCTTCACTGAAATCTTTCCCTTAAGATTATTTATTCCTTTAAAGTTTAAATTGATTTTCCTTACTGCTGCATTGCCATTTGCATAAAAGAGGTCAAAATATACCTCTACAAAAGACTGCATAACCTGACTAATACGGACATGCAGTGCTTCGTGGTATATTTTCTGAATCTTCTGTTGGATGTGTTCAGAGAATAGTACAAAATCAATTATCCATATCTTACACGTTAGCTTTTAAATTTATTTTGGAATAATGAGGGAAGTAACCCTAGAAACCAAGTAACTAATGTATGCTGTCTCCTCTTCTAATCCTACAGCATAAATCAATGCTGGATATTCATTGTAAAAATGTATTTTTTTTCAGGTTAGAGTTTAAATTTATCTCCATTAGAGAATTGTCATATTCATCTGGGTCAAAGAGTCAGCTGGGTCAAAGAGTCAACTTCCCTCTTTTTCTTTCTTGCCTAGCTATCCCTATTATATTTACTTTCTGTCCTACATTTTCCAACAATTTCTTAACTGAATCTTTGCAGCAATTTCTGGATCTTACTCTGAGTTGGACTCTGAGACTATTTCTTTATACAACAACCATAAAAAAATCCTTCAGGGGATTCTGTTTTTGTGCATTGACTTCATGTGTCTAAATCATTTGAGATGTAGCTTCATGATAAATCTCAACACTCCCACTCTCTAATTATTCTCTTTCTGATTTAATCTTCTCTTGGCAGCTACATGTATCAGTACCCTTCCATCCTGTTGGTATTTTCTTTTGTCCAATTATTCTCAATCAATGTTTAACTTCAGACAGCATTAATAAATGTTGATAAGACAAGAATTGCCCCTTTAAAATAAATATTTTAGAGCTTTCCAAATACACTTGGCAAATTCTGGCGAGTATGTATTTGGATGCCCACAAAGACCACATACAGTACATGTGTGGAGTTTATTATCAAAACTGAAATTTGCACGCTGCGAGTACACTGCCTTTCCCCATAAATACCTCAGCAAAGGATCTTTTGGCAAGAAGTATCTCCCTGTATGATGTTGCCAAACTAAAACTACTTGATACAGACTGCTGTGAAGTTATTGTTAACAGTTTTCCACCAGACTTCTTCAAATGCATGTTTTGTTACAAGCTATATGTGATTATGGAATCCTGCCAAAGCCCAAATCCCATACTAAAAGACATTTAATGATCAACATTTTAAATTAATTCTTCAAAACTCTAATATCCCAGTAAATCTTGACACAAATTTGACTTGTTTTCTCTTCATACTTCACTGAAACATTCACATGAGTTTGAATTATCCAAAATATTCTGAGATTAGCATTTTAGGTTGCTGTACTCATGTTTTATCTAAAAATGAACAAAACCTCCTAACATATAGTTTAGTCTAGACCAGATGAGGAATTAAAGTTTTATCATTCTTTCATTGGATCTTACTTTCGGGTGAAGTAATGGACCAATGCCCACTAAATTGTCAGCTTTATTCTCTTTGACTGAATTTGCACAACTGTGTACTAAAATCCAACTGTTGCAGAACACTGAACTTAAGTAATCTTTTACTTTTCAGGCACAGATCATTTAAAGAAAAAAATAAAACCAGAATACCAATTCTGGGATTGATAAGGTTTTTTCTTTATCCCTCATGAATACCTCGGATTAACTGTTACATAACTGACGTTGTTTACTGGCACAAACTAATGATTTCACTAAGCTTTGTTGTTAATTTCTATTGCCTAAACTGGGAGCAGCAGGTGTGTGTGTGTGTGTGTGTGTGTGTGTGTGTGTGTGTGCGTGTGTGTGTATGTGTGTACACATGAACACCAGAAAGACAATTTCAAATACATGTTAAATCTGTTTGCTAATACCTTCATATCAAATATGTAATCATTGCATTGTTGAAGTATTGAGTGATTCTAAAATGCACTTATATCCTTAGGTAGTTGTGGTGATTCAAAAAGATCTTTTATGTACTTAAGACAATATTTAACTTATACAAAGTACTCTGTTAGCTCTTTTTAAATCACTCATATATATATATTCATAGAAATATATATTCATAGAAATATATATATTCATAGAAATATATATATATTCATAGAAATGATTTTATTTATTCATGAATTATTTATGGCATTAAATGATTTATGGCATTAGATTGGATTATCACATGCTGCTTTCTTCTTTCGATAAGCCATGTGCACAATACCTATCTAGACTCTTACTGGTGTTAGGGCCTAAAGTATACATTGCTATTTCCTCCCAAACCATCTTCTCTTGGGAATAACTTCAATTTTCTTTCAGGTAGCCACACAGTTCCCATGTGCTCTGGGGAAAGAAAACTCCAATTCTTACTCTAGAGTTGGCTAACAGGTTGAAAATCACTTTCACTGCCTTAGATTCAGGGAGATGCTATGTAAGAAAATAGGATATTTTTACCTTTACCTCAGATTTGTTATGGCTTCATACCTTGGTATCTCTCACATAAAATATAGACTCAATTTTTTTGTCTACCTAACAAAAATAAAACATCAGTATTGATAACAAATAGAAATAGGAGCATAGGCAATTAAAAAATGGCAATGTTTTTATCCAGGTTCATCTTCTATTCCAGTAATAATTGAATATACTGACTATAAGTCTATGTCATTATATAGACTCATGTTAGTCATTTTGGATTTTATAATGCATAGAAATCTGGTTCAGAGTTAGAAAAGAATGCCGTCCCAGTTACTTATGTTTCATATAATGCAATGATCAAGCTAACATATCAAAACTTTATTTAAGCTAAATGCCTGAGGTCAATATTTCATTGACATCATAGAGGTATAAAAATGTCTCAGAAATGCTTTCTCTTGAATTCTCTCTGAAAGAAAAGGAGAAAAGGGCTAATATAATGAATTATTCTTCCATATGCTACAATCAACCAAAATGTGTTAATGTGCATGGGAATAAAACCAAACGTAGGCATTGTAGACATTAGTAAATAATTTCATGAATTTATTCTCTCACTTTCATGGGAAATAAAATTCCTATAATTTAAATGTAAATTCAACAAATTATGAAATGAATGAGAAAAAAGACCCAACTGAGCAAATCTTTGCTTTTGCTATTTTGAGAAAGATTATTTTACATTATGGGTGAGAAGAAATAGCCTTCACTAATAGCCTCTATGTGCATGAATGTGCCTACTTGAATTGAGTTTTGCTATTTTTTGCATATTAATGTTGTACATTCAAATACAAATTATAACTTCGTAAAGAGCCACATGCTAGAATGCTTGAAAGTGAAATTATGATTAAAACATTTTCATTACATAAAGTGATTTATAAGTGTAATACAATTAATAAATCGTTTAAAATAATTTATAAAGTTATAAATCAGCAATACATTAACCATTCATATTTCATATTCATATGTTCTTAAAGAAGCTCAAGTGCTCATATTTATATTAATAAAACATGCGGATCTATTGAAAGGTGGTCAGCCATATTTTACAATTTTAAGTGACAAGGTTCCTATGTTCAATTTCAATATTATGTTTTCTTTTTCAGTGATGTTTAGTGGTAAAAATATATATGCTTGATTGTATCCATGAATCATTATCAGTGATATTAACATTATCAACAAAAATCTACAAAAAAATAATCTTTTCTTCCTTGAATATTTAGTCAGACATTATATATTTACATTCATCACTTTTTTTAACTTTTAGACATCTATGAAGTAGTTACTATTTTTTTAATCACCTTACCACACACGAGGGAAGTAAGACATGGAAAAGATTAGTAGCTTGACTGCAATCATCCATATATAGCAAAAGCTCTTTCTTTTGGCCCAGACTCCAGACACCATTATAATATCTGAAATTATACATATATTTTTCCTTAAGTTTATCACTTACAAAATTAAAAATTGAGTAGGTACAGAGAACTTCTTGAGGTAAATACTCAAAAACACTTCTTGAAGATCCAACTAAACTGTTTAGGTTTATATCCATGCTTACTTTTAGAAAGTATGCTTACAATCACTCCTATATTATGTAAGTATTCAATAAGTATAACACTGATAAAAGAGGAAGATAACAGAGTTGAAAAAAATAAGTTAATTCTACAGCTTCCAACTCCACATCAGATTTTAGTACTTTACAGAGCTGTTGAAGACTGCCTTTCCATCTTAAGCCATTATTTTCAAGACGATGTGTACAGATTTATAATAAATATTCACCTCGTGCTGGAGTTGTTAACATGCCAGATCTCTAAAATAAACTAACTTGTTTTGTCTTTCTGAATAAATTGACTTTTAAAAGATATTCACTGTGATAATGTAAGAATTTTACACTTCCTCTGTCTTCTTTAATTACATTTTTAAAAATACAAAGTAGCTGCATATTTCACAAGAGGAATAAATTTCAACAAGTTTATAGTTCTGAATTAATAAATATTGCCATAGTTATCTAGTGAGAAGGAAAGAGAAGTACAGAATGAAAGGTACCAAAAATGCAGGGGTAAATCTAAAAATTATGGTGATATACTAAAAATGCAGTAATAGACCTTTGTCTTTTTATGCATTCCTTTATTTCACAAATGTGTAGTGAATGCATACTGATGGCTCATTACTAACTTAGTTGTGAAAGATTAGTTTAACAAGTTTCTTGGCCTCAACTCACAATTAAACAGAGAAAGCAAGTAACACAAACAGTTATTTGGAATCCACTGTGTTAAACTATGGAACGTGACAAAAATGAACACATGAGAAAAAAGAAGGGATCATTAACTCCAAATGAGGTATGTGTGAAAGTAGGTTTTGTGTAAATTTGGGGGAAAGAAAAGTAAGGGTATCAGAGAACTCTTTCTCAGAACAGAGCTGCCCATTATAGGTTTTGTAATGATGATCAAAGCCTCTCAACATGGCTTTCCAATCTTGTATCAATGAGCTGGGGAAAGTTATAGGCTTGAAACAAATATGTTAAGGCTACAACAGACATAATAAAGGATTAATACAATAAGGAAAATAAAGTACAACCGACACTTATAAACCTAGTGAGGGGGGTAATGTACATATGATAGTTGGTACACAGGGGGAACTTAAAACATTCACTTCTTACTCGCTATTTGCAAACTGAAAGCTTAGCAATTTAATACCTAAAATGATTCTTTTTTTCTAGGAAATCTTTAGACCAGGCATGCAAGCCCTTTGCAATACTGTGGCAATTCCCAGGGTTCTATTCTTAGAAACATAGAAAAGGTAAAGCTACAAAAGATTCTAGTCCTAGACAATGTTACTATGATTTTTATTTAAGGCATTTTGTTGGTGAACTCAGTTATCACAATAAAAAATGTCTTCATAAAATCTTTCCTGAAAATATAATTTAAAATACTGAAATAGAAATTGAAGTGATTACTTTTCTACTTGCTCAAAAATTTAAAGTGTTTAAAAAAATAGCAGTTTAACATGGAGTCTAACCTCGGCTATTTTTTTTTTTCTTTTAAGGAAAAAAGGACAACACATTTTTTTCTAAACCTGTCTCCCACGCACATTTTATTTTTATAGTGACAGTTAAACTGCGCTTCTCATAACCTTCATCCAAATAAGTTTCCTTTTTTTCCTTCTTTCACACCTCCCACTGATAAATAAGTACAGCCTTCCACAAGGGTTTAATAAGATAATTAGGCTCTGTTTCACTGGGCACCACAGCCATTTGAGCACTCTTATCACCAGAATGCACTATTAAAGATTCTGTCAGAATGGATTAAGTATTGCATTGCTTTTCCAAAAGTACATTCTTGCTTGCTTGGAGGAGTAAATGGAGGCCGATTCATGAAATTAGAAAAGGGGTCTCTGCACACAGGCTGCTCTTTATGATATTTCAGATGTTTTTGGTACTGCTTTGTTATTGATAATTCAAATGAAACGTACTTCTATCTTTGCCTTTCCGAAGAATCTCACTGCTATTACAGAATCTTTCCAGTTGCTCCGCATTGTTATTATTAGATTGTATCTGCTTCAGTGCATTTTATTTACAACCATCTAATCATATTAGAAAATGAGCATAGTGAAGCTTACATAAATGCTGAAAATAAAACATGAAACCTTTACAACAGACTGACCCTGCAGCATGTTTAACAACCCCCCCCCCACACACAAAGAGAACATAATACAGTTTATGATCAATGAGAAATGCTCTTAAGCAAATAATTGTATCCTGCACCGAAAGCTGTTAATGTTTTAAAACTGAAAATCCCTATATAAAAATAATTTAAACTTCTTCCCAGGAAGTAATTTTCTTTCACAAATCACTGTTGCAAATACTGCAAAACTGTGCGTTGGACTTGAAAAGTTACATTCATCCTTTCTTCCACTTATTTAATGTACTGCTCAAAAGCAAACTTTAATACAAGGCTGTTAGTAAGAAGTTACCTACTGTCCTGTGAAATTTCTGAAGTATGAGTGTCTCAAACAATATATTTTTTGCGCATCATATATTGTCCATAATAAGGTTTTCACTCCAAAAGTCATTTTTTTTTTGTCCTGCTGGCTAATATGTACAAAAGGGTTTACTTTTGAACTGTTTATGTTGCTTTATACTGCACCTACATTTTTAAACCATTAAACGAGAAGAAAAATCTTTCAAATTTTGTTTTCTAATGAAGTTTTAGCCTTAAGAAATTGACATGAACTAGAACAAATAGCTTCAAGATAAAGTGAAAAACATTAAATAGCATCTATTTGAAATTATGATAATGAATTCACAAATTCAACAGTATAAAAATGGCCACATAGCTCCATGCATACACTTTGGGTCCTGTCATGTTTTTCTGATAATGGGCTTTTCCTGTCTCCAAAGAATCTGTTCCCTACGGAGCTTTGAACTAGTGACTCCTATCTGTAGAAGCAGCAGCTCTTTTGTGTATGTTTCTAATTCAATATCACAATGGACTCCTTTTCTGGCATCTTGGAAGAGCAATTGATTAAAGGCAACTATCATGATTTATTCAACAATTGAGTATTGAGTCTGGAGCACTGCAGAAAGTACTACGAACGAAACAAAGATGTGCTTTTGTCCTCCATGAGTTTATAATCTAATGGTAGTATATAAAAGTTACTAAACAAAGCATCAAATGCTAGGTGCTGTATGAGTATCACCAATAATAAGGGACATACATTTTAGAGGAAAGAGCAAAGTAAACTGTGATGATTGGAAAGAATGTTCAGGATATTGTACCACGGACCTGAAATATAAATGATAAATGGATTTTTTTGTGGGTAAGAGTTACAAAAGGGAGACAGCATTAAATTTGGAGATAATAATATAGTTGCTTTGACTTAAATAATTGATAACTTGGCAGGTGATAGGATTCTCAAAAACAGAATCCTATAACAGAAAGGTACTTGTGCCTTTAGAAAACAAGATATTGAATTCTAGATGTCTCACATGACCTTGTAACGCTAGTTGGTACTTAGTACTCTATTTAGTAAACTCTGGAGGTCCTGCCTAACACGATTAAGACCATTTCTGATATACTGCCTCCAGGCTAACAGATAAAATCACTATGTTTTATGATTTAGCTTTAACACCTGTTAGTCAAATAATCATTGTATGTTAATGACTTACATTTTTGTCTGCTTCTCCAGGGCAGTCTCAAAATGGATTCATTTTCTGGAAATCTCTATAGACTGCAGCAAATGAAAAGAGATAAAATTCATTATTAAAGAAATAAGTGCTGAGTGCGAAGTGTTGTTTTGGTCAGGGAGCTCTGGAATTAGGTTATCTGGATACAGATCTAAATGCACTTCTTAGTAACTGTTTAACCTTAACACCAGTCCAGATCTTAGACTCAGTTTCTAGGAAATCATGAAACCATCAGTCAAGAGAATAAATTTTTGAAGGTTTTTTTTTCTAAGTTGTTTTAGATGTTATGGATCCATATAAATTCTAGAATATACTTGACCATTTTAATTAAAAAAATCATCCTATGACTATAGAATTTCGTTGAATCCATGAGTCGATTTTTTGAAAATTGAGAACTAAGAACATTGAGTATCCTGATTCATGAAGATGATTTATTTCTTCACTTATTTAATCTTTACTTTTAAAACTGATCAGTGTTTAATAGTTTTCAATATACAAATTTGTGACATAGTTTTACAAATTTATCTAAAACTTTGTACTTCTGATACTGTAAAAATAGTATTTTTTAAAAAATCCTAATATCTAGTGTTGCTAGCACATAGAAATACAATTATTTTTAATATAGTTTATAACCTGAAATATTAGTAACTTCATTTATTAGATACAGTATTTTTTTTGTATATGCCAGATAATTTTCTACATAGACAATCGTTATCAGTGGATATACACAGTTTTACTTCTTCCATATGTAGATGAATTTTGTTTAATTTTTGCATTGTTGCAATTATAAGAATCGTCAGTATAATGCTTAATAGAAGTGGTGGGACAAACATTCTTATCATGTTTATAATCTTAGTGAGAAAGTGTCAGACATTAACTATGAAATAAGATGTTACGGACAGATTTTTTTGTAGATTTTTAAAATCAAGCTAAGGAAGTTCCCTCCATAATAAACTGATATTTGCTTATTATTATTGATAAGAATCAGGAATATATGTTAGATTTTATGAAATACTTTTAATGAGTCTCTTGGTTGCCATATAGCTTTTCTTTTTTATACTTTTAATACAGTGAAGACATTGATTTTCTACAATTAAACGAACATTCCTTTCTTGGGATAAACTTGATCATAATGTATTACCATTTTTTATATAATTGTTGGATTTGAATTGGTAGAAGTTTTGCATCTATACTTACATGGGATCATAATCTGTAGTATTCTTTCTTAGCCTGCTATCTCTGATATTACAGAATCAACATCTTTTAAGATGAAGTTTGAAGTATTCCCTTCTCTTCAATTTTTGGGATAGTTTAGGTACAGGTGACATTTTTTCTTTCCTCTTTGGTATAATTCACCAGTGGTGTCAACTGGGCCTAAAACTTTCTGTTTGAGAGTGTTTTAAATTACAAATTCAATTTCTTTTTTTTTTTAATTTTTTTTTAATTTTTTTTTAAAGTTTATTTATTTTTGAGACAGAGAGAGACAGAGCATGAATGGGGGAGGGTCACAGAGAGAGGGAGACACAGAATCAGAAACAGGCTCCAGGCTCCAAGCTGTCAGCACAGAGCCCGACGCAGGGCTTGAACCCACGGACCGTGAGATCATGACCTGAGCTGAAGTCGGACGCTTAACCGACCGAGCCACCCAGGCGCCCCACAAATTCAATTTCTTTAATGTATACAGGGCTAATCAAGTTCTGTATTTCCTTTGAGTAGGTTTTGATAGATTCTGTCTTTCAAGAGGTTTGTCTATTTCATCTGTACTGTTAAATATGGGGCATTTACTGTAAAATGGTCCATAATATCCCCTTATTATTCTTTTCATATCTGTTGAATTCTGTAGTTCTGTTACTGCTCTCATTCCTGGTCCTGGCTTTTTTTGTGTGTTTTATCTTTTCCTCCTCATTACTCTTAGAGATTTATCAACTTAATGATTTTCTGAAAGAAGTAGACTTTGTGTTTTTGGCTCTGTGTAAGTTTCATGAATTGTTCTGTGACCTCATTTTGGATAAATCTTTCACTAGCATTGGATGACTTGCTTTAACCCAAATGCTCATCGATACACCGCTGACGATTGATATTCACTTAACTTTGAGATTAT
Source organism: Panthera pardus (assembly GCF_024362965.1). Taxonomy (NCBI): domain Eukaryota; kingdom Metazoa; phylum Chordata; class Mammalia; order Carnivora; family Felidae; genus Panthera; species Panthera pardus. The sequence goes on from NW_026526654.1 coordinate 53,009,633, forward strand.
ATTTGGAATAACCTGATTTAAAATTATGGTTATGTGTGATACAACTCAAATTGATGATTAATGAAGTGAACATTCAAAAATGACAGGCATCCTCTGCAACAGCTTAAATTGTGTTGTATTATGAAACCATATAGTTATTGATGGGGAGAGTCTTGACAATAGATTAATACAACATAAACAGAGAACATGTCAAGAGATTTCAAATACAAGACCCAATGTAGTAAGTTGTATAGCAACTTGCTACAAATTATAGATGTTGATCTACAATGAGTTTGTATTATGAACCAGAATGAGTAGCATCTTTGATTATTTATAATGGATAATTAATCTGTAATGTAATGCTTTTGTGTCTTTTTGGGCACCATAAAATATTTCAGACAAGATAGTTTTTCTTTAAATTTCATTCTGCTCTAAAGAGTTGAAAGCAGCTACACAGGTTAGAGTAGGTCTTATAGATACTGAAGCCAAGAAAAAAAAAATATGAATGTAAAGCCATAGAACATGCAAAATTAGTAATAATATTTCTATTTTTAAATTTGCAAAAAGTATTTTCATGACTCAGAGTATTTTCCAAAGGATTTCATATACTTAAATTTATTAAATGACTTAGAGGGTGTATATTTGCATGAATGTATTTTTAGTTTATCAGGGTCCAGATTCATGGAATCTCTACTCCATGACGTATGCCATATTTCTGCTGCGTCCACTATGCCAAAATGCAAAATAAACCTCATTAAATTTTCTGAGTTACTAGAGTTTCACCAATTCCTGTCAGATGGTAAAGATGGCTCATTCTTTAAACTATAGTCTCTTGCCCTCCCCCATGGGTTTCTGTTATGTTTCTCAGGATCCACATAAGAGTGAAACCATATGGTATCTGTAAAAAAAAAAAAAAAAAAAGAGGTTAGAGTGGGAGAGAGCCAAAGCATTAGAGACTGTTAAAAACTGAGAACAAACTGAGAGTTGATGGGGGGTGGGAGGGAGGGCAGGGTGGGAGGGAGGGCAGGGTGGGTGATGGGTATTGAGGAGGGCACCTTTTGGGATGAGCACTGGGTGTTGTATGGAAACCAATTTGACAGTAAATTTCATATATTAAAAAATAAAAAAAAAATAAACTATAGTCTCTTGTACAATTTCATTGCAATAATAAGTAATTAAAAGAATTAGCCTCAAATACTTAACAGTGTTCCAAAAACGTAAGCATCACCTTGAGTTGGAAATGAAATTAGAAATTAGAATTGTAAAGCAGGTAGGGGTCAAGGTATTGGTCTGCTGAGTACTGGCCCAGAAACGGTCTTTGGCCAATGGAAATTCAACCCCTCTGCAATAAAATAATAAAGGTTAAAAGTTCGCCATGAAAAGCACAAGAAAGAAGCACACTCACTGCTTGAATTCAGAGCCTGGGGTGGGCGTGCCACCACTATAAATAAGCCAAAAAAATCAATAAAACAAAATTTCTGCTCATCCTTCTAAAAAGTATGAAAACAGAACATGACAGAGAGAATACAAAGTAAAACAAAAATTTCCTATTCAAAACATGCCGCAAAATTTTAATTGTGGTAAAATACACATAACCAAAAAAAAAAGTTACCATCTTAACCATTTTTAGGTGTACAGTTATGTGACATTCAGTACATTCACGTTGTTGGGTGACCAGCATCATCATCCATCCACAGAACTCTTCTCATCTTGCAAAACTAAAATTCTGTGCCCATTAAAAAATTAATTCTGGTTCCTCTCACCTCCTATACCTGGCAACCACAATTCTTCTGGCTCTAATATAAGAGGAATCATATATTAGATTCCTATACACTTGTTCTTTTCTGACGGGTTTATTTCGCTTCGCATAAGATCTTCAAGGATCCTTAATGTTGGAGCATGTATCAGAATTTCCTTTATTCTAAGGTTGAATATTACATTGTATGTATATACCACTATCCATTCATCTGTCTGTGGACATTTCGGTCGATTCTACTTGTTGGCTATTTCAAATAATGCTGCTCTAAAAACAGGTGTACAAATACATTCTAGTTTCTGTTTTCAGTTGCAGAAAATGGAATTACTGTATCATATGGTAATGCTATTTGCATTTTTTTTTCAGTAATTGCCGTACTGGTTTTGACACCAGATAAGCATTTTTCATTCTCATTAACAGGATACAAATGTTCCAGTTTCCTCACATCGTTATCAACACTTGTTTTCTGTGTGTGTGTGTGTGTGTGTGTGTGTGTGTGTGTGTGTGTGTTTTATAATAGACACCCCAATGAATGTGAAGTACTTTATCGTGGTTTGGATTTGCATTTCCTTAAACATTAGTGATATTGAACAACTAACTCTTCATGTGTTTATTGGCCATTTGAATATCTTCTGGTCTATTCCCAGAAGACATTATGTCTATTCAGAACATGTCTATTCAGGCTCTTATCCACTTAAATCATTTTGTGTTCTCTACTGTTGAGTTTTAGGAGTTTTCTGTGTATTCAGGATATTAGCCTCTTATCAGATACAGTTTGCAAATATTTCTAACATTTTCTGGGTGGTTTGATGCTGTTCTCCCTCCCCCCAGCTTTACTGAGATATAATTTACATATAACATTGTGTAAGCTTAAGACGTAAAATGTGTTGATACGATACACTACTATATTGCAAAATGATTACCACCATAGTATTACCTAAAGACTCCATCATATAACATAATTACCTTTTTTTATGGTGGCAAAATTTAAGACTTACTCTCTTAGTGACTTTCAACTATATAATACAGTATTGTTAACTATCATCACCACACTGTATATTAGATCCCAGAATTTATTCGTTTTATAATGGGGAGTTTGTATCTTTGACCAAAATCTCCCTATTTCCCTTAGGACCCTGAAAAACACCCCTGAACTCACTGTATCTGTGAGTTCAGCTTTTTAAGATTCTACATATAGGTGATACCATCTAATACTTGTTTTTCTCTGACTTATTTCACTTAGCATAATGCCTTCAGGATCCATCTGTGTTGTCTCACATTGCAGGATTTCCTTCTTTCCCATTGCTGAATGATACTCATTTTTGTATATATACCACAACTTCTCTCTATCCATTCATCCATTGTAGGACACATAGTTTATTTCCTAATCTTGGCTATTGTGAATACTGCTACAAATAACATGGGAGTGCAAATATCTCTTTGAGATCCTGGTTTTTTTGATGTTTTCTTTTTTTTTTTTTTTTTTTGAGAGAGAGAGAGAGAGAGAGAGAGAGAGAGAGAGAGAGAGAAAATGAATATGTGAGTAGGGGATGGGGAAGGGCAGAGAGAGAAGGAGACACAGAATTCAAAGCAAGCTCCAGGCTCTGAGCTATCAGCACAGAGCCTGATGCAGGGCTCAAACTCACAAGCCTTGAGATCAGGACATGAGCCAAAGTCAGATGCTTAACTGAGCCACCCAGGTGCCCCTGTGATCCTGTTTTCATTTGCTTTAAATATATACCCAAAAGTGGGATTCATGGATCATATAGTAATTCTATTTTTAATTTTTTTGAGGAAACTTCATATTGTAGCTCTACCAATTTACATTTCCACTGACAGTGCACAAGGGTTCCCTTTTTTCCACATTCTCACCAACACTTATTATCTCTTGTTATTTTTATGAAAGCCATTCTAAAAGATGGGAAGTGGTCTCTCACTGTGGTTTCAATTTGTATTTCACTGATGATTAGTGATGTTAAACAAATTTCATGTACTTGTTGGGCATTTGGGTGTCTTCTTTCAAAAAATACCTATTCAATCTGATCACTTTTTACTTGGATTGTTTTTTGTTCCTATTGAGTTGTATGGGTTCTTTGTATATTTTGGATATTAACCCTTTATCAGATTTCTAATTTGCAAATATTTCCCCTTATCTCAACTGGGTTTTCACCACTGCATTGAAAGAAACATAGTCAATGTCAAGACCCATTTCTCTCAAAAGGCTGACTTTGTTTCTGTATAGTGTATATAAGGGAAAGATGTCCGGGGGGTGTTTTCTGCTCGGCCCTCAGTGTCTGCTATTCTGCTTTCCCAGTATTGTACTAGAAAAAAATGCTTTCTTATGACTCTTACCAATATTTTTGTCAGTTCCAGATGGAGTGTGTGGTGAAATCTTACATGAGAGCACCCCAGGCCTCCACACTCTCTCTAACTTAATCTAGTTAAACTCTTATGTGCAACTCTATTTGTTCTAGATCTATTAAGTGCTTGTATTCCCATCACTTCCTACAGATGCTGTGTTTCCTTAGATTTGGGGCTAGTTAACTGTCCTATGACTTCAGCTCTGATGGGTTAAAGAAAAGTTGTGAAATTGCAGTTTGTCTGCCTTTTTTTTTCCAGTTCTATTGAGATATAATTGACATACAGCATGGCTAAGTTTAAGATGTATAGCATGACTTGATTGACATACATTGTGAAGTAATTGCCACAATAGTTAAAATCCATCATCTCATATAGAAAGAGTAAAAGGGAAAAAATGTTTTTCACCTTGTGATGAGTAGGATTAATTCTTAGCAACTTTCAAATACTATACAGCAGTGTTAGCTACAGTCACTATGTAATACATTACCTCCCCAGTACTTATCACCACGAGTTTGTACCGTTTGACTACCTTAACCTAGATCCAGTTTCTCCACCTTACCATACACTCCCCACCTCTGGTGACCACACATCTTTTTCTGTGATTTTTTTTTAAAAGTCCACATATAAGTCGGATCATATGGTATTTCTCTTTCTTTGACTTCTTTCATTTAGCATAATGACTTCAAGGTCCATCCAGGTTGTCACAAATGACAGAATTTCTTTTTTCAGAGCTGAAAATTATTACATTGTATGGATATACCATACTTCTTTATTCATTTGTTAATGGACACTTAGGTAGTTTCCATGTGTGGCTGTTGTAAGTAATGCAGCTATGAAGATGGGGTGCTGATACCCCCTCAACATAGTGTTTCTGTTTCCTTTGGATATATACTTAGGAGTAGATTGCTGGATCATATGGTAGGTCTATTTTTTATCTTTTTTTGAGGAACCTCCATATTAGTTTCTGTAGGGCTTTATCGATTTACATTCCCATCAATAGTGCACAAAATTTCCCTTTTTTTCACATCCTAGCCAGCGTCTGTTATCTCGTGTCTCCTTTTTTTTTTTAAGCTTATTTATTTATTTTGAGAAAGAGAGCATGCAAGCAGAGGAGGGGCAGAGAGAGGGAGAAGGAGAGAGAATCCCAAGCAGGCTCTACATTGTCAGTGCAGAGCCTGAAGTGGATTCAAACTTGCAAACCACAAGATCGTGACCTGAGCAGAAACCGAATCAGACGCTTAACCAGCGGAGCCACCCAGGCACCCATCTCCTGGTTTTCTTGATGATATAGCCATTCTACCAGCGATAAGGTGTTAATTTGCATTTTGTTAATGATTGGTGATGTTGAGCACATTTTTTATGTATCTGCTGGCCATTTGTATGCCTTCTTTGAAAAAAAATGTCTATTAAGATCCTTTTCCCATTTTTAAATTGGATTTTTTTTTTCCAATTTAGTAGTATGAGTTCTTTACATATTTTGGATTTGGATATTAACCCCTGATCAGATGTATAATTTACAAAAACTTCCTCCAATTCTATAGGTTGTGTTTTCAATAGTTTATTGTGTCTTTTGCTGCACCAGAAGCTTTTTAGTTTGATGTAGTCCTACTTGTTTCTTTTTATACTCTTATTTGTGCCTTGTCATATCCAAAAAATCATTGCCAAGACCCATGTCAAGGAGATTTTTCCTTATGTTTTCTTTTCAGTTTCATGGTTTCAGGTCTTACATTTAAGTCTTTAATCTATTCTCAGTTAATTTTTTGAGGGGTGTAGGATAGGGATCAAGTTTAATTATTTAACATGTGGATATCCAATTTTCCCAGCACCATATGTCAAATAGACTCTTTTTTCCACTGAGTATACTTGGCTGCCTTTTCATTTTTTTTTCAATATATGAAGTTTATTGTCAAATTGGTTTCCATACAACACCCAGTGCTCATCCCAAAAGGTGCCCTCCTCAATACCCAGCACCCACCCTCCCCGCCCTCCCACCCCCATCAACCCTCAGTTCTCAGATGGCTGCCTTTTCAAATATTACCTGACCATATTTAGGGTATATTTATTGCTTGTTCCATTTGTCTATGTGCCTGTTTTTTTTTTTTTTTAATTTTTTTTTTTCAACGTTTTTTATTTATTTTTGGGACAGAGAGAGACAGAGCATGAATGGGGGAGGGGCAGAGAGAGAGGGAGACACAGAATCGGAAACAGGCTCCAGGCTCCGAGCCATCAGCCCAGAGCCTGACGCGGGGCTCGAACTCACGGACCGTGAGATCGTGACCTGGCTGAAGTCGGACGCTTAACCGACTGCGCCACCCAGGCGCCCCGTATGTGCCTGTTTTTTTATGCCGGTACCATACTTATTTGATTACTACAACTTTATAATATAATTTGAAATCAGAAAATGTGATATCCCCCACTTTCTTTCTCAGGATTGCTTTGACTATTCAGGGTCTTTTGTAGTTCCACACAAATTTTAAGATTTTTTTCCCACTTCTGTTAAAAAAAATGCCACTGGAATTTTAAAAGGAATTGCATTGAATCTATAGATGGTTTGGATGGTGTGGACATTTTAACAATATTATTTCCTCAAATCCATGAACATGGGATAATCATTTATGTGTTAAATTTCTTTCATCCGTACTTTTTAATACAGGTATTTCACCTTATTAGTTACATTTGTTCTAAGTCTTTTATTGTTTTTGCTGCTATTGTAAATAGGATTATTTCTTATTCTTATCTTTACTATCTGCCTTTTATTTTTTTTAAATAATATCAAAAAATATTTTCAGTTCTCTCCTTCCCAAGGCTAAGTACTTAATTTTTTGTTGTTCATGTTTATATAAACAATCACTGAATGTTCATAAAATACATATTATTTTTCCAAATAGTTTTGTGAATTTTACCTAGAATATTTGTTCGCATTTGTAATATGATGCTTTGGATTATGGGAATGTATTTGGAGAGCATTCTTCATGGTTTTTAAAACCACTTTATTGATGTATGATTGACATACAAAAAGATATATATATTAACTTATACAACTTTGAGTTTAGAAGTAAGTATGCAGCTGTCATATCATCACTGTAACCAGTGCCATAAACATATCCATTTCCTCCAAAACTTTTCTCCTGCCTTTTGTGTGTGTGTGTGTGTGTGTGTGTGTGTGTGTGTGATAAAAACACTTAGCATAAGTATCTACACTCCTAGCAAATTTTTAAATATATAATACATTTTGTTAATTGAAAGTACTATGGTATACAATAAATTCTAGAACTTGTTCGTCTTGAATAACTGAAATTTTGTACCCTTTGTCTAACATTTTCTTGTCCTCTCCCCTCCACCCAGCTCCTGGTAACCACTCTCTGCCTCTTCGACTTTGACTTTATTAGATTCCTGATATAAGTGGGATCACGTAGTATTTGTTTTTCATAGTCTAGCTTATCTCAATTAGTATAATGTGCTCTAAGATCAACGGTGTTGTCACTAATGACAGGATTTTCTTTTTTTTTTTAAGGTTGAATAATATTCCATTATATGTATACACCACATTTTCTTTATCCATTCATCCATCAGTGGACACTTAGGTTGTTTCCGTGTCTAGGTTATTGTGAATATTGCTGTAATGAACATTGGAATGCAGATAACAGTTTGAGATTCTGATTTCAATTATTTTCGACATATACCTAGAAGTAGGATTGATGGATCATGTATTTTTAATTTTCTGAGAATCCTCTATAATGTTTTTTATAATGGCTGCATCAACTTGCATTCCCATTACAAATGTAGAAAGGTTTCGTTTTCTCCACATCCTTGCCAACACATGTTATCTTTTGTTTGTGATAATAGTCATCATAGTTAGCATGAAGTGACATCTCATTGGGGGTTTGATTTGCATTTCCCTGATAATGCGCACCTTTTCATATACCTGTCAGGCATTTGTATATCTTCTAGCAAAATAGCTACTCAGGTCCTTTGTCCATTTTTAAATTAGTTTGTCTTTTTGCTTTTTGCTTTTTTATTTATTTTTTCGTATAGGGTTGTATGAGTACGTTATATATTTTGGATATTAATCCTTTGTCAGGTATATTGTTTGCAAATATTTTTTCTCATCCTGTAGGTTGCCTTTACTCTTATTTCTTTCCTTTACTATGATAGGAAGCTTTTAGTTTGTCATCTGATTTGTTTATTTGTATGCTTGCTGCCTTTGCTTTTGGTATCATATACAAGAAGTCATTGAAAGGCCAATGTCAAGAAGTATTTTCCCTATGTTTTCTTCTAGGAGTGTTACAATTTCATGACTTACATTTAAGTTTTTAATCCATTTTGAGTTTTGTTTTTGTTTTTGTTTTTTGGCTTTTGGGTATAAGGTCCAATTTCATTCTCTTGAATATGGATATCCAGTTTTCTCAAATCATTTATTGAAAAGACCAACCTGTCCCATTGTGTATTCTTGAAATCTTCAAAAATTGACAATTAAATCACGTGGTGAAATGTCATTGAGAGTGGAATACTGAACCTGCTTTATGATCATGTAACCTTGCTTTATGACTGAAAAAGCTGATATTGTGGAAAGAAATATATTGACCATATCTATGCAAGTTTTAATCTGAACACTCTCTATTCCAGTGGCTTATGTCTGTTCTTGTGCTAGTACCATACTTTGATTAATATAGTTTTGTAATATAGTTTGAAATCATTAAATCTGAGGACTCCAGCTTTCATTCATGTTCAAAATTTGTTTATTAAGGGTTTTTTTGTGATTTTATATGAATTTTAGGATTTTTTTTTCTCTTTCTGGTGAAAGTATCTTTGGGAATGTGATTGGGATTTCATTCAGTCAGTAGATTGCTTTAGGTAACATTTTAACAATGTTAATTCATCCAATCCATAACCACAAGTTATCTCTCCGTTTACTTGTGTCTTTTAAACGTTTTCTTCCTCAATGTTTTAAAGTTGTGGTGTATAAGCCTTTCACCTCCTTTGTTAGGTTTACTCCTTAAGTAGCTTATTCTTTTTGAAGCTATTGTAAATGACATTATTTCTTGATTTCTTTTTCAGTTAGTTTGTTGTTAGAATATAAAAATTAAACTAATTTTTGTATTTTGATTTTACATCCTACAACTTTACTGAATTCTTTTATCTCTCTCTGTGTGTGTGTGTGTGTGTGTGTGTGTGTGTGTGTAATCTTTAGAGTTTTCAACATATAAGATCATGTCATCTGCAAACAGAAATAATTTTATTCTTCCTTTTTTATTTGGATGTCTTTTATATCTCTGTTTTGTTTAATTGCTCTGGCAAAAATTTCCAATACTGTGTTGAATATAAATGGTGATTGTGGCATCCTTGCCTTGTTTCTGATCCTAAAGGAAAAAATTTCAGAATTTCATTATTAAGTATAATGTTACGTTTAAGTTTTTCATATATGGGCTTCCTTGTGCTGAAGTAAATTCTTTCTGTATCTAATCTGTTGAGCGTTGTTAGGATGAAAAGGGTATTAAATTTGTAAAGTTATTTTTATGGCATTTATTGAGATGATGAGGGGACTTTTATCCTTCATTCCGTTGATGTGGTATATCACACTGATTGATTTCTGTATGTTGAACCAGCCTTGCATCCCGAGAAAAATACCATTTGATTATGGTATATAACCCTTTTAGTGTACTGTTGAATTTGCTTTAATGTTTTATTGAGGATTTTGCATCTATGTTCATCAAGGATCCTGGCCTGTAGTTTTCTTTTTTAATGGTATCTTTGCCTGGTTTTGGTATCAAGGTGAGGCTGACCTCATAAGTTCAGAAGTGTTCCCTCCTTTTCCATTTTTTTGAAAGATTTTAAGAGGATTGTCGTTAATTATTCTTATGTTTGGCAGAGTTCATCAATGAAGTCATCTAGGTCCTGGGCTTTGATTTGCTTTGCTTTGCTTTTTTCTTTGCTTTTTCTTTTCTTTTTTCTTTTTTCTTTTCTTTTCTTTTCTTTTCTTTTCTTTTCTTTTCTTTTTTCTTTTCTTTTCTCTTTTCTTGTCTTTTTTCTTGTCTTTTCTCTTCTCTTCTCTTTTCTTTTTTCTTATGTGATCTCGACACCAACATGGGGCTAAGACACACAATGCCTGAGATCAAGAGTCTCATGCTCCACTGACTGAGGTGCCCCTGGACTTTTCTTTATTGGGATTTTTTTTTAAATTACAGATTTGGTCTCCTTATTTGTTATTAGTCTTTTTAGGCTTTTGATCCCTACCCCTGCACCATATTTTCCCCCTCCAACCCCACCCCCCACACACCCAGCTTTGTTTGTCTCTAAGTGTGGCTAGGTGGTTGGTTCCCACCAAGGGGATAGAAGCAGAAATGAAATCTGTCCATCTAGGTAGGGCTTTCACGAAGTGGGGGTATCATCTTCAGACTCTCTTTATCCTTCTGCCAACCTGATTCACATAATGATAAAGGCCAGGGGTATCAGGCAAGAAAGAAGAAGGCTGGAGAGGTTTCAAAAGAAGCCTATATTCTTGATTCCATTTTAGTAGGCTGTATTTTTCCTAAGAATTTATCCATTTCTTCTATACTGTCCATTTCGTTGGTGTACAATTGCGCTCAATAGGCACTTATGGTCTTTTTGCTAAAATTTACATAGCATTGGTTATAATGTCTCTTCTTTCACTTTTTTATTTTGTTGAGTCTTCTCCCTTTTCTTTTTAGATAATCTAGCTAAGGGTTTGCCAAATTGGCAAAAAGCCAACTCCTGGTTTTATCAATGTTTTCTGTTTTTCAATTCTGTTTGATTTCTGTCCTAATGATTATTATTTTCTTCCTTCTGCTAATTTTGGGCTTTTTCTTTCTCTTCTTGCTTGAGGTGTAAAGTTAGATTGAGATCCTTCTTTTGTCAGCTACAATATATTTGACATATGGCATTGTGTATGTTTCAAGTGCACACCATGTTGATTTAATACATTTACATATTGTAATATAATTGCCAATGTAGCATTAGTTAGAACCTCTATCATGTCATATAATTATCATTTCTTTTTTTGGTGGCAGAAATAGTATCTATTCTCTTAGCAAGTTTGATGACCATATGATACCGTTTCTATATTCACTCTACTGTGCATTAGATCTCCAGGACTTACTTATCTATCAGTTGTAAGTTTGTGATCTTTCTTGTTTTTTAATGTAGGTATTTATCACTATAAATTTCCCTCCTTCTACTGTTTTTGCTGCATCCCATAATTTTTGGTGTGCTACATTTTCATTTGTCTTGATGTATTTCCTGATTTATTTTTTAATTTCTTCTTTGACCTATTACTTGTCCAAGAGTGTATTGCTTAATTTCCATGTATTTGTGAATTATCCTGTGGTTTTTATGTTATTGATTTTTCACTTTCATTCCATTGTGGTCAGAAAAGATACTTGGGATACTTTCAGTTTTTAAAAATTTGTTGACATTTTTGTTACCTAGCATGTGATCTATCCTGGAGAATGTCCCATATGCACTTGCAAAGAATGTGTATTTTGCTCTGTTGGATGGCATGTTTTGTATATGTCTGTTGGGTCCATTTGTTACAGTATTATTCAAGTCTTCTGTTTACTCATTGAGTTTCCGTCTGGATATTCCATCCACTGTTGAAAGTGTGATATTGAAGTCTCCTACTATTACTGTATTGCCATGTACTTTTCTCTTCAGGTCTATCAATATTTTCTTTATGTATTTAGGTGCTCTGATTTAGGTACATATATATTGTGGGGAATGGCTACCAGGGTTTGCAGGTTTGTTACTGAGATTCATGTGTCAGTGCTAGGAGTCCTTACCTCTTTTCTTTGCCCTTAGCTGCCCCCAGAAGATCCAGGTCTTCCAATTCCATTGATATTCTGGTTAAGTGAGGCAGAAACAGACCTCTTGGCAGTGCCCTGAAAGCTGAGGTGGCAGGTTCTCATATGACTTGCCTGCCCCTGTGGGGGAAATTGCAGCCTAAGGGTTTTCTGTCCATGCTGAGTGGTACAGAATGGGGAGGAACGTCTCTGGTAAAATGAAATGGTTCTCACTATTTTCTTTTATTTATTTATTTATTTATTTTTTAATATTTATTCATTTTTGAGACAGAGAGAGACAGAGCATGAACGGGGGAGGGTCAGAGAGAGGGAGACACAGAATCTGAAACAGGCTCCAGGCTCTGAGCTGTCAGCACAGAGCCTGACGCGGGGCTCGAACTCACGGACCGCGAGATCATGACCTGAGCTGAAGTCGGCCGCTTAACCGACTGAGCCACCCAGGTGCCCCGGTTCTCACTATTTTCAATGTGGCTGCTCTCAGATTTTATGTCCACTGGGTTACTGGAGCCTCTAAAATGGACTCTAAAGCTCTTACAAAGGTATTACTGTCTGTGGATAATTGTCAAATCAGTGTTTCTGTGGGGCTATGAAGGCTGGCATCTCCTATTCCACCATCTTGAGGATGTCACTCCCAAGAATATGAAAATATATACATATACATACATACACATATATGTATTTTTCTGAGAGAGTGTGAGAGTGAGCATGAGCGGGGTAGGGGCAAAAGGAGAGGGAGACAGTATCTCAAGCAGACTCCACATCCAGCACAGAGCCCTGCACGGGGCTCCCCCCTCTTAAGACTGTGAGATCATGACCTGAGCCGAAACCAAGATTCCGATGTTTAACTGACTGAGCCACCCAGGAGCCCCTTTAATGTCTTGGTATATCTCGTACTTCTGAGATTTTTAATATCTGCAAATACAAGTGAGAAAAGCAGTGGGGGAGGGACATGAAAAACAGTTATAGAAAGGAGATAGGTATTAGAGAAATGCATCTGATGTATGGTTATAGTTTATGCAATTACTATCATACATTAATGTTTCTCTAATTTGTTACATTTACTCCTGATTGTGTATGTATGAAGAAGCAGAGGCAGTTCATTAACTAATTGTCTTTGTATTCAATGTCTTCCCCTCTTCCAAAATGTATTTGCTTAGTTAATTATGGCTATGTTATTGGATGTTAGCAATTATATGTCTCAAATATATAAAGAACACATTTTCTAAAGAATTCTCACATCTGGGAGTTTTCTTTCATCAATCTCTATAGAAAAGAAAAAATGAGAGCGAACTTCTTTCAGGAGCAATACCCACATTCTTTACTAGTAAGGATATAATCATTTAAGTGACTTTATTCTTTGTCTTCTAATAGCCTTGCCTGGTGAAAGAAATGTATTGAACAAAATCTCCCTTTATATTAGTCGTCTCATTTAAGTGCATATCTTGTGCATATTCAATTCTGACAGATTTTGAAGAAATGTCTCTGGGCCAAGATAATTAACTTCAAATTTGGGGTGATATAGTACTAGCGATAAACTTATTCCTGATATAATAGAAACTTAGGATAATGAAATTAGACTATTGTATAGTGTTTCAGTTAGCTCCCATTACTTCTCTCTGTGAGGTTCCAATAAATACTTGAACTTACTTGGATGGTTTTCAGTTTTATTGTTAACATTTCTCCATTCATAATTTCTTGGTAGCTGGTTGCAATGGGCAAAAACATCCATTAGGCTTAGAGACTATACCATGTGGTATATAATGAACACTGGTCTTCGATAATGATATGACTTAAAGAGGGCAGTATGAAGAAGTATGAAGTGTATGAAATATGAAGTATAGGAAGAGAACTGGCTTGTTTTATGTAAGTGATTCTTTGACAGCAGCCTTGATTTACAGTCTCCCAACCACTCACTGACACATCTATAAAAACAGGTGAGCATTCAAACAATCCTCCCACCCTCAAATATACATGATTCGAATAAATAGCCATAATCTAGGAAAAAATAAGTAATACAAACTTATGAAGCTATTTGGTGACCTAATGTGCTATTCTAACTGGAACAAAAGTATTACTCCTGGATAATGGGAGTAAACTAATTATTCTTCCTAAATTACATATTCCCAAGTTCAAAAATGGAATACACACACACATATACCTGTTTCTCTCACCTGGCTAAGAAGTCTTACTATGCACGTGAAATAGGTAAGGTTGTATGGCCACATCTCAATTCTGTCATTTCAGTATTTGGCCGGAAATTACTCATGCCTAAAAAGGGAAATGTTTGGTGAGAATAGAGTTTGGGTTAGGGATGCGTGGAAGGCACTAAAAGTGGGATACTGCATTTTAGCTGAGCATTTTCTCAAAATGTAAGGCATGGAGAATAAGGAGAAGAAGAGTTGTGGAAGTAAAAATTGGAGTTGGCTATGTTTCTCAATATTACAATTACTAACAGTTTTTCCATTGAGAAGATAGGAATTTGTTGAAAGCAAACTAGACACTGGCCATTAATTAATTTATTTAACAAATAATAATTGGTGCCTTAGGGGGAGGCAAGAACCACTATAGAAGGACTGAGAGAAGGAGTAGTAAACTAGGCAAAATTTTTGTGGCAATGTAAGGTGCTATAATTATTAATAAACATACATACAAAAATAATAACTGTACATATTGTTAAATACTTTTAAGGAATAAAACATAATAATTGAATTTAGAAGGTGATTAGAAAAGAAGGTAAATGACTATTTTATGTAGGATGATCCAGGAAGTCCTTTCTACATAGAGTGTGATATTTAAGGTATGTATAATAAGAAGGGTTTTCCAGGCAAAAGAAATCATTACAGAGGCCCCAACAGGAATGAATGTGGTACATTTTAAAATAGGTAACAGGCTGTTTTAATGAGACTATGTATGCTGTCATTTTTATTGACCTCTACTATTATAAATATGAAAGTCAAGATAAGTCCTATCTATTTTTTCAGGGAAAATTTCTAAGGACCTATTTTGCTAATCTTGAATCTCATTGTCTATGGTAAGATTTTTCCTAAATGTCAGAAAGGGGAGACGAGCTTATTAGGGAGGAAAGATGCTGGGGCAATGGGTCTCAGACCCCACCAGGCTAGAAGCAGGAGAGTAAAACCTTCAAACAACCTTCTGAAAGGACTATAAATTGACCATTGAGTGGAAGTGAGAGAAATAAGCAGTGCTTTGGTGTCCTGGTGAGATTTGTTTGTTCATCATCCTGATTGCCAACAGAAAGAAGGCTAGTGTATCAAGGACATGGAGAATTAGATGTGGAGTGTGGAGGTAGAAAATGAAGTCAGAGAATTGTCCAGGGCCAGGTCCTGCAAGCCTTGTAAAAGTGTGGCTCACATTCTGAACTCATAGGAAAAGCAGAGTTGTGAAATGAAAGGTTCCTCCTGGCTTCTGTGTAGAAAATGGACACTGGTGGGCCAAGAGTTGAGAGCTTGAATTTCGTTAAGAGGTTGATGCAGTGGTTTGTGGTGACTGTTGCATTTGGGAAACAGAGAGGGGCCTTTGCTGCTAGCTGGCAATCTCATCCTGCTGTTGCTACAAACAGCAACAGCTGGGAGATGACACCAGCTAGCAGGTGGAAGAAAAGACAGCTTCAAGGACAACCTCTGCAGGAAGGCAATAGATTGTATAAGTCACCACCAAGGATTAATAAAAACAAAACTAAAACCTATAGAATTTACTTAAAAAAAATGCAGAAGAGGGGACATAGACATTGTTGAGAAGAAACAAATTCTGAATATACATTTATTGTATGTATTAGATGGCAATGTTGAAATTGTCAATAATTGGAAACAAAACTTGCATACATTTTTACAAACTAGAGAAATGTATTTAATTTGACAGAAGTATGAAAAGCTCATTCACAGTGTTGGCGAAAACAGTGACCTGCCGGTCAGTGGGTTAAAGACTAGGCCTTTTTAAAAAGAGGTTACAATTACTAATTATTCAGAAAAATGTCCCAACTTTGAGTAATATAGAAAATGAAGATTTAAAAATTAGTGAAATATTATTATTTATTTTCTTAATTGATTTTTTAAGCTTTACTTATTGGGGTGCCTGGGTGGTTCAGTGGTTAAACATCTGAGTTTGGCTCAGGTCATGATCTTGGGAGTTTGTGAGTTTGAGCCCCACATTGGGTTCTGTGCTGACAGCTTAGAAACTGGAGCCTGCTTTGGATTCTGTGTCTCCCTCTCTCTCTGTTCAGGCCCCCCTCACTCATACTCTCTTTATTAAAAGTAAATTTAAAAAATAACATTAAAAAGTTTTATTTATTTATTTTGAAAGAGCACAAGCACGGGAGGGGTAGAGAGGGAGGAAGAGAGAGAGAGGAGAGGAGAGAGAGAGAGAGAGAGAGAGAGAATCCCAGAAAGTCTCTGCACTGTCAGTGCAGAACCTGATGCAGGGCTGAAACTCAGGAATCCATGAGATGGTGAACTGAGCCGAAACCGAGTTAGATGCTTAACCGACTGAACCACCAAGGGACCCCCCCGCCATGACATTATTATTTTTAAATTCAATGTGTCAAATAACAAATAAAAATTTTTAAATGGCAGTGTGATATCAGCTTTTTATAAGGTGATATTTTTCTATACTGTAGGTAAAAGTTTGTTGGTAGAATGTTAATGGGTGGCATGTGACATCTTTAGCAAGAGCTAGAGGAGGTTCATACTATCTGTCCCACCGATGCTACAACTGTATTATGAATACATAATCAGTAGAAAATAGAGGTCTGTAAAGAAAACACCAAAATCTTACAATGGTTCTATTGAGAGTGGTAGATATAAGGATCACGTTTTTTATATGTTTTAAAATATGCTTATAAATTTGCTGCAGTATCTACCAACAGCATGCAGAAGGTTTGTAATAAGAAGATAGTTTTATTTAAGTATTTAAACCAGGACTCAAGATTTGGAAACATAAGGGTCATAGCGAGATAGCTTAAATAGGGTTGAATTTCAGTTACCATTATCTCTAAAATGGCAATAATTATACTCATGAAATATATATTTTTTTAATGTTTATTTTTGAGACAGAGAGAGACAGAGCATGAATGGGGGAGGGTCAGAGAGAGAGGGAGACACAGAATCTGAAACAGGCTCCAGGCTCTGAGCTGTCAGCACAGAGCCCGACGCGGGGCTCAAACTCAGGGACCGTGAGATCATGACCTGAGCCGAAGTCGGACGCTTAACGACTGAGCCACCCAGGCGCCCCTCATGAAATATTTTATAGATAGCAGTACTCAATAATAAATATTTTAAACAATGTGCCACTCATATAATATGGTATGGTTAAATAAATTTCATATGTTTTAAAAAATATAGTTACACTATTCACATAATGTGAATTATAGCTGTTAGGAAATATTTCACATCAAGGGAGAATGTTTGATTCCTTAGAAATACAAGCAAGCAATAAAATTTTACTCCCATTATGATTCTGTTTTGAAAATAAATGCATATATGGATAGACACCATAATATTAAAAGTTAATTCCTATGGTTGGACAATGGATGATACATTTTATTTTCTCCAGTTGATTTTTATACATCTTCTTTAATGTTCATATGTCTCTACTATGTCAAGAAAATTAATATTTAATTTTATAAGCCAAATGCTAATAATGCCCACCTTTAAGACTTATTTTAAAGTTTACGTGAGAAAATGCATGGAAGTTTTTGCTGGATATCATCAATAAATATCATTACCCCTTCATGGAATTTGGCTTTCTACAGCTCTAAAACAACAGAAATAGACTAAATTATCCTTCAGGCTCTCCAACCTCAGAATTCTATGACTGGCTTTCAAGACAGTGCAAGTGCAGACAATCTGGAAATCTGGGCAGAGTGAAGTTCAATTGTCCTTGCACAAGGACTGATCTCCTAATTAAGATATGAGTGACAATTTAAGCAACACCGTGCCCTATCCACAAACATTAGCTCTCTCTATTGATTAAAGTGAATCTAATTGGTCATTTATGAGGCAAACATATATCTGACATAAAGTAACATGTCACATTTTTATTTTTTTAAAAGAAAAAAAACTTTTGAAATTCTCAACATGTAACTTTTTTTGGATATAAAACTCCTCAAAATTGACAAAGGATGTGATATTTTTGTGCCATGGCTTTAGTATACTGTTCACTTGTTTTGATATGTGCTGCGTGCTTCTTTCAAGCAAATTCAGTGCTTTAATTTTTTTATTACAATTATTTTCTGTGCACAGTGAAGTCTCAGTAATTATTGTTGACTCACTGAGTTATAATAGAGGTAAACAGAATAATAAAATCAGGCAAGCATTTTATGTGGACCATTTACAGATCAGCAAAGTTGCATAAGAAGATGTCATATCAAATTTTTGCCTAAAGGCTCAAGTAATAGTTCAGATCAAATGTACATGTTTATGATATAACTCCTTATTCAAACCATTTAAAGAAAAAATTCAAAAACCAATAATTGTGATGATAAAAATAAAAAAAGTATCTAAATTTTAAAATATGAAAAGAAGAAAAATCTCATTATAGGACTATACTGCAGAGAAATTACTCAAAATTCCACTTAATTTTCTTGTCTTTATCTTTTTTCGGATTTTATTTGCAAAATATGAAAAAAACTTCTAAAAATTTCATAAATGGGATAATTGCACTTACTTTAAGAAGTATATCAGGGCACCTAGGTGGCTCAGTCAGTTAAGCATCCAACTCTTGGTTAGGCTCAGGTCATGATCTCACAGTTTTGGGAGTTCGAGCCCCACATTGGGCTCTGTGCTGCCTCACAGAGCCTGTTTGAGATTCTCTCTCTTTCCCTCTCTCTCTGCCCCTCCTCTGCTTACACAATGTCTCTGTCTCTCTCAAAAATAAATAAACTTTAAAAAGGAAGCATATCTATTAATATTTTATAATTAGTAGAGTTCAAATGATTGTACTATAAGAAATAGCCATGCATAAGCAATTGAATAAAAATGCACATTTTGTAAAAAAAAAAAAAATTACAGATAAAAAAAACCCAAAAGTATAGTAACATCTTACTAATTAAGAGAATATTGTTCAAGGACATGGTCTTCTTAAAAATGTAGCCAGGAATTGAAATAATATTAAGAGCACTGACATTTCAAGTAGTACCTACATATTAAACCAGTAAAAAATATAAAAGACAAAATTCCTACCCAACTCTTAGGCATCTTGATTAATCTATTAAATAAAATTTGGTCAGTTCAGCTAAGGGTGGTAAGAATATCCTAAAAATTGCCAAACAACTTAGTTTAGTACATTGATTAATACTGAAATCAATTTTTTGGCTAGTTCGTCTGGTCTTCACATGTTTCAAAATAATATTCCTAATGCAGATGAATGAATCTTGTGTGTAAAGTTTGATTAAATTTTGGCTGAAATAATGATTTACATTGGACACGGTCGGTATAAGGCCCCCCTTAGAGTCTAAATCGTTGCTGTTTCTTTATTCTCTTCTTTTATTGGATTCATAATTATTTTATAAATAGAGCAATTAAATTAGAAATTCAATTTTATTTATGATATAGCAATGCTTTTTTGCTTACAAAGATAAAAAATGAAAATGCAGAGCTCGCAATTAAGGTAGTGATGGTCCCTTGAGTTTCCCTAACCTTAATATCCCTTTGAACAAAATAAGCTTGAGCAAACTCAAAACCAGTTTCTTTCAGAAACCTTGACTGACTAATCAGATTCATACAACATTTAAACAATATTAACTGTACATTCTATTTGCCCTACATACACACGTATATAGAGACATTATATATACAAAATTATTATGTCTATTTTAAGTCTGTATGCTTTTCTCATTATTTTCTAAGCAAGAACAAATATACCAATAGAAATTGCTGCTATTCTGTTAACTTAAAAGTATCTCCATAACATGCTATGATGAATCTCAATCAGGCAGAAGAGATCATTGTTATTGGTATTATATGCTCCCCCACTCATAAATTTGCTTACTTCATGCTGTTTAATTATTTTCCTTATTTGTTAATAAAACATCACATCACTTTGTTACATATATCAATCTGTATATTAAATATCATTGCAGCTTAATTTATTTCTTACTTTAGATTTAGACTTGACATAGATAAAATCTCTCATAATTTCTTTGTTCAACCCAGTGGATCACCATTCTAATCCCTTTGGGCTATTGGCTATGCCAGTCTCACTTGGGAAATAATAAAACAAGCAAACAAAAGATATGTTTTTAATTGTCCAAATAGGTAAAAATCATCTGAACTATGTTTTATAGATAGTTGCTCGTAACTTAGATAATGTACTGAAATTCTGAAAACACTTAGGAATGTTGCAAGTGAAAAGTGAAAGATAATAAGTGTCCACTATAGGAAAATAGCCTTTTTAAAAAATAACAAAGGGAGAAATTGGGTGATTTTTCCCCCCTCAGGATTTGAGTAATAGATAAAGAATATAATGTTTCCTTTCTGCAAGTCAAAAATTTCTAAACTATAGTTTTTAAACTTTTAAATCAATGCATTAAAAAAGTGCTTAAAAATCCCCTATCTTTCAGAATTCCTGGAGTTGGTTTCTTGTATGTAGTCATTAATTGACATTATTTTTGCAGACTTTAAGTTAGGTGTCTACTATTTTCCAGGTTATGTTGTAAATGTAGGCAATAAGCAAACAGATAAGTATCTGCTCTCACAGATCTTAGATTCTAGTAGAGAAGACAGAAATTAATTATATAATCACACTAGCACATTCACAATTAAAATTAAGTAACCTAAAAGAAAGATTCTATGAGTTTGTATTAAAAAGAAAACTAACATAGCCTAGGAAGTAGGGGTAGAGAGGATAATTTCACTCTGAGAAGGCAAACCATGAACTCCTATAAAAAATAGAATATGAACAAAGGTTATTCCCTGCAAATGGATGAAAAATTTTAAAAACTCTCTTATTAGGAAGGAATGAAATCTAAATTAGGTACAGAAAGAAAGTAAAGGTGATGGTAACTGAATGGGGGAAACTAGGGTGTGCAAGGGGGGATGAAGAGTACACAGGACCCAAGGCAGACAATGGGGCATTTACTAAGGCATATTAAGCTGCTTTGGTTTTATCCAAAGAACAGCATGAAGCCATTGATAGATATTAAGGTAATTGTGTAATATAATGACATTTTCTATTTTCTTTTTTTCTTTCTTTTTTTTTTTTTTTTTGAGAGAGTGAGAGAAAGAGAGAAGGTGCAAGTAACTGAGGGGCGGAGAGAGAGGGAAAGAAATGGGGCTTACCCTATGTGGGCTCAAACTCATGATGCTTAACTGACTGAGCCACTCAGGTTCCCTGACATTTCCTATTTTCAAAAAAAGTAAATTCTAACTGTCAAATACAGAATAGACTGGAGACAGTCAGGGGCTGTTGTAACGGTCCAATGATAGCTTTGACCAAAGTGGTGTAGGTATAGATGAAGTGTAGATGAGTGAAATTTATGAGGTAAAATCAACAGGATGTTGCCATTGATTATATACAAGGGGTGATGAAGAGAAAGGAGTCAAGAATGTCTTCTAAGTGTCTGTCTTGAGAAGTTAGATAATTATTTGTATCATTCTTTGAGACAGAATACCCTGAATGTGGAAACAGACTATAGGTGACATAGTGAGTGCTTGTGTGTATGTGCACGTGTTTGTAGAAAAGGACCTCAAGTGTTAGACATATTGACTGTGAGTATGAATGTTATGATAAGGGGAGACAGAATGGGCAGAGAGAGAGGAGTCAGGAGCTCAACTTGGGCTGGAGCTATGAAGATGGCTATAATTATGATATGGATAGATGGTAATTATAACTCCGGGTGCAAAGACATTGCCTTGGCCATCAGGAAAGCTTAGGATATGGGCTAGGTATCAGCAGACTGAACACTAAGGTGAGACAGGTAACTAGGTAGTAAAGTACAAGTCAGTCTCAAAACAGACATAGAACACAATTGGCAGATGGCTCTGAGGAAATCTAGAAGAGTAGTCTCACAGACACTGACAGAAGATGATAGTTCATAAGGCAAGTTTTGTAATCGATGTCACATTCTGATAGGAACACTAAAAAGGTGAGGACTGAAACACATTCATTAGGTTTGGTATGGTGCTAATCAGTGCTGAATTTGGGGAAGGTTTTCTCAAGGGAGTGCTATCATCGTATACAATATCATTTGACTTTAGTCCATAATGAAAGCTAGAAAGCAACAGAACAAACTATCACAATTTTAAAGGAAAATACTTATCAAATGAGAGAACAAGATACCACGTAAAATTTAAAAATAAATATGAGAACAATAGGGAAAAAAAACTTGCACAAAAGCTTAGATGATTTCCTTTTCAAGCAGTTTTCCAGAGAATGCACTGTATCAGAAAAAGCCACGTGTATAATGGACAGGAATTCATGACTGATCACAGAATGAGAGTGAGACGGAGAGTGATTGGTTGCCTTCATAGGCCTAGGAAGCAATCAGTCCAAATAAGAAGGGACAGCAAATGGACTATCAGAAGAATATCTTCAATAAACTAATGAAATAGATTTCCAGAAAAAGCTAATAAAGTATTAGGATTGCCCCCTCCCGCCCCCATGAAAGGAGTAGGAAAAAAATAAAGCATTCAGAGATTAGAGGAAAATGTATACACAAAAAGCAGACCAGAAGAAAACAAAACAAAAACTTCCAAAAAAGTCATGTTCAAAATGTGAAACAAAGTATAAACGGTGCTGATTTTAAAAATTCACAGAATATAAGAAAGAATATGTTTGACCTTGACACTGGAAAATATTGTCGTTTTAGTGGCAAAGTGGTCATGTCTTTGGAGCCAGAGGAAGGAAAACTAATCACAGCTTAAACATGTCTCCTTTGGGTTTGCAGCAAAGGGTGCAAATAATGCAAATCTCTTAATGTTTTCAAAATTGAGGATCTACCTATAAACAGAACATGGAGAAGTAAAAACTATTAAATTATAGAGAGGGAGGTAAAACATAAGCAAAGTAAGAGAAGAAAAAAAAAGTAGGAAATTTCGAGGAGGAAAGTGTAAGGGAGATAAATAACCAAAGAGAGAGAAGAGGGTTTAGAGAATTCCGGTGCTATTTGTTGGAACAAAAATAAAGACTTTAGTATAATATCAAGTTGACAGAGTCAAAGATAACATAATCAAAACCGCAGGGCTTTCTGCCTTACTACAAAACATGTGTTCTTAAAAACAAAACAACCCAACATGTGTCCTCTAAGATAGCACTCTTTAAAAATAAGGTGTGAGGAAAAAATACAGAGCAAGTCAAAATCACGTAACTTTCGAAACTTGAACACTAACGAAAATGATTACCATACTGTGGGGTATGGTCATTTAACCCAGGTTCTGACGGCTTCCTCAAGGGATATTAAAAAGTACAAAAATAATAGCTCGGAAATCCTTGTGTCACGGTGAGGACACAGTAAGATGGAAGTGGAGTTTGGGTCAAAACGACGACCTGTCAGGATTTGAGGAAGCCGGGAGAGTCTGCATACAGGTGTCACAAGTTTATTTTCTTAAAATAGAGCTGAAAGGGCTTCTTGCGTGTATGGTGGAGAACAAAGTGATTTTTTTTCTCTTTAGTTATAGTTCCGGTTCTGTTCTGCCTTCACTTTCTTAGAGAACAAAAAGCTAAGTATTAACAAATTCCATGTTAATACTAACATTATGGCTCTTTTATCAGTACCACATGGAGCAGTTGATACTGCAGAAACACAGGTTGCAACAGAGCAGATTATAAAATAGCTATCGGCAATTGAAGAGGAGACAGAGAGGAGATGTAGGGTATTATGTAAATTACCATGCATTTAGCAGGAAGCCAATAGAGTTTATCTAAAGTAGTAAATCAATAGCAAAAATGAATAAACATATAATTTAAATAAATCAAGGAAATGAACCAGGAGGATGAGTTGAGGGTAGTTGCCTCCAGGGATTGGGCCTGGGTTGTAGACTGCTGAATTTCATTGAGCTCAGCTGCTTTATTTTGTATTTTAATCATGTTCTATAACTTTGCTTAAGGATCAGTAAAAATAGTAAAAAACATAGATATTACTTCACGAAACAATATAGCTTCTAATCCATAATGCTAAGAACCACGATTTCTCTTTGCTCTTGGCTTACTATTGGAACAAACTGGTTATTTTATTTTTTTTTTCAATATATGAAGTTTATTGTCAAATTGGTTTCCATACAACACCCAGTGCTCATCCCAAAAGGTGCCCTCCTCAATACCCATCACCCACCCTCCCCTCCCTCCCACCCCCCATCAACCCTCAGTTTGTTCTCAGTTTTTAAGAGTCTCTTATGCTTTGGCTCTCTTCCACTCTAACCTTTTTTTTTCCTTCCCCTCCCCCATGGGTTTCTGTTAAGTTTCTCAGGATCCACATAAGAGTCAAACCATATGGTATCTGTCTTTCTCTGTATGGCTTATTTCACTTAGCATAACACTCTCCAGTTCCATCCACGTTGCTACAAAGGGCCATATTTCATTCTTTCTCATTGTCACGTAGTACTCCATTGTGTATATAAACCACAATTTCTTTATCCATTCATCAGTTGATGGACATTTAGGCTCTTTCCATAATTTGGTTATTGTTGAGAGTGCTGCTATAAACATTGGGGTACAAGTGCCCCTATGCATCAGTACTCCTGTATCCCTTGGGTAAATTCCTAGCAGTGCTATTGCTGGGTCATAGGGTAGGTCTATTTTTAATTTTCTGAGGAACCTCCACACTGTTTTCCAGAGTGGCTGCACCAATTTGCATTCCCACCAACAGAGCAAGAGGGTTCCCGTTTCTCCACATCCTCACCAGCATCTATAGTCTCCTGATTTGTTCATTTTGGCCACTCTGGCTGGCGTGAGGTGATATCTGAGTGTGGTTTTGATTTGTATTTCCCTGATGAGGAGCGACGTTGAGCATCTTTTCATGTGCCTGTTGGCCATCTGGATGTCTTCTTTAGAGAAGTGTCTATTCATGTTTTCTGCCCATTTCTTCACTGGGTTATTTGTTTTTCGGGTGTGGAGTTTGGTGAGCTCTTTACAGATTTTGGATACTAGCCCTTTGTCCGATATGTCATTTGCAAATATCTTTTCCCATTCCGTTGGTTGCCTTTTAGTTTTGTTGATTGTTTCCTTTGCTGTGCAGAAGCTTTTTATCTTCATAAGGTCCCAGTAGTTCATTTTTGCTTTTAATTCCCTTGCCTTTGGGGATGTGTCAAGTAAGAAATTGCTACGGCTGAGGTCAGAGGGGTCTTTTCCTGCTTTCTCCTCTAGGATTCTGATGGTTTCGTGTGTCACATTCAGGTCCTTTATCCATTTTGAGTTTATTTTTGTGAATGGTGTGAGAAAGTGGTCTAGTTTCAATCTTCTGCATGTTGCTTTCCAGTTCTCCCAGCACCATTTGTTAAAGAGACTGTTTTTTCCATTGGATATTGTTTCCTGCTTTGTCAAAGATTAGTTGGCCATACGTTTGTGGGTCTAGTTCTGGGTTTTCTATTCTATTCCATTGGTCTATGTGTCTGTTTTTGTGCCAATACCATGCTACAAACTGGTTATTTTAAATATTCTGATGAAAATTTTACCATCATGTGGAAAGAGTGCATCAGTTAGGAATCCTTGGTGCCCCAAACTCTTTTCTATCTTGTTTCCATCTCTACCCCCAGCTAGCCTGTGATGCAGTAGAGAAGGCTCAGGGTTTTCATTGGTCTGGAGAAAGCCTTGGCTTCCCCAACCCCAATTTATTTTCAAGTTATCTGGAGCAAGGCACTTAAAATCTTTTAGCTTTGCCTATAAAATGAGATGATAATAACTACTTTGCAATATTATCGGGGAGATGAAATTATATATAAATCTAAAGCACCTGGTTATCATAAGAGTTCAATAAATGTTCATTATCCTCATTTTAATAATTTTAAAATGTTTTAATTACATTTGGAAACTCAAAGCAAAATTGCTTTAAGCTTCTTCAAGTGGCAAAATTATATTTAGTAAACTAATGCACAATTGCCATGAGCAAACAGATTTTAAGATAATTTAACTCTCTGGTTCCCTCATATAATTGTTCTTTCTGATTTTACATCACATGGTCTTAGTCCCTTATGTACCTCATACTTAGGGTCCTAGCAAATGATGGTGCATTTTCCTTTCCACTATTGCCTACTTCAGGGTAAACAAGTCAGTCCAGTTGTGAGTGAATGGTCTCTTTAATAACATTTTGTCAGCTATTCACAGTTGAGTCAATAAAGGAAGACTGAATTTGGTAGTAAAAAAAATATTTTTTTACAAGCCGTCCTTTTAATTTTTAAGTGTTTCCTTTTCACAAGACTGGCCTTAGCTAGAGAAAAGGGCATGTATTCTGGGAGCATCATACTTCTTCCTGTCCCACAGTTAATGAGGCACATGAAGCATTGACTGGGGCTTGATCATGCATACAGAACAGGCAGCCAAGAGCAGGCACATTCTTCTCTCGCAATGAAACCATCTGCAGCCAATCCCAGCAGGTTTTCCTTCAGGGCTGTGAGCAAAAGGCAAGAATACAGATTGTTTCTCATTCTACATCATTCTAGCGCAGCAGAGGCGAGATTCAAGAGGGAAAACTTAAATAAACATGTACAGATGTCTTTTTCCAGGTTATTTTCCAATTTCCAAATCTTGACTTTAAGTTGTATAATTAAGAAGAAAAAATTCTCAGATGAAACTAAGTGCATTTTCATACATTAGAGAAACAGGGTCATATGTGGAGAGATGCACATCTGCCGGGTCTTGATTTTAATCATTTATTTGATAGATATTTCTGGACAAACAGACTCAGCCATGACCAGATGTAGCATGTCTCTGTTAATAATCTGAGCTAATTGAGTCTCCCTTTTGCCATTTGCCAATTATCTATGGATCCAGATTGAGAGTTTTCCTTTTTCTTGTCTTTTTTTTTCTGCTAGAAGGTTAGAGAAGCATAAACCAACAGATCAAGAAGGGTAAGGAATGTCTTTATGATTTTACTGCAACTGAGAGTAGCTGCCAATGTTTTTCTGAGAGCAGTTGAACAGAAAACAATTCAATAAACCTTCCTTGGAAAGTTTCACACAGATTGTGGATGGCTTTTAAAAGGATTTCTCCTTTTGATTAAGGGAAATGGAGGGGAGGAAAGGGAGGGAAATATTAAATGGAACATAGTCACTGCTGGAGTATAGATTTTCATTGCTCTGAGTGAGTGCTTGGTAGAGATTTTCACCACATCTAATGATCATTTTCTCAGTAGGCTGTAAAAAATTAGGAGATTACCTCTCTCATAATCAAGGCTCTATTTATCAAGCATACTACTTAATTTCATTGTTATTGATAACTGGCACATGTTATTCATTTATAAAACTTGCCCAAAATGATGTATTCTTAAGAAATGAATCATTCAAGGGCAAACAAGAGTTTCAGTTAGCAACTGATTATAATCATTTAGCAGTGAAAGGAGCAACTATTGGTGACATTACAGCCTTGAAAGAACTACCGTTGAAATTTTAATAGGAACTCACAGACAGAAAAGAGCGGGGTCTTTTCTTTATAGTAAGTTTATCAAACATAAACTGAACAAGCCTCTGAAGGTCAACACTATTAGTGGGGAGGTTAGTGTTTCAAACATAGGAAGTATCAGTGTACTTGAGCTTTACGTACCAGTATTACTCAAAGAATGAAGCAATTTTGAAAAGGCAATGGATTGTGTGAATGAGAAACATGAATTTATTATTTGTGAACTGTGTTCTTTCAACTCTATAAAAAGTAAGTTTTCTTCTTAGTCTAAAATGTTTCCCTTTTGGTGATCCTTTTGCAATGTGAGTGCAGTGGTGCTATGTGTGGAGATATATGCTGATTTAACTTCATATAAATGGTATAAAAAAAGATTTTCAAGAGTAAAATGAAATTAACATTAAAATGGGTGAAATAGCCTAAAATGAGAAACAAGGAAATGTACACTAAGTTTTTATTTATATTTTTCTAAATCTGTTTCCAGAATTAAAATATGAGCTTCTTGGGAGCAGAAATAAGCCTTATTCATCTTTGAATTTCTAATTCCAAGGACAGTGCCTGACACATAGTGGTTGCTAAAACAACAACAAAAAGCCATATTAAAAAAAAAAAAAACAGTGTTTTATTGGGTAAATGTAAGGTATCATTAGTAAAAATGTGGACAATGATAGCCTCAATTTTCTCCGCACTTGGGAGATGAGCCATACATAAATACAAAGACCCACAAATTAACTACCCACCTATTCTGAATTATTTCCTTAACCCAGATGTACAACTTCTTGAAGTGGATATTCCACTTGAATTTTGCGACAAAGAGAAATGAAAGCAGAAACTATTGCCCATACATTCTTTAAATGACAGAAAATTGTATTTGGGGGAGACAGAAACCCCACAGAGTTGATCACCGATGCTCATAAATTAAATATTCTTTCTATCTTTGGTTTAGACACAAGAACTCATTGTGTTTAAGAATTAAATGTTGTTTCCCTGCCATTTTATTCCACCTTCTTCACTCCTTCCCCACTTTTTCTCCTTACTTTCCCTTCCTTTATTCTCTCATCCCCTTTTTGTGTGCTTACACATTTATGTGAAGTTATCCTGATTGAAGAGATCTTTTCAAATGAATTAGGCAAATATGCATCTAGGTTGTAGAAGGAATATACCATTCATGGGAAAGTGGAAAATGATGTTTTTCAGGCCACTGAAATAGGGAGAGGGTCCCAGACACTCAGTTGCCATGCTGTTATAAAACCTAATACAATAACAGTAATTCCAAATGCTGTTTCCTATTGTCTCAAACATGCCTTTTTAATTTTTTTAAATTTTTAAATGTTTATTTTTGAGAGAGAGAGAGAGAAAATGAGAATGAGAATCCCAAGCAGGCTCCACACTGTCAGCTCAGAGCCCTTCATGGGGCTTGAATCCACTAATCCTAAATTCATGACCTGAGCCAAAATCAAGAGTTGGATGCTTAACCAACTGAGCTACCCAGGTGACCCTCAAACATGTCTTTAAAAAAAAAAATAACTGATTTAATTAAATGAGGATATCAATAAAATCTGTATGTTAAATTTTCTTTAAGTTTCAGGATCAATATCATGATGACACTATAATTACCCGAATTAGGAAACAAGTTTATACACTGCAATTAGCTACTATGGTTTTTAGAACTCTATACATTGTCCCTTAAACTCTTATTCCTTCTTATAATTTTGTTTTTAAGAAATCATACTGGGGGCCCCTGGGTGGCTCAGTCGGTTAAGGGCTGACTTCGGCTCAGGTCATGATCTCGCGGTTCATGAGTTCGAGCCCGTGTCGGGCTCTGGGCTGATGGCTCAGAGCCTGGAGCCTGCTTCCGATTCGGTGTCTCCCTCTCTCTCTGCCCCTCCCCCATTCATGCGCTGTCTCTCTCTGTCTCAAAAATAAATAAACGTTAAAAAAAAATGAAACCATATTGGGGACACCTGGGTAGCTCAGTTGGTTGAAGGTCCGACTTCGGCCTCTGGTCGTGATCTTACAGTTAGTGAGATCTAGCCCAGCATCGGGCACTCTGATGTCAGCACAGAGCGCCCTTCAGATCCTCTGTCCTTCTCTCTCTGTACCTCCCCTGCTTGTGCTCTCTCGAAAATTAAACAACAACAACAGGGGTGCCTGGGTGGCCCAGTCCATTGAGCTTCCGACTTCGGCTCAGGTCATGATCTTGCAGTCCTTGAGTTCCAGCCCCGTGTCGGGCTCTAAGATCGGGTCATGATCTTGCAGTCTTGAGTTCCAGCCCTGTGCTGACAGCTCGGAGCCCAGAGCCTGCTTCAGATTCTGTGTCTCCCTCTCTCTCTGACCCTCCCCTGTTCATGCTCTGTCTCTCTCTGTCTCAAAAATAAAATAAAACATTAAAAAATTAAAACAACAACAACAACAACAACAACAACAACAAAACACGTTGAGGGGCATCTGGGTGGTTCAGTAAGTTAAGCAGCCAAGTCTTGATTTTGGCTCAGGTCATGAGATCACAGTTGTGAGACTGAGCCTGCATCTGCTTGAGATTATCTCTCTTCTCCTTTTCTTTCTCTCTCCCTTTAAAGACAAAGAAAGAGAGAAAGAAACCATGCTGTATAATCTGTAAAGTTAACTAGTCAGGGTCTTATTTCTTGTATCCCTGTGTTGTCCTGTAACTTGTATCTCCATCCTTTAAATTATCTATAAATTTGTTTGTCCAGGCTTGATAAGAATAATATTTGGCTTTTTTTTTTTTTTTTTTTTTTTGGCTAGTGTTCTTTAGTAGTGCTATTGTACATTTCCATACGGAGTAACAAATCTTTGTGTAAAACTTTGACCCTTAGTTTTGCTATTTTTAAAAGCCTTAAAAACGTTAATATTTTCTCATTCCTTCTTTTTCTTTTGACTGAAGTATAGCTGACACACAATGTTACATTAGTTTCAGGTGTACAATATTGGACACGTCTATTTGTTCCACTATGTTCACCAAAAGTGTAGTTACCAACTTTGACCATATAATGCTGTTACGTAACATTGACTATATCATGCTGTGGCCCGTGACTTGTTCATTCCCTAACTGGAAGCCTGGCCTTCCCCTTGCCTTCAACAATTTCGTCCATCCTCTTACCTCCCTCCCCTCGGGCAGCCATCAGTTCTGTGTATTTATTGGTATTTTTTGCTTTGGTTTTTGGATTACACATATGGGTGAAATCATATGGTATTTCTTTTCATCTTTTTGACATATTTCATTTAGTGTGGTTACCGCTAAATCCATCCATGTTGTTGCCAATAGCAAGATTTCATTCTTTTTTTTTTTATGGCTGAATAATATTTCATTGGCTGTACACACACACACACACACACACACACACATTGGAATTAGTGGGTTTTTTTGTTTTGTTTTTGTTTTTGTTTTTGAGTAAATACCCAGTAGTGGAATTATTGGATCATATGGTAATTTTCTTTTTAATTTTTTTTTTTTAATTTTTTTTTTTTTAACGTTTATTTATTTTTGAGACAGAGAGAGACAGAGCATGAACAGGGGAGGAGCAGAGAGAGAGGGAGACACAGAATCTGAAACAGGCTCCAGGCTCTGAGCTGTCAGCACAGAGCCCGATGCGGGGCTCGAACTCACGGACCGTGAGATCATGACCTGAGCCGAAGTCAGACGCTCAACCGACCGAGCCACCCAGGCGCCCCTCTTTTTAATTTTTTAAAGAGCCTCCATACTGTTTTCCACAGTTGACACACCATTTGGCATTCCCACCCACAGTGGAGTGTTTCTTTTTCTCCACATTCTTGTCAACACTTGTTGTTTCTTTCTGATTCTAGCTGTTTTGACAGGTATAGGATTTTTCATTGTTGTCAATGCATTACCCTGATGATTGGAGATGTTCAACATCCTTTCATGTGTCTGTTGGTCATCTGTAGGTCTTTTTGGAAAAATGTCTATTCAGGTGCTCTGCCCATTTTTAATCAGATTATTTGTGGTGTTGAGTTGTATACGTTCTTTATATATTTTGGATATTAACCCCTTATCGGACATATCACTTACAAATATCTTCTCCCATTGACTGGGATGCCTTTTTGTTTTGCTGATAGTTTTCTTCATTGTGCAAAAGCTTTTTGATTTAGTATCATCACAAAAGTTAATTTTTGCCTTTATTTGTCTTGTCTGAGGAGACATATCCATGAATGTGTTGCTAAGGCTGATGTCCAAGAGATTACTCCCTATGTTTTCTTTTAGGGGTTTTATGGTTTCAAGTCTTAAATTCAGATATTTAATCCATTTTAAGTTTATTTTTGTGTATGGTGGAAGAAAGTGGTCCAGTTTCACTCTTTTGCATGTAATTGTCCAGTTTTCCCAACTGGACATTGGTCGAAGGGACTTTTTTTTCAATTGTACATTCTTGTCTGCTTTGTTGTAGACTGACCCTGTAAGCAGGGGATTATTTCTGGGCTCACTATCCTGTTCCATTAATCTATGTGTCTATTTTTGTGCCAGTACCATACAATTTTGATTGCTATAGCTTTGTATTAGATCTTAAAATCTGGGATTGTGATACCTCCAGTTTTATTTTCTTTCTCAAGATTGTTTTAGCTATTCAGGGTCTTCGGTGGTTCCATACCGTTTTTAGGATTATTTGTTCTAGTTCTGTGAAAGCTGCTGTTGGTATTTTGATAAAGATTGAGTTGAATCTGTAAGATTTCTTTGAGTAGAATGGACATTTTAATGATATTCTTTCAATCCATGAGTATGGACTAGTTTTCCATTTCTCTGCATCATCCTCAGTTTCCTTTGTCAATGTATTATAGTTTTCAACGTACAGGTCTTTTACCTCCTTGGTTAGGTTTATTCGTATTTTATTCTTTATAGCTTACCATTCCTTATTTATTATGGATAGACAGCTATACAGAAAATCTTCTCTTCATCAGCTAGTTGGTTAGACTAAAGAATACTTTTTTTTTCACCATTTTCCAGAATAATAGAGTTGATTTTCTGCTATTCAATGACATTTTGTGGGTTTTGAGTGCCATTAAGACCTCTTGGGTTTAAACCTTTTAGGTATTTGAAACCATTTTTTTTTAATTATTATCAATGCTTAAATGTGTCCAACTTTGTCCCATGATAACCTACTTAATTTGGTTTCTACCTCCTTTTGACATGAACTTTGTAAATTTCTTTAGTTTTCTTTCTTTTGGTATGAGAGGATGTTCCCGAATTATTTTGTATACTTCCTGTCTAGGCCTTAAATCCAAAAATTTATTCTTTAAATGAGAAATGATATTTAGAAATCACAGTGTAGACTATAACAGCATCTGTTTATTGACTTGATCAATGATTCCAGTCCTCTCGATTTAACAGAGCTAGGAAATGTGTTTTAAGTTTGAAAATACATGATGAGTTTAAATATAAGATTACACATACAGTTCTGAATTTAAAATGAAATCAGGATCTCTTTTTTCCATGTTAGGCACTTACATATTTTTTCAGAAAACTTGTATCTCAGAAAAATAATTCCAGGTGGCTACTAACAATGTGATACTAACAGCAGTTTTACCCTCTTCCCATTTTTTGGGTCACCTGACCAGGAGCCCAACTCTAATTACTGTATTTTAAAGTCACTTAAAGTAGTTCCTTTCAGGGGCGCCTGGGTGGCTCAGTAGGTTAAGCGTCCGACTTCATTCAGCTCAGGTCACGATCTCGCGGTCTGTGAGTTCAAGCCCCCTCGGACTCTGGGCTGATGGCTCAGAGCCTGGAGCCTGCTTCCGATTCTGTGTCTCCCTCTCTCTCTGCCCCTCCCCTGTTCATGCTCTGTCTCAAAAATAAGTAACGTTAAAAAAAATTTAAAAAAAAGTAGTTCCTTTCATTGTAATTATTCTATCAACACAATATATTTGTGTAATTTTTCTTTTGTAAAGATTACTTACAGAAAATAGAATTTTAAAACTTTGGAAGATGAGCTGTATGGTATCAGAGACAAATTTATAAAACATCAAATTCAAAGAAGTCAGGTTGTCACATTAAAAGCTTAATGTGAATACACATGTATATATATACTATAGTTTTCAAAGGAATTTCTACTCAGATGCCTGTGTAGCTACATATCAGGGGAAAAAAGAAGTACCCATCTGACTGACTTTTAAAGAACATGTAAAGCTCTTCAACTGACCTTCTCAACTATGTGAAACAGAAATTGTCACAATTATTTCAAAAGCTATAATAACCAAATGAGGCAGTCAACTTTGTGCTGTACCAGAAAAATCTCATTAGCTAGGGGCTAATTTATCTTATCTTAGGTTATAATAGGATTGCATGTTTATTTTTAATTTTTTTAACATTTATTTATTTTTGAGAGAGAGAGAGTGCAAGCAGGGGAGGGGCAGAGATAGAGAGGGAGACAGAAGCAGGCACCAGGCTCTGAGCTGTCATCACAGAGCCTGACGCTGGGCTTGAAACCATGAACTGTGAGATCATGACCTGAGCCGACGTCAGACGCTTAACTGACTAAGCCACCCAGACACCCCTAATTGCTTATTTGAAATGCAACAGAAATTGCAATTAATACTTTTTTTCATGAATACTGGAGTACTTTAAGCCAAATTATACATTTTTTTCTATTAAAACGTTTTCCATTTTAAAATGGGACGTTTGTTTTGAGTCTCTTGGGGGATGAGTATCCTGGAAAATAATGAGTTTGTCCTCATAGCCATAATATTATTTTAATTAAGAAGAGTACTTGGAATTCCAATTAATGGTCTGGATTCCCTTTTTAACAATTCTTAAAAAAAAAAAAAAAGATCACCGGTCTCAAGTTTTTAGTGGTTTCAATTCCCTTTTAAATCAGCAACGGTCAAAGCTGAAACTAGTGATCTTTGGGATTGAAAAAAGAAATGAGTATGTAGTACTGGAAGAGACCTTTTTTCTAGTTACGTATCCTTGTACTGACACTAGAGTACATAGCCACAACTTCAAGTTAAAATGTAAGTGACCCTGAAGACTTAAAATATTTTAAGCTATAAACTACAGATAAAGAGTATGGAAAGAACATGTTTGCAAAAGGTAATTCTGTCTAGACTTGGTATGAGTCCCCATCCAAGGACACATAGTTTTCTACCCAAGTCTATAAAGCCTGAATACTGATGTCTTTTGGAAACTACAGATAAGCTCATTAAACATCTAAAACTGATGGCTTGCAATGACTAGAGATCAAGGTTTAATATAATTATTCTATCTAGTAGGCAAAGCCAAGATGAAAATAGTTATTTTACAGTAAAATATAGTCTCACATTAAAAGGGTTCTTTGATACATGCCTGATTTACATAAAACCCCCAAAGATGCAATTTTATCACAAAGACTGCAATGCAAAACTATATAAGATAATGCAAAACTAATATCTGAATTGTATAATTTATCTTTGCATAGTTTTATCATTTGGAAGTAAAAGCTCGAAGCACTATCTTATCTATTTGTGTCTATATTTATATAGAGATAGATGATAGATAATCCTTTAGCTTATAAAAAAAAAAATTGATGCCATGGACTAAAAACATGACCTTAATCAAGAAGTTTCACCACATGGTTCTCTGAAGAAGCTTGGATACTGAGAGATGACACTCTCCCTGAGTTCAGCCTGTGCACCATCTCAAAGGGATCAGAGTTGGCATTTAGCTGAATGTGGAGCAAGAATAGACAGACTGCTATGCTGCTCTTCTGTTCAACAGCCTCATCACAAAGGACAGGTTCAACTTGGTGCAGGGTTTTGTGCTTGTCAGAATAGAAACCTACAAAAACATAGACAAATGTCATCATGAAAGCAGATATAGAACCTGTAACCTTCATAGACAAGGCTTTGGAAAAAGAAGTCACAGGTTACTGCCTTTTGACATCTCCCCACAAATTGGCCATGAAAGCTGTTTCCATGGTGATTTTACATTGAGCCATGACCTGTAATTCTCTTAGCTTTCCAGATTCATCTTTCCATTTAATATAACCTTTGAGATACATGTTATTATGCATAACGTGATATTTGGTTGACAGGGTTTTATTAAACTCATTTTGATTATCCAAGTTAAAGAAATGGGGGCTAGAAATAGCTTGGTTGATTTCAGTGTTTAAAAAATAATAAAGTGACCAATGGTTTCAGGCTTAGCTTATTCAAAGTGGTTGTGAGACCTTGAGAATGTCAAGTACCCATGTGGAATCAGGTTCCTGTTCCACTAACGATATGTTTTTATATGTCTGTAACATCTGTAACTAGTCTGCCAGACCAAAAAAACTACAGGACATTTGACTTTATGAATAGTGTTTTTTTCACTACTACTTTTTAAGTACATGTTTGTTGACTTAAATTCCCTTGGATAATAGCAACTCACATGCTGAAATATTTGATAATATTCATCAGACAAATAAATAGCAATTTTGTCACTTGAATTGCAACAAAGAAATAGGCCAAAACATAGAAGGATACATTGATTTAAACCCCTTCATCATGTGTGTCTGAGAAAGTTGAAAGCTAATCAAATGCAATTTTAATATGAAAAAAAATGTGTCTGAGGCCAAAGATAAAATAATAACAGAGAATAAAATAATCAAAATGGAAATAAAACAACAATTAGATAATTACCAAATAGCACAGTTTCTGACAATGTAGAGGAGATGACCCAGTCTAATCACTATACTAAACCTAGGATAATAGAGTTCAGAAAGTCATTTTACAGGGTTTCAAAGGGTAGAGATTTGCATATTATATTTGAAACTGAAGCATAGAATTGAATTGTAAGAGTTCATTTACTCGCTTGTACTTTCTGATAAAATGTTCCCTTACAAACCACTTCACATCATTAATTACACATTTTCTGTAGAGACATCTAAAATGATTGCAGAATTTTCACTAAAGGGAAAAAAAATCCAACAGGAGAATTCCTCAGATTTTGTTAGAAAAAGGGAGGACCCTGGGATCTGAAAATGAAGAGAAATGATAGCATGTCATGTCTTCCATGTTGCATTATAAGTTTTTAAAAAGCAGGTCTGTAAGCTTTCTGCTTTAAAAACCCATGGTTTTGGGGTGCCTGGGTGGCTCAGTTGGTTAAGCATCCGACTTCAGCTCAGGTCACGATCTCACAGTCCGTGAGTTCGAGCCCTGCGTCAGGCTCTGTGCTGACAGCTTGGAGCCTGGAGCCTGCTTCTGATTCTGTGTCTCACTCTCTCTCTGCCCCTCCCCCATTCATGTTCTGTCTCTGTCTCAAAAATAAATAAACGTTAAAAACATTTTTTTAAATGAAAAAAAAAACATGGTTTTAATTAACACTGACGCACCCTCCTATTTAAATCAGGAACTGTTGTAATCCCCCATTGAGTTTCATTATTCACATGCAGTTACTGAATTCTGCCAGATAGTTTATTTCCCCAGGAAACAGTTGTTTTGAAAATGTGGCTGGTGATACCCCAAAATGGAATACATGATTACATATGTAGTACTTGGCTGAAAGAAAGTTTTTTCCATTGCCCTTCCTTGGGTCTGATGCTTAGTGGACTTTAGGAAATACAAATGGGCTAAGGTTTTGTGTTTTTTTTCTTTTCCTCTTATTTTGCAGAAATGTATCGAGTGGCGGTCTATTCTGACTTCATCATGCATTACATGTGAGTCACCTGTGGATCTTGCGTACCTACAGAGAGTTCAGAGATTTGGGGTGGGGGTCTGGCCTTTCATACTTCTGTCAGGTTCTCAGAGGATGCCAAAGCACTACTGATCTGAGGACCACATTTTGAATTGCAAGGGTTTAGAAGCAGGAAACCACTGGGGGCATTTTTTGGCTTTTCTCCTCCCATTCACCTGGGTAAGAACAGAAAAATAGTGATAGTTGCTGAAAGAGTAAACAGATGAGGCTAAATTGACAGTTCTTCCAGACCCTAGTGGAAAAAAAAAAGGATTTACTAGAGATTTTGCAGTGGGAAAAGATAGATATTAATTTTATGAGCTTTCAGAAAAGTGAACGTAAGTTTCATGTTCATGAAATTAAAAGCTAACATCAACAGATACAACAACAGTGATAACAATATGCATCGTGTGAACAGAGGGCAAAGCTGATTAGGACATCAGGATTGTTGGATCCTGAGCCCCTGTGTGCCGAGAGCAGATGTCGCCTTTTCTAGTTAGCAGTTTAAATTTCAGAACAGCATACAAAATAAACAAACAAAACAGGTAATAAATAAAACCCAACAGTGTTGTAGAGACTTTCTGCATTTTTCTCTGCTAATAATTATCTCAGTCTGCAGTACAAAGACAAGTTATTCTTCGAAGTCAATGCTCATCTCAGACACCACTGGGAAAAACAGGGAAAGGTAAGAGTGTAACCAAATGTGAAAAGTTTACCAGCTGTAATGACCTCTGGCTCACTGTGTTAGAGATGTGCTTAGGAGAATTTCTCCATATGCTTTATAACTTCCTCTTTGGCCACAACCTTGACGCAGAAAAATCACTAAAAAGAACATATTAGAGCATGGTAATGTCCACAGTACACCTCTCTGGCTGTCCCTGTGTCCTCAGGCATACATCTAACTTTCTTTCGAACTCATTCTGTTTGAAAATGAAAAAAGTACATGATAATGCTACTTCCTGCGTTAACATGTAGTGCATAATGATGTTGCCAAATTCATCTTTTTATAGTAATATAACCTTTGAAATAAGATTTTTTGAGGATTAATTTTATTTTCAATAAGCTTTTGCATAAAGACATTTAATCTTGGCATACGTGATTTGCTGTCTTCCACACATGTTGCAGTTGGCAGAAGAAAATATTTTTGTCATGCTGGTAAGGGACGCGCCATGCGATTTGCTGTATCATATCAACGGATGTGATTGTAGGACCCAAACCTCCAATAACACCTTGTCTCACACCACACTAGTGTGCATGGACCGTCAAGATGAATGAATGAAAGGTAGCAATCAGCAGGTTTCATACAGACTTCTCAAATCTTAAGCAATATGTGTTTGCTTTTCAAATGAGCTGTTTGGTATGCATTTTATATTCAATTTGAAAGGCTTATTTACTCCATACGGATTAGTTCTTACAACGTATTTTTTTTTTATAAACTCCAATACTTTTTGACCATTTTGAATTGGAGTGCAATCTGATTAATTTTTTGGCTAATTGTCAGTGTTAGTGTTCCTATCGTAGTGATGTTTAAAACATAAAACAAGTTATAAAAGTAATAAACAGGACTTCAAGTTACACAACTCAAGTTATTTCAACAAATAACTGGTTCTAAAAAAACTGGTTTATCTGGTTATAGAAAAGTTACTATTTCTTGCATTTCTTTTTACATAGAAACATCAAAAAGCATATAGGTGAGTATTCATTTTAAAATAAACAGGCATTCCAAACAGGCATCCATCTAAATTCAGATGATATGTAATACAAGCCTGCCATCTGCTGACTACATCAGATCGGAAAACTCCTCAATGACAAGAAATGAATTACTCTGTAATCACTCTTTAAATTTTAAGTGGGATAAAGCATTTTATATTGTGACCGGTTTTCAATTCATAATAAGAAAACCTTACTTTATAGCCTAAAAGGTAGATTAGTATCCTAGTAAAAGGTTTTGTAAATACTGAATGGATAGTATGTCCAAATACTATTGGCATCACTTTTGTGCTCATTATCACTGCATTAAATCCTTCCTGAAAATGTGGCCCCTAAAGACAGCCCTGAATTTAGAGTTTTTAACTATAAGATAATCAACAATGAAAAAACTTATATTTTTTTTAACATTTATTTTTGAGAGCGAGAGCTAGAGCACGAGCAGGGGGAGGGGTAGAAAGAAAGGAGACACAGAATCCAGAGGAGGCTCCAGGCTCTGAGTTGTCAGCACAGAGCCCAACCCCGGGCTCAAACCCAGGAACCCCAAGATCATGACCTGAGCTGAAGTCGGAGCTTAACCGACTGAGCCACACAGGTGTCCCTACAATGAAAAAAACTCAGAGAGTATAAAATCTTAAATTTATATAAAGCCAGTGCTTTTATAAGTTATTAATAAAAACCTGGAAATGATGCATACTAAACAAAATGTGTAATTACTAGCATATATAATCCTTCTGCTAAAAAGAGAGCAAAATTTGGTTGGAAAACCACCTTATGCATGATGTGATTGTGTTTGTATAAAACATTTTTAGATATTTTTAAAATTACTCATATTTGTACCAATATTTATTTAAATTTTCTAATGTTTATTTTTGAGAGAGAGAGAGTGGGAGAGGGGCAAGATGAGAGGGAGACACAGAATCTGAAGCAAGCTCCAGGCCACGAACTGTCAGCCCAAAACCTGATGCGGGGCTTGGACTCATGAGCCATGAGATCATGACCTGAGTTGAAGTTGGATGCTTAACCGACTGAGCCACCCAGGTGCCCCAATATTATTTATATATATAAACATACACAGACAATTATCTCCTGAAAGATACACACCAAATTACTGATGGTGGCCACCATTAGAATGTGAGAAAGGGATAAACATTTTATATTTGGACATTATGTAGGAATAACGATATTTCAAAATAAATGTCACATGGCCCACCATGCTGTACTTTATTTCTCTTTCTGTCATTAAATTTCATAAACTATAATTAATTGCATATTTTTAATATTTTTTATTGAACATCTTAATTTTAAATGTAATTATGAGAACCAGTTTTAAGATATTTAAGTAACAATCTCTGAAATGAAAACATTTCTTTAGAAATGCATTGAATGGTAAGAGCAAATAGAACAGAACAAATCTTTCCTTGAAAGTACAGGACTAGTTCTAAAAAGTTCAAACAAGCCAAAAATAGAAAATCAACAAAATGTCAATCTCTAATTTCTTGGTAATTTTTTGTAATTATAATACTTCAAGATAGTCTTTGATATGAAAAAGACAAATATTAAAAGTTTATTTTTAGAATGTAAATGACTAATGTGGGAATTGAGCTCTGATTTAAAATTGAAAATTTAAGAATTAGAGGACTTATTCCTTAACTATTGGGACCAGAATTTTATGAGAAGTTTAAATGCAGTCTGTATGTTAAAAACATTCATCTTGTGATAGATTTCATTATTAGTCTTGCAAGTAAATAGTAAACCCAATAAATAAAAAGATTTCCAGGGCGCATGGGTGGCTCAGTCAGTTAAGCATCCAACACTTGTTTTTTTCATTTTTTTAAATATGAAATTTACTGTCAAATTGGCTTCCATACAACTCCCAGTGCTCATCCCAACAGGTGCCCTCCTCAAAAGCCCATCACTCACTTTCCCCTCCCTCCCACCCCCCATCAACTCTCAGTTTTCATTTTGGCTCAGGTCATGATCTCATGGTTCCTGGGATTGAGCCCTGCCATTGGGCTCTTCACTGCCAGCCACAGATTCTCTCCTTCTGTCTCTCCCCTACTTGCATGCGTGCTCTCTCAAAACAGGCAAACGTTAAAAAAAAAAAAAAAGGTTCAAGCGACCCTTGGGTGGGTCAGTTGGTTAAGTGTCCTATTTCTTTTCAGGTCATGATCTCCTGGTTAGTGGGTTGGAGCCCTGCATTAGGCTCTGTGCTGACAACTCAGAGCCTGTAACCTGCTTCAAATTCTGTCTCTCTCGCTCTCTGCCCCTCCCCCACTTGCACTCCGTCCCTCTCTCAAAAATAAACATTATAAAAGAAAGATTTTGAAATTATCCAAGTACCTTTAAAACTAACAATACTATAAATAATACTGGGGCAGGAAGTGTTAGGAACATACTTTTTGCCCTTATTAAAATAACTTTGGCCACTCAATGACTTCACATAGAATTCAGGATCAGGCCTTGAGAGCACAAGAGAAGAATAAAGAGAAGAATATATTGCTACAAACTCCATGGCAGTTTGTAACCTGTAAAACTTCTAGAGTAAACTTAATGCTAAAGAGAAAGCCATCTGTACCTTGTGGAATTAATTAGCAATTGATTTAGAGTAGCAATAAATGCATACTTGCTACTATGATTCTGAAGAGTATTCTTTAGGGACTTATGTCTGAAATGTAAGTTAAAGGAGCCCACTGGAAACATCTAACTCAATTTTTTTTTTTGGCTTCCAATTTGAAATTCTTAATGGTAGTATGTTAACATAGGAAAACACCTAAGTGAAATAGAACTTAGTACTCTCTAGGGTCTCTAAATGTCCCATGACATGGATTTATAGTGTAATTTGCCCTGAGATGCAGATAGGAGCAGAAGTAGGTAAACTGACAAGTTTAACTGATTACACCAAGTAAAACACAAGAAATATAGTTGTTCCTGAAGCATGCAGGAGTTAAGAAGTGTAGGTGTTCTTTTAAATTAAATTACATTAAGAGATGACAGTGAACAAGGTTCAGTGCCATAGCAGTTAGAGTTTAAACTTCTTATCAAGTGAACTCAGGTAGGAGATGAGGATTACTTGATCTTTGCAATCTATTTTTTCTATTACTTTGAAAAGACAATGTTTTTTAAAGTCGGTTGAAGTGAACCAAGATAGAAATAATATATTCTTCACACTTTCAAAGCTACTTTCGAGGGTAGGAAATAAATGACTTCTTGAGATAAGGCAGCTTGCATAGATATTTTAAATATATGTTTTTAGCACATAAAGAGCATTTTGTGCAAATTTGGTATCAGAGCAGAGGTCAAAATTGGTGAAGACACACAATTCCTAGTATTTTGTTAATTCCTAGTAATTTTTCAAACCCTTTGGCTTTAGTTGGTCATAAAGGCAATGATTCTCTAATGATGGCTGCACAGGTCATGTGTATGATACACACAGCACGCTGCTCAGTAAATGTATTCCCACTCAACAAAACAGCTTTTTCAACTTCCTATTTCAAGTAGTCAAGTACATTTTTCTCATTCAGTATAAAAGTATGTAAGCGACTCAGTTATTTCAGAAAAATGGCTAGTATAAAACTTATCAGTAGTCATATTATTTATGGATGAAGTTAATGACTTACAAACTTCTCGGCCCCTCACTGGGAGGAAATTGAATAAAATAAACATATGAAAGAACTTAGCGTTCTTTAGTTGAAAGTATATAAAAATGTATATATTTGTATATAATTGTATATAAGCTTTATGGTTCACAAAATTGAAACCTGCTTTTGTGTAAAATGTAGGCAAATTTCTTGTTGAATTACTGACTTATTTCCTTTGTCAGATCAAGTCATGGATATCTGAATAGCAAAGAAGTTTAAAGAATCATTTATGTGAGCCCTACTTCCTGACTAAATCTCTTTTAAAACTATCTCAATGAGTATAGTTGCACTGCTAATAAACTTCTATCGGACAGAAATTGATAATACAGTTAAATTGTAGACAGAGTCTTAATTCTCTTAAATAGCTAACAGGATAACCAGATACCAGTTAATTACTGAATAATAAAATTATATGAAAAGATCATTACAGTTATTTCTGCCATCTTAATAACGAAATATGACAAATACAGAAGTTACGTGTTTCCAAGAAAATGTTGACTATCATCACTGGTTTTATTTGGTGGCTTAATTTCTTGCACAGGAAATGAAAGTGCCATGCAGACATTAATGGTTTAAAACATACTTACTACATGTATGCATTGTGAACATTACTTGTTTTTCATAGAGCTAAATATTTATCAATTAAGCTTATCCAGTGTATTCATTCATTAATGATTTATTGAACATGTACTTTGTTCACAATTCTATACCAGAATCTGCAGGAAAAAACTATCAGCTTCTAAGTGGCCTGAAATTTAGCTGCAAAGATAAACCATGAGGGATTCTATAATTAAACGTAATAATTTTCTATTCTCAAGCAGCAGCATAAATAGAACTTCCATGGAAATAAGTTGTGTGCTAAATATTCAGAAAGCATTAAAATCTTGAACTCTATTCTAATGTTCTTTCCACTCTGTGAATATGCAGTAAATATTTAAGGCTGATGAAAATTAAGAACAAGAAGACACCTTATTCTTTTTTTTTTTTTTTTTTTTTTTTTTTACAGAGAACTGAATGCTTTCCCTGGAACATTTCTTTCCTCTTTTCTAATGTTTCACGGAGTGAAAGTAGATAGAAAAGATATGGAGGGGCATTGATAAACTACATTCTAAAAGTTAAGGAGGCAATGTGGACCCTCATAACCAGTAGGCTAAATAAAGAAGGCATTTATCTTTTTAGTTTAACAGGAAGTCTGGATATAGGCAGTGGTTGGTCTAGTGTACCCTTTCAAGGATATCCCCATGGGTACAAATATGTCCTCATCTTTCAAACTCCTCCTGGCTGTACGATAGCCACCTCACCTCTAGCCAGAAAAAGAGCCACACACCTT
This sequence comes from Panthera pardus, assembly GCF_024362965.1. NCBI lineage: Eukaryota > Metazoa > Chordata > Mammalia > Carnivora > Felidae > Panthera > Panthera pardus. The sequence goes on from NW_026526654.1 coordinate 53,053,437, forward strand.
TTCACTGCAAAAAATGGACTTTTTGTTTTAGAAGAAAAGATATCCTCAGCAAATGAACGCTTACAACTCTATGGCCAAAACTATTTTATAAGCTGCATCTAGCTGGAAAATGGTTAGAGGCAAAGTATTTAACTTGCTATACTCAACAGTAGACAAAAGCAAGGTAGAAGGTAGTTCGGTTTCAGTGATGAATGAGCCAAATTAGAGTGTGTTTCACAATGAATGCAAAGTGGGTTGACGACGAATCTAGGGTCTCATTTTTTCCCCAAAAGCATTTATGAAACTTTTCAATATCTGAAAAGCTATTCTATAAAAAGGTGGTATGCTAGCATATGCAGCCTCTTCTTAAATGCTCTATTTTATAATCGTCATTACTTTTGTCAGTGTTCTTTGATTGCTTTATCCTGTACATTTTCAGAGAGAAATCTCAGTGCAAGTCATAATAGCTTTCAAATTGTTTGAGAGAGTTTCTGTTACAAATGTTTTTATAGTGGACTGATGCCTTATGTGGTGGTTACTGAAAATGGATGTGCAAATGGTTTTAATATGGGGAGAGCTTGAGAATGAGCCAAAATATTCAGAGCAGTTATAATCTAGCCCGTCCAACGAACAGTGAAACCTCCAAGTGAACATGTCAAACACACGGAGATCAGATAACGGTTTAAAATGTTCTTCAGTAATGACCTTATGATCATTTAAACCAGGTGTACCTGGCTTGGGAGAAATCTATTTCATCCGGGCTGGTTTATTTAAAATACCTTAGGTCGAAAACAGGCCTTAATATATCTAAAGGATTTTTAAATGAATGTTCCATGAGTGTTGTTTTATAGATTCCAACATACTTGGTTCTAGTCTTGATTACTAAACACTATCGCTAACATTTATATGTGCATATGGTTAATACCCGGCATTGTTCTATATGCCTTACTTAAATAAACTCATTTAACCCTCTTAACAGTCCTGTGAAGCAGTAACCATTATTTTCCCCATTTTATAAGTTAGGGAAATAAAGAACAGGGAGAGTTAAGTAAATTTCCCCAAGCCACATAATCGGCAGGCTGGGATTGAAACTGCGGAATTTCCCACAATACTTGCAGCTTCTCTACAAGTCTATCGATCACACGGAATAGAATACTTTCTAGGCAACAAATATTTTAATGCCTTATTAATTGCTTTTATCTGGGCTGTGTGGATAACACTTATTTCGATGTTTATCTTATTTATAGAAGAAAGATTTGGTAACTGTATAAATGTCTGGGATTTAGGAAAATTCTCTGCTCAGCTTGTCTCCTGAAATATTTATGGACTACATATATATCCCATATTTGTGATACTCATAATTAATAAATAAGTTTGTGGGTTTTTCGTTAATGGGGAACAAGGGTAAGAAGATGTAGGTCTCGCCATTCTGCTGCTAATCTCTTTCTGAAACTTTAATAAACTGCACTAGAACCAACGTATGGCAAATTTAATACAGTGGGAGAATAAAACAACATCTGCCACAAAAATATCCATCACTGGTTCCATATTCTCAATGGCTTCTGCAAGCTGGTAATAAGGAGATATAAATGATTTGACTCTGCCAATTTCTAGTTGTGCAGCCAGTGTAAAATACAGGGATTATAAAATGTTCCTCTGTCACCTATTTTGGCGATGATTGGAGTATCTAGTGAAATATGGGATTTTATTCTTAGCACTTTAAGTTAATAACAATAACTGTAAAACTAATATTGTTCTTTCCAGTAATTGCCGCCATCCATCATACTGCCGGGGAACGCACGAACAAACATGCACCACTTTGTTTCAGTGCAGGCTCCTGGGTAAAACTACGGTCTTATTACTCACTCTTTTCTACTTAAAATATTATTCAAAGAAATTATATAGTAATGAAATCATATATTTAAAGGGAAGCACACAACGAAGAGCGTAATCATGGTTTCATGTTTTATAGTAATGTCACCACCTACACCCTGACCTGGTAGTCTGAGGGGCTCAAGTTGTTCTAAATATAGAACTCCTTGGAAAATGGTAGGTAATGGTAAGGTTTTATTCAAATTACAGTTTAACATATGTGATGCTTTTCAAAAGAGAAAAAGGAAAACGCAGACCATGAATAGACTGTTTTTTGCTGTGGGAACAAGAGTGCTGGGCAAGACATTTAAAAAGATTTTTAATAAAATTATTTCAAGTCTAAAACTACTACATCACGACAGAACCATGAGTAAAAAAAGAAATGAAATAGAAGTATGCTTTTCCTGAATTAATATTTATATTTATAGTAAGTTGTGAAGTGAAACTTTTTTTCAGCTCCCAGAGATGCGGCTTTGCCACTAGGGTGCACCGCGTTAGTAACAGGTGACTTATTATTAATGTGCGCTTTAAAAATAACTCACCAGTCCTATCAACTGCCAAGTCTAATATTCATTTGAATTTTTCAAAGCATCTTGGATGTTAAGTCTCATTTCACAATTACTTAAAGGCGAAAGGGCAGGCTGCTATGGGAAAGTCATTACATTTCTCAAAAAAGACCAGTGTAGTTTAAGCAGAAAGAGGAATTAACATAAGGAATGGGGGTAATGAAACCTATAGTCAGTCAGGGTTGGCCTCAGGAAATAGCTGGACAAGGGATCAGAGTTTATGCGCAACTCGGGGATTCTTTTCTCACCGGCTCTCTTCCCTGCTGCCTTTTGTGCATCCGCATTTTCTTATTTTTTGCAAACTGGTCTGTGGCTCCTAGTTCAATGTGGCAGAAAACCGTCTCTCCTAGCCCTCAAATTCATAGTTAACCCTCAAAAGGAGCCAGGCCAATTCTAAATTTTGGGGACAGAAACTGGTAGGCCTGGCTTGGATTGTGGCTTCCCACTCCTGGCGCAGAGTAGGTATAGCGCAGTCTATATCTCTGGGATCCCGGCCTGGACCCTCAACTTTAGGGTCCAGGGATTTAGAGGCCCTGGATCTCAGAAGTGAAGTGTCCCATCAACTGTGGAGGGTGGCAGAATATGAAACCCCAAAATATGCCACTTTTACATAAGCATTATTTTGAGCTAAAGGCACTTGAAAAACAGCAGATGGAAGAGGGCGTTCTAGTCTTTTCTTTCTGAAAACAGGAGGTAACTCCAATGTGAAAGATGCCCTGCCTATACCAAAGAAGAAAAAAGAAACACTCTTCCACTGGGAGAATTCCATACAAAAGTTTGTGCAATATTTGCAACAAATGATTTTTGTTAAAATTCCTCTCTTCCTTTAGCACCCCTCACTCATAGTTACTTTCCTGCAATTGCTTTTGTTCAACCTAGTATCAAGCCTTCAGGTTTTACCACTTTTGGGGTCTTCATTCCCTAATAAGGCCTTCTACATCTTGTAAAACTTCCATAAATGTGTTGTTTTTTTCTCCTGTCAGTCTGTCTTAGTTCACTTTAATTCTCAGGTACTGCTGAAAACCTGAAGAGGATAAAGCTAAAATTTTGCCTCATCTACAACTGCAAACTCTACTTGCCACTCAAATTACTTTTGGCTTCCTATATCCAGAGAGCGACAGGCAAGGAAATCAGCTACCATCATGGCAGGAGCAATTAAGATGAGGCTGTGGTAGGATGTGAGCAGGGAAGAATGCATCTGGCCCTCAAATCATGTCCACTGGGACATTTCCTGGCACCTTCCTGCCCAATTATGAAAACACATGCGGGAGCCGCAACCGGAGAGGCCATGATGAGCAGAAGTCTAGAGGTCACAGGGATGGGCCTTTTGGTCACCATGCTAGATAAGCCACCTAAACCAGTGGAAATGAGGGAAATAAAACCTGTATTGTTGAGAATAGAGATAAGGATCAATACCCTTGACACCAGCTGTAACAGTAGAGGTTACAGTTTTTCCCATTAGCCTTCCTCTTGTAAAAGATTGCAGAGGCAAAGTCACCGACCAATATCCTACAAGAGCTCTTTCCAATGGGATGAAATTACATTAAAGATCATGTGGTGTAAAGGATGGATGTAGGGGATGCTCAACACCATCAAGGTCCTCCCCTTTCAAGACCAAGGTACTGATTCCCCAGTGCAGGGAGTGTGGATTGCTGATGGTTCACAGTTGAGTCCCTCCCTAGGCCTTGCTCTCAGCCTAAGGCACTGCTTTGGTCAAGGTCATGGCCCCTTCAGTGGACAGTTTGTACCAATGGTTGGTCTATGTGGACAGGCACAAAGGTGTCTTAGATTTGAAGAGCTCTCTGAAAGACCATCTGATGCCAACTGAGACAAGCTATTTGAAACAATGTTGGAGTTCAACTTCTCCCTTTGCCCCTTCCTGCTTTTCTCATATGGGCTGTTTCTCAAAACCATGATCTACAGGAAGAATGCTGTGAGAATCAAGCTGTAAAACATAATGTCTGAAGTCTCTAATGTTCCTATTCAAGACGGTGACATAGGAAGAGCCTGAACTCACCTTCTTCCATAGATACACCTTATCTACCAATACATGTGGAAAATTTGCCTCTGGAAAAACAAAAAACAACCAGCTGAGCAACTCCTACTCTGGCGAAATGAAGAAAAAAAAATCTGGGTCAAAGCAGGCTCAGACACATTCTCACTATAATCCCCTCCCTCTGGCACAGTGACCCACAATCAGAAGGGAACTCGAAACCTGGATCTGCCCCAGGGGGAGTGAAGGGTTGAAATCCTTCATCAGGCACCCCCAATATTAAGACCTACACCTGGGATATGAGCCTCCAAAAGATGGCATTGAAAGCCAATAGGACTTGTGTCCACAAGACCCACAAGGCTATAGCAAACTGAGAAATTGGCCTCCAAAGGCTCATGAGCACAGACCTATTGACCCCAAGGCCCAGTGCATAGGAATGAGGTTGAAATGCTCTGAGACTGTGATAGAGGCTCATTTGCTTATCTTGAGAGGCAGACATCTAATTTAACACACATCTAGGAAAACCTACTGAAACACTCTTCAGGGACAGAGGCTGGCAGGTGCCATCTTTACACTCCCTGCTGCAGTCTGGAACAACAGTACCCAGGAAGGTGGCTTTTACATGTGTCAAGTGCCATGGTGTTTTGCAACTGGCACTCAGGGAATGTCCCAAGTTCATTTGACCCTGTTGGCGAGCAGGGCTTTGATTTCTATACCCCATAAGACAATGGGAGACAGTTCTTGGCCAGCTATCATCCCAAGGGCTCTGTATGGACTGAAATAGAGCCCAGTTGTGCTGTACAATAGGCTTATTTCCTTGTCCCAGAGCCTTAGCCTGAAGGTCAGGCTTCCAGTTTGTTACAGAACTAAGGACTTTTGGAGCTGCTCTCAGAAAACAGTGGCTGGTGGACATCATTTTGATGTTCTCCCTGTGCCTCACTCCAGCTGAGTGGTATCTCCAAGAAAGAAGCTTATACCCTCTGGTGCTTCAATTTGTGTAACTGCTATCTAGGATCATCTCTAGATCACCTAGCTTTAAGGGCCAGGAGGACCAGTATTCCTGGGTCCCAGAGGACTGCAATAAATAGAGACAGTTGTTGGCCAGCTACTACCCTTATGGCACAACAAGGGACAAAAGACACAGGTGCCCAGTACTTCTCTAAAAAAGGACCATTAGCTTATCTTCAGAGTTTCAGCCTAAAGGGTGGTCTTCTATTTAAACACACATCCAAGGGCCCACTGCGATCCTCTCCAGAGACCTCTGATGCTCACCTTCTGCCTCTACTGCAATCCAGCTATCTCCCACAGAGGAGTTTATATATGTGTCTAATGCCCCAGGTTTTATATCAGGCCCCTGGCTTATGTGGCTGCTGCCTAGAAAACACCTTTTATTTGGTTGGCCCTGGTGGCCAGTGGGACTTGTGTTCCTTGGTCAAATGGGACTCACAAATGGAAAGACAGTTCTTGGCTGCCTACCACACCCACAGTACAGGCAGCAGAATGAACGTCCCTCTAATATTTGTTGATCCTGGAGCTTCATGATGAAGGCAGGCTTTTGGTTGGGCACACATCTAGGAGCCTAAGGTGGTGGTTTCCAAGGATAGGGGTTGGTGGACACCATATTTGTGCCCTTTGTCTGAAACACTTATTTGGCATCCTGATTATTACAACTGTTAAGGGGACCACTCTACAGCATCTAGTTCTGGTGGCCAGAGGGACTTAGGCATGTGGTGCCACAGAACTGTATATATTAGCATACTTTAAAAGTTGTTGCCTGAGGGTCTGGCTTCTAATCAGCCTCAATCTAGGTGCTGAGATCCTTCCCTTTGGGACACAGGTCTAGGCACATCCTTAACTATGGGGAGACACTAAAGATAAAATAGGCTGCCTGGAGACACAATCAAGATGTAGGACAGCATTAATGATAAGGTTCATCTCCTAGGAGAAGACATGCCTCAACACAGGGATATGTGGTTGGTGTATCTACTGCATAGAAACAATACAGAATCAAGGAAGATGAGGAAACAAAGGGATACATTCCAAATGAAAAAGACAAGATAAACCCTCAGTAAAAGTCCTTCATAAAATTCTGATTAAAAGGTTAACTTCGGGGGCGCCTGGGTGGCTCAGTCGGTTAAGCGGCCGACTTCGGCTCAGGTCATGATCTCGCGGTTCGTGAGTTCGAGCCCCGCGTCGGGCTCTGTGCTGACCGCTCAGAGCCTGGAGCCTGCTTCCGATTCTGTGTCTCCCTGTCTCTCTGCCCCTCCCCTGTTCATGCTCTGTCTCTCCCTGTCTCAAAAATAAATAAAACGTTAAAAAAAATTTTAAAAGGTTAACTTCGTGGTTATGAGGATGGTCACTTATCTAAGATGAAGAATAGATGAACATGTGAGAACTTCAACAAAAAGAAAATAGAAGTGCCAAATAGAAATCACAGAAATGAAAAAAAATAACTGAAAAATGCATTAAAGTAGTTCAACAGACTAGATGAAGCAGCCAAAAACAAAAACAAAACCCTATGAACTTGAACACAGGACATTGCAACTCAATCACAGCTGCAAAAAGAAGGGAAGATAGTGTGGGGAACTTATGGGACATTAAGCAGATTAACATTCAAATTACAGAAGTCCCAGAAGAAGAATAAAGAAATGGGCAACAGGCATATTTGAAGTCTTAATGGCTGAAAACTTCCCTAACCAGTGCAAAGAAAGAGACATCCAGTTAGAGGGAAGCCCAGAGAATTCCAAATAAATGGTCCCTAAAGAGACCCACAAGAAGACACATTATAATTAAAACTATAACTGTTAATGACAAAGACAGATTCTTAAAAGCATCAAGAGAAAAACAACTTATTCTACACAAAGGAATTCCATTAGGACTATGAGATTTTGAACTCCAAAAGGGAGTGACATGACCAGGATACATTCCAAGAGCTGGTGAAAAGCCTTCCAACCAGGAATAATCTACCCAGAGGAGATGCCATTCAAAATTAGAAGAGGTAAGAGTTTTCCAGAGAAGCAAAACTAAAGGAGTGCCTCACCACTAGACTAGCCTTAAAAAAAAAAAAAAAAAAAAAAAAAAAAAAAGGACATTTTGAGTTTAATAAAAAGGATGGTAATTAATAACTGGAAAATGTAAACAAAGTATAAATCTCACTGGTAAATATATGGTAAGATTCAGAATAATCTAGTGTTTTAAAGGTGGTGAATAAATCACTTATAAAACTAGCATGAAGATTTAATAAAGTAACAAAAATGTAACTACAATAATTTGTTAAGGGATACACAAGAGAAAATGAGATATAAACTGAAATCAAACACAAAATAGTTGGGAGGAGAGTGAGCTCTTACACATAAAGCCTCATGATAACCACAAGGCAAAACCTATAGCAGATATATAATAAAGAAAAATCTAATCACACCGCTGAGCAATTCATCAAACCTCAAAAGAAGAAAGCAAAAAAGGAAAAGAGAGAACCACAAACACCTAGAAAACAACAAAATGGCAGTAAATACATATGCACTGATAATTACATGTTAATGACTAAATTTTCTAGTCAAAAGACGTTAAGTGGCTAAATGAATTTAAAACGAATCAGACACATGCTGCCTACAAAAGATATCAGCTGTAAAGACACAGGCTGAACATGAAGACATGAAAAAAAATATTCCATATAAATGGAAATCAAAAGAAAGTTGGGGTAGCTATTCTTCTATCAGACACAGTAGTACTGTTTTAAAGCCTAAGAGATGAAAAAATGTCATCACATAATGATAAAGGGGTCAATAAAAAAATGTAACTTGTGTAAATATATTTACACACCCAAGATAGCACCTAAATATATAAAGCAATAATTAAGAGATCTAAAGGAGGAAATAGCAATAAAATAATAGTAGGAGACTTTAATTCTCCACTTTCATCAATGCATAGATTGTTCAGAGAATCAGCAAAGAAGCATCAACCTTAAATCACACATTAGATCAGACAGATATATATATATATATACACATATATATATATATACACACATATATATACACACATATATATATACACATATATATACACGTGTATATATATATACACATATATATATACACATATATATATACACACATATATATGTATATATATATATATATATATATATATATATATATATACATACACACATACATACACAGAGAATTCCATCCCAAAACAACAGAATACACACTCTTCTCAAGTGCACGTAGAACATACTCCAGGGTAGATCATGTTAGGCCACAAAATGAGCTTAATGAATTTAAGAAGACTGAAATCGTAGCAAGAATTTTTTTCTGACGATAACATACTAGAAATTAAGCAAAACTGGAAAATTCACAAATGTGGAAATTAAACACTAAGCTACTGAACAACCAATGTGTCAAAGCAGAAATTGAAATAAAATTTAAAAAAAAAATACCCTAAGACAAATGAAAAAGGAAATACAGCATACCAAAACTTATGGAATGAAGGAAGGCAGTTCTAAGAGGGAAGTTTATAGCGATAATATGTATAATAATCTCACAGCTAACATAATACTGAAAGGTAAAAAGTTGAAAGCTTTTCCTCTAAGATCAGGGACAACACAAGGATACCCATTCTCACCACTTTTTGTTCAACATAGTGTTGGAAGTCTTTGCCAAACCAACCAGGCAATCAAAAGAAATGAAAGGCATCCAAATGGGAAAATAATTAGAACTGCAGATAATATGATATCATATATGGAAAACAATCTAAAAGACCCCACCAAAGACTCTCTTTTTAATGTTTATTCATTTTGAGAGACAGAGACCGAGCACAAGTGGGATAGGAGCAGAGAGAGGAGACAAGTATCTGAAGCAGGCTCCAGGCTCTGAGCTGTCAGCACAGAGCTTGATGCAGAGCTTGAACCCACTAACTGCGAGATCATGACCTGAGCCAAAGTCAAACACTTAACTGACTGAGACACCCAGGTGCCACCCCCACCTCCAAAAAACAAAAACTCAATAAATTTAGTAAAGTTTGAAGATACAGAATCATTACACATAAATCTGTTGCATTTCTATACACTAGTATTAAAATTCCAGAAAGAAAAATAGAAAACAATCCCATTTACGATGCCATACAAAAGAAAATATCTAAAAATAAATTTATCCAAGGAGGTCAAATACCTGTACAATTAAAAGTATCAGGCACCAATGAAAGCAATTGAAGGAGACACAAACAAAAATTCTATACTCATGGATTATAATACTATAAAAACGTCCACAGTACTTAAAGCATCCACAGTACTTAAAGCAATCTATAGATTCAATGCAATACCCATCAAAATTCAAATGACATTTCTCAAAGAAATAGAATAATCCTAAAATCTGTATGGAATCACAGAATAACCCAGATAGTCAAAGAAATATTGAGTAGAACAGACCTGTTGGCATCCTGTTCCCCGATTTCAAACTATACTAAGTTATAGTAATCAAAACAGTATGGTGGTGTCACAACAGACCTATAATGGATCAGAAGGCTTAGAAGTACACTTGCTCACATATATGTGAAAAATTAATTTATGACAATTTAGCCAAGAATATACAATGGGGAAAGCAGAGTATCTTCAATAAATGGTGTGAGGAAAACTGAACAGCCATTTCCAAATGAATGAAACTGGACCACTTTTATACAATTATCAAAAATTACAAACAGGAACATGCAACCTGAAGTCATAAAATCACTAGAAGAAAACTTAGGGGTAAGCTCCCTAACGCTGATTTTAGCAGTGGTATTTGTTTGGATTTGACATGAAAATCAGAGGCAACAGAAGCAAAAATCAAAAAAGTACACTACATGAAATTGAAAGCTTCTACCTAGCAAAGGAAACCATCACCAAGATAGGCAACCTAAGAGGAGTGCCTGGGGACTCACTCAGTTGGTTAAGCATCTGACTCTCGATTTAGACTCAGGTCATTATCTCACTATTCACAGGATCAAGCCCCATGTTGGGCTCTGTGCTGACAGTGTGGAGCCTGCTTGGAATTCTGTCTGCCTCTCTCTGCCCCCATTCCTCACTTGCGCGCTCACTCTCTCTGTGTCTCAAAAATAAATAAACTTAAAAAAAAAAGGCCACCTAATAAATGGGAGAAAATAGTACTTGCAAAACATCTCAGATAAGGGCTTATGATACAAAATATAAAAAGAACTATAATAGCAAAACAACAACAACAACAACAAAAACCCAAATAGTCAAAAACTGGGCAGAGGACCTGAATAGACATTTTTCCAAAGAGGGCATACAGATGGCCAGCAGGTACATGAAAGGTTTTCACATCACTAAATAAGGGTAAAAGTAAATCAAAACTTCTATGAGATATCACCTCAGACCTATTAGAATGACTATTACCAAAAAGATAAGAAAAACTGTTGGCAAGGATGTGGAAAAAATAATCTTTGTGCACTGTTGGTAAGAATGGAAATTGGTTTATCCACTATGGAAAATAGTGTGAAGTTTCCTCAAAAAAATATAAATAGGACTGTAAATAGAACTACTACATGATCCACCAATTCTGCTTCTGGGTATTTATCAGAAGAAAATGAAAACACTAATTCAAAAAGATATGAACCCCTGTTCATAGTATCATTATTTACAATAGCCAAGATAAGGAGAAACAACCTAAGTATCCATGGATGGATAAAACGTGGTATATATGCACAATGTAATATTACTCAGTCATAAAAAAGAAGGAAATCTTGTTTTTTTGCAATAACCTGTATGGACTTGGAGGGCATTATGCTAAGTAAAATAAGTCAGAAAAGTAAATACAGTATTAGGTCACTTACGTGTGTAACTTTGAAAAAGTCATAACACAAAGAACACACTAGTAATTGCGACAGGTGGGGAGTGGGGCTGGGCAAAATGGTTGAAGGAGGTCAAAAGGTACAAACTTCCAGCTACAACATAGAGAAATCATATGGGGCACCTAGGTGGCTCAGTCGGCTAAGTGTCCAACTTCAGCTCAGGTCACGATCTCACAGTTCATGGGTTCAAGCCCTGGTTCGGGCTCTGCAATGACAGCTTGGAGCCCACTTCAAGTTCTGTGTCTCCCTTTCTCTTTGCGCCTCCCCTGCTCACACTTGCATGCTCTCTCTCTCTCTCTCTCTCAAACATTAAAAAAAGTCATGTATGTAGTGTCCAACATGCTTACTGTAGTTAATTACACTGTATGGCAAATTTTAAAGTTCTTGAGAGTAAATCTTAAAAATTCTCTTAAGAAAAATATTATGTTAATAGTGATAGATATTAATTGTACTTACTGTGGTATCCTTTCACGTATCTACAAATATTGAATCATTATGTTTTACATAGGAAACTAATGTTATAGATCCATTATATCTCAGTAACCAAATTAAAAATAAGTTAGAATCAAAATTAAAGAATATAGTTTCAGTATCTTTGAAAAACAAAGAATCTAAAATCAAACTCTGTATGTTCACATTGAAATTATATTTCAAAATAGTTGTAGTGGTCAAGTTACTTCATTTTTCTTTAGTTGTTTTTATTTCCCATAAAATGAAGATGAAAATAAGCTCTCATTAAAGAAAAGTGAGATAACTGTAAAAATCACTTAGATTAACTGCAAAGTAAAAGAAACCGAAGAAAGTAAAGGTTTTATTATTATTTTAATTAAGAATATTGCTTTGAGGAAATTCACTTCTGAAATCACATTAAATGAAGGTGTAGTAGTACGAATTTAAAAATTCAATGATGTCTATAAAAGTTACTTAAAATTTTTATAATATATGCATCATATAAAATTCATATTATATGAATATATATGCATACTTATAATCAAATTCTTTTTCTTAAAATAGCTTAATCACATTTCTAATATGTGAAAGTAAAGTAAATACAGTGAGAAAATGTAGATTGTATATCAATACATAATTCATTAAAAGATATAAGTATATGTAATATATAGTTCGATACATCTGCCTTTTCATGTTTTTATAGTATTTTTTATCTAGCTTTAAGAAAGAGAAAGAAATCTAAGGATATGCATATCTAATATTTAATAGCACATTAGTCTGCTAGGGCTATAATAACACAGACTGAGTGGCTTAAACAACAGAAGTTTGTTTTCTTATAGTTTTAGGGGCTTGAAGTCTAATATCAATATGCCAGCAGGGTTGATGTCTGGAGAGACCTCTTGTCCTGGTTGGGAAATAGCCACCTTCTCACTGTATTCTCAGATGGCCTTTCTCTGTGCACACTCAGAGAAAGGTCTCTGGTGTCTCTTCTTGTTATTGCAATGAATCCAGTCCTCTGGAATTAGGACCCTACCCTTATGACCTACTTTAACCTCAATCATCTCCTTAAGGCTTTATCTCCAAATATAGTCCCAGTGGGAATGAAGGCTGCAGCGTATTAATTTTAGGGGTACACAGATCAGTTCATAACACGCGGGCTTTAAAAGGAAACGGAGCTAGGTGGCTTTCCAAATTGGTATGAAACATTAAGTTATAAAATACATAATGAAAAAGTGGAGGTATATACAGACTTCCAAACCCAAATAAAATTAATCAGCCAAACTGCTAATTTGATATGCATAAGCATGCAATTTAAGGACATTATAAAAAGTGGTATAATCTAGCCAACTTTACCTGTCTCATGAGAGTAGACTGTGTGCATCTCTTTCCAAATCTGGTTTTAGTGACTTCATGTTGACAGACTGAAATCAGCCACAGTACTTTAAATAATAAAGTTTGGAAAAAGCAAAAATCAGGGCTCCTCTAGCACATCCCTATTTGGAGAATAGCGAGTTGAAGAATTAAAGATAAGATCTACTAAAGAAAAGGGTAAAGTGTTTATTTCAAAAAATAGAACGATAGACAGTTGACCTAATGGAAGTGGCTAGAGATTTATGTTTTTTACCCTAGGAAGTTCTTTTTTTGTTAGGACAAGTTTCACAAAAGACGAAAAAATTTAAGAGGTCAACACTCCAACAAATTGCACCTTAGCAATAAAATTTTTCAATGCCAAGTGCAATCCATAGGGAGTCAGTATGTTAAACTATCCTATCAGAATACATTTTAAGACAATTTGTTCATTTATTCATCAAATATTGAATCAGGTAAGGTCATATGCTTTGCTTTGCACTAGATATATAAACCTGGAAGGGTCTCTTTCCTTAAGGAGCTTAGAGTCTAGTGGTAAAACAGACGTTATATAAACAAATCAATATAAAAGTACAAATGTTGAAAAGTGCTGACAAGATCATGAAAATGTGCCATGGTAGAAAATGACAGGGACAGATCTAATTAGAAAGGATGTTTGGAGAAGACCTCTTTGAGATAATGATATTTAGAGTGAGATTTGGAGGATGAAAAGAAGCAGGCTGTGTGAAGATCCACAGGAAATGCATTCCTGGCAGATGAAACAGCATGAAAGGGCACTAAGTAGGACAGTTCTGGGCCTGTTTTATGAGCTGAAAGCAGGGCATTTTGGCCAGAGCTGAGGTTGTGACTCAAATGCCTACTGGGGCCAGTCAGGTAAATAAGTGAAGTTAGAAGGGTATGTTTAGTTGCATTCTTTTTATCCAGTTATATTTAATTTGCATATTAATGGGATCTTAATTGTATTCTCCCAAAGGGACACTCTCTGATTACAAATGAAACACATGGGAATATTTTTCAGGAGCACAAAGAAATATGCTCTGTCATAAATTTATGATACATATGTCTTCTGGGTCCATCTTTTGTTTTTCCCTCAACTTTGCAATACTGAAAACAAAAACAACAGTGCAGTCTCAGTGATAAGTAACAAATGGCAGTGAACCCTAGTATCAATATAACAAAAAGGTGTGGGGGAGTCTTTGGTAAACTGAGAAGACACACTTCTCATAAAGATCAGAGCCACTATACAATCCGAGAAATTTTGCCATAAATGAAGGAGGGCCCAGATTTAGCTAGAAACCATAACTTTTAAACAAGAGTTTATGTCTAGATTTTTATATTTAATCTCCATATTTTATAGCAAATAATTCAAATTGTAAAAAACAAAACAGCACAGTAATTATTATCAAGACCAAACAAGAACTATACAAGACCTGAAGACGGCCTGGGACTTTACCCTACTTGCAATCTAACAAATTAGCCTTCAGATTTCATCAGTGCCACAAGATGTAAGACTCCTGTGTCAGAGACAAAGGACAGTTTATTTTTCAAATGTAACACTAGTCAGGTGATCAGCATTGGTATTTGTTCCTCCAGCCTCATTTCTCACTGATCAATGCAAGGGACCTATCCAACACCAGCAAATAAATTGGATTGTATTATAGGAGAGGAACCCTCATCTTAGAAAACCCAAATATTTTACAAGGGGTGGAAAGCAAGAGTGCCATTTTACTCTGAGGGTAGGTATGTTTATCTTCAAGACTTTATGCAAACCCTTTGCTCTGGAGGGAGGCTATCTCTATAGTCCAAGGCTGTTCGTTATATGAACATGCTTGTAAAGTTTCCCTAGAATAGGCAGTGCCTCTTTGTGAAGGATGTGTGAAAACAAACCTACAGAGAATTCTCTCTCAACCACCATAGGCCTCTAATTTTCCATCTCTCAATTAAAGCATGAGGAGTGAAGGATAGATTAATTTAAAATGACGTTTCTAGAGATAGGCAAGAGCTAGGTTGTGAGTAGGTTTATAGGCTGCATAAAAGAAGGTCCTTTTTATAACTTACGTTGTTTAGTGGAAGTCCGCTGAATGCAGTAGCATGGGTCACTTTAATGTTTTCAAGAGAGAGTTTTTGTAGTTAAAGAATGGACTTGACAGGGATTGACAGAGGTGAATCATTTAGGAAAGACATCTCAAGATGTCTAGACATGATAAGATAGTCTGCTGGAGTGCTGGAGAAATGTAGATTGATTTTTGATATTGTCTAGAGGTTGGATCTATAGACTTGATTAATGCATGGGGAAGATAATGGAGATAAATTAATTAGAAGAGTCTCACAGGTTTTGGTTTGAAAATTCAGGACAATATTTCCCTTGCATTTATTCGAAAGGAAAGTTAATGAAGTAATGTGTTTGAGGGTAGAAACAAAAGTCTTCCTTATGTTATCTTTCAGATGTCACTCAACATTCATGAACAGAAACAAAGGAGGTAGTTGAATATATAATTTAAATAGAAGTGTTTTTCTGTTACACTTATAATGTTGGGAACAGTTGGCATATAGATGACATTTAAAGTGATTTGTGTGAATGGAATCACATATTGAAAGAACAGTGAAAAAAAGAACCTAAGAATTGATTATTGAAAAAATCCCCCCAATTTTTAGAAGGTTTTTGGGAAATTTAGAAACAAATGAAATATAAAAAGGAGAGAGAACATGGACAAGTTGCAATAGAGACTAAGAGAATGTTTCTAGGAGGAAGTTCTCCCTCACATGACACTTAAAAAAAGGGGGAAAAGGACAGAGATGTGTCCACTGGATTTGCAAACACAGAGGTCAAGAGGAAAGGAACATGAGACTGGTATAAGCTGAAGGCAGATTGATTGTGAGGAACTAGAAACAGAACAAACAGGATTTTTCAAAAAAATTTTCTATGAAGAAAAGAGAAAGCAGAACTTCAGTGGGTTGAAGAATCAAAAAAATTTTTTTAATATGAATCATTTTTTAAAGGATCATTAATTCCTAATGGGAATCATTCTACTGAGAAGAAGATATGGATAATGTAGGAAAAAATAAGTGGAATACAAGTCACGCAAATGTGATCCACAGCTTCTGTGGAGAGATTGTCCTTTGATTCAATGTGAAGTTTTTCCATCTTCATAGAAGAAAACCAGTAGATTCAGAAACAAATACATTAAACATTTTACTTAAAAGAAGACGAGGGGATTCATGCCTCAGGCTTTTATTTTAAAACTGACATAAAAAAATAAAATCAGAGGGGCACCTGGGTGGCTCAGTCGATTGAGCATCCAACTCTTGATTTCAGCTCAGGTCATAATCTCACGGTCATGAGATGGAACCCTGTATGGGGTTCTACACTGGACATGGGGCCTGTTTAAGGTTCTCTCTCTCCCTTTCTCTCTGCCCCTCCCTCCCTCTCCCCCCCTCTCTCTCTCTAAAATAAATGAAATCAGAGAGCAAAGCAATGGTAGGTTTGAGAGAAAAGGAAAAGGTAGAATATAATAATTATATAGAGAGTAAGTGATCTTTGTTAAGTGTCCAAATGAGGTTAGCATCCATTGAGTCTATAGCAGCACTGATTTCAGGATGTGAGGTTTTCTCTAGCAATAACCCACTGCATTACTAAAACAGATGTCTGAGTTTATCCATAGCTGGAGTACCAGATAAAAATATCTGGAGATGAGAATTCATTTTTAAGGGAGTGATTGTAATGATGAACTACAGAATCTACAATAGATAAAGAAGAAAGCAAAGCTTGGTCTTTTCAGGTAAGCAAACAATATATAGTTAGAATAAGTGGAGTGTACCTTTCTGTGAGAGTGAAAGTTGTTATTCTGACATGGCTTTCAGAGGAGACATGGATAGATGGATAATAGTGGTTTGATAGGATGTATGAAGTTGTGGTTTTAGATGTTCTGCAATTTCTAAAGATGACCATTTCCAAGGAGTTTTTCCGTAAGTGGAGGAAAATAAAAGTTCATAGGTGATCAAATAAAGAAATCTAGGGTCATCTCCGTGTATGTTGCACTTACTGAGATCAATTTGAAGGTTGGAACACTCAGGAATATTGTGATACAGATAATAAGGCCAATGATATAAATAATCATCAAAAAATAATCAAAAATAATCATGGCTGTACTTGTTAAAATATTCAGTGTGTCTGAATACAATTTCTGGAGGTACTAAGACTGTAGACTTAGGTAGAGCTTCAAAGTCTGTTCTGTTGCCAGTTACCACTGGTGATTTCTATCATCAGGAATTCAACAAACACTGAGTTTGGGTAAAGGAGTTATAGAGAATGATATGAGACAATAGTCAAGCTATTAGATGTTTCCCGATGTCAGAATGGGAGAAGCAAACTTCATAGTGGAAGGACGGGGGGTGAGAATATCAGTGGGAGATGAGGGGTGTGTGTGTGAGAGAGAGATGATAAAATTGAAACTTCAGTCAGGCAATCAGAGGATTAGTGCTGGGGATTTACCAACAACATAATTGGATGAGAAAATGAATCCTCAGTTTCTTTCAGCTGATCTTCCTCTTCTTCACATTGCCTAGTTAATGAGATTTCTAAACTCTAAGTGTACTGAGAAAAATGACTCGATTTATGTACTGTTTTGTAGTGCTCACATAGATAAATAAATAAGCGTGTTCTTTGTCCCTTGGTGTATACTCTGTTACCACACCAAGTGGCAGATCTAGAAACTGTTGCTAACAGGTATGATGGTGGGCCACCTGAATTGCTAGATAGACAATATTTGGTGAAATGTCCAATTTTCTGTGTGAACACCATTATAATGTGGATTGATAACAATAATAGGGAAGGTGGCTATCATTAAATATATTCAGTGATTGGACATAAAATGTAGGTAAAAAAAAATATTATATCCCAACCTAGTAAGAGATGGTGTCACTGTTAAGTCATCAGGAACTACCTAGATTGTGTACTCTCCTAATCACTTTTTACTTGTTTCTACTGTTGGCTGAGGCTGGACCATGGTGTAAAATGAACTCAAATACCAGAAATGAAATCGTGCATACAAGCCTCCTCTCCTAAAGCATTAGGCTCGATTTTGATTCACATGTCTTATAGATTTAGATTTCCTTCTATGCAGCTTGGAACTAATAAACTAAGTTTCTGTGCTTATTATTCTATAAATCACTCGTTCAGCCTTACAGAATACTAGCCATTGTGCTAACAAGTAATGAATATCATATTGTTACTACAGCAGAAGTTAAAATTTTTATTCCTATTTCTATGGAGAATCAGATTCAGAAACATATAGTGACTTGCATTAGATCACACTGCTAGTAAGTAACTGAATCAGGAATTCAAATTCAGGTGTTCTTTCTACTTACTACAGCTTCCTTTACTACTGTTTCCAAACAATTCTTTCTTGTTGAAAATAATACATGGGTTTCTCTAGTAGAGTGAGAATAGGTAAAAAAAAATGACATTGAGACAGATTAAATTTGGTTAGAAATTAAATTTTGGGGGGAGTTAAATGATAGATCATTTTTATTTTATTTTATAGAGGGAGAGCAAGAATCTGAAGCAGGCTTCATGCTCAGTGGAGAGTCCAATGCCGGGCTATATCCCATGACCCTGGGATCATGACCTGAGCCAAATCAAGAGGTGGATGCTTAACTGAGCTTAACTGATTGAGCCCCAACAATAGATCATTTTAGAATACATAATTCGATTTTCATGCAATAATTCAAAAACTGAAGTATAAACATGTAGGGTGTGTGGGATTTTTGTTGGGTGAGAATAACAAATCCATGGGGAAATATTCCCAGAGACAATTTATGAAAGAAAGTGGCAAAGATTGGGAAACTCAAGATGTTTGCAAGGAAGAATTATAGGTTTGGTTAGTAATAATCAAGGGAGTTATAGGATATAAGAGTGGAAATGTTAATCAGGGCCAGGTCATAGAAAGTCTCGAAAATCAGGACAAGAAATTTTAGGGGGGAAAAAAGTAGCCTTTAAGTGGTAAATTACAGTTGTATTGTGAGATTAATCTGGTAGGACTTCCGTAGGGTGATGAAATAATAAAGACTAAATTGGGTGTTGTTTGTGAGAAAGGAAAGAATACTACGGCCTCACTGAATAGATGGGAGTTAAGATGTGGAGTTCAGGAATAACATTTCTATTTCTGATTTGGTTAACAATGTGATCTTATAACCAGGTAAAAAGTGGCAGAAGTAGAAAATAGATTAAGGGAAAGTAGTAGTTTGTGGTAGAAAAATATGGAACTTCAATAAGAAACTGGGAATAACATATTCAGATGTGAACGTGGAGTTCAGAAATCAGGATGTGGATATAGATGTGATAATAAATCTTATGAGTATGAATGTTTAGACCTAAAGTTATGTTCCGACTAGTAATTGTTCCGACTAGTAATTACATTTTTCTATTCCCACAACAGGCTCATGATACAATAACAACATTAAAACCAGTATTTTAACAGATGAAGAAATGAGTAAATGTAAATCATAAGAGATAGAGCCACCAGTTTTACTCTTATATTACTCAGCTCCCAATAAGACAGAGTAAAAATAAATAAATAAATAAATAAATAAATAAATAAATAAAGATTGTTATAAATGGAACAGAACACCATGGCTTATAAAGGGCAGCAGAGGACATTTCAAGAGGAAGTAGATGGAATTAACATTTGCTACAAAGGACTTCATTGGTATAGCCACTGAGAAATGTCTGCTAACTTCTATCACAGGTAATTGACCTTTGACATACAATTCAATAAAAAGATGTGAAAATGAACAGTAGCAAAGGAGTATATGCAAAATTAGTCCTCTAATACTTTTTATTGAAATACTTTTTTCAGATGAAAAACAAGAGGTTCCAGTTCCAGATGGCACCATAGAAAGATTTTGAACTCACCTACCATGGATGCACGGAATCTACAGCTACATTTGGAACCATTTCCTCTGAAAAAACTCTAAAACTAGCTGAACAACTCCTACACATTGAGCAAATGAGAAAAAACCCACTCAAAGCAGGTAGGGGAAAATGAGACACATTATCATCATCAACTCCACCTCTGGCATGGCAACTCCAAATTAGGAGGGAACTCAAAACTGGAGCTTCTCCCTGAGGAGTGAAGGTTTTAAATCCCATATCAGGAACCTGAACTTATAAGACCTATGCTTGGGAGACAATTCTCTAAAACTTCTACCTTTGAAAAACAACTGGGTTCATGTCCACAAGACTTCCAAGGCTATATAGCAAACTGACAAATTATCTTAAAAGGTTTGAACACATGGTATTACTCTCCCCAAGGGCGCCTGAGTGGCTCAATCAGTTAAGTATCTAACTCTTGATTTCGGCTCAGGTCATGATCTCATGATTCTCTGCTGGCAGCATGAAGCCTGCTTAGGATTCTCTCACTCATCTCTCTGTCCTCCTGCTTGTGCTCTCTCTCCAAATAAACAAACAAAGTAACTAACCAAAAAAGAAAGAAAAGAAAAAAGGAAAATAAAAGAAAGGCTGTTACCTGAGAGTCTGGTTTCCAATCAGCTTGAATATAGATGCTCACCAATATCCTCCCGATTGAAGCACTCACAGTTGTTGGCATACCTTTAACTAATGAGAGCCACTAAGAAAAAATTAAGCTACTCAGACAATCAAAGTTTTGAGAGACAATCACGATGGGGGCAGGGTTAATGGTAAGGATCATCTCCTAGAAGAGGCCATCCCCCAAGACAGAGATGTGGAAGTTTTATCTACTACATAGAACCAATATAGAGAGTCAAGAAAGAAACAGGAATGTGTCCCAAATAAAAGGAAAAAAAATTCTCAGAAAAAGTCCTTCATGAAATGGAGATAACTTATTTACTTGATAAAGTATTCAGAATAACAGTCATAAAGATGTTCAATGATCTCAGGAGAAGAATGGGTGAACACAGAACTTCAGCAAAGACATAGAAAATATAGAATTTAACAAATAGAAGTTTCAGAACTGAAGAGTGCAATAACTGGAATGAAAAGTATCCTAGAGGGGTTCAATAGCAGACTAGACGAAGCTGAAGAAATGATTAGTAAACTTGAGGACAGGACAATGGAGTTCACACAACAGTACAGAGAATAAGAAAAAAATGGGGATAGCTTATTAAGGAACTCTTGGAACTACATGAAGTATACCAACATTCTAATTATAGAGATCTCAGAAGAAGAAGAGAGACAGAAAAGGGCAGAAAACTTAACATGGTTAAAAACCTCTGACCTGGGGGAAAGAAACAGACATCTAGACCCAGAAAAACCATAGTTCCAGTAAAAGGAACTCAAACCCACACCAAGGGACATACTTAAAATGTCAAAGAGGCAAGAAGAGATTCTGAAAAGCAGCAAGAGCAAAACAAGTTGTTTGTACAAGGGAAGCCCTATAAGACTACCAAATTTTTCTGCAACTTTGCAGAACAAAAGAGAGTGACATGATACATTCAGAGTGCTATTAAAGAAAAAAATCTAACCAAGAATACATGGCAAAGTTGTCTTTCAGAATTGAAGGAGCGATAAAGAGTTTTCCAGATAAGCAAAGCTAACGTAGTTTATCACCAGGCCTTACAAGAAATGTTAAAGGGACTTATTTAAGGATAAAAGAGAAGGTGCTAATTAAGAGGAAAACATATGAAAGTATAGATCTCAATGGTAAAAGTAAATATATAGTAAATCAAAATAATCTAATATTGTAATGCTAAATTAATGATTCATAAAATGAATAAGAAAGTTAAAGACAAAAGTGGTGTGACATCAAAAACAACACAGTGAGGAGGAGTAAAAATGGAGAGCTTTGGAATGCATTCAAAGTTATCAGCTTAGACATAATGATAATAAAAGTTGTATGTAAGCCTCATGAAAACCACAAAGAAAAATTACAGAAGATATACAAAACATAAAGACAAATAACTAATTATACTAAAAATTCATCAAACCAAAAGAAAGAGGGAAAGAGAAGAACTACAAAGCAGCCAGAAAATGGCAATAATCAGACAAGAATTAAGTGTAAATGTACTAAATTCTCCAATCAAAAGACAGAGTGGCTAAATGGATAAAACAAGACCCAACTATATGCTTCCTACAAGAAACTCTCTCCAAGTATCCTCCCTTCAGACACACAGACTAAACATAAACAATGGGGGAAAAAAGCTATTCCATAAAAATAGAAACCTAAATAGAGTTGGTATTACTTTACTTATATTAGACAAAATAGAGTTGTTTTTTTTTTAATGTTTATTTATTTATTTTGAGTGAGAGAAAGCATGAGCAGGGAAGGGGCAGAGAGAAGACAGAATCCTAAGCAGACTCCACACTGTCAGCGCAGGGCCCAACATGGGGCTTAAACTCATGAACTGTGAGATAATGACCTGAGCCAAATTCAAGAGTTGGATGCTTAACTGACTGAGCCACCCAGGTGCCCCTAGACAAAATAGACTTTGTCACTGCATGATGATTAAGAGATCAATCCAACTAGAGGAAACAACATTTGTAACTATGCACCTAGTTAGGAGCACCTAAATATATGAAGCAAACATTTAGCAATAATAGTAGGGGACTTTAATACCCCACTTTCTTCAATGCATAGATCATCCAGACAAAGTCTTATTAGGGAATTATTGACCTTGAGCAACACATTAGAGCAGATGGACCTAACAGATATATATAGAAAATACCATCCAAATGTAACAAAATGAACATTCTGTTAACAGCATATGGAACATTCTCCAAAATAGGTCATATATTAGACCACAAAAACAGGTCTTATTAAATTTAAAAAGACTGAAGTCTTATCAATCACCCAATGGCACAAAACTAGAAATCAGTTACAAAAAGAAAACTGGAAAATTCACAAATACATGAAGATTAAGCATGCTACTGAATGATCAATAGATCAATGAATAAATCAAGAGAAATAAAAAAAAAAAAAAACGCCCCAAGATAAATGAAAACAGAAATACAACATACCAAAACTTATAGGATGCAACTTATAGGATGCAACTTATAGGATGCAACTATGAGAGAAGTTCATAGAAATAAATGCTTATACCAATGACAAGAAGACTATGAACAATTGTACAAGAGTAAATTAAACAACCTGGAAGAGATGGATAAATTCCTAAAAATATACAATCTTCTAAGACTGAGTCATGAAGAGAAAGAAAATCTGAATAGACCAATCACTAGGAAGGAGATTAAATTAGTTAAAAAAAAAAAAAAAAAAACTACCTAAAAAAAAGGGCCTAGATGGCCCCACTGGATAACTCTACCAAATATTTAAAGAAAAATTAATAACAATACTTTTCAAACTTCCAAAATATAGAAAAGGAGGGAACTCTTCCAAATTTTATGAGGTCAGCATGACTCTGATATTAAAAACTAGACAAAAATGCTACAAGAAAAATATAGACCAATATCCCTAACATAGATCCAAAGTCTGTAATAAAATATTAGAAAAACAAATTCAAAAAGACATTAAAAGTATAATACACCTAATCAAATGAAATTTATTCCAGGGATGCAAGGGTTGTTCAAAATCCACAAATCAATCAATATGATACACATAACAAAATTAAAGATAAAAATTGTATTATCTAAACAGATGCAGAAAATTCATTTGGCAAAAATGAATACCTGTTTGTTATGTTAAGAACTCTCAACAAAGTGAATATAAAGAGAATTTACTTCAAGACATAAAAGCCATATATTACAAGGCCACAGGAAACTTTATACTAATTCATGAAAAGTTGAAATTTTCCTCTAAGAATAAGACAAGGACGCCACTTTCACTCAACATAATATTGGAAGTTCCAGCTAGAGCAATCAGGTAAGAAAATGAAATAAAAAGCATCTTACGGGTTCAGAGAAGATGACAGAGTAGTAGGAAACTGAGCTCACCTTATCTCATGGACACTTTAAGATAACAGCTACAACTAACTCTGAATATAACCTGAAGACTGGCAGAACAGACCTTCCATAGTTAATCATAGAGAGGAGGCTACATCTAAAGGGTAGGAGAGGTGGAGGTGAAGTAAGGACCAAACTCCAGTGAGACTAACCACAAATGAGAAGGACATCATAAGCATGGAGAAGCAGAAGGATCTCCACACACCAGGAAGCCCCAGAACTGGGGACTAACACTGGGAAGACAAGTCCCCATGACATCTGGCTTTGAAATCCAGTGTCACTTGCCATCAGGAGCTTTTAAAAGCAATGGAATTAACTCCAAGACAGCCAGGGGGCAATAGGAAATGGAGTCTCCACCCTTTCAGAGCCAGCTTAACTCTACCCAAGATAGGACAAAAACACCAGTTTGAAAAGTACCTGGGGTACATGTGACAGATGTTTATTTACTAATCTCAGAACATGTGCTAGAGGAATATAAAGCTCCAGGACATTTCTCTAGGTACAAAAATGCTGGTGAGTACCATTTATATTCCTCACTCCCAGCCTGAATAGTTTGATGCATGCAGGAGACAGTGTTAACACTCTTTAGCTACCTTGCTAGAAACTCAAGTCCTACCTCCATGTTCCCCTACACACTCACCCCATCAAACCCACCTGCCTTGGCAGGATCCCTCCAAAGCATCTCCTGCCCCATTATACCCTGCAAGCATCCCCAGCAGGGACTGGATGGACTACTAGTACTCCAAAGTGACTCCTATTCTGCAAAAAGGGAGAGAGATAACCCCACACACCATCACACCTGTAGTTCCAGAAGCCCAGCTTCTTGACTAGATGTACAGGGAACAAACCTTGCCCTTTGGTGCACCTGCAGTTGTGGCAGAGAGGCTAATTACAGGCAGCTAACCTAACTTCTGGCTGAGCCCACCGATGAGCCCAGGGTAGCCTTAGATCTCTCAACTGTGTGGGGACCAACCCCTGCCCAGTGTGCATGCTTACAGCAGGCAAAGCAGGACATTGCAGGTGGCTGAGATGAAGGCAAACATGGCTCAGTCACAATGGTAGGGCATACATAGCCCACACAGAGACACCTCTGGAGCACCTGATTATGATGACCAGGGAGGATTGTGAAAGAGGACACCACAGTATTTCTTATACACTAGAGCACAACTTTCAAGACAAGATATAGCTGATCTCCCCGATTTGAAGAAACACAGTAAGTTAGACAAAATGAGGAGACAGAACTATGTTCCAAGTGAAAGAAACAAAATAAAATCAAAAGAGCTAAATGAAATGGAGATAAGCAATATGCCTGATAAAGAATTCAAAGTAATGATCATAAAGATGCTCAACAACTTTGACAGAAGTGTGGAAAGAGTCAGAACTTCAACAAAGTGAAAATATAAAAAAGAACCACTCAGGGATGAAACATTCAGTAACTGAAATAAAAAATGCCTAGAGAGAATCAACAGCATATTAGAGGATGCAGAAGAATAGAGTAGTAAGATCCAGAAGACAGAGTAATGGAAAGCAAATGAAATGAAGATCAAAAAGGAAAAAAAAATAAAAATGAGAATAAAGGGTACTCAGCAGCATCATCAAGCATAATAACATTCACATTGTAGAAATCCTGGAAGGGATCCCTAATCTGGGGATGGAACCAGACATCCAGGTAAAGGAAGCACAGAGAGCCTGTAGAATATTGAACCAAGGAGATCCACAGCAAGACACATAATTAAAATGGTTTCAAAAAGTAGTGATGAAGTGGAATGCCTGAGTGGCTCCGTTGGCTAAGCCTCTGATTCTGGATTTCAGCTCAGGTCATGATTTCATGATTCAATAGGCTGAGCCCCTGTGCTGATAGCACAAAACCTCCTTTGGATTCTCTCTCTTCTTCTCTCTCTGCCCCCCCCACCTCAAAATAAACAAACTTAAAAAAAAAGTAGTGACAAATAGAGAACATAAAAAGCAGCAAAAGAAAACAGTTATATTTAGGGAAAACGCTGTAAGGCTATCAGCTGATTTTTCAGGTCAAAAGGGAGTGGCTGAGAAGAAAAAACCTGCAACAATACTCTACTCAACAAGATTATTATTCAGAATAGGAGAAATGAAGAGTTTCTCAGACAAACCAAAGTGAAAGTTCATCACCACTAAACCAATACAAGAAATGTTAGAGGGAATTCTTTGAGTGGAACAAAAAGGTCCTAACTAGAATAAAGAAAATTATGAAAGAAAAAATTTTCACAGGTAAAAGCAAACATATAGTAAAGGTAGTAGATTAATCACAAATAAATTCAACCTGAAGGTTAAAACACAAAAGTAGTAAAATTGATAATATCTACAAAAATTAGGAGATACACTAGAAAACCCAGAAATGGACCCACAAACATATGGCCAACTAATCTTTGACAAATCAGGAAAGAATATTCAATGGAATCAAGACAGTCTCTTCAGCAAGTGGTGCTGGGAAAACTGGACAGTGACATGCAGAAGAATGAACCTGGACCACTTTCTCACACCATACACAAAAATAAACTCAAAAACGATGAAAGAACCAAACATAAGACAGGAAGCCATCAAAATCCTCGAGAAGAAAGCAGGCAAAAACCTCTTTGACCTTGGCTGCAGCAACTTCTTACTCAACACATCTCCGGAGGCAAGGGAAACAAAAGCCAAAATGAACTATTGGGACCTCATCAAAATAAAAAGCTTCTGCACAGCGAAGAAAACAATCAGCAAAAGTAAAAGGCAACTGATGGAATGGGAGAAGATATTTGCAAACGACATATCAGATAAAGGGTTAGTATCCAAAATCCATAAAGAACTTATCAAACTCAACACCCAAAAAACAAATGATCCAGTGAAGAAATGGGCAAAAGACAGACACTTCTCCAAAGAAGACATCCAGATGGCTGACAGACACATGAAAAAATGCTCAACATCACTCATCATCAGGGAAATACAAAACAAAACCACAATGAGATACCACCTCATGCCAGTCAGAATGGCCAAAATGAACAGCTCAGGCAATGACAGATGTTGGTGAGGATGTGCAGAAAGAGGATCTCTTTTGCATTGTTGGGAATGCAAGCTAGTGCAGTCACTCTGAAAAACTGTATGGAGGTTTCTCAAAAAACTAAAAGTAGAACTACCCTATGACCCAAAATTGCACTACTAGGCATTTATCCAAGGGATACAGGTATGCTGTTTCGAAGGGGCACATGCACCCCAATGTTTAAATTTTTTTTAATGTTTTTATTTATTTTCGAGACAGAGAGAGACAGAGTATGAGCAGGGGAGGGGCAGAGAGAGAGGGAGACACAGAATCCGAAGCTGGCTCCAGGCTCTGAGCTGTCAGCACAGAGCCCGACGCGGGGCTTGAACCCATGGACCGTGAGATCATGACCTGAGCCGAAGCCGGACGCTCAACCGACTGAGCCACCCAGGCGCCCCTGCACCCCAATGTTGATAGAAGCACTATCAACAATAGCCAAAGTATGGAAAGAACCCAAATGCCCATCAATGAATGAATGGATAAATAAGATGGAGTATTACTCAGCAATCAAAAAGAATGAAATCTTGCCATTTGCAACTACGTGGATGGAACTGGAGGGTATTATGCAAAGCAAAATTAGAGAAAGACAAATATCCTGTGACTTCACTCCTATGAGGACTTTAGATATAAAACAGATGAACACAAGGGAAGGAGAGCAAAAATAATATACAAACAGAGAGGGGGACAAAAACTAACTCTTAAATATGAAGAACAGAGGGTTGCTGGAGGACTTGTGGGAAGGGGAGTGGGCTAAATGGGTAAGAGGCATCAAAGAATCTACTCCTGAAATCATTGTTGCATATATGCTAACTAACTTAGATGTAAATTAAAAAAATAAATTAAAATTTTAAAAAACGGGGGATACACAAAAATATGTAAAATATGACATCACATATATAAAAGTGGAGGGGATAGTAAAAATTTAGTGTTCTTAGGATGTGTTCAACATTTAGCTACTGTAAACTTAATATACACTGTTACATGCATAAGATGTTCTATATAAACCAGATAGTAACCACAAATCAAAAATCTATAATAGGTACACAAAATGTAGAGAAATGAATCCAAGCATAACACTAAAAAAAATCCCATCAAACCACAAAATAGAGCAAGAGAAGAAAAAACAGAAATACTCCAAAACACCCAGAAAACCATAAACAAAATGGCAGTAAGTACATCCCAACCAATAATTCCTTTAAATGTAAATGGACAAAATACTCCAATCAAAATGCAGGATGTCCAAACAGGAAAAAAAAAAAAAAAAAGGATCCATCGATACGCTGCCTACAAAAGACTCATTTAGACCTAAAGACCCACACAGACTGAAAGAGATGGAAAACATACCATGCAAATGGAGAAACAAACAAAAACCAAACCAGGGTACCAATACTTATATGAGACAAAAGAAACTTCAAAACAAAGACTCTAGCAAAAGACAAAGAAAGGCACTATATAATGATAAAGGGAACCATCCATAAGAGAATACAAAAATTGTAAACATCTATACACCCAAGTATAGAAGCACCTAAATAGACAAAGCAAATATTAACAGACATCAAGGGGTAAATTGCCAGTAATATAGTAATAGTAGAGGATGTTTACATCTCAATTTTATCAATGGATAGATCATCCAGGTAGAGTAGACAAGGAAGCAATGGCTTTGAATGAGGCATTAGACCAGACAAATTTAGCAGATCTGTACAGAAAATTCCTTTCAAAAAAAGCAGAATGGACATTTGTTTCAAGTACACATGGAACGTTCTCCACAGTAGAGCACATATTAGGCCACAAAACAATTCTTAATTTGAGAAGAATGAAATAGTTATGAAGCATCTTTTCCAACTGCAATGCTTGAAACTAGAGATCACAAGAAAAAATATGGAAAGAACACAAATACATGAAAGCTAAATGACATGCTAGTAAACAATGAATTGGTCAATAAGAAATCAAAGAGGAAATCAAATAATACTAGGAGACAAATAAAAATGAAACCAATAGTCTGAGATCTTTGTGATGCAGCAAAAGCAGTTCTCAGAGGGCAGTTGCCAATGATACAGGCATACCTTAAGAGAAAAGAAAAATATCAAACATCCTAACCTTATACCTAAAAGAGCTAGAGAAAGAAGAACAAATAAATCCCAAAACTAGTAGAAGGGAATAATAAAGGACTAGAGAAGAAATAAATGAAATAGAGATTTAAAGCTGAAAGGATCAATGAAATGGAGAGTTGTTTCTTTGAAAAGATAAACAATGTGAATAAACCCTTAGCCAGACTCATCAAGAAAAAAAGAGTACTCAAATGAATACAATAAAAAAATTGAAGATACATAACAACTGATACCACAGAGAAAGGATTATAAGAGAATACTAGAATGCATTATAAGCCAAATCAGGAAAAAATAGAAGCAGAAAATTTGAACAATTACCAGCAATGAAATTGAGTCACTAATTAAAAAACAAAAAAACAAAAAAACAAAAAACTCCCAATACACAAAATTCCAGGACCAGATGGTTTCACAGATGAATTCTACCAAACATCAAAAGAAGAGTGTACATGTATTCTTCTCAAATTATTTCAAAATATAGAAGAAAAAGGGAAATTTACAAATTAATTCTACAAGGTTAACATTATCCTGATGCCAAAAACAAAGACACTAAACCAACACCACCAAAAAACAAAATCCCACCAAGTCAAACCAAAGCAAACAACACCAACAACAACAAAAACAAAAAACCCTACAGGCCAATATCTCTCATAAATAGATGCAAAAATTCTCAACAAAATGTTAGTAAACTGAGTTCAACAATATACTAAAAAAAAAAAATCCACTATGTTCCACTTAGTAGGATTTATTTCAGGTATGCAAGTGTAGTTCAATAGTCACAAAACAGTGTGATACATCACATTAACTAGAGAAAGGATAAAAAACCTATGATTTCAATAGGTGCAAAGAAAGCAGTTGGTAAAATACAACAACCATTCATGATAAAAACTGTCAACAAAACAGGTTTAGAGAAAAAATTCCTCAATATAATTGAGGCAATACATAAAAAACCCATAGCTAATATCATACTCAATGGTCAAAGATTGAAACATTTTTAAGATCAACAAAACAAGAATGCCCACTCTCACCACTATTATTGAACATAGTATTGAAAGTCTTGGTTGTAGCATCAGACAAAAAGAAGAGAAATAATTGGTAAGGAAAAACTAAACTAATTATTTGCAGATAGCATGATACTATGTATAGAAAACCCTAAAGACTCCACCAAGAAAATGATAGAACTGATAAGTTCCATAATGTTGTAGGATATAAAATTAACACACAGAAATCTGTGGCATTCCCAAAGTAGCAGAGAAATTATGAAAACAATCCCATTTACAATTACATCAAAAAGAAGAAAATATTTAGGAATAAGCTTAACCAAATAGGTGAAAATATATACTATGAAAACTATAAAATATTAAACTGTATGGATTGGAAGAATATTGTTAAAATGTCCATGCTATTCAAAGCAATCTACAGCTTCAATGCCATCCTTATCAAAATACCAACAGCAGTGTTCACAGAAGTAGAACAAATAATCCTAAAATTTGTATAGCCAAAGCAATCTTGAGAAAGAAGAACAAAGCTGGAGATATTACAATCTCAGATTTCTAGATATACTACAAAGCTATAAGAGTAAAAACAGTATGGTCCTGGAACAAAAACAGACATATAGATCAACAGAAAAGGATAGTGAGCCCAGGAATAAACCCATGCTTATGTGGTTATAATTCATCCATGACAAAGGAAGCAAGAATATACGAAGGAGAAAAGACGGTCTTCTCAATAAATGGTGCTACGAAAATTAGCTACATACAAAAGAATAAAATGGACCACTTCCTTCCACCATACACAAAAATTAACTCAAAATGGATTAAAGATCCAAATTTGAGACCTGAAATCATAAAACTCATAGGAAAAAAAAAACATAGGCAGTCATCTCTTGGACATTGGCCTTAGCATCATAAGTATGGATATGTCTCCTAAGGCAAAGGGAAATCAGAAATAAACTATTGGGACTACACTAAAATAAAAAAGCTTTTGCACAGCAAAGGAAACTATCTACAAAGCAGGAAGGCAACCCAGTGATGGGAGAAGGTATTTGTAAGTTATATATCTGATAAAGAGTTAATATCCAAAATAAAGAACTGGTACAACTCAACACCAACAAAAATATCAGATTAATAAATGGTTAGAAGGCCTGAATAGACGTCTTTCCAAAGAGGATGGCCAAAGGACACATGAAAAGATCCTCAATATTACTACTCCTCAGGGAAATACAAATCAAAACCTTGAGTGCATTATGCTGATTGAAATAAATTGGAGAAAGACAAATACCATATGTTTTCACTTATATGTGGAATCTAAAAGCAACAAAAATAAACCTAGCTCATAATAGAATAGATGACTGGTGGTTGCCAGAAGCAGAGGTTGGGTGGCCAAATTGATGAAGGGGGTCAAAAGGTACAAACTTTCAGTTTTAGAATAAATAAGGCATGGTGATGTAATATATAGCATGGTGACTACAGAAAATAATACTCTATTACATATTTTAAAGTGGCTAAGTGAGTAGGTCTTAAAATCTCTCAACACAGTTAAAAAATTGTAACTATGTATGGTGACAGTTATTAGGCTTATTTAAACAGCCATATTCTTTATATATGAATGCACAGTGGTAGATTAATTACAATTTAAAGTTATTGTATCGCCTTTTGTATTTCAATGGTATACAGAATGCAAATGACATAGGCAAGCAGTGATACTCCTACCTATTACAAATGAGAGTCTATTAAAATTAAACCCATGAGGTTAAAAGAGAAATCAGAATGACTAAACTTTACCATAATCTGCTTATGATATTTCCATATAAAAATTAAACAGTAACTTTAAGACTTAAAAATTCAGTGTCTTTTTATTTATTTATTTTTATTTAAAAAGTCCATCATGTGAGAGAAAGAGGCATTATAGTTGAATGAAATTCTATGCCAGAACATGTCCATGTTTGACCTTTCAAATTGAAAATATCTTAAAATTCTGCTGGCTTGTCAGAAGAAAAAGAGCTACGCTGAAATATTCTAATATAGCCGACTCTGTTAGAAATCTAAAATTGCTAAATCTAAACACTTTTGACAAAATATTTTGTAAGAAAACAAAGTAACTCATAAAAGACAATTATATGGTATCCTACTCTATAGAAGATTGATGATATAAATAAAACATGAACCATATTTTATCATCTTTTAATTTACACAGCTTTGTTTTTCCAAGTTGACAATACTATAGACATTTTTAGAGACACAACTGTCCATTAAAAAAACTAATGTTTAGTGTTACTGTACTTTATGGAATATACTTGAAATGTCCTACGTAGGGAATTGCATTATTAGCAGAGAAAATTTAGTTCAAAAACAATTAAGTCCAATTTGAATTATCAAACCATATAAATCCACGTCTACATATAAATGACTTAGGCTTTCTATGAATTTTAATATTCTAAAAGTAAATGCCCAAACTCTAAGATGCTTAGTCTGTATGACACGTTTCCTTGGGAAACAGCTATACACACACACATACACACGTGCACACACTTCTTGGCAAGGTTTCTGGAATTTTCATGTTGGATGCATATCTATAATCTTCCTACTGTGGACCCAATATGCACTTACTAAAATACTGACAATATAGAAAATACACAATTAGAATACCAAACTATCATTATGAAACTGGTGATCTCATATGATGGCTAAAACAGTAAAAAACTACAAATGAAATACAACATTCACAAGGCAGGTAAAATACCCTCAGAAAATCAGCATCTGGGTCATATACTTCCGAATGTTTGGTAGCCACTGAAATACCCCCAAGCCAGTCTTCTCTGCCATTTCTAGTTCATGTACATTTTGTTGTGTTAAATGGCCCCAAATATCAGTCACTGCTACTGTCCACATAGACGTAGAGTGCAGGAACCAATCATTAGAAATCCTGTGTTGGGGTGCTTGGGTGGCTCGGTCGGTTGAGTGTCCAAATTCGGCCCAGGTAATGATTTCCCTGTTTGGGAATTCAAGCCCCGCATTGGGCTTGCTGTTGTCGCCATGGAGCCTTCTTCGGATCCTTTGTCCCCCTCTCTCTCTGCCCTTCCCTGCACTCTCTCTCTCTCAAAAATAAATAAAATGTTAACAGTTTTTTAAAAAAATCCTGTGTTACTAAATATAAAGTAAGCTATTGTGAATTACTGTTTTGATGATTAAGATGCATTACTCAATAGCAATTTAGAATTCAAAGTCAGATGAAATAAAAAACATCCACTTATTTAATAAACATTTAATGCCTTTTATCATAATATTTACTCACGTAGAAGTGAATAGTGCACGTAACCTTAGATAGCTACAACATTGTCCATAGTACTTGTTTTTGTCATAACATAAAAATTAGTTCCTAATCTTTATGTTCCTAATCATAACATAAAGATTAGTTCCATAAAACTTCTATAACTGTAGTTTTGAATGTTTTAAATCCATGGAAGACAGCTCAAGTATAAAAGACAAATAGAGAAACAGGAAAAAAACCTGAACGATTTTGTGATAATAACATGTAGTAAAACAAAGAATGGCAACTTTTCATTCATGAATAAATGGAAAGCAGATCATCTGGAAGCAATGTAAGGGGACAGTTTAAGTGCAGTGATGTTTTGTGCTCAGTGTATAGGGTATAAACCACAGAGCACTCTTTAGAACTGATGAGGCCTGGCCTTTCAATGCATTCAGCATCAGAATGAGAACAGTGATGCTAGCTTTTAAAAAGAGGATGAAGTTGTAGAATTTAGGTGTTGACAGTAAACTTCCCCTTAACAAATATGCAACCAAATGCTTGCTTACAAGGCATGCAAAACTACCACTCAGATCGTCTACGTAAATGTTAACATCTACTGCTTATATCTCTTTGGTCTCTTATGTTTTTAACTTTTGTTTTTGTACTTTTAAATCAGGTGATTTATCTTCTTAATTCTTGACAGTACTTGAATTGACAAGATGTCCAATGTCTAAAAAAACAAAGAATCTTTTATTTGTGTTATTGCCTTTTTCTAGTTAAGTATAAAAGACAGTTTAGAATCCTTCAGCTCTACTGATTGACAGGTTTGTTAAGGTATGTGTTTCCGTGTGTGGAAGAGGGATTATCATTTGTTTCTACAAAGGGAAGCATGTCATTTAACTAGGTCAGTAAACAGGAAGATTTTATATGAGTTACCCGGAATGTCCAACTTTTGTAGGTAAAAAAAATGCCAGCTTAGAAACGACAAAGCCTGTGGATCCATCATGAAGACAGCTGAAAAGAATGAATTGGCCACATCATGGTTCAGTTTGGCAGTTGCATGAAGAAATACATGTTGTTACATTTGTTTCAGAGAGAAAAAGGTTCACCTAATGCTTGTAGAGAATGACAACTTTTGTTGTATGTTTTCACTTTCCAACTTTCTTTTAGAACACAAAGTCCTTCAGATTCAAAAATGGAAGGTCACTGAATCAAAACAAAATTGATAAGCATGAACAATTACATGTATCAGTGAGGTGTTATGAACTGCTTTACATGGGAATAAAGGGAATCACATGTGCTTTCAAATTCCTTCAGAGACAAAAATTGCTACTCCGGTCTCAATTCTGAGCTATTGGGGCAATAATGCATATGTTTTTTACTTCATGGATATACAGGTGAATGTTTTATATAACCAATTCAGTACTGAAAGAATTACGTAGTAAAGAAAACAAATATCTTCTATTTTGAAAGCTGAAAACTGACTAAAGAAGTCTATTTTTTATCTTGTGCAAATATCTGTAAATTACCAAACAAATGTGTTTCTTTTAAATTCTGTGATAAAATCATCATCTTTATATGAGACACATAATTGTCTAGGGATGCTATAAAACAGGGCTGTTTTTAATATTTTACTTGGTATATAAAAAACCTGGAACATATTCCATGAAAACATTGTCTCTGTTTTTCATATGTATGAATCCATAGCTGAAGGCAAATGAAGTTTGTTTTGTGTTGATGTCTTTACTCTCTTCTTTTTGACAACATTACATTCTGGTCGGCTCTAAGTACGTTATTCTGTGGAGGATTAATCTTATATCTCTGGGTCAATAGAAAGCTTTCTGGTTCAAATGTTTATTTCACAGTTACTTTATTGAAGACAGGCAATGCTTTCTGTGATGCCCATGCCGGTGAAAACCGGAGAGAGTGTTAGAGAAAAACATTGCAAAGGTGAAAATGGCTAGTCCCTAAACTAATTCGACAGTTAATCATATTAAGGCAATGTCACTAATCTAGGGATTAATAGCACTGTTTCAGCTTAGACGAGAGGTCAGTATAATTCTTGGCATTAGAATCAGCTCTAGCTAATGAGAACCAGTAACTTTTACTAAAAAAATAATTCTTAACTTTGGGTTCAGTGTAATGTTATTTTATTAACACCCAGGAGTCTCTAAAAGAATTGCCTTAGATTCCATAGTTCCCCCACAATCTGTCACAGTATAAAGCATAACAACATATGCTTGATGTTTATTTGTTTAATTCAAATATTAGACAATAGGAAGTTAAACAAAAATTCAAAGATCTATTTTTTAAAATGATTATATAGGTCATGATATTAATATCTGATAAAACAGGCAATATACGAGAAATGGAAGAAAATTGAATTTTTTATGGTTTCTTTTAAAGATATTATTTATCAGAGGCCGCCATGAGGACATTAAAATGTTTAAAAAGATGCTTAACTACTTATTGCACATGGGATAATTTGCCATTTGGATAAGATTTCTTATCATTCATAACTGTTCAATTTTCAATTCCTAACTAAGAGTAACACAAAATATGTGCATTTGGCAAAAAGAACTCATTACCAAATCTTCTAATTACCATTTCTGGAATGATTAAAAAAAAAAAAAAAAACATACATCATCACCTCTAGCATTTTCCTTGATGACGGGTAATCACATTAATCCATGAATTTTTATACTTTATCCAGTCACTTATTGTTTTACTCACACATTAATGAAACTCCTATGTGCTATAAACTTTTAGATACATGAACATAGAATTTTTCATTTAAAAAACCTGTTAATTATTATTTTAGATATCTAACACTAAATTAAATACAGCCATACCCTTTCACACAAAATTATTTGCTTCTTCTTAATCTTTCCAAAAATGTTTGTAATTATAGTATTAGATTTTTTTTTTCTAAAATTCAATTCATTGATTTTACTTTTTAAGATTTACTTAGGGATACTGTGGTATATATTGCAAAAGAGAAGATAAAGTCAATAAAATATAACAGATTAAAGTGATTCTATATAATCCCTGTTAAAATCTAGACAGATTTTGTGTAATTTTAAAAACTTTGAATAGTCAAAAATATTTGATACTTTATACATAATAACAGAAAATTATTTTGCTACATATAAACTTAGACACTGAAACTTCAGAGGTTTCCAAATGCTATTCAAGGGGACCAGTTATATATTAAAAAATGATCAGAACAATTTTTAAAAATGTAATTCCTGGACTGCACTCCGGATTTTTAAATGATTCTTTAAATTTTTTTAAGTTTATTTTTCAGAGAGAGACAGAATGTGAGTGGGTGAGGGGCAGACACAGGATTCTAAGCAGGCTCTGAGCTCTGCACTCTCCGCACAGACCCCCATGGGTCTCAAACTCACAGAACTGGGAGACCATGACCTCAGCCCAAGTTGGACGCTTCACTAACTGAGCCACCTAGGCACCCCCAAATTTTAATGATTCTTAAGAGTTCTGATTCCCAATCAGCTTTAAAAATTATGGTACTATTTAGTCTTATAAACTCTTTCAAATTAAAATTCTATATAACTTTAAAATGTTTTATTATATTTGTCAAAATTCACTTTTGCATACATTGCTATTGTTCATCTTCTCTTAAAGAAGCACGTGATTATAACAATTTTTTTTAAATCAGCAATGATTTTATTAAATATTCATGCAAACTGTGTCTAGACTCTCATGTAGGTAGGAGTAAGAATGCCTGGCTTCTGGAACAGTGTACATTAAATGACTCACATGAAGAAGACCAGGTGGGTTGCCTGGGACGCAGGTGGGCTCGGGCCCAGGGCCACAGGCCAACAGAGCCAGAGACCCCTACTTGGCTGGGCCCAGGTGGCCAGCATCATGGCCCTGTTCAGTTCAGGAACTGCTTCACCCTGGCCTACTTCCCCTACTTCCTCACTTACAAGTACAGCAGGCTGTCCGAGTACAACACCTCCTGAAAGTGTGTGCAGCCTGGGGTCACCCACCTCCTCATGCAGCTCTGCAAGATGGCGTTCCTGGCTACGTTTTGTTCCCACCTAGGAAGGTGGCATCTATGACTTTATTGGGGAGTTGACCAAGGCCAGTGTGGATGTGACAGACCTGACAGACCTAAACCTTGAGATGTCACAGAATGCAGGCAAGGGGGAATACAAGATCACGGCTGCTGCCCCAGGCTAGACCATCTCCAAGCTCATTACGTCCCGCTGCGCTCCCTTCTGGGTTGGAGCCCCGGGCTTGGGGTTTGGCTGGAAATGTACCCATATGAGCACTGACTCCAAAATCAGTTTGGCCCACTACATCGTCGCATCTGCCCAGGTCTGGATGATAACACGCTATGACCTATACCACAGTTTTCTGTGAGCAGTGCTCCTACAGATGTTCCTTAGTGTCTATAAGGGCTTTGTCATGGAGACCTTTGTCCACCTCTGTTCCCTGGACAGCTGGACAGCACTGCTATCTGGAGCAGTGGTAAAAGGGCTGCTAGCCCTCAGCACACTGGTCTTCGAGGTTACTGTTGTCAACAGGCATAGGTGTGGTTTACCAGACATTCACACACCCTTGCCCTGGCTCCAGGTTTCAGTGAAATAAATAGTATTTGGAAAGTTAAAAAATAAAGATAGATAAATATATATATATATATATATATATATATATATATATATATACACTCACTACTTGTGAAAATACTGCAATGCCAATAATCACTTTGTTTACTAAATTATAAATGTAAGGGTGTCTGGGTGACTCAGCCTGTTAAGCTTCAGACTCCTGATTTTGGCACAGGTCATGATCTCACAGTTTGATGCATGAGTTTGAGCCCCGCATCAGTCTCTGTGCTGACAGTGCAGAGCCTACTTGGGATTCTCTCTCTCCTTCTCTCTCTCAAAATAAATTAAATTTTAAAAAATTATAAAAAATATGGGCACCTGGGTGGCTCAGCTGGTTAACCATCCAACTTCGGCTCAGGTCATGATCTCACAGTTCGTGGGTTCAAGCACCATGTCGGGCTCTATGCTGACAGCTCAGAGCCTGCTTCGGATTCTGTGTCTCCCTCTCTCTCTGCCCCTCCCCCTCTTTCACTCTGTCTCTTTCTCAAAAATAAACATTTAAAAAATAAAAAATTATAAAAATAAACATATTATTTCTTCATAATCTACTTTTATATACATATAACTGGGCCTGGCTGGGCTCTCCCTAGAATTGTTTTCTATTTGAGAGAAAAAAGCTAAAGAATTGGCTGTCTGCTAGACTCAGTCGAATAGGTCAATATATTTTGTCTAGATGTCATCATCTTTGTGACTTTTAAAGAAAATTCATTAATTATTGATTAATAAGACAACTTGACATAAGGGTACATATAGGGATTAGAGAGAGGGAAATAAGAGTTACTGTTATAGTTATTTTGGCTGCATATTATATAATAGGGGAAATGCTTCTTGAAATCAGCTGATGGGGGTTAGAACCAAGCAATCAGCTTTGATGAACTTGGGAAAACTGTATAATGTTGATCTTAATAATTTCCTTAAAAAAATTAAGTGAGGCTTACATGTGAAAACATATAAATGATCTAGAATGGGTTTTGGCATTTAACCATCACTGTCACATCATACGGGCAGTCTGCTGTTGTCATCTGTAACTGAGACAAAACCTGCAAATCTGATCCAAGAGGAAATGTAGGTTATAGCTCAGTATGGATGTTCCTTGTATTATGTGCTTGTTTGCTGCACATCATCGATGTCAGCTTTAGGGCAGAACGTGCTTCAACATTTTGTGACTATTGTTATGTCGTCAGTGAGGAGAACTTAGAATTGTTTCCATATATTTATCAAACGATGCCAAACAGCAATGTTGGTTTAATGAATGTTTAACTATGTAATACTGGTGGCAATAATTTCACATTGCACTTCTCAAGCACAAAGATGGCTTTAAAAAAAAGTTATCTTGAAGGCACCTGGGTGGCTCAGTTGCTTGAGCATCTAACCTTGCTGGTCCCAGGGCTGGAGGATCGAGCCCCACCTCTGACTCTGTGCAGAGTGTGGAGCCTGCTTAAGATTCTCTCCCTCTCTTTCTCTGCCCCTCTTGACCACTCATGTGTTTTCTACCTCATAAAATAATTTAAATAGTCATCTTGAATTATAATGTATTTATTACAGATATATTTAGAGTTTATGGTTTTCCTTGACAGAAAAAAGCAGATTGCTATATTTGGACATTTGATTTGGACATTTGACTACTACATTTTTATATCACTTATTTTACTTTTATTTTTTGTTTTAATTTAACTTGCATATTTATTTTAGGCTCTAACTTAATGTGCTCCAAGTATTTGCTAAAAACATCTAGTTGAAATCAAAATTTTCACGTTATTTTTAAGAAAAGATGTTTTTTAACCTCATAATTAGTACCAGAATGAATTTAGTCACAATATTCCACAATCGGAAATAATTATTTGATAGTGGGTAATGCAGCTTTGAGTCAAATAAGAGATTTGACTCATTCTCTATTCTCACAATACTGTATTCCTCCTCTATATCTCAGTGGGTACAAGGAAGATATTCAACTTTGTATGTTATCAGAGAAACTCCAAATTAATTCTTCAGGCTATTGCCAATGAGAAAATATGAGAATGTGAAATAAAGGTTATTACTGTGACAAAGAGGAGCTCTGAACATTGATAGCCATTTGGGTTTAATATTGTTAAATGAGGCCACATTACTGCTATAACAGTTGGCTGTCTAATAAGCTGGAATATCTCATCAGGAATATTATAACAAGATGTGCTCTGAAGGGTCTGTTGGAAAACAATAG
Organism: Panthera pardus; assembly: GCF_024362965.1. NCBI lineage: Eukaryota > Metazoa > Chordata > Mammalia > Carnivora > Felidae > Panthera > Panthera pardus. The sequence continues at coordinate 53,093,695 of NW_026526654.1, forward strand.
CTTGAAATAGCTCATTTAAGGTTCAGTATCCTCTCATTTGCCTCCTCTATATTGTCTATTTCTGCAGGGTTAGCAATGAGAACGAAGCATCACACGCTTATCAGTCTCTGGCACCCTGACTTAGGGTTTTGATTAGTCCCCAAAGAAAGTATGTTTTACTGGAAGATATCCTGATTATCAACAAAAAGAAGCAGGATGGCAAATGAAGTTGGGAGAAATTGCTCAAATACAGAATGGAAATATAAAACCTATCAATTCAGTGACATTTCAGAGTCTGTTAAGCACTGGCCATCAAAGCACTGGCTATGTTGTATTGATAGATTTAGTGTCCATCCTCAAGGCTTTTGTGAATTTAAATCTTTTGAATGTATCTCTATTTTTTTTAAATAGAGGGTCTTTTAATATAAAATTATACCATTTGATTTCATACATACATATATATGCACATATATATAGTTATATATTTTTATTTACAATTTAGAACAAACAATAGCAACTAATTTTAAGTTTTCCCTTTAAATTTGGATATCGGTTTTTTTTTTTTTCAGAATAAAAATATACTCCTTGTAAAAACATGCCTTTTAGGTAAAATTCTGTTTGTAGGACTACAATTTTGAGCCATTTTTACAATGTTCCAGATTATAGATTTCTGTGCAATATGAATTAGGAAAAAATATAAAAATGTCAATAACAATTATGACACTGCCATGGATTTGGTAAAAATCTTTTCATTGAAAAGTTAGATGTAATTTCAGTGACTCATAGTATGCTCTTCAGGATTTATATTCCATTACCTCTTCCAGGTTACTTTACATAAAATCCTGCATATTATAGTAGTGTGCAAATTAAGTTTCCAGAAATCTAATACATAGTGTATTTCTACTTTCAAAGATGAACAAAACCCATGCATTAAAAATGCATGCTATTCCACTGAAATTTTAAGAGGTTTTTCTTTTTTGGTGTGTTTTATCATTCCCCAAAGTGCAGTGAAGATGTTTGGTTTGAGATTAATAATCTCTCTCGCATTTGCAAGACTGCTTTAAAACTTCCTAGTGTGCAATCTTCAAATTTTGTTGATACGTCCTTGGAAGAATGCCAGATTTGCATAAATTAACCAAATTAATCATCTCTGACTCACTGACTCGAACCTGAAACTACTTATTCAGTAATATCTGAGGGCCTACTATGTGCCAATTATGTTTAGCACTGAAGATTCCAGATACATAGAAACAGAAACAGCCCTTTGTTCTGATGGATCTTCCTGCTATTAGGAAAGAAGACAGTGAGTGATCAAAATGGCACACTGATGAAATGGTGATTCCAGAGTGAAAAAAAAACAAAAACAAAAATACAACTGGATGAGGGTATATTACAAATTGTTTAAAAAGTTTCTGAGAAAGCGATGCTTGAGTTGATATCTAAAGAATGAATGGCATTTGACTGGGTTAAGTGCCAGTGGACAGTGTGCAACTGGAAGCATTTCAGAGGGAAAATTAGGACAAAAAATCCTGTGATGTGAGGAAGCCATAGTGCATTTGATCTACTTAAGGAAGTCTGTGTATCCTTGGAGCAGAGGAAATGGAGACTGAACTTCTACAGAACTTGCAGAAAGTATGGTTATTACGCTAAAGTGAGAATGAGACAACTCCAGAGCAGAACTTGTAATCATGTGTTTGGGGGTGTAGTTTGCTTTTTCCCCTAAAATTGAAGAGATGTGAGCATTTCTGTAGGTCAATGAGACCGACAATGTACAGAGACTGATAGAATGCATAAGAAAGATGAATATGATTGTTAAGATAAATTTTCCAGGAAGAAGATAAAAAATAGAATCCAAAGAGCAGATGGAGGGCATGACTTTTGAAAGAAATAGGATTAATTCTTCTTTCATAACAGCAGAGATGGGAACTTGGTGGATTCATGGCTGCTGTTCTTTCAGGACAGTGGGCACCAAGCCTATTGGCTTGATATCCTGACTCATCGTCCTGGGGTGACAGGAGTCTAGCCTGTGAACTCCCTGCTCATGTGGACAGGGGGTTGCTAAACAAAGAAACTGCTATTTTATGACTTGTCTGCATATTTTCTATAGAGATAAAAATTTTCAGGCCCATAAATATTGACTCTTTCTGATTCTAAGTATGTCTAGCATTTCATGGAAGGACATTAAGGGTTAATAAGATACTATAATAAGATACTCAATGTTTAAAAAAGAAAGCATATATGTTTAAAAATGGCCATTCCCCCTTGAACTCAACATTTTAGTCACATCCTTTCTTTCTTCCTGGAGTTATTAAATATTTGAGGTAATGACCAGTGCTGCTTCTATGGCAGTTTTGATTTATGCTAAGGTACTAAAAATTATGTTCCTTCAGGGAATGTCACTGAAATATAGTGCTGCTTGAAATGTATATGTAAAAATAGATTTAATTATATATAGATTTTGTTAAAAGTTCAAGGTGTAATTGTTGGAGATTATATTAAGAATGACACAAACATTAAGAACTATTTAAGTTATAGGATAGGAATTGTTTTAATAATATTTTTTAAAATCAAAGTTCAGTAATTGTAGATGGTAATAATATCATTTTGTAACTTATCCTCCCTTAGTGATATAAAATTCATAATAAAATTGAAAGCGTATTTATTTCTAGAGTGAAAGGCTTTAATTTTAAATTAAGTGTATCAGAAAATGTTATTTTCTCTTTTAAGCTTTGTCAGTATAGTATAGGAGTTCTTTTTCATTTCTCCATCATACAACCATCTTTATACAAACTGCCAGTTTTTACAGGAGCCAGAAATACAACTTTTATGCATTTTTGCAATATATTTAGAAAACTTTTTTGGAGAATATAAAATTTCAAGCAACCCTAACACAAAGACTTACAATATTACCAGGATATGTAATTAGGATATATATTTAAGATCAGTTAAAATGTTTTTTAGGGTAACATTTTAAATGATATTTACATTGTTTAACTGCTTCCTCTAGAATTGACTGATCCCCTGAAGTCTATACTCTCACGGGTTGGCCTCCTCTAACACTCCATTGAAATAAATTCCCGCCCAATACTTGGAAATTGGTATCCTAGTCAACTCCAAAACTCTAATCCCAGCATCATGAAGAGATCTTTGCTTCCCCAGCAATGATTGTTGATGTGATGAATCTTTCACTGGCTTACTATATCCTATAGCTATCCAAAAGTGCTTGTATTTCAGGCCCTACATCATGCTATAAAAAGCAGGGGTGGGGTGGGGAGCTGAATGCTACCACCTACCAAAATAACTAAGGTGGCAGTGAATTAAATTATAGCAATTCATACCAAAGTAGAGGCAAGGACTCAGATGCATGAAGTGAACTCAGATGAATAAAGTCATAAATGGAGAAGAAATAACTGATACCACAGAAAAACAAATAATTTTAACAGGATACTATGGAACATTATATGCCAACAAATTGGACAGTCTAGAAGAAATTGATAAATTCATAGAAACAACCAAACTTCCAATACTGAATCAGGAACAAATAGAAAGTTTGAATAGATTGATCAATAGTAAGGAACTTGAAATATTAAAAAAAAGAAAAAGAAAAAGAAAAAAAAGTAACAAACAGAAGTTCAAGAGAAAATGGCTTCATGGGTGAATTCTACCAAATATTTAAATAAGAGAATATACCTATTCTCAACTATTCTGAAAAATAGAAGAGGAAGGAAGACTTCCAAACTAATTCTGTAAGGCCAACATTACCCTAATAACTAAAACAGAAAAAGACACTCTAAAAAACAAAGAAATAAAAAAAAAATACTGGACAATAACTGAAGAACATAGATACAAAAATCCTCACCAAAATATTTGCAAAATGAATTCCATAAAACATTAAAAAATCATTCACCATAATCAAGTAGGATTTTAGGTATGCAAGGGTGGTTCAATATTCACAAATCAATAAATGTGATACATTTCATGAACAAGAGAGAGGATAAAAAAAAACATATGATCATCTCAAGACTGCAGAGAAATCATTCAACAAAGTACATTCATTCATGATAAAAACTCTCAACAAAATAGGTTTAGAGGGAACAAACTTCAACAAAATAAAGCCCATTTATAAAAACCCCACAGTTAATATTTTAACTATTTGCAGAGTACATGGTACTATGATATAGAAAACTCCAAAGACTCCACTAGAAATCTACTAGAACAGATAAATTAATTCAGTAAAGTCACAGTACATAAAAGTTAAATGCATAAATCTGTTGCATGTCTATATACTCATAATGAAGTAGCAAAAAAGAGAAATAAAACAATCCCATTTATGATAAAAGGAAAAGGAAAAGGAAGAAATTACTTAGGAATAAGAGGGTCAAAGACCTGAACACTATAAAATACTGATGAAAGAAATTAAAAGTGACACAAACAAATGGAAAAATATTCCATGCTCATGGAAGAATATTATTGAAACCAAAGAAATCTACAGATTCAATGCAATCCCTATTGAAATACCAATAGTAGTTTTAACAAAACTAGAACAAATAATCCTAAAATTTGTGTGGAACCAAAAAACTCAAAAAATATTCAAAGCAATCTTGAGAAAACAGAACAAAGCTGGAGGTATCACAACTCAGATTTCAAAATATACTGAAAAGCTATAGGAATCAAAACACTATGGAACTGGCACAAAAACCGACACATAGATCAATGGAACAGGATGGAGACTGCAGAAATAAATGCATGCATATATGGTCAATTAATCTAGGACAAGGGAGGCAAAAATACAAAATGGGTAAAAAAGCAACAACAGCAGCAAATAAAAAACCACAGTCTTTCCAATAAATGGAACTGGAGCTACACGCAAAACAATGAAAGTGGACCACCTTCTTTCACACACAAAAATGAACTCAGAGTAGATCAAAGATATAAATTTAAGACCTGAGACTATAAAACCTCTAGAAGAAAAGACAGGCAATAATTTCTTGGACATTGGGGTGCCTCAGTCTGTTAAGTGTCCAACTCTTGACTTTGCTCAGGTCAAGATATCATAGTCCACGAGATCAAGCCCATGTCATGTTCTGTGCTGACAGTGCAGAGCCTGCTGGGGATTCTCTCTCTCCCTCTTTCTCTTACCCTCCCCTGCTCCCATGGGCACACACACCTCTCTCAAAAATAAATAAACTTTAAAAATTTAATAAATAATTTATTGGACATTGGCCTTAGCAACATTTTTCTAGATATGTCTCCTAAGGCAAGGGAAAAGCAGAAATAAACTTTTGGAGCTATGCTGAAATAAAAATCTTTTGCACAGCACAAAAAACCATTAACAAAATGAAAAGGGAACCTAGTGAATTGGAAAAGATACTTAAAAATATTTGAAAATTATATATCCAATAAAGGTTAATAACAAAAACATGTAAAGAACTTTACACAATACAAAGAAAACTGATTAAAAATAGGCAGAGGACCTGAATAGACATTTTTTCAAAGACGACATCAAGATGGCCAAAAGACATATGAAAAGATGCTTAGCATCAATAATCATCAGGGAAATGCAAATCAAAACCACAATGAGATACTACCTCACAAAACCACATGAAATAGAATGGCTATCATCAAAAAGACAATACCAAGTGTTGGTGAGGACATGAAAAAAAGGAATCCTTGTGCACTATTAGTGGGAATATAAATTAGCACAGTCATTGTGGAAAACACAATGGAGGGTCATCAAAAATTTAAAAATTAGGGATGCCTGGGTGGCTCAGTTTGTTTAGCATCTGACTTTTGATTTAGGCTCAGGTCATGATCCCAGGGTCCTGGGATCAAGCCCCATGTGGGGCTCTGTGCTGAAGGTAGAGCCTGCTTGAGATTCTTTCCCTCGGTCTCTTCCTTTGCCATTCCCCTGCTCACACTGTAATTCAAAACAATAATTAAAAATAGAAATACCATATGATTCAGTAATTCTACTGGAGATTTACCCAAAGAATATGGAAATACTAATTTGAAAGGATATATGCACCCCTTTGTTTATTAAAGCATTGTTTACAATAGCCAAAATATGGAAGCTACCTAAGTGTCCACTGATAGGTGGATGGATCAAGAGTATGTGGCATATATTATTCAGCCATAAAAAGATGAAATTTTGCCATTTGCCACATGGTGAATGGACACAGAGAATATTTTGCTAAGCAAAAGAAATAAGATACGATTTCTCTTACATATGGAGTCTAAAAACAAACAAAAACAAAACAACAAAAAATACAGGTTGTGAGGGGAGGGGAGGAGGGATGAGTGAAATAGACATAGAAGACGAAGAGATACAAACTTACAGCTATAAAATAAGTCAGTGATGGGATGAAAAGTACAGCATAAAGAGTATGGTAAATACTGTAATAATATTCAGTGATGGTGACTACACTTTCCGTGAGCACTGAGTAATATAAAGAATTATTGAATCATTATGTTGTATACCTGAAACCAATGTAACACTGTATAGTAATCATATTTCAAAAAAAATTCCACACCTCCTCAGCTCCTGGAATCTGATATCAAGCCCTTCCAGATTTGTGGGAGCCACCCCAGAGTGCAATAGCTCAGGGGGTGGGGATCATATACCTGCTAGTCATCCTGTTTCCCCAATGAGTGGTTTCCTGGCAAGTCATAAACATGTGCTGCCTCTCCATGTTCCTCATATGATCAATAGTCCCCATCGGTCTCTCTTTAATTTACCAAGATATTTTCATATGTTCTATCACTCTGAGTGACCAAATAAATTGAGCCAAAGTAGTGCAATGGTGCTAAAAGGTGAGAGACATCTACTATGATTGTTCAAAAAGGACATGAAACCTGAGTTCTTATGGAAAAAAAAAGTACACAATAGACAATGTCAAATAACTAAATGATGTTCTTGTCCCCAACCCTGCATGCATATGCATGCATATGTGTGTGTGTGTATATACATATATGTATATGTATATATATATGTATATATGTATATATGTGTGTGTATATATATATATATATATATATATATATATATAGCCTTTTTGGAAGTGAGGTGTTAAGCAAGACATATAATCTGCAATCACTGAATCATACAATAATGAATACACTACCATTCTGTGTTCTTTCTGTCTTGTCTGCCTTTTCTAAATAGGCTTGGATATGAAAATATCCTTTCCCATCTCCTTGGCAGCCAGTTGTGGCCTGAGAAACAATTATAGTCAATGAGATACTTCCGAACTTCTGAGGATCCTCTGGAAAATTTCACTTTTTCGGTTAAAGAAGCAGATTGCCAGGGCTCTACGCTTATCACTTTATTCTGATCCTTAAGATGAATGTGTTGCCTGCAGACTGAAGTGATGATGTTATTACAAAGGCAAGGCAAAGGAAATCTGATTCTAACTTAGTTGACCTAGAGAACTAATTTGAACATTCAGCTTCTTTTGAATTTCTCATGGGAGGAGGGATATTATATCTATATTTTTAAGTTACTACTGGTTGTATTTTCCATCTCTTACTGCTAAATTGTGTCCCAAATGACACAGGTATTAAACTGTGTACTTTCTTGATTAGCTTTCAACTTGATGAATGGCTAAATATTTGTTCCTGACAATTTACAGGTTATTCCTTTGTCAGCTTCTTTTGCAGCATGCATATTTTACATTAAATTATCAGGATATCCACTAAAATATTTCATGTTAATTGTTCAAATTAATGTTTATAATGCAAGCAGTACCTTGTATATCCAGTTTTACATATATCTGCATATATATAAAATGAGTATGTAAAAGTTTTATTCACAACATAAAAATCAAATGTAAAAGATGAATTTTAAACACTGATCAGAAGATTATGAAACAAAATCATTTTTATCTTAAAAGAGGCCAATAATCTAATGGAAGTGGCTTTGCCACTGCTAGTTAGCGATTTTATAACACAATCCCAATTCTATGAAGCCGTTACAAAAACTTTTTTTGTAGTATGCTTATAGATATTAACTCATTAAAACTGAATCCACTGGACTCTCAGGCATTTGTAATTTTTCCAAGCAATCCATTTTCCTCACTCTATGTGAATTCATAAGAAGTTGATATGTCAACATTTTTATACGTCGACTGGCTTTGAAGCTTGGCTCTGCTCAGCAGCGATTCAGATAGTGCTAAATTGAGTTGTTGTCACATGAACAGTAAGGCATTTGATATTTCTACAAGAAATGGATCTTGAAAAAAGTATTATGTCACACTTTCTTTCCTATTTGTGCAGAAGCAAACAGAAACCTTATAAACTTACTCAGAATAGGATTCTGTACTAGATTTTTCTTCAGAACTAAAAAGCTTCAGTAACTCTGAAAGACAAATTTCCGTGTGAGAAAGTGTTAACCATAACCCAGACTCATTACTAATACAGCAAATATTTACTGGGCTCTAAATGTGTATCAAAACTATGTTTTCCCTTCCTAGCCTCTATTGTCTGTTGGAGGACAGGGAAAAGGAATCAAGCCATTGTACATTCTCCAGCAGCAGGAGGCTTTTGGAGCATACAAAAGGCAGAGGGATCCATTGTCAAAAAATGGAGACTAGAAGTTAGGTGGAAGAAAGGGAATGAAAGAAATGAATAGACATGGGTGAGGAAGCAAAGAAATTTAACTTATTCTGGCAACTGCACAGTATTTAGTTGAATATTTTATTTTATTTTATTTTTTTTTAATTTTTTTTTCAACGTTTATTTATTTTTGGGACAGAGAGAGACAGAGCATGAACGGGGGAGGGACAGAGAGAGAGGGAGACACAGAATCGGAAACAGGCTCCAGGCTCTGAGCCATCAGCCCAGAGCCTGACGCGGGGCTCGAACTCACGGACCGTGAGATCGTGACCTGGCTGAAGTCGGACGCTTAACCGACTGGGCCACCCAGGCGCCCCTAGTTGAATATTTTACCTACATGAAGGGAGGATAGCGAGAGATGAAGAAAGGGCCAGGAACAATTCATAAAAGTCTTTATATATTATGCAAAGAAGTTGGACTGTACCTATAGGGCAATTGAGAACCATTAAAAAGTTTTTTAAAGTATGATAGAATCAGGCTTCTATCTTGAAATAACACTGTGGTCACAGTGGACAGCTTGGCTTTTAGATGGGATGGAATTTGGAGAGACTAGACTAGGGGCAGAGATGCCAGTTAACAGACTGTTACCTCAATTCTGGTGATAGAAAGTGGCCAGCTAAATGCAATGAGTATCAAAATAAAAATTTGTGAATGGATTTGAAAGCTGAAGGGAGAGGAAAATACGTGAATACTTATTTTCTCTGTGATCTAGATCACAAGTTAAAGATGGTAGAAGATAATATATCAGTCAGATGGAGAGATTGATGTGTGGAAAAATGGAGAAATAATTGAGTAGTCTGTAATGTTCTTATTCCTGTCATAAAATGTAATTTTTCAGGCGGGATTTTCTAGTACCTTTTTTCCCTGAATACTACCTAATATTAAAAACGTCATTTATTTTTGTTTTAAACGTATATCCATTTGGAGACCTCCCTGGTGTCAAGCATTCAGCCTTTCACATAAATTTTTTCCACTTAATCCTCAACAACTATGTGTTATAAGAATTTTTTTCCATTAAAGCAGAGTCTTGCCCAAATATATACATTTAGCAAGTGCCAGAGGAGGAACCTATATACAATTTTCCAATTCTAAATCCTTTGTACTTAGAAAAACTTTCTGGTTACTAAAATAAGTTTCCTCTTTTGAAATACACACACACACACACACACACACACACACACACAGATCTACGACAAGATAAAGAAAAACATTATATTTATATCTCATTTGTGAGAGCTCTAATTTTCATGCTTATCAATATCTCTCATTGGGTAAGGTGTCAGAGAATTTTTCATTAAGTGAGAAATCTGCGAGGGAACTCTAAAATGCATAAATAAACCAAAAATCTGGAAATCTCTGTGTTAAGTTAGACAGCAGCATATGGTTCATAATATTTTTAAAGGAATTATAGCAAAGCAGCATTGTTATAACTCCATTCAGGTATCAGTTGGGTGCAATACATTTACTTTTCAAAAATGTTACCAAAACCATCAATAATGATTTAGAATAACAAGAAGGGAAATTATGAGACTATTTTCTTTTCTCCTTCTGTGAAATGATCAACACTTTACTTAACATTCAGTTTGTAATTCAACACACACTGAATGTGGTAGACAACACTCCCATACAAGTGAAGACTCTTACTTCCCTTTCCTATATAGACAGACACACTGGCAGTGTCACATATGCTGAAAGTAACTCATAATTGCCGGTGGTGTTGGAGGGTTTCATGACCAATGCTCAGAGACTGGGTACTTGAAAAAATGAATCAAACCTAGGCAACAGATGCCTTCTTTATTAGTATTTTGATCATCCAGGTTCATTATGCTAATGTTGGGTCCATTAGCATTAACTCACCATCTGACTTACCTAGCAGTTAACTTCATTTTTACTCTTGTTCTGTTAGTGTTGTGGAATGTCAGAAGAGAGACAGGTGGAGAGAAACAGTGCTAGATGGTGAATCACGGTCTTGACAATATTATTTTATGATCCTAAATCCAGCCAACTGCTCTAGCATGGTACTTAAAATCTTTAATCTCTTTCCTTCTACTTGGTACCATTTATAGTTAAGATAATTAGAGTTTAGCATACTATCTTTTGTACTGGCCAATTTCTTCTACCCTCTCAAACTGAATAGTTATCCTAGAATTTTTTTGAGATTTAAATTTAAGTTCTAGAGTACATAGATAGCCATTAGATCTGGCAAGAGCTGGTCTTAAACAAACATGAAGTTAGTATGCTTATTCTAACATGGAAGGATTTTAGGCCATTGTACCAAAAACACTTTCTCCACTGGCTCCCAAGAGCACCTGGTATATCTGGCACTAATTTGTTAAAGCATCTATGTACGTTGTAACCAAGGCACACTTTTGCACAGTCCTAGCATTCAAGAGAACTTAACCATTCCAGCGTAGATGGCGCATTCGTAAAATTCCTGATATATATTTACCTAGTGTCTTAAAAGCTCTAGTCAAGGGGACTGTCACTATATATATATATGTGTATATATACACATATATATATACACATATATACACATATACACATATATACACACATGTATATATACATGTGTATATATGTATATATACATATATACGTATATGTATGTATATATACACACATATATACACACATACATATATGCATATACACATGTATATATATACACACACATATATATATGTATATATATACACATGCATATACACATATATATACACATGCATATACACATATATATATACACATGTATATATATACACATGCATATATGCATGTGTGTATATATGTGTGTGTGTGTATATATATATATATATATATTTTTTTTTTTTTTTTTTTTTTTTTTTTTTACTTAAGTAGGCTCCATGCCCAGTGTGGGACTTGAATTCATGACCCGACATCAAGAGTCCAGGGTGCATGCTCCACTGACTGAGCCAGCCAGGTATGCCACAAAATAATTTTCCTAATTATGAAATATTTCTAATGTTTAGAAATATGATCTTTGTACAGAGAAAAACATTTCTGACTCTAGTTTTTCCAAAATCTTTATCTTGACTCTTTATTAAATCTATCTGAAATCCTAGTATATACAATCATGAAATTTTTCTTCTTTCTCCATGGAAGTAAGGGAAAGAAAAAAATACATATTCAATTTTAGAAGTAGAGACTACATTTGAAGAAGATATACTAATTATAACCATGAGCCCAAATTTTATTCACTTAAGTTTTTCAGTATCTGAAACAGTATAATTCAGTCTATAAAAGCTCGGGCTTGGGACTCAAATAACCTTACTCTTGTAGGTTGATTTTTCCTTTATTACCTGTGACCTTAGAAATGACTTAGATTCTTGCTTCCACAGTCTGTTTATCTTGAAAAAAAAAAAAACACTAATACATACTTCAGAGGGCAATTAATGTACTGATGTATAAAGCTTGTTTGTAACTTAGTTCAAATTTACAACTGAAGTATCATAAAATATGCATTGACAAACACATATTTACATTTTCTACATAGTTCACCTGAAGTTGGGTTCCAGTGTAAAAATTCATGAAACCATCATAAACTATGATCTTCTGGCTACCAGTCAAAAGTGATTATCACCCAAAACAGATAAAAGTCTTGATTAGCAAGGAGATAAACACATGTATGATGAAGCACTACAAAATCAGAACCATTAAAAAATATACTCCTTAATCTGGTATTTTGTACCTAACATTTTTATGGTATATAAAAGATGACGGTACAGTTTTTCTGTATAAAATTATAAATATATAGTGAAATATAAAAATATCGAAGAAATGCTAAATTCTGAAATCCTTCCTTCCAAAATCCCATAATTCCACATCATGCAGAGAAGTTTTCAGTTTCAAAACAATAACCTCTTAGGAGATGCTTTGTAAAGTGCTGCAATTTAGATTAAGAAAATTTGATATGTAATCATTCATTCAAAAATGTGGTTGTTTCTGTATCTTGCTCTTTTTAGCATTGTGGGTACCAAAATAAAAGACAAATCTTGCCTTTGAAAAGTTCAGTCTTATGCCAAATATTTATGAAAAGGAGATTGGCAATTACTATGTATTTAAGTAAAATGGTTAAAACCTTATTGTATGCTTAGGAAGTGATAAACAATCTAAATGTTTTATGAATATTTATTCAATTATGCTTCAAAAGGAACTTAGAAGATGGGTACTTATTATCATTTGTTTATAGATAGAAACAAAGAGACAGAAAGATTAAATTACTTGCCCAAATCATACAGAAAGAACACATTAGAATGAGGCTGTGAATTCCAAGGTGAAAAGTTCAAGACTCTAGAGACTAATCGCTTAATTAACACTATGCTTGGAATGATAAAGGACAGTATCAGATACCTATGGTCACATATGGCAGAACACATACTTGAAACACTGGACATCAAAGGTCTATTCTTGGGGATTGCAATATATGAGTTGTAGTTGAAAAAGTAACTTAGTTAAAGGCAAGGGAGGAAGAGATTAAGATCAAAGGACATTGTGGCCCAGGACATTGAGTCTTAGAAAAACTTGTGTAAATAATCTACGTTTCTGATACTATAAAACAGGGACAAATAAATGACAGGGCCTGGAAATAAACACTGTACTACATAGTTGCAAGTTGCTAAGAGAGAAAAATGTTCTCATTATATGCTGACAAAAAGGTCAATATGTGAGGTGATGTCAATTATTTTATAATTTATTCAACAAAAATTTATAAATATGATGCTGTATCCACTTGAATATGTTCCTAAGTATCTCTAATGTGGAAGGTTTCTTAATTGACTGTAATACTCATGAAATTTGGTTAAATTGTCATGATTCACAACCTAGTGCCTATGATATTTATCCCATTATAAAAAAGAAGCATCAGGAGCCTGGGTGTCTCAGTCGGTTAAGCGTCCGGACGACTTCGGCTCAGGTCATGATCTCGCGGTCTATGGGTTTGAGCCCCGCATCGGGCTCTGTGCTGACAGCTCAGAGCCTGGAGCCTGTTTCAGATTCTGTGTCTCCCTCTTTCTCTGACCCTCCCCTGTTCATGCTCTCTCTCTCTGTCTCAAAAATAAATAAATGTTAAAAAAAAAATTGAAAAAAAAAAGAACCATCTAGAATATTTCAAATTTTCCTTTCAAGAATTCGACCATTTATATGCAAATATTGATGTGACTATTAGGGTAATTAAATATAATATATTAACAATAAGGACAATTTCCCCAAATTTATATTAACAATTTATAATTTATATATTTACGTTATAAATTATATTAAAATGGAGCAGAGATTGTAAGATTCAATAAAACCTCCTAAGGTAAAATGTGTGCTACTTTATTTCCATTATAAATGATGTTGGGAACTGCTCTAACCACTGCAGTGAACAAACTGTGTGTAGTTATAGAAGGGCTTGCATATTGAAACCTATTTTTAGAATGACATTGCATCTTAACCTGAATGTTCTCCAAATAGGCACTCATCTTTTGGCTTTACTTTACAAAATAAGCATCATACCTGTTCTCTATTAGTTAAAAAGAAATTACAGATTATAGAAGAGATTAGATGTGTCTCTGTAAATCAGGATGAAAACCTTTTAACTTTTTCATGTTATAAAATTATCAGTTCAACACTTGAAAAGTGTTTCCCCCTAGTTTTAAAATGCTGCAGTGTCATCCACTGATTATAACAGGGTAATTAATATATTCAATTAAATGTAAGGTTTGGGGGGGGCGAATATTTGATTCTAGGTCATTCAGTACATACACATGCACCTATTTCAGCCCAAACAGAACTTCAGTCCAGAGAGAAGTTTTGTTTTTGATTTTTGGGTTTTTTTTTTATCCCCCTTATTCTTTATATTGTTGCCATGGCTTCCCTACCTAAAGTTAGTATTCTTTATTTTTTTTTTTAAATTTTTTTTTTTTAACGTTTTTTATTTTTTTTGAGACAGAGAGAGACAGAGCATGAACGGGGGAGGGGCAGAGAGAGAGGGAGACACAGAATCGGAAGCAGGCTCCAGGCTCTGAGCCATCAGGCCAGAGCCCGATGCGGGGCTCGAACTCACGGACCGTGAGATCGTGACCTGAGCTGAAGTCGGCCGCTTAACCGACTGAGCCACCCAGGCGCCCCTTTTTTTTTTTTTTTTTTAAATTTTTTTTTTTTAACGAAGTTAGTATTCTTTAAAATTAGAGTATTGATTCCCAGATTTCAATGCCATTGTTTTATCTTTTCAACATGTGAGGTTACATGATTTTTTTTAGGTTTTTCCCTTTTTCTCTACTCTTTCTTGTCCTGTTTTATCTATGAACTGTTTTTTTTTCCTTGCTTAACCAATGAATGATAAACTATCTGCTGAATCTGATTCTTTTCACATTGATAGATAAATAGAAGGGTATGTGCATTCCCACATATATGAAGAATGTCATCTATCTGCTGACATTTGGAGCAATATGGGAAGATTAAAAGAAATATATGCCCTAAATTCATAAGTTTTATGTATCTTTGGAAAATGTGTTTTAAGTTTAACTCTGCAATAGACCATTTTAAAAAGATAAACAAGTGAGGGGCATCTGGCTGGCTTAGTCAGTTAAGTAACCAAATACAGCTCAGGTCATGATCTCGCGGTTCTTGAGTTGGAACCCCACTTCGGGCTCTGTGCTGACAGCTCAGAGGCTGGAGCCTTCTTCATAGTCTGTCTCCCTCTCTCTCTGCCCCTCCCCTGCTCTCTGTCTCTCTCTCTCAAAAATAAATAAACACAAAAAAAAGATGTACAAGAGAAAGGGTGACAAGGGGGTGGGAATGATACAGGTGTGGTTTTACAAGCATAACATGAGGAATCCTTGTAGTGTTAGACCGTGCAGTATCTTGACTGTTGTGGATACAAAAATCTACTAGGTAACAGAGGTGTATGGAACTTCATACATGTACACACATGTGTGCAAAAACACACGAGAATAAGTAAAAGTGAAAAGATGTGAATAACATTAATGGATTCCATCAATGTCAATATCCTTGTAGGCCATATGGTCAAAATAATCATCACCAACAAGCGTCATTTGAGTATTCTTCCTTCAGTTTCCTTCCTTCAGTTCTTCAAGCTTCCATGAGCATGGTTATGAGAAATATGATTTGAGAATATCATATTCCTTTAGTGGTTTGGGCGCATTTAGAATTATGTACAATTCCTTAATATAGCTTACAGGGTATTTCAGAACATAGCACGTTTCTGGACTGCTTCAGATCAATTATCTACATTGCTTTATCTTATAATCAATATTAAACTTATTTTAGTTTCTGGAATGTGTCATGTTTTCTTTTCTCTACATTTTTTTATAAAGTATTCTAACAAAAATCTTCATACTTCTTTGGAGCTCACTGTGAGTCTAAAATTCCTTTTTACCCGACTCCCCTTATTTATAGCTTCTCTGTAATGAAAACCTAAGTGCTTTCCCTGGTCTAGGTTTTAATCACCTCCTCTTGACCACACTGGTGAGGGAGAGATTCCCACTGTAGGATTATGTGGATGTCTGAACACACAGCATCCAACACTGGACAGATGAAGGCAACAGAAGTTTATCAGTCACAGGTACTCACAGCTCAAGGACACAGGACATTGCAGACCATGTAGGAACTCAGGACTGCACTCGGGAACAGAGTAAACACAACAACAAGGGACTGTGTGAGTCAGGCTTTGTAGGATCAAGAGGTGAAAGTGCCCCTTTATTTCTATGAGAGGATGTGATTGGCTTGCTTGAATAATTCTGCAGGCTGGCAGAAAACTGAAACCTGCTATCAGGATAGTAGGAACTACAACCAGTCCATGTGACCAGGGTACCTTCTCCATGGGAGCAGAGTAGGGAAGAGAACTTGTAGTTAGGTTAGTCAGGGTCTTCCTAATTTTACCAGATTGAAAGGCAGAACAACTTATTATATACTCAATAAAGAATTTTTAAATTTTAATTTTTCTTTCCCTCAAGATCATTCTACCTCTTTGAAAAGGCCACTCCTCGTTAACCCAACCATCCTGCAGACTCCTGAAGCACTTGTGGCTCAAACTACGCTTTCTAAAAATAGTACTTTGTCTTCTGTGTTTTAATAAAAAACATTCAAAATTAATATAAAATTTATTAGTACTTACAAATTAACTTGTATGTTATTTACCACCATATTTTCCAGTATATAAGATACTAACTTGTCTAGAGAGTAAAGAAGGAAGAGTCAAGATGTCTAAATCTCTCAAAACATTAATCCTGGATCAGAGATTGACAGATATGGACTCAGAATTGTCTTTTATCATATTAATTAAAATTACATACAAAATATCCTCAAGAAAAAAAATAGCAAAATACAATATACGTTGATTGGTGTACAAGTAGTCCCATATTAAAAAACAGTGACTAAAGGAATAGAATGTTATTGGTAAACCTGTATTCAGTTGAGCATTTATAAATGAGGGGAGGGGTGCCTGGGTGGCTCAGTCTGTTAAGCCTCCAACTTCTGCTCAGGTCATGATCTCGCAGTGCGTGCGTTCAAGCCCCATGTCAGGCTCTGTGCTGACAGCTGGGAGCCTGGAGCCTGCTTAAGTTCTGTGTCTCCCTCTCTCTCCGCCCCTCCCCTGATTGCACTCTGTCTCCCTTTCTCTCAAAAATAAACATATATACATACATACATACATACATACATAAGTGAGGGCAAACATTGGTTTCTATGTTACTACAGTATTTTTTCTTCCCTTTTTAAATAAATTATTTAATGACATTTTCATCTTTTATAATAGCATTTCATAATCTTATTAATGTTCTATGTCAGTATATTTATCACTGCAACAGTTAATTTATAAGTAAAGTTTATTGCAGTTCTATTATAATTAGCAGATTGCTGCATTTTTGTTTTCAAGAGTCTAATGGATTTTGATTTACCATCATTTGAAATACTCCATTCAACTATCCAACTGTATAGAAGTTCTGAGTTTGAGCCAAAAGTAGTTGCAATGCTACATTTGCTCTGTGTATAATTTATGTTGTTTGGAACCTCTGAAGTGAAACGTACAGCTTCTTACATTATGATTACTTTTTAATAAAGACTTGAAATACTTTTGACTTGTGCTTTGAGTAAAAACAATTTAAATATATATTTTTAGACGAGTTTACTGACATTTCAAAGATGACATCTTAGAGGAGACATTTCTTTCAAGTAATTTTTTAAATGACATACTCACATCTTCCACTTGAAGGTGTTTCTGAAATAATCTCAAAATGTATTGAAATTAGGCTAAGACTGTGCTCACAACCTGACCAACTGACTAAAAAATAACCAAAGCTCTCTCACTTATTCACTATTATTTAATAAAGTGAATATTTAAAGTGATTCTGACCTGAACAGAATATTTTTTTAAAGGTTGAGAATACAGTACCAAACAAGGCAGGGATAACTCGTTTTCTAACAAATAAAAATCACTCAAAATATTAATTTAATGAAAAATTCCTTAGCAAGAGCTCAATCTGCTTTGAAAATTTTATTTTACATAGAGAAGCCACAACATCATATGGAAGAAAACGTAATAGCAACAGGAATCTAATACCAGTCAGTAGAAGATGAACTAGATACATTCAAATATTCACAGCATTAGGATACATAGATGCCACCTGAATATCTAATTTTATCCTTCCTAGTATTAGCTTATGTTATTTAAAGTAAATAATATCATAAAATCATTTAACTTAGGGTAGGTCATTCTATGTAATTTGTGTCTTGTCATATTTTGCTAAGAATGAGTAGAACCCAAACTTTGAATAAGTATTATTTCCTCAGCTGACGTCATTATGGTGATTATGTCCAGAAAATTTGCACCATATTTCCAATTAAGATTATAGTTTCTCTGATACCCAGCAAAATACAAGGAATTTCAAGGAATATGCAGGATTTTAAATGTCCCTAGTGAAGTAAGTCAGCATAAAACATACTAAAGAAAGCAACAAAAAATAAATAACCAATAAAACCCAAAACACATTAAAGAGGTCTTTAAAAGAGATCACATAATAAGCAGCTTATTTTAAAAAGTACCATCTATTTCTGCTTATATGAGGCTTTTAACAGTTGTGGAAATTACTCTGAATACGGCAGGACTAAATTTTAGTGTGAAATGGAATAGTTGGTAGATCACAGAGAAAGGATCCCATCATCTGGCCAACTTCAGGGACTGATAAAAGGTAACTGTCTGAATGTGATTACAGCATTTTTTTTTTTTACACAATTATACAGAGATATTTTAGTTTAGCTTAAAATTACTTCTTTTGTTTTTACAGTGACCTAAAGAAAAGTCACAAGACAAAGTAACTGAAAAGTACAAATGTAATTCACAGGGTTGCAATAATATTTTGGCAGGTTAAATTTTACTCCCACATGATTTGAATGAAGAGCTCCAAGAGAAATTGTCTGGGTGCAAAGCAACCCCAAACAAATTTTGTGAATGTGTTTAGTCAACATACACATAAAATGAAATTGACAGTTTCAATGCTGGACCTATTCCCCAAGTATATTGGAAAATAGAGTCCGTGAGTTAGCTTTAAGTGACTTATGAGATAGGGATTCCATTTATTTTTCCTATATTTTTCATTCTATGAAATATTTTAAGGCAATTGCACAGATGCCACAGATCTATACTTTTTCTCAACATATGAATTCACTGTTTTTTATTTACTTTTAAACAGGATTAAGATATTATTGCTCTGAAGAAGCTCACAAAAGTTCTTTTATAAAAATAGTGTATGAATACTTCCTCAAAGAATGATATTGTGAGGTGGCTTCATAATTAAGATTTTTTTTTAATGTTTATTTATTTTGAGAGAGAAAGAGAGAGAGAACGTGAACAAGTGAGCAGGGGAGAGGGGCAGAGGGGGCAAGAAAGAACCTTAAGGGAGCTCCATGCCCAGCATGGAGCCCCACGGGGGGCTAGATCTCACAACCATGGCATCATGACCTGAGCCGAAATCAATGGCCAGATGCTCAACAGACCAAACCACCCAGGTGCTCTAAGATCTATGTATGTATGTATGTATGTATGTATGTATGTATGTATGTATCTATCTATCTATCGGGAGAGGGAGAAAGGGAGAAAAGCAGAGAGAGAGAGGAAGAGGATCCCAAGCAGGATCTGATCCTCTCTGTCAGTGCAGAGCCCAACACAGGGATCAATCCCAGGAACTGTGAAATCATGACCTGAGCCGAAATCAAGAGCTGATCACTCAAATGACAGCCACCCAGGTGCCCCTAAGATATTTTATAATATATATAAAAAAATATAGGTGAAATTGTGGTTATCAGGAACACCTACTCTTTTACATAGCAAATGTGGCTCTCCATTCTCTCCCACATTCTGGATACGGCTCATTAGGAGTTAACAAACCCATCCCCCATATCTGCCACATACACCTTCCTCTATCCTTCTAATAACTCATTGCTGTAATGCAGTACGGTTAGGCAGCTCCCCCAACATGAGCAACATGGACAATGAGGCCAAGGTGCCATTTCTCTACCCTGCAAAGTCCAAACAAGATCTTCCTACTTAGGATTTGCCAGCAACAAATGGGAAAACCAGAGTTCTGTTCCAAATCATCATCATCATCATCATCATCATCATCATCATCATCACTACATAGAAAGTGACAGCTTCTGGAAGCTGTCTCCCCAACACATACCTGACTGCAAAACTCCTGAACACAAATGCCCTACCTTGGAAAGTATGGCTCAAATAGCCTATCCCTCCTATTGCCTTAAATCAGTTCACATACGAGCTAGTACTTATTGAATTAGCACTGTTTATCTTGAAAATTCCACCATTGAAGAAATGTCTATAAGGAGACACATGGAAATCAGAAAGCCACAGAACAATTCTAAACCATAAGCTCCCCAGTAAGCCACAGTGGTCTGGAACAAAGTAGGCAGCCAAGAGCAGAAACCCAAGAAGCTATCCAAGAGACCACAATCATGACTACTGCATCCTCCTCACTGAGACCATTGTTTTATAAGGTTTAAAGCTTATTTTAATCATGGGACCCAATACAGTGGCATTCTGGATACATGAAAAGCATAACTTTTTTTTTACTTAGAGCTCTAAAGGAGACAACACCAGACAGGGCCACATAGACGGTTGTAGCACTGAAGGGAGCAACAGCAACCTGGAAATATAGGGGGCAGCTTATGTATAGCAAATGGGGTAGGTTTTGCTAGCTCCAAGTAGTTTAATTTGGATAATTACACAGACTAAGAAGCATAAGGACCTGTCCCCTAGTTGCCTCCTCCCTGGTAGGTGGATAGTGACCCTGAGATTTGAGATCCCTATAAAGAAAGTGGTTATTTGTGAACTTACCAATTTCTGGAGAAGAATGCACCAGCTTGTAACCAGGACTTCCAAACCTTTCTCATTCCAGAGAAAGCTGGATCTCGCGAGATCTCTGGAAATTTATAGGGAATGAGCATGGCCTTCCTAGGATGAGAAACATCTGGATGCCCCAGGTGTCACAGGCCCCTCCTCTCAGATTTGCTCTTACGGAATCTGGCTCACACCACCTGTCACCCAAACCCCAAGGCTGGTGAGTACCTCACATCTCCCTCTCCCCCCTGGAGTCACAGTTCTGCAGTGCCAAGCCCCAGAGGCCCTGCCAGGTGCAGGGGAATGGGCCCTGGACTGAAGGATGTGCAGGAAAGGGACTCCCCGAGGTCAGAACTGAGGAGTGAACTATGGATGAGCTGACCACAATTCTATAGCCTTCCAGGAGCAGGCATAGAACTTGCAATGATTTCATAGACTTTTTCCCAGGAAAGACTTAGTCTCCATTTTAATCAATGAGTTCAGGGTTTAAGAAGTGTCTGAGATCTAGAAACCGAGGAAGGCATTAGGCAGAAGAAATTTCTGAGGAAGGCATTAGGCAGAAGAAATTTCCGTGAGTTTGCGGAAGGTCCTGGGGCAGAATGCAGAATGACACTCAGGCGCTTCACTCACATGAAAACCTGTCAGCTGTAAGGTGAATCTAACCTTTTATAGAACCATCCCCTACAGGGAGAGCTATAATCAGAGGTGAATTGAAGGCACGTGTTGAGGACACTATGTGGTCTTTGCTACAAAAGCTTTCTTAGACCAGTTTTAATGTATACAGTTGACAGGTGAATTTCTTTGACTTCTGTGGAATATTTGTGTCATTTCACAGGCATGTTTTTATGATACAATTTTCACTTTTGAATGCTTTTTTTCAGATCCCCTCTCCTATGCATAAAGGATGATATAATGGATGGTTTCTCTGGTATCTTTGTTCAAATTTCAAAATAATTGTCCTATAACTGTCTCAGCACTACCAATCTATCTCCTTCGTTTGTTCAATTTGTAGTTGTTTTATTTGTGTTGAGAAAGTGGTTTGGGAAGTTAGTTTTCCCTCTACGCAGTGTTACAGGTATTGGTTGGGAAGGAGTGAAGGGGACTGAGGTATTGTTACAGAGTATGTGTAAGCCTTCCTCAGCTCTTGAGGAGATAACAAACTATGTTCATTTATGAAACTTAGCCAAATACTAAGCTGTGAGATTTTATTTCATTTTATTTTATTTTATTTATTTTTATTTTTTTTAACGTTTTTTTTAAATTTATTTTTTGAGACAGAGAGAGACAGAGCATGAACGGGGAGGGGCAGAGAGAGAGGGAGACACAGAATTGGAAGCAGGCTCCAGGCTCTGAGCCATCAGCCCAGAGCCCGACGCGGGGCTCGAACTCACGGACCGCGAGATGGTGACCTGAGCCGAAGTCGGACGTTTAACCGACTGAGCCACCCAGGCGCCCCATAAGCTGTGAGATTTTAAAGACAATTTAATTGCTTTAAATTTTATAGTAACCCAAATTTCTCACAGTACCTGAAATGAGAGATACTTAAGAAGTTCATACTGGATAAATGAATGAACAATATCTAGTATTCTTTATATCCTTATCTAACTTGATATTTCAATATTCCATTCTCCCTACCTTTCCAAACTGCACCAACAACTCTGTACTAAGACGAATATGGGGTGCCTAGGTGGCTCAGTCAGTTAAGCGTCTGGCTTCGGCTCAGGTCATGATCTCTCATGGTTCATGAGTTTGAGCTCCACATCAGGCTCTGTGCTGACAGCTCAGAGCCTGGAGACTGCTTTGGATTCTGTGTCTCCTTCTCTCTATGCCCCTCCCCTATTTGTGCTATGTCTCTCCAAAATGAATAAACGTTAAAAAAATTAAAAAAAGAAAAATCTCCGTGCTCCAAAATTCATTTCTTCATGTTCATTGCCCTTTATCATTTTTAGTTTTTTTTCCTGCTAAAAATGTCCTCGTTTTGGTTAGTTTTGTCCCCATAGGGTCTCTCTTTTCTTACCATAAAACTTCACCACACACTATACATCTGTTATGTGGTTGGATCTTACGTGGATGTTATACCTTTAATTGTATATTTTCATATGTATTTTCCATTGCCTGTGTTTTTCTGTTATTGTTTTGTTTCTTTGGTGATACTCTTTTTTAAATTTAAATATATATATTTTCAAGTTTATTTACTAATTTATTTTGAGAAGGAGAGAGAGTGAGAGTGGGGAGGTGGTAGAGAGGGAGAAAGGGAGAAAATCCCAAGCAAGCTCCCCAGTATCAGCACAGAGCCCAACACAGGGCTCGAACCCATGTACCATGAGATCATGACCTGAGCCAAAATCAAGAGTCAGACGCTTAACCAACTGAGTCATCCAGGTACCTCTCTTTGTTGATACTGTCTTGGAGAATCTGTACTTATAAAAAGGATGATAGTAATAAATTTATGGAAATATTTCATAAATATAAAAATGTTATTTCTTTGAAAATGATGAATGAACTGCTATGTAACAAACCATTTGCTGAACAATGGGGATACAACAGTTAGCGAGACATACACACGCCATCATTGTTCCCGTAAAGCTACTCTAATGAGATAAATATAGCTATGCAAGCACTAGAGAGACACTACTAAGTTCTAGAAGTGAAAAGCACAAGGCATTTATAAAAACTTAAAAATGGAGATAAAGAAAGGCTTCCCTAATAATAAAGATCAGAAATTAATTTCTCAAAGTTCTGGAGTCTGGGATGTTCAGGTTCAAGATTCTAGCAGATTAAGTGTCTCGTGAGAGCTGGCTTCTTTATGGAGTATTATCTGCTTAATGTAACCTCACCGGTAGAAGGTGCAAGGAAGCTGTCTAGGGCACTAATCCCATTATGAGTGTTCTGTTCTCATAACCTAAACCCCAACCAAGGCTCCACATCCTAATTCTATCACACTGGGCCTTAGGTTTCAATATATCAATATGGGGGTTGGGAGGGTGGACACAGGCATCCAAGCAAAGGATTTGTTGTTGAAGTTACTTTGTTTTGTGTGGGAGAGTAACGGCTGACATTGTTAATATATCATTTGGGATATATTATATTTCTTCTAGCTCCCTAGAAGAAAAGATGTAAGAAACTTTGGCTGGGGCATCACGAGCCTAGGAGAGCTGGGAGAAGGTAATCAGTGGCTCCATTGAGTAAGGCAATTTTGTCAAAGCTACAGATCTTTCACATTCTAGGGTAATTCTTTGTAAATGACATCTACAAATGTTTATTACAACATCAGTTCTAATATAGAAAGTAGGAAAAAAAAAAGCCTAAAATTTAAAAGTACATGAATGATTGTTATACAATATGATAAAATATTATGCTGCTCCTAATACTTTTAGAAAATACTTATAAAATTCAGTTGAAAAAATATTAATACACGAATGTGTATTAGTATATTGAATTACTATACTAGCATAATACTAAGTATTAGCATTCTTAATACTTAGTATTAAACTTTATGTAGCAATCATATATGTATAAGGAAAAATATGCATAGAGAAAAGCAAGTATGTGGAACAGTAAACATGGAGTTTTTTTAACTCTGACTTTTTTATTTTATGTTTTCCAAAGTTCAGTAATAAAAATAATATATTTATACCTTATGTTTCAGAGAAAACCATCTGCATATTCATTAATATTGTATCTAAGCATTTTTGGAAGGTACCATTCAACATATTTCTTACATAATTAAGACATTGTGATGATCATATAAAGCCCTAACTCACAAGAAGATTCACTTTATCAGAGTATATAACTAATTCACACATAATTCATAAAAAAATGTACCAATGCCTCAAGTAATTTCAAAAAGACATTGAGAGAGGGGATGCTATTGAAGTTTAGTAAAATTACACTCAGTAAATATAATATAGAGAACATTAAAGTTGCAAAGAACCTCAGAGATAGTCTAAACACTGTCATATTTCAAACAAGGAAACTACGGCCTAGAATGGTTAAATTATTTGTATAAATCATGGTGTGAGTGAGAAATAAAGTCACATTTAGAAACACTAAGTTTTGTTTTATTTAAGAGCCCTAATATATTTGATGAATATACTAGAACTAGAATTAAGTGGCAAATATGGAATTTACTCTGACCAATCATCTTATTTTCTGTTTCAAGTTATGCTTGGTCTAGAAACATTAGGAAACTATGTTTCTTAATTTCTCTCACATGTTTTATTTAACTCTACTGCAATTCCACCAACAAAATTTTATATTCTTCCACAAAATAAACTTACAAAAACTCCATGCTGCCTGTAGCACTATCTAACTTCTGTCATTTTCAGAATTAAGAAATAAAGTTACATTTACATGTGAACTAAACTGAAGCAAAAGCATCAATTCTTTTGTCTATCTTCATTATTGATATGTTGTTGGGACTGAATCATTATTGAGGCGATCTACATCAATCATTAAAACAGCTTAAGTGAGCATATCAGTCACGCTGTGGAACACACTTACTTTGCATATGTGACCATGACATTACACTAAATCAGCCGACTTTTTAAACCTAAAAATATTATATTGCCAACATACATATCTTTTTAAGTTTTTTTTTAAAATTTCTATTTATTTTGAGAAATAGACAGAGCGCATGAGCAGGGGAAGGGCCAAGAGAGAGGAAGAGAGAGCATCCCAAGCAGACCCCCACAGAGCTGGATGTGGGGCTCAATCCCAAGACTGTGAGATCACGACCTCAGCCCAGATCAAAAGTCGGATGTTTAACTGACTGAGCCACCCAGGTACCCCACCAATGTACATATTTCTTTTTGGAGTTGCATGATCTTTTCATTGTTTTTGTCCTGTCTAAAGGCTTTTTCTGCCTTTTCTTAAAGGAAGATCGAAGACTGAGATAATATAAAGTAAAATTTTCTTTCTTTTCTTCCACTGTTTTAAAGAATATTTAATTTTTTTGTTACTGTTACTATTCACGAAACTTTCTTATACAATCTCTGCAATAAGTCAGATAAATTAATTTTATGATGCTTCCATAAGCATGTAAAGGCATGTATCAATTAAAATATATTACATAATTAATTCTCAATTGAGTAAATGTTTCTATTGATACACTGGGCAGAATTTTTACACACTAATGCTGAAATTTTAAAGCAACGTGATCGCTAGTGATCACTGCTAAAGAATATTCTTTTTAAAATATTTATGTATGGCCAGTATAAGTTCAGATCCCTTTCCCAATAGAACATGTTCAGATCCTTTCTAGTTATGCTGTCCCCTAACATGCATCTATGACTCCCCTTCCTTTTTCTTCCCCTTTGGAAAACAGATGATTGTGTCCAGATAGACTAATAGTTTTTTTAAGAGCCCAATTGTGTAATGATTACAATCAATCACAAGGGGTTGAATTAAAGTCAAATAAACAGGTCATATAATAAAATGTGAAAAGTGCCTTAATAGGAGTAAAACTGCAGTGTCATGAGAGAATAAAAAATACTACCTTACCAGAAGAGAAGGGGATAAGTAATAGCTTTCTGGAGGAAAAGACCCTCAAAAAAACCTTAAAGACTAAGTAGTAGCTAACCAGGTAGCAGCTGTTCAGGAAGAGCAAGCAGGGCGTTCGAAGTTAGAAGTGTGAGACAGTATCTCTACATTTATGACTAGTTCAACTTCCTTTTACTTATTAAACTGAAATCCATCTCATTTTAGCTCTGCCAATTGTTCTGAATCTACTTACTTAGGACCTTAAGGACATCGATTAATTTATTTTGTCAACTGCCCTGCTGAAATCCAGATAAAATCTGCCTACTCACATTTCCTTCATATGAATACATCAATGCTGTCAATGATGAATATGAGTCTAGAATAGTTCAAGCCGGGGCTAAACTATTAGGATTTACTAATGATAAAAGTATGTAATAAATAAATGAGAAATGTAGGCTACAGTGCAAAAAGGGGCAATAAAATATATCGTGTAAGATTCTGATGTGAAGCACTGTGGAATGTTTACATTTTTGTTGATTTCAGGAATGCTTACAATTCTGAAGGATGTGGGGCACTGAATGAAATGAAAAAAGAGATATGAAAGGATGAAAATATTTAGGTGATGCAGCCACTGAGACCACGGATAACTCAGGGGTGATTTAGGAAAGCTGCAGAGTGGCAGGTCTAGCCTGAAGTCAGCATTTGAAGAATATCCACAGGGAGGTGAGAATGGCAAAAGCAGAAAGCTTAATGGATTCAAGGTTGCCTAGTGCCCCAGGAGCTGGGTTCCATAGTACACCAGTTGAGGCACCATGGTATAGAGCATATCAGTAGAAATGTAGGAGCTATGGAAACAGGAGGAGGTGTCCCAATTCAGCAGAATTTGGAGGTGGAGAGGAAGGATAAAACACAGAAAAATGGAGGGAGTTAGAGGTCACCTGATTTTATTGCACATGAATGTTCTTAGTTACTATGAGAATAGTAATAGAACACCACAAAATCAGCTTCTCCTTAAAATTGTCAATTCCCCATAATATAATAACTATTAATGACTGGTCATTAGGTAAGACTCTAATACATTGTATTTCGATCAGTGTATAACTTTGAACAGAGAAGCTGCAGTATTGTGTAATGAAACCACATTTTAAGGAAAAAAAAAGTTATTTTGTTAGTGTGAACTATCCTTACAAAGGGCATTTCCTCCTGTGGCTCCATGTCAGACTTGGTTTTGAGAGAATTTTATCTCTTTCCACTGAGAAAATAAGGAAAGAACTATTTGTTTAAATATACAGAAATTTAAAAGAATTGAAGTAGGAAATACATCAGGGGAAAAAAGGGGCATTAAAAAGGTCTGATGAACATGACTGCACCTTCTCTTTGTAGCTGTTAGAGGAGGCTTCAGCATCCGGTGAGGCCATCACATGTATATTTCTTTATTCTTTTCAACTAATAGCTGGAGTCCGCATTTACCGAACTTGTCAAGAAGTCTACGTTTTCTTTAATGAGGCTTCTTTGTCCCCCAGACATTCTAGAAATTCAGGGCTATTCAATCCAAAAAGTAAATTTTTCTTCCAAAGTGGGGGAAACGGAAACTAGTATTTCTAACACTATTGGTATTGCTATTATTGCCACATAGCCTTGATATTAAAAATCGGTCACACCAAAAAATTTTTAAAAACTTGGTCATACCCTTCATTGGAAGCTTATTCAATGCTCTGTTGACCCTTCTTTGTGCCAGGCTTTACAGGTGTTTGCAAAATGGTGTTTCCTGGTTTGATTTCAATAAACAAAAAAGTACACTATAGCTATTTATGCTTACCTATTACCAAGACACCAATATGGACTATAGGACCTTTCAATGTCAAGCACTGTCTCCCATCCTAGCCTATCCCTTCCATCCAAACCAACAAACCAGACGAAGACAGAATCTTTGAGGAGCCTAGGTCTCCATTCCAGAATGTTGCTGCCCTTATGTTAAATTACCTTTCGTAACAGTTGTTCTCAGTGGGGCCTATTCTAATCCATTTAATGATATTGACCATCACAAGGGAAATTGCAGTACTAGTGGATTTTCTGAAGGAGAATCCTTGAGACCTTTTAAAATCCTTATTATCTGTTCATTAGAAACTAACTACAGTCTGCAAATGTTTTGAAGGAGAGATTGTTTTCAGTCAGCATCTTCCCTGTGCTCCTTTCCCCCTGCTTATTATAAGTAAAATAGACCAATTAAGTATAACCATTAAATCAATTTATTTTTGGTCATAGGGTGTCTCTCTTAACTCATGAGTGAAAGATAAAAATCATTCTTCCTTTTCCTCTGTGTGAAACTGGGGCAGGTCCCATAACTTTTCTAGTCTCCTTTAGTTAACACAAATCCCTATTAGTAATAATCCCCAAATTACAATGCACATAGTCAATTAAGTAATGAAAACTCAATCAATACGTTTTCTTCTCTCCCCTAGTCAGGCTTGTTGCATGTGAGGCTAGACTTTGCAGGATGTATAAGGTTGTGGGTCCTCTTGTGGGACCTCTGAGATACCCATCCTCTGTTCCTCTGGTTGTAAATCCCTTGTTAAAGGTTCCATCTCTGCTTTTGAGAGTTGGTACCTCTGAGCCCCTGGTTTTGCAGTGTTCATCTCCACACAGACTTTTCTGCTATTGAGCCAGAGCAACTGTATCTTTTTTTAAATTTATTTTTATTTATTTATTTTAAGAGAGAGAGACAGAGAATGGGTGCAGAAGGGGCAGAAAGTGAGGGAGAGAGAATTCTAAGCAGGGCCCATGCTGTCAGGGAGGAGCCCGATGTGGGACTCAAACCCAGCAACTGTATCTTGAGACTTTCAGAGCCTTCTATGTTAAAAATCTCATAACATCAATGCATTCTTACACATACATGTGACAAAATCATGTATGTGAATTTTGATTACGGAAACTGAACTCTGAAGACTAAACGGTCTAATCTTTATACCCCAGCCACAATTTGTCCCTCTCCTACACACACACACACACACACACACACACACACACACACACACACACACACATTAATGAAAAGCCTTTGGAAGCTTCTTCTCAGAGAGTCTGTTCTGAGGTTATAGGACATCAGTGGTTATAGTCATAGAAACAGCACCATATTTGTGATGTTCTGCCTGACTACGCTCTCTAATGCATAGACTGTCTGCTTTAAGTCCTGCCTCTTACATTTAATTTGCTCTGTGTTCGTTCAGTTCCTAGTTGTACACTCAAATCATGTCAGGGCTTCAAGCTTCATTTTTTCCCCCAGTTGCTCTGTCCCTTTACTTTTTTTCCTCTGCTTACACTCTTCCTCCATTCCAGTGGTTCTTAATTTTTACTACATGTTGAGATCTTCCAGGGATATTTTTTAAAACTACTGTGGCTCAGGCTTTATCCATGGTTTTGTATGTAATTGTGCTGAGGTAGACCCCTAGCATAACCATATTTTTTTTGAAGCTCTCTCTGTGATTCCAACATACATCCAAGGTGAGGATTGCTTTGGTCAGTTCACCTGGTTCTTGGTTTTAAAATGACTCAGCATTTCCTTTACTGTTTCATAGTGAGCATCACCTGCTTTTAGAAAACACATTAAGCTCAAGTAATATTTCTCAAAGATTTCAGATAAATAGGAACCCGACTATCTATTGAAAGAGAATTGTGTAATTTATAATCACAATTTTGAAGAGTATCCAGCCTCAAATAATTATTCCATATTTCTCTCATTTAAGTAATTATTACATTAATTCCTTTCTGTACATTATGGGCTGAATTGTGTCCTCCCCCCAAATTCTTATTTTGAACTGTGAATTCCAGTTTCTCAGAATGTGACTGTATTTGGAGATAAAGTCTTTAAAAAGGCAATTTAGGTTAAATGAGGTCTGTTTGTGGGCCCTAATTCAAAGTGGTTGCTGTCCTTATGTGAAGAGGTAATTAATACATACACTTGCATAGGGAAAACCATGGAAGATACCGGAAGAAGACAACCCTCTGCGAAACATGGAGAGAGACCTCAGAGTGGAACCAACTCTGCCAACACTTGATCTTGGATTTCCAGCCTCCAGAACTGTGACAAAATAAATTTCTGTGTAAGCCACCCAGTCTATAATACTTTGGTATGGTAGTCCTAGCAAATCAATTTACCATGTACCTCAAATACATTCATCTCCTAATTACAATAGCTGCATGCATGCTTCCAATCCATTGTGCAAAATGCAGGCAGAGTCAGCTATCTAAAATACAACTATGACTATGCCATTCCTACTTAAACTTCTTAAGTGACTTATCTCCCAGTCCATTCATTGCTGTCTTGACTTTTAAATTTATTTTCTAGTACCAAATGTTTCTAATTCCATATGCCTATCTTTCTTTCCTCTACTCAATTTATCCTAAATCCTCCTCTGTAAGTATCCCTTCTATCCTTTTTAAATGTATACTTAAATATTCATCTCATGGGGTACCTGGGTTGCTGTCAGTTGAACACCTTGCTCTTGATTTCGGCTCAGATCATGATCCCAAGGTTGTGGGATCGAGGCCCACATCAGGCTTTGCACTGAGCTTGGAGCCTGCTTAAGATTCCCTCTCTCTCTCTCTCTCTCTCTCTCTCTCTCTCTCTGCCCTTCTCCCTAACTCTGTCTCTGAAATAAAATAAAATAAAATAAAATAAAATAAAATAAAATAAAATAAAATAAAATAAAATAAATAAAAATAAAAATATTCATCTCAGGAGAACTTCAGAGAACACCTCCAATCACTCTATAACGATCCTGGTTGAGTCAATATATTCACTGTGTTACTAAAATATCCTGTGCATAAACAACTGTTACATGTACTTCATTATATTAAAGTGATATGCTTATATGTCAACTTTGACTTAAATATTATCAAATTATCAAGGAATCAGCTATCTTTTATTTCTCTTTGTAGGTCTCAGGTCTAACATAAATTTAGCAGTAAAGTCACTTGATATTGGTAAAAAAATGTTGCACTTATTTCTGTGGGTCTATGCTCAGTAAATAATAGCACAGATCATCTGTATCCTTGACTCCTGACAGATAATGTAACCTCAAGATGACTGTGTTAAAATTCTCATTAAATTTTATTCTGAAAGGATATGCCCTTTAAGGAGGATTACATCAAAGGACAGTTTATTCTTTCTATTAGATCCTATTAGAGTTCGTCAAGAGCAAGAAGACCGTGGGTGTATATTGTGTGGTGTGTGAATCCTCTGAAATAGTCTGAAAAGTTTAGCAAGCACTGTATTTGAGTCTGTGTTTTTAGTGAGGAGAAGGTTACTAGTTTTCAACTAGTAGTCAGCTTTCATGACTCCAAAATTTTACAGGCTATAGATTATATATTTGTAGGTCTTACAAATATTAAGGCAAGCCAACAATAACTAATGATATAAACCACATTATCTTGAATCTTCCTGGGATGCTTTGGTTTTTATCTTCCACTTTCACAGAGAATTACTGTCCTCAAAGAAAATAAACATAACAAAACAAAGCCACCACAACATAATCCTTTTGAAAGCAATCTTTGTGAGGGAGTTTTAGTGAGAACACTGCTCTTTACATCAGTGTTCCATGATGCTTCCCATATGAAAAATGTCTTGCATGCACTTCACTATTCAGCAAATATTTGTTTCCTACGGACCAGGTGCTTTGCTTTACACCAAAAATATATTAGTAAATAAGACCAGAAATATGTTGGTAAATATGTTCTGCTCTTTTGAAGCCAATTTTAGAGAAGGAAAAGATGCAAAGAAGTAACAACATGTCTTAGGATGGTATGCAAACATTTAAAGTAAGAAGAGGAGTGCCTGAGTGGTTCAGTGGGTTAAGCATCCCAACTTCGGCTCAGGTCATGATCTTGTGGTTTGAGAGTTCAAGCCCCGGGTTGGGCTCTGTGTTGACAGCTCAGAGCCTGGAGCTTGCCTTGGATTCTGTGTCTCCCTCTCTCTCTGCCCCTCCACTGCTCATGCTCTCTCTCTCTCTCAAAAATAAATAAACATTTAAAAAATAAAGAAGAGATGATAACTGTATAATACTCTTTATTGGGTATCAAAGACAAGATCTCTACGTAGATTACATTTAAACTGAGACCTGAATAACATGGAGTCATGATAACAAATGAAGCTGCTAGTGAAAAGTCACTAAAATATGGAAAATACTTTATCAAATCCCAGAATGAGACAGATGATAAGAATGTCGAGAGGGAAGCATGTCAGAAGATAAAATCTTGGAGGTTGATGGAGAGAGGATCAATTTGGACACTGTAGACCTTGACAGAGTTTGGAAGTTATTCTAAATGAGATAGGCAACCAATAGAGGATTTTCAGCAGGAGGCATGGCAAGATCTGATTTCCAATTTTAATATAACTCAATTGGTTTTTCTGTGAATAATAGATTTTATACAAGCGAGAGCAGAAGAAAAGAGGACTGAGGAAGTTACTACTGACACATGTCAATTTAGAGGTGATAGATATTTGAAACTGAATGGCAAATGTAGAAACAAAAGTGGTTTGATTCAAGATATATTTTATATACGGCAGTGATTGAGCTTGCTAATGAATAAAGAATGTGATATGAGATGAAGAAAGGAAGCAAGGAAGACGCCTAGGTTTTGCCTAGATACCCGGTTGATTGATGATACCACTTAATAAGATGTGAAGGACTGACTAAAGAGAAAGTTGACTTGAAGTGTAGACATTTAAGTGAAAATGTAAAGCCACAATTTGCTTATATGGGTCTTGAACTTAATAGTGATAAAAAGGTGGAGTATAAACCAATAACCTGATGCCTTAGTTAGAAAAACATGTTAATAGAGAAGAAAAGGGATGGCGTGAGAGAATTGTGAATTACTACAAAGTTTAGAGGTCAAAAAGAAAGGAAGGAACTAGCCAAAGAAACTGAGATGAAGCAGAGAATGACGTAGGGGAGTGTGGTGTCACGCATGCACACACACACACACACACACACACACACACACACACACACACACACGCAAAATACCTCAGAAAATAATGATTTGAGAATGAGAAAGTGATCACCTGTGTAAGGCCAACAAAGAGAACCAGTACAGGATTTAGAAACACAGAAGTCATGTGTCTTCTTCTCTTTTAGGGAAAATGTTTCTTAAAAATGACATTTTTTCTCAGATCTGATTAAGATTAGAAAAATATTCTTCTACTGAGAGGAAGCAATTCCCCTGTAACTAAAACTGTTCAAGCATACAGATGGTGTGTTGTAAAGTACTTTATTTAGAGCTCATAAAAAAAATAATAAGGTTAGTGCTAGTGATTCAAAGCAGCAACTTGATAAGTGGATTAATCAGAATAAAAAACTTGCCTTCTATCATAACGGGCACATTTCCTCTGTTCAGTCATTCCCCATTCATTGTAAAAGATAACATTCATGTTTTACTATTGAGATTATATTTGAAAATTGAATATTTTTAACTTCTACACTTACAGTTATTTGTAAAATTAATAAATACTACTTTTAGAGCAATTTTAGGTACAAAGCAAAATTAAGTAAAGAGTCCCAAGAATTCCCATATATCACTGTTCCAACACGTGCACAATTTCCCCCACTATTAAGATCCCACCATATAGTGCAGTTGTCACAATCAATGACCCTACATTAATATATTATCATCCATAATTTACATTAATATTCACTCTTGGTATTGCATATTCTATAGGTATTCATGAATATATAATGATTTGCAACCATTGTTCTAGTATCATACAGAATAGTTTCACTGCCCTAAAAATCTGTGTTCTGCCTATTCATCTCACCTTTGCCCCCTAACTCCTGACAACCAATAATATTTTTTTTGTTTCCAGAATTTCACCTTTTCTAGAATGTCATGCAACTAGAATCATACAGTATGTAGTCTTTTCAGATTGGCTTCTTTCACTCTGCAATATCCACTTAAGTTTTTTCCACATCTTTCCATGGCTTGATAGCTCATTTCTTTTCAGTACTGAATTAGATTCCATTGTTTGGATGTAGCAAAGTTTTTTTTTATACATTCCCCTATTAAAGGACATCTTGACTGTTTCCAAGTTTTGGCAGTTTTGAATAAAGCTGACATAAACATCTACATGTAAGTTTTTGTGTAGATATAAGTTTTCAGTTCATTTGAGTAATACCAAGAAATGAGCTTATGGGTATTTATTTTTTAATAATTATTTTTTTATTTTTATGTTTATTTATTTATTTTTAGAGAGAGAGAGTGAGAGAGAGAGAGAGAGAGAGAGAGAGAGAGCATGCACACATAAGCAGAAGAGGGGCAGAGGGACAGGAAGAGAGAGAATCCCAAGCAGGCTCCCCACTGTCAGGCAGTCTTACATGGGGTTCAAGCTCACAGACTATGAAATCATGACCTCAGCCAAGATCAAGATTCAGACACTTAACCAACTGAGCCACTCAGGAGCCCCTAAATAATTATTATTTGAGAAAACTTTATACGATTAATTGTGTTTTTTTTCTTACCACTCAGCAAATATACTGTGTCCACAAAAGATGTAATTTTTCATTAATATGACATTACCAGTATTTGCAATTTTATTTTCTTTCTTTTTTCCTCAAAAGTGATATAAAATGTAAAGCTGGTTGTATTTTATAACCATAGTTTACTACACCCATTTTGCAGAAATTGAAAATGACATTGAATAAATATGAAGATTCTTTTCACATTGTCAAAATCCAGAAGCAAAGGGGGGCTTAGGGCTTCATCTGTTACTTTGGCAAAAGTACTCTTGACAAAATGGAGAGAATGGAGTCCCAATTGGAGAGGGAGAAAGGGGTCTGAGAAAGTACTGTCGTTAAATAACTCAAGAAAATTTGCTCTGAAAATGAAAAGAAAGGGGTGAGAAGATAATTTTTTTTTTTTTGCTTTTTTCCTTTTGTGTTTAGAAGAGAGATACTAGAAACCAGTATTTGTTTTTACAGCTACATGACAGGACGAGCTTGTTTCATTCATGAGATCCGAAACAAACCTCTTTATTAACAATGAGCAGTATGTAAAAAGACTCTGTTTTTCTTTTTTCATTTTGACTACCAGAATAATCAAAGCCTAATCTGAGCCTCATATGTAGCAATTGTGTGTGACATGATACCCCCCTTAATTGTGATAAAATTTCTAAGTCAGGAAATTATTCTTAATTCATGTTATAATCTGATTCTCATTCATTTTAATTTATATTTTATCAGTTTGCAGTTTGTGTTTCTGTAATATGCCACATCACAATTGTGAGAAATAAGACAGAGTATAAATAAACAAATACATATTGAAATGTGATCCTTTCTAACATGTAAGGAGGTAGCAATACAAGAGGCATCTAGAAGTCATTTCATGGCCTGCCCCTAATTTGCGACTCTACTTTGTAATTCACTTAAGGATGGTCTCACACCAGCCTTTCCTCAACTGTATATTATGAATTATAACTGGGGGATTGAGAGTTTCCATTTCTTTCTTTCATGCTTTCTATCATGCCAGTCTTCCCCAATCTAAACACGTAACAGGTTAGATAAACGTTTAAAAATTTGTTATACTGAGGGTACACCTATATCTCAACACAGAATAGAATACATAAAGAACAGAAATATTTTCCCAAGCTTGGTAGTTACTTTTTATCAAACACATGGCACAGATCTACCTCATAAAAATAAGAGCAATTCACGTGGGTACTTCTTCTGTCTAATCTCCCTCTCTCTCTTAGTTTAACTTTGACTGTGACCCTTCAGGAAAAAAATAGATCTAGAATTACTGTGCTATGCACTCATTGACTCCTTCTTGGCCTTTCTTATATCCAAGATGTACAGAGTTAATAATTAATGGTACGAGTTGGTAATTAATGGTACTATTTGAACCATCCAGTATGGTGGATAGATACACAGATATATAGATGAGTGGATAAATATCTCCATGTACATCTCAACAAATCTGTATTTGGTATTATTTAAGCCAGTAGGTAGGGCAATTTAACACAAGCTAGACATGCTTTGCCATTTGAGCATTCCCATAGAAGTGTCTTTTTCTAGCCCTCCAGAATAATTAAACTCTTCATGACATTTTTCTGCTTAAAATACTTCTGCTGTATACATTGCTTTTAGGTTAAGACAAACTCTTTTACTCATTATAACAAGAATATCCATAAACATACTCATTTTGCTCATTTTTCATACTTTAACTCTTACTACTAGATTTGTCACAAATAATAGACAAGATCTATATTCAATTACTTTCTGGTCCCTTAATAGGGCATGCTCTATCACAACTCATAGATGTTGAACATGCACTTAGTTTGGACTACTAATTTATTGTCCTTGACATCCCAGCCAAGTCATGTCTTTACATAGGAAGCCTTCTCTTAATGTACCTCCCCATGACTTCTTGATCTGAATTATATAAACAACCTTTATGCATATCCTTATTACAGCACTTAATCTATATTTTACTTGAAACCATTTTCATTTACATTATATCTTGAAGGATAAATCTGTGTTTGGTTTATAGTTGTATCTCACAACATCCAACAGGGGAAAATGAATAATATATGGTTTCAAGAAGATGTATTGAGTTCAACGGTCATTAAGTTAACAGATGCATAACAGAGGTGAGTAAATTCAGTCATCCATTCCAGATATATTGGTAAAGAAAACAAATATATAATTTGGGAAAATATTTCTTTCTAACCAATGCGCTCTCCCTCCCACAGGCTGAAATTATTTCATTTGTCTGTTGCTTACATTACTGTCAATCTAAAAATTCTATTACTAATTCATTTAGTACTATACTCTTACAACATTCAAATATCCAGAGAATTATGAGGCTAAATACTCATTCAATGCCTGTTTTCAATTGCTTTATTCCTGTTGCCTTTCTAATAATAAGGTATTAGCAAGCCTAAAACTGTTCAGTATCATTATGTATACTGAAATCTATAGTAATTTCTGGAGGAAATACTAGAAAACTGTCTTATGTGTTGCTGGGATTACAATATATTTGGAGATATTAAATAGTGTAAAAACAATTTTCTTGGCCTATTTTTTTCTACTTAATAAAATATGTACAAATATAGATTTTTTTCCTTGGGACAAAATAAATTTTATCACAACAAATGATCTAAACACAGCAAAATAACCTTTGTAAAAACTGACCAAACTTGCAATATATTTATTTATCCTAAATTAACACTCATGAAAAAATAATTGTCACCAAGCTAACAATTCACTGAAACGTGCCAGACTTGTATCCCCACCACTCCAGTAAAATGGCTCTACCAAGGATGCAAAGTGACTTACACATTTCAATAGCCACTGGTTATATCTTAATCTTCATCTTTTTTAAGTGGTTACTCACCCTTGAATCAGAATTCTAGAGTGAACATGGGCACGAGGAAAGGTGAACAAAAAAGCATTGTAAGGTGCATATCATTTGTAGCGAGAGGGTGATTTTGTGAACCTCCCAACTGGAAACTTTGAGGAGCTAAAGATGGGTAAGATGTTGCCAGGATCTTAGTGCCTACCCCATGTACTCCAAAAGGTTGTATAAGGCAGCCCTACCTGGCAATCCTCAGTTCCTCCTATATGAAAACATACTGAAAAGTAGAGGATGAGTTTCTCAAGTTCATAGACCCCAATGTAAATAACTTCTACTTCTGGACCATAGCTCAAACCACTCCAATAATGTTGAATCATCTACTCTAGCTTAAGTAGCACTTAACTTGTATCCAGTGTGTCCACTTACACAATGGACTAATTAGTTGGAAAATAATTCTATTTCTGTCAAAGGAAATGAAGAACAGAAATCAACTTTCCTTTCTTAATATTTAACTCAAAAAATTTTTTCAACTTCCTGATTTGTGAACTATTCCTGGCTAGCAAGAATTTTAAAAGGAAAAGTCCTGTAATGGATTGGGCCTTTGACCTTTAATCAGGCAGCTTTATTTTCAGATAAGTCTTCTTAAAATATCAGAATTGCTCTGAACAAGCATTTTGATTGAATATTTTATAATGTTCCTATATTAGGATATAATTCTAACTCCTTTTTGAACTTCTTTAGTTTCCCCATATGTGGGTAAGACCTCCAGATTTTCAAATCTAAATGTCCTGTGATGAACAAGACAATGGACAAAATTTCTTTGTGATGGCTATGCTATTAAAAATTTACAAATCTGCTTCAGGGTGTCATCAGAAACTGCAAGAGTCCCTGTGAATGCTGTAGTTTGAAAAGTTGTCAAAATACAGGTTTTCCAAATGCTCTCTTCCCATTCTCCCTGAATAAACCCAAGCCAGACTTTTATCCCCGCCACTCCACTAAAATGGTTCTGTCAAGGACGCAAGTGACTTTCACATTTTGATAGCCATTAGTCAAATCTTAATCTTCATCTTATTTGAGGGTCACTCAGATTTCAACAAGAATTCTAAGCTCAGATGTCCAAATGCTTGCTCTTGTTGGCCATTTCATTGGATATCTTATCCTGCAGATATCCTGCCAAATCAGATAATGGCAACTCTATTCCTCTACTTCATCTCATGCAAAATTCTTTTTTTTTAATTTTTTAATGTTTATTTATTTTTGAGAGAGAGAGAGAGAGACAGAGAGAGAGAGAGAGAGAGAGAGAGAGAGAGAGAGAGAGAGAACGCACAAGCAGGAGAGGGGCAGAGAGAGAGAGGGAGACACCGAATGAATCCAAAGCAGGATCCAGGCTCCGAGCTGTCAGCACAAAGCCCCGTCCAGGTCTCAAACTCACATTCCACAAGATCATGAGCCAAAGTTGGATGTTTAACCAATGGAGCCACGCAGGCACCCCATCTCATGCAAAGATACTTGGGGACCTTCTTACTTGACCTCTTTTTCTCTCTTGCCCCAGCCATTCATGAAAACATTTTCTTGGCACAATTTTCAAAAATATCTAGAATTGTATCACTACTTATCCCCTCCAAGGTTATTCTGTGGCCCAAACCACCAACATTCCTCACCTAGATTATTGTAAGAGCTTGAAAAGGTATCCTTCTTTTGTCACTGCCAAATTTCTTCACGCCTTACTATCTTACTTTGATCAGTTCTTTACTCAAAAGTTATCCTGATGGCAATGCCTTTCCTGGTAACTTTATTTACAATTTAATCAAGTTACTCCCTATCTCTCTCTCTCTCTCTCTCTCTCTCTCTCTCACACACACACACACACACACCACTTTCTATCATTTTCCCCACATTAATTGTTCCCTGTAGCACTAATTAGTATCAACATGCAGAGGATGAGACGCATATCTGCCAGCAAAGAAAAAGGGGTAAAGCTCCAAACACTATGTTAATTATAATAATAAATGTTGTCTGTTAATGAATTTGGTGTTTGGGACACAAATAAAATATCACTTTAGTTTATAGGGTCATGTACACATAGAATGACCCAAAAGAGCTTCGTCTGCCTTGAATCACATTTACATGACAAAAACCTGGATGACTTTGAGGCTGAACTTCATATCATAATGGGAAGAGACTAGTATGATTTCAGGAAAGACTGATGGTATTTTACATGTGTGAGGAACATAAATAATTTGTAACCTGAGAGTGGACTGTAGTCAATTAAAGATGACTAGAAATTCCTTGCCCTTTTCCCACTGAAATACAGAGCCCATTTTTCTTCCCCTTGAAATCATTGCCCATGATTTATTTTGACTAATAAAATAAGAAAGAAGTAACAATGTTTAAATTATGAGACAGGGCCTTAAGAGCTCGGGAAGCTTCTGTCTTTGGCATTTGAAATGCTCCTTTCTGGAACCCAAACACGGATGCTTTGAGGAAGTCCTAGCATCTAAATGCAAAGGCCCATGTGGAGAAGAACTGAAGCTAGAATTGATGTCCTAGCTGTTGGAGAGCACCAACTACCAGTTAGTAAAGAAGAACATTTGGGAGTGTTCATCCATCCTAATATTCAACTAACACCACATAGAACAAAAGGATTGCCAAGTCAACCCACAGAAATATGAGATATAATAAACTGTTGCTATCTTAAGCCACATTTGGGGAAGAATATTTTATTAAATAGCAAAAAAAAAAAAAAAAAAAAAAGACCACACCAACATTACTTCAGGGACCCAGGCCTCCTTCTATTTTGTTGCTCTGCTATATTCTAGAAACATGGTGTTCTTTTGTGGGTTCTCTATATTCCGGTAGAAGAGAAAAAAGTAGAGAAGTGGAAAATCACAAGGTAGATATTTTAGGAACCATACATGCACGTACATATCTCTTTGCCCATATTCCATTGGCCAGAAATTGATCACTAAGGCTGCATGCAACTACTAAGCAGCTCAGGAGTTTAGTCTAGCAGTTTACCTCAGGTAGAGAACAAACACTAGCACTTTCCACAATAAGATAGAACTATAACCATACTACTTTCTTTCCAGAATATAGGGAGTGAGAGTATTTGCAACATGCGATGGTATAAATTTTAAAGTAGGAAGTTTAGGGAAAGGATTACTAATTTGAAATAAATGTTTGGTAGAATGAATGGAAACTTACTTTGGCCACTTTTCTGGAACTTAGTTGTAATCATGGGTCATAATTTTGTAATGGCACTGATATGAACAGTTCTCTCAATCAATATTCTGCTTAAGTTATTGGAAATTTAAGAACAAATAAGATTGTGCCATTGATTAGAGTTGAATTTTGGGGGGAAATGTGGGATATTAAAGGAACAAATGAGAGAACTGCATTGTCTAGAGAGTTGGTTAGTCATGTCTATAATGGCATGACCTGTCATCAAAAAGACAACAGAGATAAGGGGCACAGAGATTAGTAACATGGAATGACAAAGTTATAAAACTCTCAGTGAGGTAAAACAACATATCCAATGGGATTAATGAAGTGAAAGAATTTGAGATAAGCATTTGAGGTCACAGAATTATTTTAGAGGGAGTAAAATTATGGATGCTGACAAGGCCTTCCAAGTCAAGTATCCATATCAATGGGTGAGTGAATTGGGTCAAAGTGGAGTTTAGGGAAAAATTGTGTGTGTGTGTGTGTGTGTGTAATATTTTCATATATATATATATATATGTGTATATATATATATATATATACACACATACACACACACACATATATATATATATATATATATATATATATATATATATATATGATATAAGTTGTTTAAGTGTTGAGTGATGATCCAAAATTATAGTGGAAAATCAGGGGATGTCTACCTAATAAAGAATTTCCACTTTCAAAATCAGAAAATAAAGCAGTTGTGGAATTGTGAATTGTAGCTGTATGTTTCTGCATTGTTAGAGCTTTCTGAAAAAAGAAAACAACTGAATATTTGGACTAGAACTAAAATAATAAGACTTGGAATGTAATTTGTAATTCATTAACAGAAAGAGAACTGCAGGGATTTACCTCTCAGACATATATTTTATATTTCAAGGGATAGAGATAGGGTGGGGCTGACACCTAGGACTTATATTTTCCCTGGAGAAATTTATTTACATTCTAAACTAGGATAAAAACTCAGGATTTTTACTTTGGAGCAAAGGTTTTTCTTCCTTCTTTCAGGAGGGAAGTGTGAAGGAATGTATAGAAGCATACAACATTGTGTGTTCTTCATCTATAGTACAGACCCTAATATGTATAGGATAACATGGGTCTCAGCATATTGCCCCAGGAATAGGAACTGGGGCAAAGGGGAGATGGTGCAAGTATTATTTAAGTATTAATCATCTATCTGCCCAACATAGAACCCTCATGTGTGCATTCAGGATAATATTAACAAAACATATATTAAAAACCTAACAGAAGTATAACAGAAGAATGCCAGGTTTCACTTATTAACTCTAGGAAGTGGGAGAACAATATGAAGTCAAAGATATATAAGAGCTTCACCAATGAACTGGGACTCCGAAGTCACTGAAAAATGCTTAGGATAAGGAGAGAGAAAACACAAAAGAGTATGGGAGTGAGGATGTAAGATGGAATAGGTGACTGTGGGGGTGTTAAATGTAGATGGTTACTGGAAGTGCCTCAGATATGAGATGTCATCAATAAGCCATATTTAAATTTTCAACAGGAATTGATACATAAAATTTCTGTGAAGTGCTCAATCCAGAAAACTGAATATTATTGAGAAATCATTGTGCTCCCAAATATGTCTCAGACAGTTGCACAGACATTTTAGACTCTCTCTGAATCTTGACCTTGTAGTGAAACAAGCATTAATTTTTAGGGTGGAACAAGTCACAACTGGTCTTGCTCACATTTGGGTGTACTTGCAAGGAAATTCTAGCCAGATTCTGTTGTTCTCTGAGAAAATGGAGTTCATGTTCAAGTCTCGATGACTGGGTTTTGCCATGGTGAAGAAGGGTGGGAGCAATATCCTAGACAGGAATTTGAAGGAGAAAGGCATGTATTGCTGTACTATGTATATAACTTAGAGAATGGTCTTTATTGTATACACAATAGAGAACTTCAGAGCCACAACCCATGAGTTATTTTCAGAAAATTATCTTTGTAATATCTCATAAAGTGAGATTTCTTTATGTGATTTTCACTTAAGCAGATATCAATTCCTCTATTCCACCAATAAAGTACATACTAATCTTAAATCAGAGAAAGCTGAAGAGAAAGACATCCCCAACCTCGGTTCTGCCTGCATTATGATCATTGAACAACATGGGTGGATTCTTTAAAAATGAAAAAAGAACCACATTTTATTAAAAAATAATTTCTAATTAATTCTAGAAGGCTGTCATAAAGATTAATGACCTACTTTGTTGAGGTGCTTGTATCCATGTCTGATCCAACGTCAATGCTATATCAACATTTGTTGAATGAACACAACATAAGACTTTTATTTTTTTATCTAAAACCCAAAGAAATAGGTATTTGGTTCAAATTCTGTGGTTTGGTAAAGAAGTATTCCTGTGGTTGAGTTTGGAATTCTGAGTTTTCTGAGGGCGACTCTGAGTGCACGTGTGTTTGTGTGTCTACGTGTTCTGTTTCTTTAGATTTGATTTTTCCAAATGAATTATTCTAGATTTTTAGTTTAACACCAAAATATTATGCTATTGTTCAAAATAATATATCAGAAAACACTTTCATATTGCTGGGATTCCTATTCAAATTCAATGGTCACAAACAATTAGAATCTATGATAAAGTTTTATTATCATTGAAATTACCTAGAATTCTATATCCGTACTCACCTACCCATATTTGAGAGGTTTATTCAAAATTAAAATTGGGCATACACATACTATTAGTTCTGAAGAAACAAAGGGAATCTGTTTAGAATGTTTTGCATATTTGGGGTTAATTAAATACAGACAGCAAAATTTAAACTAGCTTTTCCCTGGTGAAGAGATATAAAATCTAATTTTATTAATTAAAGTTGGTAAATATTAGTTTGAGCTTTAAGTATGAGTTTTAAATGAAACAACCAATTTTCTCATATAGGAAAAAAAAGAAGCCTTAACAAAGTTTATATGTCCTTCAACAAAAAGCATAAAGTCAGTAAGAACCCCAATGAGTCGATTTTCAGTGTAGTGCACCGTGGTTTAGCTCCATAATTCTCATTACGGCTAATTGGCATCAGGCAGTTAAACTTGCTATACTACACTAAAAATGAAGCAAATACAATATCATGCTGTGCATATACTTCAAATATGTTTAATATCCTATTGCTATACTTAAGTTTTACTCACCAGGACAAGCTTCACTGAGGTTGCTGTCTTCTAAATAGAACAAAGAAAATCACTTTGAACTTTCTACTTTGAACAGTAAATGCCAGCAGAGGAAAACAGGCAGGCTGTGTGGACAAATGACTTACTGTCTTTACACACTAACCACCTACATAAAAATGCTGTACTATTTTTCTATTGCTGTATAAAAAATTATCACACACTTAACACTTTAGAAATGCACAATTACCTTGTTTTCCATGGGTTACAAGTCCAGGAATGACTCTGCCACTTAGGGTCTCATGAGGCAAAAAATAAGGTGTCAGCAAGCTAAATTTATATCCAGAGGTTGACTGGGATATGCCTCTAAGCTCATTCAGTTTGTTGGAAAAATTCACTTCCTTGTTGTATAACTAAGGGCCTGGCTTCGTGTAGGTTTTGCAGAAAGCAACCCTCAGATCCTAAAGTCACCCACTGTGCCCTGCCATGTAGCAGTCT
Source organism: Panthera pardus (assembly GCF_024362965.1). Classification (NCBI taxonomy): domain Eukaryota; kingdom Metazoa; phylum Chordata; class Mammalia; order Carnivora; family Felidae; genus Panthera; species Panthera pardus. Next base: position 53,138,343 of record NW_026526654.1, read on the forward strand.
CCCAGAGCCTGTCAAATCATTGCAGTTTACTTTTTCAAGGCCAGCAGGAGAATCTTTCTCCAGTCTTCTAAGACAAACTCTTCTAATAACAATGTGTAATGAACCTAATAATAGAAGCAATCGTCCTATCACATTTACTACCCTTTACTAGCTAGAATCAAATTCCAGATTACACGACACTCAAGGGGAAAGGATTCTACAAGATTTATCCAATGATTTTTTTGGAGTTTGCTTTATGGAATGTCTGACAAAATGCTAGAGCTGCTCAAATCAATCCACAGTTAAGAGTTTCTTTACTCTATATCAAATGAACATATCATGTTATTTAAACTTTTCCATTTTTCATTTCTTTCCTTGAGTTTCTTATTTTTTCATAATTTTCATTTTTTTTACTGTGGCTTTTAATCTCCCTTTATGGGCATAGATATGCGAATTATGTCTCACTGAGGCCACCAAAAAACTTAGAATAGATGAATTCAGCAAACTTGAAGGATAAGAAATTAACAAACAGAAATCTGTTGCCTTTCTAATAATACTAATAACAAAGTAATAGAAAGAGAAATCAAAAAAGCAATTCCATCTACAACTGCACCAAAAAGAAGAAAACACTAAGAATAAACATAGCCAAGGAGGTAAAAGATTTGAACTCTGAATACTCTAAAACTTTGATGAAAAGTATTAAAGATGACAACATAAACAAACGGAAATACATACCATAATCATGGATTAAAAGAATTAATACTGTTAAAATGTCCATTCAATCCAAAGCAATCTATACATTCAACGCAATCCCTATCAAAATACCAACAGTATTTTACATAGAAGTAGAACAAATAGTACTAAAATCTGTACAGAACCACAAAAGACCACAAATAAACAAAGTAATCTTTTTTTTATCTATTTAATTTCAAGTTAGTTAACATACAGTGTAAGTATTCGTTTCAGGAGTAGAATCCAGTGATTCATCACTTCCATATAACACCCAGTGCTCATCCCAGCAAGTGACCTCCTTAATGCCCATCCCCCCACTACCTCCCCATCAGCAACCCTCAGTTCGCTATTTTTAAACTTTTTAAAATGTTTATTTATTTTTGAGAGACAGAGCATGAGTGGGGGAAGGGCAGAGAGAGGGGGAAGCACAGAATTTGAAGCAGGCTCCAGGTTCTGAGCTATCAGCACAGAGCCTTATGGTGGGGCTCAAACTCACAGACTGTGAGATCATGACCTGAGCCGAAGTCAGACACTTAACCAACTGAGCCACCCAGGCGCCCCTGTTCTCTGTTTTTCAGAGTCTCTTATGCCGCCTCACTCTCTGTTTTTATCTTATTTTTCCTTCCCTTCCCCTATGCTCATCTGTTTACTGACTATAAAAGCATGGGTTTATTTTGGAGCTCTCTATCCTGTTCTATTGATCTATGTATCTCTTTTTGTGCCAGTATCATTCTGTTTTGATTTCTATAGCTTTATAATATAACTTGAAATCTGGGATTGTGATACCTCCGGTATTACTCCTTCTTAAGATTATTTTGTCTATTGTGTTTCTTAAATTCCACTCAAAATAAACCCATGCTTATATGGTCTGTAAATCCATAACAAAGGAGGAAACAATATACAATGGGGATAAAGTAGTCTCTTCAACACATGATTTGGGGAAAACTGGAGAGCTACATGCAAAAGAAAAAAAAAAAAACTAGACCATTTTCTTACACCATACACAAAAATAAACTCAAAATTGATCCAAAACCTAAATGTGAAACATGAAATTTAAAAAAAACTTCTAGAAGAAAATTTAGGCAATAATGTCTTAGACATTGACCTTAGCAATATTTTTCTAAATATGTCTCCTCAGGCAAGGTAAATAAAACCCAAAATAAACCCTTGGAATGACACCAAAACAGAAAGCTTTTGTACAGTGAAGGAAATGATCAACAAAAGGCAACCTACTGAATGGGAAGAGATATTCATAAATAATACATCTAATAAATAGTTTATATCCAAAATATATAAAGAACTTACACAACTCAACACCAAAAAAAAAAAAAAAGAAAAGAAAAGAAAAGAATAATAATCCCATTAAAAATCAGGATAGGACCCGAATAGACAGTTTTCAAAGACATACAGATGGCCAATAGGCACATGAAAAGATGCTCAACATCAGTAATAATCAGGGAAATGCAAGTTAAAACCACAATGAGATACATTACATCTGTGAGAATGCCTATTATTGAAAGGACAAGACATGACAAGTGTTGGTAAGGATTTGGAAAAAAAGAAACCTCGTCTACTTTTGGTGAGAGTATAAATTGGTGCAGTCACTGTGGAAAAAAGTATAAAAGATCCTCAAAAACATCAGAAAATAATTGCTATATGTTCCAGTAATTACACTGCTAAATATTCAACCAAACATTAATTCTAAAAGATGTATGAACTCTTATATTTATGGCACCGTTATTTATAATAGTCAAGCTATGGAAGCAACCCACCCAAGTGTGTATCCATACATGAATAGATAAAAAAAAAAGGTGGCATACACACACACCCACACACACACACCCAAACACACACACACACACACACACAAACACACACACAGAATGGAATATTATTCAGCTATAAAAAAAAGAATGATATCTTACCATTGGAGACAATATTGTTGGACCTTGAAGGCATAATGCTAAGTGAAATAACTCAGAGAAAGACATATATCATATGATTCCACTCATATGTGGAATCTACAAAAAAATGAATAAACAAAAATAGCAGAAACACACCCATAAACATAGAGAACAAACTGCTGGTTTCCAGAGGGGAGTGGGTGGATGAATGGGCATAATGACTGAAGGAGGTAGGATGTACAGGCTTCTGGTTATGGAATGGATAAGTCATGGGGTGAAAGATACAGCATAGAGAATAGTACTGTAATAGTTTTGTATGATGACTGATTGTAGCTACACTTGTGGTGAGCATAGTATAACATATAGACTTGTTGAATCACTATGTTGTACACCTGAAATTAATGCGATATTATATCTCAACTGTACACTTCAATAATACACACACACGAGTTTTTTAAATATACCTGCAATTCTAAAATTCTTAAATATTTTCTTCCTCTCTTACCATCTGTTCTGTTTTATATATATACACCTTCTGCTGTTAGAAACATTTGTATTTCTCCCCCTCATCATCTAGTGCAAATTCCCCATTATATTGTGTTTAGCTTCCAAAATATCTCTAATCCACCTACTCTATTTTTGTTTCTATAAACCTATTCCAATCTACCATCTTGGTGAAATTACTAAAAGGAGCTCCTAATCACTTACACTGCTACCTCTCTAATTTGCTTTCAATTCAATCTCAGAATATCTCAATTTAACTTAAAAAAATATATTATTTCCTTTTTCTATTTAAATTTTATAATATCAACAAAAGGTGTTGAGAAAACTGGATATCTACATCCCAAAGAATAAATATAGACCCTTACCTTACACCAAATTAAAAAAAAAATTAGCTCTAAGTGTACCAAAGACCTAAATGCAAGAGCTAAAACTATCAACTGGTTATACAGTTATACAACTGGTTATACAACTATGGTTGTATACTATACTGGTTATACAACTATGTGTACTGGTTATAAACAGAATTTTGATGGACAATTCATTTATTGATAACTCTCTAGTCCTCTGTTGTGGCAGTGAGAATGGGAATATTTCATATAGGCACTAATCCTTCAGAAAAGATACCAGAATGGCAAGGCATGTGAAGAAGAGCCAAGAAGAACTTAGGGAAGCTAAGCAGAGCAAAATGTGGTGCCAGCTGGCTTGTAAAATGAGCAAAAATAAGTGTTATTGTTACAAGTGTTCTGCGGAGAAAAAATGAACAGTATGGCTGGACAAGTTCTCGTTAGTGCCTTAGAAGGATCAGAAGTCCAAGTAGTCACTTACACTGACGGTTTACTGAATAGAATTTGATATGATTCAGAAGCAGAGCAAGAAAGAAAGAAACGTGCAGAGAGAGAGTGACAGAGATATTATATGGCTGCATTTAAAGATGGGAGAAGTTACCATGAGCTGTGGACAGCCTCTATAAAATAAGAGAACCAAGGAAATGAATTCCCCTAGTGCCTCCAGAAGGAACCACACCTATTATCTTGAGGACATCAGCTTGGTCAGATGAATTTGGACTTCTGACCTCCAAAAATGTAAAAATATAGTTGCGTTGGTTTAATCTATTAAATTTGTAGGTAATTTGTTACAGCAATAGGAATCTAATATATTCACATATAAAATGCATATATTTAAAATACATTTCAATTATGAACATAACATTTTCTAACTTATCCTCTTGGTACTTTTCTAAGGAGAAAAGCTGATTCTGAGTTTCATGCTCCACAAAATAGTGACAAATCAGCACAAAACTCGTTTCATTGATTGTTCAAAACTTATTATTTTCCCTGTAATTCTAAATATCTCACAAGTTAAAATTTTGCCAGTTGTATATTTAAATGCATACACTTGAACACTATGTTATATATTTATTAGCATGAACATATAAATCATTCATTCACTTTTTTAAATAAATTAAAAAATTGTTTTTAACTTTTTAAGATAAACACAAATGATAAGATGGTAAATAAGACTTCTTTTTTTAATGTTGATTTATTTTTGAGAGAGAGACAGAGCATGAGTAGGAGAGGGGCAGAGAGAGGAGACACAGAATCCAAAGCAGACTTTAGGCTCTGAGCCGCCAGCAGAGCCCTACATGGAGCTCAAACTCACAAAAACAGCGGGATTATGACCTAAGCTGAAGTCAGACACTCAATTGACTGAGCCACCCATGTGCCCTGATAAATAAGACTTCTTAACTCTCAGATAAGTATTGGAATATATAAAGAAATTGAATTTACTAGAAAGTAAACTCCTGTTATTAAAATTTATACTGTGAATAAAAAAAAAAACTTTCCCAGCTTCAAAAATATGATAATGTTGAAAATATACAAAATGGCATTAAGTTTTTAAAAATTTAAAGGAAACGAATTAGTAAAGAAAATATCTGAAAAGTATTTCATCATAATGCATACAACTATCCTAATTATAATCATGTAGATCAAAACTTTCATGATAACATTAAATTCTGCTCTAATCACAAAAACTAAACCACACCATTTTGACAGGGATATGAATGTTAGCTTATCTTGAATGTATACTAGATTTGAATATTGGAACCTTTCTGCACAACAGAAATACATAATCCTAAGTATAGTTTAAAGCATGTCATAAAATCTAAAAAATGTTCCTCATCGCTTTAAACTTTCAGTTGGTTGCACAATGGATTTTATCTGTTTTAAATCTCTTCAGATATAATGACTTCTGGAAGAAATACTTTCTGTTATAGTAAGTGATAGAAGAAAATGCATAAAACATAATATGCTTATTTTTTCATCTAGGTATAATATAGTTATGAAATATATGATAATGTGGAAACTTGTGTAAGAAGAAATGAACAGACACAAGTTTGTTTTATCACAAACATGGGGTTTTGGTATCAAAATTTCAGCTAAATGTAAATCATTGTTGTCAACATATAGTTTAACTTTCATTTCTATTAGAATCAACAAAACTAAATTGACAATTTGGAGTTTTCTTCAAATCAGAGTATCGTTGGAATTGTCAATCATGGCTTATTTAGTTGTATGATTGTTGAATTAGTTTCCAGTTGATGTAATTTTTATGAAGATAATCAACTTATCAGAAATTGTGATAGATTTTTTTTGGATTTGGGGGAGGTAATACATCACACTATAAGTAACATATTCTATTTATTGCTCTAAATGGTGCAGTTTTACATAAAAGTTATTTAACAATCTTATTATGTCAATGTTGATTTTTAAAGCCTTTTATCATGACCAAATCATATCGGATACAATATTATAGTAATTAAATGTTCTGCAGTATATCACTTTTAAAACATTCACCTCTCTGTCTCAAAAATAAATAAACGTTAAAAAAAAATTTAACCATTCATGCTTTGTCTCTCTGTCTCAAAAATAAACAAACGTTAAAAAAAAGTTAAAAAAAAAAAAAAGGGGGCGCCTGGGTGTCTCAGTCAGTTAAGCGGCCGACTTCGGCCCAGGTCATGATCTCGCGGTCCGTGAGTTCGAGCCCCGCGTCGGGCTCTGTGCTGACAGCTCAGAGCCTGGAGCCTGGTACGGATTCTGTGTCTCCCTCTCTCTCTGCCCCTCCCCCATTCATGCTTTGTCTCTCTCTGTCTCAAAAATAAATAAACGTTAAAAAAAAAATTTAAAAAAAACATTCAATATTTTTTCTCTAAATAATTGAATCCCATAATATGATGAATAATTAGTTTGTCATGAAAAAGCAGTTAACACTGGACTTGCTGGAGCAATCACAAGTAATAGCTAATATGATATAAAAGTAGGTAACAGGCTATCTTTATGTTCAGACAATGCTATGTAAGAAATACATTTAATGAATGAGTTCAAAGAGTAATTTTATTCAATTAAGATTTCATTGTTAATTTATTCTGTTTTTCATTCGTAACAGATTCATTATTGTTTCTGCCAGTTTGGGTAGTCTTCAGAATTTAGTTAACATAATTTAGCCATGGAAATTCCAGTTACTGCAAATAATTTTTCAAACACAAAGATTGGCTAATGGCCAGAAATAAATTTCTCAGAACACAGGAAACAAAGATTTTTAGAAAATAAGAAACTGATTTTTTAAATCAAGAGAGTAAAAAACTAACATAAAGAGAGAATATAAAATTAATAACATATATTTAAATGTTCAAATGTTGCTACTATAGACATATTCTCATCTAAACGTTTACATACAAATATTTCCTCTAACTTGATAGTCTTCATCTTACCTATACATTTACATGTTTTAGGAAAATACAGTAAATACACTATCTTGATTATTTCTGCAGAGAATAAGTATACACAGCCCTGAGGCTCGTACAAGAGTAAATATCTAAAAGGAAAATACATAAACAGGTTACCATGATGAAATAACTCTAGGCACTCTAAACAATTATATTAAACAGAAATACTAAAAACTGCTAATTTCAAGAGTCATGCACCTGTTATTTTAAGGATGCCTTTGGCTTTAAACTACTAGACAAGCTGGGGTTTATCACATGCAAGAGGGATCAAGAATTTAATCTTCACTATAGGGCTTAAAACATTTTCTAGGGAAAACACGAACTTTAAAAATGTATCACACTACATGAACTGCCTAGGAATGGTTTTCTTAAGTGACATGAACACCCACGCGTTGAAAGAAAATATTAAAAAAATCTGCTTTCTCAAATACTCCTGACTTTAAATCGTTTTTTAGGACTATACAACCTTGCATGGGCAGGCCATTAAATTCCACCAAAATTATTATAAGAAATAGATTGGCTTAAAAATTTTAAAGCAGTGTCTCTAGAAGACAGACATACATACACTGTGACGAAGGAAGACTGAAACCATTGTGTGACCAATATGTGAGCTTTAGAACAATAAAATATATTATTTTATATTATGAATTAGCATGGCTGTTAATTCAGAAAATAAAATGAAAATTACAGCAATCTATAAATGATTTGACCAAAATATTCTATGATATTTTGCTAAAATAGAGAAATACAAAATACAAGTTTTTCATAAATTATATCTTTTTCATTCTTTCAATCACATCCCCCATACTCATGCTTGCTTTCCAAAACTTCTATTAAAATAAAAAGAGATTTATTTATATATCTGGTGGCTTCTTGTTTCTTGACTGCACTAGCAAATTAGGGTGTGTGGATAGAAATTATTCTATGATGTTGGAATTTCTGATGTAACTTTTTCCATGATTCCATAATGAATTTAAATGGGTTTTTAGATGTCTTATGTATATATGTATTTATAATGTATATTCAATCTATCTGATGCAATAAATTGGAAGTTTACTATTCTATAGTTTACTCAGCCAATACATTTCTAGTAAAAAGTAAAAGTTGATAATTTTAAGTGGATAATATGAATAAAGTCAATAAGATAATATGTGCAAAAAGTCACTGACATCTAAATGCATATATGTACAATTCAGTGAATTTTACAAAGCAGAAGTGATTTCAAACTCTTAGAGCACTAAAAACAAAAATGAAAGAACAGGGCTTAATTTTTCTGGAAGAAACAGAGAGCGTGATCAACCTGATTAGGGGACTGACACCTGATTTCTGCTGCCAGGAAAAATTCAGCACATTAGCTTCTTTCATTGTTCTTACTTACAAAATTAAGTTATGAGACTAAAAGAACTATTCCAGATTTTTGTCCATCAGTGTACAAATAGATATGACCTTTAACAACTGTTCTGTGATCAGATAAATTTTATGAATAATTGGGTTCAATCAAGTTAAACATGTTTGTTTATAATGTTTTATTAAATGCTAATTTAATGTAAATAAGGGTGCCTGATTTAGCAAATAAAATACAGAATATTCAGTTAAATTTGGATTTCAGATAAACAATGAATAATTATGTGTCCTATAGTAAGCATATCCTACACAGTATTTGGGACATTCTTATGCTAAAAAATTATTTGTTATTTATTTGAAATTCAAATTCAGTTGGACATATTTTACCTAGAGACCCTAATCAAGAATGTCCAAATTTAACTGGGCAACTTTGTTTTTTTCTGGCAACCTTATCTGTGAATATCCACTGAAGGAATAGGGCTTTCTTCAATCAGAAGCCTGATTTTGCGGAATATTTGATAAGGATGAGTCCCAGAGCACATGTAGTTGGGAAACAGCTTTACTTCTCAGTTGAAAAAAAAAATTGAATGGAAGTTAATTCAAGGAAAGAGCAAATAATATTAACAGCTAATATTTATACAGTGCTTACTCAGGAGAATAACCATACATGAATTCTTTTCATCAACTCCTTGCAACAACTATTATAATTCTTATTTTTTCAATGGGAACTTTGGTGCAACAGGATGCTGTCTAAATATCTCAAGACTTTACAACATGTAAGTGGTGTAGCTCAGATTTTAACATCAGCTGTTGATAACAAACTTTGACCACTACTAGAACTTAACCACTGCCAGCAACTTTCTCTTCATGTATATTTCAATAATTATAATACATATTTTCAAATTGAATGGAGTAGACTATATTTTACATGGAGGATTATTTCTGCTTTGATTTTATTTTGATTTTGATTTATTTTTGAAGGTTTTTTTTTGTTACTTTTCTTCAGTACTGAAATTGTAAGAATCAGGTTACCGCATAATTGTTTTTTTAGCATATCTTGGCAGCAATAGTCCCATGAATTACAAAAATAACCTTAGGAAGCTTTAGGAAAATAACCAGTTCATCTCTTCTCTAACTTGATGGGGAAAAAACCAACTTCCAAGCCATCCTAAAATGGAGTTACTTTTAAAAATTAAGCAATCTTTACATTTAAAGAACTTTATATGGGTATTTATTTAAAGTTGTAAAATAAAACGGCAATAGATTGGGTTACGTAAAAACTGCTTATGCATGTACTTTGTGTAGTAAAATTGATGTTGAATTGCCAAACTGGAATACATGAATTTGAAGTTGGGAGGGTTTTAATTCTAATGTCTTGATCTTTCTTTTATGGTACCAGGGATATAAGGCATATTATTCTACATATTTTTTCTTAGCACAAAGAAATTGTAAATATATCTTATAAATTTGTTATCTATTAGTCATTTCAAACTGTTTTACAGAAAGGAAGGAACAAGAGTTGACTTGTTGTACCCCTGAATTCTGAATGACTAGGTGTGCATCATCACTTCCCAGATGCAATTGGGGTCTTAAAGGCATTGCTACAGACATTTCATAGGTATGGGGATATAATGGTGGATGTGACAGGCATAATAAGAAAGTCTGCAGGCTACTTCTTAAATTACTAGAAATGAGAAGCCAGAAATCGTTAGCATTACTGAAATAGGACTTTTTATAGCTGGATTGTCCTTTAGCCTGCATACACTGAGCATCCGTGGTTGAATTAATATTGCTATCTAGTCATTGCAGAGAATCTAAATTCATATAAATTCAAAAATTGTGGAAAAACTTACCAGACTAATTTTCTTCCTTAATGATATTCAGGAACTAAAAAGAGAAATAGACTGTACTAATGCTGGTATTTTTTGTCAGACATTTCTTGTTACAGAATTTCTAGTAGAAACAAGGTTGGTATTTTATTCAAGAAAGTAAATATTTAAAAATCAAATAATGTATGCTTTTCTAATGGTATAATTTACATGGAATTATCATGGAATGTCAGGAATAGATCAAGTGAAATGCTATTTAATAAAGAAATGAAACTTTAATAAATGGATGGCTTAAATTTTTTAAAATGCATTTAAACTATGAAGTACAAGCATGGTTTAAAGTAGCCTTAAATTCACACAGATTAACAGTACATCAATAATCCAAATGAACATATATATTCACAACTAACTTGGAAATAAGATAGTAAAATGATTTGGCCCTATTATTACATGACTATCATATAAATAATAGATAATGTCCACCTAAACAAACAGATATAGGAAGTACATGTAGCAAGTAGGAAGCCTAAATAAGTCACCTATAATCCTTCCTATAAGACTAGATCCCATTCCTAAGTATTACTTGAATTATTTTCCTACTTGTTTTTCCCTCAAAATATGAATAATCATGATAGCAATATACAAATAACTATATTTTCATGGTGTTTTATTTTTTGTATGGCCCCCCTCCCATGTTTTGGAGGGTGATTTGAAAAAATTGTGAGTGGTTGAAAGAAGATACAAGCACAACAAAAATAGTGGAACAATTCCACCCAGAAAATTGACATGTCTAGTTGGTTCACATATCACAAGGCAAACTTGGAAGAGAATTGTATTATTGGAGTTATGTCAAATTATAATTGAAGAAAATATGCACAAAAACATGTCCCTTGATTTTTCTGAACATAATGTGTAATCAAAGAAATGAATCGTAGTTTTGGAAAAGATCTTCCTGTCTACAGAGGATGGACTGATTATATCATTTTATTCCTGTTGATGTCTAATTTTAGCTGTATTTCTACAATTAATAGAAAACTACAACAGCACAAACAAGTTATGAATTTATTTATCTAAATCTCAGATAAGGTTTAGGCACTAAAGCAACAGGAGACTTGGAGATACGATGCCCAAGATTGAAGGGGGGTTAGCACAGAAGCAACACTTTTCTTTTTCTTTGTGAACTTGGGGCATTTAACTCATAGACAGAACATGGCTGTTGTTATTCCAGTTTTGGATCTGAGTTCCAGGCAGGAAAAAGTAAAGGCGAAAAGGAAGGGAAAGGCATTCTCTCCAATAAGAATGTTATCTTTTATTATTTATTTTTATTTTTTAAAAGAATGTCCTACCCAAGCATTTTCACCTTTTCTTCACTGGCCAGACCTCTTTTACACAATCACCATTATTAGCAGGGAATGGGAGAAGGAAAATATATTAGCTTTCCAGCCATAAGAGTAAAAATTAAAAACAAAAAAAAGGAGGAATGAAGATTTTGAATGGCTTTAAAGTGACAAATTGAGGGGCGTCTGGATGGCTCAGTCGGTTGAGCGTCTGACTTCGGCTCAGGTCATGATCTCATGGTCCACATGTTCAAGCCCCGCACCCAGCTCTGTACTGACAGCTCAGTGTCTGGAGCCTGCTTCGGATTCCTTGTCTCCCTCTCTCTCTGTCCCTCCCCTGCTCATGCTCCTCTCTCACTCTCTCTCAAAAATAAATAAACAAACAAACAAACATTAAAAATAATACAGTAAGAAATTGATACAGTCCTCCAAGGAGCTATTGTCAGAGATTTATCACACTTGTCCTTTTTTGTCACTACTGCCATTTAATACCACTTAAAGATAAGTACTGACTACAGAGTTCTGATTTCTCATTTTAAACAGAATAATAGGAGAAAAATGTCAAGGATTTGTTCTTTTTTGTCTCCACATTTTCCGAGCCATTACTGTTACGTTGTAAATGAGAAGAGAGAATAGGTCTTAGGTAAAATGATGAAAATGATGGTAACTTAAGGAAAGTGGGGTGTGTGTGTGCGTGTGCTTGTAGATTTTAACATTATTTTTTCCTGAAAAAAATGTGCAGTCAATTAATATTTATTCTGAAGTAAAATTTGCTACTGACTGCTTATACAGTTTGTAGATCTTACTGTTAGTTTCCAATTAAAAGTGGTTGCACATAGAATCCTGGGTTTGTATTATTAAGAATATTAAAGTTTCATCATTCAAGGGAGTCCGTATTGAGATTTATTTTTTTTACATTTCATTACAGAAGAAATCAAATACTCCTTTTCAAGTAGTGTGAATTTTTCGAACTTGGCTTTATAATTTATAGATGAAAGAGAATTCTTTGCCTATTCCTCTATTTGATTTTTTTGGGGGGGGAAATGTGTTTGCTTAAAGACTCTGGGCTATATTGCATCCTTAATGAAATCAATACTTCTGTGCAGAGATCAGGGATGGGTGAGAACACTGCCTACATATTTAAGTTGTGAACATTTTCTTCTGAACAGACCAGGGATCACTGCAGCCACCTGGTATGTAAAACATCTCCATACGAGTTCTTAAATATGATTATTTTTCATCCTGCTGAGACATTTTCTGAATATTAGCAGAAGTAACTCATTCACTCACTTGTAATAGAAGTGTCAAGGTAGGTATTGTCAAGAAAAAGAGTGCTGTTAGCTGCAAAGACTTCCAATTGCTCTGAAACTTTCAAAATATGTGTAAACTGCAAAAAAAAAAAAAAAGACACACATCTTCATTATCTTTTGCAGACCTCTTTACAGACTAGAATTAATGTTAACTCAAGACCGAATTCAATTAGGAATATCTGGCATTCATGTTTTCATCAAATTTACTAAAAACCTGTGATTGGCTGTGCATATCGTATTTGATAGTTTCAGAGGTTGTATCTGAATCTTTTTTAGACAAAAAAATATATACACATTCAATTAGAGAGTAAGCAAAGTTTTCCTCCTAGATTAAGAGTGATAAATTATTGCTTATTTATATCTGGAGAACCAATCACTGAATACTGTGCGGGTGGGGGAAGTAATGTGCCCTTGATTATATTTAAGCTTTATTTAAAAAAATAAAGACCTTCCGTGGCTATTTCTCAGCAAGTAGAGAGAGAGAGAGAGAGCTAGAGAGAAATATAAACAAACAACTGCTGATATTTTCAGAAAAAAAAAGCTACAAGGAAACTTGAAGATCTTTGTTAAAAAAGTAGTTTGATATCTGACTGACCATAAGTTAGACTTGAAGTCTAATTTCATTTTAGACTGCAAGTCAAAAGACAGCACTTGATTACTTCAGAAACTGAGCAAATAGACAGTACCTCCTCTCTTAAACCTTTGCTAGTTTTGCTAATTTCGATCCACCAAAGGCCCCTTTTGACTTAGGTACTTCTTTTTTTTTTTAAATGTTTTTATTTATTTATTTTCAGAGAGAGAGCACATGTGCATGCAGGTGGGGGGAGGGGCAGAGAGCAAGGGAGAAAGAGGATCCCAAGCAGGCTCCACGCTGTCAGCTTGGAGTCCCACATGGGGCTTGATCTCATGAGTGGTGAGATCATAACCTGAACTGAAATCAAACGTTGGCCACTTAACCTATCGAGTCACTCAGAGGCCCCCGACTTAAGTATCTCAATCTAACTACTACTCCCTTTGTCATAGTAAACACATGTACATGTTTTTAATAAAATAAACAAGACTTAACTGTAATTAGCTCTCTTCTGAGAATATTGCTTTCTTCTGTTGCTAGAAGTCAGGGCTGGGTGTGTAGATGGGTCAGGTTGCAAGGCAGGGCCTCAGGACTGGTGTTTTCGTAGATGCACGCCAGTGCAATTTCTTACTCTTGTTTTAGTTCCTTGGAACAAACAAATTCTACTTTTGCACTTATGTCATTTTGACTCTATTATCATCTATTTATGATTTTATGTTGTCATGTACAGCTTTCTAGTTGTTTTCTCATATTTGTTCAAGATTTTATATATCAAGTGTGAACTAAATTGTCTTCACTCCCAGTCACTTACAAATAAATAGCATCCCACTTATTCTTTCTTCTTTATACTCTTGGTGACATGTATATCCTTCTAGCCAAACTATTCATCTGCCCAGAAATCTTGCTTGACCTTCAGGACAACTTAAGTGTCACCTTCCCTGTGAAGCCAATTCTTATTACATCAGATTTAAATTGGTGTCCTTTTGTTTTACTTCTTTGTATTTTCATCTCTCCTAGTGCTCTCCTCTGTCACAGTATTGCAATCACTCTACATTGCAATGTTATCATTTTCCTAACATCTTTAACTTGTACTATTTAAGGGTAGGGAATGAGTCACATTCAACCATTTTCCCTCAGATGAAGCAAAAAATCTATTTAGTAAATTCTTGTACAATGGTAGAGAAAAATAAATAGATGTTCCAGTTAAGTCATCACTCTTCTAATTTATTGGTAAGATGATAATATTTAAACTCTGTAATAAAATGCAGCAAATACAATATGTGCATGTATAAAGAAAATCAAATTATTAATCTTAATAAAAATTTCCCATTTGTAAAACCAGATATAAAGATTTACAAAATCATATAGAAACTAAAAATTGACCAAATTGGTCAGACCACTTCATCCATACAGAAAGATCTCTAAAAGGGCTACGGATTGTAATTTTATTGGAAAGTCTTAAAAATTATCTATATCATCATCCTCAAAATCCAAATATCCTATAATATACCTAGTCTCCTTTGTAAGCAAATTATGAATTAACAAATAAAGAATATAGTATTTCAGCCCTAAATGTTAACAGAGTCAGCATTCATTGCCTAAACTTTCAGTTTGTCTACTGCAAAAATGAGCATATTGTTTCTTGCCACCAATTTTCCACATGTATTATAAAATTAACATGCATCTTACTTATGGTTTTAAAGATGTAAAATTTATGCACGCTTGACATATAAATAAGGGCAAATAAGTAAATTAGAAAACATCTTGCAAATTAACGCAAATAATAAATGAGCTACTTGATAGTGTGCACCAGGGCGATGCCACGCTGTTAGTTTCCATTATAAAAAATTCAACTTTAGGGGCACCTGGGTGGCTCAGTCTGTTAAGCATCTGACTTCGGCTCAGGTCATGATCTTGCAGTCTGTGGGTTCGAGCCCTGCGTGGGGCTCTGTGCTGACAGCTCAGGACCTGAAGCCTGATTCAAATTCTTTGTCTCCCTCTCTCTGACACTCCCCCATTCCTTCTCTCTCTCTCTCTCTCTCTGTGTCTGTCTCTCAAAAATAAACATTAAAAATTTTTTTTAAATACATAATATTTAAAATTTTTTTTTAAATATAAGAACAGTGTATGGGACATCAGCAGTTATTATCTATCAGTGAATTGGGTTACATGGTATCATGGAAGACTACATAGCAGGAAGAGATTATAAAATTTGGACATTTATACCAAATATAAATTATAAAGGATTATTAGTTATAATAGACAAAGCAAGTTTTAGTTTATAAAACATTAGTTAGATATAAATGCACTCCTCTTGGAAGATAAGGGAAACATTCTGTATTAGCTTTTTTTTTTTTTTAAAGTAGACACAACTCTTTTGCCAGTGTAAATAAAAAAAACAGAGAGAGTGAGAATACTTTATGGGCTCATGTAACTAAACCACAGGAAAGACAACGCGACAGCTGAGATCCAAAAACATCTCAGTCCAAGAACTTAATTACTGACATTTATACCATTTTTTGACTATTCAGCTTCTTTTTGCTGCTTGTTATTCTCTCAAACCATCTTTCACTGTGTGAGTATACACATATGATAGGACAGATCAGCCATATTACATCGTGCAACTTCACCCCAAAAAGACACTGGATCCTTCTTTCCCTTTTTGATTCAAAATTCATAAATATTGGCTCAGCTTACAAACAGTGAGGTTTCTACACAGAAGTGAAAGAGGGATTCTCTGGGATCCTGACATACACTTTCATCTCTTCGTGTTTATAAGAATGTTTAGCCACCACCAGCTCATGTGGAGACAAGCACTAGATTCCATACGAACAGAGAGAACATATAATTAGCAATCAACCCGCTCATTCAATCATTGCCTCCATTTCCTCATACATGACATCAGCGCAATAAAAATGTAGCATTACTAGGTCTAATTGCCATTACAGAAGAGAAGTGCTTATCAGAAGGCTTGTGATATAATTCGAACTTAAAATATAAATACAGTGCTGCCATTGTTATCATTAATTTATATCATGAAAAGGCAGAAAGAAAAGCAATAAAATTGAGAAGAGGCTTCATACAGGCAATAATGCTTGAATTGTTTTTTAAGGGGCAGGAGGGGATAGAAGCAGCTAAAAGCTCAACCTTGATTTACATTAGAAGTAGTATCATACTGTAGAACATAACAATTTTATGCTCTCTGAATCTTAGTTTCCTCACCAGTAAATGTGGATAATAAGAGCTGCCTCACTGGTTTTTTGAGCATTAAAAATACCGTACGGAAAGTATCTAATACAACATTAGCAAATTGTATGAGGTTTAAGAAGTAGTTTATTAGGTGGGGATTACTCCATGTATAAAACGGAGAGAGAGAGAGAGAGAGAGAGAGAGAGGAAGAGAGAGAGACAGAGAAATAATTTGCTCGTCATGCCTAAATGCCCTGGTTGTTGCAACGCTGAAATGAGGTAGCTCTTCTGAAAGACCTTCATAGAATACAAAGTGCTATAAATACTAGATAGAAATTCATAGTTATAAAATGTTTATGCAAACGTGGTAGTAGTTTAACTCAATTTTTGCAAGCTTTTCTCTTTTCTGAGTATATTTTAATATTTATCTTGCAATAAATGCTTTGTACATTTGTATGGCAAAGGCAGGCTTGGCAACTTTTTATAAGATTTTGAAATATTCTGTTTTCCATGATAGAATTAATAGTTACCCACAGGACCAAATTAATCCTGAATTACTGCTGACTTCGGAAACAAAAAAAAAAGTTAGGTCCTGTTTTAAAATGAATCAACTCAATTCTGTTCTGAAACTGCTGGTTTTTCCAAGTTAACTATCTTGTTTCATAAAACACATCTGTTAAAATATTCATGTTGAACTTCTAAGTTCACTCGTGTTGACAAATAGTAAAGTACAAATTCATTTCACCTAGCAATTTCAGTTAATTAAACACTAGTTGATCCATTTTATGCTTCTATGATGTTTCATAGTCATAAAAATACATGAAACATTTTATGGCAAATGCTGGATGTTACATATTAGAAAAAATTTGAAACTTTTGGTTCCACTTTAGAAAATTAGGTGTCTGATAACACCATTTAGACTAATAATTTAACCAATGATTTCTATGTAAACAGTGAGTAGTCACACAGGAACAAAACATACTGTCACAAAAGCATATTTATGAAAAGGCAATATAAGGATTCCTACAAAAGCATTTACTTGGGGTCTTTCTGGCTTAGTAGAACCATCAGAGGACCAGAAAGCTGTAGATATTTTTCTAATGTCAGGTCTACTATGTATACAATGTGAGACCCTATCAGTTAATTTCTTCTCTCTATGCCTCAAAGATACGTAAAAAGATATAATTGAACTGGATGCTGTTTATGATTGCTTCAGATTTATTGGAGTTTTTCAATTTTATTAATTTCCTTTCAATGGCGAAAAATAAATAACATCACTGTACATTTATATTCTGTGTACTTTATGATACAAAAGGAAAGATAATATGAGTATAAAGTAAATTTTCATTATCTGTATCCAGTAATGGGATGAAGAGTGAAAATGTGGCAATGCCTCATAAGGGTTAGAGATACCTGTATCTATCCCATCATGCAGCAGAATAAGGTTTGTTGGGAAAAGCTCTTCCAAGTGATATATATCAGAGAGAGAGAGAGAGAGAGAGAGAGAGAGAGAGAGATCAGAGAGAGAGAGTGTGTGTGTTTTCCCACTCCAGAATATAACTATAGCCTCAAAGCTGAGGATAACTTTGTAGGTCTACTTAAGAGGTGCCCCAAATTGTAATTCCTCTATTACCTGCCCCCGTATATCTACTGTTTTTATAAGGGCATATAAAATATTTGAGGCGATTCTTTAAGGAAATCACAGATGTAGAGAAAAATCTAGTAATTTTCTCTGCATCAGGGAAGAGACTATATACTTCCTCTCATCCTTTTTCTCAACCTAAGCTAGGAGGTCCTGGGAAGCAGCTTATAAACATCGAGGTTGCAACGAGTGAAGACTTCATTGCACACCTCCCTACATATGTGCAGAACTGTAAAAATTCACATGCCCATTTGATGAGAGCAGCGACATGAAACTGGTACTTATGTCTCAAATGGGAAAGCTTGAAATCAGAAGGCCGCCCATAATAGCAAGGGAGTACGAGAGGGATAAGCAGCTAGCCAAGCTTCATTTCTACTATTTGGTAGGTGTAACGTTGCATTTTACTTATATGGGGGGCGGGGGATGGCTATTGAGGAAAATGGCTACACTGAAATCATTACAAAGGAATCTATTCAGCTGGGGCGGAGGAATCCTATCATTGAAACTCCAGTGGTAGGAATGAAGAGGTGGGTTTTAAGGGGCCTTCTGGGAATTATATTAACTATCTCATCAATCAAGTAAAAAGAAATTGCGCTTTTACTTTTCTTCCTTCTCCCTTCTATAGCACCGGGGAAGAGGTGCTTGCTCTGGGAGAGAAGTGGAAATTAAAAGAACAGACCACAGTCCTGCAACCGCCTACACCTACCTACTCCACAAGTGCTAGTCTCCACGTCACTGGCCAGGCCTCAGATGAGCAAATGTGAGCAGCTTGTAAGTGGATCTGAGTTTAAAGTTTGATGTAATGTGTTCATAGACAAGTCTGTTTTTATAGTTCCTAGTACTTAGAAGTTATTGGATTTTCTCGAGATGTTATTGAGTAAAAGATTTTTGACACAATAGAATAGGCTTAATGTAGTGGTAGGGGAAAATTCTGTTCCTTGATTATAATCCACAAAATGCAGCATCTAAAAATATCTGTTTAATCATCAAACACACCTATGATGGAAGTATTGTTGCCCTCATTTTCAAACAATAAAACTCATAGCTATTGATTGTTAGAGCTTAACCAAAACTCAAAATCCATGTTTGCTAATTGTCAAACTCTTTGCCATTTCTACCACTACTTATTAGTTCCTGTCATAATTTTATAACTCATCATTTTAAATTTATTTATATAATTTGACCACATCAAGTGGATGCTCAGAGAATTAAATTTCCAGATGTTCATTAATGTCAAGTAATGTTAATCCAAATGTATTTGAAAGTAATTTTTCACATTCATTCTTACTTTCCAGCAAGATCAGCCTTCTCACTGACTTATACATATGCTTTTATTTTTCCTGTCTTTGACTTTGTTTGGCTGTCTCCTTTTCTGATTAGCAATTTCACCCTTCTGGTTCTAAAGGTACACAATTTTAAGAACCATACCAAGTCAAGGTTTCCAACTCAACTGGGCTTAGCTTGACCTATTTTTTGTCCATGTTATAGTCATGACATTCAGAATCTAGTTTTTGAAAGAAATGTAAAAGAAATATTTAAACCATAGGAGCACCTGGGTGGCTTAGTCGGTTAAGCCCCTGACTTCGGGTCAGGTCATAATCTCGCATTTGTGAGTTCCAGCCCCACATCAGGCTCTGTGCTGACAGCTCAAGAGCCTGGAGCCTGCTTCAGATTCTGTGTCTCCCTCTCTCTATGCCCTTTCCCTGCTCACAATCTGTCTCTCTCTTACAAAAATAAATAAACATTTAAAAAATTAAAAAGAAAGAAATATTTAAACCATTTAAAACATGATCATGCAATCACACATACCCATTCATATCAATCCATTTACTAGTGGATTACTAAACATTCTTTGTGGTTTTGTGGTGTAAACATAGGGCATCTAAGTACAGGAAGAAAGAGAGATGTCTGATCTTGGAAAGATCAAAATGAAGAGATGTTTACTTAAAAATAAAAATATAGTTTAAAGCATTAAAATATTACACAAATATTACAAAATATTGTGTGAAAAAATTCCTTGTAATCCTAAAATTCCAGAAATCAAATGAGGGAAAAGAAAAATATTAGTATTATTAGTTAAAAAAAATAAAAATCTGTGTCTAATTATCAGATGGCCACGATCATGGAACAATTTTTACATAAATTCTGTTTTTCCAGATCTGTAAGAGTGCTTTTATATTATATATATATATATATATATATATATATATATATATATATATTTGTATTTGTATATATGTATATATATTTAAATATATATTCAGATATAGTGACTAATGATTAATAACTGCTAGTTACTGATTAATAACTGACAAATGTAGACCATTCACACAAAAAGCACAAAAAGTATATACCATAATAATATCATGAGAAAAATACCCTGCTTATGTTGCACCACTTTAGCTATTGGATTGCTTTATCGTAGATTTAAAATTAAACCTTTATAATTAGTTGCTCCATATATCCATATATCAGACTTTTAAAAACTGGACAAAGTGGAGGGGGGGGGCTGGTGGCTCAGTTGGTTAAGGGTCTAACTTTGGTTCAGGTCATGATTTCAGGATTCATGAGTTCAAGCCTCACATTGGGCTCTGTGCTGACAGCTCAGAGCCTGGAGTCTACTTCAGATTCTGTGTCTCCCTCTCTCTCTCTCTGAGCCTCCCCTACTCCTACTCTGTCTTTATCTCTCTCTCTCAAAAATAAATAAACATTAAAAAAATTTTAAATCAGACAAAGTTACTATAATAATGGATACATTTTATCTTTCAATTTGATCACATGATATTATTAGTAAAAGAATGTTCAAGGTAGTCATATGATCTTTGTTGTGGATTTAATCTCCAAAAACACTTTATCTAGGCTTCTTAAATTTACTCACCAAAAACACATAATCTCTGCCCTGAATCTACCATATTATGTTGCTTGCTTGATTGTCTTTGTGCTTTTGGAGACACACAGAAACTCCCACTAAGGTACTAATAAAAGTGCAAAGACAAAAAGAGAGACAGAGACACAGAGAGAGTGAGATCCCAAAAGAAATTAACAGCCCTCTTATTGCTAATTAAAAGCTTTTTGCTTTCTCTCCACATGGCCAGTACAGCTGCTTCACATCCTATCACTGCAAAAGAAACACATAAATTCAAAGACAATATTGAGAGCGGCACCTGGTTCTGGGTGCACCTGCCGTGATGAGAGTATATTTCATACTGTCACTAAATTAACATTTTCAGGGGCCCCAAAAGATAATTTTTTTCCTCATTCAACTTCTTCCACTGTCCCCAGTGGTAAAGAATCAGTAGTTTTGCTTCCATTTTCAATACTAAATATATCATATTGTTGTTTGCTTCACTGATGCAGACACCTGCCTCCTGCTGTAAATGCTATATTCCAGCTCTAAAAGATTTCCCCAGGGCTTCCCATTCAAGTATTGGCTTGTAACTATGGCTTAATATCATGTCAAAATCTCTTAAGGAAGATACAGCCTGTCAAGTCATTTCAAGATTGAACCTTCATCTACTGAGATTCTGAAAATGTCCTTTGAGTGTTTGAGGCATGAGCAGACAAATAAAAGGCTAACAAGTCATTTGTAAAGATAATAGCAAACAGCATGCATTCTCCTTTCTTTCCCCCTATTTCCATTAAATGTTGATAAATAAAAAGGGAGCAGACTGCAGGGCCCCAGTCTTCATTATTTATAAACAGGTCAGAGGAAACTTAAAACTCTAGTGTTTTAGACAAGGAAGGGAAAAAAATATCTCCAACACTCTGTGAGGATTCAAGCACCTATGAAACATGGATGACGTATCAGTTTCCTGAAGGGAATACTTCTATAGGTTCCAGATAGAGGTGCTTCTGCTAAAACTTATAATTAAAAAAATCATTATATTAGAAAAAATAAACTACGTCCACTTCCAATCCCATTGTTGACTCGGGGTTGGTTTGGTTTGAGGAGAAGTAGAAAATTCTTTACGAGTTGGGAAGAATATTAGCAAATCTTAGGGACTTTGGTAGATAGGAAGGCCAGTTCTACATATTTGAGTTAATTCAGTTTAAACAAATCACATAATCACATTAGGGGCAGTTAAGTAATTTTAATCCTAGAAAATCAAAATTTTCAAAATAGAGAATAAAAATTTGGTGCCTACTAATTCAATCATTACTGTCATTGCCTGGAAGCAAAATTTTGTATCCCTCATGTGAAGGACATTTGAAAAATATTTTTGATGGATTTCATAAAGTCATTTTAAAATTTGACCTCTTGCTCTTACAAGATTATTTAATCTTCTCTCTCATAAGTTATAACTTCATAGGTTGTGTGTTCCAAGTTTGAAATGCCCCTATGTTTTCTATAGTTGATTACCTATAAAAGCAAGAGTGACTGATAATTAGGCACCATAATAAAGTACATGAAACTTTTAATCAAAAATGTTCTTCCTGGGGTGCCTGGGTGGCTCAGTCAGTTAAGTGACTTTGGCTCAGGTCATGATCTCATGGTCCGTGGGTTCAAGTCCCTCATCGGGCTCTGTGCTGACAACTCAGAGCCTGGAGCCTGCTTCAGATTCTGTCTCCATCTCTCTTGCCCCTCCCCAACTCATGCACTGTCTGTCTCTCTCTCTCAAATATAAATAAAATAGTTACCAAAAAAAAAGTTCTTCCTGAAGGTACACAGAGGAAAAATGTTCCTTGTAAAAAAAGAATAACTTGCCCATACAAAATATTCATTGGCTCACTATGGGATTATATGGGGTTTACCAACCTTCATAAATAGAACTACCTTTAAAAAAGTGGGAAAAAGAACGCCTAGGAGCACCAACTGTGTGTTTGGACATTGAGATCAGCTTCTACTTCCTTTTTATATAGCCACTTTTCAAATTTAATCCACAGTTACTTTATTTTAGAAAGAGAGTGAGAGCAAGCAGGGGAGAAGAGCAGAGGGAGAGAGAGAGAGAGAGAGAGAGAGAGAGAGAGAGAGAGAGAGACTGACTCTCAAGCAGGCTCCATGCTCAGTGTGAAGCATGATGCAGGGCTCAGTCCCATGACTCTCGGATCATGACCTGAGCCAAAATCAAGAGTTGGATACTAAACGAACTGAGCCACCCAGGTGCAGCAATTCATGGTTATTTTAAACAAAAGAGATACAGTAATTGCATTTCTCTATATTACAGAGTTATGTTACTTATCACCTAGGAAGAAAGTCAAGACCACCTCAGGGCTCTAGCTGTAATATAGCAGTTTATTCTCAAATACTAATGATCTCTCTGATTTTGGAATCTATGCTAGACTTAAAATAAGAGTTTATATTACTTAACTTATGCTTATATTTACATAAGCATTATGTTTATATCACTTAAGCTTAATATATGCTCATGCTTATATTACTCAATGCTTATATTGTAAATGCATCCAAAACCTCACTGTGGTGAACCTATTTCAAACCTCATGTGAATCCTCATTAAAAAATTAAATGCAATTTGGAGAATTAAGTATAAAAATAATCTATAGTGTTGAACAATTGATTCATTTGGAATAGGAAAACAAACTATGCGATTATCTGTCAATGATAAAAGATCTTCTTTTTTCTTCTTTCAGAAATACTTAGTCGAAAATCTTACTTCTATTTTCTCTGAGGGTACACAGTGTCAGTTAATGTTATTCTCAGAAACTATATTTTGAGTCACTAATCATAGGCCAATCCAATGGCATCATCACTTTGATTGAAAATCATTTTTTCAAATGTTTTCCTATTTTTTTTGATCATTTTAACAAAGGAAATCTTTGCTGAGTGCACTTATGTTAAAGACAAATCACTTGCGTGTTATTGTTCATTTAGCTACCCATGGTATATTAAAGGTGGCCACAAATCCTTTCACAATTCTCCCACTAAGAGAAAGAGTCTTAGTCCCCACCCCCACCTCCTGAATTTGAGGGCGCCATGACCTCTTTGACCAAGACAGCAGATTTTTAATATATTCTGTCCCTTGGAACATGTAAATTTAGAGACGTGGGTTGCCACATAAGAAGTCCAATAGTACTGTAGTGAAGATATCATGCTATAGGGAAACTATGTAGAAATGTAGCTATGTAGAAAGGTCATAATGAGGTGTTAAAAAAAGAGAGAGATTGAGAGAGAGGCCACGTTTGTATTACTAAAATCTACAGTCATTCTCTCAATTACTTTTGTTTAAAACTTACTAGGTTTAAAAAATTGAATTCAGCCTTTCTGAAAATTAGACTGTGATGCTCCTATAAAACATCAACTATGTTTCCAATGGGACATGGACAGCCCATCAGAAAAGGATGTTCCTAACATGATGTAACAAAAAAACAAACCCAAAGCTGCAAAATAACTAAGAAATCATTCTTCAAGGAGAGTGTTAATGTCATACAAATAGTATTCTCAGCCCTACTTCTTTCCTTCCATATTTGAAACTAAAATTTCTTAGGTACTCAATTGCTGACCTTCCCCTCTTTTATGAAACATTTGGTCCAAAGTGGGATTTGTTTCCCTGATCATTCATTAGAATCACTTCACACAAGCCCTAAGCCACCGAGAGTACCACCTGCACTCACTTTTTTTGAAATGCAGCATTTTAAAACACCAGTTTCTCTGGTGTCCATTCTTCTTTGCTACAGCAAGTCAATAAACCTAACTCTGAATGCAAGTATGTCCCTAGCAGATAAGGCCAGTTGGCTTCCATTAGTAAAGCTTTCACTAACATTTGGCTGAGATCTTTGCTGACACAGATTAGGACTCTCTACTAAATTTCAGAGTGAGATCCCTTGAGTTTCTACCTGCTCAATCCACCTTGCTTTTAACAGTGAGACAACTTCTGTACTGTATCCCAACTCTGAATATTTTGTTTGAGCCCATGTGGTGATAGGTTTATTTATTTGCATTAGAAATAAAGTCTCCAAGGAGTTTTTGTCATTTCATCGGTTTGTGCTTATTTTCCTTTCTAACTGATGGGCAAACCATGGATTTGCCCCCAACCATTCTGTCTGCCTAGTTACTTTCTGAATTAGTATTTGTATATAAGAAATAAGTTCATATAAAGTAGGATATAGATGGAGCTTTTATATATCTGTGTTATGAGCCAGCATCAAAGACTAATGAGTTTAGACATTCTTGTCAAACCAGCATCCTTCAATTTTCATTTCAGCACTTAATATGATTTCATTTAGATGTGGATTCTAAAAACCAAAACAAATGAACAAACAAAACAAAACAGACTCATAGATACAGAAAACAAACTGTTGGTTACTAAAGGGGGCAGGATTTGAAGGGTAAGCAAAATAGGTAAATGGGATTAAGAGGTACAAACTTCCAGCTACAAAATATGTCATGGAGAGGCAAGGTGCAGCATGGGGGATATATAGTCAATAATACTGTAATGACTTAGTATGGTGACACATGGTCACTAGATTTATCACAGCGTCATTTAGTAATGTATGAAAGTATTGACACTATGATGTATACTTAAAACTAATAGGATATTGTATGTCAATTACACTCCAATAAAAATTTTAAAAAAGCTTAGAAGGAATTTCTTCAGTCCTAGATTAGTGAAAGTTTGTTTCATGAGCAATCTCCCCTCTACTCACTTGCTTGCCAGGAGATAACTATCTGAGCCAAAATAAACACATCGGGTAATTTTGCTTCCGACTGAGCATCAGCAGTTTGCCATGGGTTAGTCTACTGATATGACACCCCCCCCCACCCGGAATAACTCTTGCTTCTATATTATTATTATTATTATTGTTATTATTGTTATTATTATTATGTTTTTCTTTCTAAATGGCCTCAACTTTGGACAATTTCAAATAGCAATGACTACATTGTGACATACTTTAACATAGGAGATACCCCTCCATTTCCATATTCAGGAAATAATAAGAACCAACATCCTAACAGTACATTCCTGAAGGAATTGTCAAAGAAAAGCTTCTTTTTCAAAATGGTTATTTATTTATTTATTTTGAGAGATAGCAAGGGAGGGGCAGAGAGAGAGGGAGAGAGAGAATTGCAGGCAGGCTCTCTGCTGTCAGCACAGAACCTGATGAGGGGCTCAATCCCACCATGAGAACATGAGCTAAGCCAAAATCAAGAGTCAGATGCTGAACTAACTGAGCCATACAAGTGCCCCTCAAAGAAAGGCTTATTGATTAAAGGATCTCTGCCTTTTGAAATGCTGAAGACATATACACATAAAAGCTTTCTCCCCTAATTGCTCAGGATAGATCATAAGCCTTTAATAGTGATAATTATATGTATATTTATTGTTGTGCAACTGGCTTCCTCTAATTTCTCTTTTTTCTTTCTTGCACACTTTTCTAAAGTACCAGAGACATCACTACAAGCATGAAACCTACAGACATCACAATGACTCTAAACCCATATCTTTCTATAATAACAATGAATGTAAATGGACTAAATGCTCCAACCAAAAGACATAGGGTATCAGAATGGATAAAAAAAACAAGACCCATCTATTTGATGTCTACAAGAGACTCATTTTAGTCCTGAGGACACCTTCATATCGAAAGTGAGGGAATGGAGAACTATCTATCATGCTACTAGAACTCAAAAGAAAGCTGGAGTAGCCATACTTATATCAGACAAAATAGACTTTAAATTAAAGGCTGTAACAAGAGATGAAGAAGGGCATTATATAATAATTACAGGGTCTATTCATGAGGAGGAGCTAACAATTATAAATGTCTATGTGCCGAACACAGGAGCCCCCAAATATATAAAACAATCACAAACATAAGCAATCTTATTGATAAGAATGTGGTAATTACAGGGGACTTTAATACTCCACTTACAACAATGGATACATCATCTAGACACAGGATCAATAAGAAACAAGGGCCCAGAATGATACATTGGATCAGATGGACTTGACAGATATATATAGACCTATGCATCCCAAAGCAACAGAATATATACTTTCCTCTCGAGTGCACATGGAACATTCTCCAAGATAGATCACATACAGGATTACAAAACAGCCCTTCATAAGTATAAAAGAATTGAGATCATACCATGCATACTTTCAAACCACAATGCTATGACGCTTGAAATCAACTGCACAAAAAGTCTGGAAAACCTCCAAAAGCGTGGAGGTTAAAGAACACCCTACTAAACAATGAATGGGCCAACCAGGCAATTAGAGAAGAAATTAGAAAAATATATGGAAACAAATGAAAATGAAAATACAACAATCCAAACTCTTTGGGATGCAGCAAAGGCAGTGCTGAGAGGAAAATACATTGCAATCCAGACCTATCTCCAGAAACAAGAAAGATCCCAAATACAAAACCTAACAGCACACCTAAAGGAAATAGAAGCAGAACAGCAAAGCACCCCAAAGCCAGCAGAAGAAGACAATAAAGATCAGAGCAGAAATAAACAATATGGAATATAAAAAAACTGTAGAACAGATCAATGGAAACCAAGAGTTGTTTTTTTGAAAAATTAACAAAATTGATAAACCTCTTCTCAAAAAGAAAAGGGAAATGACACAAATAGATAAAATCATGAATGAAAATGGAATTATTACAACCAACCCTCAGAAATACAAGCAATTATCAGGGAATATGAAAAATTATATGCCAACAAACTGGACAACCTGGAAGAAATGGACAAATTCCTAAACACCCACACACTTCCAAAACTCAAACAGGAAGAAATAGAAAACTTGAACAGATCCATAACCAGTGAAGAAATTGAATCAGTTATCAAAAATCTCCCAACAAATGAGTCCAGGACCAGATGGCTTCCCAGTGGAATTCTACCAGACATTTAAAGCAGAGATAATACCTATCCTTCTAAAGCTATTCCAAAAAATAGAAAGAGAAGGAAAACTTCCAGACTCATTCTATGAAGCCAGCATTACTTTGATTCCTAAACCAGACAGAGACCCAGCAAAAAAAGAGAACTACAGGCCAATATCCCTGATGAATATGGATGCAAAAATTCTCAATAAGATACTAGCAAATCGAATTCAACAGCATATAAAAAGAATTATACACTATGATCAAGTGGGATTCATTCCTAAGCTGCAGGGCTGGTTCAACATTCACAAATCAATCAATGTGATACATCACATTAATAAAAGAGAAGATAAGAACCATATGATCCTGTCAATAAATGCAGAAAAAGCATTTGACAAAATTCAGCATCCTTTCTTAATAAAAATCCTCGAGAAAGTCAGGATAGAAGGAACATACTTAAACATCATAAAAACCATTTATGAAAAGCCCACAGCTAATGTCATCCTCAATGGGGAAAAACTGAGAGCTTTCCCCCTGAGACCAGGAACACGACAGGGATGTCCACTCTCACCGCTGTTGTTTAACATAGTGCTGGAAGTGCTAGCATCATCAATTAGACAACAAAAGGAAATCAAAGGCATCAAAATTGGCAATGATGAGGTCAAGCTTTCACTTTTTGCAGATAACATGATATTATACATGGAAAACCCGATGGACTCCACCAAAAGTCTGCTAGAACTGATACATGAATTCAGCAAAGTCACAGGATACAAAATCAATGTAGAGAACTCAGTTGCATTCTTCTACACTAAGAATGAACAACAGAAAGACAAATAAAGAAACTGATCCCATTCACAATTGCACCAAGAAGCATAAAATACCTAGGAATAAACCTAACCAAAGATGTAAAAGATCTGTATGCTGAAAACTATAGAAAGCTTATGAAGGAAATTGAAGAAGATATAAAGAAATGGAAAAACATTCCGTGCTCATGGATTGGAAGAATAAATATTGTTAAAATGTCAATACCACCCAAAGCAATCTACACATTTAATGCAACCCCAATCAAAATTGCATCAGCATTCTTCTCAAAACTAGAACAAGCAATCCTAAAATTCATATGGAACCACAAAAGACCCCAAATAGCCAAAGTAATTTTGAAGAAGACCAAAGCAGGAGGCATCACAATCCCAGACTTTAGCCTCTACTACAAAGCTGTAATCATCAAGACAGCATGGTATTGGCACAAAAACAGACACATAGACCAATGGAATAGAATAGAAACCCTAGAACTAGACCCACAAACGTATGGCCAACTAATCTTTGACAAAGCAGGAAAGAACATCCAATGGAAAAAAGACAGTCTCTTTAACAAATGGTGCTGGGAGAACTGGACAGCAACATGCAGAAGGTTGAAACTAGACCACTTTCTCACACCATTCACAAAAATAAACTCAAAATGGATAAAGGACCTGAATGTGAGACAGGAAACCATCAGAACCCTAGGGGAGAAAGCAGGAAAAAAACCTCTCTGACCTGAGCTGCAGCAACTTCTTACTTGACACATCCCCAAAGGCAAGGAAATTGAAAGCAAAAGTGAATTACTGGGACCTTATGAAGATAAAAAGCTTTTGCACTGCAAAGGAAACAATCAACAAAACTAAAAGGCAACCAACAGAATGGGAAAAGATATTTGCAAATGACATATCGGACAAAGGGCTAGTATCCAAAATCTATAAAGAGCTCACCAAACTCCACACCCGAAAAACAAATAACCCAGTGAAGAAATGGGCAGAAAACTTGAATAGACACTTCTCTAAAGAAGACATCCAGATGGCCAACAGGCACATGAGAAGATGCTCAACGTCGCTCCTCATCAGGGAAATACAAATCAAAACCACACTCAGATACCACCTCACGCCAGTCAGAGTGGCCAAAATGAACAAATCAGGAGACTATAGATGCTGGAGAGGGTGTGGAGAAATGGGAACCATCTTGCACTGTTGGTGGGAATGCAAACTGGTGCAGCCACTCTGGAAAACAGTGTGGAGGTTCCTCAAAAAATTAAAAATAGACCTACCCTATGACCCAGCAATAGCACTGCTAGGAATTTACCCAAGGGATACAGGAGTGCTGATGCATAGGGGCACTTGTACCCCAATGTTTATAGCAGCACTCTCAACAATAGCCAAATTATGGAAAGGGCCTAATGTCCATCAACTGATGAATGGATAAAGAAATTGTGGTTTATATACACAATGGAATACTACGTGGCAATGAGAAAAAATGAAATATGGCCTTTTGTAGCAACATGGATGGAACTGGAGAGTGTGATGCTAAGTGAAATAAGCCATACAGAGAAAGACAGATACCATATGGTTTCACTCTTATGTGGATCCTGAGAAACATAACAGAAACCCATGGGGGAGGGGAAGGAAAAAAAAAAAAAAAAAAAAGAGGTTAGAGTGGGAGAGAGCCAAAGCATTAGAGACTGTTAAAAACTGAGAACAAACTGAGGGTTGATGGGGGGTGGGAGGGAGGGCAGGGTGGGTGATGGGTATTGAGGAGGGCACCTTTTGGGATGAGCACTGGGTGTCGTATGGAAACCAATTTGACAGTAAATTTCATATATTAAAAAATAAAAAAAAAAAAAGGGGGAAAAAAAAAAAAGAAATTATGGTTTATATACACAATGGAGTACTGCGTGGGAATGAGAAAGAATGAAATATGGCCTTTTGTAGCAACATGGATGGAACTGGAGAGTGTGATGCTAAGTGAAATAAGTCCTACAGAGAAAGACAGATACCATGTGTTTTCACTCTTATGTGGATCCTGAGAAACTTAACAGAAGACCATGGGGGAGGGGAAAAAAAAAAGAGGGTAGAGAGGGAGGGAGCCAAAACATAAGAGACTCTTAAAAACTAAGAACAAACTGAGGGTTGATGGGGGGTGGGAAGGAGGAGATGGTGGATGATGGGTACTGAGGAGGGCACTTGTTGGTTTGAGCACTGGGTGTTGTATGGAAACAAATTTGGCAATAAATTTCATGTTTAAAAAAAAAAGAAAACTTTAATAATTAATTAATAAAAATAAAATTCCTCCCAATACACTATTAAAAGTCATACATTTTGAAGTGCTCAAGCTAGCTCAATATTGACTAATCCTGAAATGTGTTCAAGATAATTCATGGAATTATCCGAGATGTATTCATGGTATGTATCCATAATGTCCAACTTCGGCTCAGGTCATGATCTCACGGTCCGTGGGTTTGAGCCCCAAGTCGGGCTCTGTGCTGACAGCTCAGAGCCTGGAGCTACTTCAGATTCTATGTCTCCCTCTTTCCCTCTGCACCTCTCCTGCTCACACTCTGTCTCTCTCACTCTCAGAAGTAAATAAATGTTAAAAAATTAAAGATAATTCATGGAATACAATAGTATATGGTTATAATTAATGCACACTATACCACTGAATACATATTACCTGTTAATGGGGTGTGTAATCCCCTTGGAGGTGATTATAAAACTGACAGCCAAGAGGAAGAATCACTGGATAATCTCACCTTTACTGCAAAGACACATGATGTATTATTTCCAACTTAACTGATCCTAGATGGCATTGTCTTAAGCAGAATTCTTACAATGGCTTTAAAATACCAAGTCTAAGCATGATACTCTCAGTGGCCTTCAAAATAAGAATTAGATTCACGATAGAAAAGTCTATCAGTTACAACTCACAAATAGGGCACGGTTTTCTTATATTGGAAAAGTGACGTCTGTCATAATCGGTACAGTGTCTGAAAATACCCAGGGTACATTTAGATCAATCAATTTCCCCTCTCAGGAAAGAAGAGTTTCTAATAATCCAAAAATAAAAACCTGAGCCTCAACGTGAGGCTCACATTTTAAAAAGGAAGCATGACACATAAAACTCAGTTAAATTGCCCAAGATCAAAGGCTATGCAGTAGGTATTCAACAAATAAATGCTAATGTTCCATAAATATCCTCAGTGAATTTTCTACAATTTAAACCTACATTTTCTAAGCTCTAGTTTGTTCCTTGCCCACTACACTCTGTTCAGTTTTAGTTCCAATTTTTGACACTTGCTTGAATGTTCCTTGGTTGAATGGTCAGTTAGCAAGAGGAGGCTAAATCCAGTTTCAGACCTTAAATCTGATGCAATGTGATATATGCAACACAATGTACAAACCCTGTTTCTCTACTGCCTGATTCTGTAACGAGTATATTGTGTACTTGTAATTTAGATTCTATCAGCATATTATTTTTTGCCTGAATGAGTAAGGGAAAACAGTGTTTTCTGGAATATATCTGTATCTGTGCATGCATGTATGTATTTATCTACTCTTCATTTATATTCCTTCTGAGTGTGTGTGTGTGTATACACATATGTATTTATATATACATATTCATATGTTATATATATAAATATATACATGTATAAATATATACATGTATAAGTAAAATGTAGATATACAGACATACACAGATTATATATGAATACATATGAATGTACAGTTTTTATAAATTTTTTATACATAAAATGTAGATCTTTAAACAATGTATATTTGGGTTTAATTGGATGGAACATTTATATAAGGCATGCATTTTAAATTCACCAAACAGTACAGATTATAATACAAATAATAAAGCCTTGATTTAATGTGATAATACATATCTCTCAAGGAAAGAAAGAACTTTGGAAATTGATAAGTCCCCATCTGGTTTTTAATAATTTGGATGTTATTTGTCATTGAAGTCAACTTTTGTTTTTTTCATATGTGCTCTATGAGAGGCAGAGAAGGCATCCTGAGAAAAATTCTGAAAATTAAAGTCACAGGCAAGGGGAAAATACAGAAAAAGGGAGATGGAAATAAAACAAATCAAATTTGTAAGAGGCACTCCTGACTTTATTGATTCTGAGATTCTATTCTAGATTGAAAAATATTATCTTCTTTTCTGTAGATCATATTTTATTTAATAAGAGCCTATTGTTGCTTTCCTTCCAGTTTTTGCTCACAAGATCTTTTTTGAAATTCAATATTTCAAAAGAATCCATCTCTTCTTTCCCTTCTCTGTAGATAGTGCCTCATATTCCTTTGTAGTAGAGTTTTTGTAAAAGAGGACATAAATAATTATTTGTATCCTGCCTAGCCAATAATAGGGAACTCATAATCCAGTCTGAATTATTCATTACAGTACTATACACATAGGTATGTACATATGTATATGTATACATATACATGAATATATATACAAACAATACCATGCTATTACTGAAATGAGTATTGAGATAGGTTTTAGTTGTCTAATTTGTAATTTATTTTACTGACAAGAAGGATTTAGTTTTACTTACAACGTACCACTTAGTATAAATATCTAAAAAACATACTAAGATGTATTCTCATACTTGATACATCCCAAAAGGGATGGGATTTCTGAGTTCTCAAAACCATTATTAGTACATTTCTATTCATATAAACATTATTCTTAGTTGTCTTCCCCAGTGAATTCTGTCAGCAGTGCCTATTTATATGGTAGTTTAGGGTAGAAATCCAATAATATTTATGTATATTTAGTATTTAGTAGCATTGATTGTCCATTTACATTCTGTAGAGAAAAACAAAGGCAAACTATATCTGTTATAGTTATATACTACATATAACTATATATACTATATATATATATATATATATATATATATATATATATATATATAAAATACACACACACACTATTTTTAATGGGAACTTTTACGTTTTGTTCAGATTATACATTTTAGTTAGTATTATTTATGTTATTTGTATCTTTTCCTTTGGTGAAGAAAACAATTCTACTTTTTGCTCTACCAACACAACAAAGTCATAATTATTACTGGCTTCCAGTATCATTATTATTACTGAAACATTTATCATTTAAAATAGTTTATTATTTTTCATTGAGGAACTTCTATTAATATTCATAAAGATAATCTTAAGAAACATCAGGTGACTGCTGACTTTGATGGATTTTATTTCTGGAATTAAGTAGCTATTTTAATCATACCATTTCAGGTAGAATACCATTTTCAAAGTACCACTAGTTGAGATGTAAAGGACAATGAACAAAGATCTTAGAAGAACAATTTAAAGGGATTTTCAGTTAACTGTATTCACACCATGTGCATTCACCACACAGTATCCCAATCTACCACCACACCACTCCACTGGTTTGGGGAGGGGAATCATGTAGATCTACAACTCTGTACTATCCCAAAACATCTTTCCCCTTAGTTTACCAGTGGTGACTTGTGCTCTGATAACACAGCAGTGACGTGTAACATTTCTGGTAAGTTAGAACTATAAATACAGAGAACAAACTGATGGATGCCAGAGGGGAGGAAGGTGAGGGGGTAAGCAAAATGGATAAAGGGGAGTGGGGGATAGACCTCCAGTTATAGAATGAGTAAGTCATGGAAATAAAGGGCAGACCATAAGGAATGCAATCAATGATACTGTAATAGCAATGTAAAGGGATAAAGGCAGCTATAATTGCAGTGGAAACAGCCTAATGTACAAACTTATCAATCACTAGGTTGCACACCTGAAACTAATGTAACATTGTGTGTCAACTATACTCATATATTAAAAAAAGAAAGAAAATCATAAGAAAAAAAAGACACATAGCCCAATGGAACAGAACTGACAATATTTATTCATTCAAAAATAAACCCATGCATATGTAGTCAATTAATATTTGACAAGACAGCCAAGAATACTCAGTGGGGAAAGAGTAGTCTCTTCAGTAAATGGTGCTGGGAAAACTGGATATACACATGCAAAAGAATCAAATTGGATCCTACCTTACACCACTCACAAAAAATTAAGTTGAAATGGTTTAGAGACGTAAATGTAACACCAGAAATCATAAAAGTCCTAGAAGAAAACAGGGAGAATGCTCCCTGACATTGGTCTTAGCAATGAGTTTTTTGGATATAACACCAAAAACACAAGCAAGAAAATAAAAAATTAGTAAGTGGGACTAAATCAAACTAACAAGCTTCTGAGCAGCAAAAGAAACAATCAATAAAATGAAAAGGCAATATGTGGAATGGGAGAAAATATCTGCAAGCCATATATCTGATAAGGGTCAACATCCAAAATACATAAGGAACTCGTACAACTCAATAGCCAAAAAAGAATCTAATTAAAAACTGGGCAGAGAATTTTAATAGACACTTTTCCAGAGATGACATACAAATAGCCAAGAAGCGTATAAAAAGGTATTCAACATCATCAGAAAAATGCAAATCAAAACCACAATGATATATCATATCACGCATGTTCAGATGGCTATCATCAAACAGACAAGAGATAACAGATACCAACAAGGATGTGGAGAAAAGGAAACCCTGGTGCACTGTCTATGGGAATGTAAATTGGTCCAGCCATTATTGAAAAGAGTAGGGAAGTCCCTCAAAAATTTAAAACTAGATATCTGCACTCCCACATTCATTGCAGCATTATTCACAATAGCCAAGACATGGAAACAATTTAAATGTACATCAGTGGATGAGTGGAAAAAGAAGAGATGATAGATGTCAATTTATATATATATATATATATACACACTAATACTATATATAAGTCAAATATTAATTCCAGAAAAATAAGTGATAATACAAGATATAATAATATACTATGTATATCAGCCATTAATTAAGCATAGTAATAAAAAACAAATACTCATTTAACTAACAAGGGTGATAAGTATATTGGAAGAATGTAAAAAGCGTGTTTGTGCATGTTTGGCATGGGAAAGGATAACAGAGTTAAAGCTTATCTTCCACTGAACGGAGTGAATTCATAAGAAAAAAATTGAAAAAATTAAAAAGAAGATTTTCTGATAACTTAAAATCTTAATTAGGTTCACATGCATCCGTACACATCTCTCTCTTCACAGGAGATCTCTATGAGTTCAACAGCAATACCATATTATTGAGTAATTAAAATTTCTAACAGCTACCTAAAATATTATTAATCATAAATTCTTGTCTGTATTCTCTTCATATTTAGGAAAGGAAGAATTGAAAGCATGCTGTACAATTTAACCCCAGTTTTGTAGTTTACCCAAATATTGTGTTTACTATCAGTCTGTCTTGGTATTCGTAAGTTAAACCCGGAGTCATAATAAGTTAATGTTTAAATCATTGTAGAATACATATATAAATAGAAAGAGGTAAGCATACATACGTTCCATTGTTAACAAAAAAAAGTAAGCACATTATATCAACTACCTAAAATAATTTTTGATAGTTTCTATTATGTAGAAAATCCCTTATTTTATTCACACTTTTCTGTAAATAGCCTGGTTTCTATTCAAGCATGTGTAGACTGTTAAGGTTAGCATCTCATGGTCATTGTGACTCTGTTAACTTTAGTTGTAAAATAATGTGAGTAAGGACTGGATAATAATGACTAGATAATGAAGATGTGAACTTGAACTCTGACACTCTATTATTTGTAATAAAGTTATGCATTTTTAAGTTTACATTTTTGTTTATATTTTTGACAGCTTCATTAATGTCATGCTGTGTTGTTTACGTTTCTTCTTCATGAGTATATGCTTTGTTTTCTAAAATAAATAATAAATTTGAAGGCAAAATGCTAATTCAATAACTATTAGATGAGTTAAATATCATGTTTATTTACTATTTATACTATTTATACTATTATTTATTATTTATTAATACTATTATTTATACTATTTATACTATTTACTATTTATAACTATAGATATTATTTAAATATCATGTCTCTTTATATCTATCTATCATCTATCATAGACAAATATAAATCTTTTATCTTTCTGCTTATAGCTGAACATACAGGCAAAAACATTTCTTCAATTGGAAAATGTATTATGTAAGTTGTTGGTTCATTTTTGTCTTCTTTTTGCTTTATCCTTACTCATTCTATTATCACCTTTTCTTCACAAATATTGGTTTAAATGTCTGTTCTGACCATGTGTGGGACACAGCTCCTTCCTGATTGCTAAGCAGAACAATTCTGTCTTTCTTAAAAATAGCTACTAAAACTGAAACTTTCTAAGTAATTGCCTAATGGTAGTTGTGTTGGTAAAGTTGAAAATGTTATGATAACTTTCAAAGAAAAGTCAGGGAGGTAATACAACAGCGTATATTTTACAGTTGAACTGCTTTATTGCAAGAGTCTATTATAACTCCCTAAAGGCCAAATTGCCTTTATTTGACTTTAAATGTATTTGAAGTAAAAATGCAAAAAAAAAAAAAAAAAATCCTTCAATAGACAAACATAAAAGTGATTTAAAAAATGCCTCACAGAAGCATAGATAAATTATTTTTACTTTTTTATACTATTTATTTACTCATGCAATTAAAATCTGGCACATTCTAAGATAAATAAATACTTACTGCCTATATATCCTTTTAAATACATTTTTGGTCATGTTTAACACTATATAACCAGATTCCACAGGTCATGGGAAGTAAACTTGTGTAAATTATCCAAATAGAGTTGTGAGTGTTTGTGGGTTTTTTTCCAATTTAAGGCAAAATATAAAACACATTCCTATTGTCTTCAACATTAAATCTAAATTCTCCCATCTAATTTTCCAGAAAACCGCAAATCAGTTTACTTTCTATCTTTATACCATAAACTGCCTCAGTATTGAAACTTAGCTCAATCTTGTGTCATGATCCCTTAAAACTGATATTCTTATTTTAACCTTTTATTCATGATGAATACTTATAGAGAACTTTTCCACTATTGTGGAATTTACATTTTAACGGGAATGTTCAGTCACTACACAAATAAACACATAGGCTAGATAATTTCAGAAAATGACAGCTTCTATGAAGAATAGTAAGTCAGTGATGTGGTGAAAAAATAGGTGAGAGGAGGAGAGGTGAGGATTCTTTTTGATTATGGCCTGGAATATTTTTTCAGAAAAGATGTTGAAATGATGTCTAAATGAGTTTAACAAGTTGCTCATATTAAAATCTGAAAGAAAAGCTCTCAAGAGTAACAGAAGAGCTTAAGTATTATATCTTGTTCAATCTATACTTCCTACATAATAAATGGAGATCTGTAATGGTTGAACATAGCTGGGTGGCAGAATCCTGTATGAAATGCAGGCAGAAGTATATGTAGGGACTGGCTTATGAAAAGCCTTATGTGGCACAGTAAAGGCAGCTTGCTTTTATGCCGAGAACAAAGAAAAGTCTTGGAGAGTGACCTAATACGACTTAAGTTTTCAGAAAGATTATTCTAGCAGCTAAAAAAAAAAAAAAAAAAAAAAAAAACAAAAAAACAGGGAGGGAGAGATGAGGGAAGAGAGAGGATTGTAGCATGATATCAGTATAAGTACAAAGAGCAGCAAAAATCGATTACAGAGTTTTCCAAGTGGGAAGTAATAGTGGCTTGAATTAGGATGATGGTAGGGGAGAGGGTGAGGAAGTGAACACATTATAGATGTGGTTTGGATGTACAGTCAGAAGAAATTGCTTTAGGACTGCAAGAGATGGAAAATGGAAGGGAGGAAGCCGAGATTCTTGGCTTGAAATATTGGACAGTGGTTGTACAATTCACTCACAGTTAGGAACACAACTAGAGGAGTTAAAGGTTGAGTGTGGGGTTTAACAGACACCGAAGATCACTCCCGTCATTTTTGAAAATGATATTTGAAAAACCACATACATGGCATTTGTATCCATAGCTCTTTACTAATTAATTGAGGAAAGGGTTACAGTTAAGGTCAGAAACTCAAAGATCAAACTGGGCAGTCCCTTGAACATCACGTGGTTTTGTTAGAAAGGAGTCAGCAATTGACACAAGTTAGGAAGGAAGCCAAAGGGAAGCACAGGATCTAGCAAAAAAAAAAAAAAAAAAAAAAAAAAAAAAAGTTTTTAGAAGAATGAAATGATGAATTATAGTAAGTGCTTTTGTGGGAGCCAGTAAGGTAAAGACTAAAAAGGAATTACTGATTTGGCTGCTTTCTTTCTTGAAATAACCCTCTTCTCTATTTTATATCAGTTCAAATGACCCTTTCTTCAAAATGTTGTAAGGTGCACACTGCCCTCATTGACCACTTCAGCTTAATGCAAGAAAAAAGTATTAGAGCTGGTTAAAGAATATCTCACAATCTTTATGCCACAAATTTGTTGAAGAAATACTTTTCCTTAGGTTAGAAGTGAATCAGCAGATTTTATTTTTTTACATAAATATGTGGACAAAAAAAACAAAGATAACATTTCTCTATTTATCTTCTTAAAATATGAGGTTGGTGGGGCACCTGAGTGGCTCAGTCAGTTAAGTGTCTGACTTTGGCTCAGGTCATAATCTCATACTCCATGGGTTCTAGCCCCGCATGGGGCTCCGTGCTAACAGCTCAGAGCCTGGAACCTGCTTCAGATTCTGGGTCTCCCTTTCCCTGCCCTTCCCCCACTGGCACTCTGTCTGTCTGTCCATCTCTCTCTCTCTTAAAAATAAATAAACATTAATTTTTTTTTTTACAATATGAAGTTGGGCCATTTATATAGAATTCAGTTACCCTAAAAACATTTAATGAAATCTCAAGTAGTAAGTTAATTATCACTACACCAGTTTGTTTACTGAAACTGGTAATTAATTGAATTGCCTACAACAAACATTCTAACAAATTGAACTCCTATTAACAATCATACTGTGAGTAAATTCAATTACCAATAACAGTTATGTAAAGGAAGCTTTTCAGTATTTAGAGCCTCAGAGCCATAGATGATAAAACAAAACTCTAATAGTTTAAACAAAAAAAACTTAATATTAGCAATATCGTGTACATACTATGTTGAAAATCTTTCAACAGTCACACCAAGCACAATAGCACAAATTAAATAAGCATTTTTAGTGCAGTTTATATTGAAATAATTGTTTTCTAAAAGTCCAAATGCCAGGGAGGGAGAGGAGAAAGTAGGGAGGGAGAGAGAGAATGAGCAATACTAAGAATGTACAGATGATGTTTAATGTATGGTCCTTCATGGAAATGTTTGCTGATTTCAATAGCTTAAGAGGCTGAAAGTTTACAGTCAAGATGAAAGAAGAGATCAAGCCTTGGACAAATGGCAGATGTTAGACCTGAGACTCTATCTAAAGCAATAACCTGGATCTCTGAAAAACTGTATTTCAGAAAATTATATAGAAGAAAATATCTCAATAAATGACAAAGGGAGACAAAAATCAAGCTTGTCTGCCTTTCCCAGGTCTTCACTTAAAGAAAAATAAAAACTTTCATGAATATATACAATAGATATAGATACACCCCCGTACACACCCACACGCGCAGAAACATAGGCCTAAAACTGACATAGGTTTGTACTTTAAAGCTAATCTGCCTACATAGTCTGAGATATCTTAATTTGGAAACTTAATACTATGCAGTTCTGGAATGGTAGAGGGCAATAAACTAAGTTGAAATATGAATATTCTCTTAATGGGAAAGAACTTAGATTAAAACCCAAGAATTTCTATAGGTAAAAACTCAGAAAACACTAACTCAAAATCCCAAATTACTGCATACATGAGGAAACAAAAAGCCATCACAAAAAGCAACTTGCCAAAACAAGAAATATCCGATATTCATGTTCTAGATAAAAATAACCTGTTAACATAGGATAAACTCATCAGAGTTATAAAGATCCAAAATAAACTAATTAATTAATTGGGAAGGGGATACAGACATTAATTAACTTTAAACATTAATAAGTAGGCATCCTAGCATTTTAAAGACAATAACCATAATAAGAGATATTGAATATATAGATATATATAGATATAGAAATTCCAAACAGTAGAAGGATATGAAATTATATTTAAAAATAAAGTTAAACCAATCCAAAACAAGACAGTATAGATGAAAATCATTATAAAAATAAGGAAATGAGAATGTTAAAATTACTAGGAGATAAAAATCTAAATATGTCAGTATCCCATATGAAAATAAATGATATAAACATGTTAAAAAGAAAAATGTTAAACATGCCAACAGAAAACATGACCTAGGGCCTATGCTTTGGCCATATGTTACACTATACACTCTTAAAATTCAATGAGATCCTTCATTTTTTTTCCCCAAAAACTAAGGGAAATTTCTAAAAATGACTTCTAGAAAGATGCAATGACTTAAAGCTAGAATATAAAACAATAAATAGTATAAATGCAAAAGATCACCTAAAAAGCAAATGATAGTATAAGTGTTGACACCTCTGGAGTTTAATCTGCTGCAAAGTTGAAGGACATGGACTTCTGCACCCAAATTAAATCGTGGATGTTTGGATGGGAATAAAATGGTCTCAGGTCAGCAGTAGTCTTTGGCAACTGGCAAAGTCCAATGGAAATTAGCCCTGGAGGAAAGCTTCTCCAATTGAAACTTTCCAAGTATTGAAAGTTTTATCTCAACAAAATATGGTATTTCAGTAAAATATTACAAAACAAGAAACACAATACAATAAATACAAGAAACCAAATCATATGAATTAGAATACACAAAGTCAAAATCAACAACAGGAATCAAATAACTCTGATATTGGTAATAAGAGATCCAGAAAACAACTGTTTGAAATGTTTAAAGAAATAAAATGTGGGAAAAAAATGAGCAAGAAAAAAAGAAATCAAAATTGCCAAACTTAGGGAAAGATACAAATAGAAATGTTTTAATGAAGAATAAATTTGTTAAAATTATACTCAATAGGTAGTCTAAACAGCAGACTAGACTCTGCCAAAAGGATATTAGTAAAGCAGAAAGTAGATTTGAGGAAGTTATCCTAGAGGAAAATTTGGTATAAAGGTCAAAAACATGAAGATCATAACAATATACAGTATAGTTCCATAAGTCTCCCATGCCTAGAACTAAAGAAACTGTAGAAAAGGCAACATTTGTAGAAAAATAACTGAAAATTTTCCATAACTGATGAAGACAAAAATTCATAAATAAATACGGAAGGCACAATATGTAGAACATGAAATATAAATAAATCTGCAAACAGATTATTACAGTAAATCTTGGGTGCTTTGCAGCCAAAAATAAGTTCTTGCCAGAAGTCAAAGATTAAAACAAAAGGCCTACAAATTAGTAATAATTTAATCTATGAATAGAATTCTCAAAAGTAACAATGGAAGCAAGAAGAGAGAGTAACAGTACCCTTACACTGATGAAAGAAATGATAGACAATCCAGAATCCAGAACTTGCTGTTTACTTAGACATTTGTGTGTGAAATAAAGACATTTATGTACAAATACGAAATAAATGATCATTAAGAGTCATTTACTAGGGGTGCCTGGGTGGCTCAGTCGGTTAAGCAACCGACTTCAGCTCGGGTCATGATCTCACGGTTCGTGGGTTTGAACCCCTCGTCGTGCTCTGTGCTGACGGCTCAGAGCCTGGAGCCTGCTTCAGATTCTGTGTCTCCCTCTCTCTGCTCCTCCCCAGCTCACACTCTGTCTCTCTCTCTCTCTCTCTCTCTCTCTCTCAAAAATAAATAAACATTAAAAAAATTGTTGTTAGAAAGAGTCAACTACTAAGTGAATTTCTAGAAGATATACTTCTGGAAGAAAAAAATGAACCTAGAAATACTTTTTTTTTTTTTTTTTTTTTTAATATATGAAATTTACTGTCAAATTGGTTTCCATACAACACCCAGTGCTCATCCCAAAAGGTGCCCTCCTCAATACCCATCACCCACCCTGCCCTCCCTCCCACCCCCCATCAACCCTCAGTTTGTTCTCAGTTTTCAACAGTCTCTTATGCTTTGGCTCTCTCCCACTCTAACCTCTTTTTTTTTTTTTTTTTTTTCCTTCCCCTCCCCCATGGGTTTCTGTTATGTTTCTCAGGATCCACATAAGAGTGAAACCATATGGTATCTGTCTTTCTCTGTATGGCTTATTTCACTTAGCATCACACTCTCCAGTTCCATCCATGTTGCTACAAAAGGCCATATTTCATTTTTTCTCATTGCCACGTAGTATTCCATTGTGTATATAAACCACAATTTCTTTATCCATTCATCAGTTGATGGACATTTAGGCTCTTTCCATAATTTGGCTATTGTTGAGAGTGCCGCTATAAACACATAGGGGTACAGGTGCCCCTATGCATCAGTACTCCTGTATCCCTTGGATAAATTCCTAGCAGTGCTATTGCTGGGTCATAGGGTAGGTCTATTTTTAATTTTCTGAGGAACCTCCACACTGCTTTCCAGAGCGGCTGCACCAATTTGCATTCCCACCAACAGTGCAAGAGGGTTCCTGTTTCTCCACATCCTCTCCAGCATCTATAGTCTCCTGATTTCTTCATTTTGGCCACTCTGACTGGCGTGAGGTGGTATCTGAGTGTGGTTTTGATTTGTATTTCCCTGATAAGGAGCGACGTTGAACATCTTTTCATGTGCCTGTTGGCCATCCGGATGTCTTCTTTAGAGAAGTGTCTATTCATGTTTTCTGCCCATTTCTTCACTGGGTTATTTGTTTTTCGGGTGTGGAGTTTGATGAGCTCTTTATAGATTTTGGATACTAGCCCTTTGTCTGATGTGTCATTTGCAAATATCTTTTCCCATTCCGTTGGTTGCCTTTTCGTTTTGTTGGTTGTTTCCTTTGCTGTGCAGAAGCTTTTTATCTTCATAAGGTCCCAGTAATTCACTTTTGCTTTTAATTCCCTTGCCTTTGGGGATGTGCCGAGTAAGAGATTGCTACGGCTGAGGTCAGAGAGGTCTTTTCCTGCTTTCTCCTCTAAGGTTTTGATGGT
The DNA here is from genome assembly GCF_024362965.1 of Panthera pardus. Lineage (NCBI taxonomy): Eukaryota > Metazoa > Chordata > Mammalia > Carnivora > Felidae > Panthera > Panthera pardus. The sequence continues at coordinate 53,182,052 of NW_026526654.1, forward strand.
TTCCTGTCTCACATTCAGGTCCTTTATCCATTTTGAGTTTATTTTTGTGAATGGTGTGAGAAAGTGGTCTAGTTTCAACCTTCTGCATGTTGCTGTCCAGTTCTCCCAGCACCATTTGTTAAAGAGACTGTCTTTTTTCCATTGGATGTGCTTTCCTGCTTTGTCAAAGATGAGTTGGCCATACGTTTGTGGGTCTAGTTCTGGGGTTTCTATTCTATTCCATTGGTCTATGTGTCTGTTTTTATGCCAATACCATGCTGTCTTGATGATGACAGCTTTGTAGTAGAGGCTAAAGTCTGGGATTGTGATGCCTCCTGCTTTGGTCTTCTTCTTCAAAATTACTTTGGCTATTCGGGGCCTTTTGTGGTTCCATATGAATTTTAGGATTGCTTGTTCTAGTTTCGAGAAGAATGCTGGTGCAATTTTGATTGGGATTGCATTGAATGTGTAGATAGCTTTGGGTAGTATTGACATTTTGACAATATTTATTCTTCCAATCCATGAGCAGGGAATGTCTTTCCATTTCTTTATATCTTCTTCAATTACCTGCATAAGCTTTCTATAGTTTTCAGCATACAGATCTTTTACATCTTTGGTTAGATTTATTCCTAGGTATTTTATGCTTCTTGGTGCAATTGTGAATGGGATCAGTTTCTTCATTTGTCTTTCTGTTGCTTCATTGTTAGTGTATAAGAATGCAACTGATTTCTGCACATTGATTTTGTATCCTGCGACTTTGCTGAATTCATGTATCAGTTCTAGCAGACTTTTGGTGGAGTCTATCGGATTTTCCATGTATAATATCATGTCATCTGCAAAAAGCGAAAGCTTGACTTCATCTTTGCCAATTTTGATGCCTTTGATTTCCTTTTGTTGTCTGCTGATGCTAGAACTTCCAGCACTATATTAAACAGCAGCGGTGACAGTGGGCATCCCTGTCGTGTTCCTGATCTCAGGGAAAAAGCTCTCAGTTTTTCCCCGTTGAGGATGATGTTAGCTGTGGGCTTTTCATAAATGGCCTTTATGATCTTTAAGTATGTTCCTTCTATCCCGACTTTCTCAAGGGTTTTTATTAAGAAAGGGTGCTGGATTTTGTCAAAGGCCTTTTCTGCATCGATTGACAGGATCATATGGTTCTTCTCTTTTTTTTTGTTAATGTGATGTATCACGTTGATCGATTTGCGAATGTTGAACCAGCCCTGCATCCCAGGAATGAATCCCACTTGATCATGGTGAATAATTCTTTTTATATGCCGTTGAATTCGATTTGCTAGTATCTTATTAAGAATTTTTGCATCCATATTCATCAGGGATATTGGCCTGTAGTTCTCTTTTTTTACTGGGTCTCTGTCTGGTTTAGGAATCAAAGTAATACTGGCTTCATAGAATGAGTCTGGAAGTTTTCCTTCCCTTTCTATTTCTTGGAATAGCTTGAGAAGGATAGGTATTATCTCTGCTTTAAATGTCTGGTAGAACTCCCCTGGGAAGCCATCTGGTCCTGGACTCTTATTTGTTGGGAGATTTTTGATAACCGATTCAATTTCTTCGCTGGTTATGGGTCTGTTCAAGCTTTCTATTTCCTCCTGATTGAGTTTTGGAAGAGTGTGGGTGTTTAGAAATTTGTCCATTTCTTCCAGGTTGTCCAATTTGCTGGCATATAATTTTTCATAGTATTCCCTGATAATTGTTTGTATCTCTGAGGGATTGGTTGTAATCATTCCATTTTCATTCATGATTTTATCTATTTGGGTCATCTCCCTTTTCTTTTTGAGAAGCCTGGCTAGAGGTTTGTCAATTTTGTTTATTTTTTCAAAAAACCAACTCTTGGTTTCGTTGATCTGCTCTACAGTTTTTTTAGATTCTATATTGTTTATTTCTGCTCTGATCTTTATTATTTCTCTTCTTCTGCTGGGTTTAGGCTGCCTTTGCTGTTCTGCTTCTATTTCCTTTAGCTGTGCTGTTAGATTTTGTATTTGGGATTTTTCTTGTTTCTTGAGATAGGCCTGGATTGCAATGTATTTTCCTCTCAGGACTGCCTTCGCTGCATCCCAAAGCGTTTGGATTGTTGTATTTTCATTTTCGTTTGTTTCCATATATATTTTAATTTCTTCTCTAATTGCCTGGTTGACCCACTCATTCGTTAGTAGGGTGTTCTTTAACCTCCATGCTTTTGGAGGTTTTCCAGACTTTTTCCTGTGGTTGATTTCAAGCTTCATAGCATTGTGGTCTGAAAGTATGCATGGTATAATTTCAATTCTTGTAAACTTATGAAGGGCTGTTTTGTGACCCAGTATATGATCTATCTTGGAGAATGTTCCATGTGCACTCGAGAAGAAAGTATATTCTGTTGCTTTGGGATGCAGAGTTCTAAATATATCTGTCAAGTCCATCTGATCCAATGTATCATTCAGGGCCCTTGTTTCTTTATTGACTGTGTGTCTAGATGATCTATCCATTTCTGTAAGTGGGGTGTTAAAGTCCCCTGCAATGACCACATTCTTATCAATAAGGTTGCTTATGTTTATGAGTAATTGTTTTATATATCTGGGGGCTCGGGTATTTGGCGCATAGACATTTATAATAGTTAGCTCTTCCTGGTGGATAGACCCTGTGATTATTATATAATGCCCTTCTTCATCTCTTGTTACAGCCTTTAATTTAAAGTCTAGTTTGTCTGATATAAGTATGGCTACTCCAGCTTTCTTTTGGCTTCCAGGAGCATGATAGATAGTTCTCCATCCCCTCACTCTCAATCTAAAGGTGTCCTCAGATCTAAAATGAGTCTCTTGTAGACAGCAAATAGATGGGTCTTGTTTTTTTATCCATTCTGATACCCTATGTCTTTTAGTTGGCGCATTTAATCCATTTACATTCAGTGTTATTATAGAAAGATATGGGTTTAGAGTCATTGTGATGTCTGTATGTTTTATGCTTGTAGTGATGTCTCTGGTACTTTGTCTCACAGGATCCCCCTTAGGATCTCTTGTAGGGCTGGTTTCATGGTGACAAATTCCTTCAGTTTTTGTTTGTTTGGGAAGACCTTTATCTCTCCTTCTATTCTAAATGACAGACTTGCTGGATAAAGGATTCTCGGCTGCATATTTTTTCTGTTTAGCACACTGTAGATATCGTGCCAAGCCTTTCTGGCCTGCCAAGTTTCAAAGGAGAGATCAGTCACGAGTCTTATAGGTCTCCCTTTATATGTGAGGGCACGTTTATCCCTTGCTGCTTTCAGAATTTTCTCTTTATCCTTGTATTTTGCCAGTTTCACTATGATATGTCGTGCAGAAGATCGATTCAAGTTACGTCTGAAGGGAGTTCTCTGTGCCTCTTGGATTTCAATGCCTTTTTCCTTCCCCAGTTCAGGGAAGTTCTCAGCTATAATTTGTTCAAGTACCCCTTCAGCACCCTTCCCTCTCTCTTCCTCCTCTGGGATACCAATTATGCGTATATTATTTTTTTTTAGTGTATCACTTAGTTCTCTAATTTTCCCCTCATACTCCTGGATTTTTTTATCTCTCTTTCTTTCAGCTTCCTCTTTCTCCATAACTTTATCTTCTAGTTCACCTATTCTCTCCTCTGCCTCTTCAAGCCGAGCCATCGTGGTTTCCATTTTGTTTTGCAATTCGTTTAAAGCGTTTTTCAACTCCTCGTGACTGTTCCTTAGTCCCTCGATCTTTGTGGCAAGAGATTCTCTGCTGTCCTGTATACTGTTTTCAAGCCCAGCGATTAATTTTATGACTATTATTCTAAATTCACTTTCTGTTATATTATTTAAATCCTTTTTGATCAGTTCATTAGCTGTTGTTATTTCCTGGAGATTCTTCTGAGGGCAATTCTTCCGTTTGGTCATTTTGGAGAGTCCCTGGCGTGGTGAGGACCTGCAGTGCACTTCCCCTGTGCTGTGGTGTATAACTGGAGTTAGTGGGCGGGGCCGCAGTCCGACCCGATGTCTGCCCCCAGCCCACTGCTGGGGCCACAGTCAGACTGGTGTGTGCCTTCTCTTCCCCTCTCCTAGGGGCGGGATTCACTGTGGGGTGGCGTGTCCCGTCTGGGCTACTTGCACACTGCCAGGCTTGTGTTGCTGGGGATCTGGCGTATTAGCTGGGGTGGGTAGGCAAGGTGCACGGGGGCTGGAGGGGCAGGCTTAGCTCGCTTCTCCTTAGGTGATCCACTTCAGGAGGAGCCCTGTGGCAGCGGGAGGGAGTCAGATCCGCTGCCGGAGGTTTGGCTCCGCAGAAGCACAGAGTTGGGTGTTTGCGCGGAGCGAGCAAGTTCCCTGGCAGGAACTGGTTCCCTTTGGGATTTTGGCTGGGGGATGGGCGGGGGAGATGGCGCTGGCGCCTTTGTTCCCCGCCAAGCTGAGCTCTGCCGTCCGGGGGCTCAGCAGCTCTCCCTCCCTTTGTCCTCCAGCCTTCCCGCTTTCCGAGCAGAGCTGTTAACTTATGACCTCCCAGACGCTAAGTCACGCTTGCTGTCGGAACACAGTCTGTCCAGCCCCTCCGCTTTTGCCAGCCAGACTCGGGGGCTCTGCTTGGCCGGCGAGCCGCCCCTCCGCCCCTCCGCCCCGGCTCCCTCCCGCCAGTCCGTGGAGCGCGCACCGCCTCGCCGCCCTTCCTACCCTCTTCCGTGGGCCTCTAGTCTGCGCTTGACTCCGGGGACTCCCTTCTGCTAATCCTCTGGCGGTTTTCTGGGTTCTTTAGGCAGGTGTAGGTGGAATCTAAGTGATCGGCAGGACGTGCTGTGAGCCCCGCGTCCTCCTACGCCGCCATCTTCCGGAACCGAGCTAGAAATACTTTTTACATAAAAGAAAAATTATGAGCAAAGAAAATGGATAACCATGTAAACAATTCTAAAAGATCTGTATGCATAAAATATATTATCAATTAGGTTAAAAGAGATATGATATATAAATTGGACAAAAACAAAAATGTGTAAATTAATATGTAAATTGAAAGGCATGCATTTTATTAACAGTGCATTTTATTTTGAAGCAATTTTATACTTTTCGAAAGTATTTTACTAACATATATTTCCTTATTATTTCCACTTTCAGCAAGTATGGAAGTAGATATGCAAATTAGGATGCAGTTTTTACAATTCTCCCTTCCTGTATATTCAGGAAAGCATTAAAATATTAATTGATTTCAGACTTTGTTAAACCTACAAGGTAAAATAAAAAAGTGAATCATTAAAAAGAAAATGCAATAATTACTGGAAATTAGTAGAGAGAGTGTAATATTGAAAATGAAGAACAATGCAAGAATAAAAAATAATAGAAATAAGAGTACAAACAGAAGGCACAAATTAAGAGACTGCAAATAAGTGCAAATGTATTAATTATAATTATATGTAAAGTGAATGAAGTCATTTTTCAAACACAGAGACCGGTAACAACAAAAACTCCATTTGCAGTTTAAAAGACACACTATTAAAGCCAAAGGACCCAGCCAGACTTATTAACAGTAAGAGTGAGGAAATACGTGTGTAAAATGCATATATAAAAAATAACAGTGACTTTAAAAAAAAGGTATTATTAGGAAAATGATGCCCTTCAAAACATCAAAAGTTTTAATACAACAACAATTCTAAATTTGCATGTACCCAATATGATAATTTAGAAATGTATAAAAATATAAAAGCACATCTAATGGAACCACAGGGAAAATTTTAATTCCCCGGTTAATGTAGATTTAAATTCATCATTAAAAATTATCAACAGATAAAATGTAAAAATTTAGCTTGAATTAGAAAATACAGACTTTTACAATTTCTTACTTGCCAACTTGTACACCTCTTATTTCTTTTTTTGTCTGATTTCTGTGGCTAGGACTTCCAATACTATATTGAATAAAAGTGGTGAGAGTGAACATCCCTGTTTGGTTTCTGACTGCTAAAAGAAAAACTCTGTTTTTCCCCATTGAAGATGGTATTAGCTGTGGGTTTTTCATAGATGGCCTTTATGAAACTGAAGTGTGTTCCCTAGAAACCTACTTTATTGAGGGTTTTTATCATGAATGGATGTTGTTCTTTGTCAAATGCTTTTCCTGCATCTAGTGAAATGATCATACGGTTTTCATCTATTCTTTTATTAATGTCGTGTATTATATTGATTGATTTGTGAATATTGAACTACCCTTACATACCAGAAATAAATCCTACTTGATTGTGATGATCAATTTTTGTTAATATACTATTGGATTTGGTTTGCTTGTATTTTATTGAGAATTTTTGCATCTATGTTCATCAGAGATATTTGCCTATAGTTCTGTTTTTTAGTGGTGTCTTTAACTGGTTTTGATAGGAGGATAATATTGGTCTCCTAGAAAAAATTTAGAAGTTTTCCTTTCTTTTCTATTTTTTGATATGGTTTGAGAATAGGTATTAACGCTTCTTTAACATGTTTCTTAGATTTTGCCTGTGAAGCCATCTGGTCCTGGACTTTGGTTTGTTGGGAGTTTTTTGATACTGATGCAGTTCCTTTGCTGTTTATCAGTCTGTTCAAGTTTTCTATTTCTTGTTTCAGTTTTGGTAGTTTATATGTTTCTAGGAATTTATCTATCTCATCGGGGTTGTCCAAATTGTTAACATATACTTCTGCATAATATTATCTTATATTTGTTTGTATTTCTGTGGTGTTCATTTTTGTTGCTCCTCTCTCATTTGTTATTTTATTTATTTTGATACTTTCTCTTTTCTTTTTGATAAGTCTGGCTAGAGGTTTATCAGTTTTATTAACGTTTTCAAAGTACCAGCTCCTGGTTTCATTGATCTGTTCCATCGTTAGTTTGCATTTCTATTTCATTTATTCCGCTCTAAACTTTACTATTTCATTCCTTATGTAGGCTTTAGGCTTCTTTTGTTGTTCTTTTCCTAGCTTCTTTAGATGCAAGGTTAAGTTATTTGAGATTTTTCTTTCTTCTTAACATAAGCCTATATTTCTATATACTTCCCTTGTAGGACTGCTTTTGCTGCATCCCAAAGGCTTTAGACCATTGTGTTTTCATTTGCATTTGTTTCCATGTTTTTGTTTTTTGTTTTGTTTTTGTTTGTTTGTTTGTTTTGCTTCCTCTGGTTGATCCGTTCATTATTTTGCAGCATGTTCTTTAAACTCCATGTAGTTGTAGTCTTTACAGACTTTTTCTTGTGGTTGATTTCTAGTTTCATAGTGTTGTGGTCAGAAAAAGTGCATGGTATAATTTCAATTTTTTTGTATTTGTTGAGGTCTGTTTTGTGACCTAATATGTAATCTATTCTAGAGAATGTTCTATGTGCACTTGAAAAGAATGTGTATTCTGCTGTTTTAGGATGAAATGTTCTCAGTATATCTGTTAAGTTCATTTGGACCAGTGTGCCATTCAAAGCCATTGTTTCCTTGTTGATTTTCTGGTTAGATGATCTGCGCATTGATGTAAGTGGGGTGTTAAAGTCCCCTACTATTATTGTATTATTAATTAGTTATCTCATGTTTGTTATTAATTGTTTTTAATATTTGGGCTCCTCCATATTGGGAGCAAAAATATTTACAATTGTTGTATATTCTTGTTGGATTATCCCCTTTAAGATTATATAGTGCCCTTTTTTGTCTCTTGTTACAGTCTTTGTTTTCAAATCTAGTTTGTCTGATATAAGTATTGCTATTCTTGGTTCCTTTTGACATCCATTTCCATGATACATGTTTCTCCATTCCCTCACTTTTAATCTGCAGGTGACTTCAGGTCTAAAATGAGTCTCTTATAGGCAGCAGGTCTTGTTTTTTTTTTTTTTTTTTTTTTTTTTTTATCCATTCTGACATCTTGTATTTTTGATTGGAGTGTTTATTCCATTTACATTCAAAAGGATTGTTAATAGGTATGTATTTATTGGCATTTTATTACTTGTTTTGTGGTTCCTTCTGGAAATTTTCTCTGATCCTTTCTTGTCTTTCTCTCATATTTTGCTGATTTTCTTTAGTGATATATTTGGATTTCATTCTCTTTATTCTTTGCATGTTTATTAGCAGTTTTTGATCTGTGGTTACCATTAGGTTTGTATATAACCTATTCTGCAAATAGCAGTCTATATTAAATTGATGGTCATGCAAGTTTGAATCCATTATTTTCTCCTCTCCTCTCCATATTTTGGGTATATGTTATTATATTTTATATCCTTTTTTCTTTGTGTGAGTTCCTTGACTGATTTTTAAAGAAATATTCATTTTTACTTACTAATTTCACATTTTATTTTTACAAGAGATGACTGTGTATTAAGATATTAAGCAAATTTCAAATTTCAATGAATAGATATCATCAGATTATATCTCCTGACTGTAAGACAATTAAATTAGAAATCTTTAATAAATCCATGAGAAAAACTTTTCAAAAAACTAAAAATCACATGGCTGAATAATTTGTAGATCTTAGATCAAAATAGACTATCAGTTCCTTCTTAACTTGGCCATTTTGGTGACTTCTGAGAAGGTCCATAAGGAAATCATTAGGAAAGAATGACTATGCACTGGGTCAGAGAACATAGTGGTGTTCTCTGGGGTGGTGAGGTGACCTTTAGGCTGCAGCAGTCTGGGTACACCTGGGTGAGTAGCTACAGAGCATGAAGGTCATAGGAGATGGGCGCCCTCATAGGGTGCTGAGCTCTCACATTCTACATCCCTAAATTTACTTTTCCTACAGTGACCTACATTTCAGTAAATGACACCAGCATCATCCAGTTGCTGAGGCCTCAAGCCCTGGAATGACTTGGACTCTTCACTTTTCCTCACACTCCACATCAAATCCATCATTCCACCATGTTGACTGTGCCTTCTAAATGAAGGCAGAATCTGACAGTTCTCAGGACCAGCACCTCAGTCCAAACCACTATGATCTTTGCCCAGACCATTGTAACAACATCCTAAGTGGTCTCCCTGCTTCCACTTTTGTCCTTCACTGTCTCTTCATACACCAGCCATGAGTGAACCTCTTTTAAATGGAAGTCATCATTTTAATAGGTTAGTTCAAGCCCTCCAGTGACTACTCATCACACTTGGATGTCTCTTTTACTCCATCTACTCTAGTCATTCTGACCTCCTTCTTTTTCCATGAGTATTAGGTCTCACTCTACTTCCAGAATTTGCATTTGAAGCAATTTTTGCCTGGTTTTGCCATACAGGCACAGACTAAATATGTTCTAGTTAAGCTTCTGGTGAGAATTAAGATAAAAAGGTAGAGTTCAAGAGGTCCAAGCATAGGATTTTAAGCTGTGATTATAACCATTATTTTGAAAACTATACATTGCTACTGAGGTATTCTAAGCATGACAACATTGGCTGTGAAATTCGTGCTTTGGAAAATATGAAGTGGTGTCAGTAAAGGGAATAAAAGGGAAGGGAATATTGCAATAATCCAGTAAAGAAGCTTAGTATAGCCTCCATAAAATTATGATGGGAAGGGAAAATAAGAAATGTAAAAAGGAGATTTCCAGGAAAATGGCAGAATAGAAGGATCCTAAGCATACCTCATTCCATGGCTACAACTAGATAACACTCAGTGTAAATAATCCAAAATGAGCCAGAGACTGGCAGAGCAGACTCTCCACAGCTAAATGCGGAGAAGAGGCCACATCAAAGAGGGTAGGAAGGGCAGAGACAAGGTTGGTAGCTAAACAGACCCTCAGAACTGTCTTAGGGAGGGAGGGACACAGCAGGCATAGAAAAGGGAAAGAAACAAAAATCACATCTGGAACCCAAGGCATGGGGCCCTGCACTGGGAAGACAAATCCCTGTAACACATGGCTTTGAAAACCAGAGAGGCTAATTTCTTGAGTTTTTACAATAAGTGTGGTTTAACACCTTCTGGAACTTTAAAAACCAGCGGGCTCAGCTCTGGGAGAACCTGGAGGGTGAGTGAAAACTGAGTTCCCCTAAAGAGACAGCACAACAAAGAGCCCCCAGGAGATAAAGCATAGAAGCAACAGTTTGAAGCCTAGGGTATACAGGAGGGGGATTTGTTGATTAATCTCAGAGCGTGTGCTGGAAGAGCAAGAATTTATAGAAGACTTCTCCAAGAACAAAAAAGCTGGCCGCGCCATTTCTCTCCTTCACCCCAGCATAGATGCAGACACGGGTGGGAACCAGCAAACAGCACATTCTCCACCTAACTTGCTAACACTAGTGCCTTACTCCTGCACACTTCTGCAGATCGTCTCCCTCCAACCCAGTGGGCCTAGGCAGGAGTTTTGAGTAGCTGCAGGCCCCCTCCTACAGTGGACCAGCATAGAATCACATTCTCCTGTGTACCTGCCCCCACGTCAACACCGTGATAGGAGTTTTCCAAGTGGTTCCATGTCCTCTCCCATAGCAGACTGCTCAGACTTTCTAACTCTGATCGCCCCACCCCCATGTTCTCCTACAGAACTGCCCCCTCCAATAAGCCCTTGGCCAAAGCCCAAACAAAGTGGTGCCACAAGCATGGCAGTCTGCAGTTAGCCCTGACAGGAGTCAGCACCACTCCAAAGTGACTCCTGCCCCAATTAAAGGGGAAGATAACCACGTATGCCAGTCCCACTGTGGCCCCTGCAGGGAGCGGAGGGCAGAACTCTGGTCTCATTTCAGGCCCCTCCCACCAACCAAAGTTTCTCAAGGCACAACACAGGGAAAGAGCCATGTAGTTCGCACTATTGCATCTCTGGCAAATACCTGGTCTGGCTCAATTCAAGCCTAAGGTGGTCCCAGACTGGCCCACTAACAACCCATGGACAAACCCTACCCACAGCAGGCAAAGAGAACCACTCCAGACGACAGGACTGAAGGCAAACATGCCTCAGCCACAGCAGTCAGGCACACACAACACACACAGGAGATATCCCTCAAGTGCCAGGTTCTGGTGAACACGGGACATGGCACCACAGGGCACTGCAGGGCCTCTTCTTCATAAGACCACTACTTTCAAGAGCAGGAAACAGAGCTGACTTTCCTAACACACAGAAACAGACACAGAGAGACAAAATAAGGAGGCAGAGGAAGCTCTGAAATGAGAGAAGAAATCAAAATATACACAGAAACAAATGAAAATGGAAACACAATGGTCCAAAATCTTTGGGCTAACAGCAATAGCTATTCTCAGAGGGAAGTTTATAGCAATACAGGTCTACATCAAGATGCAAGAAAAATATCAAAAAACGACTTAACCTTACACCTACAAGAGCTAGAAAAAGAACAGCAAAAACACAAACCAGGACAAGGAAAAAATCAATGAAGATTAGAGCAGAAATATATGAAATAGAAACTAAAATAACAATAGAACAAATCAATAAAATCAGGATCTGGTTCTTTGAAAAGATCCACAAAATCGATAATCCTTTAGCCAGATTGTAAAAAAAAAAAAAGAAAAAGAAAAAGAAAAAGAAAAAAAAAGAGGAAGAGGAAAGATAAGCTGAGAAGCAGGGCAGAAGCAGGAAAATGAGGAGGAAATGAAAGAGAAGGAACAGGAGGAGGAACAGGAGGAGGTGGAGGAGAAGAAGAAAACTTGAAAAGACTAACTACAAGCAATGAAATTGAATCGGTAATCAAAAAAATCCCAACAAAAGGGAGCCTGGGTGGCTCAGTTGGTTCAACATCCAACTCAGGTCATGATCTCACGGCTCATGGGTTTGAGCCCCGCGTTGGGCTCTGTGCCCACAGCTCAGAGACTGGAGCCTGCTTCGGATTCTGTGTCTCCCTCTCCCTCTCTCTCTCTGCCCTTCCCCTGCTCACTCTCTGTGTGTGTGTCTCTCTCTCAAAGATAAACAAGCATTAAAAAAATTAAAAAAAAAAAAAAAAACTCCCAGCAAAAATAGTCCAGGGCCAGAAAGCTTCACAGGTGAATTCCACCAAACATTTAAAAAAGAGTTAATACTGATTCTTCTCAAACTATTCCAAAAAAAAAAAAAAAAAAAAAAAGAAGAAGAAAAGGAAGAAAAGCTTCCAAATTCATTCTGAGGACAGCATTTCCCTGATACCCAAACCAGATAGAGACACTATAAACTATTGGGGCTACAACAAAATTAAAAGCATAGCAATAGAAACCACCACCAAAGTAAAAGACAACCTAGTGAATGGGAGGAAATATTTGCCAATGACATATCTGACAAAGGGCTAGTATCCAAAACATATAAACAACTGATACAACTCAACACCCCAAAAATAAATAATCCAATCAAAAATGTGTAGAAGATATGAACAGACATTTCTCCAAAGAAGACATCCAGATGGCCAACAGACACATGAAAAGATGATCAACATCACTCCTCATCAGGGAAACAGAAATCAAAATCACAATATCAATTCACATTTGTCAGAATGGCTAAAATAAAAACACAGGAGGCATGCCTGGGCTACTTGGTAAGTTAAGCATCTTGCTCTTAGTTTCAGTTCAGGTCATGATCTCATAGTTCATGAGTTTGAGTCCTGCATCAGGCTCTGCATTGACATTACAGAGCCTACCTGGGATTTCTCTCTCCTTCTCTCTCTACCCCCCCCTTGCTTGCACTCTCCTTCTCTCAAAATAAACAAACAAACAAACACAAAAAAAATAAAAATTAAAAAAAAAACAGAAGAAACAAGAAGAGTTGGTAAGGATGTAGGGAAAAAGAAACCCTCATGCACTGTTCGTGGGAATGCAAACTGGTTGTAGCCACTGTGGAAAACAATATGGAGGTTCCTCAAAATAGTAATTCCATACTGGGTATTTATACAAAGAATACAAAAACACTAATTTGAGAAGATATATGCACCCTTAGGTTTATTGCAGAATTATTTATAACAGCCAAATTATGGAAGCAGCCCAAGTGTCCATGGATAGATGAATGGCTAAAGAAGCAGTATATACACAATGGAATATTACTCAGCCATGAAAAAGAATGAAATCTTGCCATCTGCAACAACATGGATTAATCTAGAGAGTATAATTCTAAGCAAAATGAGTCAATAAGAGAAGACAAATATCATGTTATTTCACTCCTATATGGAATTTAAGAAACAAAACAAATGAAGAAAGAAAAAAATAGGCAAAAAACCCCCAAACTCTTAACCATAGAGAACAAACTGATGATTACCAGAGGGAAGCTCATTGGGGGTGGGGGTGATGGGTGAGATAGATAAATGGATTACAAGTACACTGATCATGATGATGATCACTGAGTACATGTATAGAATTGTTAAAACACTATATTGTTCACCTAAAACTAATATGACACTGTATGTTAATTATAATTTAATTAAAATTAAAAAAAGAAATACAAAAAGGAGACATCAAACAAGGCAAATCTCCAAGGCATGATTACCAATTTGTAACATGAATGTAAAAGGGAGGATATAGAATAAATTTCAGGTTAATTGCAAATTTATTCAACAAGTTGGTGGAAGAAGTCCTAAAGGTGGGAAGCAAGAAGAATTATTGGGCTCTAAACATCTGAAATTTTTTTTCTGGAAATAGACAAGAAAAGTACAAAGACGACAAGGAGTTTATATGCATAGAATCATCACAAAAAAATGGTTAATAATTGTATACGTCTTCTATTTCACATAAGATTTTAAAATCCAATGTTTCCACTAATATACATATTTACTTTATCAGATGTTAATATTCTAAGCACTTTATAGAGAAGATAAAAGTTCTGATAAATGTTGAAATTCCATTGCCACATGCATTACTAAAGGCTACTAAACAGGCTCAGAAATATATGCAAAATCAAAGATGTTAACTTATAAAACATGCTCCTATCTTTCTATAATTCTAAAGTTTTGATTTCCATGCACATAATTACTTCACTAAAGTTGTGAACTTTTAAACAGTAAACAGTAATAATTTTAATCTTTTTTTTAAAGTTTACTTATTTATTTTGAGAGAGAGAGAGAGCGCCAGGAAGGGGCAGAGAGAGAGAGAGAGAGAGAGAGAGAGAGAGAGAGAGAGAATCTCCATGCTGTCGGTGCAGACCCCTAGGCAGAGCTTGATCTCACCAGACAGTGAGATCATGACCTGAGTGAAATCCAGAGTTGGTGCTAACTAACGGAACCACTCAGCCACCCCACTTTAATCTTTTTTTTTTTCAGAGCCCATTTCTCCTTATGATGTAGCTGCATACCTATTTGCTCCTTACTACATAATTTTAACAATTAATTTAATAATATTACCAAAACTACGTTTTCTTTCATTGGTTAATAGTTGACTTGTTTATAGGTTCTATTCCCTTACTTTCATATAGCAATAAATAATATTTTTAAGGATGAAATACTAAATTATAAACAAATATAAGAAGTATAGTCTTTAATTTTATTTGATAAAGCCACTGGATTTCATCACAAATTATATGAAAATTAGCCAGGTGTCTTCTACTTCAGTGCTAACGTTTTTGCATAAAATAATAACATAATTTTATAATAATTTGAATTTTCAAATAGCACAATAGAAATGGCTTATTTTTCTTGGTTTGGGGTTTTCTTATCTGATGATTGTTACTGAAATAGGGAGTATTTTCTGAGACATCTAGCTAATTTTCTAGGCTTTGTTCTTTTAAGGAAAAGATGGGTTTCAATTTATTGACAGCAGTTAAAGTAAGAGCTTAATCATTGTATATTGGCATCCATACAAATATTCAACTACTTTCTCCTTAAATTAAAAAGCAATCTTTTGGGGCGCCTGGATGGCTCAGTCGGTTAAGCGTTTGACCTTGGCTCAGGTCATGATCTCTTGGTTCGTGGGCTGGAGCCCTGCATCAGGTTCTGTGCTGACAGCTCAGAGCCTGGAGCCTGCTTCAGATCTGTGTCTCCCTCTCTCTCTACCCCTCTCCTGCTCATGCTCAGTCTTTCCCTCTCTCAAAAATAAATAAACGTTAAAAACATAAAAAAATAAAAAAGCAATCTTTTAAAATATCTGATTGCTGAGATATAAAATATCCAATGGCTTCTCCCAAAATACCTGACAATTACTGGTAAAATATTTAGTTTTATCTAGATTTCTAGAATTATAAGATAAAAACCACTAAAGAGTGAAATCAAGCACTATTTGTGTGGTTTTCTTTCTTTCTTTCTTTCTTTTTTAGTTGTATGAAAATTGTTCCAGATACATTTTCTGGGAATGAGTTTTCAAATTGCAATTTTGGACATATTTCCCCACACATTCTTAAAATGAATTGAATTTTAGTTACTCTAAAGACCACTAAATAAATGAAGCCAGTTTATAAATTTTTCAGAAACATCCTCAGAGTCCCAAATACACTTTGTCATTTGTTTTGTCTAAGCTTTTTAATTCTCTTTGAAATAAACAGAAACAGCAAAGACTGCTCTGCCAAATAGCTCTCACCATTGGAAACTGCTGTTTTGGGGTTTTTTTTGTTTTTGGGTTATTTTTTGTGAACAGTTTTTAAAGGGAGTATTTAGAGATAATTAATGAATACTATAATATTTTAAAGAGCAAAGATGGAGATAATTAACAACAAAGCGGTATGTGCCAAAACACTGCACAGTAGTATCATAAGCACGATCATGTAATAAATTCAAATAATGGGATCCTTTGGCTACTCTGAGCACAATGCACTTCAATTTTCCAACCCGTCCAGAGCAGGGAATAGAGGTTAGTTTTGTTTCAACTCTATTTAGGTATAATTGACAATCAAAAACTGAATGTATTTAAGATGTACAACTTGTTTTTATACTTATATACATTGTGAAATGTTCACCACACTCAAGGTAATTAGCATACCATCACATCACATAGTTCACTTTTTTGGGGGGGGGAGGGTAGATTTTTAAGATCATTTAAGATCTGCTGTCAGCCAATTTCAAGTATACAATACAATATTATTAATTATAGTCACACTGTTGTACATTAGATCTCCAGAACTTATTTATCTTGCATAACTGAAACTCTGTACCCCTTTGACCAACATCTCCCCATTTCTCCCATTCTTCAGCCTCTGGAAAACACCATGCTACTCTCTGATGCTATGCATTTGACATTTTTTGATTCTACATATACATGAGATCATGGAGTATTTGTCTTTATGCATATGGCTTAATCTCACTTAGCATAATGTCCTCCAGTTTCATCCATGTTGTCCCAACAGCATGATTTCATTCTTTTTCAAGATTGAATAATATTCTATTGTGTATGTGTATATACATATGTTATACATACATATACAATATATGTGTATATATACATTGTACGTAAAGAAAAATATGATGTACATAAAGAGAAAATGTTATATATATAATGTAATAATATGTATAACATTTCACATCTCGGGTATTGTAAATAATTGGGAAATGAACACATAAGTGCAGATCTCTTTGAGATGCCTATTTAATTTCCTTTGGATATAGACCCAGAAATGGGTTTGCTGGATCATATAATAGTTCTATTTTTAATTGTTTGAGGAAATCTTCATATTCTTTTCCATAATGACTATACCAATTTACATTCCCATCAACAGTGTACAGGGTTTCCTTTTGTCCATATCTTTGCCAAACTATTTAGCTTTCATTTTCTGATAATAGCAATTCTTACAAGTGTGAGGTGATGTTTTATTATGTTTTTGATTTGCATTTCCCTTATAATTAGTGAAGTTTCATATACTGAGGTTAATATTCTATGGTCAGTTCATGGTTGCTTCTAATCATGCTGATGGAAAAGATGACTTTTCTTACCACTTATGGAATGTATAGATTGAAAAGGAAGGGTGGAGAAGAAATTCAGAACTACCACACTGACTCCATATATGGTCTACAGGTAACATAACTCTTAATTTTTGTTATTATTAGTCATATTATCCCTCTCAAGAAGTTAAAATCTGGTAGCTAAAGTACTATAAAATTTTTTGAAGAGTTATCACAATACTGTAATGAAAACACTTAACAGAATGTGATATCCTTCAGTATAAAAGCAAAATTGGAAGTTTGGACTGAGTCACTAAGATACAACAGATATTACATGGACAAAAAGCAAACTTTCATTCAAAATTTTACAAACTAATTTCACAAATCTAAAAATCCTTCACCTTATTGAAGATATAAAATGGTTAAAACATTAAGCATCAAGAGAGAACAGGATCAGGGATTTCAAAAGCACTCTTCTGTGAGTACCTCCATTTTGGGTAAGGAGTACCTGACCCAACCTTGTAACTAATAAAAGAACCAACAACCTTCAACAGGATGGCTAAGCAAGCCCGACATATGTCCTTAAGAGTTAGGCAGTTGATGTCTAATTTCAACATGGGAAAGATAAAAGCAGAGTTGACTTTACTTTCTGTTTTGGTTATGGAGCAAAGGAGAGTTTCCTGCTGTATTAGGATCAGTTTATATCAGAGAGCTTGGAGACAAAGTGATTCTTTGCCTTTAGGCAGATACATTCAAGAGAACGGAACCAAAGTCAATTAAAATCATTAGGGCAGCCAGAAGGGCAATGGGGCCATTGGAGAAAGCACCCATAGGCAGTAGGCCCCTGAAAACTAACAGACCAAAGGGAAAGCGGCATGTCCAAGGAAAATAAACTACCTTGGTCACGGACATGTAGTTGAGAGATTCCTCCCTCTCCCAACACACGCATCACAATAAACATGCATCAAGCTTAAAGAGCATAAGACCACAATTCACAGCTCTGATCAATCAAGTACATTTCTGCTACTCTTCCCATTCTCTGTCTTTTCAACATTTTGATCCTGAGTAGGCAAGATGAAAGAGACTGGATAGAAATACAAGGCAAGCTAGAAGAAAAAGTTAACCATACCTCTTTCCTAGCAGCAAACGACAGCAGGGGGAGAAATGTATAACTGTAATGAAATAAAGTAGGAAACGTTGGTTGCTACGTGGTTCCAGATGTCTTTAATGATTTAAGGCTATTTTTATGCTTTAATACAACTGTATTATGAATGAGCAAAACAGTATGAAATTGTCTTAATCTAAAGGCAGGAGCAGTTTGGAACGTGGAGGTCACACTTGGCTGTGGGATGTGGTGTCACCAGAAAGGAGCAGTGAGGCCATACAGATTATGGAAAGCAACTTCCCATCTGCATATTACCACTTTTAATATTGTCAGCACTTCTTTTTAAAAAGCCACTACACTGTGTAATTAATCTTAGTTCAAAAAATTCTAAAAAATATATAACTTTCTTTTTATGAAAGTTACATTTGTTTTGCCTAAAGATTATTCAACAGTTTAGCTAGTTCTTGTCCTTCTGGAGCCTTGAGTAAGAAGACAAACACTCCCTAATATCTTCAAAAGCAGTTTTGTATCAAAAATTCAATGTAACACACTCTGAGTGTTCTGAGCTCAGCTGATTGTGGAAAATTGCCTTCTTCTGATGAAGTAATCTGCATCTCGATTTTGTCACCATGGTAAAAACAGCTTCCTCCAAATTGTTTTACAAGGAAATTGGTACTTTGGAAACAATGTTCTCTTTTCTTTAGAGAAAAATACATCTTTGGAAAATTATTTTCCTTTCAAAAAGAGCCTGCTGTTCAAAATTTCTTAAAATATATTCAATTATTGTTTTTAATTTCCTTTTTCTGTTGTTGGTGTGGAAAGATATTTTAGTGTCATAAGTAGTTTATAATAAAATGAACATAGCAGACAGTGATCTAAATCAGTAAAAAGTGTCTTTATATTAAAGTACTGATTTTTTATGTTGGAAAGTTTCTGAAAGTGAAAAGAATTCTTGATTAAACTGAATAATAACATATAAAATGCATACATTAAAAATATATTTTCCTTAAAACAAATATTCACTCTTTTCACAAGTTTTCCCATTTTTTTAGCCTAAAATCATCTGGTAACTTAAGCACCCAAAGAGCTTTTGATTTGGCCAAGGAGGCATAGCTATCTAGGGACAGAATCTGGCCTCCTAAGAAAACGTCGCCTGCTGTTCCCCTGTTCCTTGCATTACAATGAGTCCTCTGAGTCATTCTGAGAGTTAAAAGTGAGTGAACAATGAATCTACAAGTAATTTTTAGACCTTACTTTTTAGGCATTTTGCAGCTCAAAATAAGACAGTATTATATAGTAAAGAGTTTGGCTTTGAAGTCAGACAGACTTAGACTTGAATATTGGCTCTGCCTCTAACTGACTTTGAGATTCAGGATTTAATTAACTTTTGGGTCTTTGTTTTCTCATAATAGACATTCCGTGAGAGGTACTTCTCATTATCCCTGACCCAGTAAATGTATAGACAACTGGAATACTGGCATGTGGTTGCTTCTGTATGAGAAAAAGAAACACATGTAAAATGTAAAACATAGTGAATAGTGAGATAAAAGTAATATGAAAACAAATATGAAAAGTCAGACAAGACTACCATAGATTTTTTTAGTGTACGATGTGACATTTCAAAGAGATTCGCAAAGATCATTAAAGTCTTTAGGATTAACTGACACTTGAACTGAATCTTCAACAAACTCAATACTGGATAACAGCATCCTGAGTACTTGACTATGCAGCACACACTGGAAATGGGGTTCAAAGTTTAAACATAATCCCTGTCCTCTGTGAGAGTTAGAACAGATAAATCAGCAATTATACTCTAATGAAATGAATCATGATGCACGATATGATGTTAAGCGAACAGAGAGGAAAGGGCTGGTTAACACTATGTGTGTGAACATGTGTGTTGGTGGGGTGGGGGGCAGTGGATATGGTTATTAGAGCAAGAGTTAAGAACTGGTGAATGATGGTTTACAGAGAAGGAGATGCTGAGAGCTAAATTAAAATTGACCCTTAGAATCCTATCATTTTTTGGCAACACTTTTCTTGATTTGTAATTTTATAAGTGTGAAACTGTGTATTCAACACCTATGTTCCCCACTAAAATATAAGATTTTACTTAGTTCATGTCTATTGCCTATTATTATTTATACTATCTGGAAACCAATGAAAAGTTTTTTTTTTAATTTTTTAATGTTTATTTATTTTTGAGAGAGAGAGGGAGAGAGAGAGAGAGAGCACACGCAGGGGAGGGGCAGAGAGAAAGGGAGACACAGAATCTGAAGTAGGCTTCAGGCTCTGAGCTGTCAGCACCGAGTCCTACGCAGGGCTGGAACCCACAAACTGTGAGAAATCATGACCTGAGCTGAGGTTGAGTGCTTAACCAACTAAGCCACCCAGGCACCCCCCAATAAAAAGTTTTAAGCCCATCCTTCACTCAGCAAACTACCATTAATTTAGTAATCACACTGAACAACTATTGGGGAGACTAGGGAAAGACGAGGGAAAGAGCTTGCCATTCATGTAGAATGTGTCTGTAGTTCACTCCTCTTTGGTAGGGTCTTTCAGGGAGCCAGCAGAGAGGCACTGATATTTTCACACCCTGCTCTCATTTCTCATTCTGAATTGTCTAATATCCATTTCCCTCAACCTTTATTATCACAGATCCTTCAACCCTGATCTTTTTAAGTAGCATACTAGCTGATAATACTGATGGCCACTTTCCATATATCAAAGTAGAACTTAACTTCATGTTGTCTTTTTTTAATGCAAAGTGACCACAAGATACACTGATTGATATTCTGCCCACTGGGAGAATTTGTCTTCTCGATAGGCTTTCAGGAACACTTCTGAGTCTGGCTCAGTAACTCCGGGGGAATTCAATACTGACTTGTATTAGTATATTATGAGAGTCATTCGCTATAATATTTTCCCCTCCCTGGTCATCTCACACAGAGAACCCATGTTGCCATATAAGGAATAGCATTATACAGAAGTAGGCCAGTGGAATTTTGAATCATTTGCTTACAGAGCTTTTTTAATGTTTTCAGAACAGTGGAAACCCTATTTTGGAATATGCGACTTTCTTTTTTTTTTGAGTTTTTTTTTAATTTATTCATATTTTGAGAGAGAGAAGGAGACAGAGTGTGAGGGGGGAGGGCAGAGAGAGAGGGAGGGAGACACAGAATCTGAAGCAGGCTCCAGGCTCTGGGTGGTCAGGAGAACTCACATGGGGTTCGAACTCATGAACCATCTTCGGATGGTGACTTGAGCCGAAGTCGGACACTTGACCAACCGAGCCACCCAGGCGCCCCTGGAATATGCTACTTCTAAATAATTAACTAATGTGGCTGATTGTGCCCAACTTCAGGGCATAGTAGTCAGTTTGTATTAATTTCATGATAGGAAGCTCTGTTCACAAGTTTATTTGGTATACCTTATAGATCAAGTCAGGAAAGATTTGGAACTTCTGTTATACAAACTCCTATTCAGGAATTTAGAAAACTCGTCTTATGTTTTTGCCCTAATATAATCTATTAGCCCCCACCAAAGAATCCTCCCAAGCAAAATGTTTTTCATTACCTTTTCCAGCCTCTGCTGGATATCAAGGAGGCTTACTCTCTTTGTTTGGGGCAATAAAATATTGATTCTAGGCCTGTGTAACCCCCAAACTCCAACATTCTCCCTGAAGTCAGCCCATTTCAATATGACCATCATTCACATTGTCACCATTGCAGCATTTATAAAATATATAAGGATGCTCTTTCATTGCATTTACTATTATTCTTTCATGGGGCAAAATTAGAGAGTTACAGAAGATATATTCCTCCAACATTTCTACTTAGAATTTGAATTCCAGCTTCTGATTCAATTGGAATGTTCAAGCACAGTTTGCCTGGTGCATTTCTAATTGCTTCTTAGTCCATGGTGTCTGATTTTGTAGCTAAACCCTGAAATTAAAAATTGACAACACTAACTGAAGACAATAGATTAGAATGTCTTTGCTGTATTTACATTACGGAATGAAAATCTGCAAAACATACCTGCATAATTTTTCTAAATTAAATTTATGGTCTCTATTATTCCATGATTTCTTCAATCTTTCTCACCTCAATAAATGGCAATATACTGCTCCAGTTTCTCAGACTAAAAACCTCAGTGTCTTTTATTTTTATCTCATGTTCCGTTTTATTAACAAGTCCCACTGACTCTACCTCCCGAAGTTATCCTAAATCCAATCATTGCTTCCATTTTTGCTTTTTTTCAGAAAGCAAAATGGTGTGCTTTGGACAAGAGTGAAAATTTTCAGTTGACAATGTTCTTTTAGGACTCACAGCACTCCAATGATTCCCCGTACCTATAGAATAAAACCCAAATTGTTACTACAACCTACAAGGCCCTCCATCACCTGGCTCCTGCCTATCTCTTGAGCCTCATTTCTAGTTTTCTCTGTATTATAGTCCACTTCAGCAACACTGCCTTTTGTATTATTTTTCAAACTTCCCAACATTTCCCCCCTTATATTCCCCAATGTTTGAAAGACTATTCATTCACTAGTATTTCCCCATTGCTCTGCTCCTTCAGTCACTTAGTTCTCTGCTTAAATGTCACTTCAGAAAGGTCTTCCCTGATTACTCATCTAAAATAATTCATCATTATGCATATAGAAGCACTATATCACAGTGCTTCTTTCTAATCATGTTCCTATTATTTTGTTTTTATCTTAATATTTATAGCACAATATATTTATTTATTTACTAGTTATAGTTTATTGTGTTCCTCCAGTAGAATATAATCCTATGAGGTCAGATTCCTTTATGTCTGTCTCCTGCTATGTCTTCAGACTGCTGACTGGTACACAGTAGGAACTAAAGAAAATATCTGTTGAATGACTGAAAGAATGAATGAATAAATAAGTAGTATAGTCAAGTATGGGAATAAGTTTAGAAATTCCCTGGGCTTACACCAATGGCTTAACAAGGCATAAAGAGGTACAAAGCCATAGGATGTTCACACCCGAGTTTGGGTAAACAAGGTTAGGTGAATAAGGATAGAGAAGGGGGGCTTAGGCCCCTAGAATAAAGTGGGGACAGAGCTCCCAGAATAGAGAGGGAGGGGCAAAGGCCCCTGAATACGGAGGTGCAAAGGCACCAATATAAACATAGCTATATGAAATAAACAAGATTAGGTATTCAGGGTGGAAGCGCCCCCTCCCCCCAATTTAGTACTATAGCAGAAAGCTGCTTTCACAGGAAGGACGGACCAAGTTAGGTAAACAGGTAAATTGGGCTATAGACTGATGCGCTGCAGTTGAAGCAGCCCAGAGACGAGATGATTAGTAAAAGAAAAGGTGCCTTGTTAACTCTGTAGTTATATCCCCTACCTGTTTCATTCCCTAGGCTAGCTAAACCAGGGTGGTGCCTCATGTCCTCTGTAAACAACCTTCCTACCGAGTTCCCAGCACCAGGATTTTGTTTTGTATTAACCCAAACCCCTAACCCCAAATATCTTCAAGATCCCCTTTCCCTCACATCTGCAAGTTAATGTTCACAGATTCATTGTCTCTTTGTGCACACCCATTGCCATGTTTGTAAGCCTTATGATCCTAATAAAAACAGGGCAAGGACCCTTATTCAGGGCTCTTGTCTTTTCCCAGACATTAGCCATCTCTCACTTTTCATCCTAGGTCCCGCTATCTTGCTAGACAAGAGAGAACTTTAGACCCAGAGTCTACAATAGTTAAGGCAAACCTAAAAATATTCTGAATCAGGGAGGCAAGAATTAGAATGGAAAAGAGGGAACACAAAATATTGCACAAAAAGAATTGATGATTCTGTGAATAGAAGATACAAAGACAGAGAAAACAGTGAAAGTTATCTCACATATTTGGCCTATATTTCCAGGAGGATGATGGTGGCTTTATCCTGGGCATGACAACATAAATTATGAACAGATTATCAATTTTCAAACATGGTTTGAAATGGAAGATTTGACATTGAAGAAAGATAAAATAGTCAATTGGGGAAGACTGAGATTCCTTTCAATAATTCAAAGTTCAAGTAACCCTCTGAAAGCTAACCACTAAAAAAAAAAAAGGAAGCAAAATATTCAATTTGTTCTGTTTACATAAACAACTCTCCTATAAACAGCATGCTCAGTGATAATAACATATCAAAAGAATGAAACTGCCAACAGAGAAATGGATAGAATAAGAAAACAGATTTCAGAGAAGCAAAATTCAGCAGTATGGATTCATCACTGCTCAGAAATAAGAAATAATTTGGGGGAATATGAAATATTTGGCCCCTTGATAGTGTTCTCTGCTGGGTGAGATAGGAATAATTTACTAGGCTTCTTCATGAAACAGATGAGATATCTCTTGAGGCTATCTGCTTCTCTATTCTTTCATACCATGGTCATCAGGCAAGCTTTTGATCAATAATTAATTTTCTTATATAGTTCAAATACTAGGAAGTAAGCTGCTCTAGGTAGAAATGTGATCACTAGAGTAAATTAATATATTGGAAATTTGATTTATTTATCAATCTCTTGTGAGTTTAGTTAACATCAGCTTAATTTTGGGTTGAGACTTTGAAAAATCCAAGTAGTTGAAAAATCCAGTTTGTGGATTTTTAAGGATGAATATTTTATCTTGGATGTTATGAGGGTGTTTATTGAATGCTCAGTCTAGCTATTTAAGCTACTCATACCTAACTGTACATTTTCATTCTTATTTCAACAAATTATCTGACTTCCCACATATTTCAATAATGTAGTAATTTTGGATATTAATTTTGCTTAGAATAATTCATGACTTGTAGAACAATAATGACACTAAGATAATGGGCTTTGATAATAGTTTAGAACAGAAAGGTCATATAATCCAGTAACTTACTGTATCTAAGCAAATCTAATTTGGTGATACTTAATGATGAACTTTAATCCATTTTATTTTCCCCTTTTCCTTAGTTTTGCTTTGGAAAATAAGTTAGAAGGTAAGTTATTGAATATAACAAAGTATATGCTTAAATTTTCATTACGAACCTTTTGTTCATAGACATGCATTATGAGCAGTAGTTTAGGAATTTTGTAAAAAATCTTTTAGAATTTTGTCTGAAGTGTTATTATTTAGATGTTCATTATACAAACTTATCCTTAAAATCTCTACTATATCTTAAGTTCCTTAAAATGTATGGTCTATTTTTGAGTACAACATAAAAATTAACAAGATGTTTAGTTAGCGTAAAACACATAAAGTAATTATTGAATGCTGATGGTCTGAAAACCCTGTGTGTGAAGATTTCTTTGGCTGCAATCATCAGGACATATCCTTGGCTAACTTGAGCAAAATTGGAAAGATGGGGCTAACTCAATGATCCAAAGGAAAAAAGCCATGGAATAAGGAGTTAGAAATAAGTGGAACCAGGGCAGCCCTACAAACCTCAATATATTTGACAGCATATTATAAAATATGTTAAAATGGAGAAATATTGTTAGTTTGCTTTTTATAACCAGTGGTAACACCTTGGAACATTTAATTTTCAGTCACTTAACCCTATTTTTAAAAATTTTGTTCCTCTGTTAATGATATCTATATTTTAAATTCATTTATGTTTTGAATATAATGGTCATAAAAAACAATATCATGTTAAATATGCACCCTATATGGTCCTCTATTACAAGGTATTTGTGATTTTTAGCTTTTGTGTGTTACAAAGTGAAATAAATGAGGAGCAAATTACTATGCAATAGAAAAAAGCGATGCAGCTGTGATAAATGTAGGTTGCCGATAGTGGCAATCAATAGTTTAAAGGAGCCATTTATTAATGTGTAGCAGAAGAAATGTACTGGATTAGGAAAATAAAAACAACAACTTGCCATTTCCCAAATGGATTGTAATGAGATAAAATATCAAAAGTAAAACCTCAATCATCACTATTCTTATTCTTAAGTATTCTTAAGTATACAGTTAACCACGGCACATCCATCAAATAAGAATAACTAAAAATTATACGAATAAGGGATAATTATAAAACTAAAAATGTAATAGCAAGTAAAACTATGAAAATTTCCAAAACAACACATGACTTTCTCTCTCTCTCTATTTCTTTTTTCTTTATAAGTCCAGTTACCTTGGAGTTTACTTAAAGAGACTTATTAGTGGGTATTTCTTTGTGAAATTGTAAATGAGATTGATTACATGATATCTCTTTCGATTGCTTCATTATTGGTGTATAGAAATGCAACCAATTTCTGTACATCAATTTTATATCCTGCAACTTTGTTAAATTCAGTTCTAGCAGTTTTTTGGTGGAGTCCTTCAGGTTTTCCATATAGAGTATCATGTCATCTACAAAGAGTGAAAGTTTGACTTCTTCTTTGCCAATTTAGATGCCTTTTATTTCATTTTGCTATCTGATTTCTGAGGCTATGTTAAACAATAGTGGTGAGATTGGACATCCCTGTCACGTTCCTGATCTCAGGGGGAAAGCTCTCAGTTTTTCCCCATTGAGGATGATATTAACTGTGGGCCTTTCATGTATGGTTTTTATAATGATAAGTTATATTCCTTCAATCCTGGCTTTTTAATAATGTTTATTATTGAGAAAGAGAGAGAGAGAGAGAAAGAGAGGGAGGGGGGAAGTGGAGGGGGCAGAGAGAGAGGTTGACAGAAGATACAAAGTGGGCCCTCTGCTATCAGCAGATGTGCAGCTGGAACTCATGAAGTCGATGCTTAATCAACTGGGCCACTCAGGCAAGCCTATCCTGACCTTCTTGGGGGTGTCTATTAAGAAAGGATGCTATATTTTGTCAAATGCTTCTTCTGCATCTATTGACAGGATCAAATGTCCTTATCCTTTCTTCTACTAATGTGACGCATCATGTTCATTGATTTGTGAATATTGAACCAGCCCTGCAGCCCAGGAATGAATCCTATTTGATCATGGTGAATAATTCTTTTAATATACCATTGAATTAGATTTGCTAGTATTTTGTTGAGAAATTTTGCATCCATGTTCATCAGGGATATTGGCCTGTAGTTCTCCTTTTTAGTAGGATCTTTGTCTAGTTTGGGAATCAAGGTAATACTGGCTTCATAGAATGAGTCTGGAAGCTTTCCTTCCATTTCTGTCTTTTTTTTTTTTTTTTTGGAAAGGCTTGAGAAGAATAGGTATAAACTCTGCTTTAAATGTCTCATAGAATTTCCCTGGGAAGCCATCTGGCCCATGACTCTTATTTGTTGGGAGATTTTTGATAACCGATTTAATTTCTTTGCTGCTCAAATTTTCTATTTCTTCCTTTTTGAGTTTTGGTAGTATGTGGGTATCTAGGAATGTGTCTATTTCTTCCATATTGTCCAGTTTGTTGGCATATAATTTTTCATAGTATTCTCTAATAATTGTTTGTATTTCTGGGGTGTTGGTGCAATCTCTCCTCTTTCATTCATGATTTTATCTATTTGGGTCCTCTCTCTTCTTTTTGAGATGTCTGGCTAGGGGCTTACCAATTTTGTTTATTCTCTAAAAAAAAATACCCATCTCTTAGATTCATTGATCTCTTCTACTGGGTTTTGGATTCTATATTATTTATTTCTGCTCTAATCTTTATTATTTCTCTTCTGCTGGCTTTGGGATTTCTTTGGTGCTGCCTTTCTAGGTCCTTTAGGTATGAGGTTAGGTTATATATTTGGGAACTTTCTTGGTTCTTGAGATATGCCTGAATTGCAATGTATTTTCCTCTTATGACTGCCTTTGCCGTATCCCAAAGGGTTTGGACTGCAAATAAAAGCATTTTCATTTGCATATATATATATATATATATATATATATATATATATTAAATTTTTATAATTTTTTATAATTTCTTCTTTAATTTCCTGGTTTACCCATTCATTCTTTAGTAGGATAGTCTTTAACCTCCATGTATTTGGGGGCTTTACAAATTTTTTCTGTAGTTGACTTCAAGTTTCATAGCATTGTGATCTGAAAAAACGAATGGTATGATCTCAATCCTTTTATATTTGTTGAGGCCTATTTTGTGACCCAGTATGTGATCTATTTTGCAGAATGTTCCATGTGCACTTGAGCAGAATGTATATTCTGCTGCTTTGAGATGAAAAGTTCTGAATATATCTGGTAAGTCCATCTGGTCCAATGGGTCATTCAGAGCCATTGTTTCCTTATTGATTTTATGCCTATATGACCTGTCCATTGATGTAAGTGGAGTATTAAAGTCTGCTACAATCATGGTATTATTATCTATACATTTCTTTATGTTTGTGACTAATTGATTTGTATATTTGGGTGTTTCATGTTGAGGGCATAAACATTTATAATTGTTAGCTCTTATTGATGGACAGAACCCTTAATTGATATGATGCCCTTTTTCATCTCTTGTTATAGTCTTTGTTTTAAAATCTAGTTTGTCTGATATAAGTATGGCTACTGGGGCTTTCTTTTGATACCCAGTAGAGTGATAGATGGTTCTCCATCCCCTCACTTTCAATCTGCAGGTGTCCTCAGGTCTAAAATGAGTTGTTTGTAGGCAGCATATAGATGGATCTTGTTTCTTTATCCATTCTGATATCCTATGTCTTTTGATTGGGGCATTTAGTCTACTTACATTCATAGTGATTATTGAAATATATGGATTTAGTGTCACTGTGTTATCTGTGGGTTTCATGCTTGTCGTGATGTCCCTGGTCCTTTGTAGTGCTGGCTGCTTTCCACTCACAGAGTCCCCCTCAGGATTTCCTGCAAGGCTGGCTTAGTGGTCATGAACTCCTTTAGTTTTGTTTGTCTGGGAAAGCCTTTGTCTCTCCTTCTATTATGAGTGACAGCCTTGCTAGATAAAGGATTCTTAGCTGCATATTTTTCCCATTCAGCACATTGAGTATCTCCTGTCACTCCCTTCTTGCCTGCCAAGTTTCAGTGGACAGGTCTGCTACTACCCTTATGTATCTACCCTTGTAGGTTAAGGCTTGTTTGTCCCTAGCTGCTTTCAGAATTCTCTCTTTATCTTTGAATTTTGCCAGTTTAATTATGATGTGTCATGGGGTTGAGCTGTTTTTTTTGTGTTTGTTTGTTTGTTTGTTTGTTTGTTTGTTTGTTTTAATTTTGAAGGGAGTTCTATATGCATCTTAGATTTGGATGCCTATTTCCTTCCCCAGATTAGGGAGATTCTCAGCTATAATTGCACCAAGAACCATAAGATCCCTAGGAATAAACCTAACCAAAGAGGTAAAAGATCTGTATGCTGAAAGTTTATGAAAGAAATTGAAGGAGACACAAAGAAATGGAAGAACATTCCATGCTCATGGATTAGAATAAGTATTGTTAAAATGTCGATACTACCCAAAGCAATCTACACATTCAATGCAATCCCAATCAAAATAGCACCAGCATTCTTCACAGACATAGAACAAACAACCTTAAAATTTGTATGGAACCATAGACGACCCCAAAAAGCCAACATAATGTTGAAAAAGAAATCCAAAGCTGGGGCATCACAATCTTGGACTTAAGCCTGTATTACTAAGGTGTATTAATCAAGACAGTATAGTACTGGCACAAAACAAGACACATAGACCAATGGAATAGAATAGAGAACCAAGACATGGACCAACAAATATATGGTCAACTAACCTTTGACAAAACAGGAAAGAGTATCCAATGGAAAAAAAGACAGTCCCTTCAGCAAATGGTTCTGGGAGAACTGGACAACCACATGCAGAAAAATAACACTGGACCACCTTGTTACACCATACACAAAAATAAATTCAAAATGGATGAAAGACCTAAATGTGAGCCAAGAAACCATCAAAATCCTATAGCAGAAAATAGGCAGCAAACTCTTTGACTTCAGCTGCAGCAACTTCTTACTTGACATGTCTCCAAAGGCAAGGGAAACAAAAGCAAAAATAAACTATTGGGACCTCATCAAGATAAAAAGCTTCTTCACAGCAAAGGAAACAATCAACAACATTAAAAGGCAACTGATGGAATGGGAAAAGATATTTACAAATGACCTATTAGATAAGGGGATAGTATCCAAATCTATAAAGAACTTGTCAAGCTCAACACCCCCAAAACAAATAATCCAGTGAAAAAATGGGTAGAAAACATGAATAGACATTTTTCCAAAGAAGACATCCAGATGGGAAACAGACACATGAAAAGATGCTCAACATTACTCATCATCAGGGAAATACAAATAAAAAACACATTGAGATATCATCTCCCACTGGTCAGAGTGTCTAAAATTAACAACTCAGGCTATAACAGATGTTGGCGAGGATGTGAAGGCAGGGGAACCCTCTTGCACTGTTGGTGGAAATGCAAAATGGTGCACCCACTTTCGAAAACACTGTAGAGGTTCCTTACAAAATTAAAAATAGAATTGCCCTATGACCCAGAAATTGCACTACTAGGAATTTATCCAAAGGACAGAGGAGTGCCGATTCTTAGGGCCACATGCACCCCAATGTTTATAACAGCACTATCAACAATAGGCAAATTATGGAAAGAAACTAAATGTCCATTAACTGATGAACGGATAAAGAAATTGTGGTTTATATACACAATGGAGTACTATGTGGCAATAAGAAAGAATGAAATATGGCCCTTTGTAGCAATGTGGATGGAACTGGAGAGTGTTATGCTGAGTGAAATAAGCCACACAGGGAAAGACAGATACCATATGTGTTCACTCTTATGTGGATCCTGAGAAACTTAACAGGAACCCATGGGGGAGGGGAAGGAAAAAAAAAAAAGAGGTTAGAGTGGGAGAGAGACAAAGCATAAGAGACTCTTAAAAACTGAGAACTGAGGGTTGATGGGGGGTGGGAGGGAGAGGAGGGTGGGTGATGGGTATTGAGAAGGGCACCTTTTGGGATGAGCACTGGGTGTTGTATTGAAACCAATCTGACAATAAATTTCATATATTAAAAAATAAATAAATAAGTAAATAAATAAAAAAGAAGAGGTGGCATGTATGTGTATACACGCACACACACACACACACACACACACACACACAATGGAATACTACTCGGTGATGGAAAAGCTTGAAATCTTTACATTTGAGACAATGTGGATTGAACAGGAGGGTATTATGCTAAGTGAAATAAGTCAGAGAAAGACAGACATCATGTGATTTCACTCACATGTGGAATTTGAGAAAGTTAACAGAAGATCATAGGGAAAGGGAAGGAAAATAAGATACAAACAGAGAGGCAGGCAAACCGTAAGAAACTCTTAAATACAGAGAAAAAATTGATATATGATGGGGGTGGGGGGTTAGGGGGTGGGAAAAATGGGTGATGAGCATTGAGGAGGGCACTTGTTGGGTTGAGCATTGGGTGTTGTATATAACTGATGAATCATGGGAATCTACTCCTGAAGCCAAGGCTATACTCTATGTTAGCTAACTTGACAATAAATAAATAAATAATAAAAATAATGACCAATCTGTTAAAAATGACACATTTCACAGAAAATACAGGAAGGTAAAAGATCAAAGTCACCCTTTAAAAAACAAAAAGAAACTTACTGAGAGGAGAGAACATAGGTAAAGTTCGAGGACAAACCCCCACAGAGGGGAGAAGTCGGCATACAGATATTGGAAGATGGTTTCCTGCTTTGTTATGCATAGCCACTTCAGGCGGTAGACAGAATCATGACTTAATTATTGTTCTGGTGTGCTGAGGCTCCCTTCAATGGGCATCAGAAATCCAGGACAACAAGATGGGACTACCAAGGCTAGTATCCAGACAACAGACTGACTACCTAGAATGACCTCAGCAGTGGCCAGAATGGAGTGTGATATATCACCTTCGCACATCTCTTGAAGAGGCAGCTCGTACAAGAAATGGGTGTTTTGATTTACCCAATTACCACTGTTTTCTCCCACGAAATTTGAGTATGTTGATAGTACTATCTAGATTTGCTATGATATAGAAGGCCCAACCTAGGCTTCATGCTGAGGCCATGTAGTAAATCAGCCTTTTTCCAAAGCTCTTTTTTCTAAGGTGAATGGTACTTACTATCAATAAAATGGTCCTTTTTAATTGAAAAATAAATTTAAAAAGAGAGACAAAGGTCATAATGTTGTCACCCAATACATACTTAGTTTTTTAAATAACAATTGTAACAAATGACAGAAAGAATTGTGGAATGCTGCTCTTGTGAACCATACAGAAAACAACATTTTGGATTGCTTAAAGGACATAATTTAAAGAAATGTCTCAAACACTTTTTGAAATACTGTAGTAGTCAGTCCATAGAGGCATGCCTTAGGTGGATATGGGAATGTAGTTCAGAAAAGAAAGAGAAATATCACAGGGGTACTACTCAGTTTCTTCAAAATCACTGAGCAAAAAAAGCAACGTTCAGCTTCCATACTGATTTCACACAACTTCTACACAGTATCTGGACTTCAATCCAAGAGCAAAAGTTAAGACTCTCCTCTTCTATTTTTGGTAAACAACTGCATGGTAAACTTAAATGACTTTTCCCCTGGATTTTATCTGGGAGTGGCCTTTTTAATTTTTTATTTTAAATAAAGGGCAGGTTTGGTATCAGCAATATCAATATTTCTTTTTTATACTGATATCAGCAGTGTCAATATTTCTTGGGATCTCAGGAAGATTCATATTTTTTACAGCTGATACAGCACAGGCTAGAGATCCTGCAAAGCCAGCCTCAGATTTCTCCAGTTCATTTTGTGCATGAATTTGTATAACAATCTCATTCATTTTTGTCTCCAATACCATTCACTCCATCACCATTTCTGCAAGAATATTGTGAACCTTGTCTACATTGTAAATTAAATCCAGTTCACAGACATTTTCAAAACGCTTGTCTAATGTTTCCACAAATACTTTGAGTTCTAAGGACATTATGAAAGATTTTCAGCAAGCAGGGATTGGTGGGTTTGGGGGTCAAATCTGTATACACATGGTAAGAGATCCATGAATCTTGGGCTTCCTGGGTGATTGAATTGGATTTAAAATGCCAAGTTCACTTTGTGAAGAATCCACATAGAAGACCAAGTATAATGTTGCATAATGTCTATAAATCAGTTTGTTGTCAGATCCTCCAATTAACAATTCTCCTTCTAAGAAATTACATTTTCATCTCTCTTAGATACCAAATAGAATGTCTCCCTGATGACTGGCTGTTGTGTATCTTCTCTGTAGGGCTTGTAGAACTTGGAAAGCCTTGGCTTCCCATGGTGTTGAAGATGAGGGTCGCCTAGATCATGCCTAAGCAGGTCCAACCATTTGGGCACTGGGGCAGGAGCACCAGCTTTGCCTGGGGTCATCACTGGTGATCCTTGCCCACCCACCCTCCCACATGTGCATATTCTTAAATGGTAGTTTGGTTTTTTTTAATGTTTATTTATTTACTTTGAGAGAGAGCATGCACGTGAGTGAGCAGGGGATGGGCAGAGAAAGAGGGAGAGAGAATCCCAAACAGTCTCCATACTGTCAGCACAGAGCCCAACACGGGGCTCAATCCCACCAACTGTCAGATCATGACATGAGCTGAAATCAAAAGTAGCTGGCTTAACTGAATGAGGCACCCACGTACCCCAAAATAGATTTTTAATAGATTGAACATATGAAACTTGATTATTCAAAAAGACATTTAAACTGCCTACATGTTGTTGTGGCAATAACTTATGTAAACAATAAATACAACGGTATCATAGATATGGTTTGGCACAGAGATCTGTCTATCTATCTATAGATAGATTTGGATAGAGAGATAGAGATAGAGATAGAGATAGAGATAGAGATAGAGATAGAGATAGAGAGATATGTTAATGATGTTCAGCCCATAGTTAATTTTGGTATCTCATTTCTGGTCTCTTTAATTTCTCCTCATTTTGGTCATACTTTCATCCTTCTTTGCTTGACTGGTAATTTTTGATTGAATGCCAGACACAATGAATTTTACCTTTTTGAGCATCGAATATTTTTACATACCTAAATTATTCTTGAGGTTTCATTTCAACCCAGTTGGGTTACTTGGAAGTAGTTTGAACCTCACATAAGGCCAGAGCAAGTCTTTAGTCTTGGCTAATTTTATTTCACTACTGAGGCAATACCTTTCTTAGTACTCCACTCAATGGCCCAAGATTTATAACATTTTTACACCTCCGTGAAACACAAACTACTCGTTGCTCTATTTGAGCTCTGGAGATTGTTTTCTCTAAACATGTATCAGGTGGTTGTTTTCCCAGCCTCAGGTATTTTCCTCAAATGCGTGTGAATTAGTACTCCGCTGCATACTTGAGAGGGATTCTCCACCTATCTCTGAGGCTCTTTTCATGTATAGTTTACCTTACAGTATGCAGCTCTAAAACTCCAGCTGCCTTGATCTGCACACTCTCCTCTTCTCAACTCAGGGTGACATGCAGGTCACCCCGAAAGCCTGCTGCGTCCTAACAAACTGGGAAGCCCACCCCGGTGTGTCCCTGCTCTAAACCTTAGTTTGGTTCACTGAGGATTGGTGACTCCGCGCTGTCAGAAGCACCATGCCATCCACTCCATCTGCTTCTGCGAGTGAACCTGGGACCCTGGACCGAGCAGGTGGACCACAGTGGGCAGGGAGAGCAAACTTCTGCCAGGAAAATTGTTGGCAGTAATGGGAAAAAATGGCGCACAACTTACACTCTCAAAGCCAACTGGCTGGCTGGCGGGTGGGACTGGAGTTGGGGGAAGAACTGTCGCCCTTCCAGGGACGCTGCCACCCCCTCCCCTTTCACTGCCGCTCCCTGCTCACCTGTGTGTGAGAAGATTGGGCGCTACTCCATGGAGGTGAGCCCCAGGCACGGAACAGTGGGCAGCATCTGCAGAACTGGTTCCAACCAGCTTGGAGCTACTCAAACATGGCTGGGCCCGCCCCTTCACCATCCCCGCCTCCTGCTGGGAACTCTCCTGTGCTCTCCTGGCTTTATCTTTGTTTCTGTGGCTCCTTTCCTGACAGCCTCTTCTTCTTCCACCCCTACTCCTGCATTCCCTCCAGCTATAGGCCAGTCCATGTCTGGCAGACTCCTTTCTGCGGCCCTTCCTTAAAAGGAGCAGCACAGGCTTGGGGTTTGGTTGGACATTGGAGCGGTGCTTGAGCCTTGCGCTTTTGGTTCTAGGCCCCCTCCATGGCTCTGCTCTGCTTTTCCCAGGCCTGGGAGCCGGATGGGGACTAGGAGTGCCAAGGTGACCTGCCTGCTCTGGATGGTGAGGCTATAATGTGGGCCTTTGGGGCGCCTGGGTGGCTCAGTCGGTTAAGCGTCCGACTTCAGCTTGCGTCATGATCTCACAGTCCGTGAGTTCGAGCCCTGCGTCGGGCTCTGTGCTGACAGCTCAGAGCCTGGAGCCTGCTTCAGATTCTGTGTCTCCCTCTCTCTCTGCCCCTCCCCTGCTCATGCTCTGTCTCTCTGTGTCTCAAAAATAAATAACATTTTTAAAAAATTTCATAATGTGGAACTCCAGACCCTTCTCAGCAGGTGTACCCCCCAAATCTATTCCTTAGTAGGGCTCACAGTGAAAGATGGGCTCTCCAGACCCACAATGGGGCTTCCAATAAAATGGCAGTTCCTCTAAACAAACAAAAAAACTTTATAATTAAAATTTTTAAATAGTTTTAATTTAATAAAAAATATTTGGCAAATAAGTTAGTATTCTGGCCAAGGAAGACAAAAATCTATTGTTTTTCTATCCAAATGAAAGTTTCATGGTATTTTATATTTTAAAAATTGAGTAAGACTGAGAGCCATCATAAGCCTCAACATTAATCATGATAAGCTCAAAAGAAGTTGTGCCCAACTGTCAATTTTATCAGATTTATTTTGCATTCAGCAATTTCATGCTAATGAAGTAGATTTATTCCATTGAATTAATATTGCTAATTTTAATATTTGTTTCTCCATTTTTGCTTATATGTAATTATTAAATTTTCTTTGATTTATAGTAACAAAAAACGTAAATCACAGTAACTTCATTCCTAGATGTGTGTTTGTGCTTAAAACACAGCACATGATATAATAAACACTGCAGCCTATGCTACTTTATTATTGTTATTATTATTCCTATTAAAGGAATTATAAAACACTGATATTTGAGAAGTCTGATCCAACAGGAAACTAATTGGTTGAAGTGTTGAAGTTCTATAGTCTTACCAAACTTCATGTCAGAAAGCTTCATCCATAGGCTGCTTAGGAGAGCACAGAGTAGAGCAAAGGTTTTTCAAATATTAGTGCTTTTGAGAATCACCAGAGCCAATTCCCAGGCTCTAGAGTTTCTGATTTAATAAGTCTAAGGTGAGATCCAAGGACATATTTTTTTTTTTAAATTACCTCCCATGTGATTTTGATGCTGTAGTCTGTGAATTACACGGCACTCTGGTCCAAAAATCAAGATGAAGAAGTAAATGGTGATTTGGACTAGAATTGATTATAGTTGTAGAGAAGCAAATAAAAAATACACATAACCCAAACTCAGGGATAGGTAAAGCTTCCATGAGGAGTTAATTTGAAGAATGCTTCAGACATGGTGAGGCAAAAAGATCAGAATCTTTCTAGGAAATATCACAGTGATAAAGAGACCTGGAAGTAAGGGCACACATGACATACTTAGGAAACAACAAATTATTAAACATAACTGGAGATTCTTAAGCTGATTAAACCCTAGACAAATCAATTGCTAACAAAGAGAACATTACAAAGGAATCAATATACTCTTAACCCGACATTTACCAGTAACCAATGAGTGTAAATTCTTTACATAAATCTTTTTAATTGTGACCATAACCCTTATTTAGATTACTTTTATGAGAATATTCTCTTTTTGCTATAATCCACAGTTACTTGAAACTTTTTATATGTATAGATGATTGGTTTCATTTGTAATCTTCTGAGACCAAATATACTTTTTTTTTTTTTCTGGCCATTTTTCATAGGTATTGTAACATTTAAGGTTTTCAAAATAGACCCCCCCCCAATATTGTCTAATAATTGAGATCATAATCTACATATTTTCTATTTTCATTTAGTCAATTAGAATTAACCAAATTTCATTCTATACTACAGGTATGCCAGAAAGATTTTTAAAAGCTTAACACTCATGCATGATACAGTATCATTTTCTATTCTTTCTCCACAGAAACTACATGTCTAATGCCTGCAGTTATAACTAGAAGCCAGTTTTCACTAAATTCTGGATTCTATTTCTAGAGATAGTCATATGTCAGATATGATAAATTAAGCTCTTTCCAACTCAGGCTTCCAATTATCGTTAATTAAGCAACACGCCTCACTTAGCCCCAAAGGAAAGACATAGCATTGGCCCTTCATTCCTGAAATGAATGAAATTAAACCATGAAAAATACAAGTTCTCCTATATTTATAGTACCTGAGTTCATAGAAAACAATTTATAGACCTCACTCCTAAGTAATGTTCTGCTCTAATTTCAGCATGGTATTCATATTTTGTAAATGAACAACCTACCATTCAGATCTCTAGCATTTCTGGCCATTGATCTTCAAAATATAGATTTGAGGGGTGCCTGGGTGGCTCAGTTTGTTAAACGTCCAACTCCGGCCTAGGTCATGATCTCCCCGTTTGAGCCCTGTGTAGGGCTCTGTGCTGACAGCTCAGAGCCTGGGGCCTGTTTCAGATTCTTTGTCTTCCTCTCTCTCTGCCCCTCCCCCACTCATGCTATCTGTCTCTCCAAAAAGTAAACAAACATTTAAAAAGTTAAAAAGAAATAAATATAGATTTCATAAAGGTTAAAATAGTTATTAGTTCTTTTAGTGAGGGTCTATACCCTCTCGCAGCATTGTTGGTATCTGTGGTGTCCTATCAACAAGTTTAATACATCAAAAACTGTTTTATATTTTTAATAATTTTTTAAGTTTTTAAAATTTTTTTCAATGTTTATTTTTGAGAGAGAGTGAGAGAGAGCGAGAGAGAGCGGGGGAGGGGCAGAGAGGGAGACACAGAATTTGAAGCAGGCTTCAGGCTGCCATCACAGAGCTGGGTGCAGGGCCCAAACTCACAGACCAAGAGATCATGACCTGAGTTGAAGTTGGACGCTTAGCTGACTGAGTCACCCAGGTGCCCCTGTTTTATTTTATTTCCATACTGACAACCAGACATAACCAATCTTGGAAGAGAGCTCCCATTAATGTACATACTAAGATTAGCAAACCTTTTTCAGCATGATGACAAGCTTCTAGTATTTTAATTTGGGTGTAATTCAGAATTCTGTATTCTGTTCCTAACGCTACTGCTTGGCCTGTTGGAGCTAGGGCTAATTAAACTATCATATATATTTTTGTCACTGGGAATTTAGGGAATGTGTGCAATTTGAAAATAAACAATGCACCCCAAATTAAAAATTGCCTTATGAAATTGTCCTTTGGGCAGTGAGATTGGACATAATTCACCTGTCATCCTATGCAGTTCTTTGACCTCAAGGAATTCTTTAAGCCATCTTTGGGCACTTTATTTGCTGATGATACTAAGTAAAATCTTTTAACACAACAATGGTTCACTGAATTAGACAGGAATATTTCATTACCTGGCCTACTTTTGGATTGCTTGAACACCATTGTGCCACCGTATTTCACTAACACAGGTGTTTGTTACTTTTTATATGTATATAAAATCATATATCATATGAATATAAAATCAGATCACCTAAAGTCTCCTTCTGTGCCAAGTACTGAGTCTTAATTCTACCTCTACATTTCCATAAGAACTTCCATAACTGAATACCCCACACTGGTAGTGTCCAATCATCTATGGTCCATTTGCTAGAGCGCATATCAAGTCATTTGTATCTAGTCTAAAAAAATCTGTAAATATTTTAACACTTTTCTGATAATATATACCTGTACTGCTCAACACTGAGGCACTCAGCTGTACCTATGGTATAAGTTTACAATTACTCCCACCTTCCTTCACCAAAACTTGAGAAACTACAGGGCTTATTTTCACTGATTTCTAAGCAAAAGCATGACCTTCAATCCAGGGACTCTCATACATAATCAACAAGCCTCTTTTCCTTGGTTATGAGGGAAAATGTGGTTCAAACCATGTAGCAATATGAGAAAGAAGATCTTGGGATCTCCATCATTGAGGCAGGCTTTTCATAAAGGACATGAACATTTCTTATCAGATGATCTTGGATCTTGAGCTGCTGTCTGTTTTCCTATTCTCAGGGTTTTCTGATGTCCTTTTATGTTAAAGTAGTCTCTTTGTGTGCCCAGTAACAGCTCCCAATTCTTTCAAAACAACTGTATTGAGTGGCTACAACGGGCATTTTTCAAATCCAAAATTCAATCTTTACTGAGGTATAGCTTTCAATTTCTGCCAAAGCCTCCATTCTTTACTCTTTTTAATTGCAGAAACTTAAAATTAATTGAGTGTTTGGATCACAAGGTCATACAAGCAACGTTTGAGCCATGATCCTTTTAAATCTTTTAATAGATATTTATTTTCAGGCCCCATTCAAATATAGATTTCATTAAATACAAGTCTCAGGACTTTTTGCATAGGGTCCAGCATTATCACTAAATGAGAGATGTGATTCACCAGAACATAAATGGTCCCATAAGTCTCTGTCTGTACTTCTTATATGGTTGTAAACAATAGTGATCAATTTCTCATGTTTGGAGAGATACTCCAAGCTCGTTATAATTGTCCAACATTTCACCGACTCTCTAGATCTTAGATTTTGTCTACTTAAATCAGCCAGTCTTTATTTGTCACATGGGTGATGTCACTACTGTCCTTCTATCTTCCCTGTCTGTGGAAGAATTATCATTATGTTTTCAACTCAGTGCATCAATTGATT
The DNA here is from genome assembly GCF_024362965.1 of Panthera pardus. Classification (NCBI taxonomy): domain Eukaryota; kingdom Metazoa; phylum Chordata; class Mammalia; order Carnivora; family Felidae; genus Panthera; species Panthera pardus. Next base: position 53,221,623 of record NW_026526654.1, read on the forward strand.
CTAATGACTTTAAAGTCTAAGTGCTGATGTACTTCTTTATGACAGTATGCCAGTGAATTAAATGTTCCTTTGGGGAAACTGTGAAAGTGTACTGAAGTCCACTCCACATAAATGTGGGTAATTTTTTACTATATTACAAAAAAAAAAAAAAGAATGGGTACAAAGGGCCTACTCACCTCTATTACAACATATCAATAATCCTTGTTGCATTTCTTGTTATATAGGTTTTACCATATCTGTTCCAGACAAATCCCTCAGGGAAATTGTTTTGTTTGATCCCAAGAGCCTTATTGTCTGTCTCTATGAAACAACTGCCTTATGTATCTACAAGATGGAGTTGTTAAAAAGTTAGTTAGTGGAAATCAATACTCCCACTTCAGTCCCTTTCTTAATTGGAGGAATAATCTGTTGTTGCCTTCCCAGAATTCTATATCAGTTAATATTTATTAGAGAAGATAGGGAAATGCCGAAGGTTTCCAAATGTCCAATTTTAATCAGGTCAAGGGTAAATTTGGCTCACCTCCAATTTAAAAATAGTACATTTGGATCTCTCCATTTGCACACATGGTCTCAATTATACTCTAATGTAATGGTGACATAACACAAAATATATCCTGTCATATGTTTCAATTATCCACTAGAGAACATCTGTACTCTGCACATTTTACCTTTGGGTCTTTTTTCTGTCTATTCCCAATGTGTACTTCACGTTAAATGTCTATATCCAGTCATCTCCACAAGTTTTGCATATTCCTCATAAACATTTTTCATATGCCATCGTCTAAGACCTTGACTCCTCCTCTCAGGTGTTTTGCTAGAAGATCCCTGTCTTCAGTTAATTGTTCTCAGATGGTTTTCTATTTAAAAACGGTGGGGGGGGGGATTTAGCCCCTCATCAACTGTTTTGTCTAATTTGTGATTCTCATAATTAAATTTTAATGAATCCAAAATAGGATAAATGAAGCAAATCTTATGACTAGAGTTGAAGTTTGTTTCAACCACTCAACCATTGATGATATGCCACCGTTTCTTAATAGCAACACTGTCAATTTTCTTTCATTTTTAATTTCATTTTCTAATAGCCACTTAAATAATTTCACCTGGTTTAGTCCTTCCTTCTTTTCTTTATTTTCGCTTTAATGTTCCCCTTTTAAGAAGGAGGTTGTTGAAGTGCAGATAGTACCAATTTTTACTGATCATCTAAAACATGTATGCTGGCTACTCCTGTGTATTTGCTTGCCACTCCCAAAGCCAAGTTACATAAAGTAACAGAGATTTGGGGATGCATGGTTTGTATCATTAGTACCAAATTAAGGTCTATCTTTTATTATCACATTGTTGGTATAGTTCTGTCTCTGTCAACATTCCCACTGTTGTGGAAAGAACATGTTATTTTTTTAGTTGGAGAGGGAATAGAGAAGTTTGTCCCAGGGTAAATTTGCTAGATTTCCACCTTCACCCACCGCATTACAAGTTAATTGTAATGCAGTCTAGAAGTGTCTACTCACAAAAGTTTGTAGCCACATTGGGAATACAATAATTCCTTCCATTTAGGAAGAATCTAAGATAAGCGATGTACTCTACTGATCATTTATTCTGAGAATTCACATTAGCAATAATGCACTGGTCTGCTAGTACTCCTATTTAAATTGCCCCAACTCTTTAACAGAATACAAACTATTTTGTTTACCAGGTTATGGTCCCTATCTACCTGTAGAGTCTTTCGGGTTATGGAGAGTTGCAACTTGTCATATGAATAAATATCTGCTCAAGTAGCAACAACAAAAGCACCGAAGGTTTTCCACTAAGTGGAAGAAGCCATACTATTTACTTTCCTTTGTTTTAGTTTCCATCTTTATTCCACTTTAGCTGTTTTTGTTTTGGTTTACCAGCACTGTCACTACAGTTAGGAATAGTCTAGTTATTTCCCCACTTTATTTGGTGCTTATTTCATACTTTAACCAATTCCCAGGCCTATTGTCTAAATAATTCGTCGTATTTGCCCACATCTAAGCTCTGCAGGGATGCATAAGCAGATATTCTGGAATCAAAGTATCATGTTGTTTTTCCAACCTGCATGGGTCTAAAAAAACTTCCCACTGCTGTAACCGATCTGCACCACCACAAAATATTAAATTGTAAAATAAAGGAATAAATAAAATAAGAATGAGACAGGGAGAGACAGGGAGGAGAAAGACAGAGAAAGGGAGGGAAGGAAAAATGAAAAGAAAGAAAAAATCTCCAATTTTACACCACATGGAGCTTTCTTACTGGGTATTGGAGGACACAATCTCATCAGTTCTGGTAGGTAATAATCAGATGTAGATTCCTAAGACCCCCATTTGCTACACTGGAATACGTTTTGGATTTAGAGTCTGAGATCCAAATTTGTGAGACAGGAAAGTCACTTAGGAAAAGGATCTTTTAATTTTTTTTGTACCTCACTAGTCAATAGTCACATTTATTTGCTACTTATTCCCTATCCTAATGTCCTTTTATTTTCCCTTCATAGTCAACTATTCTATTGCATTTTATAAAGATACTTTTATTTGTTCTTTAAACATTGTTTAGGAGTTTTAGTTTAATTGCACTGTGTAATAGATCCCATAATTTTATTTGCTTTTATACTTAAATGAATTTTAAAATATCTACCCATATTGCTTATGAATATCAACAGTGTTCAACCATATGCTTCATTAAATTGTCCTTATCCATTGCCCTTGGGATGGGCAACTAGATGTTCTCTCATGCCTCACTACCACAATCTATAATAGTATATACACTCTTATTACTATGTGTAAGAATTTCTCTGGGTAAGTTCCAAAAAATAAGATTCCTGGATCATAGTGTTCACATGCTTAATTTGACCAAATACTGCCAGATGGCTTTCCAGAATGATTGCATTAGCCTTTTTCATTGCCAGCAGTGCATGAAGCTTCTACATTCCACACCCTGACAATACATGGTATTATCCAACTCCATAACTTTACCAATCTGAAAAATTCAAAGAATAGAGCAATGTTGTTTTAATACAACATTAATTAATGGAATGGGTTTAAGCTCTATTTTTGTTTTACACTTCACCTTTATTTTTTTATGAATTAGGTTCTGTTTTTGTTTTTACTTACTCTCTGTTGGTTCCTCCTTTTCCTTATAGGATTTAGGAGTTTTTATATAATCTAGATATTAGCCCTTATTCGTTTTAGGTATTGCAAATATCTTCTCTAAATATGTCATGTGTCAATTAATTCTATCTTGGCATCATTGAACAGAAATCCTTAATTTTAATTTAACCATCTATAAATTTTATTCTTCATGGTTTGTACCCTCAGGGCCTTGTTTAAGAAATCACATTTCAAAAGAGTTTAACTTGGATGTTTATGAACTGTTTATCAGATAAATATTAGAGTAATTTTACAGAGTTCTTTATTTCCAGCTGAAATTTGGACTGAAATTGCATTGAATTTATAAATTTATCTTAGAAAAAATAAAATATTCATGTTATTAACTCAACCAAACCAATAAAATGGGAAATACTTTCAAGTCTTCTCCATTACTTTTTGTGCAACTCTTTTTTCTTTTTTTTAAGTTCATTTATTTTAAGAGAGAGCGTGAGCAGAGGAGGGGCAGAGAGAGATGGGAGACAGAATCCCAAGCAGGCTCCTTGCTGTCAGTGCAGGGCCTGACACAGGATTCAATCTCATGAACAGCGAGATCCTGACCTGAGCCAAAACCAAGTGTCTGGACGCTTACCTGACTGAGTCACTCAGGCGCCTCTGTGTAACTCTTAATATAATTACAACATTTATTTATTATTATTACATCGTATGTATTCAAGTTAATTCCTAATTTAGTTTTTGTGACTCATGTGTTACTTGCATGTTCTACTTGGATATTACCGTTTTGACAAACACAACTGAGTTCTGTAATTTGGTCTTCTGTCAGTCTTTTTTAATGGTCTTATTTGTTCCCGGGTTTAATCTTTTTTCTCTGTCAATGAGTGGCAATGGGACTGTCTGGTCTGGCTGGTTCATACGGTAGAGCATGTGACTCTTGATCTCAGAGTTGTAAGTTTGAGGCCCACATTGGATGTAGAGATTACTTAAAGATAAAATCTTAAAAAAAAAAAAGATGAATAGCAATGAACCCCAGGGCTAAGAGCCTCAGGCACTCCAGAAATATAGTCAACCATCTCTGTCTGCTGACTTAACTGGCAATGTCTCTGAACAAAGTCTCAGTCATAAAGCACTTACAGAAAAAACAAAAAACAAACCTGGAAGTATTATTACACTGTAATTCATCAGCTCTGAGTAGAAGTTAGTTCCTTCTTCAGGAGTCCTTTATTCAGCCCTGATATTTTCATACCAACATGAAAATGAGTGTTTGAACTTATGGGAAAGATGTAAGAACAGAACTTAAAAGTTCTTCTCCAAACTCCATCTCCACTGCTGATCTGGGGGTGCTCTGTCACCAGCTGCCACCACTGCACACAGGTTCTGGGCAGTCCTTGATCAACTTTGCAGGTACTCAGGTTTACATTTACTATTCAGATCCGTGCCTCTATCTCACTTCTGTAGTTTAGTTAGGACTGCTATCGAGGGAAGCACTCAACAGTTCATGCTAAATCACCATTTCATGAACAGGAAGACCTTATGTTTGAACTTTCGACTTATTCCTCATAATTGTGTGAAGATTTAAAAATTGTGAAAGTTAAAATGCGTTGTTAATGTAACTACAAAATGGTCTTAGTTTATATAATGATTAAAAGTAAACCAATTTAGGGGTCTCAGGGTGGCTCAGTCCGTTGAGTGTCTGACTTCAGCTCAGGTCACGATCTTGCAGTTCGTGAGTTTGAGCCCCTATGTCTAACTCCGTGCTGACAGCTCAGAGCCTGGAGCCTGCTTTGGATTCTGTGTCTTCCTCTCTCTCTGCCCCTCCCCCTATGGTACTATGTCTCTCTCTATCTCTCAAAAATACATAAATCTTAAAAACTTACAAAAAAGTAAACCAATTTATTGTTAGGAGTTTGCAAGCTCAACTATCAGGGAAAAAGGTAATAAAAGATAATTTTCTTCTCCTTTAACAAATCTTTCCAGATTTTCATTTCTGTATTAAACTGCTCCAATAGAATATAGTGTTTCGCCTAATTATGTGTCCATTGCCTAAGATTCAGATTGACAATTTTTAAATATTTCTGTGTCAATATTACTTCAGGGCAGTGATTTGATTGTAAGTGTCTCTGTATACTAGGCCTGAGAACAAAGCCTACCAGATAAAGCAACACACTGTGTGTGTGTGTGTGTGTGTGTGTGTGTATACACACACATGTATATATGTATGTAATATATAAATAACATAAATTATGACCACACATTTGCTGATGAATTATCATAGAACAAGAAAAAATCATATTGTGGGTATTTTATACATTATTACAATGCATTATTAGGATTAAAAGTGATAAATCTTACTATTTATATTAGATCCTGGCCCTGCTAGTTACTTAGAAACTACATAATTTGAGTCAATAGAATTAACCTCCCTTTTAGTTTCTTCATGTAAGAAGAGGGTAGGGATAAAACCTACTTGGTATACTGTGTATGTGCTGACTTGTAAAAACAACTCAGTATAGATGGACTTCTATAAAACAACTAGTGCTGACTCTTCACAAATGTCAATGTCAACAAAGAAATCATAGCTGAAGCATTTTTTCTAGATTTAAGGAAAGCTAAAGACCCATGAAAACTTAACACATTTCATGTTCTTATCTTGTATCCCAGATTTTTTAAACAGTTAAAAAGGATACTTTGAGAACCGAGGAAATGTTAATATTGATTTTCTATGAGAAAATAATTAATGTTTAATGATTAATATTGTATTAACCAAGATGATAGTTACATTTCCATGTTTGACTAAAGTTTATACGGAGGCTTCTTCCTGCCTCTAGGCCTCTGACCTACCTCATACTCCAGCCCCTGAGAGAATCCAGAAGCCCTAACCAAAGAGATCCCTTCTCTCCCTTTCTTTAGAGGATTTTCTTTAGAAAACTTGTAATTGCAAATTCTTTTTCTGCTTCTTTGAGATGTAAATCTTTTTAAAGCCTCTTGTCAGTGTTATAAAGGAAGACTTTCTCAAGGACCTTGGGACCATCCCTTTGAAATGTAATCATCAAGGAAGGTAGAGACCCTATCTCCCAGTCTCTGTGGGAGAGTAGGCACCTAACTTTGGTGGGTGTCTTGCTTCAAGCTATAAAACCATGTCCTGTCATGAAGATAAGAGAGTTTACTTTTCCTTTTGGTAAGGCCAATTAGCAAACAGAGAAGGCCTCCCTCAGCTCTTAAAAACTCCAGTTTTTGTTTTTGTTTTTGTTTTCCAGTGGAGTTGAATTCTGTGTTCTGGTCTCTCTCTACTATTGCAAAAACCTTGAATAATTTTTTTCTTACTCTGTTTACTTTTGGCTGGTATAATTTTTGCTTTACTAGTATTAGCATGAACTTTTCTGAGTTTGTTAATTGTATTATGACTATGTAGGACAATGCCCTTGTTATTAAAAGGTACTTTAAGTCTTTAGAGGCAAAATATTGAATAATATACAACTACCTAATGGTTTGGTGAAATGGCAGTGTGTGTGTGTGTGTGTGTGTGTGTGCACATGTAAGACCCAAAACCAGAGACAAGAAGAGGGAGGGGGTGGGGAGGGAGAGGATTAGAGAGGGAGAGAATGAGGGAAGGAGAGGGAAATGCTGTTTAATGATTAGAAGGTGAAATAGAGTAGACACAGGCTTTATGAGACAGTGTATATAATCCATTACCACATCTGCTATAGTGACTCTTCAGGAATAGTCCTCTTTATCCCTTATTAATTACAAGAAAAGCTTTATTTTTATTTAGGAGCTCACCTTTTTTTTTCTTATAGAAAAAATAAATTGATCAAGCATACATCTAAGTATTGTAGTATATAATTATGTTACCTGTAATCTATGCCTTGGCGTAGTTACCATTTGAAATACATTAGTAGAATCAGCATAACAGACTTGTTTCCTGAGCAAATCAAATATCATTATTGAAGTCTGTACCACAGAGTATGCCAATTACCCTGAGCTATTAGAAATAAGTTTTTACTGGTGAAATAAATGGTTCAAAAAAGTAGTTGGGATTCACTGTTCTTGTTTTTAAGAGTATTGGTTTTGTAGGACTCATTCTTGTTGTATGAATCAGCTATAAGAAACTGGAAAACAGAGCATTCTACTATCTCTTTGGCAGGGATCAGACTCTAAATCCTCTTAGTACTGGCTATCTCCTACTTCACAAAGGTCACTGTCTCCTGACCTGATTTCTTCCTCTGGATGTAGTGTTGGCTTTCACTAAACCTACTAAAAACAGGTATAATGCATTAATGACAGACTTTGATCCAAGACTTGCTTTTATTATAACATTCTGCATGTTGGTGAAATTGGGAAATACCTCTGTATAGCCTACCACTACAAGACACTATTATTTACCAAAATAACTTGACAATTGTGAACCATCACTAGATTGACTCTGTTTTGTTTGTAACAGTAGCTCATAACACTGTTGTGAGAACTGAAACACAATACATATATGTTGCTCATAATATTACCTATTAGATTTTAAAAATTCAATAAGTTTCAGGTATTATTTCAGGTTCACATTAAAGATATTTGCTACTTCATACCAAAAATCTTGATATTTATGAAAAATCCAGTCCTGTCACCCAAACAAACTTTTTAGTAATACACTTTATCAGTCAGCATTACTGGATTACTGAATTCCCCCAGATGGACCAACAGAAGGGACCACTTACAGATTTATTGTCAGGGTTAGAAGAAGACTAAAGGCATCATGAGATATCCAGAAAAAAGCAACCATGGGATGCTATTCTACATCCAAGTCTATAATGTTGAGAGGAGAAAACATTGTTACAAGAATGTACTAAAGAGTAGACATTGAAGAGCTATATTCCTGGCAGCAAAAAAACTACTTCTGGAGATTATGTGCAAAAATGAGAATAGGAAAGAAGTGGCTCCCCTCCCCTGCCCCACCCCCCGACCTCTGGTCTCCTGTCAGTAACTTCCATATTCTAAATAAAACAGGTGGGGCGCCTGGGTGGCGCAGTCGGTTAAGCGTCCGACTTCAGCCAGGTCACGATCTCGCGGACCGTGAGTTCGAGCCCCGCGTCAGGCTCTGGGCTGATGGCTCGGAGCCTGGAGCCTGTTTCCGATTCTGTGTCTCCCTCTCTCTCTCTGCCCCTCCCCCATTCATGCTCTGTCTCTCTCTGTCCCAAAAATAAAAAAATAAAAAAATAAAAAAAAACAAAACAAAACAGGAAGGCCAGGGGCAATGGAGAGATGACATAGCCCACAGAGTTCCTTCCCCAGGACTTACCAGCAAGGCAATGAAAAATGAATAATCTATGTATAATGCAATTAAAATATAAATAGTCCACATACTTTTATTGTCATGTGCAAATTACGTGAAGTGGGGTCAAAAAATTCTAAATAGATGGCAAACTATATAAGCTATTCTCTAATATTTTTGTTTGTTTAACAGTAACACAAATATTTAGAACCAGAATTACTGGCAATTAATGTTTTGTGACAGGTTAGTTCAAGCTTCAGCCCAAACTGTTAACGCACCTTACGTATTTGTAAATAATGTTTTCATGCACCAAGGCTCTAAATTTCAATGACTATATAAATATCTACACTGATGTGGACATTTTTTTCTTCAATGTCTCATTTTACAATGTCTGGTACTTCTCTGTCTAAAACAAATGAGTTCTCATTTGACAGGTGATAAAATAAAAGCTTCATTTGCCATGACATTAAGAAAAGTTCTTTGTTGTTATTTTCTGTCACTGTTTCTGCATCAGGCTGCCGCCCCCCCTTTCATCCAAGTCAATAGTCTGTAGAATGTAATCGATTTTATGGTTCTATTTTCCTAAAACTTAACTTATGGGAATTAATATTTTATATAGGTTTGTATTGGTTACAGAGAAATAAGAGGTGGTGCATTTAGGGAAAGCACATTAGCCACAGTTAAATAGAGCATTCCACTGAATGGCATATCTGATATCTATTCTGTACTGGATCTTGCTAACTATATTTTCAGAGGGTGTTTTATTTTTTTTTTTTATTTTTATTTTTTTTTAATATATGAAATTTACTGTCAAATTGGTTTCCATACAACACCCAGTGCTCATCCCAAAAGGTGCCCTCCTCAATACCCATCACCCACCCTACCCTCCCTCCCACCCCCCATCAACCCTCAGTTTGTTCTCAGCTTTTAACAGTCTCTAATGCTTTGGCTCTCTCCCACTCTAACCTCTTTTTTTTTTTTTTTTTTTTTCCTTCCCCTCCCCCATGGGTTTCTGTTATGTTTCTCAGGATCCACATAAGAGTGAAACCATATGGTATCTGTCTTTCTCTGTATGGCTTATTTCACTTAGCATCACACTCTCCAGTTCCATCCACGTTGCTACAAAAGGCCATATTTCATTTTTTCTCATTGCCACGTAGTATTCCATTGTGTATATAAACCACAATTTCTTTATCCATTCATCAGTTGATGGACATTTAGGCTCTTTCCATAATTTGGCTATTGTTGAGAGTGCCGCTATAAACATTGGGGTACAGGTGCCCCTATGCATCAGTACTCCTGTATCCCTTGGATAAATTCCTAGCAGTGCTATTGCTGGGTCATAGGGTAGGTCTATTTTTAATTTTCTGAGGAACCTCCACACTGCTTTCCAGAGCGGCTGCACCAATTTGCATTCCCACCAACAGTGCAAGAGGGTTCCTGTTTCTCCACATCCTCTCCAGCATCTATAGTCTCCTGATTTCTTCATTTTGGCCACTCTGACTGGCGTGAGGTGGTATCTGAGTGTGGTTTTGATTTGTATTTCCCTGATAAGGAGCGACGTTGAACATCTTTTCATGTGCCTGTTGGCCATCCGGATGTCTTCTTTAGAGAAGTGTCTATTCATGTTTTCTGCCCATTTCTTCACTGGGTTATTTGTTTTTCAGGTGTGGAGTTTGATGAGCTCTTTATAGATTTTGGATACTAGCCCTTTGTCCGATGTGTCATTTGCAAATATCTTTTCCCATTCCGTTGGTTGCCTTTTAGTTTTGTTGGTTGTTTCCTTTGCTGTGCAGAAGCTTTTTATCTTCATAAGGTCCCAGTAATTCACTTTTGCTTTTAATTCCCTTGCCTTTGGGGATGTGCCGAGTAAGAGATTGCTACGGCTGAGGTCAGAGAGGTCTTTTCCTGCTTTCTCCTCTAAGGTTTTGATGGTTTCCTGTCTCACATTCAGGTCCTTTATCCATTTTGAGTTTATTTTTGTGAATGGTGTGAGAAAGTGGTCTAGTTTCAACCTTCTGCATGTTGCTGTCCAGTTCTCCCAGCACCATTTGTTAAAGAGACTGTCTTTTTTCCATTGGATGTTCTTTCCTGCTTTGTCAAAGATGAGTTGGCCATACGTTTGTGGGTCTAGTTCTGGGGTTTCTATTCTATTCCATTGGTCTATGTGTCTGTTTTTATGCCAATACCATGCTGTCTTGATGATGACAGCTTTGTAGTAGAGGCTAAAGTCTGGGATTGTGATGCCTCCTGCTTTGGTCTTCTTCTTCAAAATTACTTTGGCTATTCGGGGCCTTTTGTGGTTCCATATGAATTTTAGGATTGCTTGTTCTAGTTTCGAGAAGAATGCTGGTGCAATTTTGATTGGGATTGCATTGAATGTGTAGATAGCTTTGGGTAGTATTGACATTTTGACAATATTTATTCTTCCAATCCATGAGCAGGGAATGTCTTTCCATTTCTTTATATCTTCTTCAATTACCTGCATAAGCTTTCTATAGTTTTCAGCATACAGATCTTTTACATCTTTGGTTAGATTTATTCCTAGGTATTTTATGCTTCTTGGTGCAATTGTGAATGGGATCAGTTTCTTCATTTGTCTTTCTGTTGCTTCATTGTTAGTGTATAAGAATGCAACTGATTTCTGCACATTGATTTTGTATCCTGCAACTTTGCTGAATTCATGTATCAGTTCTAGCAGACTTTTGGTGGAGTCTATCGGATTTTCCATGTATAATATCATGTCATCTGCAAAAAGCGAAAGCTTGACTTCATCTTTGCCAATTTTGATGCCTTTGATTTCCTTTTGTTGTCTGATTGCTGATGCTAGAACTTCCAGCACTATATTAAACAGCAGCGGTGACAGTGGGCATCCCTGTCGTGTTCCTGATCTCAGGGAAAAAGCTCTCAGTTTTTCCCCGTTGAGGATGATGTTAGCTGTGGGCTTTTCATAAATGGCCTTTATGATCTTTAAGTATGTTCCTTCTATCCCGACTTTCTCAAGGGTTTTTATTAAGAAAGGGTGCTGGATTTTGTCAAAGGCCTTTTCTGCATCGATTGACAGGATCATATGGTTCTTCTCTTTTTTGTTGTTAATGTGATGTATCACGTTGATCGATTTGCGAATGTTGAACCAGCCCTGCATCCCAGGAATGAATCCCACTTGATCATGGTGAATAATTCTTTTTATATGCTGTTGAATTCGATTTGCTAGTATCTTATTAAGAATTTTTGCATCCATATTCATCAGGGATATTGGCCTGTAGTTCTCTTTTTTTACTGGGTCTCTGTCTGGTTTAGGAATCAAAGTAATACTGGCTTCATAGAATGAGTCTGGAAGTTTTCCTTCCCTTTCTATTTCTTGGAATAGCTTGAGAAGGATAGGTATTATCTCTGCTTTAAATGTCTGGTAGAACTCCCCTGGGAAGCCATCTGGTCCTGGACTCTTATTTGTTGGGAGATTTTTGATAACCGATTCAATTTCTTCGCTGGTTATGGGTCTGTTCAAGCTTTCTATTTCCTCCTGATTGAGTTTTGGAAGAGTGTGGGTGTTTAGAAATTTGTCCATTTCTTCCAGGTTGTCCAATTTGCTGGCATATAATTTTTCATAGTATTCCCTGATAATTGTTTGTATCTCTGAGGGATTGGTTGTAATCATTCCATTTTCATTCATGATTTTATCTATTTGGGTCATCTCCCTTTTCTTTTTGAGAAGCCTGGCTAGAGGTTTGTCAATTTTGTTTATTTTTTCAAAAAACCAACTCTTGGTTTCGTTGATCTGCTCTACAGTTTTTTTAGATTCTATATTGTTTATTTCTGCTCTGATCTTTATTATTTCTCTTCTTCTGCTGGGTTTAGGCTGTCTTTGCTGTTCTGCTTCTAGTTCCTTTAGGTGTGCTGTTAGATTTTGTATTTGGGATTTTTCTTGTTTCTTGAGATAGGCCTGGATTGCAATGTATTTTCCTCTCAGGACTGCCTTCGCTGCATCCCAGAGCGTTTGGATTGTTGTATTTTCATTTTCGTTTGTTTCCATATATGTTTTAATTTCTTCTCTAATTGCCTGGTTGACCCACTCATTCGTTAGTAGGGTGTTCTTTAACCTCCATGCTTTTGGAGGTTTTCCAGACTTTTTCCTGTGGTTGATTTCAAGCTTCATAGCATTGTGGTCTGAAAGTATGCATGGTATAATTTCAATTCTTGTAAACTTATGAAGGGCTGTTTTGTGACCCAGTATATGATCTATCTTGGAGAATGTTCCATGTGCACTCGAGAAGAAAGTATATTCTGTTGCTTTGGGATGCAGAGTTCTAAATATATCTGTCAAGCCCATCTGATCCAATGTATCATTCAGGGCCCTTGTTTCTTTATTGACTGTGTGCCTAGATGATCTATCCATTTCTGTAAGTGGGGTGTTAAAGTCCCCTGCAATGACCACATTCTTATCAATAAGGTTGCTTATGTTTATGAGTAATTGTTTTATATATCTGGGGGCTCGGGTATTTGGCGCATAGACATTTATAATAGTTAGCTCTTCCTGGTGGATAGACCCTGTGATTATTATATAATGCCCTTCTTCATCTCTTGTTACAGCCTTTAATTTAAAGTCTAGTTTGTCTGATATAAGTATGGCTACTCCAGCTTTCTTTTGGCTTCCAGGAGCATGATAAATAGTTCTCCATCCCCTCACTCTCAATCTAAAGGTGTCCTCAGATCTAAAATGAGTCTCTTGTAGACAGCAAATAGATGGGTCTTGTTTTTTTATCCATTCTGATACCCTATGTCTTTTGGTTGGCGCATTTAATCCGTTTACATTCAGTGTTATTATAGAAAGATATGGGTTTAGAGTCATTGTGATGTCTGTATGTTTTATGCTTGTAGTGATGTCTCTGGTCCTTTGTCTCACAGGATCCCCCTTAGGATCTCTTGTAGGGCTGGTTTCGTGGTGACAAATTCCTTCAGTTTTTGTTTGTTTGGGAAGACCTTTATCTCTCCTTCTATTCTAAATGAGAGACTTGCTGGATAAAGGATTCTCGGCTGCATATTTTTTCTGTTTAGCACACTGTAGATATCGTGCCAAGCCTTTCTGGCCTGCCAAGTTTCAAAGGAGAGATCAGTCACGAGTCTTATAGGTCTCCCTTTATATGTGAGGGCACGTTTATCCCTTGCTGCTTTCAGAATTTTCTCTTTATCCTTGTATTTTGCCAGTTTCACTATGATATGTCGTGCAGAAGATCGATTCAAGTTACGTCTGAAGGGAGTTCTCTGTGCCTCTTGGATTTCAATGCCTTTTTCCTTCCCCAGTTCAGGGAAGTTCTCAGCTATAATTTGTTCAAGTACCCCTTCAGCACCCTTCCCTCTCTCTTCCTCCTCTGGGATACCAATTATGCGTATATTATTTTTTTTTAGTGTATCACTTAGTTCTCTAATTTTCCCCTCATACTCCTGGATTTTTTTATCTCTCTTTCTTTCAGCTTCCTCTTTCTCCATAACTTTATCTTCTAGTTCACCTATTCTCTCCTCTGCCTCTTCAAGCCGAGCCATCGTGGATTCCATTTTGTTTTGCAATTCGTTTAAAGCGTTTTTCAACTCCTCGTGACTGTTCCTTAGTCCCTCTATCTTTGTGGCAAGAGATTCTCTGCTGTCCTGTATACTGTTTTCAAGCCCTGCGATTAATTTTATGACTATTATTCTAAATTCACTTTCTGTTATATTATTTAAATCCTTTTTGATCAGTTCATTAGCTGTTGTTATTTCCTGGAGATTCTTCTGAGGGGAATTCTTCCGTTTGGTCATTTTGGAGAGTCCCTGGCGTGGTGAGGACCTGCAGTGCACTTCCCCTGTGCTGTGGTGTATAACTGGAGTTAGTGGGCGGGGCCGCAGTCCGACCCGATGTCTGCCCCCAGCCCCACCGCTGGGGCCACAGTCAGACTGGTGTGTGCCTTCTCTTCCCCTCTCCTAGGGGCGGGATTCACTGTGGGGTGGCGTGTCCCGTCTGGGCTACTTGCACACTGCCAGGCTTGTGTTGCTGGGGATCTGGCGTATTAGCTGGGGTGGGTAGGCAAGGTGCACGGGGGCTGGAGGGGCAGGCTTAGCTCGCTTCTCCTTAGGTGATCCACTTAAGGAGGAGCCCTGTGGCAGCGGGAGGGAGTCAGATCCGCTGCCGGAGGTTTGGCTCCGCAGAAGCACAGAGTTGGGTGTTTGCGCGGAGCGAGCAAGTTCTCTGGCAGGAACTGGTTCCCTTTGGGATTTTGGCTGGGGGATGGGCGGGGGAGATGGCGCTGGCGCCTTTGTTCCCCGCCAAGCTGAGCTCTGCCGTCCGGGGGCTCAGCAGCTCTCCCTTCCTTTGTCCTCCAGCCTTCCCGCTTTCCGAGCAGAGCTGTTAACTTATGACCTCCCAGACGCTAAGTCGCGCTTGCTGTCGGAACACAGTCTGTCCGGCCCCTCCGCTTTTGCCAGCCAGACTCGGGGGCTCTGCTTGGCCGGCGAGCCGCCCCTCCGCCCCGGCTCCCTCCCGCCAGTCCGTGGAGCGCGCACCGCCTCGCCGCCCTTCCTACCCTCTTCCGTGGGCCTCTAGTCTGCGCTTGACTCCGGAGACTCCGTTCTGCTAATCCTCTGGCGGTTTTCTGGGTTCTTTAGGCAGGTGTAGGTGGAATCTAAGTGATCGGCAGGACGCGCTGTGAGCCCCGCGTCCTCCTACGCCGCCATCTTCCGGCACTCCTCTCAGAGGGTGTTTTAAACATGATAGTGGGATGCACCAGTTTGAGTATGATTGAATGTTAGAAAGGGCAAGGGGAAAAAAATCATTTAAACATTTAGGGGATATAAATGCAGTTTTTCACTGTAGAGAAGAAAATAAAATATAGACATTTAGCAAATGAGGTTTCTAGTCCTGGAATTATTTTTTTAAATATATTTTTATTCGAATGAGAAAGCATTGGAAATTTCACCTTATTGGATGATAGGCATTTTTGAATTATTTTAAACATATTAAACTTTGTACTGAGATGTTATTAAATCATTCTAAAACAGTTTGATCCTTTCTGGTCTTGTTTTTAAAACTTCCTAGGAATCACAATAGCAGTGTTTCGTCCATAGCCAATTATTCTCTACTTCTGAAACAAAATGCTTCTAACCCTTCTGAATGCCCAATCTGATGCTCAGTGAATCAATGTTTTCGAGGATGGTTGGTGGGAAGAGGCACGATTTTCACTCTTATGTGAATACTGAGTACTGTCCTCTCTAATATATTCTGGACATTCTTTCCAAGCATCAGGTTGTTAGTACCTTACCCATGTGTTCTGGGCACTATTCTTCTGCATATTTGGAAATGACCCTTTGTAAATTTCCAGAACTCCCTCTCCACCCAAGTCTCTCCCCTCTGGTATGATGTTCAGTGAACTCATGTCACTTCACTGTCCTTGACCATCCAGGCAATCTTCTCAGCCCAGGGAGCTCAATGGACCTCATCTGAATTATCCATCCCTGCACCACAGCTTGGAAACTCTCTTGAGGTAGTAAGTTTTGGCAATAGAAGGACTCACATTATTTTTTTGTCTGTCAGAGATCATTGTCCTTCATTGTCTCATGTTCAGTGTCTTGAACAATGTTGGTTCATGTATTTTGTCTGATTTATTGTCTCACATGGATATATTTTTTATATCCTTTTGGTCAGAAACAGAAGTCTCTAGCATATTTAAAATCTGTATTTTCTAACTTCTTCCTACTAAAATATACAAATGCAATTGATTTTTTTGTGTAGGTTGGCCTTGCATCCCATGATCTTCCTAAATTCATATCTAAGTTCTAATAGTTGCTTCTGATTTTAAGGAAAAATGTCCATTATTTCATTATTAAATAGAATGGTGGGGTGGCTATTGTGTTTTCACAGATGCTCTTTGCCAGGTTGAGTAAATTATAGTGTTTCCTTAGTTTTCTGAGAATTTAATTTATATCATTAATAGGTGACATTGTATTATATTATTTCTCTGAACGTTTAAGAAGATCATAAGTCTTTGTCCTTTAAGCTATTATGTTTAATCTACCAATATTACAAATTACATTAATTGATTTTCAGATATTAAATAAATCTCACATTTCTAGAGTTCATTCCCCTTTTTCAAATTGTATTGTTACTTGTAAAAAGAATTCAACTTTCCAATATTTGGGTGAATATATGTGTATACATATACATATATATATATATATATGTATATGTATACACATATACTGTATATGTATATATATATTCATGAGAGGTATCGGCCAGTTATTTTCTCTTCCTGTCCTTTGTAATGTTTACAATTTTGCTGGCCTCATGGATCAAAATGGAAAGTGTTTCCATTGATATATTTCATAATAAGGATTGCATAGTGAAAAGTTACTCCATTTCCCATAATTTTACATGTCTTTTGATTCAGTTGTCAATGGCAAATTATAACACTTGCTAAATTCCTCTCATTATTGTTGTTATATAAAGTAAAGTCCCTTGACTAGGGCCTTCATTAGGAAAAGGAGTAAATATAACTTTTATATATCACTGCTCTTATGAATTTTTATGTTTGCTTGCATTCCTGGTAATAGCAATGGATTTTCCTGAATAATTTTAATATAAAATTCACTTATAATTATATTCACTTAATTACATAAGTAAATTTTTTAAATATTAAAGAATAAATATTGAGGATGGCATGAAGAAAAGACACAATTTGTTAAAGCAGCATATAACAATAGAAACTTGGGAAACACTCCATTAGTACACTGTATCCTTATACTAACTGCAAATTAATCAAAACATGCTAATTTTATTGATAAGGAAATGAGGATTAGAGAGGATAAATAACTTCTTCAACCTCATAAAGCAAGCAAGTGACAAAGATAGGATATAAATGTAGTTCCTCCTGTCTTTAGAGCTTAACCTATTAACTGATACTCTATTTCTAAATTATTTTGCTGGAAATTTTTTTCTTCTTAAGAAATAAGAAATCACATCCATAGTTTTATAATATCAACTGACCAGGTATTCCCAGAACTGATGTATTAACGGCACATAGACAAAACTTAAAACTTTATTGTTTTTAAGTCGTGCTGAATCACGTGTAATGGCAAAATGCTTAGACCTATTTGAAGATTATGAAAATTAGATGTACTGGATAGACACATACACATGCTTTCTGAAACATCTGTTTGAGAAATGTTGAACAAAACTTTTAAAAAATGCTATTACATAAATATATTAAAAGTATATCTTTTTATATCATTCCATTAATATCAGAAATTTATTACTTATCTTTTGATAGGGACCGATACTACTGTAGCATTTTGCAGGATTTGCACAGTGGCCTAGGTAAAGGCTTATTCAGGAGGTAATCTGGCCCATGCCTGGTCTGCTGGTGATGAGTCCTTCATAGAGTTGGTCTTGAGCTTCCAAGACTTCCTCAGATTGTGGCAGAAAAGTCCACCTGTAAGGTAACATCCAGTCCTAAAAGGGATCTGGGTAGTTGGATTTTAGTTCTTGGTGCGGCCTATCAGGAAAAATTGGAAACATCAATTTGGAGGAAACTGAAAGAACTGAAAATTTGTAAAGGAACTAAAATAATTCAGACACAGAAACAGTATCCAGTCTAATTTATAGGACAATCTCAAAATCTTCCTCTCCCAAGAAGAGTGTGTTTTAGATTATGCATGGTTTTCTACTGAAACATAAAATTTCTCTCTACAGTCATTACCCCACATTTTTATTTAAAAGAAACTTCAAAGAAATGTATTCTTGATCATAAAATAAAACTTATCATATTTGGCCCTGATTATTTACATAGGTGTAGCAAGAATGGTAATTTCCCAAGTTGTCCTTTTCCAGTTTTCTATGTGGGAAGTTTTCATAAGAAATCTCAGATCGGACTTTTAAAAGCCTCCTGAAGCCAAGAAAACAATTCATGTGCTCACCATGACATTTTACCTATATTACCTATAATTATGGATGAAAACCTCTCTTCTAGAAGTCCTTAAAATATCTTGATTCCTGGGGTTACCAAGAAGTGGCCTTCTTTATCTGTAAGACTCAGAACATATAAGTCCATGAGTACTTTAAGTCAGATACCAGGCCATTTTTCCCAAAAGAGCTTTGTAAGCATTGACTCCTTGAAGTCAGGTTTAGTTCCTTTAAAGTGTCTGGTTATATCTATTAGAATATCATTCTCAAATATGACATTTCAGGTAAGGCCTTGGATACATATCTGATATTTCTAATCAAGTTCTACTGGTAAGAAGGATAGATTCACACTGAGCCTATGAAAACAAGCATATTGCTATGTATAAAACTTAGTAATAGTTCCCATATCCTGCAGGGATCAGACAAGGAGGAAAACATATGATTTAAAAAATGTTTAACTTCTGTCTACTAAATTATTATAATTTATAGATAGTTTAAGGAAAAAGAGAAAAGACTTCCTTTTATATACAGAAAATGTAACATTAAAAGATCAATAATATTTCGGGGCGCCTGGGTGGCGCAGTCGGTTAAGCGTCCGACCTCAGCTCAGGTCACGATCTCGCAGTCTGTGAGTTCGAGCCCCACGTCGGGCTCTGGGCTGATGGCTCAGAGCCTGGAGCCTGCTTCCGATTCTGTGTCGCCCTCTCTCTCTGCCCCTCCCCTGTTCATGCTCTGTCTGTCTCTGTCTCAAAAATAAATAAACGTTAAAAAAAATTTAAAAAAAAAGATCAATAATATTTCAAACAAAACCCACAATCAGTTCATTCAGTCCTATGTAATTACTTCTTGTTCTGTTTCATCTTGGCTTAGCAGTCCCATGAACCTATTTGCTTCTAGGTTACTGTTCTGGAAAACCTAAATCAGTCCAACTAATATGGTCTTAAAGTTGTTTAAGTGATTTCTTAACATATAGATGATGCGTAGATGCCTGTACCCAAAATACATGGTATAGTACTTTTGACCAAGACATACACTCATGCCTGTGACTGATTGGAAAAGCTTTCAGAGAAGTGTCAGAGAAAAATAGTGGTAAACATTCAGAAGTATTTACTGCTAATACACCTGGAATGTTTGTCAAATGGTTTTGTTGTTCTTGGCTGGATTCCTCATATGTTGGGGTGTGGATAGTTGGCTATCGGCTTTTCTATGCTTCCTAGCCTAAGGCATGCCTGGATATCTGATGAGAGATGATAGACATGTGGAGTAGAGCCCAGTCACCCAATCTTGATGGCAGAAGCCACCAAGTCAAGAGTGATAGAGAAAGTTTAGGACGCAGGGATGGGTGAAGAATTAGAGCCATCAGTGAAATCAATCTATCACAAAGAACATAAAGTGATTCAGTATGTGTAAAGAAATTACATATGTTTAACAAATGAGTGAAATTTATTCTTTCTTGAATTGTGTAGGAGCCATGGAATGCCTCATATTCTTTCCTATACTTCTTCGTTAAGTATTTATAGATTACCAAAAGCTGTTCAATGTACTCTGGGCTGAAAATAAATAATATCTTTACTCAAGAAGCATATAATCTTTAGGGGTTGCAAATGCTATAACGCATGGTAACCCATTGTATGAGTGGCATAAAAATACAATGGGAGTTCAGAGAATGGAACAATCCTTGCTCACTACTGGAGGATGGGGATTGCAAAATGCTTCTTTGCAGGTGACATGTTAGCTGAAGCTTGACAGATAAATAGGATTTCAATAGGTAGAAATGACAGGGCTTAGCTATTGCAGAAAAAAAATGAGTGAATAAATGAAGGCAATAAACTATGAAGGCACGTTTTGGAGAAAATCAATGACTATAGGGAACTCTAGATGTAGGTGCAAGAGTTAAATTAGATCTGTACCAACTTTATATAAACCCTGGAATTTTTTCGTGAAGTTGCCATCATTTTTTCATGCCTGCTATATTTTTTCTCATGAAATTTGAGGACATATGAAAACACAATCTAGTTATTTTAAAATTCTAACTGCTTAAATTTGTGGAAGATTTTGAGTTTATACTGCTTATTTTTTCCCCAAGTTTACATTTTATTTTAAATGTCAAATGCATCACATGTCATATCTGCATGAATATTTAAAATTATTACATGACCCCAAATTTGCATTGCCAAAAAACACTTAATCATTGACATTCAAACCATTTAAAAAATTATCATTACGGAAAAGGCAGCAAATAGATCACAAAATATGAAAAGCACAGCTTATATTTCATTTCAAAAGAGTTGTCAGCATTGGGGTTAGTATTCCAGAAAAGACCAACCTAAGGAGCCTTCTGAGGACAACTTAAGAATTAAGAGAAAGATGCTAATGAAAAGTATGAGGACTTTGGGAGGAAAATATATTCTTGGTTTTGTGTCACAAAGATGCAGAGAAATGCGTTGCACAACATCCTTTAAAGACCCTAATAATCAGCCAGGTTTTAATTATTCTTACCGCATTAGTTTGAAATACAATTCTCTTAAAATTTAGTACTCTTTGAGGCTCTCAGCTTGTGGCCTGTTTTTATTTTCATTGTTATCATTGTGTTTATTTTTTATTTATTTTCAGAAATAAATCAAATATATTGACCAAGTCAGGGCAGATCTCAAAAATGTGTCAGAAAACTCAAAATTGGCATTTAAAAATTATATTTAGGGCTTTGCATATCATTTATGAGACAACATTTTGCTAGTTCTGTTTTTATTCTATTTTATGAACACATGGATTAAATGTTTACTATTGAAATATTATATTAAACGGGTATGTATGTTTCTCTATTCTTTCAGGAGAAGGGGAGAGTGCTCATGGTAAAATAAACATTGGGTATCATTGGCATACATTGACTGGATGAATCAACAAGGCAGCTGACCACTACATGAAACTAATTTCACAGCTAGAAAAGAGGCTTTGTCCAGAATTCAACAGTAAAGAAGTAATGAAAAGCATGTTATCGTACAATTTTTTTTTTTTACTAGAAGTTACTTTGATTTGATTATAACATTTTTCTTCTTTTAGGTAAAAGAAATCTGTAATTTTACTTCCCTTTTCAGTCACACAGAATATAGGCAGAGCTAAATAAAAGAATGTAGTATTGGTTTTATTTCCCACAGTTACTCCAGAAGTGCCCTTTGCTGCTGATCTTCTGGTTATGGAACTCTGAATCACACTTGATGATAATTATTTTTCTTGCAAATTTATATGCATGGAAGCAATATTGGTGCAACAATGGAAAACTAATTTTCTATGAAAGATAGAAATTATTTATCTGCTCTGAAGTAGAATCAAATACATTTTCAAAATCATGGGGCTAAAATTGAATCCAAACTCTAACGAGATTGTGTGTATATATCTATTTGAATATGATCCGATTTTTAAAAAGTATGCAAGGGAATTAAAAGATGTAATAAAAGAAAAAATTGGCATCCTACATAGTTTAATCATATTACAGAAATTGCAGATAACACATATTAATGGGATTTTCCTTTAGATTATCAGACAATTTAAAAGATTCTGAGCAGAATTGGATTAGTCCTAACCAAAAGGTTATGGACATAGAAATTCACGGGGAGATGTCCCAGGACAAAATACTTCTGTGTCCTTCATTCAGAAAAACCAAAAAAAGAAAAATGAAATTTACTTTATATGTAAGCAGGTAGTTGGTTTTCCTGTAGTCCAGCCTTAAATCTAAACTACACTAACTTCATTATAGCTTCAAATTAAAATTATAACTATATTATCAAATACTATTTTACCAGTGAAGCCTGCAAAGGAAGCAGATTTTAAAAGAATTATAAGAAGAAATAAAAAATGCTGAATATAAAGTATAAAAGTAAAGCCTAAGTATATAATTTATTTTATTTGTTACCTTTTGTTTCAGATTTTATATTTGTCCTAAACAGAAGACCACTAGAATTATAATGGCGTAGGCCTTTCTGAAATATGTAAATGAAGTGGTATATTAATTTTGCCACCAAGCAGATTCCAGGATACATCGTACAACTAATACATTAGAATGACAATAAAGTAGAAGATACTATAAGAAACATATTTATTTGCTTGTTTTTTTGTTTGTTTGTTTGTTTGTTTCATAGATGAGGATACAAGTTGTGTATTTGAATCTGATATGTGTGGATGACACAAGTTTCCCTGCAAAAGTGCTTGGTCCAGGGCAATAGTTCTGAAAACCACGGGTACCATTATCATAGCTCACCTGGAAACTTGTCAGAAATACAAATTCTCAGTTCCCATCCAAGACCTACTTACTCAGAAATGCTGGAAGTGGAGCTCAGAAATCTGTTTTGTAAAAAGCCTTCAGGTGACTTACATGCTAAAGTTCGAGAACTAGGGGTGTTTAAGGGGAACTAGTATTGTATTTTCTTTCCTTTTCTTTTCTTATATTTTCTTGTCTTTCCTTTTTTTTTTTTCATAATAAGTGCCCTAATAACCATCACCCATCTAGCCCATCCCCCACCTACCTCCATCAACCCTCAGTTTGTTCTCATTAAGAGTCTCTTGGGGTTTGAAGGGAAACTTATATTTTTTTCACTGCCTGGTGTGCTGAATACCATAAATCCATTACTGCAGGTACGAGAACAATCTTCAAAATAAATATTGCTACCCCAATTTTAGAAGTAAAAAGGGGCTCCTGGATGGCTGAGTCAGTTGAGTATCTGACTTCGGTTCAGGTCATGATCTCGCGGTTGGTGAGTTCGAGCCCCGCATCGGGCTCTGTGCTGACAGCTCAGAGCCTGGAGCCTGCTTCTGATTCTGTGTCTCCCTCTCTCTCTGCCCCTCCCCCACTCATTCTCTCTCTCTCTCTCTCTCTCTCTGAAAGATAAACAATAAAAAATTTAAAAAAAACAACATTCATGGATGTTAACTTATTTATTGTTACTCCTATAGCAAATATGAAGGATGCTCTGCCTATCATGAAATAGAGTTTCCTTTCCATACATCTAACTCTCCCAAAGGCTGGCTGCTAAGCTCAATCTTCATATAATTATGTACTCACTGTTTTTAGTCACTTTGTCAGAGCTAGCGGCTGCCATCCATGGAGAATTATGGATTAAGATCCATAAAGATAGAGTTTTGTTCTTTGTTCTCTGATTTTTCCAAGTGCTCTAACCAATGCCTAGCGTATACTAGGCACTCAACACACATTCACAGGATGAAAAGAAATGGGGAAAGATGAGAAAGTACATTAGCAATCTCACATATATAATCTGAAATATTTCTTTATAACACATTTGCAGAATCATTATACACCTGCTTTGAAGAATGAAGTGACTAATATTAAAATCGATAAGTGATGCTTGCACACACACACACAGTAATCAGCAGACATTGCATTTGACTGGTCTATATGCTAATAAAATTCATTATTGTTCTCTACCTACTGTAGATTAGGTAAATTTTGGGTCATTCATACATGCATGTAGAAGTTCTTTTTATATTCACTTCAAAGACAAAGAATTTGAGGCAGAGAAAGTTAAAAAAAAAAAAAACTTTCGGCAAAAGAAACGCTAATAATTTGGAATCCCTATGTTAACAGTCGGGTATTTGTGTACCACACACGGTACACAGTGAAGCAAAGAAATCTTGTAAACCAGTTAAAGCGTGAAAAGACTCAACTTGTAGATGAACTAGATTCTATAAAGTTTTACCTTCACATCAGTTTTGCTTCAAATTATGAACATTGTCTATCCTTACACAAAATAGAGGAAAATATTAAGTTGGAACTAGGGAACATTTTTAAAAGAAACATTTCTTATCAGTTTTGAATGATAAAGATTATATATAGAAATTTTCATACTTGAAATGACATTGAAAAATATTAATTTAGCACTGTTGAACAGTATTCTTTATGAAAGTATAACTTTTATTATTTTAATATGTATTTAGATTCTTCCAGATGAGATAGCACTCAATACAACTATTTTATCTTTTTGTGAAAGTTATATTACATCTAGCAGAAAAATAATATATTGGAGAAAAACATTTTGTAAAAACTGATCTTTGTGAATGTCTGATTTGTACCCCATAATATCTATTTTTTCAATCTTGTAAGATAAATTCTCTTTGATGGTATTGTTATAGCAAATTGAATATATAGCTAAATATATTCTAAAAGAGGAACAGAAAACCCACGAACATATACATCAGTGTAACTAAACCTTTGAATACAGAAGCAGCAACTGACATTCTAGGGATGCAGCCATAGGAATTTAAAAAAAATCACTAACCCAAACTTACATCCACTTATTTTCAAGTTTCTTCCTTCTTTTATAAGATGTGGCATTGAAGGGGGGCAATGGCTGTGCTTTCTAGTCCTTCTTATTCCTGGATGCTATAAGATAGATGTGGAAGAAAGTAGGAGTTAAAATCAACTCCCTAATTCACTATTTCACTATTAGTATTGCCATTTAGGACAGTGTCTCAACTTGTGGGGGTTTTAACCCTCAAGAAAGTTTGATAATATCTGGAGATAATTTTAAATGTTGTAAGTGGAGACGAGATATTCCCAGAGCCTTATACACGCTATCTGAATCTAATGGGTAGAAGCCAGGGATTTAGCTAAACATCTTATGCACAGGACAGACTCTACAACAAGGAATGATTGCCCAAAATGTCAATGGTGAGAAACCCTGATATAGAATTAAAATTTCAGTCAATACATGTATAAAAGCTGAAATACTCAAATTCGATTAAATAATATAAATATGTTCAGGTAAGTGGATCTTAAGAATAACTTGGGTGGCAGTATTAGGATATAATAAATAAAGCATCAACATAATCAGGTGCTCTTGAGCCCTGAAATCACAGAAAAAGATGTCACAGGGGAAGACTTAATAGCACTGATATAAAACTTCAGAATGAAGTTTTAACCAATGAAATTGTGTATAATACCCCAATGACAAGAAATGCCTACTGTAGAGAACAAAGCATTATTTTAGCTTGATGCTAGGAAACAATGAATTTTACATATGTTTCTCATTATAATACACCAAGCATAACTTTACTTTCAGTTTTTTTTTTTATTATTTTCTAACTGATATAGAATGGAGCTGGCCCTTTCAATGAGAAAATTCCTACCAGGTTGACATTGTATTTATTTTTATTCAGTCCTTTCTTTCACAGCATGTGCATGTAACACAATATATATACATGGTTCATAAATGGAGAAAGATACCAGTATAATATGTAGTTGTCTTAGTTCATATGTTGATAATTTTCTTATGCGAGATTATTGAGAGTAGAGGGGAAACAAAACAAAACACAAACCACAGCTTCCTGCTAGCCTTGGCAGTGGGAGTTTTTTCAACTGTGTCTCAGAAAATTAAAACCAAGCATCAGCTCCTGAGTGGAGCATCTTCAGCCTTAACAGTCTTTGAGAGGGTAGCCTACAACTCTCTCTCTCCAAACACAATCCTACATGCAAATAATTTCTCTTCCATCTTCGTTGTCTCAGTATCTACCAGCAATGTAGTAACTACGGTGATGTAAGAATTTCCACTCCATTTCTGTTGTTGTTGTTGTTCATTTTAAACATTCATTATGACAATCTCCACCCAAGCTGAAGTGCCTGCTCAGACAGCCCAAGCTAGCTCCGATAGTACAGACTATTGCTTTTGTTAATGCTTTACAGATATTTTAGGGTTGCATATATTGGATTACAGCTGGAATGACTATATTGCCAAAAAAGCAATTCTCATTTTATGGATCGGTTTTGTGAATGCAATTAAATTAAGATGACTCTGGAGAGATGGATGCATTCCATGTATCCTAATGAAATTATGTTTTGAGCCTGCTAGTCTTAGATGTACTTTCTTGACTGTGGTAAAATCATCAAGGAAATGGTACCCCGTTGACCTTCTGGAAGCCAGCCAGTAGGTCTTAGTTTGGTGACATTTGCTTTCTTTATTCCATAAATCTTAACTTCCACTTACAAAAAAAAAAGTGAACTTATGGAGATGGTAGGATTTTCTATGGAAACAATAAGCATCATTTTATGAATAGGTCACTTTGTTTCATATTGACCAATATATTTTATTATTTTACCGAATAAAAATATTGCTTTTTACAAATTTAGCTATTATGAAATTACAGTTGTATTTGTTATTAGTATAAATATCATCTTCATTTTAAGTGAGGAATAACTATATCTAATGTGCGGACACTAATGTGGCTGCATACATGAAAACACACGAAAGTGAAAGAGGAATTGGCGAAAAATAAAAGAAAAACATGCAGGTAAACAATTTTGTTGAAATAAACTATTTTTTATTTCACCTTAAGATAAAAAATATCTTTGGCCCTTGTCATTCCAGAGCCTATGTGCATTCTTAGCTCCTTTGCTGAATGAATCATATTTGTTTTATCTTGATATTCGTAATTACTCTTAGGTTGTTGAAAGGTAGGATCTCTGGTATTCTCTGGTGGTTTTCTCTTTGAAGGGGGGGCAGAGAGAGCATGAGTGGGGGAGGGGCAGGGGGAAAGAGAGGATCTTAACTGGGCTCCTTGCCCAGCACAGAGCTCTATGTGGGGCTCTATTTCACAACCACAAGATCATGAGCTGAGTCAAAATCAAGAGTCAGATGCTTAATGGATGCACCACCCAGGTGTCCCAATCTGGTCATCTCAGGGTTTATAAATTTATTTATTTATTTATTTAAAAAAAAAATTTTTTTAATGTTTATTTATTTTTGACAGAGACAGAGACAGAAAGTGAGTGGGTTAGGGGCAGAGAGAGAGGGAGACACAGAATCCAAAGCAGGCTCCAGGGTCTGAGCTGTCAGCACAGAGCCCCACGTGGGGCTCCAACTCACAGCTGTGAGATCATGACCTGAGCCGAAATCGGACGCTCAACTGAGCCACCCAAGTGCCCCTCAGGGTTTATAACTTTAAAAACACAATGTGAAAAACAGAAACAATTGCCTTTTCAGTGAACACATAACCAGGAAAATGACTTTTTAAGCAATGAAAAAAAGTGATTTGATAGTTTCTGCAAAGTCAATATTTGTGTTTGGTATATATGTAAAAACAAGTTAAATAGTAATATGTTAATACATACTTAAATGTACTAGAATATTAGATGTTTTTCTTCTTACTTCAAATGTAGAAAATAAGTCTGCCATAAAAAAGTATGTGCAGCTGTGTGTATGCGTGAATGTGTATTAAAAATCATGCTTTCAGGAACACACCAGTATAACCCTGTTGTCTGTTTATGGTTGACATCTTTCTGATTATTCAGTGTTTATGCTATTCTAATTACTGCGGTATATTTCAAATATCCCCTTATGCTAATGAAATAATCAAGACAAATACTGCATGGTACAACTTATATGTGGAATCTAAAAAGGCAAAAAAAAAAAAAAAAGTTGACTCACAGAAACCGAGAATAGTGAAGTAGTTGCCAGGAGCTGGGAGAGGGGAAAATATGGTTGGAAAAAGGTTACAAACTTTCAAGTATACCATAAAAGAGGTTTGAGGATGTAATGTAAAGCATGGTGGTTCCAGTTGATAACACTGTATCGTATAATTGACATTTGCGGAGAGAGTAGAACTTAAATGTTGTCACTGAAAAAAGAAAGAGAAAGGTAAATGTATGAGGTGATGGATAACTTGTTTAAATCAGTGGGGGGGGGGGATCTTTTCACCATGAATTTGCATATCAAATCAGTAAATATCTTATAATTATATTTGTTGATTATATATCAATGAAGCTGGGTAAAAATAATAAATATCACCCGTGTCTAGAAATATGTTTTATAGATTACTAGGCTCGTGGATTTACCTTTTAAGTCTGAGTAAGTCATAGTAAAAGTGTGAACTTAAGGGCACTTCGGTGGCTTAGTTGGTTAAGCACCAGACTTGGTCTCTGCTTAGGTCGTGATCTCAGGGTTCATGAATTCGAGCCCCACATCGGACTGTGCTGACAGCATGGAGCCTGTTGAGGATTCTCTCTCTTTCCCTCTCTCTCCGCCCCCTCCCCACTTGTTCTCCATCTCTCTCCCCCTCTCTCTTTCTCAGAATAAATAAATAAACTTTAAAAATGTGAACTTAAAGGCTTGCAAATAGATACTGGAGTGAATGCAAATCAGCCTGTTCCAAAATATGGGTGTTAGCTAAAATATAAGAGACAAAACCTTTCTGATTATTTTGCGTCAGGCCATGATGTAGTTACAAAAAGCAGATTTACTTTCCTCCCTTAAACAATTAGAAAATAAACAAAATGAAATAAAAGTTGTCACATATTGAAAACACACAGCAAAGAACAGTGCTCATGGAGAGAAGAAAAACAAATGTGGTAAGCTCTAAAATTGCATCAGCTTACTGCCTGCAGACAGTTTTCCAGGTCACCACACAGAGAGAAAAAAGACCAAACAAAATCTGCACTAAGGAGATAGAGATCAGTGTTCATGAAGGTGAAGGCACTTAGAATTTGTGGGGAAGAGTACTGAATAGGAGGTAGCTATACCAAAAAAAAAAAAAAAAAAAAAAAAAGTAGCTTCTTTGGCTGTGTTCCAATTTGTGCATGCATGAGAGGAAACTTATTTGAAGCCAGAAAATAACCATCTGAAAGCAGTAATATGGCTCAGTCCACTTAGCATCAGACTCTTGATTTCAGCTCATATCATGATCCCAGGGTTGTGGGATCGAGCCCCATGTTGGGCTCTGTGCTGAGTGCGGAGCCAGTTTAAGATTCTTCCTTTCTCTCCCTCTGTCCCTCTCCCCCACTCACCCTCTCTATCTCTAAAAAATTAAAATAGAAAAGAAAAGAAAGCAGTAATCTAAACAGTTTCCAGAGTTAAAACAAAGCAGCCCATAGCTCATGTTCCCATCAGTTGGAATGAAAAAGTCTCTCAATATGTAGGGCATTGGGAAGAATCTTGAGAAGAGCATTGCCTCAGTAGTTTGACTAAACTGGAACCAGAGTAGACTGCTCTGAGGCTTGTCTAACAAAGTGTGTAAGTGAGTTTCTAATGGGTCAAATTGATTCCAAGAAACTTAACTGTGTGCTTACCTGAAGTCAACACTTTGTTAAAAAAACACAATGAAATAAAGTATCTTAAACTTAAATTAACAATATCTCACATGCAATCAAAAATTGTTTGACATTTGGGGCACCTAGGTGGCTTAGTCAGTTAAGTGGCTGACTTCCGCTCAGGTCATGATCTCAGTTGGTAGGTTTGAACCCCATGTTGGGCTCTGTGCTGACAGCTCAAGAGCCTGGAACCTGCTTCAGATTCTGTGTTTCTCTCTCTCTCTCTCTCTCTCTCTCTCTCTGCCCCACCCCCACTCGCACTCTGTCTCTCTCTCTTCAAAAATAAACATAAAAATTTTTTCTGACATTCAAGAAATCAGGAATATATGATCTACAGACAGGAGAAAAATCACCATATAGTTCTATCAATTACAGGAAAACGGAATGAATGGCAATATTGAGAGATAATTATCTTATCGATTGTTTCCTTATATTCTGCATGTCTTGTAAGATGCACTGATTGCTTTTTGTTCTTGACTATGTTTTCAGTGATGTCTGTAAAGATAACAGCTTTCATGATAGAGACATTTTTTTCTCTTCTGAGCAAATGGTAGGTTTTCTCACAGCCTTGAAAGACAAAGATGGTGCCTCCCTCCCCAGCAAAGCACAGCCATCCTCAATGCCCAAAATAAGAAAGAAAACTTCTTCCCCTAGGGCAAAGAAAAGGAATGTGTACAGTCCATTGGAAGAGACTCAGGTTCCCTAATTCAGGGTTCCTCATATGTAATAGAAAACATACTGTGTGCAGGGGCCATCCAATCCTGTTTTACCACCTGTAGGCACTGGGGCTTAAAGAACCAGTATGAAAATGCTGATGCTGTGGTCAATGATATCTTTGTGAGTACTAACCTGTCCATTGTTTATGCCTCATAAGTATCATGTCTTCTGCAATCATCCATAAAACTGTGACAGACCTACTTATTAGCTTCCAACTTATTAGTGTGGGAAAATCTTATTCTTTCACAGTTTTGAACACAACTATATTAAACCATCAATATAAAAATGCTCTATATGGCCAAAATAGTAAAGGAAGAGAGAAGCAATGTGAGAAAAAAATAGAAGATATAAGGAAAAAAATCACACACAAGTAAGACTAGTAGAGTTAAAAAATCAATATCTGATATGAAATATACTTTGGATGAGACTAACAGTGGGTGAGACACTGGTGAAGAAAACTTCATTAAATTTAAAGACATAGCAAAGAGCAACTATCCAAAATGAAGCACAGAGGAGAAAAAAACAACTGATGAAAAATGAACAAAGCATAAATGATCCATGGGGAAAAAATGACAAATTGTCTAATATATGTCACACTGGAATCCCTGAAGGAAAGGCGTGAGAAGGAAAAAGAATGTATATATTTAATAAATTTAATAAATATTATCTAAATTTAAGGAATCGATAATCTTGCAGATCCCAGAAGATCACTGAAGAATAAAAGAGAAATAAATCACAAGGCACACCATAGTCAAATTACTGAAAAACAGTGACAAATATAAAATCTTAAGAAAATTGTGGACTGGGAAAGATAAGCCTTATTACAGACCAATGAATATATGAATAAAGGAATAAAATCTAATCTCCTCAGGAAATTGGCAGATAAAAAGACAATGAAATGACATATTTGGAGCACTGAAAAAGAAAGTCAATTTATAATTTTATACTCAGTAAAATATATTCCAAAAACAAAAACTGAGAATTTATTGCCATGAGATATACACTATAAAGAAATACACAAAGATGTTAAAGAGATATTTTAGGCATGAGAGATGACACAATATGGAAATATAAATCAATAAAAAGAATGATAAAGGCCTGGAAGGGCAGATACAGTTATGGATAATGTGTAGTTTTCTCATATCTTAATTTCCTTAAAAGACAAAGAATTGCCTAAAGAAAAGTAGTAATACTAGTATATTGTGAATTTATAATGTAAATAAAAATAGTATATGTGATAACCATTACAAAATAGAGAACAGGGAAAAATGGAAGTTTGCAGTTACAAGATTACAGAAATATACATGAAGTGGTATAGTATTATTTGAAGGTAGACTGTGGCATGCTCAAAATGTATATGACAAATCCTAAAGCAGCAATTAAAAAATAAAAATATACTAGAATTGAAAAAAAAATTAAAAAAAAACTGTCATGAACAAAATTTAAAAAATAAAATGCAATGATGGAAGTGAAATACTTAAAAGTATAATAATAAAAATATACTGGAAAAAATAAGAAAGGGATTGAGAACACCTGCGACAAAACAATTACTAGCGGGTGGATTTAAACCAGCATTAAAGATGTTGGTAATTGAACTAGATATAAATGGTCTTAAGTTTCAATAAACACATAAATCATCAAATTTCACTCATGTAGAAATTCAGAAATAAAACAGATGAAAATGGGAAAAAAGAGAGAGGCAGACAATAAGAGACTTTTAACTATAGAGAACAAACAGAGGGCTGCTGGATGGGAGGTAGGTAGGACACGGACCGAATGGATGACGGGTATTCAGGAGGGCACTTGTGATGAGCACTGGGTGCTGTATGGAAGTGATGAAGCACTGAATTCTACAACTGAAGCTAGTGGTACACTGTATGTTAACTAACCACAATTTAAATAAAAACTTGAAACCGGAATGAATAAACAAAACAAAAAATTGAGTTAAAAACTACAACCAGCTATATGCAGCTACGTGAAAATCATTTTAAATATAAAGACAAAAATCAGATAAGAACAAAAGGATGGAAAAATACTATTAACAGGTGCATAAAAAAGCTGTAGCAGCCATTCTAATGTCAGAGAAAATAGACTTCAGAACAATGAATACTGCCAAGGATAAGGAAGTATATTTCATAATAATAAAGGAATCAAAATATTGGGAAGGCATAACAATCCTAAAGGTGTATCTGCATCCAGTAATGGAGGTTTAGAATAACTGAAACACAATGGTAGAAATACAGGGAGAAATATACAAATCCACAATTACTGTAGGAGATTTTAACACTCCTCTCTGAATAATTGATGAACAAATAGAGACAAAAATAAGTAGGGCTCTGAAAACCTGGAACAACACTAATAAAAAACTGGTGTTTGTAGATACTTACTGAATGCTCTACTTAACAATAGCAAAATACACATTTTTTTAAATGTACATAGACTATTCACCAAGGTAGAATATTTTCTGGGTGATAAAACACAGCTCAGTAAACACAAGGTTACTGGAATCATACATATTATGTTCTATGACCAAAAAGAAACTGAACTGCAAATCAAAAACAGACACATATATGGAAAATATCAAATATTCAGGAATTAAATAACACAATTTAAATAACCCATACTTTAGGGAAGCAATCATAAGAAAAAATATGTATTATATGTTTTATATATTTTTCCCACTTAATGTGAATGCACGGAAATTAATCACAACATAAAATTTATGGGATGCTACTAAACGAGGGCTTAGAAAGAAAAAGAAGAAATCTCTCAAATCAATCATCTAAGCTGCTTTCAGTTTTTCAATAAGTTATTTGAATATATTTTTTAAAAGTAATATATTTCTAGCCAGACTGGCCAGTTAAAAAAAAAAAGTGAGAAGATACACAGTAACAACATCAGGAATATAAAAGGGCACAAATGGCAAATCCTGCAAATTTTGAAAGGATAAACTGGAATATCATAAATAATTCTATTCCACTAAATTTGGTCAACTAGATCAAAGGAATATATTTCTTAAAAAATAAAAACTATCAAAACTCATTCAAGAAAATATAGCTCACCCAAAGCACTCTCTTTATATATATTTAATAAATTGAATTTATCATTATAACAATGCCTCTGACAAAGAAAAAACTCCAGAGTCAAGACAGCTTCAGTGGCAAATTTTACCAAATTGATAAAGACAGAAATCATAAGAATTCTACACAAACTCTCAAAATGTTTATAGAAGAGAAGAGGAAACATTTTTATCTCATTTTATAGCTCAGAATACCCTGAAACCAAAACCAGACAACGGCATTATATGAAAAGAAAACCATAAATATAAATGCAAAAATCCTTAACAAAATTTTAGCAAACAGATCCTAAATATGTATTTAAAGGACCATACATTTATGATCAAGTGGGTTTTATCCAAGAAATGTGGTTCATTGACATATGAATATCAATGCAACTCACTATAATAATAGACTATAAAACAAAATACATGTGATCATCTTATTGTATCCAGAAAAAAGCCTTTGCAAAGTTAAACACACTTTTGCTATAAGCACGCTCAGCAAACCAGGGATTTAAAGGTACTCACTCAATCTGATAAAGGTTCTTTCTGAAAAATCTCCAGATAACATTACAACAAGGATCTCAAGGCCAGGATATCCACTCTTACCACTTCTATTCAACATTTCACTGGAAGTCTTAGCCAGTGCAGCAGGACAACAAAAAGAAATAAAAGCATTGTTAGAAAAAAATAGAGAGATAAAATTATCTTTCTGTATTGACAATATGATTTTCTATGTAGAAAATCCTGAGTTATCTTCAAAAGAGCTACTAGAATTAGCAAGTGAGTAAGGTTATAGAACACAAGGTTATACATAGTTTCTGTATCTATCACGAACAATTAAACTTTGAAGTTAAAACTATCAATTATAGATGCATCAAAATACTTAGGAAACCTCTGGGGCGCCTGGGTGGCTCAGTCAGTTAAAGCGTCCAACTTCAGCTCAGGTTACGATCTCGCCGTCCCTGAGCTCGAGCCCCGCGTCAGGCTCTGGGCTGACAGCTCAGAGCCTGGAGCCTGCTTCCGATTCTGTGTCTCCCTCTCTCTCTGACCCTGCCCCGTTCATGCTCTGTCTCTCTCTGTCTCAAAAATAAATAAAATGTTAAAAAAAATTAAAAAAAAAAACTTAAGAAACCTTTTAAAAATATGTGCAAAAGAGTACAAAGAAAACTACAAAACATTGTAGAGAAATAATAAATATGGCGTCTTGTTAGAGAGAGATACCTTGTTTAGGGATTGGAAAACTCAATATGGTTAAAATGTCAATTCTGCCCTGATATATGGAGTCAATGCAATTACATTTAAAACCTAAGTAATCTTATTTTGTAGCTATTAAGAAGATAATTTTAATAAAACTTCGAAAATAAATGAAATAATGAAAACAATATTTCAAAGGAATAACTAAGTTGGATGTTTCAAATATTTGATATTAACATTTTCTACAAAGCTACTGAAATCAGGTAGTGTGGTTTTGGCATAAGGGCAGACAGTTAGTAAATGGAACAGGATATGAAATCCAGAAATAGACCCACAGGTATATATTCATTTGTGTACAAGGTAATGTAATAGGGAATGAAGAGTCTTTTCAACAAACCAGTTAAACCAAATCATACTCATACATAAAAAAGAAAAAAGAAAAAAGATTCAAACCTCACCTTATACCACAATCAAAAACAATTTGAAAAATATCACAGACCAGAAGGGACTGGAGAGATATGACAAATAAATTCGGTGTGATAACCTAGTGCTATGGGCTGAATTGTATACCCCAAGTTTATATGTTGAAACCCTAACCCTCAAAGTGACTATATTTGGGGATAGGACCTTGAAGAGATCATTAAAATTAAGGAAGGTTGTAAGAGTGGGGTCAAATCCAACCAGATTGGTGGCCTTATAACAAGGGGAAGAGAGAGATGTCTATCTCCACATACACACAAAGAAAAGGTCATGTGAGCACACAGCAAGAAAGCAGTCATCTACTAGCCAAGAGCAAAATCGTCAGGATGAAATTTGATTGGCTGGCACCTTGATCTTGAATTTCTCTCTTAAAGAAATGTGAGAAATACATTGCTGTTATTTAAGCCACTCCAGTTTATGTTATTTTCTATGGCTGCCCAAGAGACTAATACACCTCTATTGGATACTTGAACAATAACAACAAAAGGATATTAATGGAAGAAGTGGTGAAATTGATAAAGATGTTCTGTATCATGATTTCTCTGGTGGTTATACAATTTTATGTATTTGTCAGAACTCACCAAGCTGTTCCCTTTAACTTAAGGAGATACTCTAAGTTATACCTCAATAAAACAGATTTAAAACTTTAAATAGCCTTACTGTTTAAAGGACAAGGAATACTTTGAGATGCTGAAATTCTAGACTTTCAGGATACCAAAAATCAATCAAATGATGTGATGCTAAAACATTAGATTATAATTAATTTTAAATAGATTCTCTAACTTGAGAAATAATAATTAGATTGATACATATTTTTTCCTCACCGCTGAGCTAGCCTTATGGAAAAAGTCAAGGATATTTCTCTGCTTGTTTTACTATCAAAGAAGACAGATGTCGCTAGGGGACAATGCCAAGAATCCTATGGATTTGTTTGAGGATAGACAGTTCAAGTACTTGTGTGTCATTATCACAACTCCTATCAATGATTATCTTTGTCTCCCTGTGTTTTACCACGAGAAAAGGAAAAGGGAAAAAGGCTATAGATAAAGGATGAGAGCACATGCTCATTATTGAGGATATGAATTTCTTGTGCCCATGTTCTTTTCCTTCAGCACAAATCAAATTCAGAGACAAATACACTAATATATGCATGGTTAAGTGGACACAGTTTAAAGGATACTGAACTTGACCTTGTTTAATAAATCAATACTAACTAATGGGACACATTCTAAATTTGTAAAAGGTCTTCAGAAAAACTCTTCCTTCAAAAAAGTAGTAAAGAGATGTGTGACTGAATTTTTTTTTAACAAAATATCACAGAGGGTCTTGCAAAAACACCTATTAAGCCACATGCCTGAAATAAGTCAATCCAAAAGAAAGTTATTTTGTGTTTGGATTTTGCTGTTCATCAAGAGATCAGTAGCTTAATAAGTTGTGAAGTATACATATCAAAGAAAAACTAAATACATAATCAATGGAAGTTCAAAAAAATGTAATGTATATGTAAGTTAAAAATGAGTACATGATTCCATGTTTACTTTAAGTAGTTTAAAACAAGGGAAAACTAATACACTGTTTACACGTGCTACATACATAAGGGATAAAATTATAATAAAACAAATGAGTGATGACCCTAAAATGTAAGTGAGGGATCAACTTTAGTGGGCAAGTGAAACAGATGCAAGGGAGAGTCATCCTGGAAGATTCCAGGTTCTATTCCTTGTTTTTTTCCACAAATTTTGTCTCTTTTCTACCTGTTTATGGTGAGGTGGTTTCATCAAGTGCTGGCAGTGGAAGTCTGCATATTTATTCCTAATCTTCATCTTCAGGTAGTTTTTTTATTAATGATGTTTTCCAAAGGCTATAATTAGAAAAGTTTCCAATTTCAACATGACTAATTCTATTGTTTGTATCTTTATTATTTTTGAAAATTAGATCTATGTTAACTATAGAGAACTGAGCTCTGACTCAGCTGAGTTCTCCTTCCTCCCTTCTGTCCACCCTTCTTTCCTTCCTTCCTTCTTTTCGTAATGCATTCTATCTTAGGGAAGAACAACTGGAATGTGCTGTACAAGATTCCTCTCTTTCTTGCTTCCAGTGAGCTATAATATGTGCATACTTCTTGAAGTCATCAATTCTCTTAAACTAGCCAGGATGAAAATGTTTTCCTCTATTTTTTTGTGTTAACATTTTTGCCATAATTCAGATAGAGAAGTTTGGAGGCTCCTTTTGTTTTCTTATTGTCATCTTTTCTCCCCATTTCAAAGGGCACAAGGTAGCTACAATAAGGTAGTAATGGTTACATTAAAAGATAAATGCAGAGAAACACTGAAGGCAAGTAACTTATTAAATGTCTATTTCTAGGGTAGGAAATGATACAATATTCAACCTGACTCTGTCTAAAGTTAACTACTAATAATGTGAAAACAAATCCTATGTGTGACAACCAGATTGGAATCTTTCCAACTGGAATTCTCATGGGGCAATGATTTTGGAGTTCTACTGGAGAGCTAGGAACTCCTGGGTCCTTGCCATTCAATACTTTTGATGCCACTGGCAGGAAGTACTCACCAGAAAGCCAAAACAACTGTTCTCCTGAAGTTTCCCAGTACCTTCCAGCAAAGCAACAGCAGCCCTTTCTGTTTCCTGTGTAACGTGGGAAGAGAGCCCCGAAAAGGAAGTGGGAAGTTGCTGAAGCCTAACTTCCTTCCCTGGGCCAGCTGGATCTGAATGGAAGGACTGGTAGAGGAAATTTAGTTGGAAGAAACTTGAAGAACTTATTTGGTCTTGACTGTCTTGATCAATGTGTTTTTAATTTTTAATCTGACTTGCTCTATTAAGTAGTTCTGAACATCAATCAAAATCAGAAAGAGAAGCTCACCATACCGACTCGGATTCAGGAATGATTTGTTGTCACCCCTCAACACTTACATCACAAGAATAAAAATTCCAAGGTATTTTCATGTTGCCATATATTATATGTATCTATTCTAACTCCTTAGAAAGTCTTATTTCTTTCTTCTGGATCCACTGCTAATTCTCTATAGCATGTCCCTCTTTGCTAGGATCAATTAATGGATTGAGAACAGTATTTCAGGGATAGACTACAGAGCTCTCTTGAGTGTGCAAAACAAAGAAATGAGAACACTTTTAAAAGAAAGGATTTTTCTCAGTGTCTTAGGACCCACAAATAACCTTGAACACCGGAAAGTTCAGTTTGTCCTAGTATAGCTTTTGAATCGCTGAAAATTTAAAATAAAAAAAGTGGGTAAACATTGCCACCCAGTGTTCAATTTGAGGTATTGTAAAGATTACACACCTGATAGCAGTGATTTTTGTGTTATCCACCGAGTTCAAGGTTAAGTCTTCAACTTAGTCATTTATATCCTAAAAGATTCTCTCCCTTATTCCGAAATCCGACTCTAACTCAAACTGTTGGTTTGTTTATTTCAATCCAATATTCTTTTCAACATTTCAATGGTCCTGTCTCTCAGAGTAGCAAGAATGTATTTAATGTTCTGTTCAAAATTTCCAGTTTTAAATAGAGCAGTGGAAAAAAAATGTATGCATGCATATAAATCGGCATACATTTCTCCTAGAATATTCTATGTTGTTTCATCTAGAAACATATATAATTATAAAATTTATTTTTAAAGGACAAAACCATTGTCTTGAGTTTCCACAGCTTAGTATGCATCTGTACTCAAGAATCTTGAAATTGAACTAAGATTCATCCATGTTTATTATCTATTTATACAGTGAAATAAGAAAACACACATGTGTGTACACACACATCCACACACACGCATACTTTCTCAATGGCAGTTTCAAACAAACAACTCATTTCAAGTTCTGCAATGTTATCCACACTTGCTGACCTCATAATAAATTCACACAGCTGAAGAAGTTACACTAAAAATATGTATTACTTATGACAATTCTTTAATCGGTTTCTTTTGCCTGAAATAATATTCTAATTTTAAAGCTATGTTGTAGGTGTCTATAAAAAGGAGATATGAGTGAAGCAGAGCTGGCAAGGAGACAACTGAATTTTGAAATACTTAGAAAGGAACATGGGAGAGATATAAGAGAAGGCACGTGTCTTTCGGAGAAAAGACTGGTGCACGGAGGAAGGGCAAAACTATTTCTGAAATTTAAAATATTGCCTAACTTCCAAATAGAAATCCCCCCTTCATTTTCACTTTTTTAAAGCCTAATTAACTCCCAGTATAATTCAACACCATACTTCCCTCATGTTCTACTTTCTTTTTTTTTTTTTTTTTTTTTGGAGCAGTTGAGAAGGGGGGAGAAAAAAAAACCCTCCTACTTCTTTTTATTTCTAGGTAGACACACTCATTTAATAAAGAGGTTTGTTTTTTTTTTAAACAAGTGCTATTTTTGTAATAGAAGGCATGATAATCAGTTACAAAAGAAAATTCTAAGAACTAAGACTGAGACTGTACCTTGTTATCGAAAAGAAGGAATGGAATATTTGGAGAAAGTAGAACTCTATAGAGATTTATGAAGAAAAGCAGGTTGAGTAAAGATAAACCAGGAAAAGAAATAGTATCACTAGTGTCATCGGAAACAAAGATCACTGACGCCCATAATTTAGCTACTTAGAATGTAGCTATACAGAGAGAAGAGAACTCTGTTTGTGCTGTCACAGGGAGGTGGAAAAAAAATAGGCAATATTGTGAGCAGGAAAGACTATTGTAAATCTTCAGCCAAAGAGTTTAGAAAATAGAAAGACTCTTGAGCAGTACTCTTTTCAATACTAGAGAGTTAAATTTTTAACTATGGCTGTTCTATTTTGCTTCTGTTTGGTTCTCTCAGTCCAAATAAAGGAACATTTTTGAGCTCTTAATAGACAAGAGCTAAGCTGTAGTATTTTAGTTTTCCTTTCATATATTGTATTATCTATGGGCTATGAATGAACATTGCTTTATGGCTAAGAGCTTATCAGGTCTATAATTACCTCTTACCTATGTGAAAGGTCAATGTTACGTAACATGTAACTTAGGTGGAACTTTTGTCCTTTCCTCAGTAATTTCATGTCAGCTTGACATCTTCTGTAAAGGATGGAAAACGGAAAGCAAAGAGCTATTTGCATGATTTTAAAACAAATTCATGCAGAGGAAGCTAAAGTTATCAACTCAAATAAATATTTTCAAAATCATAGATTTCAACTAGACACATGTTTCTTGTTCTGCTTCAGGAAGAATTACCAACAATAAATGTTGAGAATATATTTTTATATAGCCAACCAAAATTTAAAGTAATATTATTATTTGATAAATATTTCTCTAGAATCTTCAAAAATGAAAGGAGGTATTGATTGAATTTGCTTTATTATCAATAAAGTAATAAACAATTCATAGTTAATATGGACAAGCCTGTATATCTGATGGACATCCAAAAGATCTCATATATTTATCAGCTATACATTTTTTACTTGGAAAATGAATATATATATGCATAGATAAATATGAAGATTTTATCCTGTAATTATTTTTTCAATTTTTTCTATCTTGTCTAGCTGTGAGGAGACAAGCTTTGTAACTCAGTGGTAAATAAAGAAACAATAATAGAATTTTCTATTGCATTCCTTCTCTAGAGCAATACTCCCCATATTTAATTTTTTCCTTCATTTCCCACCTTCTCATACCAGATATTGGGCCAGAAATGATTATCCTCCAAGGCTGCATCCTATTGGGGGGGATTTCTCACCCAAGAAATTAGCCTAAACATAAGTAACACAGAAGGAAATTCCTGAAATAACTCCCACATTCAAAGGAGTTCCTCCCCCGCAAAGCAGAAATTCCTTTATGTTATAATGCATCTTTTGACTCTTTATCCAAAGAGATGGAGAGATCCTTGAGAGATCCCAGGACCCAACACTTGGGAGGGTGAAAATTAGTTGCAAGTGACCACTGCAGTTGCCCCAAAATAAAAGGTGAAGAGCAGGAAAATAGTATGGTGCTGAGATAGCTTTTTTTCTTTCTCTCTTTCATTTTTCTATTCTTTCTTTTTCTTCTTTGGTGTGTGTGTGTGTGTGTGTGTGTGTGTGTGTGTGTGTGTGTGAAGTTCCCCTATCTTTTTATGGTGTAAACTAAACATTTTTTGTTGAAGAATGTAAATAGATTCCTCTCTCTATACTTAAAGCTGAAAGAGAACACAGGCTTTAAAGATTCTTTCCCTTTCTCCTCTTTTCCCTTCTTCTAAAACATTAAAACGAGATGAGAAAATTTGACATATTTCTATGTCAGAGAATACTTGGAGGCTCCTCAGAAAAGAAACCCAAAAAGGTACGAAAAAGTAATTTAAAAAATTGCTCTATTGTTCTTGTGTTTTATATAGCATGACACAATGAATTCAGAATAAGAAGGATAAGCTTCACATTCCTAAAAATTAGCCTTTTGAACTTCAAGTATACAATTTTACCAAACATGGATAGGTTATCTCCTTTATTGGAATGGTTCATCTTTTCTCCCAATATCTATTCCAACTCACCAAAGGTTATCCCCTTCTTCTTATCCATTTTTTATAGGCTGTCAGCTATTTATACCATGGTCTACACAGGAACATAAAGAAGAAGGAAACTTCAGAGGGTTATGTCAACCACCCATAGAAAAACCAATGATCGTCTCTAAGATCCATAGAGAACCACTCTATGTTCTTGCTGTTGACTTTGACATAAGAATGTGGAAACCACTTGCTTTCCTTGGTGGCTTTGTAAATAATCACTGTGGATTGAGTGTGGTACAGGATTTTCGGAGTCTCTGACAAGATATTCAATATTGTAATGTTAGCTGGGGGGAGAGGAACTGCATAGTCTTCTGCAGCAGAAACAGTTATTATCAAGCTGGGAAAAGTTAGCTTGGTATTTCATGAACTCTGATATGTTAGTGTTGGATATGATTAGCACACAAACTAGTTCTACTATCTCCACTCGCATGTTGGGGTATTTCATACAGATGTAAATTCAGAAAACCCAATG
Organism: Panthera pardus; assembly: GCF_024362965.1. Taxonomy (NCBI): domain Eukaryota; kingdom Metazoa; phylum Chordata; class Mammalia; order Carnivora; family Felidae; genus Panthera; species Panthera pardus. The sequence continues at coordinate 53,263,471 of NW_026526654.1, forward strand.
TGTTGGTCTTTGGTAGGACAAGTGCACATTTGACTGTGGATGTTTGGTCTATGTGCGTGCAAACTGGGCCCCACATTTCTATAACATTCTTCCCTGGACATAGGCAACTCTTACGTATTGGTAGTAATAAGGTGTTGTGGGCTGTTGGGACTTTGGGGAGACAATCCATACACACAAACACTCTACTGAGTGGATTCAGATTTAGCTTCACCGTCTGTGCTGAAACAAGAAGGTTAATATAGAGGTAAGTATTTGCTTACCTCAGAACAACATTCCATTAAGAGTTTTGTGTGGAATACTAAAACAATGGGATATTTGGAGAGGTTGTGTGAAACATGGTTCTCTGGTCAAGTACACTTTCAAGAAACTAGGACAAGCAAAGCTAAAGTGTTTTCTGTTTTGTTTGTTTGTTTGCCTGTTTGTTTGTTTGTTTTCTACTGTAGGAATGTTCAGAACCCTTGATTTGTGGGTTGTGACTCTCCATAAGTGGAATGCAGAAGGCTCCACCTGCCAAATGTATTTAGTTCTGGCATCCTTTCTTCATAGAATCTTTCAGAGCCAGTGAAATGTAAACATTTAGAATCAATGACAGAGAACCCTGGAAAGGATTCTCTTTATGTTTTGTTATCAATGAAGCATTGCAATACATTTACTGTAGAGTTTTCATTTTGTTTTGTGTTAGAGGTCTATTAACTGACTGGTGGGATAATTTGAAAGGAAAATAAAAGAAAATTTAAATAACCATAAAGCAACGTATGACTGGTGTCTCTGAGAAGCATTCTGACTCACTCTGTTATTCATTGTTTTTCTTAAATTATTGTTATGTGATGACACAAATACATGTAAAAATATATGTATGAATCTGTGAGTAGGCTGTTTAAGAACTGAATGGTGCCACTTCTTCAAGTATGTATATTTTGATGTATATTTTGCATTGTAAACTCTTCCCACCTAGCATAATGGAATAATTTTCAGTCATTCAAAAACATTTGATTTTCTTCATAGGTATTTTCTTATTGAATTATAAACACTGTATTCTACCGGATGTTAATGAAACAAAAGCACATTAAAATCCTAATCCTTGGTAATTCCATGCAAATCACAATTACTTGACAATTGTTTCTATTATTGAAAAACCTGGCAGTCTATTCTTCTCAAGCAGTCTGGCTCCAGCTTCTTACTGCAAAACACTGTGCCCCCTGGAGCTGCAAGATAAAGGAAACATATTTGTGTTACTTCCAAATGATAAGAACATTGGGATCTCACATATATAAATTTGCCTAGTCCCAACAGAAACAAAAGAGAAAAGTGAAAATCATAGCATTTATTTTAGAATGCACATAGTCTAACTAATCCTAGAAACACAATTGGGGCATCTCAGAACACGGTACATAATTCAGTGTCTACTAACCGTTATAAAACGGATATTCACCAACGAGAGATTTTTAGTTAGTATTAAAATTAATCTTGAGAGAGCACCAGTGATTAAGATCAGCCCCACACACTCACTCCCACACACACGCGTGCGTGTAATTCTAAATTCTGAGTTTAAAACATGAAGTTTCTGCACATCTGAACATCTTCAAGCACTGTGGATGTAAAAGAAGAAAAAGAAAGATTAAATAGAAGGATATGGCAGTAAAACGAATGCGTGGATCACTGGGAGGCATAGTTTAAACAGGGGCATGTGATTTTCAGAACCTGAGCACATCTCCTATTTTATCTCAGTTAATATTGTTTGCTGTTGATTTTTTTTTTCTGAGCAGGCTATTTCTGTAAATGAGACAAAAGGTTTATACTGTATCAATTCACTGAGATAAAATATTGCAGATTATTTAAGAAATCCAACGAGTAAGTCTCTCAGAAGTATAAATTCCTTACAACTTTCTCTTGTGTTCTTGTATAATTAAAAAATGTAGAACACGTGCAATAATTTGTGTATCACTACAAACATAAATACTTAATACTCTTCTAGGGAAATTGTCAGAAATTTATTTAAAGGGAAAACTAAGATCAAAATATGAAAGGATATCACGGAAAATATTTCTCACAGCTTTTCTCAGTAGAAAGAACTCAATATTGGACATGTTAAATGATTAAAGTGAATTGCAGTTAGAAAGCATTTATATTAAAATACACAATTAATTTAACCGCCAAGGGCAGAAATCTGCTGAATGTATTTCACTCTACAAAGGTGATTCGTTTGAAAAACCAACAATTACTAAGCTATTTAATTTTTCTCTTACTTATGTCTGGCTATTACTTACAGGCATTTTCATTTTCATTTTGCAAAATCAGTGAAAGCCGTTGTAACATATTTTTCGCCATGACTATACATTGCCTTTCAGATTCTAGCTGGGTGAATTAGTAACCAATTTCTATTTTTCAATTTAATGCATATCGTTGCTCACCATTTAGAAAGTTCTAGTTCATAGTATATTTTGTTTTTACTGTTATTTAAATGCATTTAATCCCCATGAATTTTGCCTTAAAGATATTTTCATGCAGTTATTTAAGCATTAAATTTTGAGTTAATACTGATGTTTTCCCAGTCACATGAAATAATACCAGGAATGCTTGTGGTACCTACTATCTTATAATCAGAAATAGGTGCATGCGTTTTAAGCTGTTAAGATTTAATATTAAGCGATATAAATGATAATCTTTCTAAACCACCTCGCAGTCTTCTCATGTGTAACCATTTTAGCAAATAGTCCTACAACCCGCACAAAATAACAGCCTATTAATTTACAACTCCAGGTAAGTCCAACCTGTTTATGAGGCCTACAGTTGTTACATGGGGGTAAAGTGTTATTGTCCTTTCCAAATTCAGTAATGATATTTAAACACCAATGTCCTTGGTTGGGAGAGTTAATACAATGACTAGAATTCACGTCAACATGTCACACTTGATGTAATATCCATGGATGACAGCGGGAAGTAGAGTAAGATTTGTGTCTGTGTCAAGTCACAGACCTGTGAAGGAGATCCACTAGTGAGTGCAGTCAATTTCTGTTGACTTATGAAAGCTGAGTTTTAGCACTTCTTACCAACTCCACATTTGGTACTTTACATTTGGCCAAGGTAGGGGTATTTACACTGTGGAAAGTGGCAAATGGTACAGCCACATTAAAAACAGTAAGGTAAAAGAAACCAAAGACAAAATGAGGATAGTATAGACAAAAGATTATATTTTACCTTCTTCCCTCTTTTAATAAGAATGTTGCATTTCTCTTATACTTGTATACACTGATTATTTTTAACAGATATTAAAGCTAGATACCCCCTTACTCTTAGTCATTGACTTGTGCTCTTGTCTACCTAGCTTTGCTTTTGACATGAGTTAAAGCAAATTTCATTTGCCTCTTTTTTTTTTTCTTTCTGCTTTTAGGCTTATCTGCAAATAGAAAAGAATGAGCTGAACAATGTGGAAACATAGTATAAAATTCCAGGGTGCCTGGGTGGCTCAGTTGGTTGGGCATACAACTCTTGATTTAGGGTCAGGTCATGATCTCACAGTTTGTGGGTTTGAGCCCACGCTGGGCTCTGTGCTGACACTGGGGAGCCTGCTTGGGATTTTCCCTCTCTCCCTGCCCCCCCCCCCACTTGGTTGGGCTCACTCTCTCTCTCTCTCAAAATAAATAAATAAGCTTTAAAAAAAACTTAAAAATAGCATAAAATGCTTCACCAGGAGATACTTAAACCACTTCGTATTCTGAAGTTCCTAAGGGTAGCATGTGTTAGTCATCATAATCTGATAAATGGCTTCCCAAGGGTCTGCCATAGGTAGATGCTCAGTGAGGATTCATTAACTGGTTGAATCCAATGTTAAGTTTTATGATCAATAGGATCATGTTCTAAAGATGCTGAACCTACAAGTTTTAGCCTCTGTTGTGAAATATGAAATATGTCAAACATTCCCAGCTGTTGATTTGAATTCTCAAGTAGCTGTAAACAAATACATTTGGCATTGATGCCTTCCTTAAAATAGACAAAGCATGTTACCTCTCACAACTAGGGACAAACATGTACACTTGATTCAATAAAATGTTAGGAGAAATATGTTTCATGTGTTTAAAAGAACTTTTTTTTTTTTTTTTACTTATTCATTATATCTGTTGTTGACTGAGGAGAGTGGGGAAGAACAAAACACAGTAATTCTGGAAGACCAACAGCAAAGACACTGAAAGAAAGAAGAGGACTTCTTGGTGACAGCCCTCTAAGAGGAAAGGATGAGGAATAATAAGTAATGTTATTACTGCCAGAATATATGATTGCTTTTTATGAAATGGTAATACCTTAACAATTATGTTGAGCGGGTTTTTCCCAAAAACCACAGTAAAAAATACATCTTGTAGAAAAGAGGGAACCTACGATAAATCACCCTACAAATACATTCTCATTCATTTCTCTGTCAACTACTGTGCTGAGTAAAATGAATATGAAAATAGTCTATGGCTGAAATACATAGTTTTGACCTATTTGGAGCTCAGATTCTAGGGAGAAAAGAATGTAAATAGTTGTACCACTGTGTTTGATATCCTGAAGAAAAATGTCTTGAAGGATAAACAGGAGTTCACTAGGATATAAAAGTGAAAAGACAGTCCATTTCAATGGAGCAGCACTCAGCAAATTCAGCATTGTGAAAGTACATGTCATATCTGTGGACCACTAAGAAATTTGAATGAAATGCACAAGGGAAGATGTGAGATGAAGCCAAGGTCATTTTTTATGCAGGGTGCTTGGGGCTTTGTGGATTCTACCTCAGAAATTTATTCAATAAGCAGAACATCTTCATAGGTTTTAAATGAGAAATGTGGTGGTGTGGACAGACATGGTTTGTGTTTTTAACTCTTCTGACTTAAATAGTTCAGGCAAGTAAGGAAGAGGAATAAGGACAGAGCCAAATGATATTTTTTTGGATAGATTAAGAGACTTGACTATCAATTTCTTTAAGGATTGAAACGGTGAAATTACCAAGAATGTACAGGAATTGGAGTGACTGGTAGAAAGTTCATATAATTGATCCAAAAGGCAGATGAGGTTGGGAAGTTTGTTCTGAAAAACCAGAGAGCAGTATATAAACTCTCCAAGCTACCAGTCTCCTCTCATGTTCCACATGTAAGTTATAGATAAGAATAATTCTGACTCTTATAAGGCTTCTGTAAGAATAAAAAGAATAGATGCACAGAAACTTCTTTAACCAGGCCCGACACCTATTTGGTGGCCACTATTACTACGTACTTGTCAGTAGAATGTTAAATGCCGGGCAGTAGGCATTTGACTTTAAGACTGCAATTTGAACTTTATTAGCAGTTTTAAGTCCTATGAAAACATCCTTCAAAGTGTTATGCAACCGGAGTAGTTTGGAAAAAGAACTTCCAATATTCCATTTGCGTTTCAATCTTTGCATGGTTCTTAAGCTAAATGGAACAACAGATTCATTTACGAAATACTAACTTCGTACTTTATTATTAGCATTATCCAGTTCCTATACTAGAGTCGTATCCTTATTTTTTCACGATGATTCTACTTCATTTCTTAGAGTAATGTCACCTCGATTAAGAGCAGTCTTAGTCATTGTTGGTTTCATCACCAATAATGTGGTATAATGCATAATGGTTTCCTCATTTTCTATTATACTGCTGAATCAAAAGAATTGTATTTCGACTTCAGGTTAATCATAACCATAGAATTCTACTGCCTGATTTTAGCTAATAATTTATTCTGGTATTCCCTTTCTTTAGTATATACATGACTCAAATTGCAGTCTATCTCTCCACCTCTCTGCAATCTTTCTTAAAAATAAAAGTGTGGTTATACTATTTCTTCTACAAATGTCAGTTGAAGGAAAGTTATGCATCCATAGTGACAAAGAGAAAATCAGAGAAAGAGATAAGGGAGAAAATGAGAAAGTTATTCTTTACACAAAAATTCCAAGTAATACATGTAGCAAAAATGAAGGACTTCTAAAACCACCATTTTATAACTCTCATTATAGTATTCGAGTTAGAAAAAGATCATTAATGGATGAGAAAACTATTAATTAAAATGTTATTGATTTCCAAAATGTCATCCAAGAGATTCATTTTTTTAATTATAAAGAAGAAAGTTGCCTTTACAATGGAGAAATGTGACAGACATAATTTTAACAAAGGCTTCCTGTTAGCATCACTAAGAACAGAGTAAACTGATAGTATGTGCATGAGTGATATGATGAGGTGAGTGATATGATGGGATACACAAAACATTAACAATGAAGTATTTTTTCAGATGTTTTTAACCTGAATCTAATTATTAAGAAACAACTGGGCAAATGCACAGTGTGAGATATACCATAAGATAATGGGCTTTACCTTTTTTTTTTTTAAATGTTTATTTATTTTTGAGACAGAGAGAGACAGAGCATGAACGGGGGAGGGTCAGAGAGAGGGAGACACAGAATCTGAAACAGGCTCCAGGCTCTGAGCGGTCAGCACAGAGCCCGATGCGGGGCTCGAACTCACAGACCACAAGATCATGACCTGAGCCAAAGTCGGACGCTTAACCAACTGAGCCACCCAGGCGCCCCTGGGCTTTAACATTTTAAGAATGTTTGTGACGTGCAAAACTAAAAACAAAAGAAAAAAATGGCAAGTAGTATGAGGAATAGACTGTTTCAGATTAAAAGAGACAAAAAATTATCACTTTGTGCCTCAGTTTTGTTTAACACAAAACAGGGAATTAGAGTGTCAGTTCTTAAAAGTTATTGGTACTTTTCAAGATCATAAGTTGGATGGTTGATTCATGGGCATTTAATTTATTGTTATATGTCTTAACTTTCATATATGTAATATTTATTCTTTATTACTACTTAAATGCAGTTTAACCTTTCAAGGTCTGTGTAATTCAATCCACCATGTAAATTCTCATAGTTGACAAATTCATATCAATGTTTCTTTGTCTAGCACTGTCCTAAGTACTTTGTATGTATATACCATCTCACTTAACCTTCTAAATATTTTATATATTGGTAACTACTATGATGTCCATGTTATAGAACAGTATACTGTGTCACACAGAGGTTTAATAATCTGCCGTTAAGTCATATAGCTCAGTAATGAATCTACTAGTTTGACTACAGAGACCCCCTTCTTAATCACTAATGTTACTAATTAAATTTAATGTCAAATATAACTTTTCACGTTAGGTCAAGTGCCCTTTCTGATATATAGCTAAGGAGGAATCCTGCCATGTGTCAAAGCCAAGAATACAAGAGGGTCATATGACAGGGGTTGAATTTTACCAGAAGGAGTGTTCAAGCTCGTGCAATGTGGCGGTTTCTATTGCTGTCTGTTAGTTTTCTCTCCTTTTAATTTTCCATGGGTTCTTCACTATTCATCAACACTTTTTCCCACCATGAAGTATATTTTCCAGTCACCACCCCACCCCCTCACCAGGCACTGATGGTGCACATTTGAGCTACATAGACATGAGTTTACAGAGCTTACTCGTTACACAGAAATGCAAGGACTAACAATCTGAGTACTGCTATGCTATTCTGGTGAAAAAACTGCCATACACCACAGCTGGATTGCCTGGTACAGAGTACATGAGAAGAGCATCTTGGAGAAAGTTTCCATGGCACTAGTATCCATGATGAAGGCTGGGTGAAAGGTAAACCAAAGAGGAATAATCCAGAGTGAAAACAGCATTTCTGAGGTCTGGTTGAGCACAGTGGCCAAAAAAGCTGATGGCCAAATAAGAAGCTAAAAGGAGAAGTCCATGAAAATGGATTAAGTTGGGACAAGAGAGGAAGCAATAGGACTTCAGGTAGGAGATTGATGAATATTCTAATGAGAGCATGTAATGACTTGGGTAAGCGTGGTGTCACAGGGCACAACAATAATGCACATGTTATAAGTATTTAAGAGGTAGACTTTGTGGGATTTGATCTTTTTTTTAAACTTTTTAAAAATGTTTATTTATTTTTGAGACAGAGAGAGAGACAGCGCATGAACAGGGGAGGGTCAGAGAGAGGGAGACACAGAATCCGAAGCAGGCTCCAGGCTCGGAGCTGTCAGCACAAAGCCCAACGCGGGGCTCGAACTCACAGACTGTGAGATCATGACCTGAGTCGAAGTCGGATGCTTAACTGACTGAGCCACCCAGGTGCCCCTGGGATTTGATCTTGATCAGATATAGAAGGTGGTAGGAGGGAATCTCTGAGGAAAATACATTCAGAATAAAAATTAATATTTTAGGTCCAGAATGATAGGACTACAATGTCTTGCATGGTTAAGGCCATCTTACCATAACAAGAGTTCTACACTGGGGCTCAAAACGAGGCTTTAGGTCACAAATGATGGGTCTTTTCCTATTATTTCACATTCCTTCCCTCTAGAGGTCATACAATAGTAATAGAGGTCTGTTCAAATGCTTCAGAAATTCAGAGAGCTGAGCTATTCCTCCTCAAAGAAACAAAACAATATAAATCAAAACAATAACCAAAAAGCTATAATTTTAAAATCCAAAAGCTCTTAGGAGAGTGTGAATAAATGACTAATTACAATTATTCCCCTGGAGAGCTGGAATCCTACCCCTGAAATAAAATAAATGCTCTGGACGGACAAGAATAATTTGGGACATTGTTACACTGCCAAAGGATTTTATGTTTTAAAATAAAGCACCCATCTCTCTGAATAGTACATATTTAATGGTAGCATTTCAGGAGGCTGGGAAACAAGTAAGTGAAGATAGTTGTGAAGAGGGGAGTTTTCCCATGGTCACATCCACACACATCACATCACCGTGATGGTGAACGAAAAGTTCATAAAGCTGATGTGACTCTTCAGTGTCTTGTTCTTATATGCAAACCTCTCTCCTGAGATGAGGTTTGCAGAAAAACCCAGCTTGGGACACCTGCACAAAGTGTATCTTTTAGGAGTAAATGAAGGCTCTCAGAAAATAAGATGGTATTTTAAATACAGTTTTACAAATGAGAACATCTATCATAATCCCTAACATTGGACTTATTCATATAAACCTCAAGTGACCATGAATTATAGTTTTGAACTTTTGCTCTACTGTAATTATAATATACCTATTACAACTATAATATGCTACATAACATACAAATATTAACATATATAAGTAGAATAGAACTTCAGTACACTTAAGATGGGCTACAGGAGAATCAGATAACTAACAGAAAATGTCTCAATACTATTTGTCCTCACAGTATTAAATGTTCATCTCAAATCTTTGAATACAATAGAAGTTAAAAGGTCAGAATAAAATTGTAACCTTACATTCCTCTTTTTATTGAAGTATAATTGATGTACAATAACCTAGTAGTTTGGGTGTACCTCATAGTGACTCAATATTTTTTTATAATTTTTTGTTTATTCATTTTTGAGAGACAGAGTGCGAGTGAGGGAGAGGCATAGAGAGAGGGAGACACAGAACCCAAAGCAGGCTCCAGGCTCTGAGCTGTCAGCACAGAGCCCAATGTGGGGCTCAAACTCACAAACTGTGAGATCATGACCTAAGCTGAAGTCAGACAATCAACCGACTGAGGCACCCAGATGCCCCGTGATTCAATATTTTTATATATTACAATGTGATCCCCACAATAGATCTAGTTACCTACCACCTGTCAACATACAAAGTTGTTACAATATTACTGACAATATTCCCTATGCTGTACATTATGTCCCCATGACTTATATTTTTTTTATTTTTAATGTTTATTTTTTGAGAGAGAGAGAGAGCACGAGTGGAAGAGGGGCAGAGAGAGAGGGAGACACAGAATCAAAGCAGGCTGCAGGCTCTGAGCTGTCAGCACAGAGCCTGATGCGGGGTTTGAACCCATGAATCATGAGATCATGACATGAGCCTAAGTCAGATGCTTAACCGACTGAGCCACCCAGGTGCCCCACCCCATGACTTATTTTATTACTGGAAGTTTGTATCTCTTAATCCTCTTCACCTTTTGCCTGCCCCCCCTCAATCCCTACCTTTTCTGGTAACCAACAGATACAGCAATTGTCCTCCTCTGTCCTCTTATTTCATTTAGAATAATGCTCTCTAGACCCACTCATGTTGTTGCAAATGTCAAAATTTCATTCTTTTTTATGGCTGAGTAGTATTCCATTGTAAATCTATACCACATCTTCTTTATCCATTCTTCTGTTGATGGACACTTAGGTTGCTTCCATATCTTGGCTATTGTAAATAATGCTGTAGGGCCCCTGGATGGCTCAGTCAGTTAAGAGTCTGACTTCAATTCAGGTCATGATCTTACAGTTCATGGGTTTGAGCCCTGCATTGGGCTCTGTGCTGATGGCTCAGAGCCCGGAACCTCCTTTGGATTCTCTGTCTTCTTCTCTCTCTCTCTCTGCCTCGCTCCTGCTTGTGCTTTCTCTCTCAAAAATAAATAAAGAAAAACTTAAAAAATAATAATACTGCAATGAACAGAGGAGTGCACATATTTCTTCAAATTGGTGTTTTCATTTTCTTTGGATAAATATCCAGAAGTGGAATTGTTGTATTAAATGGGGTTTTTTTTATTTTTAATTTTTTGAGGAAACTCCATACGGTTTTCCATAGTGGCTACACTGATTTACATTCCCAAAGACAGTGTATGAGGGTTCCCATTTCTTCACATCTTCACAAAAGCTTGTTATTTTTGGTTTTGTTTTGTTTTAGGTAACAGCCATTTTGATAGGTGTGAGATGCTATCTTGGTGGTTTTGATTTGCATTTCCCTGATGATTAGTGATGTCGACCATCTTTTCATGTGCCTATTGGCTATCTGTATGTCTTCTTTGAAAAAAAAATGTTTATTCTGGTCTTCTGCCCATTTTTTAATCCAATTGTTTGCCTTTTTTGATTTTAATTTTTTAAAATTTTTATATATTCTGGATATTAGCCCCTCATCAGATGTATAATTGTAAAATATCTTCTCCCTGCTCACTAGGTGGCCGTTTTGTTATCATCTTTGCCTGTGCAATAGCTTTTTAGTTTGATATTATACCATTTGTTCAATTTAGCTTTTGTTACCCCTGCCTGAGGAAATTGGTTCAAACAAACATTGCTAAGACTAATGTCAAAGAGCTTACTGCTTATGCTTTCTTCTAGGAATTTTATGGTTTCAGGTCCTACATTCAAATGTTTAATCCATTTTTTTCACGTTTTTATTTAGAATCCAGTTAGTTAACATAAAGTGCAACATTAGCTTCAGGTGTAAAATTTAGTGGTTCACCGCTTCCATACAACACCCAGTCTTCATCACAACAAGTGCCCTCCTTCATTCCCACCACCGATTTACCCCATCCCCCTACTCACCCCTCCTCTGGTAACCATCAGTTTGTTCTCTACAGTTAAGAGTATCTTTTATGGTTTGTCTCTTTTTTTCCCTATGTTCATCTGTTTTGTTTCTTAAATTCCACATGTGAGTGAAATTATATGGTATTTGCCTTTCTCTGACTGACTTACTTCACTTAGCACATCACTATCTAGCAGATCCATGCATGTTGCTGCAAATGGCAAGATTCCGTTATTTTTGATGGCTGAGTAATATTCCATTATATTTTATGCACACACACACACACACACACACACACCACCTCTTCTTTATCCATTCATCAGTCGATGAACATTTGAGCTCATTCCATAATGTGACTATTGTAGATAATGCCGCTATAAACATTGGGGTGCATGTATTCCTTTGAATCAGTATTTCTGTATCCTTTGGGTAAACACCTAGCAGGGCAATTCCTGGATCATTGGATAGTTCTATTTTTAACTTTTTGAGGAATATCCATATTGTTTTCCAGAGTGACTACACCAGTTTGCATTCCCACCAACAGTGGAAGAGGGTTCCCCTGTCTCGCCAACACCTATTGTTTCATGTGCTGTAATGTGACTGGTATAAAGTGATATTTCATTGTAGTTCTGATTTGTATTTTCCTGATGATAAGTGATTTTGAGCATCTTTTCATGTGTCTGTAGGCCATCTGGATATCTTCTTTGGAAAAATGTCTATTCAAAAAATGTCTTCTGCTCATTTTTTTAACAGGATTATTTGTTTTTTGGGTGTTCAGTTTTATAAGTTCTTTATATGTGTTGGATACTAACTACAATCAGATATGTCATTTGCAACTATTATCTCCCATTCCATAGGTTGCCTTTTCGTTTTGTTGTTTTCTTCACTATGCAGAAATTTTTATCTTGATGAAGCCCCAATAATTTACTTTTGCTTTTGTTTCCCTTGCCTCGGGAGACACACCTCATAAGAAGTTGCTACAGCTGATGTCAAAGAGGTTCCTGACTGTGTATCTCCTCCAGGAATTTATGGTTTCCTGTCTCACAATTAGGTCTTTAATCAATTTTGAACTATTTTTGTGTGAGAAATCAAGGCATCAATCTCATTTACAATTGCATCAAAAACCATAAATTATCTAGGAATAAACCTAGGCAAAAGATCTGTACTTGTAAAACTACAAACACTGATGAAAGAAACTGAAGATGACACAAAGAAATGGAAAAAGATATTCCATGCTCACGTATTGGAGGAACCAATATTATTAAAATGTCCACACTACCCAAAGCAATCTACACATTTAATGCAATCCCTATCAAAACATCACCAGCAGAGCACCTGGGTCACTCAGTCAGTTAAGCGTCCAACTTTGGCTCAGGTCATGGTCTCACAGTTGGTGGGTTCGAGCCCACATTGGGCTCTGTGCTGACAGTTTAGAGCCTGGAGCCTGCTTCAGATTCTATGTCTCTGTCTCTCTCTGCCCCTCCCCACTCCTCTCTCTCTCAAAATAAATACATAAACATTTAAATATACATATATAACATCATTTTTTTTTCATAGAGCTAAAATAAACTATCCTAAAATTTGTATGGACCCATAAGAGACCCCGAATAGCTAAAGCAATCTTGAAAAATAAAAGCAATGCTGGAAGCATCACAATTCCAGTGTTCAAGTGATATTACAAAGCTATAATGATCAAGACAGTATGGGACTGGCACAAACACAAACACAGACACGTAGATCAATGGAACAGAATGGGAAACCCAGAAATGAACCCACACAGATGGTCAATTAATCTACAACAAAGGAGGCAAGAATATATACAATGGGGAAAAAACAGTCTCTTCAGTGTATGGTGTTGGAAAGACTGGACAGCGACAAGCACAAGAATGAACTGGACTATTATCTTACACCATAAACAAAAAATATAAATATAAACATATAAATATATACAAAAAATATATATGATGTAACATATCTTACACCATGTACAAAAATATAAACATACACAAACACACACACACACACACACACACACAATATATATGGTGTAAGATAATGGTCCAGTTCATTCTTGTGCATGTCGCTGTCCAGTCTTTCCAACACCATTCACTGAAGAGACTGTCTTTTCCCCATTGTATATATTCTTGCCTCCTTTGTTGTAGATTAATTGACCATCTGTGTGGGTTCACTTCTGAGCTCTCTGTTCTATTCACAGATCTATGCATCTTATAATGCTAACCTCACCTTCATAAAGGAAGGAAAAAGACAAATTTCTCAGTTTTCAATACAGATGTTTTAAGCTTTCCTCTAGATCTTTTTACTTCAATAACTAGTATGGCATTTTTTATCACTGTTTAAAAAGCTCAATACATAAAATGAAAATATTATCCCAACAGAAAACATGTTTGCAGTTTTTTTGGTGTTTGTTCTGTTTTTTTTTGTTTTTGTTTTTGTTTTTTTTGAATCCTGAAATCCCTGGGGTTACATAGCCAAACCTACTGTTTCATTTTCTGTGGTTATAATGACAGAGTATAAAAAACTACAATCCACTCTTAACAGCAAATTTTAAAAATGCATCAAAGCTCCAAAGGGAAAAGTACACTGAGAATTATAAGTTCTATTAGGCAGTGTCCCACTTGTAGGGCAACGTTTATGTGCGTGCTTACACCGTATTATTCCTCACGAGACACCATGGATTGCTTGAGAGTCAGCAGTGATTCACCCACTAAAACTAACACCAGGGAAGCATTAATGTTACTGTTTAGAGCCATCTTTTGAGATTTTTAAATTTGACCTTCAAAAGTAGCATGCATTTTCACCACTCTGAGATCTAAAACAGAAAAACATATATACTGTTATAAATATTTAATAAATTTCATGTCTAAAATTTTATAAAATTCCCTGTCAGAATACACTGGATGATTTTAAATTTAGATGAATAGTAAATAAACAGTTTGTAGGCTGACTGTTTGTTTGTTTGTTTGGGGGTTTTATGTATTTTGGTCCTTCTCCCTCTCCCTGTCTTTTTTGTGCCTCCTCCAGTGTCCCCTTGAGTTAAGTGCCCCCAGTTAGTGAGGATAAGTCTCCACAAGGGATGGAAAGCATGGCATTTGAGAAAGGCTGTCTTTCTAGGTCCCGCGTCTGCTGCCAGCATGATGAAAAGTTAATAGGCCAAATACATTTGCTATTTACAGGTGTATAAGCCTTAATCTTGAATTCTTTTCACAGCTGTCACTTTGTGCCCCAAGATACGCCCATTGTCACAAGCAACCTGTTTGTTAAGGAAGTTTAACCTCTTCAGAGTCAGAGTTTGAAATTTCAATCAGTAGAGAGCAAGATTTATAAATGACAAGGATTTAACAAATGACACAGGTGGAGATATTTCTATAAGGCAGGGATAGAAACAACCACCATTACAAGATAGGGCTGATGTACGAGAATCGTGGAGCAGACTAGTGGATTGACTGACCTGTCACCACTCATGTAATTCTCTCAGAGATTGGACCCTTGTTGGTGTATACCAATGTTATCAAATCTGTCTAATCGTGAGGATCACTTGCATGGCTTATGGTTATGAATACAGATTCTTGGGGCTCTCTGGAGAATCGAATCCAGTAGATATGAAGCAGAATTCAGGAAACTCAATTATTAACCAGTACCCCCAGGGGATTTTATTGATTGAGCAAGTGTGAGTAGTACTGATTAGTCGATGTATGCCATCGGCAACACTCTTCTTTCTACCTGTAGCTTATTTCAGTAGACCCTGAAAGTGAGGTTTCTGAAAGGCTTTGGAAAGAATTCTCCCTGCTGAAGCCTTATCACTGATATGCTCCACATATACTTGTATGTAAGTGTTCCCTACTCTAATGTAGTCTGCACACTGCAAACGCCGAGAGCTGTTGCTGTAACCTAATAGCTCTCTGCTATTCCTTCCTTTTACAGAAAATAGTACTTTCGGTGAGTTTTATTTGTTTAGGGCTGTGCTCTCTATTTATATATTCACTATGTAGTCAGACAAGTAAGTGGTTCTTGGGAGAAAAACATACACACAATATTTTTTTTAAGTTTTTTTTAATGTTTATTCATTTTTTAAGAGAGAGACATAGTGTGGTGCGGGAGGGGCAGAGAGAGAGACACAGAATCTGAAGAAGGCTCTAGGCTAAGAGCTGTCAGCAGAGAGCCCAACGGGTGGCTTGAACACAAGAACTGCTAATCATGACCTGTGTCAAGTCAGATGCTTAACCGACTGAGCCACCCAGACGCCAAGTTTTTTTTTTTTTTAATTCTTATTTATTTTGAGAGAGCGAGCACGAGTGGAGGAGGGACAGAGAGAGACAGAGAGAGATAATCCCATGCAGGTTCCATGTTCTCAGTGCAGAGCCTGACCCGGGGCTTGAACTCAGAAATCTTGAGATCATGACCTGAGCCAAAATCAAGAGTTGGTCACAAAACCGATTGAGCCACCCAGGTGTCCCACACGATTTTTCCAGGGTAGCTCTTCTCCAAGTGATAATGCAAGGGTTCAGTCTTTTTCCATCGTAACTTCTCCAATTCAGCCTATGGTTTCCAGCTGCATGAAGAGGGAACAGAGAAGGAGATATGGATCTCCAAGGATAGTTTGGGACTACAATTGCCTTATAAGAACTAGTCATTTGTCCCTAATGAAGCTGGAGAGATGTTTTTTATTATTTCTACATATACAGTATGAGGAATGGGACACACCATGGATGCTGCCAGGCTGTTCCACTGCCCTCTTCATGTTCAGTAATATAACTTCTTTCTTCCAGGCTCACCATATAGACTGATTTGTACCGGATTTAAAATTCCTGAGTGGGCTTCCTAATGTGTTTTCTTTTTTTTTTTTTTATAATCTTAAAGTAAATAAAATAGTAGATACTTCAATCACATTAAGAGCCCAGAAGGGGAATTAGTAAAACACCAGGTATCTGATTTCTTCTTCCTTTTTGAATAGGAAAGCTTTTGAAGATGCACATTTTTATTTTGTTTTTGTGTTCAAAGTTCTAACTCAGTGTAATTGTTTAAGCAAATACCAGTGAGTTTTAATCTTCTGGGAACAAAGGGAGATTATTTATTCCTTTCGCACAGAGACAAAAAAGACCCAATCCTCTCAGCACATACCCACATCACTGTTGGTAAACTAAGTGTCCTCAGAAACAAGGCTGTCTACACATAGCAGTAATAACATTCATTTTTCTCTGTAGACCTTCAGAAATACAATATGGCTTTTATTTCCCTTTTTCACACGCTAGTTCCAGTCATTTATCCATATCAAAACATTCAAGGCAATTATTTCATTCTTTGATTCTTCATTCAGATGAAGTATATTACACATCCTTCTGAAAATATTGAAAAAAAATTGTATGTCTTTTCTCCAAAAGCAAACCAAAGACACATATAAACAATACTTATGTATAGTTTTGACAGGTTCAAGTCTCTTTGACGGCATCCATATCACAGATGTAAGTTCAATAACTTTTGATTTAGAATGGAAAACTAAACAATGATAATAATTTTAAAGCTTTGTAGAGTGCCTGAAAACAAAAGACTAAGTTTGCAGACACGACAGGTGACTGATATATTGAAGCCGTGCTAGCATACAACTATTGTTTGCAATTAGTTTCATTTCTCTATTCCCACAAATAATTGGAAATGCTCTTCCCACATACAGTACTTGAAGCAAATAAATCATTGCTCCTTGGCTTTCAGAAATACGACCTGGTTTCCATCAAAATTTCTCTCCTGTAGCTGTCTGCCTTTCCAAATTGCGTGCTTATTTCTACAAATCCTTTTAACAGAAAAAAGAAGTTACAAGTTTTTTGTTTTGCTACATGTTCCCTGACTTGAACAATTTCAACAACCATTTCTTCAGGCAGCTTTAACTTTAATCAGTTTTGACATTCTGACTGCCCTGTTCTTGGAGAGGTTGATTACTTCATACTCTTTGACCCAGAAGTGATATCTCGCTATATTTTTATACATCCGTATCCCAGATTTTCTAATACTTTCTTGGTGCTATCTTTATTTTTTTGAGCATTTCAGTAAGTAACTAGATTGGAAAACATTACCATTTTTTAGTCCATGTTAATCAAGTATACATTACAATGATTTCTATATTCAGCAAAAGTTGGGAATGGAATATGTGCATAAATTTGGATAAGCATATTAGTGCAGTGAAATCTAGATTTGCTTGTGAAGGTAATGCATATAGATATGTGTGTGTATAAATTTGTATTTGTTTCCTATTGGTATGATAACAAATTATCACAAACTTTTAGATTTAAAACAATACTTACTTATTAATTTCCAGTTCTGTGGGTGTAACACGAGTCTTACATAAGGCTAAAATCAAGGTGTGGGTAGGGCTGTGTTTCTTTTTGGAGTCTCTAAGGGAGAATCCTGTTCCTTGCCTTTTCCAACCTCTAGAAGCTGCTGGTATTCTCTTTCCTCCATCTTTAAAGCAAACAGACCACATTTGGGAAAGGTTCCCCACTCT
This sequence comes from Panthera pardus, assembly GCF_024362965.1. Lineage (NCBI taxonomy): Eukaryota > Metazoa > Chordata > Mammalia > Carnivora > Felidae > Panthera > Panthera pardus. The sequence goes on from NW_026526654.1 coordinate 53,281,292, forward strand.
CAAAGATCCATGAAATTAGATTGGGACCACTCAGATAAACCTGGAAAATCTCCCCATCTTCTCCCCAACGTTCTTAACCTTAATCACACTTGCTAAATTTTTTTTGTCATGTAGGTAACTTACAGGTGTTATGCATTAGGATATGGACATTTTGGGTTCATTAATCTCATATACATGATGTTTGTACTACATTTTTATATATAGTGTGTAATATATATATGTGTTTTTATATATATATATAAAGTGTGTATGTGTTTTATATATATATAAATATATATATATAAATATATATATAAATAAATATATATATTATATAAATATATATATATAAAACAGATACATGCTTTTTATATATATATGTTTATATATATATATACAAAAAGCGTGTATGTGTTTTAAACACACACTTTTATATACATATATATGTATATATATGTCTTATATGATAATCAAATGAATATATATATATATAACACATACACACTTTTACATACATATATATATATATATATATATATATATATATGTCTTATATGATAATCAAATAAAAACACATGTAACTATTACCTAGGCTAAAAAATAATATGAAAAAAAGAAAAGACCATTACTAAAAAGATTATTAAAAAAAAAAAAGAGACTATTACTGGTAGCTTAGAAGCCTTCCATAAACATAGCCTTTTTCCTGGTTTGCTCTCCTCCCATAAACATAGCCTTTTTCCTTCTTCCCTACCTCTCTTCCTAAAGAACACTGATACTGGATTTTGTGTTAACTTCTCTGATAGACATTAACAGTTCTCATTAATTCTTTATGTACCTTTCCTACCTGGCCATATAGGAGACAAAATTTTCCAGGCCCTCCCCACTCAACAAGTAGGCAAGGCTGAAAAATGAAATATAACCGGAAATAAAATTTCTTACTACTCTGTGAAGAAAAGTCAAGTTCTAGGTAGTCCTCAACTCTCTTTTGGCCTTTTGCTAGGAAACAGTGGTAGAGCACAAGATTAAAGCAGCCTGGATTTGTGTGTTATCACATAAAGGATGCCATCATTTGGACTGAACTTTGCATGAGCAATAATGAAGCTTAAATTCTGTAAAATTATGGAGATTTCTTTTTTTTTGGCAAGTGACACAGACTTACCTAAGTCATATAATTATTAATTTTCTCTACCATTCTCCCAATTCTCCATTAATTCTTAAACGATGGGTTAGTTTCCTTATTCTTCAAATTAATACATATGGCATAAAATTATACATATTTTTATACATATAAAAATGCTTTTCATATTTTTATATGTAAAAGTATGCAGTTTTCCATTTCTTCTCACTTACAACATTTTATCATAATGATATATTATGTTTCAAACTTTGCATTTTGCCATTAGCGGACATTTGAATTATATTAGAAGTTTTTCTGCTGTGAATAACTTTGTTTATGTGTTCTTATAAATGCCTCCTGGTGCATATGTAATATCATTTCTCCAGTATATAAATGAAAAGGAAATGGCTCGGTTGTAGGATAAACACATAAAGAACATCTTAGAAACAAGTTTTTTAACTTCTACCAATTTTTACTTCCACCACTTTTAGTGAAAGTCGTCATTCCTAGACATTGTTGACAATATTTCATGTTGAGATAACTCTGAATTGTTCCCAAGGAGATAGCTCTATTTTATTTTATGGCCATGCTAACTTACAGCTATCTATTAGTAATGAGGCTGAGCATCCTTTCAAATATTATGGCTTATTTGGAATAATTCTTTCTATTAATTCCAATATCTTGTCCCTTTTCCAATAACTTGTTTCTTATTGATTTATTGGAGTTCTTTATAGGTTCTAAACACAAATCCTTTATCAATTACATATGTTACAAATAATTTGTTCCAATTTCTAGCATATATTGTCCTTTCATTAAAGTGCCTTTTCATTTACAGAATGTTTTTATTTTTTTCCATTTTTAAACTTCATTTTTATATTAAATATAATTTATTGTCAAATTGGTTTCCATATAACACCCGATGCTCATCCCAGCAGGTGCCCTCCTCAATGCCCATCACTTTCCCCTCTCCCCCACCCCCATCAACCCTCAGTTTGTTCTCAGTATTTAAGAGTGTCTTATGGCTTGCCTCCCTCCCTCTCTGTAACTTTTCCCCCCTTCCTCTCCACTAGAATTTCTTAATGTTAATGTAATAAAATGTATTCGTCTTTCCCCACTTTCTCCATTTGTAAACTTCCCAGTTTTTGTGTCTTGTTACAAAAATCCTTGCCTATGCATACAAAGTCATAGGGATATTCTTCCATATTTTCTCAAAGTGTGATAGTCATGCCTTTAATCCACTTGTCATGCATTTTCAGATGTTGTGCAGTGTAGAGATCTAAATTCATTCTTCTCCTTTTCTGTAACCAAAGCCCCTAGCGCTATCTACTGAAGAGTTTCTATATATGTATACACCTCCTTATGTTTTCTTTAATCCATTGCTATTAACTCCTATACCATACAACATCAATTTGATGTCTCAATTTCCCTTCTCAGAAATATCTTCCTTTGGCTAATTTTGTCTTTTAGTTCTCACATATGAATTTTAGAACTATCTTGTTGAATTCCACATCAAACCCTATGTCTGATATCCAGGGCTAGCTTTCAAAAATTACTCATGTGCCATACACTGAACACTTCCACTGTTGAGAAAACAGCCACATGGCAATAACTAAGTAGACAGAAGATGAACTATTTTATGTAGAAAAAAAGAGGACATGATTTGTATAAACAGCTAGCCAATTTATGTCACTATAATTTCTTCTGGATACCAAATCTTTATTTTAATGTTCTTTCTACAGACACAACAACATGCTCGTGGATCCCCAAGACAATTTACGTTCCCATCAAATCATTGCATTCAGCTCAGTCATAGGCTCTCCATCTGATATATAGTTTTCTCTATTATATCTGAGCTTGCTCCTTTACTCTAGCCACTCATGAGCTAAAAAGACAAGGTTTCTATCACCCCTTGACCAATTAACAGTGGTAAGAGAGCCCAGGAAAACTATAATAAGGGCTCTTATTCATAAAATGGAAATATTGAGATACACAGCAATCACTGGCTACAGTGATCATGAAATCAGGGTGGACAGTCCTTGTGAGATTCTTCTCCTTTGTCACTTCAAGATACCAATTTCTTTTTTTTTTAATATATGAAATTTATTGTCAAATTGGTTTCCATACAACACCCAGTGCTCATCCCAAAAGGTGCCCTCCTCAATACGCATCCCCCACCCTCCCTTCCCTCCCACCCCCCATCAACCCTCAGTTTGTTCTGTTTTTATCAGTCTCTTATGCTTTGTCTCTCTCCCACTCTAACCTCTTTTTTTTTTCCTTCCCCTCCCCCATGGGTTTCTGTTAAGTTTCTCAGGATCCACATAAGATCAAGATACCAATTTCTTTAGTCAGCAGCTCAAATAAGCCAACCTCACAATCTATAAAAATTTAAATAGCAAAAGATATTAGTTCTTGTTTACATAAAGTCCAAAACACATTGTTATTTGATGGGTGACTCTTCTCCACACAGACTCCCTCCATCTTATGGCTTCATCACTTTTATCATATGACTTCCAGATTTGCTGTGTTATCTCAAACTTACAAGAATATCAAGAACACAGAAGACAGTGAATGGGAGAATTTTATGGGCCTGGGTCTCTACCTGGGCCTGGACCTGGCCCTGGAGGGGACCACATCATTTCTGCTTAATTTCTAGTGAACTAGAACTTGGCCGTAAGGAAGTTTTGATTGCATGAGAAGCAGAGGAATTTAGTCAAGCTTTTGCCCACCCAAGAAGAAAAGGAACTTGGTTCCACAAACATCTGCTTGTATTTGCCCACATTTGCTTATATTTGTTCATATCATATAATTTTTTTTTGGAGAACAAATCTTGGATTCATGCCAGAAAGAAGTAAAAATATGAAGACAGAATCATATAAATAAAAAATAGCATTATATTTTATTCAGTTGGTGGTGCTTATATACCAGTAGTTGTGAAAAGACACTTAAAGGCATAAGGGAGGCTGGGTGGCTCCAACTTGGGCTCAGGTCATGATCTCATGGTTTGTGAGTGTGAGCCCCACGTCAGGCTCTATCCTGATAGCTTGAAGCCTGAAGCCTGCTTTGGATTCTGTGTCTCCCTCTCTCTCTGACCCTCCCCCTCTCACACACACACTCTCTCTCTCTAAAAAATAAATCAACATTAAAAAACCTAAGAAAAAAAGATATTTAAAGGCATAACACTGAATTCTTATGATATCTGAAATACTGCCTTTGATATTTACATTAACCAATGAGGACCCTAAAGTCAAGTGAAAGTTTCTTGCCCAAAGTTACATGGCCCAAAACATGATATTTTGTACCGTGATCCTTGTTTATCTGATTCTGTAACTCTCACTGCTAAAAATTCCACATTATATCCAACGGTCAAATACACATGAATCCTTCTGCTGAGTAGTAAGGAAAGAGTTAAATGGGATAAAGAACAATATGCTATGTATTAGGCATTGAGGAAGGCAGGTATAGACTAAGACGTGTAGATTTAGGAAGAAATAACTTTTTAAAAATTTTTTAATGTTTATTTATTTTTGAGACAGAGACAGAGCATGAGTGGGGGAGGGGCAGAGAGAGAGAATGAGAGACAGAGAGAGAGAGACAGACAGACATAGAGAAAGAGAATCCAAATGAGTCTCCAGGCTCTGAGCTGTCAGCACAGAGCCTGATGTGGGGCTTGAACTCACAGACTGTGAGATCATGACCTGAGCTGAAGTCAGATGCTTAACCGACTGAGGCACCCAGGTGCCCAGGAAGAAATAACTTCTAAGCTACCAGCAAATATAAACTAAATTATTACAATGTGTATAGTATATCTCCAATAAACATATATTGAAATATAATGTGCTTTTTTCCTTTTTTATTTTGGTAAAAAATTCATAAATAAAATTTATCATCTTAACTACCTTAAGTGTATGGTTCAGTAGTGCTAAGTATATTCACACTGTTGTAAAATAAATACCTAAAACTTTTTTACTTTGCAAATCTAAAACTCTATACTCCTTTAAACAACAACTTTCCTCTCTCCACTCCCTCCCAGACCCTGGTAACAGCCAATCTCCTCAAAATATGTTTTGAAGACTTGCAATTTTGGAATTTAAGAAAAATGAAAAGATCAATAGGGAATGATCTCCCTCTACATATGGAAATCAACTGTCAGTATGTTCTCCATCTATATTCAGAGATCCCCCAGTGTGTCATTGCATATAAGAAAATGCCACTGTCCACTTAAGGTGAGAAAAAGTATAATATAAAGATGGATAATACAAGCACTTGAAAGACAAATACTCTCTTGTCTGGATAGAAACGCAATGCTTGACTTCCCAGAGTCATGTATGGATAGAGGGGCAATAAATTTTTGACACAGGTGTTGGCAATGTGCGAAGGTAGTGAATGAATATGTAGGAATTCTTTGTATGGGCGATGTCCCTTAATGGTTAAGAGTATGGATTTTTAGAGTTAGTGCGACCTGAGTTCTAATTCAGTATCTACCATATAGCAACCATTTGTCTTTGAAGTTACTTTGCCTCTCTGAGCCTCAGTTTCCTTATTTAGAAAATGCAGTGTGTAAAAAATACCTATGTCATAGAATTATTATTAGGATATCCCCACAATTAGTCTCAGGGGAGTTATTTATTGCTTCCAATATCCAATTAGCTGGAGATGCTAGTTATTAGAGGCAAGAGTGGAAGTTGGCCTAGAGGTATGGAACAGATACACAGTAAAGTAAGGAAGAAAGAAAAACACCAAGTAGAATGAAAGCTGAAATTCACCATAAGCCTGATTAAATAAGATCTGTGTCCCTGTTGTTCTCATATAATTCTCATTGTGGGACTTGGAAATAACCTGTTCTCCCTACAGAATTCTTCCAAAGAACACTATCTCATCTATATGCAATCCTCTCTTACAAGAGTGGATGTTGAAGTACGACAACACCAAGACAGAATGAACAGTATAAATCGCAGAAATCTTAAGATTCTCTAGAACAAATTATAGACAAGGCTGTCCAGATAATTTAATTTACTTGTCACAAACTTTCCAATGTTACCTGTTTTTGTATTAAAGTACAAAATTTTAAACATTCTATTAAAATGCTATATGACGTATTTAAAATCCTTTGGCAAAAATGTTAAAATGATTGCTGCTTTGAGGCTTTGTTCCATTTAAGTTAATCTGTCAAATTATTTTTTTTTTAATGTTTAAAGTTTATTTATTTATTTTGAGAGAGAGAGCATGAGAGCGTGCAAGTGGGGAAGGGGCAGAGATACAGGGAGAGAGAGAACCCCAAGAAGGCTCCACACTGTCAGAGTGGAGCCCGATGTGGGGCTCGAACCCACAAAACGTGAGTCGAGTCAGATGCTTGACCGACTGAGCCACCCAAGCACCCCTAAATTAATCTGTCAAATTATTAACTACATTCCTCAAAAATACAGGGAGTTGCAGTCGTGGTTCTAAATATGCTTATTTGTTACTTAACTATGGAATAAGAATGGAGCAGAGGTAAGTATATATTCAGAAGGAAACTTCTGAATAATGTACACTACATAAATATGTTATATAAAGTTTAAAATAAAATTATATATATCAATGTGTTAAATACATATGGAATTTTATAATATGAAATACATTACATAATGTATTATATAATATGCATATAAAATGATATCTATGCTAAATATATAATATATAATTGTAGAACATATGATTGCATAGCAAGGTAATTATATAAACATGCCTAAAGAAATAAATATATATCACTTCTTTGGCTCAAGAATTACTGAATATACAAATAACACAAATTTGAAGATTTTCTTTGCTGTTTGAGACTATTCTACTGGTAAGCAGCTTTGAGGATACTTTTTCTCTTTCCCAAACCGTCTTTCTCTTCCCTTGGTATCTGAGAACTGATTGAACCTACGGCAGAATAGTGCTTACTACACTGATATGATTCTTTTTCTTATTGGATTATGGAAAAGGCAGAAGTATCTGTGAGGATTTTGTGATAAAATGACTTAGAAGATTTTCTTCTACAGGGAGATTATACATTTCAGTTTCTTAATAGTGCTTAGGTTCACAGTTACTGATGCTTTAGTTATCTAGGCATGACTTACAGCAAGAATCCCTACCAGATTGAATTTCTGCTGAATAGGGCATTCAAGAATTATTTGAGAAACTTGCTAGCTGTCAAAGATGAAAGCAGAATTAAACCAAATATTCTAACATATTGTTAGGGGAAAGAAGTCATTACTGACACTTTAAATATACACTTTGTTTTAAATCAGTTGCTCAGGTTTGACAGCTCAATGGGAACACTAAATATCTCTGCCTAAAATGTGCACACTAACCTTTCCGCAGACTCCCTCATTCATTTTTTCACTGTTTGTGTGTGTTTTCAATATTAAGAAGAGAGCTGTTGCACTAGTTTCTTCTTCATAACAATAATGTAACATGTGATGAGATTTAAAATACAAAATGAGTAGCACATTATCACAGAATGACCCTGGAAACTACTGTTATAGCTCAAAACATCATTTCTTTGCAGAAGATCTATCTTAACAACATCGAGGGGACGAATACTTTTCTTCTAAAGTGAATTGGAAACCTCATACCAGATCTTGTCTTTAAAGGACTCTAGAGTTATAAATAAGAAAAGAATCACATCATTTCCTATGATAATGAAATTCTGAGCAATGATCCCTGAGCAGTGTGCTCAGAAATTTAGGTGCTGCATGATGCTGAGTCTGGATGATATGACAAATTTCCAGATAGCGAGTGGTCAGAGACCAAGGAGAAGAATGCATAACAATAACTTCTCAGAAACATGGCCAGAATTGGCATTAAAAAAAGACTGTTGTTGTAACTTACAACTCTCTGTGGTCTATGACTTCACTGTACTTTTGAACTCTAGCTAATGGACTGAGTTCCCTTACGGAAAAATCACCACTGTACTTCCTGAGTCTTAGGACTTGAGGGGAAAGCATGAGCCCAAACTGAGCTTCCATAGAGTAACCAACCCTGAACCACCAGGGCACAGATTCCTTTTTTTTTTTTTTTTTAAGTTTATTTATTTTTTCAAGAGAGAGACAGAATGTGAGCTGGGGAGGGGCAGAGAGAGAGGGGAACACAGAATCCAAAGCAGGCTCCAGGCTCTGAGCTGTCAGCACAGAGCGCGACACAGGGCTCGAACTCACAAACCGCGAGATCATGATCTAAGCTGAAGTCAGACACTTAACAGACTGAGCCACCCAGGCGCCCCAAGACTCCTTTTAACTGAACCATCTGGAGCTGCCTTGAGTCCCATGCTTGCCTTAGTCAGATACTGACTTCTCGGGAGTTGCTCTCCTTCATTATATTTAAATATAAGAAAAGAACCAATTCTTTAATGATCTTGGGGTTACCCTTTGATGGGCCAGGACCCATTCCACGAGGCATGGTTCTCCCATGGGGTCAGGTTAGCCTTGCTTTGCCTAGCAGCACCCTCAGCTTAACACTCACTGGGTTTCTGTCTCTATTTATCTATTATTCAAGACTTCTGCATATTGAAAACTACCCTTCAGTGCAAGAAAAGTCATTGAAAAGGCACAGTTTATAGAGCTCTAAAAATAGTAGGCCGGTAAGAAAGGAATAAACTGAGAGGTAATTTCTAATGTGAAATGACAAAATTAAACCAAAAAATAAAGAAACTGGCAGTATAACAAAGGTCTTAGGGATCATTACTTAGCAGACACTTGGGTAGACAGATCCAGAGGTGGATGTAGGGATTAACAGTGATAAGGAGATTAAAGGTGAAGCAATTTGGAGCAAAGTGGGGGAAAGGGTAAAGTCTAGTGATTTAAGGGAGCCATTCCTATTATTGCAATGTGTTTGACATTTCTACAGAAGCTGAACCTGGGCACATCTGTCAGAACATGGGCTGGAAGAAGGGCTTATGAAGGATTTATGGTATGTTTATGTTTTTGTAATTTGGGAAAGACAGACCCTGAACAAAAGACAGAATATTTTCAACTTAACCTTAGTGAATTTGTCCATGCTTAAAATTGAAAATTTTATCATGTCAAAGTGGTGTGTTAGTGTGGATATTGATGTTTTTCTGATCTGTCTTTTCTTAGAAACTGAGCTAGGAGTTATCCTCTGAGTAATTCCTGAAATTTCTATTTGAAGGGGAAGTTTTCAGAGCTGAAAAACAAAAACAAAAACAAAAATAAAAACAACAAACCTACCTCTTCAGTGCAGAGGAATTGAGGAGGGAAAGAGCTATGCCAGAGCAGATGCTTACTGAAATGCCAAGACTTGAGGGACATGGGAATCTCAGCTACAAATACAATTCTTTCTCCCTGCTCCCTTTTAATTCATAAAATGTGTCATCTCAGCTTTTATGACCCTCCTCTTTAGCATGCACAGGGAATAAACTCTGGAAGGCCATGAACTTGCCACGGTCAGAGTCTGATTGCCAGTTGAGCACTGTTACAGGGCACCGATGCTGCAGAATTTTTTTTTTTCAATCAACCAAAATAAAAACATTTAAACACTGTCAGGAACACAAGTTACATATAAGCTATAGAAGCATATAAGTTTATCTGATTTCTGCTTTGCTAAGCACAATCACCTCATCTGATCCTCACAGCAGGAATTATTATCTCCCTTTTACACACACAACTATGCAACCTCTGACAAATCACTTACTCTTTCAGTTCCAGGTTCCTCCTCCATAAAATAACGAGATCGAGTGTCTATTTCTTTAGCATTGTTCCTTTATATTCCATTCTTATGATTTATTTGGCCTCTGGAATTCTTCAGCTATAAGTACCAAAATGACTAACTCTGTAAAGGAAAAATCTTACTTCCCACTTCTACACAACTATTCTTCTGTCACACACAGGAAACACAGCAGAAATGCCCCTGGCTTGGGGTCTTACAAATGCGGCAGTCTATTTCTTCAATCCATCCAGGGACTGAGATTTTTAAGTTGCTCTACCTTCTAGAGAACTGTCAATAAAACAAATCATTGATTTTGTGTGTGTGTGAGTGGGTTTATGATGTCTCCTTCTTTATATTCAATATCCTATGAGGAGTCTTAAGGAGCCGAAATACTAAATTGCAAAGTTCTCAACCAAAGTCACACAGTCATTGTCCACCAAGTTTGAACACAGTCTTCATTTGTCTTGCTTACTGCTCTATTTGTAAGTGGACCTGACATGTAAAAATAGCTCCAGCAGTAAACCTTTGGTCTCAAAGTGGCTACCATTCCCCACGAGTGCTTTTATAACCATAGCTTACTTTGTAGTAAAGTTGTAATGACAGCTGTCATCAAAAGGCTTTCATGAAGCATTTGCTGACCTTTAGATGCTGCATGGAACAAGTGCTGTTGTAAAATCTTCAGGGTCTTGCTTTGGAGTCTCTTACTTCAACATAGTTGTCACATGGTTAACCCTAAATGTACCAAACAGAATCTGCTAATTCAAGCCATTTATTTCCCTGATGGTTACCTCCTTATGTATTCAGAGTTCCTCTCACGTGCCAGAAACTATATTATGTCTAGATGCCTGATGATGAACAAAATAGTCATGCTCATATCCACTTGGAAATCACTACCTAGCAGTGTTGCTAGACAGAAAATAAACAGACAGATAAATATACATCATATTTTCATGATTCTTGAATAGCTGGGAGATGCCTTTCCTAGTTCCTATATCATTATATCGGTGTGCTTTTAACCATTTGTTTCACAAGTGTTTAACTTCTCAAGTATTTAACACTGATTGACAATGGAATGTGTATTGAGGGCGGGACAAATACTGACATTTTAAAGGCAGTGGACCAGGGCTCTTCAAACAGTGGTTACCAAAATCGTGAGTGGGGTGAGAAAGAAGACGTTCATTGAGGTCTTTCAGTTCCATAACATTTTTTTTAAGTTCTTATTTATTTATTTTGAGAGACAGAGCATGAGCGTGGCAGGGGTAGAGAAACAGGGAGAGGAAGAATCCCACGCAGGCTCCACACTGTGAGCAGAGTCTCACACAGGGCTTAATCTCAGAAATCGGGATCAGGACCTGAGCTGAAATCAGATGTCCAGCGCTCAACCTACTAAGCTACCCAGGCACCCCTGTTAACACATTTTAAAAATCAACTTTAGGGAAGCCTGGGCGGCTCAGTTGGTTAAGCCTCCAACTCTTGGTTTTGGCTCAGATCATGATCTCCCGGTTCCTGAGTTCAAGCCCCGCATTGGGATGTGTGCTGACGGTACAGAGCCTGCTTGGAATTCTCCCTCTCTCTCTCTCTCTCTCTCTCTCTCTCTGCCCCTCCCCTGCCGGTGCTCTCTCTCTCTCTCTCAAAATAAATAAACTTAAAAAAATCAACTTTAAATTTCTGGTACCTCTAATCTTTAAAAAAAAGTTTAAACTTGATAACCTTCATGTCCATAATATAAACAAGTATGTTAGGAGTATTTCAAAGTGAATGCTTATGTTTTACCTTATGCCTGTGTTTTTACCCCTACTCAGTGTCATGGGGATCATGCAAAGTGTCAATGTTTAATAATTAATACAATGTTTCTTAAAGTGAGATTTAATTATGTATCATTTACTACTTGCTAGAAATAGACTGTGCTAATTTTAAAAATTATTTTCAAGCCTTTCCTTCTAATTTCATAGGTGTAAGTAACATATCAAGGATAACCATTGAGAAGGGGAAGTTTGTCTTCATTCTTTATAAGGTACTTTTTCCCCCCTTGAGAACAGATTTTACTGAGCCACATGAAAAGATTTTCACTGTAAAGAAAACAATTGTAGAGGAAGCAAGCAAGTCAGACAATCCTTAGAAAAATCTGTTCAAATTATGCCAAAAAAATATAATTGATGGTAAGTGTCAGGTTAACTATCTTATATATATGGTTTGTTTGGCCATATATTTTTTTTTAACGTTTTTTATTTATTTTTGGGACAGAGAGAGACAGAGCATGAACGGGGGAGGGGCAGAGAGAGAGGGAGACACAGAATCTGAAACAGGCTCCAGGCTCCGAGCCATCAGCCCAGAGCCTGACGCGGGGCTCGAACTCACGGACCGCGAGATCGTGACCTGGCTGAAGTCGGATGCTTAACCGACTGCGCCACCCAGGCGCCCCTGGCCATATTTTAAAATAGGCCTCAAAAAAATTCTGACACATGGGATAAGTTCTATCACCATGTTTTTAACCTGAAGTAAACTTTATATGGCTCTTTGTTCCTGATTTTTCTAATTCCCTTCACCCCAGTGGCTCAGTAGAGTCTCTCCAGCTCCATTTCAGACTTAATCAGTTCAGCAACTTCCCAGGCCTCATGTGAACAAATATGAAAGATTGGAAAAGTGAAGCTGCTCTATACAATGGGGGCTCATTAACATTGTTTTAACAAGCCTTAGTTTATGCGAGCGGTTGTCTAACATGCAGCTCTAATTTGAATCCACACTTCTCAGCATGGTAATGAGGGCTCTGCTGAATGCCAGTGTTTGTGCATATACATGAGCACTCTGCATTTAATTCAATCAAGAAAATAAAAACTTTCAGACTCAAGCTTAATTTGACTTTGGATTAACCATTCTGACAACACTGTAAAGTTCCCTATGAACGCACACACTTCAAAGAAAGATTAGAGGACATGATGAAATAGTGTGCGGCTGGCATTTACTTTAAAAGGAGAAATATTTAAATTTCTTCTTTAGGGGGAAGGTCATGTTTTCTGTTCCATTACGGCATTAGTAATGTACGTGCCTCATGTGTGGTTTAAGAGAGCACAGAGTTAAGGTTTGAATCTCGGTTTTGCTACATAGAGCCATGCGGCTAGAACAAGTTACTCATGAGTTTTGTCACTGGCAAAATATAGCCCCCTACAATATGATATCCAGGATGGGAAAACAAGATGCACATTGAATGATTAAAATAAATAATAATTCATTCTATTCATAATCAGTGAATCATTGAAATCAAACATACACAAAATAAATCATGGAAATATTTTAATTAAAGCAGCCATGCAGGAAAAAATAGGTTTCTGGATTTTTTTTTTTTTTACTAAAATACAAAATAGGAGTGCCTACGTGGCTCAGTCGGTTAAGCATCAAACTCTTGATTTTAGCTCAGGTCATGATCTCAGGGTCATGGGATCGAGCCCTGCATCAGGCTCTGTGCTGACAGCTCAGAGCCTGCTTGGGATTCTCTCTCTCTGCCCCTCCCCTGCTCGTACTCGTTATCTCTCTCTCCTTCTCTCTCAAAATAAATAAATAAAACTTTAAAAAATTAAATAATTAAAATACAAAATAAAACATTTCACCAATTTGAAAATTAGTTATGAAATAAGATTTCTTAGGAAATACAAAAATTTTAGAATATATTTTCATATATATTTTATATAATACATTTTATGATTAATCTAAGAAATGCACATAAAAGTAGACATTTTAGAATATATACATGTTTATTCTGAAGTTTTATTTTTCAGAATGTATGTATGTATATGTGTGTGTGTGTGTGTGTGTGTGTGTGTGTGTGTGTGTGTATATATATATATATATATATATATATATATATACCTTAAGTTTTTCAAAATTTATAATGAAATTTCATCTTAGCCTTCTATCCCTAAATAATGTATAATACATTGTCAAACTGTCTAAACGTTTTTCCTTTGCTTATTTGCTGGTGAACTTAATTATAAGTTCTATTTCATACTCAAAGTCAGATTGAAACAGTACATAAAAGGTATATTCACCTTATTTTCCGTAATTCTTTCTTTTGCTGAAACTTTGCAATGACTCTCCATTTTATTCAGAACCAAGGGTGCCTGGGTGGCTCAGTCAGTTAAACTTCTGACTCTTGATTTCGCTCAGGTCATGAGCTCATGGTTTGTGGGCTTGAGTCCCACATGGTGCTCTTTGCAAACAGTGCTGAGCCTGCTTGGGATCCTCTCTCTCCTTGTCTCTCTCTCTCTAAAATAAAATAAAATAAAATAAAATAAATAAAATAAAATGAAGTAAAATAAAATAAAATAAAATAAAATAAAATAAAATAGACTTAAAAAAAAAAAGAATCAAAAGTTAAGTTCTTATAATGACCCATGAGCTTCTACCAATTATTCTCTAGCCACCTACCCTTCAACGCAAAGTCCTAGGGATATTCTCCAGTTACTCCCTGCTCCAGCTACTTCTCTCACCTCATCTTTTATTTATTTTCTTCTCACCCACTTGCTCCATTCAAACTGTCACTGGCTGGAAAGTGCTTCCACCAGATAATCTTCATGGCTAATCCCCTTCCTTCTTCAAGTCTTCGGTCACATGTCATTTTCCTAATGAAGCCCATTTTGCGATACTGTATTTGAATTAAAACTCATCACTTGTCTGTACTCTGTTCCCCCTTACCTAGTTTCTAATCTCTCCTCTTTTTATTTATAGTAATAATTACTATATGATGTAATTTATTTAGTTATATCTTTAATGAGTAGATGTACTTCTACCCTAGCTAGAATGCAATAGTAAATATATTAAATAATATACTTATGAATTTTCCTAATTTTATTTATTAAGCTTATGATATTAAGCATATTGATTTTGCTTATTAAGCTAAATACATCCTCCTCAATTGTTCATCTTCTTCCAACCTGAGGTAATTATTGTTTGTTTTAAAAAATTTGTTTAAATGGGAGGCTCAGTTGGTTAGGTGTCCTACTTGGGCTCCGGTCATGATCTTGTGGTTTGTGGGTTTGAGCCCCACCTTGGGCTCTGTATGGACAGCTTAGAGTCTGGAGCCTGTTTTGGATTCTGTGTCTCTCTCTCTCTTCTCCTCCCCCACTCATGCTCTCTTTCTCTCTCAAAACTAAAGATTTAAAAAAATGAAAAATAAAACGTGTTTAAAAAATTTTTAATGTTTATTTATTTTGAGAGAGAGAGAGAGACATGGCACAAAGTGGGGGAGAAGCAGAGAAAGAGGGAGACACAGAGTCTGAAGCAGCCTCTGAGCTGTCCGCACAGAGCCCATCGTGGGGCTCAAACTCACAAACCATGAGACCATGACCCAAGCTAAAGTCGGAAGCTTAACCTATCGAGCCATTCAGGTGCCCTTAAATTTTTTATTATTCATGGGGGTGATGTTTTTTTCAAAATGGGTTCTGAAGTAGTACATAGATAATATGCTTTCTAAATTCATGCATATCTTTAATATATCCTTATCTTGGTTGGTTACAGCATTTATGGGCTATAACTCTATTCTTTCTTTAGTCTGTTTTCTTATATCAAGAGTGGCAAAGGAGTAACTCAATACTAGTCTGACTTTTTTTTCTTTGTATGAAACTTGCACTTTCTGCCTGGAAGCTTTACAAGACTAATATGAATTTTTGTTGTTTTGATATCTGGAATTTTATCAATATGCATAGGAACATTTGTTTTCTTATAAATCTAGTCCAGAATTTAATGAGATTTCAATCTGCAGAATCGGATTCTCACTAATCTCAAGGAATTTTCTCCCATATCTTCTGTAATTACTGACTTCTGTTCCATTTTGTTCCATGTTATTTTCTGAATTTATCATCTAAGTTCCTAGCCTTCTCATTTCAGATTTACAGTTCTTTATATTTTGCCCTATGCTTGGAGCTATTTTTTCCATTTCATTTTCCAAGCGACTGACATAGGCCCACTTAATACATTTTTGGTTAATTGGGTAGTTATGTTTTCCTTTGTTTATGACTTCGTATGAGCATTTTTTCTAAACCAAACTTACATTAATTACTTACAACATTGTAGAGAGAAGATAGAATATGCATCTAATGTGTTTATTTTGCTTTGCTTCTTGAAACTAGACACAATGATGTGAATTTAATGCTTAATAGAATAATAAATAGGGATAATAAATAGGATGAAATACAATAATAAAAAACTAACATTTTTCAGCATCTCCAAATTGTGAACATTCATGTAGTCCAACTTTTAATACTGTGACCATTTCCAAAGTATACATGTAAAAAATATACCTATTTCAAAATATGGTGAGGTCCTCATTTTTATGAAAAGAGGAGCCACCAATCTCAATTTCCAAAATGAATTATCTTCTGACATTTTTCATACTGATGAGTCTAGCGAGGCACATTTTAAAAATGAGGCAGCTGTTAAGTTTAAGAAAATTTCACAAATTAGAATCACTTGGTTATGTCTAATCAGAAAAGTTCTATGCAATACACAGAAGCAGTCCCAGTGGAATTCTGAATACCAAATGTTCCATTGTCATATTTGTATAAAATTTTTATCCCATCCCACAAGATAAATTTGATATATTTTATGATATACCAGTGAAAAATTAAATTATATTTGTTTCCTTTGGAATTTAAAATAAAATGTGATTACTATTTTTAAGAGAATGCAAAAAAATGTGCAGAATATTTGTTCCCTCACCAGTTTATTAAAGAAAGTGTTTAAATTCTTTATACTGAATGACACTGATAAAAAATTTAAAGAACAAAAGTTAAGGCTTATATAATAAAAAATGGAACTCATCCATATGGTTGCTTGTATAAATATAGTGTATTAAATAATTCAAGATACTGTACCCTTATGCATATAATGCTATGGTTTAGTGATGCTTATTGTAAATGATGCAAAAGGCAATATCAGAAGTCATCACCATTCTTGAAAAAACAGAACTCTTTACCCCCTTAGGTTGAATTAATATTATAACCACTGGTGAAGTATAACATACATATTTTTTAAAATATTCTATTAACAATAGGTTTTTAAACATTTTTTTTCTTTTTTCTTTTTCTTAGCTTTAGGACAAGAGCATAGGAAACATAAATTCTTTGTTACTGATTTCACCACTACAATATAGCACAGATCAGGGAAAACATGGATGAGGAAGAATGAAATTTATTAACTTCCTGGGTTTGACAAACACATGTTTCTCAGACTGTAAAAATATATAATAGATTATATTATCCAATTTTTGAATATCCACAAAGGTGAATAAAAAGTTTGATGCTTCCTAAGAGACTCTTAAAAACTGAGAACAAACAGGGCTGATGGGGAGTGGGAGGGAGGGGAGGGTGGGTGATGGGTATTGAAGAGGGCATCTTTTGGGATGAGCACTGGGTGTTGTATGGAAACCAATTTGACAATAAATTTAATATATTTAAATTGAAAAAAGTTTGATGCTCCCAAAAAATGACAGGACATCTTAAAAAATTTATTGTACGGGGTACTACTATTTTACTACCTGATGTTCAATTCTTAGGTTTAATTTTTTTCAGAAGAAAGTGGAGTGTAAGTATGAACATTGTTCTGAGACTTCATATTATATTAAATAGTTGAAAGCTAGTATTACTTATGTAACATTCATAAATCCGTTGCTTATGTAATAAATACTATGACATTGCACTTTTTTCGCTTTACTGAACGTATCAAGCAACTGAAAGGAAATCAATCTACAAACAAAGGTCATTACATGGAGGAGGACAAGCTGTTCTCTATCTGCAGTTTTGTGCGGATTTTTTTGTTTTTTTAATGTTTATTTTTGAGAGAGAGAGAGACAGAGAGGCTGCAAGCAAGGGAGGAACAGATAGAGACGGGGACGGGGGACCCAAAGTGGGGTCTGTGCTGACAGCAGACAGTCTGATGCAGGGGTTGAACCCACAAACCGTGAGATCATGGCCTGAGCCAAAACCAAGAGCCCGGCGCTTGACTATCTGGGCCACCCAGCAGCTCCTCTATCTCTCCAGTTTGAACTGCAGATGTGAAAAGAAAGTGAACTTTTATTCTCTAGTTAAAGCATGAGTAGCTAAAGGTGAAATGCTTTTCATAGGTATCTTCTTGGAAAATCCAGTTAACTTTTAATAATATAATACTTACTGATTTCTGGCTTTCACTTAGGATGGAGTTTGATAAGTATCATTTCCATCCTACCACCACCGCAACCAACAAACTCTGGACAGCCTTCAGATTCATAACTTCTCTTAAATCCATCAGAGAACCAAGGTGACAGGACAATCAACTAACCCTAAACTAAGGAAAGTCAGATACCTTCAAAAGGAAGTAAAATATAAGCCCTTGTTTACCTGACAGTGAATTTCATCAGACACTTGGTGAAGTCAGAAAAAATGGGACATATTTTAAAAATAGTGATAATTTAAATAATTTAAATATTGAAAAGAAAAAACCCACTGTTCAATCAGAATTATAAATTCATCAAAAAATCTTACATAGTTGAAGACGGGACTAACCATCAGGCAAAACGTTAAGAGGGTATATTGCCAATAGGCCTGCACTATATAATGTTAAAGGAGGTATTTCAGATGGAAGAGTTAATACCAGACAGAAATTTGGATCTACCCTATTAATAATGTGCACTGGAACTTATACTACTATTTCTATAAGGTGACTGAATGTTTAAAGCAAAATTAATAGTAATGTATTGTGTGTTTGTAGCATGTATAAAAAAGGAAATGTATAGCAATAATAGTACAAAAAAGGAAAAATTGAGTGTACCCTTTTAAGGTCATTATACTACATGTAGAGCTGACATAATTTCATGTAAAGGTAGAAACTGATTAACAAAGAGTGGATATTTTCAAACCCAGGGCCATTATTTAATGTGGAAAGAAGTCAATGGTGGGGATAATCAAAATAATAAAATCATTAATATCAAATAAGGCACAGAAAGAGGAAAAATGAACAGATGGAACAAATAGAAAACAGCTAGCAAGATGGCAGATTTCAATCCACCCTCAATAATTACTTTGAAGGTAATTCAAAGTACATAAAAGAGTCAATTAAAATCAGAGACGGACATATTGGATATTTTCTATATACCAAACTATATGCTGCGTACAATAGAACCACATGAACATAAAGACAGAGATAGGCTAAAAAGTAAAGCATATCATTGCAAGTAGAAATGGAAAGAAAGCAGTAACAGCTACATTAATGTCACATAAAGTAGACTTCAGAACAAGGACGTTTATGAGTTAAATAATGACATCACAAAATGATAAAGACGACAATTCCCCAAGAAAATATATAACTCCTAAATATGCATACATCTCATAACAAAGCAAACAAAAAGCAACAACTAATAGCACTAAAAGTACTATTACACATCCACAATTATATTTGGAGACATTAATATTCCCCTTTCAATACTTGAATGAACAAAATATAAACAACAATATCAAAGCATTTGGCCTAATTGACATTTATAACCCCTCTTTAGTGAGAACAGAAAATGCACATTGTTTTCAAGTGCAAATGAGATACTCAGAAAGAAAAGCTATATTGTGAGTCATAAAATTAAAAAAAATGTATATTTAAAAGTCTAGTCATTACAGGTCTATTTGGTCTTACTGAATTGCAGTGAAGTAACAAATATATTGGGAAAATCTTCAAATATTTGAAAACCAGCTCCCTTGTTTAAATTTTTATTCATTCATTCATTCATTCATTCATTCATTCATTCATTCAGAGAGAGAGAGAACAGGGGAGGGAAAGAGAAAGGGGGGGGGGAGAGAGAATCCCAACTAGGCTCTGCCCTGTCAGCACAGAGCCGTGAGATCACAACTTGAGCCTAACCCAAGAGTCTGACGCTCAACCAACTGAGCTACTCAGGTACCCTGGGAATTAGCTCCCTTCTAAGTAACCAATGGGTGAAAGAGAAAAACAGAAGAAAAAATTTTAAAAAATTTGAAGAGAATGAACATAAAGGCACAATATATCAAATGTATGGAATACAGCTAACGTAATCTTTAAAAAGAAATGTATAGCATTAAAGATTTACATTATAAAAGAAGAACTTTCTAAAATAAATGAACTATGCTTCTACCTTAATAGGCTGGACAAGGAGCGGCAAATTGATTTCAAAGCAAGAGCAAGGGAGAAAATGAAATACAAGAGCACAAGACACAAAACTGGCAAAAGAATAACAAATAAGAAAACTCAATTAAATGAAAAGCCAGTTCTTCAAAAAAAAATTGGTAAATCTTATCAAGCTCTGAAATCCAAGAAATAAATACAATAGAGAGAAGACACAAACAACCAATATAAGGAATAAATGAAGGGGTAACATTACAGACACTACAAATATTAAAAATATACTTAAATAAAATTACAAAAATCCATGCTCATTATTTTGATAATTTAGGTGAAATACAAAATCTTTGACAGAAACAAACTGCCAAAGCTCACCATAAATAGACTGAATGCCCTGTGTTTATTAAGAAACAATTAAAAATCTTCCCATATAGGAACTCCAACCACAGATGGATTCAATGGAAAATTATACTAAACATTTAAGTAGGACATCATATCAATTTTATGGGCACTGTTTCTAAATATAGAAGAAATAACACATTTTAAAAGGCAAGTATTAATCTGATACCAAAACTCAATAAAAACATCTTAAGAAATGAAAATTATAGACCCAATATCCCTCATAAACACAAATACAAGAATTCACATCCAAACATTAGCAAATAGAAACCAATAACGTTTAAGATAATATAACATGACCAAGTGAGTTTCATCTCCAAAGAAAAAAAAAAGTCAGTTCAATATTCAAAAATCAGTCAAGGTAAAGATACAGGGATTAGCATGGCCCCTGCACAAGGATGACACTCAAATTCAAGAAGCAAATTCAAGAAGAGTTTTTTGCTGAATGCTGTGGATCAGGATACAGTGTCAGACATGGAAGTCACTGTCCACATTTGAGAAGGACAGAATTACCACCAGGACATTGAAGGCCCCCAATCCTCTGTCCCCAAGCGTACTTTTTTTTTTCCTAATAAAATATTTTTTCTTTTACTTCTAAAAAAAAAACTCAAGGTGATTCACCTCATTGACAAAGATACAAAACCACATGATCATATCAGCAGATAAAGAAACATTTCTTTAACAAAATTCATATATATTTATTTATGCAAACTAGAAATGGAAGTGAATGTCCTCAACCTGATAGACAGATCTATAATAAACCTAACATACACATCAGGTAACATACATACTGTGTTTAATAATGAACAAAGAATAAAACCACATCAATAGGACAAGAATAAATAAAACCGATTTTGTTCACAGCTAACATGACAGTCTTGATAAAATACCAAAAATTCTACAAAAAAATTTGATTAGAACTAAGTGAACATAGTAAGGTCACAGAATATCAATATACAAAAATCAATTGTATCCTTAAAGCCTAGAAATGAAAAGCTGTAAATTAAGATTAAAATATCACTACTTTTAATAGCATGAAAAGACATATAAATCACCTCAAATCTTGCAAAATAAGTGTAAGATCTGTATGCTGAAAACTACAAAATACTGATGAAACAAATAAAAAAATAACTAAACAATGTGAGTGATATTCCTGTGTCACAGATTGAAAGATCCAATAATGCAATTCCAATCAAACCCTACCAAGCTTTTCTTGAAAGAAATCAACAAAGTCTAACTTTATGTAAATGTAGATTATAAATTTATACAAAAAGGATAAGGAACTATAATAAGGAAAACAAGTTTAAGAGAGAACAAAGTAAGCTTACTAACACTACCTACTCTGTAGACCTATTATAATGATAAAATATTGAGGATGGAATGGAATTGAAGTCATGGGCTATGTAGATCAGTGAAAGTAAAAAGAGGGCTCAGAAAAAGGTGCTTAAATAAAAGTTCAATGAATTCTCAACAATGGTTGTTTTTATTTTGTAATGATTATTTATTTGTGAGAGAGAGTACGAGCAGGGGAGGGGGAGAGAGAGAGGGAGACAGAGGTTCTGAAGCAGGCTCTGCGCTGACAGCAGAGAGTCCTATGCAGGCTGAACTCAGGAACCATGAGATCATGACCTAAGTCGAAGTCAGACACTTAACCGATTGAGCCACCTAAGTGCCCCTCAATAAAAGTTTAAAGATAACTCTTCAGAGAAAGGATAGTTTTTTCATAAATAGTGCTGGAACTATTAGATACATGTTGGCTAAAAGTGGAACTCAACTCATATCATATACCTCTTACCCAAATAAAAAACTTAAAATGTACCATAGACCTAAATGGAATGTAAAATAAAAAACAAAGATCCTTAGTAGAAAACATAGGGGTAAATCTTACATTTGGCAAAGATTTCTTGGATACGACCCTGAAAGCACAAACCATAAAATAAAACATAAATTGGATTTTACCATAATCAAAATGTTATGCACTTTGACAAAATATGTATTATTAAAGGAGTGAAAGACAAGTTACAGAATGAGAGAAATATATCAATACATGCTAATAAGTAATTGATAGCTCTATTCAGAAATACAAAGATCTCTCAAAGTTCAACAAAAATAAAAGCAAATATTCCCCAAATTGGACAAAATGTTTGGGCACTTCTCCAAAACAGAAATATGGATGGCCAATGAGTACAAAAGAAAACTGGCAGCCACATTCAGACTGTGGACACTCTTGGGAATCTTGACTGGGGCAATGGTGGGAGACAGTCCATACGGGGTGGGATCAGAAGGGGGTGGATGAGGAGGAGTAGTGGATGAGCAATTTTGCCATATAGTGAAGCAGAGAACCCAGGGGTGAGGCAGCTAGAGGGAGTGGGCTAAGGGTTTGGAGTGGCTGAGGGACTCAGAGCAGGGCACTCTTACCATGTATAAGGGTGGGCAGCGTGGGGTTCATGAAAGGTGCCCTGGAAGACAGGAACGGGCAACCAAGTGGATGCTTTCAGGGATGGGCCCTTGGGAGAAGGATGGAAGTTGGGAGAGAGGAGTAGGTAGGGGTGAGTGAAACCTTCTGCAGCAGCCTTGGATGTCCCTAGTCCCAGGATCCCTCTTGGGAGGGTATCATTCCATATGCATTTTTCAAAAAAAGGACACTGAACCACAGAGAAGTTAAGTAACTTTCCCAGAGCCACACAGTTTTGAACTTTGACAGGGAAGCCATATTTGCAAGCTGGCTGGTTTAAAAGCCAAGAGGGGAGGAACAATGTTCCCTCTGTTTTTCCTGTGGTGGCTTTAGCCTGGGAGGCAGCTTAAGGAGCAGGCCCTGCGAGACCCAGGGCAGGCTGCCCAGGGAAGTGCAGAGGTGTTGGGGTTCACTCATCCAGTCACTTGCAAGTACAGAATTCCAGATAAGTTGGTCAAGCCTCAAGGTAGTGCAGCATGAAGAATTGAGCTATGAAGATACATATTGCTAAGTGAAAGATGTCTATCTGAGAGGGCTACATACTATATAATTCCAACTATACAATATTCTGGAAAAGGCAAGACTATGGAGACAGTAAAATGATCAGTGATTGCCATGGGTAGGAATAAAGAGAGATAAATAGGCTGAGCACAGAGAATTTTTAGGGTAGTGAAAATACTCTATATGATATTACAATGATGGATATACATCATTAAGCTTTTGTTCAAACCCATAGAATGTACATCACCAAGAGTGAACCCTAAGGTAAAATGATGAACTCTGGATCATTATAATGTGTCAATGTATGTTCATTCTTAATAAAGAAAAAAAAAGTACCATTTTGATGAATGATGTTGATAATGGGGAGGCTATGCATGTGCAGGGACAAGAGATGTAGGAGACATATCTGCACCTTCCTCTCAATTTTGTTGAAAACCTAAACTACTTTAAAAAATTAAAGTGATTAAAAAAAAAAAAAACCCTGATCATTCCATATCACTCTATTAGGTAATAGTTTTAACCAAGAAAGAATGCATAAATAATGAAGTAATAAAAACTATGAGGTTAAACTTTCGACCTCCCCACATGCAGAGAATATCTGAATTTAATCACATTGGATAGAAGTATTTATTTAAAAATTGGTTGAATAAGTAATTTCTAGCCCAAAGTAAGTAATCTAAAACAAAAATGTAAACATATAAACATGAACTATAAAAATAAGATCAATATCATAACAGTATGGTAGGGGTACAAAAATAGACATATAGATCAATGGAGCAGAATAGAAAGTCCAGAAATATACCTGGTTATATGGTCAATTAATTTACAACAACAGGGACAAGAATATGCAGTGGGGAAAAGACAGTCTCTTCAACAAATGGTGCTGGAAAAACTGGACAGTTACATGAAAAAGAAACTGAACCACTTTCTTACAGCATACACAGAAATAAACTCAAAATGGATTAAAGACCTAAATATGAGACATGAAACCATAAACCTCTTAGAAGAAATCATAGACAGTAATTTATTTGACATTAGGTGTAGGAATGTTTTTCTAGATAGGTCTCCTCAAGTGAAACAAAAGCAAAATTAAATGACTGGGACTGTACCAAAATTAACAGCTTTTGTACAGTAAAGGAAACCATCAACAAAACAAAAAGGCAACCTATTTACTGGGAGAAGATACTTGTAAATGGTTCACCTGATAAGGAATTAATATCCAAAACACATAAATAATGTACACAACTTGGCACCCAAACCCCCAAATCACAAATAATCTCATTAAAAATGAGGAGAGGACCCGAGTAGATATTTCTCCAAAGAAGAAATATAGATGGTCAACAGATACATGAAAAGGTGCTCAACATCAATCGTCATTAGAGAAATGCAAATTAAAACCACAATGAGATATCACTTTACATCTGTCAGAATGGCTAAAATAAAAAAGACAAGAAATAACAAATGTTGGTGAGGACGTGGAGAAAAAGGAAAATTTGTGCCCTGTTGGTGGGAATGCAAATTGGTGCAACCACTTTGAAAAACAGTGTAGAAGTTCCTCAAAATATTAAAAATAGAATTACCATATGATCCAATCATCCTGCTACTGGGTATTTACCCCCCAAAACCAAGAGCACTAATTCTAAAAGATATATGTACTCCTATATTTATTACACTATTAAAGTAGCCAAGATATAGAATCCACCAATTATCCACAATAGATGAATGGAATATGTATATACATATATACACATATATATGTGTGTGTACTCATCTATCTCTCTATATATATACATATATATAATGTATAATTTATAGGCCATAAGATATTTTCCCCATTATTTAGTTATTCCTGTTACTATACACATTAATGTTTTATCTGGAGCACAATGTATACATATTTTTAATTCCTCTTACATGTTATCCCGGTTTACCCTACTCTCCTTCTATAAAACTCAACATACGTCATATGACATCTTTATGTATTTATCTTTCTGTTCTTTTGTTTAGTATGTAAGGTCTCAGATGGTGAATATGGCGTCTATAGAATTTCTCTTGCATAGCACTTGCAAATAAACTCAGATTTTTGTCTTATTTTCATTTGGTTAATACATAAAATATAAGCAATCTCTTACTTACTATTTTAACATCTGATTTACACTTTTGGAAATCCATTACTTTTTACTCATTTTAAGTAAAAATAAGCCTTCCAACTATTACTTTTCCACAGGCAGTGATGGGTCAAGGACGTTAGTTCAGTACTTTACATGATTCCTAGGCACAAAATGAGACTTTATTAAGTATTTGTTACATGCACTAACAATGCAGATTACAAAGACTCCAGGATACCAAGTAAAATTGGTTATATAGAAAGACAGCCAATTTTATTGAGCTCATTTTTTTTTCCTCACTGAGAAGGACAAGCTTTGTATTTTTCTCCATCCTAGATGTACTAGCAAAGGGCTTTGTCTCAAGTAGGACCAATATGATCTTAAAATATCGCCTTTAGAAACATACTTTTTTTTCTTCCTGAAATACAGCACTTATTGAAAGTCTAAATTAAATACAAGTAGAAGAGCTTTTATAAAATTCTATTAAGGCTCAAAATTGAAGTCTGATAAGAAAGCACATCACAGGACGCTACTAGATGGTAATTGATGAGCTACTGACATTTCAGGCTTTCATCCTTAATGCATAGGAAACCAATTATTATCCAAATGACAACATATTTCTAAGTCTCTTAAGGCTGAGAACCGCATTTTCAATCATTCAGCTTTTGACTGCTCCTTGGCTTTCTTTTTATCCCTATTTATTGTTGTACATTTGTGTGCATCTGTCCTTTGTGCACGTGGGACAAATGCATGGTTCATTCTTGCTCTGTTGTTTTAAGAAATCCATTTTTTTTAATTCTAGTTTACCTCCAAATGGTAATAAGAATGCAGAAAAAAATGGTATCTTTTAGAAATGTTATTCTTGAGGGAAAAACGGGTATGTTTAAAATTGTCTCTTAATGTTCATACATTTTTTGAGAGACAGAGAGAGACAGAGCACGAGTGGGGGAGGGGGAGAGAGAGAAGGAGACACAGACTCTGAAGCAGGCTTCAGGCTCTGAGCTGTCAGCACCGAGCCCAATGCAGGCTCAAACTCATGAAATGCGAGAGCATGACCTGAGCCAAAGTCAGATGCTTAACTGACTGAGCCACCCAGGCGCTCCTAAAGAGGTATGTTTTAAAAAACATTAAAAAAATCCATTTATGTGATATCATAGACATCAGGAAGAAACACAAAAATGAATAGCACATACAGTTTACAACTGTGTTTTTCAAAATTTACTCAAGGAACTCCTTCCTTAGGTTATTTAAAATGTAGATTTCTGGTCTTCATCCCCACTGGCTCCTCAGCATCATTTTCGTAAAACATGGACTAAATCTGTTAATTAATTATTAAATGAGAGGCTGAACTACTGACTTATGCCATGTGTGTGTTTTTATTTGCTTGTTTTGCTTGTATTCTCTGTGAAGTTTGGAGACATTGCACTAAGGAAAATGGTTTTCAATATACCCAGTTTTGCAGTACAAACGTAGGAATACTCTGGGGTATTTTTCTACCTGGTATTTTGTACTTCAAAAGCTCATAGTCAGAGTCTATATGTGTCTGGGATGATCACAAAGTTTAGGAAGACTTCTTAATAATAGGAGGATGGATATTCTGTGTGTCATTGTGTGACACACACACAAAAAAGTATACCAAATTGTCTTTGCATTTGTTTACAAGGCTGTAAAAATAAATATTATGTAGCATAAGGCAAAGCCAGACCTATAAAGGAAAGCTAAAATTAAACATGATAAAGTGAGATCATAAAGCAAGTTTCCCCAATACCCTATGAATTTTCTGGATATCAAAAAATATATGTGTATGTGTGTACTTATTGTGTCAGTGTTGCAATAGTTTAATAATTAACATTAAAATAGAGTCAGGTTTTTAAAAAGGTAATGAGGTGTTTGCTAGATTAATTAGGACTCAAGAAGGAAATAGCATAGATTATACAAATATAGCATATGACAAATGGCAGAGCACATGGTCTTTTAATGCACTATTAAATTGCAACTGTCCTGGGTAAAAGAAATATATATAAAGACTGTCAGGAGAACTTGAAGTAATATATCATCTTCTCATAAATAATAGTTAGCTGTCAACAAGGAACTGCTCTGTTTGCATTAATTCAAGTTAAAGAGTTGTATTTCTATTGCCTGTGTACACGCACTGTTTCAGTATATATTTTTTGAATTCAGTTTCAGAAGCGCTTAAGCCACCACTTATGGCTCACAATAAAAACATACACATGGTTTAGACAGGGAAGTTTGACTATCACATAGCCAGGAGATAGATAGATAGATAGATAGATAGATAGATAGATAGATAGATAGATTCTAATCCCCAGTTTCAAAGTACTCTAGTCAACCACTTTGTAGCCACCCAGCAGAGACTATGAAAATTAGAATAGAAATACCACCATTTAATTTTATTTATTCTCACCTTCATTTAATAAGAAATTGCTTTTATAATATTACCACTTATTAGACATTTATATGATTCTTACAATGACCTTTATATGAAATTCAGTTTTATGAAAGATAATGTCATATGTTTTATGACAGATAATGACACTCATAAAGGTTCAATAATTTACACAATGTAACAGATCAAGTTTCAAAGGGTGGATTCAAACCCATTTCTGTTGCAATCCAAAGGCTTAGATATTTCCAAAACATTACATGTTCCTTTTGAGTTCTATGTTGAGTGACAAGGTAATAATTATCTATAAAAGTGAGCCTTTTAAAGAATCTGACTGTAATGTCTAACTTACATTTCCAAAAATGATTCTGATTAGGTACTTTACTGATTAAGTCAAACTGGATTAAGTAGAAACATGGGATAAATATGCTTAGCGACCTCTCTCTATAAAAAATAAACTAAAAAAATTACTTTGATGGAAATGTTGAGATTTATCATATCCAATGCATTCTTACCAACCCGAACTTTGTTCCACAGAGGATACAATACATACCTTTCATATTGAAGTATATATTGGTGAGGGGAGCATTACAACATTGAAAATAATTTTAGTATCTATGATCTCTAGGCCACTGATGTAAGAACTATATTTCCATTGGAATGGACCCTCTGACTTCATTGGGGATGATGAGTCCCAGAGTACAGAATAAGGTAGTAGCACTCAGCAGTCAGGGACACTGGTCTGGTTGTCACAATAAACAACAGAGTCGATACAGTCATCAGAATGGTAGAACAATAAATATATAAAATAATGACCAATTGATCAAGGTTTCCTAGGACAACAAAAGATACGTCACCCATGCTGAAATAATAGAAAACTTCCTCCCCAACTTTGTCAACCAAAAAATTTTGCAACTGATCTTGCAAACAAGATAAGCAAGATCAACAAACAATGACAAAACTTGAGCAATCCTCAAGATCTATGGTCCTACTAAGTTTCCAAATTTTGTATCAGTTTTCAGATCTAGAAACCCTTGAACGATGGGCAAGTATCCTCTGCATTTTTAGCAAAAATTCATATTATACATCTCCCACCTGGCACTTCCTGAGGGAACTTGTACAAGATACCTAGACTTGTAACAAGGGCACCTACATCAGAGACAGGAAAATGGCAATCACTGTAGCAACTTACGATCAAAGCATATATTCTATTTGGCCTATTTCAATCTTTGAGTGAATCCAGTAGTTCTGTAATCACAACTTGTGGTTACTTCTCTGGTTTCTGAATATATAGTTGAAATGGGTTTATAAAGCCACTGGCAGAGTCCTACTATTAGCTCTCTTGACAGAGAAGAATCTAGCTCATCTTGCTTATCAACCTGGGATTAGCCAGAAGAAATCCTTCATCAAAGATTAGAAAAAAGTTCATGAACTTTTATCACATCCTGATTTTAATTACCTAACTGAATTATTGTAATCAAATAGTAACTCCTTTTACAGAGATGTGGTTCTTGAAAAAAAAGCATTGAAAAAAAATCACTCTCCTACCATACTGTATGTCACCTTTCTGGATTAGTGACTTATTTACATCATAGAGTATTTAATCATCTTTCCGCCCCACAGATCATCACTCATATCCACTACATTGGGACACCTTGCCAAGATAATATGGTGACACATACTGTTATTGGGGAAACACTGGTACCCAACTGAGCAAAAAATCTCACTAAAAGTGATGGATCTGTCATTTCAATAATGTTACTTAGTGTCTTGTGCTCTGTAGTATATTAGGATATACTTTCTGCAGGGAAAACCAAATTGCTTCATTTGAACCACTTGCCCAGAGTGTCACAATGCTTAAAACTTATTAAATTTGGAAGAAATGCATAACTCTCTGTATTGCATTGTGCATTAGGCTACTAGGTTTGAATAGGGATACCAAAAAGAAGGGTTGGCTGACTTGTATTTACTTAGAGAATCCAGTGACACCCAAAGTGTCAGGCACTGATAACTTTTGAGAGGAAACAAACAGCAGGTGGTTATAGTTCAAGGATGTGTAGGAACAAGATTAGAGAATAAGGCACTAGATTATAAGATTGAAAACAATGAACTTTGGAGAAAATCATACGGGTAAATTTCCTAAAATAAGCTGTAACTAGTGAGACGTCTGTATGCCATGTTCAAAAAGACCTGGACACTTTCAATAATTATCTAAGACCTCTTACTTGGTAGATATCAGTTGACTTATTTCCCCAGAAATGGTAATATTCACATGATTATTATATTAAAAAAACAATAATAAGGCATAGAGGTGGAAAGTAAGTTGTACATGAAAAAAAGATATGAACTGCTTCTCACCAAGACTGTCTTGGCTACCTACAAGTTGCCTAGAACAGTGACCAACCGCAGGCCCCCCAATGAGCGTACTTGTGGCAGGGTGATTACATATGGAAATGGAAGTGGTTTATCTTGCTGGAATAGAATACTGATTTGCCTTCCTTGCCATCTACGATTCTGCCGGAACCATAATCTGGAAACCTGGTGAAAGCTTTACTCATCACCATCTTGTCCTATGTAGCATTGCTTCTGAAGATGGAAAATTTCCTGATATTAAATAAAATAAGTTATTCAACAAGCTGAAGCTTATACAGTTCGTCAATTTTAAGCCCCCTCATCACCAGAAATACCTGACCAGGAGGAAGTCTCCTCTTTCTCTCTGGCCTACGAAGATGCTGAGAGATGCTCCAGATGAAAGATACCACACTTCTTGAGTGTGGAGTGTTGTCCTGCAAGATGGTGCCCATGTCATCATCCAGTATACTATATAATGATGTTTCAACTATAGCCAGTGCCTCTGAATTCAGGAAACAAAGGATGAAGGTAAAAGCGAGACAGCACATGATTTCTACCTCACAAAACGAAAAGTATTGCTTCCTGTCCAGCTGATTTTGTCCTCTGAATTTTACAGGACTTGGTACCCAAGGGAGGAAAGTTTACACTGTGTGTGAACTCTTATCTGTTATGTTGAAATTTGAGTTTTTCCTTCTGGCCATTTGGAATTTCTTATGTCACAGACCAAGCAGACAAAATATGTGGTTAATATGTTGGGTGAGGTGACTGATCTTGATCAGCAACAGGAAATACATGATTGAGTACAATGGAGTATAACAGAATGTTAGTAGGGGAGTCTCTTGGTGTCTTATTATACTGTTATGTTCCATGTTAAAAGATTTAACATGGAGATTTCATCTCTGAAGTATAGCATCTTCCTTATTTAATTTCATTGAATAAAACATTAAAAAGAAACACGTGTTTTTTATTATTTTAATGTTTATTATTGAGAGACAGAGCGAGCACAAGCAGGGGTGGGGAGGGGCGGGAGGGTAGAGAGAGAGAGGGAGACACAGAATTTGAAGCAGGCTCCAGGCTCCCAGCTGTCAGCCCAGAGCTGGATGCAGGACTTCAGGAACAGTGAAATCATGACCTGAGACAAAGTCGTATGCTAAACTGACTGAGCCACCTAGATTCCCCCAAGAAACACCTGTTTTAAGCAAGGGACTTTTCTATTGTTACGACTCTACTCTTACAGCCTTAACTGCTGAATTAAGAATCAAAAACTAAATACATGGCTTTTCTCTCAAGACACTAAGTTCTGTTGGAGGCTTGTTACACAGCAAATATTAAGTGATAAAACATGTGAAGGACAAATCTTCCATGGCAGCCTCAGCATTATTTGACCTTAGAGGAGGTCAAATGAAACTCCAGAGAAACTCTTATAATGCCATATAGTAACTAATTTCATTTCTTTGTTTTCAGTATTTGAGTTAAATTTAAGGTATTTTAAGTTATTTTACCTCACATTAAGTGGGAAACATTGTTTAAATTTAAATTCATTCAGAAAACAAATAATACATGAATGTTTTTAAAAGTATATTTTTAAAATCTTCAAACTTAAGTCTACTTCAATAGCAAGTATATCAATATGGAAGAAAGTTTGCTTAAATTGAAGAAAAATTGAACCCTTTGCCTTATAGAGCCACCAACAATATGTACTTATACAGTTATTAGGATTGAGACTTTATATTTTTTTAAAGTAAGGGGCAAATTTTTATTTAGTTTTTAACTATACTCCATATCCTCTGAGCAAAGGCCCAGATAACATTTTCTTAAATTGGAAAGCTAAATAGAAATAGGTTTATGTCATTTATAAGTTACTCAATTTAGTAAAGAGGAAAGTATAATATTCTTATAAAATTTGGAATGACTGAAGTAGATTCTTTTTTAATAATGGGAAATTAATATGATGTGTTGAGAGTACCCTCAGTGATGATTATTCTGAGAATTACAGAAATCTTTACATTATGGAAATTGACAGGAAATAACTTTCTAATGGTGTGTGTGCAGGTATGTGTGTGTGTGTTTGCATGCCATAGAAGATGGAAATTCTAGGGTAGAAATCACAGAAACCATAGAGAATGTAATAAGTAATGTCAATGTCCTTAAATTCTAGGATTGGGAAATTATAAATAAATCAATTATAATTGCCTATGCTGCATAGAATGTCTTTTAAAAAGTTATTAAATGCATTTCTAAGGAATATTGGCCCAAGTTTTCCAAAGTGGCTTTCAATTCTTGGAATCTCTTAAATGATTGCTCAACCAGATAACAAATCTTATGGACCCCTGATACCTTAGGAAGAACGTGACTGATAATACCAATGAATTATAATGAAGCCTCTACCTTAAATTTTTCTGGCAATCTGTACTTTTTAGACTTTGTATGGTGGGACATTTCCAGGTTCTTGCTTTTTTACAGTATTTTTTCCCATTTGTGTCTTATCTGATTTTATTTAAAGTATTTTCTCTTAGTAGTATATAAATATCTCTATTCTCTGGTCGATGGATATAATACCCTTCTGCTTTTATCATTTTCCTTTTTCACAATACCTTCCAAAATAATACTATGCCATCTGAGACACGTAAACCAAAAAACAGAGAAATATCAAACACAGATAACTTCTATAAATGGCTCCTTAAAATACTGCCCTTCAAAATTTTCCAAAAGAGGTTCTCTTGTGAGAAGCACATGTCTAATTTTCAATCAGAATGGTTAATCTAGCTCCTTTCCCCATTTGTAAACTTCTCCTAAATGTTTAGCATTAATTATTTCCTATAGTGACAAAATTCTGTAAATATTTTGAATTATTTCATTATTGATACATTTCAGTGTAGTGTTAGCTGTATTGGAGTATAATTTGTCGTTTTAATTTCATGACAAGTTTCTCTTGCAATAATAGAAATAGGCTCATTTTTAAGGATTTCACCTGAATTGTTATCTCTGCTGTAAGATAACACATTTGCACAGTTCCTTCTAAAATGTTTGACAGCAGAGAGTGCAATTATCAGTGTGTTGAAATTAAAAGTATTTTGTTCACATATCTTTTTTGGGTAATCACTGAATAAGTCCTTCCATGAGGAGCCGGACGTTTAATTCGTTTTAAATCATATGTATTCCTTTCACATAAGTCTTATCAAGGTTACACAGCTTGCTGTTCTTTGAGACGTCGTTGCTGCTAAACAAAGTAGCCATTAAAATAGCATTTACCTGGTAAGAGAGTGTCAAAAGTGATGACAT
Source organism: Panthera pardus (assembly GCF_024362965.1). NCBI lineage: Eukaryota > Metazoa > Chordata > Mammalia > Carnivora > Felidae > Panthera > Panthera pardus. Next base: position 53,314,690 of record NW_026526654.1, read on the forward strand.
ACTTCCATGTAAGTAATTTTTAAAAATTTACTTTGTCATTTAGGTCACTAATACTATTGTACCATTCTCACGTAAATTTGAAAAAAAAAATCATCTTTCTTTGCGAGTAGTATGTTTCAGTTCCTTTTTATTTCAACTAGAAACTGAAAATAACCTAACATTTCTGGGGAATCAGAATAGAAATTGTAGTGTGAGATACACAAATGAATGAAAGTAGTTCTGGGGAACAATATCTATTAAAAAATACTAAGTAATACATCTATAGTTAAGATTAAATAGGATATCTAGGCTCCAAAGGTACGCTCGCTTTTAGAAACTAACAAGGTGACATCAAGACTTACACCTATGATTATTTTCAGGAATTTATAAGGTCAAATTTCAACAGATAGCCTACTCAAAGAATTTTGGTGGGTTTGGCTTCTGTAAAGAAATCTATTATTTTCTAGCACAAGTGCCAGAACAATAGCTTAAATGTTATTCAGTACCCCATTTTCAGTCCTTCCTATTTATTTTTCTAACCCATCATCTTCTACTTCTCCTTTGCCTGCTCCACAACTAAAATGAACTACTTGAAATTCACACCTGTGTTTCACACAGCCAAGTCTTTGCTCATTCTGTCTCTCTGTCTCTGTCTCTCACTCTCTCTCTCTCTCTGTGTGTGTGTAAAGAAATATATAAACAAATATATATTCTTTTAAGAACTTTCTCATCACTATAAATCCTAATTCATTTTAAATGATTATTTTTCTGGACATCTTTGTGACTCCACTTAGAAGTATTTCTGCACCGTATCCTATAATTCCTTCCTTCTTATATCTAAGTCTTTTACCTTTGAAAAATTGTGAATTTAGAGTAAGCGTTCAATTTTATGAATATTATACATCTATTTTTCCCAGTTGATCCTGTTGATGATGGCTCCTTGATAAAGTTATAGCCATCGATTTCCTGGATAATCTATGATATAATTATACTAAGCTTATTTCAACTGTAAAATTTATTGTTTATACTCATTTTTTATTTGGTTGGACAATTTCCCCAATTACCTATTATTCTATGGTTTGGATGATTTGGCTGAATATTTCAATGTAAACTTTTTATCACTGGTATCTCAAAGCTCTCTCCATTAGAAAGCTATTGGAGATTTACAATTAAATAGCACATTGATCTATGCACTGAGTGCAAATAAATAGGGACAAAGTAAATAGTCCAGCAATGTTTAGTATAATTGGAAAATAAACCTATCATTCTTTAAGTAATTGTTTCTTACTCATTTGAATAATTTCATGAACATTAGGTTCTTTTAATAATTTCATATACTGCTTCAACACATTTTTAAAATTGCATTATAAAATAAAATAATAAACCACAATATAAATATTTGTTACCTTAAAGATTTTAGAGGATTTTTTAAATAAAACGTCACAAAATAAATGTATAATGACACATGGATAAGTGCTGAGACATGGAATAGAATGTTATTAGTGGACAGAATGGCAGAACCGTATGTAGCCTGGAGGTTTAGAAAAGGAATTCTAAAAGAAGCAGACCTTAAGTTGAAAAAAAGTTGAGAAGATAATTAAGTTTCAAAGGAGATATACCCTTGTACATTTTCAAATAAAAAGTATAGAAAAGGGGGGCACCTGGGTGACTCAGATGGTTAAGTGTCCAACTCTTGATTTTGGCTCAAATCATGATCTCATGGTTTGTGAGTTCGAGTCCTACATTGGGCTCTGTGCTGATGGCTCAGTGTCTTGAGCCTGCTTTGAATTCTCTATCTCCCTCTCTCTCTCTGCCTCTCTCCCACTTGTGTGTGCATACATGTTCTCTCTCGCTCTCTCTAAAAAACAAATAAATAAAACATTAAAAAACATTTTTTTTAAAGAATAGAAATCACTCAGTATATACTGTAAACATTTATTAAGCATGGTCATACAATGCTTGTATTGGTCATGCCAATCACTTGCATGGTGCTGAGAATCTAGAGGTAAAAAGAAAGTAGAGCTTATTGTCAAAGAAAACATTCTAACTGAGGAGACAAATGAATATCTCAGTGATTACATGTGTCATAATTGCCATTAGTGAGTTGGGTTACAAAAGTTTATAACATATTGTGGGGAAAACGGCGTGGAGGGGGTGCTTAGATAAGGACCAACTAACTCATACCATGAATCACATTTCAGGTTTTACATATTTATTCCATAAGTATATGTTGAAGACTTACTATGACTAGCTGACAGAAACTAATTAAGCCCTTCGGGTGCCAGGATGCTCAGGAAAGACAAGATGCCTGTTACTAAAGAACTTAGTTCTAACACTCATACTAGAAAAGCAGTTCTAGAGTATTCATGGGCAAGTTAGAAGAACAAACTAAGGAGGAGGGAATCTCAAAAGTTTTCCGGGCACCAGGAGAAACAAGCTCTATAATAAAGGGACTAAGTCATACCCAGAAGAGAGCTGGGCATAGAAACCTCGGGCATTATCAACACATCACTGCTCACTGATGGAGAACAATTCATAGAAAAGTATAAGGACTGCCATATACATTTTCTCCTAGCCCAGTTCCCTACAGACTAATATCTGAAAGAAATATGTATTTCTAATATTTTAATCCCAAAGCAGTCATACTCAAAATATGGCCCACTTCCTGGAAAAATCCTCAAACTCTGGGCATTTTTAAGATGTAAATTTCATGGACATACCCCAGACTAACCAACTCAAAATGTCTGGAGTTATTCCCATCATTCTGTTTCAACAAGTTATACAAATTATTCTTAAGTATGTTAAAGTTGAGAAGTACTGCATAAAACATCATATATGAAACATTAAATTTACAAAAGAGAATATATTAAAATAAAGAATATTTTCAAAAGAATATCTTGTGAAATAGTTATATCTGCCTTGTTTTCTTTAAGTTGGTCATTATTTCTTTATGGATTGTCATTTTTATGTATAAAACACTTGTCTTTTCATCAGACTTACAACCTCATGGCTTTTATGGTATCTCTTCTAAAAATTTTCTTATTCAAGGAAGTCAGATAACTTTGAAAAAAATCAGCAGAAAATAAGCAGGTATTCTTATTACCTATTTATAACATTCAACTTTTCCTTAACTTTGAACTTTTTCTTTCACTTGAAAAGTTGTACATCCTTGTTAGTGTCTGTATTAAAATTTCTAATCAAACAGTAAAGTAAAATGATTAATTACATTTATTTGGCATCTTAAACTATCTGAAAAAATGATATTTGATAAGTATTGACAAAGGAAAATATGGAAATATGCTAAATTAGCAAAAATGTATTTTATATTTTATATCATGGCATAACTTGATATACACAACTTTCATATATTATATACACTATGATTTGATGCACAGAACAGACTTTTTCTAGTTGGAAGATGGTGTTACCTACTATAATATTTACAAGGAATTGAGCAGCATGTGATTGATTCTCCTTTTAATTATGAACAATATGACACAATGTAGCTTTCACTATAAGGTTGTTATGAGCTTACTGATACTCAAAAAGAATGGAAATCATTGCATCTTTTCCAAAATGACAGATTTTTCCACTCTAAGTAGAAATTGTGGAACACAGAATTTGGGATACTAAATCATCAAGGAACAACTGAGTATTTCAGGCACATGATGGATGCCGAATTTCTGGTGGGGATCAAAATCTGTCAAGGACAGTAGCTGCTATCATCAATCACTTCCCTGAAGTGCCTGGTTCTGCAGTGACTTATGAGTGTTCAGGAAGCCCAGTGGTGGTAGAAAGTAAAAAGACAGAAAAAAGAAAAAAAGTCAGCATTTCCTAAGTGATACCCCAGGCCAGATGATATAAAACTCAACATCCATACAATAAGCCAAGGAGAAGGAAGGCACAAATGAGGATTTTAATCAGATAAAATTCACCATAGTTTATCAGCCTATCAGGCATATACTGTCATAGTACTAAGTGGAGAAATTTGTCACCATCATAATTTAAGAAATTGTGTTTTTAATTCATAGTTGGAAATTCATTGGTAAAAATTATATCTGAAATAATGTATAATTTTGAAATTTGTGTCTTGCTTTTATGCCTTTATTTTGTGATACATCATTTCAATATTCCTTGGGTATACTAAAAAAATAAGTTACCATTAATTTTAATTGCTTTTATACATTTTTCACACAACATGTCAGCTAAGATAGTTTATGAAGTGCTTTGAACTGATACCATTTCACTGTTTTCCTTTGGTAGCTCGGAAATAAAACAGAATTAAAAAAAATACATTCCATTAATTTATGCCTTACGTGAAACTTTAATATATTCTTTAAAGCTGTCTTTCTCCAGATATATAGGAGCTCAGTTATTGTATATATGTGATTTCATATTTTGTTTAAACTGCTCTGTGTTTAAGAACTTTTAACTAAAGGGAAGGAGCCAAGATGGCAGAACAGCATGGAAGCTTTTTGTGTGTCTCGTGTCCATGAAATGCAGCCAGACCAACGCTAAACCATCTTGCACACCTAGAAAACTGACTTAAGGATTAACATAACAATCTGCACAACCTGAACTAAAGAATTCAGCAGGCATGCAGCATGGAGAGGTTGAGAAGCCGCGGAGGGCAGGGAGCTGCTTTTGTGTGCAGAGAGAGGATGGAGACAGGTGGGGGGAGAATACGGGAAAAGCACCCCCCACAAAAGCAGCTGGAGAGAAAGTGGAAAATTGGAAACAGCCACAGGGACTAAACTATAAAGGGAGAAAGGAGAAAGGAGACGGTTTAAATTCCTTAAGACTGTAAACAAAGGGAGTGCAAAGGCTGCAACTCTGAAGCTCCATACCTGGCGGTGCTCTGGTGGGAAGGGCGAATCCCCAGGAACAGAGTGGGGTCCGGGAGGTTCTCAGGACACACAGGGAAAAGCGGTTCCACTACTTGAAGGACATTTGGTAGAGGCTGTGAGGCCACCTGGGCCCAGCAGACCACAGAGAATGGCCACATTCGCTGGTGCTGGAACAAGGTGGTTGTGGGTGAAGCCTGGCACCATATGTGTGTTGTGATTTTCCATAATCCCTGAAACGCTGCTGCTACACTGTCTTGAGAACTTTTTCTGGGACAAATGGCACCTGGCTGCAGTCTCTGGGCATCGGCAGCAGCATGGACCCGCAAGCATTCCTTGGTGCTGCTGGCACCCGGCCATTGCTTGGTGAGACCCTCCACAGAAGGGCAGAGTGGGTCAAAGCCATAGTCCCTCAGAACTGGGGGCCAGGGAGGGCAGCCACATCTGAGACAAAACTTGGGAGAGGTACTTCCTGGGGCTTGGTCACAGACAGTGAAAAAGGGGGAGTGGACAAAAGCTGAAGACAGAAGACGGGTGCACAATTGCTAATCGGGGAGAACAGAGTTCCGATACTAGAAACTGGGTAGCTGGGTGACTCCATTTTCACTGCTCGCACATGCACATATGTACCTACAAGCACCTTCAAGAACACAAGTCTCACTGCCTGCTTTACTTTATGGACTATAAAGCACTTCATAGTTTGACTTCCAGGGGAAAACGAAGTAATTTCAGTCGTATTTCAGTCAGTTAGCCAGTCCCACTATTCAATTTTCTTTTTTTCTTTTCTTTTTTCCCCTATTTTTAATTTTTCTTTTTCTTGAATAAAGAAAAAAAATTATTTTTAGTTTCAGTTTTTATTAAAAATATTTTCTTTAATTTTTTTCTACTGTATTTTTTACTTTTGTGTACATTTTTTCAAATTCTATTTTACTTCCATCATTTCATTTTAGTCTAGTTCACTGTATTCATTTTGTCAAATTTTCAAACAATTTCCTCTTTTTTTTCTTTTTCCCCCTTTTTTCTCTAATCTATCAAGCCACTTTCAACACCCAGACCAAAACACACCTAGGATCTAGCATCATTTATTCGATTTGCTGTGTGTCTTTGTGTTTGTTTTTAATTTTTTAATTTTAGTGTTTTTAATTTTAATGTTTTTTAATTTAAATTTTTCCACCTCAATTCCTTTTCTCCCTTCAAAATGATGAAATGAAGGAATTCACCCAAAAGAAAGAGCAGGAAGAAATGACAGCCAGGTACTTAACCAACATGGATACAAGAAAGATGACTGAACCAGAATTTACAATCATGATAATAAGAATACTGGCTGGAGTTTAAAATAGATTATAATCCCTTTCTGAGGAGATAAAAGAAGTAAAAGCTAGTCAGAATGAAATTAAAAAAACTATAAGTGAGCTGCAATCACGGATGGATGCCATGGTGGCAATAATGGAGGTGGCAGAACAGAGACTCAGCAATATTGAGGACAAACTTATGGAGAATAATGAAGCAGAAAAAAAGATGAAGATTAAGGCAAAAGAGCATGATTTAAAAATTAGAGAAATCAGTGACTCATTAAAAAGGAACAACATCAGAATTATATGGATCTCAGAAGAAGAAGAGACAAATAGGGGTACAAGGATTATGTGAGAAAATCATAGCAGAAAAATTTCCTAACCTGGGGAAACACATAGACATCAAAATCGAGGAAGAACACAGGACTCTCATTAGATTCAACAAAAACCGACCACACAAGGCATATCATCGTCAAATTCACAAAATACTCAGGCAAGGAGAGAATCATGAAAGTAGCAAGGGAAGTCCCTAACCTACACAGGAAGACAGATCAGGTTTGCAGCAGACCTATCCACAGAAATTTGGCAGGCCACAAAGGAGTGGAGGGATATATTCAGTGTGCTGAATCAGAAAAATATGCAGTCAAGAATTCTTTATCCAGCAAGGCTGTCATTCAAAATAGAAGGAGAGATAAAAAGTTTCCCAGACAAACAAAAACTAAATGAGTTTGTGACCACTAAACCATCCCTGCAAGAAATTTTAAGGGGGACTCTCTGAGGGCAGAAAAGATGAAAATACATACATAAATACCAAAAGCAACAAAGATTAGAAAGGACCAGAGAACACCACCAGAAAATCCAACTTTACAAGGAATATAATGGCAATAAATTCATATCTTTCAGTACTCACTCTAAATGTCAATGGACACAATGCTCCAATCAAAAGACATAGGGTAACAGAATGGATGAGAAAACAATATCCATCTATATGCTGTTTACAAGAGACCCACTTTAGACCTAAAGATACCTTCAAATTGAAAATAAGGGGATGGAGAACCATCTATCATGCTAATGGTCAACAAAAGAAAGCTGGAGTAGCCATACTTATATCAGACAATCTAAACTTTAAAATAAAGACTGTATCAATAGATGCAGAAGGGTGTTATATCATAATCAAGGGGTCTATCCACCAACAAGACCTAACAATTGTAAACATTTATGCACCAAATGTGAGAGCACCCAAATATATAAATCAATGAATCACAAACATAAATAAACTCATCAATAGTAATACCATAATAGTAGGAGACTTCAACACCCCACTCACAGCAATGGACAGATCACCTAATCAAAAAATCAACAGGAAACAATGACTTTGAATGACACACTGGACCATATGGACTTAATAGATATATTTGGAACATTTCATCCTAAAGCAGCAGAATATGCATCCTTCTCCAGTGCACGTGGAACGTTCTCCAGAACAGATCAGATACTGCGACACAAATCAGCTCTCAGAAATTACAAAAAGATTGAGATCATACTGTGCATATTTTCAGACCACAACTCTATGAAAATCACCACATGAAAAAATTTGGAAATGAAACAAATACTTGGAGACTGAAGATATCGTACTAAAGAATAAATGGGCCAACCAAGAAGTTAAAGAGGAAATTAAAAAGTATATGGAAGTCAGTGAAAATGATAACACCACAACCCAAAACCTCTGGGACGCAGCAAAGGCAGTCATAAGCAGAAAGTATATAGCAATCCAAGCCTTCCTAAAGAAGGAAGAAAGATCTCAGATACACAACCTAACCTTACACTTTAAAGAGCTAGAAAAAGAACAAATAAAACCCCAAACCAGCAGAAGACAGGAAATAATAAAGATTAGAGCCAAAATTAATGCTATTGAAACCAATAAAACAGTAGAACAGATCAATGAAACCAGAAGCTGGTTCTTTGAAAGAATCAACAAAAGTGATAAGCCATTAGCCAGTTTAATCAAAAAGAAAAAGGAAAGGACCCAAATAAATAAAATCAAGAATGAAATAAGAGAGAGCAGAAATTAAAACAATAATGAGAGAATATTATGAGCAATTCTATGCCAATAATATGGGTAATCTGGAAGAAATGGACAAATTCCTAGAAACATATATACTACCAAAGCTGAAACAGGAAGAAATACAAAATTTGAACAGACCCATAACCAGTAAAGAAATTGAAATACTAAACAAAAATATGCCAAAAACAAGAGTCCAGGGCCAGATGGCTTTCCAGGGGAATTCTACCAAACATTTAAGGAAGCTGTTCCAAAAAATAGAAATGGAAGGAAAACTTCCAAACTCTTTCCACGAGGCCAGTATTACCTTGATTCCAAAACCAGAGACCCCACTAAAAAGAAGAACTACAGACCAGTTTCCCTGATGAACATGGATGCAAAAACCCTCAACAAGATATTAGCCAACCAGATCCAGCAATACATTAAAAAAATTTATTCACCACGACCAAAGGGATTTATATCTGGGATGCAGGGCTGGTTCAATATCCACAAAACAATTAACATGATTCATTACATCAATAAAAGAAAGGACAAGAACCATATGATCCTTTCAATAGAAGCACAGAAAGCATTTGACAAAATATAGCATTCTTTCTTGATAAAAACCCTCAAGAAAGTAAGGATAGAAGGATCATACCTCAAGATCATAAAAGCCATGTATGAAAGACCCAACGCTAATATCATCCTCAATGGGAAAAACTGAGAGCTTTCCCCCTAAGATCAGGAACAAGACAGGGATGTCCACTCTCGCCACTGTTATTCAACATAGTATTGGAAGTCTTAGTCTCAGCAATCAGACAACACAAAGAAATAAAAGGTATCCAAATCAGCTATGAGGTGGTCAAACTTTCAGTCTTTGCAGATGACATGATACTTTATATGAAAAACCCAAAAGATTCCACCAAAAAAACTGTGAGAACTGATTCATGAATTCAGCAAAATTGCAGGATATAAAATCAATGCACAGAAATCGGTTGCATTCCTATACACCAACAATGAAGCGACAGAAAGAGAAAATAAGGAATTGATTCCACTTACAATTGCACCAAAAACTATAAAATACCTAGGAATAAATCTAACCAAAGAGGTGAAAAATCTATACACTGAAAACTATAGAAAGCTTATGAAAGACTGAAGAAGGCACAAAAAAATGGAAAAAGATTCCATGCTCATGAATAGGAAGAACAAATGTTGTTAAAATGTCAGTACTACCCAAAGCAATCTACATATTCAATGCAATCTCTATCAAAATAACACCAGCATTCTTCACAGAGCTAGAACAAATAATCCTAAAATTTGTATGGAACCAGAAAAGACCCCAAATAGCCAAAGCAATCTTGAAAAAGAAAACCAAAGCAGGAGGCATCACAATCCCAGACTTCAAGCTATACTACAAAGCTGTAATCATCAAGACAGTATGGTACTGGCACCAGAATAGACACTCAGATCAATGGAACAGAATAGAGAACCCAGAAATGAACCCACAAATGTATGGCCAACTGATCTTTGACAAGGCAGAAAAGAATATCCAATGGAATAAAGACAGTCTCTTCAGCAAGTGGTGCTGGGAAAACTGGACAGCGACATGCGGAAGAATGAATCTTGATCACTTATACCATACACAAAAATAAACTCAAAATGGATGAAAGACCTCAATGTAAGACAGAAAGCAATCAAAATGTTTGAGGAAAAAGCAGGAAAAAAACCTCTTTGTTCTTGGCCGCAGCAACTTCTTACTCAATATATCTCGGGAGGGAAGAGAAACAAAAGCAAAAATTAACTACTGGGACCTCATCAAAATAAAAAGCTTCTGCATAGCAAAGGAAACAGTCAACAAAACTAAAAGGCAACCTACAGAATGGAAGAAGATATTTGCAAATGACATGTTAGATAAACGGTTAGTATCCAAAATCTATAAAGAACTTATCAAACTCAACACCCAAAAAACAAAGAATCCAGTGAAGAAATGGGCAAAAGACATGAATAGACACTTCTCCTAAGAAGACATCCAGATGGCCAACCGACACATGAAAAAGTGCTCAACATCATTCATCATCAGGGAAATACAAATCAAAACCACAATGAGATACCACCTTGCACCTGTCAGAATGGCTAATATTAACAACTCAGGCAACAACAGATGTTGGCAAGGATACAGAGAAAGAGGATCTCTTCTGCATTGCTGGTGGGAATGCAAACTGGTGCAGCCACTCTGGAAAACAGTATGGAGTTTCCTCAAAAAACTAAAAATAGAATACCCTACAACCTAGAAATTGTTCTAATAGGTATTTATCTGAGGGATACAGGTGTGCTGTTTCGAAGGGATACATGCACCCCCATGTTTATAGCAGCACTACTGACAATAGCCAAAGTATGGAAAGAGCCCAAATATCCATCGACTGATGAATGGATAAAGAAGATGTGGTGTGTATGTGTGTGGGTATGTGTACACACACACACACACACACACACACAATGGAATATTACTCAGTGATCAAAATGAATGAAATCTTGCCATTTGTAACAACATGTATGGAACTAGTGTGTATTATACTAAGTGATTAAAGTCAGTCATAAAAAGACAAATATATGATTTCACTCATATGTGGAATTTAAGAAATAAAACAAATGAACATAGGGGAAGTGAAGCAAAAAAAAGATAAAAACCGAGGGAAACAAACCGTAAGAGACTCTTGAATACAGAGAACAAACTGAGGGTTCCTTGAAGGGTGTTGGGTGTGGGGATGAGCTAAATGGGTGGTGGGCATTAAGGAGGGCATTTGTTGAGATGAGCGCTGGGTGTTATATTTAAGTGATGAATCATTAAATTCTATTCCTGGAATCATTATTACACTATAGGTTAAGTAACTTGGATTTAAATTTTAAAAAAATAATAAAATATATACATTTTAAAAAAAGAAATTTAAAAATTATACAGTTCTCTGCAGATTATTTGTATTTTCTACATGTAATACAGATTACCTCTCCCTTTTTAATTCTCTTTTCTGTTCTTCCTTTTATAAATATTTATAATTCATTTTCTAGCCTCTAAAACTGCATTTGACTAACTCTTCCTTTTTTTAGTGTTGTTGAGGTAGAACTGACCTATATTAATTTCAGGTATATAATGTAATGATTCAATTTTTGTATACACTGTGAATTTTGTTTTGTATTTGTGTATATACTTTTATTAGATAATGCCTACTTCCCCTCAATTTTTATGGATTATTTTGCAGTTCTAACAACAATGTATGAGAGTGACCATTTCTCTACAGCTTCCTTAACAAAGTATATTGTTAAGCTTTTGAATTTTTGTCAGTGTGATGATGAAAATACCTCAGTATAATTTAGGAGTAGTCACCATGCATCACCACACAAATTTACAATTTTTTTTTCTTATGATAAGAACTTTTAAGAATTACTCTCTTAGCAGCCTTCAAATATGCACTAAAATATTATAGACTCTTGTCCCCACGCTATACATTACATCCCCATAAATTAAGTATTTTAAAAGTGGACAGTAGTACCTCTTGACCTCCTTCACCCATTTTCACCCACCCTTCAACCCCGATCCCTCTGGAAACCACCATTCTATTCTCTGTATCTTTGTGTTTTGTTTTGTTTGTTCATTTGTTTAGTTTTTTAGATGCCACATAAGATGAAATCATATGGTATTTGTCTTTGATTTATTTCACTTAGCATAATACCTCAAGTTCCATCCATATTATACCAATGGTAAGATAGCCTTCTTTTTGATGGCTGAGTGGTATTCCATTGTATATACATATACCAAATATTTTTTATCCATTCATTCATCGATGGGCACTTAAGGTGTTTCCATGCCCTGGCTCTTATAAATAATTCTGCAGTGACCAAAGGGTGCATATATCTTTTCAAATCAGTGCTCTTGTTTTCTTTGGATAAATACAAGGTGAATTGCTGGATCACATGGTAGTTCTATTTTTAGTTTCTAAGGAAACTCTGTATTGTTTTCCACAGTGGCTATACCAATTTGTATTTCCATCAATAGTACATGAGGGTTCCCTTTTCTCCACATCCTTGCCAACACTGGTTATTTGTTGCATTTTTTCGTATTAGCCATTCTAACAGGTATGATTGTGATTTTGATTTGCATTTCCATGATGATTAGGGATTATTGGTGATTGAGGATTTTTAATGGGCCTGTTAGCCATGTATATTTCTACTTTGGAAGAAGGTCTATTCAGATTCTCTGCCATTTTTTAAATTAGATTGTTTTTTGCTGTTGAGTTCTCTACATAATGTGGCTATTAACCCCTTATCAGATGTGATTTGCAAATATTTTTCTCTCATTTAGTAACTTTAATTTGTTGATGGTTTCTATTTTTTGCAGAAACTTTTTCATTTGATGTAGTCCTTTTTTTTTAATTTTCATTTTTGTTGCCTTTACTTTTTGAGTGAGATCCAAAATATCATGCTAAACCCTATATCAAGGAGCTTACTGCTTATGTTTTCTTCTAAGAGTTTTATAATTTCAGGTCTCACATTAAAGTTATTAATCTGTTTTAAGTTGATTTTTTTTGGCAAGTTTCATTCTTTTGCATGTGGCTGTTCAGTTTTCCTAATACCATTTATTGAAAAGACTCCTCTTAGATCCATTACTTAATGGTAGGGACATTAAAACTTCAGGATTCCTTCTGTATTTATTAGCAGAAACTGTCCCATAAAGAACTTTCCCTCACCAACTATTGGATTACCTTGACATTTAGTCTATACAGGAGAGGCTGGATAAGTCCTCGATCATCTTACCTATTTCAGAATAATTACTATTAGGCAGCTCTTTGCTTCTAGGTCTTTCCAGTAGGGATACTTAGGACATATATCTTTTAGGGGAAAATATTCACGAGTTTATACTGTTATTTTTAATTAAAATTCAGGACCACCAGGTTTTACTTTTTTGATTTTATATTTGTGTCTCTTTTATAAAGATAATTCTGGTTCCTGATGCCATTAATATAATTATCTTGATGCAGGCAGGCTGGGTCAGAGGATCCAGAGAGTGTTCCACAGGACTAGCCAAAAGTGTCCTTGGTTTTACACAGGATGGAAATCAAATGTGAGCCAGCAGGAAACAAAGGCAGAGTTTATTGAAGACTTAATCGAGAGAGAGAGAGGCAGACAGACGAGACAGACAGAGACAGAGAGACAGAGTATCCGGGAGACTCAGAAAGGAAAAGAACAGGAGTCTTGTTCTTGCTTGGGGTCTGGAGTTTTTATTGGCAATTGTGGTCTGGCGCACAGGTACTCTTAGGCATCTGGGAACTGGTCAGAACAAGTACAGGGTCCAGGTGTCCTTCCTAAGCCACTTACCCTTCAAGTCTTGGTGTCAAGTTGGAGTCAGTGGTCTTAGAGACTATGAGGACTTTGCCTGGTTACTCCTTAGATGTTATCTATTGTGCTAGAAGACTCCAAAGATATCCTTATCTTGGGGCATCTGCATGGTGCAGTTGGTTAAGCATCCAAATCTTGGTTTCGGCTCAGGTCATGATCTCTTGGTTCCTGGGTTTGAGCCCCCTAGAGGGCTCTGCGCTGACAGCACAAAACCTGCTTTGGATTCTCTGTTTCTCTCTCTCTCTCTCTCTCTCTGCTTTCTATCTATCTCTCAAAAATAATCAAATATTAAAAAGTTTTTTCAAAAGATATCTTAACTCTTTGTCCCTTACAAGGAGGATATATGCTGTTTGCATTACAAGGCACCTGTAGAGTAGGGTGGGGTTGCAGACCCTAGCAAGAATAGGAGCCGGAAGGGAAGCAAAGAAAAAAAAAAGGGGGGGGGGCACCTGGGTGGCTCAGTTGGTTGAGCCTCAGGCTTCGGCTCAGGTCATGATCTCACGGTTGTGAGTTTGAGCCACGCGTCAGGCTCTGTGCTGACAGCTTGCAGCCTGGAGCCTGCTTTGGATTCTGTCTCCCTCTCTCTGCTCCTCCTCTGCTCGTGCTCTGTCTCTGTCTCTCTCTCTGTCTCTCTCTCAAAAGTAAATAAATAAACATTAAAAAAAAGAAAAAAATGGGCTTTTTTTTTTCATGGGGTCACTTCAGTTTCCCTGCTTCATTTTGCCCTATGGGACCTAGCCACCAGGAACTTTATAATGCAGGACTAAACCGAGAGCACCTGATCAACCATCAGCCAGCACCTCCTGCACAAGACCAGCTGACCCACCTTACCCACCCAGGATGTTCTTGCCTCCAAATGAAACCAAAATTTCAGTTAGCCTCTAGGCTTCCTACCAGCTTACAGGATGCAATCTGTAAAATCAAAAAAACGGAAGGGGTGCCAGGGTGGCTCAGACTTTAAAGTGTCTTTAAAAAACAAGTGACAAGATTAAAAAAAAAAAAAAAAGACAAGTAAATGTCCTAAGAGATTTAAGAGACTTATTAGCCAAAGGAAACCTGTAAACAAACCAACTGTAAACAAAACAAAAAAAGACATTTATCAAATAATTTATGCAGTTTAAACATTGACTGGATATTTATGATATTAAAGAATTGTGTACAGATAGTATTATAGTAATAGAGATGGGCTAAATAGGATATGGGTATTGAGGAGGGCGCTTATGAAGAGCACTGAATGTTGTAAGTGATTCATCACTGAAATCTACTCATGAAACTATTATTGCAATGTATGTTAAGTAACTAAAATTTAAATTAAAAAAATAATTTCAAAAAGAAATAAGATAAAAATCAAATGGTCCTATTTCCATTGTATATTCTTGGCTCCTTTGTTTGTAAATTAATTGACCACATATGCATGGGTTGATTTTTGGGCTCTCTATTCTGTTCCATTTATCAATGTGTTGGTTTTTACTTTAATATCATATTGTTGCAATTACTGTAGCTTTACAGTATAGTTTGAAATCAGGGAGTGTGGTGCCTCCAGTTTTGTTCTTTCTCAAGACTGCTTTGATCACTCAAGGTCTTCTGTGGTTTCATACAAATTTTAGAATTGTCACATTTCTGTGAAAAATGTCATTGGGATATTGATATGGATTGCACTGAATCTGTAGAATCCTTTGGGTGATATGGACATTTTAACCCTATTAATTCTTCCAGTTCATGACCATGGAATATATTTCCATTTAGTTGTGTCTTCTTCATTTTCTTTCACCAATGTCCTATAGTTTTTTTGTACAGGTCATTCACCTTCTTGGTTAACTGTATTACTAGTTTTTTTATTCTTTTTGATGCAATTGTAAGTGGTATTGTTATTTTAATTTATCTGATAGTTTGTTATTAGCATTCCAGAATTGCAACAGATTTGTGTTTGTTGATTTTGTACCCTACAATGTTACTGAATTTGCTTATTAGTTCTAACAGTTTTTTTGGTGGAGTTCTTAGGGTTTTCTATATCCAAATTTATGTTATCCACAAATAGTGACAGTTTAATTTCTTCCTTTCCAGTTTCAGTAACTTTTATTTCTTTTTCTTAACTAATTGCTCTAGTGAGGACTTCTAATACTATGTTGAGTAAAAATGGTGAAAGTGAGCATCCTTGCCTTGTTCCTGATCTTAGAAGAAAAGTTTTCAGCTTTTCACTGCTGAGTATGATTTTAGCTTTGGGCTTGTCATGTATGGTCTTCTTCATTTTGAGATATATTCCCTGTATAGCCATTTTGTTGAGAGTTTTTATCAAACATGCGTTGAATTTTGTCAGAAGTTTTCTCTTCTGCATCTATTGAGATGGTC
The DNA here is from genome assembly GCF_024362965.1 of Panthera pardus. Taxonomy (NCBI): domain Eukaryota; kingdom Metazoa; phylum Chordata; class Mammalia; order Carnivora; family Felidae; genus Panthera; species Panthera pardus. The sequence continues at coordinate 53,330,586 of NW_026526654.1, forward strand.
ATGTTATGTTTAGATCCCATTCTGTTGATGTGGTATATTATATTGATTGATTTGCAGATATGAACCATCTGTGCATCCCTGGAATAAATCCCATTTTATTATAATATGATCCTTGTAATATATTGTTGAATTTGGTTTGCTAATATTTTGTTGAGGATCTTTGTATCTATGTTCATCGGGAATATTGGTCTATATTGTTTTCTTTGTTATTTCCTTTCTTTGTGTGTAGGGGGGTATCCTTGTCTGGTTTTGATATCAAGGTAATGTTGGCCTTATAACCTGTGTTTGGAAGCATTACCTCTTCCTTTTTTTTTTTTTTTTTTTTTTTTTTGTAAGAGTTGAAAAGGATAGGTATTGAATTTTCTTAAAATTTTGGTAGAATACACTAATGAAGTCATATGGTTCTGGACTTTTGTTGGGAGGTTTGATTACTGATTCAATCTCCATACTAATAATTGGTCTATTCAGATTTCCTATTTCTTCATGATCCGGTGTTAGAAGTTTGTTTCTAGGAATTTACCCATCTCTCTTAGATTGTCCAATTTGTTGGCATGTAATTGTACATAGTAGTCTCTTATGATCTTTGTATTTCTTTGGTATAAGTTGTAACTTCTCTTTCATTTTATTTTATTTTATTTATTTGAGACCTCTTTTTTTCTTGGTGAGTCTACCTAAAGGTTGACCAATTCTGTTTATATTTTCAAAGAACCAGCTTTTAGTTACATTAATGTTTTCTACTATGTTGTTAGTCTTTATTTCATTCTTTTCTCTCTCTGATCTTTACTATTTTCTTCCTTCTAACTTCAGGCTTCATTTGTTCCTCATTTTCTAGTTCCGTTATGAGTAAAGTTAGAGTTTTTGAGATTTTTCTTGTTATTGAGGTAGGCCTATATTACTATTAACTTCTTAGAAGTACTTTTGCTGCATACCATAAATTTTGCTCAAGTGTATTTCCATTTTCCTCTGTCTCTAGGTTATTTTTTTTTCTTTTTTTTTTTTTTTTTTCTCCTGTGACTTATGTGTTGATGTTTTGGTTGTTCAGGAGCATGTTGTTTAATCACCATATTTTTTAAAAAATTTTGTGACTTGCTTCTCATAATTGATTTCTAGTTTTATATCGTTGTGGTCAGAAAAGATGTTTGATATTAGTTCAGTCTTCTTAAATTTACTTAGTATTGTTCTGTGGCCTAACATATCATATATACCAGAGAATGATCCATTTGCACTTTAAAACACTGGGTATTCTGGGGCGCCTTGGTAGCTCAGTTAGTTGAGCATCCAACTTTGGCTCAGGTCATGATCTCTCAGTTCGTGAGTTCGAGCCCCACATCAGGCTCTGTGCTGACAGCTCAGAGCCTGGAGCCTACTTTGGATTCTGTGTCTCCCTCTCTCTTCTCTGCCCAGCTCATGCTCGCTCGTGCTCTCTCTCTTTCTCTCTCTCTCAGAAATAAAGAAACACTAAAAAAATTTTTAAAAAGTGTGTATTCTGCTGCTTTTGGGTGGAATGTCCTGTATATATCTATAAAATCCATCTGATCTAATGTGTCATTTAAGGCCAATGTTTCCTTATTGATTTTCTGTCTGGTTGATATATCCACTGATGTAATTGGGGTAGGAATCTCTAAATATTATTATATTGCTGTCAGTTTCTTTCTTTAGATCTGTTAATATATGCTTTATATATTTAGCTGCTTCTACCTTGGGTGCATGGATATATACAATTATTATATCCTCATGTACTTATCCCTTTATCATTATGGAAAGTTCTTTTTGTTTTATTATAGTCTTTGTTTTAGAGTCTATTTTTTTTCTGATAAAGTATAGCTACCTCAGTTTTCTTCTGGTTTCCATTTGTGTGGATCATCTGTTTTCACTCCTTCACTTTCAATATTTATGCATCCTTACGTCTGAAGTGAGTCTCTTGGACACAACATATAGACAGGTCTTATTATTTTATTTAGCCACTCTGTGTTTTTCATTAGAGAATTTAGTCCACTTACATTTAAAGTAATTATTGGTAAGTATGTATGTATTGCCATTAAAAAAATTGTTTTCTGGCTGTTTTGTAGTTCTTCATTCCTATCGTCTATTGCTCTCTTTGTGGCTTGATTATTTTCTTTAATATTATACTTAGATTCCTTTCCTATTATCCTCTGTGTATCTACTATAGGATTTTGCTTTGTGGTTACCATAAGTCTCATACATAACAGCCTATATACATAATAGTCTATTTTAAGTTGATAACAACTTAAATTTGAATGTATTTAAAAACAATATTATTAGTCTCTTCTCCCCATGTTTTATGTTTTTGCTGTCATATTTTACAGCTTTTTATTTTGTGTATCCCTTGACTATTATTCTTATAGTTAATTTTACTACTTTGTTGTCTTGTAACCTAACCTTAATACTAGCTTCATAAGTGATTAATCCATTAACTTTACTATATATCTCCTTTAATAGTGAGTTTTATACTTTCATATTTTTTTTGTTATTAATCAATGCCCTTCTCTCCAGCTTAAAGAAGTCCCTTTAACATTTCCTGTAAGGCTAGTTTAGTGATAATGAACTCCTTTAGCTTTTGCTCGTTTAAAAGACTATTTCTCTTCCAGTTCTGAATGATAACATTGTCAGGTAGAGTATTCTTGGTTGGAAGTTGTTTTGTTTTGTTTTTCTTTTAAGCATTTTGAATATATTGTGCCACTCCCTTTTGGCCTTCAAAGATTCTGATGAAAATTCTACTTAGAGTCTTAAGGGGGGGTTCCATTGTAAATAACAAGTTGTCTTTTTCTTACTACTTTTAAGATTCTCTCTGTTTTATAATTTTGACATTTTAATTGCATTTTGTCTTGGTGTGAATCTTTTTGTGTTCATCTTATCTGAAACTCTCTGTGCTTCCTGGACCTGGATGTCTGTTTCCAGACCATTATTGGAAACATTCAACCATTATTTCTTCAAATACATTTTCTGTCCCTTTCTCTCTTTTCCTATTCTGTGACACCATAATGTCAATGTCACTTTTCTTGATGTCCAATAGGTCCCTTAAACTATCGTCACTTTTTAAAAATTATTTTCTCTTTTTGCTTCTCTACTTGAGTGAGTTCCACTATTCTTATCTTCTAGATTATTGACCATTTCGTCTGTTTCATCTAGTCTGCTGTTGAACCTCTTTAGTTTGGTTTTCAATTCAATTGTATTCTTCAGCTGTGCGAATTGTTCAGTACTTTATTATATTTTCTACCTCTTTGTTGAAGTTCTCACTATGTTCATCCGTTGTTTCCTCCTTTAGGTGTAAGGTTAGATTGTGTATGTGGGATCTTTCTTGCTTCTTGGGAAGGGTGTGAATTGCAGTGTATTTTCCTCATAGGACTGCCTTTGCTGCATCCCAAAGGTTTTGGACTGTCATGTTTTCATTTTCATTTGTTTCCATGTATTTTTAATTTTTTTTCTTTAATTTCCTGGTTGATTCATTCATTCTTTAGTAGGTTGTTTTTTAACCTCCATGTATTTGGGGACTTTCCAAATTTTTTCTTGTGGTTGATTTCAAGTTTCATAGCATTGTTATCTGAAAATATGCACGGTATGATCTCAACTTTTTATACTTGTTGAGGGCTGTTTCGTGACTCAGTATGCAATCTATTTTGGAGAATGTTCTGTGTGTACTTGAGAAGAATATGTATTCTGCTGCTTTTGGATGAAAAGTTCTGAATATATATGTTAAGTCCATCTGGTCCAATGTGTCATTCAGAGTTGTTATTTCCTTATTGATTTTCTGACTAGATATTATTTATTTATGTTTGTGATCGATTTATATATTTGGGTGATTCCATGTTGGAGGCATGAACATTTACATTTGCTAGGTCTTCTTGATGGATGGACCCCTTAATTATGATCTGATGCCCTTTTTCATCTCTTTTTATAGTCTTTGTTTTAAAATCTAGTTTTTCTGATATAAGTATGGCTACTCTGACTCGCTTTTGCTGCCCAGTAGCATGTTAGATGGTTCTCCATCCCTTCACTTTCGATCTGCAGGTGTCCTCAGTCTAAAATGAGTTTCTTGTGGCAGCATATAGATGGATCTTGTTTCTTTACACATTCTGATACCCTGTGTCTTTTTATTGGGGCATTTAGTCCATTTACATTCATAGTGATTATTAAGGATTTAGTGTCATTGTGTTATCTGTAGGTTTTGTGCTTGTAGTTATGTCTCTGGTCCTTTGTAGTCTTTGCTGCTTTCCACTTTTCTGCTCACAGACTCTGAGGATCTCCTGCAAGGCTGGGTTAGTGGTCATGAATTCCTTTAGTTTTTGTTTTGTTTTGTTTTGTTTTTTGTCTGGGAAAGCTTTTATCTCTCCTTCTATTCTGGATGATAGCCTTGCTGGATAAAGGATTCTTGGCTTCATATTTTTCCTATTTAGGACATCAAATATTTCCTGCCACTCCTTTATGGCCTGTCAAGTTTCAGTGGACAGGTCTGTTACTACCCTTATGTGTCTACCCTTGTAGGCTAAGGTCCGTTTGTCCCTAGCTGCTTTCAGAATTCTCTTTGTATTTTGCCTAATATGGTATGTCATGGTGTTGACCTGTTTCTGTTGATTTGGAAAGGAGTTCTCTGTGCCTCTTAAACTTGGATGCCTGTTTCCTTCCCCAAATTAGGAAAGTTCTAAGCTATAATTTGTTCAAATAATCTGCCCATTCTCTTACTCTTCTTCTCCTGGAACTGCTATGATATGGATATAATTTCATTTAATGAAATCACAGCTAATTCTCTTTTCATGGTCTAATAATTTCCTTTCCCTCTTTTCTTCAGTCTCATTATTTTCCATAATTTTATCTTCTATTTCACCTATTCTCTCCTCTGCTTCTTCCATCCTTGCTGTCACTATACCTAGTTTATTTTGCATCTTATTTATAGCATTTCTTAATTCCTCGTGACTATTTCTTAGGTCTTTTATCTCTGCAGCAATAGATCCTGTTGTCTTATATGCTTTTTTCAAGCCCAGCTATTAGTCATATGATGGTTATTCTAAATTCTTGTTCATATATATATATATGAATTAACCAAAAACCAAATCAGAAACTATGAGCCTAATTCCAAAAGAATAAGAGGGTAGAAAGAAAAGAAAAGAAAAAGAAAAAAAGAACAAGATAGACTAACAGAAATACAAGACAATTGTCTGTTAGTTCCTGGGACTGGTGGTTGTGCTGCTCTGGAGGAGAGGCTGTCTGTTTCAGTCAGTGTCACTCTCACTCCAGTACATAAGCAGTTACTAGGCATGGAGGGGTGGGGTTTGATATAAGTGGATCCCACCTCCACTGGAGAACACTGTTGCTCTCTGAAGTCCCACCACATTGGTGATGGGGAGTAAAATGGTGACACCCAATCTCTTCTCCCAGGACCCGGTATCTCAAACCATGCTGTTCAGGCAGCTCTCACAGAGTAGCATGGGCAATCAATTTACTCTGCTCCATAGTCTCCCATGCCTCCCAGGTGCCTGGCTGGGATTCACAACCTGATGTCTTAAAGGAGACCCTGTACCTCATGGATCCTGTTCTGGTGTAGCGCTACTCAGCCCTGTTGATAAAAGGCCTCTGGCTGATGCCTACAGCATCTTTTGTCCTTGAGGAGGCAATAAATCCTCCTCCCACATTACTTGGGAAGGGGACTGTTCTGAGTGTACCTCCCAGATTGCTACCAAGCTCCAGAGTTGGCTCCCTCCCCATGAGGCATGCACACAGCTGAGTCCCATCTGAAGAAAGTTGCGCACTTTTGAAAACTTGAATCTTCAGCTCCTGAAGCTGTTTGCAAAATAGAAAGTGACACTCTCTGTATTTCTCATTTCCCAGTCTATGGTCTGGAGAGGTTTTTCTTTTGTACTAACACAATACTGCAACTCCACAGCCTGTCTCTCCTTTTTGTCTCTTCCCCTCCATGCCAATGCCATTTTATCTCCCCCATTTCACATACTCGCACCTCAGTCCTGCCAAGTTATCTTCCTTCTTCTGTGGAGAACCTTCTGCCACTCTGCAGATCCATTTCCTGTGTGTTCCAAGTGATCTGACCTCAATACAGCTGTGTTTGAGGGATGAGGGAAATCCTGGTCCCCCTACTTCTCTGCCATCTGAACTCCCCCCCCCCCCCCGCCACCCCCGCCATCCATTTTTCCCTAAGTTAGGTGAACATCTTTACAACCACTACTTGGAGCTCTTCATCAGGGACACTATTATCTCCATTTAATTAAGGTTTCCTTCTGAGTTTTATCTTCTTCTTTCATTTGGAATATATTCCTCTGTTTCCTCATTTTGTTTCAGTCTCTGTGTTTGTTGCTATGTACTAGACAAAACAGCTATCTCTTCTAGTCTTGAAAGAGTGGTCTTGTGTACAAGATGAATCTTCATGTTCAAACTTGCCTTTGCTCTTAGTCGCCACTCAAACCTTTGTGGTTGTCTAACCAACCAGATTTATTTTTGTAAGCCCCCATTATTGAGTTTGTGTGAGGACCTGTTGGTATTTCAAAGGGAGGGATCTAGTTTCAGGCTGATTAGAAGCCAAACCCTTGGGCTGCGACTTTCAAAGTATGCAAATATATCAAGTCCTGTGGAACTGCAGTTACAAACCATGCTGGCCTCTAGACTGATAATCTCATGACGCCTGGACAAAAATTGCCAAAACCAGGGCTTCAGACAAGTGTACAAACTCCTTTCTGGGAAGTATTAGGAAGCTATACAAAGACCAATGGAGAGTACAAAGATGGAAACTCTCAGCGTACATTCCCTGAGAGCACCTCTGTAGACGACTCTAGATGTGTGGCAAACATGAAGCCCGCCCCTCAGGCACCAGCTAGCTCCAGGACAATTAAATAGAGCTTTTTAACAGAAAGACTGGGCGTGTGTTTCATTCTGCTCTCTGGGTAGTGACTTGTGAATGGTAGCCTGCCCAAAACTATAACTCTTATTGTTATAGTCCCATGGGACCCAGCAACACAACCGCCCTGGCCACCAGAACCTAGTGATCAAGGAGTGTCTCCTGTGTGGACTGCATCAACCTGCTGGCTTTTGTGGGAAATATAGGAGGGTGCAGGGCCAGGGTGTGCCCATCCACTCTGGTGGGGCCTCAGGAGAGCACAGAGCTGAGGAGTGTCCCGGAGAGAGTCCCAACAGGACCTGCTTCTCAGCAGATGCTTTAAGATTAACTAATAAATCTTCTGCTCCTTCACTTACACCAGGCGCTTTTCGAACTACTGCTTTTGCATAGGTCCCAGAGGCAAGTAAATCTGTGCACAAGCCTTTTAAGAGAAGTTTTCTCAATTCCCTACAGCCCTTGGAGTCTCCTGGATATGAGCGCTATTGATTTTCAGACCCAGATGTTTTGTGGGACTTGTCTCACCATTGCAGGTCCCAAGAGTTAGAGTGCCTGATGTGGGTCACAAACCCCACGCTCTTCAGGGAGAAGCTCCAGCTTCTCAGGATTGTGAGATCCTTCCCGATTATGGGTCACTGCACTAGGGATGGGGTGCTTGGTGAGATTGTGCCTCTCTTACGTGTCTCAATGTGGTCGTGATACCACTGTTACGAAGGAGCTATTGAACTCGTTTTCAGGTTCTTTTTCAGAGAGAATTGTTCCCCATGTAGCTGTAGATTTAGCATGTCCATAGGATAAGAGGAATTTAGGATCTTCCTATGCTTCCATCTTGGACTGTCTCCCAGCATTCCATTTTTACTATGTATTATTTATCATTTCATTATAAATATACATATATATCCTTTTTCTGGTTATAATGAAATGCAAAGCTTCAAAGTTTATTTTCCATTATGAGAAATGTTTAAGAAAAATTAGTTATACTTGCTTTAGGTAACATTTTCATTTCTTTTCAAATGCATTTCAAATAAAACAGTAGGGCTACATCAGTGGAAAACCATATAGACATAACAAAGTATTATTTTTTTTTCTTTTGTATTCATAGCTTTAAAATTTAAAATCAATTATTATGTGGGCAATAGCAGCCTGAGGATACCAACTGAGTCAACATAGTTTTATTGATACAGGCTTGTCTTTACAACTGAAACATACTTTAGCTGTATGTCAATCATACCCTGACCACAAAGCCTTTTATTATTTTTCTCTAGATTATTACTTTCTTCTCAGTTTAAATGGATTGGAAAATTGAAATGCTATTTTACATTTTTCAGCCTCCAAGAAAAAAATATAACTAATCTAAAATGAGGCAACCAGCAACATATCAACTTTGTCAATCACTATTGACATAATATTCAATTCTATCTGTATGCTAATATCGATTTATTTCTGGAAATGTATTTTTCAAATAGAAGTCAACCAAGAACATGAAGCGTTCATATGATTCCAGTGAACAAATATGGATAATTTTTAGTCACAGAGTGTCAGTGATTATACTTTGGTATAATTCAGATAAAAAACAAAAATCACTAAAATCATTTCAGAATTTGTCTACATTTGTATTGAGTTTTAGAGATATTCTTGGAGCCCAAAGTAGTAGCTACTATAAGCAATAATCTGGTGCACACCAATCGGTTACTAAAACATTCTATCTTCATCATAAAAGAGTTTTTAAATAAATATCTGTTATAGGTGTTTTATAAGTAAAATGATATTGTCAATGCTATTTTTCTCCACTAACTAGTTTTATAGTGAAAGAAAAAAAATCAGTTATGACTGTTATATGAAACCTTTAGTCAGATTATTTTGAGCCAAGGAGTCCAGTAAACTACCAATTAAACACGGGTTATAGAAGTTAATGAATCATCAATTATGATAAAAATGCAGAAATGGACAAGATAGAGCTAATTTTGCCCACATTAAAATACATTAAAACTAATATGCAAATATTTGGAAATCTGATATATTTATTCATAATATAAGCACGTGTATTTCTTAAAGACATTGAAGACATATTTTAATTTGTTAAAAATATTAAATGTTACTTTGAAATTCTCTCAAATGAAGAGAAAATAGTTTGTATAGCAAGCACACTGCTGTCAGTAGCTGTTAAAAAACACACATATAATCTATATGATTTTATTTTTAAATTTTTCATTTTTTAAAAGGTGGGATGAAAATGTAATAACTACTTCAAGAAAATCAAACATTGAACAGAAGCTGTGAAAATATATATTACAAAAATGATCAATGAAGGTTGGTGGGAATGCAAACTGGAGCAGCCATGATGTGAAACAGTATGGAGGGTCCTTAAAAAGTTAAAAATAGGACTACCCTATTGTCCAGTAATCACACTACTGTGTATTAAGCCCAAAATACAAAAACACTAATTCAAAGGGATACATGCATCACAATGTTTATAGCAGTATTTACAATAGCCAAACTATGAAACAGCCTGTGTCCATCGACAGATGAATGCATAAACAAAATGTGGTATACACACACACACACACACACACACACACAGAAATATTATACAGCCATTAAAAAGAATGAAATGTTACCATTTGGAATAACATGGATGGAGCTAGAGAATATAATGCTAAGCAAAATAAGTGAGAGAAAGACAAATACCCTATGATTTCACCTATATACTGAATTTAAGAAACAAAATAAATGAGGAAAGGAAAAAGAGAGAGAGAGAGAGAAACCAAGAAACAGATTCTTAACTATAGAGAACTGATGATTACCAGAGGGGAAGTAGGTAGGGAGATGAGCTAAACAGGTGATGGGATTAAGGAGTACACTTGTGATGAGCAGTGGTTATTGTGTGGAAGTGTTGAATCACTATATTGTATACTTGAAACTAATATTACACTGTACATAAACTCTACTAGGATTAAAATTAAATTAAATTGAATTAAAAAATTGAAAGAGTCAGTGAACTCGTGTATATATATTCCTAATTATAGGTATATTGGAACTTCCTTGAAGATTGCACTACTCCAAATAATAACTTAATTCTTTTTCAAAATAACCAACTGCTTTTGGATGATTATTTTAGAATATTATTTTCTCGATGAGAAGCATAAAGAATATGTTCACCCATTTAAACAGCTGGTACTGAGGAAAATAAAGAATACAAGAGCACAAGTAATACTGCCTTCAAATTCTAAATTTGTTTTTAATGTTTTATTTTTGAGAGAGAAAGAGTGTGAGTGGGGGAGGGGCAAAGAGAGAGAGGGAGACACAGAATCCGAAGCAGGCTCCAGGCCCTGAGCTGTCAGCACAGAGCATAACACGGGGCTCGAATTCACCAACTGTGAGATCATGACCTGAGCCCAAGTCAGACGCCCAACCGACTGAGCCACCCAGGCACCCTCAAATTTTAAAACAGTATTGAAGAAAACTCCCTAAATTATAATTATTAAAAACTCTGCTTTTGACAAATTCGAACCATTATTCTTTGCCTGAGGTGAAATTATTCAGCTTTATTTTTAAAAATCTCCAAAACTGAAAAAAAAAAAACAGCCTAAACACCTAGCTTTATATAAGAAAAGAACAGCAGTTCTATTACTGAAAGTCATAGATTTGTAGATGTTTCATCTTGCCATGTGTGGAATATGAATCCTTTAACAAACAAAATGCTGGGCAACTTCCTAAGGGAGAGGAAATTACAGGTAAAACTCATATTCCTGTCACCAAGAACTTATATTCAATATCCCTGACTTTTTCCTTCAAATTATGCAAAAAAATCAAGATTTTTAATGAGAAAGCTAATTTATGAAGCCATGAGTGTCCAAAACTTCACTAAAAATTATGATTTACATACAAATCAAAAGAAAGGTAAGTAGTAAATAGAAGGACGAGAGCACAGGAATGTGTAAGTAAATTAACAGTGTAGCGGTCTGGGCAAATAGAGAAAAGAGAGGAATTTTATGTATGACTGATTTTTATGTTCCCCCTGTATTGCCAGTATTGTGATTCATGGAAAGGAATGAAAAAAATTAACATAATACTACATTATAGATGTGTTAATGAAAAAAATGGGGCCAAAAATGAAATAATTTGCTCAAATTTATAAGTACTGAATAAAGGACTGATATATCTGTGTCTATATATAGATATAGGTATACACACACATAAATTTTGTCTTTTTTTTCCTCTGTGGCATATTATTATATATATAATATATATATAACAGGGAATGCTGATATAAATATAATGTTTCTCTGGGACTTTACTGTGTCATCGATAAAAAATAAAGTGATAATGAAAATGAATAAAAATTCATTTCCCCAAAGAGCATGGTTGCATATTCCCTTCTTTTACTGTAAAAATGAACATAATCAGTATTACCATCGTCATCATTATCATCAGAAAACCTCACTTTAATGTAAACAGGTAACACATGTAATCATCTAGTTGATATATACATGTAAGCAAATGCAAAGTCTAATAAGAATAACAAGGAGTTGTACACTCAATTAATGGAGACAAGAAGCTACAGAAAGGAAGGGAAATCAAGCATGACCTGAGACTGTCAAAAAAGTAAGCACTCTATGTTTGCCGTGAATAAATTCCACGATCCTCTGGGGATGCATGAAACCTGAGACAGTGCTGAGCTCTCTATACACAATGTTTTCTCCTATACCTACATGCCCCTGATAAAGTTCAGTTATAAATTAGACACAGTGAGAGGTTAACACTAACTAATAATAACATAGAACAATTATAATGTACTGTAATAAAAGTCATATGAATGTGGTCTCTCCAAATGTTCTATTAAACTGTACTCCCCCTTCCTCCTGTGATGATGTGAGGTGAGAAAATGGCTATGTGACGAGATGAAGGGAGGAGAATGACATAGGCACTGTGACTTAGCGTTAGGCCACTATTGAACTTCTGATGATACATCTGCTCTGATACAGCTGACTGTAGGTAACTGGAACTGTGGAAAACAAAGCTGCACGAAAGGGGAGGCTAATGTATTACTATGTTCGCATTCCAAATTGACGAGGAATTCTCTGCTTACATAATTTTGAAATACATACAATATGACATAGCAAAAATAATGAAATCTACAAGTATGATACTATAGAACAAATCACAGCAAAGTGCAATAGCTTGGGAGTACAATAATTTACTTTTCTTCATGTGCCAGTGGGTCTACTTAGGCTTGGCTCGATTTAACTGTAAATACATGTTAGATTCATTACTGGGCCACTAATCTCTTATTCTCTTTTAGCCAATAGCTTAACTAGTGTATTTCTTCTGGTAATCATAATGGCAAAAGCATAAGAAGGATAAGAATTTGTGTGATGCCACTTAAGGTCTAGGCTCAGAACAGACAGGATGCACAGCTTCTGCTACGGGTGTTCTATTAGCCAGATAAGTTACTTGACTCAGCCAAATATCAGCCAGCTGGGGAAATACACATCATCTCTAGTGTAATAAAGTCCAATAGGACATGGCAAATGACGTACATACAGAAGGAATGAAGAATTGGGAAAAAGATTGCAATCTTTAATAAAAGTGATAAACTGGTGGAGATTTCTGGCGAAAAAGGTTTAATTGTAAAATTGTGTCACATAATCCAGAGGAGCTTCTGTCTTATCTATGGAAGATATATAATTTTCAAAATGCAAAGAGTAGAAAAGTTTTCTTTACAAAATCACTGAAATCTAAAATACAGGTGGATGTGATAAGAAAATAATTTCCATCGTAAAATCAATTTTAGTCTATAGTTTCAGAAAAAATACACAACATGGGAATGAAGAACATATAAAGATTAAGATGTTAAGTTTAAATCACCAAAATATATGAGCCCTAAACCTTAATGCTTCTCCCAGAATCATCATCCTTTACTTCTGCTAATTTTATATTATTTAACATTACATGGCCCCAACTTAAAACAAGGATTACAACTGAGAAGCAAATATGCATTTGCTTAATTATCTAATCACAAAGATGTCTTGAGAAATAGTCTTCTAAATACTGATGTTTAAATATTTATTGAAGGTAGGAATGAGAAAATAAATAAAATATCATGATCAAAATTAACTAAAGCTTAATAAAATTTTACCTTGAGTTTATGTGGAAATAGTGAGAAAAGCATATATTTTCTTTTTTTAAAAATTTTTTAATGTTTTTTTATTTTATTTTATTTTTTATTTTTGAGACAGAGAGAGACAGAGCACAAGCAGGGGAGGGGCAGAGAGAGAGGGAGACACAGAATCTGAAGCAGGCTCTAGGCTCCTGATGCGGGGCTCAAACTCACGGACTGTGAGATCATGACCTGAGCTGAAGTCAGACGCTTGACCGACTGAGCCACCCAGGAGCCCCATAAAAGCATATATTTTCTTACTCGTCAAAGAAGAAAAAAAGTTATAGCTTTTAGGAACAATATATCACTTGCTTGAATTTAATCACCAGACTTTTTGTTGCTTCAATATTTAAAATATGAGTTAGAAATTTAAAAAGAAAGTGATCTTTGGTGGTAAACTGAGTACACTACAAAATAACTTCTAAACAATCTTGTTTTAAATATATAATAAACAGTATGCTTAATAATACAATAAATTAAGGGAATATTAAAGACTTTAAATCAGGTCTTTTTACAAAGTTTCTTAATTTTTCTTTGAGGACACTCTTAAAAAGGCCTTTACAAAGTACTCTGACATTTAAACATACACACATAGGTGGACGTATCAATAAATCTGGTACAGATTTTCTAGTGATATACTATAAAGCTCTATTTGAGTAACAATGTTTTTTAAATTTTTTTAATGTTTTTATTTATTTTTGAGACAGAGAGAGAGCATGAGCAGGAAAGGGGCAGAGAGAGAGGGAGACACAGAATCTGAAGCAGGCTCCAGGCTCTGAGCTGTCAGCCCAGAGCCCGACGCGGGGCTCGAACTCACAGACTGTGAGATCGTGACCTGAGCTGAAGTCGGATGCTTAACCAACTGAGCCACTCAGGCGCCCCTTGAATAACAAATTTAATCCACCAATATGTAAAAACAAAAAAAAAGATAATCCATCATGACTAATTAATTGTGGTTAGCCCCATAATGCAAAATTATTTTAAGATTTGGAAATAAATCAAAGCAATTCCCCATATTCATAGAAAACCCACATGATCATATTAATGCATTCAAATAAATATTTTGGAAAAATCTATATCTAGTCATGAAAGTGCTCAGCTAGCTAAGAATAGAGGAGAGTTTTTAAATCCAATAAAGTACTTCAACAAAAAACTCCATATTTATATCATACTTAATTATGAACATGGTGAAAGACTGACTGAATGTCTTCTTTCTAAGAATGGAAAGTGGGGAAAAAGTACCCAATGTCATCTTTCCTATACAACATAATGCTGGAGTCCTGACCAGTGAGTTAAACATGGGAAGGGGCGCCTGGGTGGCTCAGTCGGTTAAGCATCTGACTCTCAGTTTTGGCTCAGGTCATGAACTCGCAGTTTCGTGAGTTTGAGCCCCACCATCCACCTGTGTTCTGATGGTGCAGAGCCTGCTTGGAATTTTGTCTCTCTCTCTCTCTCTCTCCCTCCCTCCCTTTCTCTCTGCCGTTCCCCTACTCATGCTTTCTCTCTCTCAAAATAAATAAATAAACTTAAAAAAAAGGGAAACACACACACACACACACCTCCAATGGGAAGGAAGAAACAAAATCATTCTTATTTGCTGATGACATGATTGTGAATATGGCGAAAATCCTAAAGAATCTATAGAAAGACTACCAGAATTAATTGAATAAGGTCATATGATAAAAAATGTAAAAATCATACTTATTTCTATATAATAACATAAAAATGTGGAATGTGAAATTTTAAAATAACATTAACATAGCCTTAAAATATAATTAGGCATAATATTAACAAAGATATACAAGACTTCACTACTAAAAACACTGCTGAGAGATGTTAATGAAGACCTAATTTATTATAGATGCAGACCATGTCTATGGGCTGACAACAAAATACTGCTAACATGTTTATTCTCCTCAAAAGGATCTATGTATTCAGAGAAATGACAAAAAAATTCAAGCAGGTTTTTTTTTTTTGAGGAAATTAGCAAGTTGACTCTATAACTTATGTCAAAAGGGAAAAGACACGCAAGAGTCAAAACAAATTTGAAAGGGTAACAAAGAGGTTTTCTTAATGGCGTATACCTGGGAGCTTTGTCCATACTTGATGTAGATATAAATAAGTTTAATGATATGATTATGGGCTTGAACTGATGAGATAAAATTTAGCTTTAAAGGATATGATTTGGGACTTGAGCTCATGCCCTAATGAAATGAGACTAGTAATGAACTAGGGAGAGGGTATTTTGTATTTGGGAAGAAGGTAAGTCACTGGGGGCCAGAGGATGGATGGAATTCTAAGAATTCTAAGATGGGCCCAAAGATTCCTATTCTCTAAGGACATGCCTGTATAATTCTCTTTCCTTGCAGGTGGGCATGACTAGTGACTATGAATATCATTCTTGTGATTATGTTTCATTAAATGTTTCTTTCGAACCTAATTAAGGTTACTCTAATTAAGGTATCTCCAATCAGTTAAGCATTAGAATTAAGGTTATTAATTAACCATTTAGTAATTAGCTACTAATTACTAAGTAGTTAATTAGTAATTACTATTAAACTGATAGTAATTAAGGTTACTAATTAAAGTAATCAAAAGAGAGATTATCTTGTTGGGTGTGACTTCAACAGATGGGATTGGCCTTTCCTGATGATAAAATGATGTGATGTGAGAGATATTCCCTTGCTGGATTTGTAGGTTGAAGGGGGCACATGTGGCAAGGATTTGAGAACAACCTCTAGGATTTGAGCATAACCTCTAGCCAACAAAGAGCAAGAAAACAGGGACCTTAATATTACGACTACAAGGAACTGAATTACGCAGGTAATTTATATGGGCTTGGAGAAAAATCCCAAATTCCAGATGAGAATATAGCTAGCTGACACATTTATTTCAGCCATTCAGACATTGAGGAGAGAAAGCAGTTAAGCCCTATCTGGCCTTCTGAACTATAGAACTATGAGATAATGGGGCACCTGGGTGGCTCAGTTGGTTAAGCATCAACTCTTTATCTTGGCTCAGGTCATGACCTCAGGGTTGGTGAGATTGAGCCCGGTGTCAGCCTCACATCGGCAGCTCAGAGCCTGCTTGGTATTCTCTCTTTCCACCCCTCTCCTGCTTTGTGCGAGTGTATGCTCTGTCTCTCTCTCAAAATGAACCTAAAAAAAGAAAACTCTGAGATAATAAATTTGTGTTCATTTAAGCAAGTAAGTTTGGGGTAATGTGTTACACAACAATAGAAAGCTAAGAGCTTTGTGTAATTAACTCCTTGCATAAAAAGCATGATTATAGTACATGTCATGTATTCACTTTTGTGTGCTCTGTATTATTTTTCTTCCCTCCCCTAGATACAGATGATAGGACTATATTTGTATACTTGACCAATGAGCAACTTACCCGTAGCCAGTGATATGCTAAAACTATTGTCTGAGATGCCCACATTCCTATGTGAAAAATTTGGAATATTGACTTTCAAGGTCCTGGCTCATTAGTATCAGGGATATAATTCAAAACACATATGAAGGAAATATACTTATAGGAGCATTATTAGTAAGACTCATCATACTATAAGGAAAAGCGGAAAATGTTTGACCATGTGCAATAAAAGCTGAAGTTTACAAAGTCATTACGTTGAGAGAAGAACAATATGCAGAGAAACTGTGATCATTTGGACCCAGATGGAGAGAAAGAGAATTTTCATACCCTTGATGGTATCTCTGCTTCATTTCCTATCAAGTTTTGTTGTGTAGGGGGTCTTTTATTTCCCAGTAAGAAGGACACTAAATAATTCATTTTCTAGTGACCCTGAGTGGGACTCTATTTCTTGTATCTCAATCAAGTATTAGCAAGACATTAAATTAAACTAGGAATAGGGCAACTGATAAGAACCTTTCAGAGAAAATATGGAAATGTATATTATGCTGTTCTGGCTAGAGGGTAGTAAATCCCTTCCACACTGGGATATAACTTTAAGTTTGAATTAAGACACGTCCATCTGGAGAAGTCTAAACTTTTACAATATGTATTATTAGGAATATATAATAATTTGATATTTGGCAGGGGTATTTGGAACAGATTTATGCAAATCAAGGTTTGTAGATTATATAGGGGGTGACCATACAGAAAAGTAAGTATAATGCCTCTGCACACAGACCTTTTTGCATCAGCAAGCACACTCTCTAGAATCTTGCTTTACTACGGGTCTATATGCAAAATAAAGCTGAAAAGACCAGGAGAAAAATTAGAGACTGGGCAAACATCCAGGCAGAAGTAATGGTGAAATGATCATGTAGCCTCAAGTATTGGATAAAACAAATATTAATTTCTAATGATTTCCCAACTATAAGTTTTATGAGACCTTGTCAAATCATGATTGCTAACTTCAAATCACTGGGATACCCCTTTCTTGTACATCACAATTATGTCTCCTTTCATGAGCTATCATAAGTGATTCTATATTCTTGGTTGGCACTCAGATAATATCGAGAATGTAACCTCTTTGGGCCTCTTCTTCTTAAAGCACCTGCAGTAGAGACTACGTTCACCAACATTTATGTGTTTCCCTTCTTTCCTGGGATGCAGTTGGACCATAATTTATGGACTCCCTCACTGTGAGCCTTGGCCACCTCAGTGAGTTCTGGCCAATATTATGTGGCCAAGTGAGAGGTGCCCCTTCCAGACCCGCCCAATGCAAATATTTTCTGTAGTATCCTCACTCTTTTCCCCAACAGCAGGGAAAAGAGAGAAATCCCAGGGCCTAGAGAAGAGTGGATCCACAAGACTAAGGAAGGATCGCTCCCTGAGTTACTGGTTGGAAAGCTGTCTGTAGAACACTCCTTGAATTGTTATGACAGCTAGGAATACATTTATATTGTGTTGTCACTTTTATTTTGGTGTATGTTACAAGTGCTCCTCCTTAATACAAAACTGTATTTTTAAGTAGGAATCCTGGCATAAAAATACCTCAAATACACATCCTTGGATTAGTGGTAAAGTGACAGAGAGCACTGAAATGAAGATCAAAGGTAGGAAGACCGGAGAGTTGTGATTTATCGTGGAAAAATTATTTGCCAAACTATTGCCTTCAATTACGTGAAGCGAGGCCCATGTGCAATTGTGTCTGATGCCCTAGGCAAAAAGGCAAGAAAGAAGATGAGAGTATAATATCGTATGTATTGAGTCCTATCAGCTGCTTATAGCAGGTTTTTATGTGAAAGAGATGAGCAAAGAAAAAAATTAAATGATTTTCAAGCAGAACTTCTAAAAATAGAGACAATCCAGAAATACAGGCCCTTGGAGTGTTAAATCAACTTCTACAATCCAAATAAAATATGACTGACAAAGCCTTTGAGTGACAAAAGCCCATTAAAAAATCATCTTTGAAACAAAGTTCAGATTAAGGGTATGTCTTCCCACCCTTCTCCTGATGGCATGGAGATAGCCACAGTTAAATTAGGGAGGCATGGGAGTGAGAAAGCATTAAATATCTCAAAACTGACAATTATATTTAGGAATATATTTTATTGTGATTACTGGGACATGGAACTGACTGAAAGTGCTAAAGGAGTCCATGAAATCGCTGTCTGTAAAAAAAAAGAGTTTCTGAGGGATGCCTGGGTGGCTTGGTTGGTTAAGTTTCTGACATCGGCTCAAGTCATGTTCTCACGGTTTGTGGGTTCGAGCTCCGTGTTGGGCTCTGTGCTGACAGCTCAGAGCCTGGAGCCTGCTTCAGATTCTGTGTCTCCCTCTCTCTGCCCCTTCCCCACTCGTGCTCGGTCTCTCTTTTTCTCAAAAATAAACATTAAAAAAAAATAAAAAGAGCTTCTGAGTATTCAAGGTTTTAAAAAAGCTTTGAGTCTTCCTTTTATACCATAGGAAGCACATTATAATTCAGAGACACAGATTTTATGAAGAAAAGTGGAACTTTTATGACTGATGAGAGAAAACTTTGGTGGATTAACAGTAATCACAGAAAAATGAAATTATTTATGCATTTTGCATAAATTTGCATGTTTTGTTACTTTGCAACACATTAATCATATACAAGAGCACGTGCTTGCATGTGCATATGCACACACATGTACACACACACAATATGCATTCTGGCATGCATACATTATCACATGTATATTAAATACTACATAAGTTACACATACACATGTGAACATAAATGCCCACGTATATTAATATAAATATGATTATACATGTATATGTTAACTATATATGTGCATCTATATATAACCTATGAATATATATAACCTAACAAAAAGTACATGCCTGTTGCTAAGGTCTGAATGTTTATGTCTCCACAAAATTCACAAGTTAGAATCATAATGCCTAATGTGATGGTGTTAGAAGATGGGGCCTTTGGGAGGTGATTAGGTCATGAAGGTAGAGCCCTTATGAATAGGATTAGCACTCTTTGAACAGTTCCATCCACCATAACAGGACATAGTGAAAAGGAGCTGATTATTAGCCAGGAAGAAGATCCTCACTGGGCCACGCTGGCACCCTAATCTTGGACTTTCCAGTCTTGAGGACTGAGAAATATATTTCCATTGTTTATGAGCTACCCAAACTGTGGTATTCTGTTAAAGTAGCCCAGGAGAATTAAGACATCTCAGTCAAAGAAGCACAAACTATTCTCTTTTCCTCTCTCCCGTTCACACATGCTCACATTTCTGATCAACTACCGGCTATAGTGGTCAGAAGATCACAGCCCCTTTTCTAAAAGTAGCTATAAGCAGAAGCTTTAAAAACAGCTGAGAAGTAGGGGCTGGTCAGTTCTAGGTCCTGATACCTTTGAATAGGCAAGCCCCCTATTTAGCTTAGAAAAATGATTGCAGACAGAATGGTGATAGGACAAGTTTCAGAGGAAGAGTTCACCCTGGTGTGTTGCTTACAGCAGTTGCATAATTTTATAAATTCTGCCTCAATAAAGTCCCTTCCCATTACATATCAATTTCAAAATTAGTCAAAGCAGAGAGAGGACAGATCCCATTTCACTATTCTCCACTACACTGCGGTAGTGTAGATCCACGTCTGAAGGTCCTGGGGGTACCCAGGTGGGTCAGTCAGTTAAGCCTCCGACCCTCGATTTTGGCTCAGGTCATGATCTCGCTTTTGTGGATTTGAGTCCCGAATTGGGCTGTGCACTGACAATGAAGAGTCTGCTTGGGATTCCCTCTCTCTCTCTCTCTCTCTCTCTCTCTCTCTCTCTCTCTCTCAAAATAAATAAACTTTAAAAATATTAAAACAAACAAACAAAAAACCCCCAAAGTCTGCAAGTCCTGAAAACTATATTGGAGGTTGAATAATTCAATCTCCACTCCAGTTCACACCCTGGGAAATAAAATCTAAGAGCACCCAAAGAAGCAGCTTCCACATTACCTGCAAATATTTAAATGCTGGGTCTGATTTAATATGTCTTCACTCAAAAATAAGTAAGATGAAACAAAAAAAAGCATGCTCTTATGGAAAAATTTTGCACACAAGAGAATATTTGGAGGAAAGTCACAACTCAAAACAAAAAAATTGCTCCATTAAACAGAATGAAATTTCAGGGAGTGTTTACATTCTTACTCTTAATAATGTCAGACAATGTGGACTTTGTGAGCTAGAATTGAAAACCAAGTTATGTGAATTGGGGGAAACTATCTGTAGAAACCCAAAATAATGTAATACAATTAGTATTTGAAATAATTGATGACAAAGGTTACAGTGTAAAAATTGTAATCGCTGGCAAAAAGGGCAAACTTCCCCCAGAAGTGAAGGACACGTAAATAAAGTAGTTTTTTAAAAAATGACAGAAAAGGTAGAAACGAGTGACACTTTGAAGATATGTGGATAATGTCTCTTTTTAAAAAGTAAATCAATAACAAAAAAAATCAATAGGGACTATTATATGAACTACCAAAAAAATAATCCACAGCAGTAATACTGAACATCGTTGTTGCATCTACCATTTATAATGCATCTGAATTTTTAAGGTAACTTTTTAAATTATATACAGTTTTCTTGAGATTTTCATATAAGATCTAGATGGAGTATTTTCTCCATTTTTGCATGTAAGCATCTTAATTACATTAATTCAATTTAAAAAGTGTTTTCAAGATACCCTAAGGGAAGAAAATGTTCCTATGCTGCCTTCTTTTCCCCATCCCCCTGAAGACTTTTTTGGCTGAAGCACCATACTTTCAGAATTTCAAGGAAAAGGAAAACAGTGTCTTGTAATCAAATACCCTGGGTACGTATTTATCTTGCTTATTAGAGAAAGAGGACTTATAAGGACCATAGATTATGAATACCTGAATTCTACTCAGACTTAGCAGAGTCTTGCTTGCAATCAATGCATGAATGACAGAAAATAAAATCTTTGAATATTTTTTCTAAATTATATTTTGGTGGAATTGCGGAGAGCACCAGTGAGAGGCTTCAGTGCCTTTGTGGACTGATCACTGGTTTGAGCAAATGTGATAGTTAGAAATAGCTTTTACCCATTAACCAACATACATATAGTCATAGATAGAACTGTACATAATAACTAGTACCCTTGGGGTTTTTCCATTAATTGTAGTGAGAAATAAGTGTGGTTTTTTTTAATTACATTTCACTGATGTTATATAGAATTGGAGATTCTGGACTTCATACATTTATTTGTTCATGAGTTTCTTTGGCTTTGTATATTTAGTCGGATATGTGTGGGGAAATAAGTCTCTCGGAAAATTATTTCTTCTGGAAGTTATTGCCAGGTTTTGAGCAGTCCCTTTAAAAGTGCTGTCAGAACAAATACATCAGGTCACACAGCAGGTGGTTTATCTCTGTGAAAGCCTGAGCATTAAAACAGAGAAGGCTGCAGACTAGTAATTAGGTATTGATTGGTTTATCTAACACATTCCACACATTTCTAAACAAATGCAGCATTGTTTCTGATTCTTTTCTTCTAAACCTTGAAATTGGTCAGTGCATTCATTGCCAAGATTACAAAATATGAAGTGCAGTTTTTACAACTGATTCACTGATCTCACTTGAACCCAATCAATAAGCTTCACAAAATGATTCCATTCCTAGAAAAATGTCACAAAGATCCTCAGAAGCCCATTTATACCTCCAATAAGTACTTCTACTTTATGTCATCAGACATATGTATTTTAAACATTGCCAAGGACTTATAGACACAGCCTTTTCTTTTAGAAACACTGTGTATCCCAATGGCCTGCAGAGTTAACAGAGATCTGTGGAGTCACAGAGCAAATTACCAAGGGTCACACCATTAATCAGGGCACCAAGGTGAGAATACAAATGACAAAGCAAAGTTTGGAGAACAAAAGTACATAACTTACCAGATAGAAATGTAAAAAACAATTAAGGAATTAATATGAACAAACAGAACAAAAAGCTAAATAAGGTAGTTACAAATATTAAAAACCAAGATTCACACAGATTTGCAAGATCATGATCACATTTAGTGTTACAGAATTTGAATTCTTATTTTTTTCAACAGCCTTATAATATCAGAACTAAAATATGAGCGGAATACTAAGAATCTGATTTTTTTTTCAAAATAATTAATGGGTTTTTAGAGGGTAGAGAAATGGGAACAGATAAAAGAATCAAGAAAAGAAAAAAACGTATGTAGATTTAGAGTGCGGTATTTTCCACACCAATACAATTAAAGGCCCCACAAATTTATTTTTGCTTTACTGATGAAAGCTGTAAATACTATCAAAAATAACACACTTTAGATAGGGATATAAAAGAAACACTAAAAGTGGATCTCACAAACTTAAAAACATGAGAGAAATCTATAGTGTACCTTACATATTATTTTTATTTCTATCTTTAATGTCATGGATGGCACATATTTCTTAAATATTGTATCTGAACAAAGCGCATTACCTCATTTTCTTACCTCCTTTGCTCCTTAGAATATCCCATTCCAAATTAAAAGAAGTTACATAACTTGTCCAAATCATCTAGGGTTGTGTGACAAAGTTCAAATTGAACCCAGGTAAATGTACTTCAGAACCAGACTT
The DNA here is from genome assembly GCF_024362965.1 of Panthera pardus. Lineage (NCBI taxonomy): Eukaryota > Metazoa > Chordata > Mammalia > Carnivora > Felidae > Panthera > Panthera pardus. Next base: position 53,353,639 of record NW_026526654.1, read on the forward strand.
TCTACCATTATTCTTGAGAATCTCTACTGCTAAGGGGGAAATCAGAATCTAATAAATAAAAATGTTTAGAATTTAACCCATGTTTATTTATTATAGAGTTGTCTGTTTTTCCTTATCTGTTTTTCCTTCATGGCTCCAAAGAGAGCTAAAATATTCTACATATGTATATACAATTCTTTTTTCACACACACAAAAAAACTAAATTTATGATGAAACTTACTTTGGTTTCCTATGGAGACGGTGTATTTGTAGAGATGTACGTCATAGGAGGGGCCCAGACACATTGCCTGTTTAGCATTTATGAAAGATATTGTCAAATATAACTGTGTTTTCCAATTATCTTATTGCTTTATCTATATGTTTTATATATTAGTTTTACATCATCCTTCCAATTGAGGTGTATACATTTTATTTTAGAGCAAAAAACAAATAAAGATGTACCTAATGTGGTACAAATGCAGAAAATGACTTCTGTTCACTGGCTTCATCCAATGTGTTCCAATGCTTTATTGTTTACTTGTATTTTGAGAAAGTTAAAACCCAATGGAAGTAGGATATAAATATGTAGAAGGATGCCAAGGCAGACATACATTTTAATACAAGGCATACTGGGAGAAATACATTTTTTTTTAAACCTCTAGGTGTAACAAGCTTATTTGGGGCTGTATAAAAACATAACGGAAAAATGTGCATCTTCACTCTTCTCTTTTTAATCCCTCTCTTTGCTATGGCTGAAAGGATGAGCAAAGAGCTGCCTCTATGTATTGTCACAATGACTACTCACTGCTTGATTTTTATGCAGAAGACAGATGAATCTTTCACTTCACATGACTGCACAAAACAAAGTAGATTTAAAATGTGTGTGTGTGTGTGTGTGTGTGTGTGTGTGTGTGTGTGTGTGTGTACTATATATATATACAGTAGATATTAAGGAAAAAGTCAAATCCTGTTTCAACCTGGCTAGCTAAAATTTGTATGAGGGTTAGGTGATAAGAAATTGAAAAAGTAAACCTAGTATTGAAAGAAAGAATCTGCATATGATAGAACCTTCCAGATATCATTTTAAGTAGCCTACCATGCAGCATAAATGGAGAAAGACTGAGATGGGCAACATGATTATCTGTAATGGAAGATTGTAAAATTACATGACCAACTAAATGTTTTGACATTAAATCTATACATACTAGTAGCTGATAATGTTATAATGACTCAATTACTGTACCTACAATGGTTCAGACACTCTTACAAGTGCTTGAAGGGCATCAGTAAACAGATGAAAAATACATATTGTATGAAGTTTATGTCCCACTATAGATATTACTTAGTATGGAATATTAGATAAGACTCTTTAAATTCATAAGTGTACAATAGATCTTTTTAAAGGATATTGACATTGTTAACATATATGCAAAAGTGCTTCTTGAAGTCTAAAGTATAATATTATAGAGTATTATATGTATGGAAATAGTTTTTTAGTTACTTATCTTTATGCATATTGGTTAATTTAAATCTGTTGGCACAATACTGTTGAAAGTAGAGTGGTTTTTAATTGTTATCTATTGAATTTAGTTGTTCTGTAACACATAAAAGTAAGAAAGGAACTGAGGAGATTATATATAACGAAAGGCAAAGGCACCATTGCTTGGTGCCATAATGAGAATGGTTTGTAGACTCTAATAACACCTTAAATATACTACTTTTGTAAGGAATAGGTATTTGTGACTTTATATAAAATGACATACTACAAATACATAATTGAATACTTTTTAAAATAAAGTACAAAGTCCTCCTAGAGTTCTTCACAACTGAGCCCCTGATTGTACACCTAGCATTATTTTACCTCATTTTCCCTGTGCTTTTGTCTTCTTTTAGTTTTTTAAGCAAATCTCTCTCTCTTCATACCTGAAGCATAATGCATGGAACATTCCACTCCCACCTCTTGCTCAATCAATTTCTACTCTTCCTGTAGGAGTTTAGATCATACATTCCCAACCTGCACTGCACACTGAAATCACCAGGAAGGTATGTTACAACACAGTTTCTTCGATCTTGCACTCTTTCTGACTTAGTACATCTGGGGTCCAGTTGGAAAATTTCCATTTCTTATAGAGTTCCTTTGTGCTTTCCAGGGACCACACTTTGAGCACCACTTCTTAGCTTAACCTTAAATATGAATTCCTTACAGAGGTTTCCCCTGGCCTCTTACAGTAGATTTGAATATTGCTATATATCTCCAGTGTTTTCTATTTTTACTCTTCCATGATGTTAACCCATTCTTTTTTATTCATATTCAAATATGTCAGCTCTGTTTGCAATGTCTGATGAAGCAATGATTCTGGCACTTCTCGTTCTCTACCTTCCTATCCATTACCATCAGCATAGGAATATACCACGTGCTCAATAATTAAATGGTTACAACCTATTTTGAACAGTTCTTGGCCTGAAATTTAAGCTAGAACTTAATCTGTGGTGCTGCAAAATTACTCTTTCATTAAAGTAAAATGCATAATTTAAAAATTGTGGACCATAAACGTAAACAGTATGCCATTTAAGAGTTTCGCTCATCATGCTCCTCTTTTGAACAATACCCTATGATCTCTACCCTGAGATTAAACTTACAAGCATAGATACACATGTGTGTTAAATTAAAATTTAACATTGTGGTGGGGTGCCTGGGTGGTTCAGTTGGTTAAGCGTCCAACTTCAGCTCAGATCATGATCTTACGGGTTGTGAGTTTGAGCCCGGCGTTGAGCTCTGTGCTGACCAGCTCGGAGCCCGGAGCCTGCTTCTGATTCTGTCTCCCTATCACTCTGCTTCTCCCCTGTTCATGGTCTCTCTCTCTCTCAAAAATTAACATTAAAAAAATTTTTTTTAATTTAACACTGTGGTTAAATTAGGTTAAACGAAAATAAGTCATGTAAACTTAAGTAGTAATTTGAGTATCTTTGCATTATTCTAAAGCATTAAGCTCTATATTTGTTAAAAATTTAGCTTTTATATGCATGTAATTTTGCCCATTAACCTTTGTTTTGGTTTCCTTTTTGTTATAGTAAGTTTTAAAAATTTCAACTAAAATCCATGTTACTGATATGATAGAATGGAAGCCATGAGGTTATATAATTAATGTACATGGGGGAGAAGCACGGATTTAAAAAGCTGAAAATTCCTACATATGTTTCTTTTACTCTAATTTATCCCACACTATACTGTGAGATGAAATCTCTAAAAGTTTTCCAAATGAGTTGTTTCCACAATGAAAACTCTGACCAAAATAAACCAAACAGGAATTTACAGAGCATAAATCATTGATCTCCAACCATATTTTTAAGGCATTTGCTCTGGTATACCCCTATTTATACATCCTAGACACCAATAAAATTCTGTAATGTTTGCCATTTCCTAGAAATGTCACTTCTTCATTTGCATTTTGCATTTACTTACAGTCCAATCTCTACCTAGATTATTCTCTACATGCTATCACATCTGGTAATAACCTCTCATCAAGGCCCAAAATAAATGTCACTTTATTCCCTTGATCATACCTTCCTTGATTCCAGGACCTAGCAATATTCCTAGTACTTTAGAAAACTTCTACTTAGTATTTTAATCATATTTATGCCTAGTGATCTCTTTAGCTTGTAACTTCTATGAAAGTATCTTTTAAAAATTATTCTTATAACTCTCTCATGTTACATTTGAGGGTATAGGATTTTATTTTACATAGACGGAAAGATGATTTAAAAATCTGTTGAAATAGTAAGTTCTAGATAAGGCTATCTAGAATTCAGAGGCCCTGAAGAATCTACTCAGCTAACATATAGCAATATTTTCTTATAGGGGTGTTTTGTTCCAGTTCATGCATTATAAGTAAACATAAAAGGTAATGAGACTGGACTTTTGAATAAAAAAAAAATCAGAAAACCAAATTTTAGTTAAATCATATCTTAGGGAAGTAGTGTAACAATTCTATCATATTTTTATTGAAAGGGGATTATTAAAAAATCAACATAATGTACATGTGTATTATATCACCTCTTCTGATCTTTAAAATTTAAGTCCACAAATAAGATGAGAAGATTTTGTCCTTTTAGGATAAAACACAGAGAAAATAAAATTTTCATTTTCCAATAAATATAAAATATACAAAATCTAAATCCTTTTCCTTTATAAATAAGGGTGTTTGGTGCAATGCCATTTGTAGAATAAATAATTTTATAAAGAGTGGTCTACTTGCCAAAGTTTATAAGTACCAGAGTAAGTGTGTAAAATATTTTGATAATATTCTGGGTGAGAACTCTAGATGTAAAAATATTCTATGATATTAATGATCATATTCATTATTTGGCATCATATTATTCAGATAATTGGCATGAAGATTGAGGGAAGAATAAAATATTTTTGTTCTATTCCTAATTTTAATCTTTTCATGAGACTCTGTTATTTTTTAATATTTATTTATTTATTTTTGAGATAGAGAGAGAGAGAGACACAGAGTACAAGCAGGGGAGGTGCAGAGAGAGAGAGGGAGACACAGAATCCAAAGCAGGCTCCAGGCTCTGAGCTGTCAGCACAGAGCCCGATGCAGGGCTTGAACCCACGGACCACGAGATCATGACCTGAGCTTAAGTCAGACTGAACTACTCAGGCGCCCTTCATGACGCTTTAAATAATATAGGGTTTGTAGACATTTCCTCTTAGTTTGCAACAGTATACTGCTTTCAATCATTCAACAAGGTACTGTTATTACTTTGTAAAAGAACATATTTAATGAATATTCCCAGAGTATCAACTTTAATATGCTTAAATATGAACATAAAAATATCAGAAAGGGTTGTTTTTCAGGACTAAATGGTGGAAATAATGTATTGCTATTAAGAATATATCATATTTCTTCTCTTAAACAAGAATGAAGTTTTAAATATTGACAATGAAAAATGTGAATGAACCTTTTATTTCTTAAGCACATGCTTCTTTCAAATGTCTAATTAGTTGACATGACTAAAAGGAAATCTTCACATGTGTGTATCTGGAAAACACTGCATTTATCTCTCAGATTAGATAACAGTTACTTTGTGTGAAAAAGTTAAAGATTTGGAGACTTACTTTTCTATAATCCTTCACTACAGGAGGTTTTGATTAAAAGATGACATTTTCTGAAAATCCCAGAGGAGTATTAAGTTACCTTGGACTAAACTGAATCATCAGTGATCATCTTAGCTGTCAATGACCTATAGATGACATTTGTATCTAATTAATTAGATGTCTTCTTTTGAAAGAAACAGTGCATTGTGCATAATTAGGAGAGACATCAAGGTTGGAGTCATTGGCTCATTAATCTAATGAAGCTAGCCTATGGCATTTATATTACTCAGTGGTGATGTTATTTTATTTGCAATTAACAATGCTGTATATAAAATGTTAATTTTTCATAAAGAACATGGAAATTAAGCACTGCATAAATTTTCAGAGGAAATTTCATATTCAGTTGTTTGACACACGCCCTTGACAATTATTTGTTAGAAAAGTACGAAAAACTGGGGATACTGTTTTTGACTGACCAGTTTCTCACACTCACACATCAGCCATCTATTTGTAATATTTATATTCATAATATTCTATATACCACTTTCTCAACAATGATGTTGGTCCAATGTGTAGGCATGTGACATGATCCCAATATGTTTGTGTCCTTCCCTAGGAATTTTCAAATTGTTTTGACAATAAAGTAGCTCCTTTTCTTCTTTAATCTAGAACTACAGATCCTTTGTGATCACTGAACTATAAGAATACAAACCTGGAAAAAGAGCCAGCCATCAATTAATCTGATCTGAGATTATGAAAGCATCAAAGAAAAACAGAAATGAGAGGATAAAGTCCCTGATTTCACTGAAAACCCTGGGCTAGCCATTTCTAAGACTGACATCATGTTTTGTTTTAATTAAGAAATATAATTTTCTTCTGTTGTGTTGGCCCCTTAGAAATGGATTTCCATTCATTGGAATTGAAATAGGCCTGATCATTTCAGATAGATTTGATTGTCATACAAATTCAGAGTGAACTAACATAGAAGAAGGGAAGTAAAGATGAAAACAAATAGAGAATAGTATTGTATTATAAATTAACCTTAAAATATCGCATTGTATAGAAAGGTTATTTTTTTGCATCACCTAGAAGAAAATTATTTGGTATCCATGAAACTTAATAACACTAGAAACTATGTATTAGAGAGAGGACTAAAACCAAATTCCATTAGACTCCAAGATCCATACAATAAGCTATAATATTATTAAACGCTCTAAACTAAAATTTAAAAAAAATTCCTAGTATGAGTGAAATAGCTATAATAAAGTTTATACATGTATTTACATATAAGTTTATATGTGATTTATATATTATATAAATAAAAATACTATATAAAAATACTATACATATATATATGTATATATATGTGTGTGTATATATATATATATATATATATATATATATATATATATATATATAAATTTGCCAAAGTAAAATGCATAGATTTTAAACAAGAGGCATTTACTTAGTGTTCTCTTTAATTAGAGTTACCCTTTGCACAAAAATGGGTATTTGGCTTTTTCAGTCTTACCTCAGTTATCGTGAATGGTAGACTCAAAGCCGGAACACATATACAGACGGTATATATAAAACCTAAAAAGAAGAAAAATGAACTATGTTATAAATCTTCACAGCAAAAGCATCAGCAACAACTTGGATCCATTTAGTGTGGAGATAATCCACTTTATATACATCAAAGATCGCGTGCTACTAGCATATCAAAACAGTATGTGTGAAATATAGCTGGCATAAATAAAAATGGAATTTTTCATATTTGAAAAATATTTCTGAGCTAGGACTATTCTAATTAGAAATAAAGCGAGTTTGAGGCTTAATTTCAAATATCTGCAGGATGAATATACATGGAAAGCATTACTTTTAGAATAAGCAAATGTATAGGTCATTAATGTAAAGTTGGCATTTTCTGAGATAAATATGTTCCAAAGTAATATCTATAAAAATGACCAAAAATGGTTGGAAAAAAATCATAATCTTCCCTACAAATAATAAACAAAATAATAGAAAATCTCAGGCTTTGAGTTTAGGCAGGTTCATAGTTTAGAAAGTGTTTTACCTCTGTCAAGTTTCTTAGCTACTCTAAGCTTCAATTTTTTCTTTTTCTTTTTTTTTTTTGTTTCAATTTTTTATTCAAACTCTAGTTAGCCAACATATACTACAACATTAGTTTCAGGAGAATTCAGTGATTTACCACTTACATACCATACCCAGGGCTCATTACAAGTGCCCTCCTTCACCCATCTAGCCCATCCACCCACCTCCCTTCATCAACCCTCAGTTTGTTCTTTAGTTAAGAGTTTCTTATAGTTTGCCTCATTTTCCCCCTTTCCCCTATGTTCATTTGTTTCATTTCTTAAATTACACATGTGAATAAAATCATATGGTATATTTCCCTGACTGATTTTGCTTAGTGTAATACACTCTAGCTCCATCCACATCATTGCAAATGGCAAAATTTCATTTCTCTGATTCCTTTATATATATGTATATATGAATCTCATTTCTCTGATTATATGTGTGTGTGTGTGTGTGTGTGTGTGTGTGTTCTTTATCCACTTATCAGTTTGATGAATGGCTATTGGTTATTGTTGATAATGCTGCTATGAACACTGGAGTGCATGTATCCCTTTGAATCAATATTTTTATATCCTTTGGGTAAATACCTAGTAATGCAATTTCTGGATCATAGGACAGTTCTATTTTTAACTTTTTAAAGAAATTCCATACTGTGTTCCAGAGTGGCTGCACCAGATTGCATTCCCACCAACAGTGCAAGAGGATTTCTCTTTCTCCACATCCTCATCAAGACCTGTTGTATCTTGTTGATATTCACCATTTTGACAGGTATGAGGTGATATCTTATTGTACTTCTGATTTGAATTTCCCTGATAATCAGTGATGATGAGCATCTTTTCATGTGTCTTTGGCCATCTGTATGTCTTCTTTGGAGAATTTAAAATGGATGAAAGACCTATACGTGAGGCAGAAAACTATCAAAACCCTAGAGGGGAAAATAGGCAGTAACCTCTTCGACATTGGCTGTAGCAACTTCTTACTAGACACATCTCCAGAGGCAAGGGAAACAAAAGCAAAAAATAAACTATTGGGGCTTCATCAAGATAAAAAATCTTCTGCACAGCAAAGGAAACAGTCAACAACACTAAAAGGCAAGCTTTGGAATGGGAGAAGATATTTGTAAATGACATATCTGATTAAGGTTTAGTATCCAAAATCCAGGAAGAACTTATAAAAGTCAATACCCGCAAAATGAATAATCCAATTAACTAATGGGCAGAAGACTTAAGCCTCAGTTTTCTATTGGAAAGATAGTATCATCTCCTTTACAGGGTTGTGCAAGGATCCTATTTGGCAATGTATGAACACCATTAGGCACAATTTCTTTTGTATAACAAATTATTCATTAAAACTAATTCCTATTATCAGTTGTTGTACAGATACTTATGTTCAATAAGATTGTTCAATATTCGAAGATTCACTGAAGATTTTTAATCACTGAATATAGTAATACTAAATACATAAAAGTATATGAATGATTACAACATTGAGGGGTTTAAAATAAATGATTATTTTAGAATTCAGAGGACGGCAATCTTACATTTCTTTTAGGCCTTTAATAAACCTATGTATTTTATAATCCTTAATAATATTAACTATCAAAGCAAAGATTGTGCTGGAAAAGTTAAACAAGACTTCAAGGAGATTGTACTTAGAGACAGACCAGAGTGTGGTCTGAACTCAACTCCACTCAACTCCCAGCAGGAGAGTTTTTAGGAGCTGGGGTGGAGGGGGTTGTAGGCTATCTATATCTCATGACACTAGTTTTACCACTGGTGCAAGGAAGTCGCACAAGTTAGGATACTACCTTCTCAGAGAAGCTGATAGATGGGGATGCTATCTTGCCTGATAATTACATTTTAAAGTGATGGCTCCCAGGTCCTTGAACAGATATTCCTGGGTTATAAAAATGGCAAGAGGCTTTCTGAAAGGATTTACACACACTTTAAAAGGTCAGAGATGGGTCCCAGTTGGTTAAGCATGGGACTCTGGGTTTCGGCTCAGGTCATGTTCTCACGGTTCATGGGTCGACCCGGTGTCAGGCTCCGTGCTGATAGTGTGGAGCCTGCTTAGGATTCTCCCTCTCCCTCTCTGCCTCTCAAAATAAATAAATTAAATATTTAAAAAAAGTAAAGAGAAAATATTCCCAATTACAAGTTTTCTATAGTAACAAGTCTAAAGAATGGAAGAAGGGGGATCTCTGTGATTACATCTGGATTCTGTAAGAGCTGCTAGCAGAGGGAAGTCAGGGGCCCACAGCAGCAAGAAATCTGCTGAGGGTGTAGTCAAGCTAAGGGAAACGTTAAGGCCATCTTGATCTCTTAGAGTCAGTTTAGAATTTGTGAATTTGCTTATTTTAATATTCTGGCAACTTCTATTGTGGATAAATAGAAAAGAAAGCAATCTTCATACATTCAAATTCTAAAGGACATCAAATATTTCTAAGAATTTGAATGCTAAAGAGATAAAACTAAATGCCACCATTATCATATGCATGAAGTCTGCTATTTTGTATTTATTGTTTGATACCCATGGATTTATCATATGCACTGAAGCCTGGAAAATTTTTAATTGTGCGCCATTAATAATTCCCCTAACAGTAAGAAATGTTTCATGTATTTTATTGCAATTGTATAAGATATCTCATATGGAATGTGAATGGTTGGGCAGTTCAGTTATTAGGAGAAAGAGCTAAAGCAGCCATGGGCACATAGCAGATCTTACTTCCCTAGGCCTCTGGCCTCCAATTAAGAACCTATCATAAATCTTTTCATTTTAGACATTTTTGCGAAGTATCTAAGAGGAGATAGATGACACAAATGAGTTACCACTTGACAAACTGTAAAGTATTCAACATTTGATGTGTGTGCTTTTTTGCCTCTAATTGTATGGTTTCCTTTTCCTACTTAGTACCCTTCTTTCCTCAAGTGTCTATGTGTGAACTGTATTTATGAAGCACACACACCAATTTTTTCATGGCAATGATTAAGAGAACTCCCAAGAAAACATGTAAAAATCACTTACAAATGCTTCCCTCTCCCCAAGTCTCTGACCCTTCATATTTCTAATGTTTGTTTCAGAGTGCTTGATTTCCATTTGAAAATCTACTCTATAATGGACACTGTGAAATATTTCTCAACTTTGTCAGAGTGTTGAAAAACTTGGAGACCACTATGGCAAGTTATTAACTGATAGTCAAGATGCTACTAACAATGCTTCTCTCTTTTGCTTTTCAACATAATCATGTAATGTTTTCTTCAAGGATATAAAGGATATGAATACTTTTAAAAAATACGTAAGATCTAATTTTGTATTAGAAATATGCATGTGCCTTAGAAAATAGCTTAGAAATGATAGATGCTACGGTAAGTCTGGAAATTAAGCTCTAAATTTGGTATGTAAAGTGAATTAGCATAAGCAAAATTTTTCTAAAAGTCACATAAGTCAACCATAAAGAACCCCATTAATTAGGCTCAACAGTCAGTTTTTCTTCTGGCGTTGAAACATATTGAGATTTCTTAAGATGATTACAGATAAAATGAGTAACCAAGTGATATGAAAATCTGTACTGGGCATTTGAACACAAATTACACACTGCATTGTGAGATGCTCAATTACAAATCTTGCAGAAGTTGAATTTAATCAACAGAAAGCACTGTTCTGTCTTCCTTTTCATGCCCACTGACTAGCATAAGCTCACTGAGTGATTCACACGTCAGCTTGTCCACCCTACTTAATTCTCTTTGTTCCCTCTATTTAAAGCAATCTCTCTAACACATGTAATCATAGTTGCTTAAACATACCTCTGATAAATTTCACTGTAAATATACTGTTTGCCATTTAAATCTTATTTATATCATCAAATTTTGGGGCAATCAATATATACTAATTTAGTATAATTACTAACCTACTAATTTAGTAAAATTTGAAAATATAATAGATAAATGTTTAACAGAAAAAAGTTACTCTCATTCACTATGGAATACTGTATATAATACTTAAGAATGACAGTATTATGACAGGTGAGAGAGTTTACTAGATGTGAACTGATTTATCATGTATAAAATAACTGCCTGATGAAAAACAAGCACAAACAAAACATTTCCTTGGAAGTTGCTCGAGGATTTTTTTATGTTTAACAAGAAAAATTCCCCTTATTAGAAATTTTCAGCCTAGGATCCTCAGTGTTAAAGAGGAATTGGTACAAATAATGACGGGTAACAGTGAGATGAGGAGACGTTCCTTTAGAAAATATCTCTTCCTTATCAAATAATTAAAACCTATTTTTCTTCCTATTCAATTTTTGTTTGGCCCATATGAAAATCAAGATGACGATGTGTGAGGATAATTAGATTTCTATGAATAGAACTATATGCCTTCATTAATTAAGTAATTTGATATACAAGTATGTACTGATTGCCTCCCTGCATTAAGCAATGTGGTAGGTACTGATGTAGAGACTGAAAAACAAATTGTATTGTTATTTATGTGCTGACATTTACTGTATGGCATTGAACAAGTTTTTAAATATTTATTTTGAGAGAAAGTGGGCATGCGCACATGGGGGGAGAGGCAGAGAGAGAAAAGAATCTCAATCAGGCTCCATGCTGTCAGTACAGAGCCCTATGTGGGACTCGATCTCACTGAGCCAAAATCAACTCAGACACTCAACCAAATGACCACCCAGGGGATCCAGTATTTTTTTTTTGTTAATTTATAGGATTCAGTTGTCTTTAGATTTTTCTAAACTAAGTCTCAATCAATTCACAATATTTTTGAGCAATATAAAAAAAAAGCAGTGGGACTACTGCTAAATTTTTAAGTAGATTAAACAGATTAGATAAAATTAGTCCTGTGATAATTGAATGCCTAAATATAGTGTTTGATTCTAATATCTACAATGCAATTAATAACACATGCTTCTCTATGCCCATATCTACACCACAATATTTGTGGAGTTATGAGAGAAATCTTATAGATAAAATCTACAATCTCTTTTCGAGAGTTGAGTCATATACGCTGTAAAAATTTTGATCCCTGAAGCTGAATAGCTAAATTTTCAGCTCCACCAAGTATAAGTATTTCTGTTCTTTTATATTTATGGAAGCAAAAGCATAAAAAACATATATTGAAAGCCTTATAAACAAACTCTTGCCCTGAAGTTCTAATAAAGTATACATGACTTCACTTTGGAAAAAATAAAGTGCTTTTATCGTGGTATACAACAACCAACGACTTCCCTTTTCAGGTATTTTTATCAGCAATCCTTCTGTAAGTGTAGTTAAAAGTGGCCTTCCTAATGAACAAGTACAAAACATAAAAGTTTTTCTAAAGCAAGCTATACATTGTTTGTTATTTTTTCCCCCTTTTACTCAGAGGAAGAATGCCGTTTAAATGAACAAATGTATTTTTAGTGTGAGTGAAGCTTCACATCTCCCCTGCTTCCATCACCACCCATGGTTGTATTTTTGCCACAAATAGGTGAAGCATGTCCTTGCCAGTCTCTGTAGTGACATCTCCTGGAGAGAGCAAACACAATCATCCTCAGTAATTGCTACTGAACTGTGACTGGGGCACGCTGCTCTATCCACACTTCTGCAATTTTACTGTTTGCTTGCAAAGGACTAAGAGAGCTTTGTGGTTTTTTTTTTTTTTTCTTTCCTTTCTTTTCTTTTTTTTTTTTTTTTTTGGTACTGTGTTGGCATGAATGCATTTTTTTTAAACAAAAGTACCCCTCCCCCCTCTTAACATTGAGAAGTGGTAGGCAAACTGAATGAATTTGATCGTGACAGATGACAGTATCATTGATGTGAATTCTGTACCCATTCACCTACAATAGTTCTGTGGATTGCTAGATCCCTTTCAAATCAAACAACAAAAGGAGGCTAAGCAGGATTCATGAGGACCTTCGAACTCTCTGTAAAGCTGTGGATTATTTCAATTATTACACTTAAAAACCTATTTATCACACCTACTCCTCATTCTGAACATAGGGAAGGATAAATTCTCATTTAGAGACAAAACAAGCAAAATATGATAAAATCTGAACATGAGTAAAAGGTGCTACTCACTCTCAAAATACTTGCCAAAGCTAAATTCCAAATTATGTTCATAACCGTTTACTGTATCAATGAACATATTTGTACTTGAGTCAAATGTGAATATTTCCAATCCCTTTCTCTGAAGTTCTGAAGTGTTAATATGATTATTACTACTAATAATTAGATTGTGAGATTATCTCTAGAGTTGAGACTTGGCATCTGTTTTCCTGTAAAGAGAGGTACACCATATATCTCCCCAGTCTGTTTCAACTTAATGGATTGGTTTACATCCTGGTTCTAACTGGCTGAGTCTATTCCCTTCTGTGACCCCTTTAGAGCCCTGGCATCAGTGCAGTGATTGGCACATGGAAAGAGATCAATGCATGTTTACGAAATTGAGTCAAATGCACTGATTTTAGAATGTGAAACTGACCTTTGAGATGCTGTAAACTTTAGGGAAAAACCATTGCATTCAGATGCATTCATTATTCATAAGACATTGACATTAGTGTAACAAATGATGTTAAATACATTATACCACTATGCTATTTGTGCGATAAATTAGTTTCATCAATGCCACTTGTTCTTCTGTTCATTTGGCTTACCAGGCAGAGAACCTAAATTCTGGAGAAGCTCAGGCTCCCCCAAACAACAATTAGGTCCGATAATGCACTGGACACATCCAGTGAGTTGCAAGGTCATTCATATACTAGACACTTGATATCACTGCTTGGATAAATTGATGGATTTTCCTCCAAGGGTAATTTTCAGGATGTGACAAATCAACATCTTAAATAGGTGCCCTAGATAGAGATTTTACTTTCTCTTCTGTCATTTCCCTGACAATGTATGGGGTGTGTAAGCACACATTTACACATATTATAACTCACAACTACAAACTATCATGTTTGGATAACCTGGAGAGAAGTCCATTTCTTTATAAATAAGAAACTTCTGTTTTCTAACCCCATTAGTTTTTCAGCTTCTGAATAGTCCTGCTGTAATTCCTGTAGTCCTTCATTTCCACCTCTCTTTTATGGTGATTGGGGCTACGGCCATCTCTTTGCCTCTCTGCCTGTGCTATCATTTATGTCCAATCTGAAGATAACCCTGACTGCAAATCTGTTTGTGTCATAGTTATATTTAAGTCCCTTCTTGGTTCACTTTTTCAAATAGAAACTCTAAACCTAGTATAAAATGTCGCCAATACTCCAGCTCTTGTCTATCTTTCTGTGTATCAGAATACTATCTTCCTCTCAGATTACTTAAAGGCAAAAAAAAATATTTTGTATACCTTTCAATAATTTTATCAAAAGTTATTTGTATACTTTTGTAATAGCATGTGGGACCTAATGACAATAAATACAATAGACTCTTACAACATGTTTAATCCGTTATCTGCATCACACACGACATTAACCCATCATAACTACAACAAAACAATTTGAAGTTGGTAAATTTTGTCCTCAACCTTTACAAGTCTTAATTTCACTGCTATTTCCAACCCATAGGACATAAACTTCTTATACAAAGGCTTTGGGCACTGAGTACCTTGCTCATTCTGTAGCTTCCTCTAGTTCACATGTGATGCATTATCTCCAATTGATTACACAGCCATCAAGCACACACTGCATTCTTGCCCCTCCAAGACTAAGGCCACCATTTTCTCACACTTTAGACTTATTAAAGTTGATTGCATTTCCCAGGTGCTGCGCATTACACTAAGTATTTTACTTGGAACACTTTAGTCCATTTTTCACAACATCAATATGATGCATTACTATTATTATCCATAAATTCATAAAATAGATGGAAAGATGTTGAGCACTTGTTCACTGCCACACAGAACAACTTGCGACTGCATGGTCTAGAAGCGGAGTCTCAAAGATGCTGTTCTGTACCACTTGGTTGGTGCAGGTCATCAAAGGGACACGACTGCTATTTGACCTGTGAGCAGGACCCAGACAGTCAGAGGCTCCTTACCCCTACACCTTGTCCTTGGAATATACATTCTACTCACGTTCCCACACTAGGAGACATGACGAAGGTGCAGCCTTGGGAGAGTAATGTGTTGTGGAGACAATGTAGACTGAGTACAACACTGAACCCTGTTAAGGCCTCTGTATGAACTCTTAAGATTCTGGTTGACAGATGTGGATGTCTACTTCTCTCGTGGTTGTCTAAGACAGGCCTAGTAGGTAAATTCCCTGCTTATTAAGCCTTCTACCTACCAATATGTATGGGTCTGCCGCTTTCTTCGTTCTCTCCTCACCCTCTGTGTATGGAGGCCAGTTTTTTTTCTTTTTTTTTTTACATTTTTTTTTTTGAGAGAGAGAGAGAGTGAGAGAGCAAGCGTGCATGGGTGGGGGGGGGGGGGAAGGTCAGAGAGAGAGAGCGAGGGAGAGAATGGATCCCAAGCAAGTTCTGTGCTGTTAAGAGCCCTACGCAGGGCTCAATCTCAAAAACCACGAGATCATGACCTGTGCTAAAATCAAGACTCTGACACTTAACTGACTGAGCCACCCAGGTGCTCCAGGAGACCAGTTTTGAATTTCACCCAGGTAACCCCCGAAGTTTCAAGCCAACACACTTTCCTGTCAGGAGTGGAGGCATTTAAGGGCAGGCAAAGGACAGCTGTCCATGGTCAGTGAAGGGAAATGAATCTAATCAAAAAGAATTTCCTTCTTATAAGTTAAAATTTCCTTGAAATCTAAGATATAAAAAGAATATGATTTAACAAGAAATTAAGAACCTCATGAATATAGGAGAAAGAAAAAACATTAAAAAAGTTTAAAAAGTTATAAAATGTAAAAGCAAATACTTCATTAAAGAGCAGCACTTAAATTGGCATCTCAGTCGGTCTTTCTACATCAGATTTGTGACAATGAACTCTGGAGAAGTTTTAATAGAATTCCTATTAAGAGACTGGGCAATAGAATGGAAAAATCAAAGGAACACTGCAAGAGATAGGATGATCTGATCTGGTTACAGAACTTGACCTCTTTGTCCTTAGGTCTGAGACATTCTCATTTGGAATTCAGGATCCCTTTTTGGTAAACACTTCTGGTTTTATAGAAAAGGCTTAATCACTAAAATTAGAACAAAATTCACTAATGAGACAGCAAAGTTTAAGGGTAAAAATCAGAGCGATAAAAGGTCAGTCTGACCTCAGACTGGCAGGGAAAGCAGGAAAAAAAAATTCTATGCTGTATAGTCTTTGTCCTCAGCTCCAATGGTATTCTTAGTGTCAAGCCCGCCATTTCAGAAATTTGCTCTTGAAATGAAGCCATTTCAACATGAAACTGTTGAAACCAGACTTTAGAAGACAAAATGGATATTCCCCTTCCAATTTTTCCACTTTGTCTGTTTTCTCTTTAATCTACTGCTCTTAGAGATCATTGAGGAAGCAAATAATCTTGATTGACTTAGGCTTCAAGTTTTCTCTTTAAGGAATATTTCAACAACTAAGCGTGTAGAATCTATCTCCAATAGTAGTTAGAGAAATATTTGTTCCCTGATTGTCCCTTTAGGTTCAAATGGCTTTCATTTTATGATTGACTATAACTGAATGAAGAAAAACTCATGATAATTTTAATTAAATAAAAAGGGATTTCTCAGTTATTTTGAAAGCAATGCTTTCATTCTCTTTTAAAGGTAAATTCTGTGTATCTAAATTTAGTTGAGTCTTCATAATTCCCAAGGGCATCATCCTTATTAAAACACTATTATTTGTTTTCTTCACGTATGAAGAAAAAAGCTTGTTGTCCAAGTTACCCATATTTGGAATTGCAAATCTCCACATTTTTTTATGAGGCACAATGTGAATTCAGGGTCTTGGGAGAAGTAGCAAAAGCAACACAAACAAGCAAACAAAAGAAAACACACACACACACACACACACACACACACACACACACACAACGTCCTGCACAGTATTAGCCTCAGACTCTGCACTGAACATTTTGTTGTCATCAGCAATGCATAGAGATCAAAAATTAAACAGAATAAGTTTCTTGAGAGAATTTTGCAGATATTAAAGAGAAGCCTTTTTTTTATAGTCACAGAAAGGAAGTCATACACAAGAACTTACTTATGAAAGAATTGTGATGGAAGAAAATCCTTAGATTATGGCACCCTATTCTACTTTCTGTGCCCCACCTTCCCCCACTACACTTCACTGATATTTTATCGCGAGGTACCACGCAATATCAAGGTTAAAGGGCATGGTATAAGAGTTCCATATTTCTATTCCCGCCTCCCAATCATTGTCCAGGTGTATGCTACAAGAAAAGGTAGGGTGGAAAAGCTTCTTCATTTGGCTTCTTTCTTAATCATTTGACCATTTGGAAATGTCAAAAAGGAGAGGATTTTTGTGAGTCGGAAAATAGGCTTTATCCATTTGGATTTGTTCCATAATACGTCTTCAGCTCTAGCACCGTAATCTATTTGAATTAGAATTCCATTTGGGAAGGAGAGGGGTGGTGGCGCACAGGGTGTCAGAAAGACTGAAGAATCAGAACAAGACAAAGACGCTGCCTGCTTGTGAAGGTCATGGGGAAACCACACTCACCTACCTCACTCCTGCCTGATCACAAGCAAACCTCTCCTCCAGGGAGTTTATTGTTGCAGATAATGGGGAGTTCACAAGCAGCTGCTCTGGTGAAATTACAAACAAAAAAGCATTTACTTCCTGTACAAGCAGTTGGATGAAAATGGTATTGAAACTCTGCTCAGGAAGCTTGGCTTGAAAAATGAGCATTTTGAGACAGAAAAACAGATCTCAAATCAGACAGATATATGCTTCTGCAAACTGAGAGAAGCCGGAAACTTATTTTCCAGGTGTAAGCATTTTGCACTTCTTCCTAGGTGCCTGTAGCTCTGGAATGCATGAGATCATTATTGGGGGCAGAACAAGGAGCCTGTGGGCCTTGTAGCCTCTTTGTCAGGAAATTTTCTAACATTAAAGCCATGCCATGCAGAAAAATGGTGGATTTACTATTCTGTTTGATTCCTCATGTGTGAAGTTTTTGCTGTGCCCACACTACAACTTTTTTTTTTTTTTTTGGCTTAGAAAGTCTCTGTAAGAATCGTCTAAAGTCTCTTTTGTGAGCTGAATAAACGGTTCCATTGCTTTCCTACTTGATAGGTTTTCCTCACTTCAAATTTTTGATGAAGTGGTCTTTAGACTCATAATCCCCCCCAGGCCCTTTGTTCTGATCTCTCCATTACCAGTCATCTATTAACTTCCCACCCTCTTCAGCTCCTGGAGTGTTTCTAATTTTCTCAGTCCTTAATCCTCCACTAGAGAGAGATTCCTGCTTTGCAGAAATCCAAATTATGTCATTCATATTGAATCTTTCCCTGGAGAGGTTAAAAGATTTACAGAAAACATGGAGACTGGTATGGAGGGAACTTCTCTCCAAGTCTTACTCTGTTAACACACTGTAGTCATTAGCTTCTCTGATTGCACCTCCCCCACTGTCCAGGATGGTCTCTGGCTTCAAATAGGACTCCTTGCACCGAACAGTGTGGCGTCACCAGCAGTGCACAGGGAGCAAAAACTAAAATGATTTGCCATTCACACAGCAAGATTCTAGAGAGGATTTGGCAGATATTGAAGAGAGGCTTTTTCCTATAGTCACCGAAAGTCGTAACAGACACAGACCAATATACCTATGAGAGAATATGATGAGATTAAAAAAAATCCTCTGATTAGAGCACCCACGTTACTTTCTACCTGACCTTCACCCAGTATACCGTGCCAGAAGACTACTCCATAAAACAAATGCCACATATTCTTAATTCAGCAAAGATTGAGAGCTTGCCAAGTGCCAAGGATGGAATGGTATAGCTTACATTAGGTAAAGACACAAAAACACATGGATTCCGATGAAGGGGTTCTTGCAGTCTCAAGGCAATCTCTATTTTCTGGTTACCAATAATCTATTAGAGTACACATTCAGAGCCCCATGTTCTAAGGATACATGGATTCCTTTTTTTCTTTTTCCTGTAACAGTTTCCTATCAGTATCTTTTTTTTTTTTTTTTTTTTTTTTTTACTAGATTTCCCTCAGGGATCTGATGAACTGATCTGACCCAAGATGTTAATAAATTATACTGCCAATGTTTGCCTCAATGTATTTTTATATATTTTTAAAATAAGGTAACCTAAGAAGTAATGTCATGAAATAACAGTGAATAGAGAAAGCATGTTTAACTCTTGTTCTTTTGTCCTAAGAGTCTATTCTGAAGCAGCATCCATATGAAATTAGAAATGCAACAACATCACTCACCATGAGGACTTGGTTTCTTGATACAGGTATTCATGCAGGAAAATTTTTTTTAAGACTTTCCAAACCTAAATTTATTAAATGCTAATATTGGAATTTTAGAGCTTTCTGAAAGTGTTCACACCTTTTACAAAAGAAAGAAGTCAAAGCAAAATTGATTAAGCATGGGATTACTAAACTATATTTATTGGGTTTAAAGGATTTCAGATAAATTTAAATCTAATATAGTCCAGATCCATTATGTGTATGTGTGTGTGTGTGTGTGTGTGTGTGCACGCGCGAGCGCGTGCATGCACGCGCGTGTGTACTGGAAGACAAACCATCAGCTCCCGGGTGTTCCCTTGACGGACTTTCAAAGAAAGGGCTCAAGGATGGAGTATCTTTTTTTCTCATGAAAGTCCTATGTATGGTAAAAGCTGCAAACAGATCTGTTAAGTAGAATTAACTCTGTAGAAAAAATAATTCGGTTTTATATAAGCTTTAACTTTTCTTAGAGGCTACCTAAAGAGTTACATAGCATGAAAATTTGGCACTAGGAAATGGAACTTGAAATACAGGATTCTGACAGGGTGCCAGCATTTCATGGAGGCTAAAAGCAACCATTTTATTCAGAAGCTCAGCTTGGTGGTGAGCAACCTAGGACTTTGAAGACTAAATAGGGAAGGTTCATCCTAAGTAGATTTCTTTTCTTTTCTCCAGGATCCCAATGGGCTACTTGAAATATCTACAAGTCGTTCATCCAAACAGCAGTGCATCATTACAAGAACTAATTGCTCATTATTTTTGCAGCCCAGCTTAAAAGCAATACATGAAAGATTTCTCAGAGGGTTTGCGTTTCAATTTTGAAGCCTGGAGTGAAAGGACTTCAACTGTGATCCATTGTGAGAGCTGACTAGCAAATAGAGCCTGTTGCAAACACCCACTGTGCCCCACGTTCTAAAAGAATGCAAGCTTACTGTGTCAGCAGTTGTACCACGCACACATGAATGAACTTTCCGAATGACCGTTTTATTATGTGTATCTAAAAATGAGACAAACCCATATGCCTGGGGTTTGGGTCTTCAGAAACGAGGATGCATCAAGACCCGTGGTTTGATTGAGCATGTTACCTTACTTTAGAAAGGATGGTGCCTGTGAGATCAAACTAAGACGGGTCCCTGCTTGTTCTCTATGAATCTGACATGCCTTCATACAGAGGGGATACTAATAGGCTGCTGAGCTATTAATGAAATCCAATTTCAAACCATGTCTCATGGCTAACCATGCTGGTAGGATACAAGAACAACAATCACAGCACTTTTAACAGCCCTTTCAGGTGGACTTAAATAAGAGTAATAGAAAAATCCCATGTTTAACAAAAAGCATTGAATAATGGCACCAGGATCAGGTGGCAAGGTAGTTCATTGTCAACATCTTACAACCTTAGAATATAAGGCTCTATCATGTGTGGGCATTATGTGATTCATGAAACGATGGAAAAAAAAAAAAAAAGAATTGAAATGCAGTGCACTTGATTTTTTTTTAATTCTTAGGATTATATGACAAAAATGAAGAAACTTACTATTTTTTTACCATAAAATGTCTCAGTGGAATTTCACTAAAGACTCATCTAAAATTTTATATTTCTGATTAACATTTTCTATTAACATTTCTATTAATAATCAAAACTTTTTCAGCTCAATTATATATAATAAACTATAAATGGTCCTCTCTATTTCTCTATTTGGTAGGGTTTAACACCTGCTTTTATTCCTTTTACTACTATAAATGTTACATATTGTTTATACAAATATTCTTATATTTATCCAATTAATATTTCCAAATATTTATCCACTTTTGGTTTCTTCCTGCCTATATATTTTATAAACTTATTTGTATTTTATAAATAGAAACACCCTTTACCTTCAACTTTATGATTGCTTACAGGATACATTAAGATCTTTTTCTTAGCAGACTATTCCTTTTCAATCCCAGTTTATCTTTAATATTTGCATATATTTGTTGTTTGAAGCTTTCTTTTCTATCTCTGTTGTGTTTTTTTTAATTTTTTAAAAACTTTTATTTATTATTGAGAGACAGATAGATCATGAGCATGGGAGGGTCACACAGGAAGACACAGTATGGAAGCAGGCTCCAGGCTCGGAGCTGTCAGCACAGAGCCCAACACGGTGCTCGAACCCACGAACTGTGAGATCACGACCTGAGCTGAAGTTGGACGCCCAACTGACTGAGCCACCCAGGAACCCCTCTATCTCTGTTGTTTTTGTTAGAACTAAATAGAATCATAGACATTTTATGTCAAAGAGGTCTCTGAAAATGACTTATTCCAAACCATCATTCCACAGAGCAGACAGGTGGGTCCAGAGATATTCAAGTACTGGCAATAGGGGTCAACAGCATGTTCCTAATAGATAAATGCTGGGAAGCAAAACTCCTTAGCTCTTTACCATTACTATTTCTATAATCTAAACCAAAATTTGACAATAAGCAAAAAATATTTTAAGATATATTGTTTGTTCTTAGTTCAGTGCTCTAGTTTTCCAACTGCTCACTGCTTCTCAAATGAACACCCCTTAAAAACAGATGTCATGGACCTCAGACACAAAGAAGTCAGGGGTGCCTGGGAAGCTCAGTCGGTTAAGTTTCTGACTCTTGGGTTTGACTTAGAACATGATCTTACAGTTCCTGGGTTCAGCCCTGTTTCAGGCTTGGGATTTTCTTTCTCTTTCTCCCTTTCTCTCTTTCTCTTCTCTCTCTCTCCCTCCCCCTTCGTCCCCTGCATGTGTACATGCACACATGCTCTCAAAATAAATAAACAAAAGAAAAAAAGAAGTCAAAATCAGTACATACATATCCAAGAGATCTTTCATGATTCTTTCTCCTTTCTTCACCCAGGATGATTGATTTGTTGAGTGAGTGATATCACCCAGTAGTGAGCATTCCTGATGCCTATCTGAATCAATTCCTGTCTCTGATTACTAATTGGCCTGCCTGCTTTCTCTAATTGCACTTTGTGAGGACTACTTGCTGGCCTGCTTTGTGAGCTCATTAACAACTCTGTTCATCCTCAGGGAGGTTAAGGCAGTCACTCAAGGTCATATACCTGTTTAATAGGGAGTCTGGTTTCCAATCCACATGTGACTAAAACCAGTTCCACTCTGAGTTTTGAAGGCTCACAAGGCACACTGCTGCTGAGAAAAGCTGAATTAACTCTCTGAGGGACAAGATAAAAGCTTAGAATTTAGTAAAGAAGCAATGATTGAATAAGTAGATATTTTATGCTTATTTTTTCACAAGCCTGGTTCAGGTTAGAGAAAGAAAACATGAGATTTGGAGTCAACTAGCCAGGAATTTCAGTCCTACCCTTGCTGACTTGTGATCCTTTGTATCTGAACTCTCATAGCTTCTGTATTTTCCCACTTTGATATATACACGGGTTCTTTGTACATACTGTGTTCTCCATGAAGGCTACATAAGTGGCTTCTTAAATTAATGAAGAATGTATTGTTCTCTTCATCGCTTAGCAAAATTCAGTACATTTCACAGTATAATTATCAACACACACCAATGAAAAGTTTCTAAGGATTTCTACTCTATTCTAGTTTAAAAATATGTATTTGACTGCTTCTACTGATCAAGGCTTGAAACTTAAGAATCAACTTAAATCCTTAGTTTTTCTCGTTATAACATGTAGCTGGCAAACAGATTTTGCTCATCATACGCCCATGATATCTCTCACATCCACCTGCCTCTTCCTTTCCATTCTCATTGCCTCTTTCCTTAGTGAGATGCAGGCTATAAACATAAATTTCTTTACTTTGGTGGCAGGGGGGAGAACTTGGTACCAGCAGCTTCCCGAAACGCATTTTTAAGACACCTTCCTTTCAACTGAAGTAGTATTCTTGGGTTACAGTTTAACCATAGCATATCCAGTATCGCAAGATTTTATGAATTCTGCTTCAGCTTTAGCTTCTAAACTTTTTATTGTTTCTGATGTGGTGAACAGGAGAAAGCCAAGAACGAACCTGCAGAAGTCAACTTAAACTTTTCAATCTACCTTTATAGTAGATAAAGTATAGTTCTGGAGTGTCTCATGAGAAACTTTCTTTTGTCACAATCTTAACTGATATAGATCTATGTTGTCACAGGTTTCATAACGTAGAACCAATGAGATGCATACTCAGAAGTGAGGTTTCCCTGACATCATCTTTCTTGGTAAAACTGTATTAGTCATCCTTTTTAAAAATTCAACATCATATCCTCTAAACGATTCTAGAATTTTACAAGGGACTTACACTTGGTCTTGGTCTCAATGCACTTGGTCTCAAGCTCTCATATCAACAGTTAACACTGTATAAGAAGAATATTCTCTATTCTCACTTTTCTAACTTTTCTTGAGTTCTCAAATGTTGGTGGCTATTGTTCTTTGAGGTATGGGTTCTTTTTTTGCCATTGGTTTTTATTTTTGTTGTTGTTTTTAGATTCTGCCTTTAGATAATATTTTTTTCTGAAATTAAAAACTTGATTTCATTTGGTAAGTCTTCATTGAGAGAGAATTATGTATTTTAGATATTTTCTAGTTTCTATACTTTAATAATCATTCTCTTCAAAATAGGTATTTTGAACTTAGTTAAATTCAATGATTTTCCCTTAAAAGTTTTTGTAAGACTAGAGTTATATTTGGCTTACCCTTAACATATATTTTGTTTTAGTCACATACATTTCTTTGCTAAGTGTCCTGCTTAAAACCATTCTCCTTTCCCTCATTAGCCTTCTGATTTATCACAGTCTTTGCTGCAGCCATTCTTTTTACATATTTCCTTTTCCCATCTTTGATTCATTCACGGTTAAGAGGACATGCATTTTCTTAGCTATTTCTTAGCATCCTTAAGCTAACTTTTTTCCTTTGAAAGTCTCAGAACCTACAAATACTGTTTTCCTGTTGAATTTCTACTACTACCTAGAAAAAGAGCACACTGCTTTTGTTTTTAAAATAGGCATTTATCAAAATTATTAGTAAACCGGATTTTGATAAGAAATATTTACACTTACTCCTGTCTTTACCATTCTTTATCCCATCTCAAGGATGGGCAGTTTAATCTGATTGGTCACATCCTAGGACAAAGATAATGCAATTCTCATTATCTGGGATTCCCATAATTTAATCCATGATATCTTATGTCTTTGCACACAAGCTTCAGGGTAGAAAATGGATTAATGTTCTTTTGAGAGTCAAACATCTCCCTCTTGTCTCCTGTGATCCAGGATGCTTTCTTCTCATAATTTGTCTGTTCACTTTGGGTGTTAGCTGTGGAAAAGGAAAAGCTAGGGAAGGTTTGAGTCTAAACCAAGTTTTCTCATTCACTGTTTCCTGCACAGAGATTTAGGTACAAGCATAAATTATCAAGTGTTACCTTACTTTCATTTCTGCTTATCCCTTTTGCTTTTTAGCTTTGCAAAAAGATCTCTGGAGAATTGGGAGTGGCGACCAATCATTCTTTTATTCCTGTTTTTTTTTTTTCCCCATCCCATAATGCTATTAATTACCCTAATAATTGGCTTTATTTTTACCACTGCAATGGCAAGTATGATTCGGAATATGTATTTAATTCCAAAGCTAGGCATTAATAGCTGTTGGACTTTAAATGATTAGTTTCTCTTTTTTTTTTTTCCCCTCATTCTTTGTAGAATAGCTTGATTCTAGGATAACCTACCTGAGAAACAATCTGTTCAATAGCTATCTGTAACCCTCAGAAATGTGTATCTTGGATTACAGTTTCTGAAAATATGTTGACTAATGTATTTAATGGATAGGGCATGACATTACTTCTTTTGTGGGTGCTCCTGTAGTTTTATAGTTTCTTTTGTAATATTTTTAATCAAAACTCTGTAGCAATATTAGAGTGTCCTAAATGTAGCCTTCTAAATGAATCCAGGTTGTTACTTCGCTATTTATAATTCCAGAACTAGAACTTAGAACACATGCATCAGTCCCAATAGTTTCCAGTTTCTCCTTCTGTGTGTCCTCTTAGTGCAAAAATACCAGTACCTAAATATAATTCTCAGTGTTCCACTTCAGCTAAGTCGCTTTAGCAGAAAAAATATTAGCTTTCACGTAAGGTTTTTTTTTTTTTTTTTTTTTTTAGTCTTGTTCTTCCTCACAGTGTGACAGTTTGCTTTGTCAGGGAATAGATCTTCTTCATTTGGGCATACACCACACTATGTTTCCATCCTTTGGCAGTGCTTTAAATTTAGATACAATTTATAATAACACTCAAGAGGAGTCTATCCTTTAAAAGAAGGATGGAATGTAAACCACGTACATATAAAACATGCATCTGGGTCCCCAAGATGCATTCTTTCCCAGGGTTCTTATCTGTGCTCAGGGAAAAATCTAGAGCTGTAGGCCTTGCTTTGATTCACAGGGCAAAGAGAATAGGAACTTCAAAGAAGTAATTCCTAATCTTGCTCATCACAATGTTCGTTATTCACAAGGATTACAAAGGGAGTGTTCTCCACAATGTCCAAACTTCCCACAATAGACTTGTGAATGCAGCACCTACTTCAGTGTTTTGTTTTACTATCAGAGAGATATGGCTTTTGTACTTTGCCCTCACCCTTTGAGCATAAGCCACAGTGAGTTTTCAGGTCTGCCTTCTGGATTATTTCAAAGGAAGCAAGGCTTTGGGACAATTTAGTGCCGCTTTCCTCTGGCTTCCTCCTGGGACCCAGGCTGAAGAAGCAACACTGCCCACAATAGGTTTTTCTCATGGTGGAGAATGAACGTATTAAAAGGTTGGGTTCTGAAAGCACTTGCCTGCAGCTCTTACACTGCCACTTTCTCTTCTCCATCTTATATTCCATCGGTCAGAGAAGGCCAACCCCCCACTCCCCCTTGAAGGGATCTGGATAAA
The DNA here is from genome assembly GCF_024362965.1 of Panthera pardus. Lineage (NCBI taxonomy): Eukaryota > Metazoa > Chordata > Mammalia > Carnivora > Felidae > Panthera > Panthera pardus. The sequence goes on from NW_026526654.1 coordinate 53,380,060, forward strand.
AACTCAGCTAACTCTAATGGAAGCCAAAGTAACACCACATGACAAAGGCCCTGGATGTTTGCTTGATTTTCAGAAAGGGAGTAAAAAGAGGGAAACAGTAATATAATCGATAATAGATAAAATAGAAAGGGTTACTATGAATTTCTAACATAAAAGAAATAAAGATCATGTAAATAGCACTCATTGCTATATAAGGATGCTCTCTTCTCTCTCATTGGATTCTCCCTTAGCAGTGAAGTATTCTTGTACAATAATTGAGAAGTTGAAGAGGTGAAGTTATTAAGTGAAAGCTATCATCATTCCCACTTCATTACAACATTTCTGGATCCTGAATATCTTGATATAGGTCAAAATAACCCATTCTTACACCCCACTAGGCACCCTTAAGCAAAACACACGTAGGACAGAGAAAGATACCATGTGCTTTTTGGCTTCATGGTACCTTGACTTAAAAACTCTTTGCAGACACAGGTTTAATTTTTCCCTTTGTGTTATGTGCAGCATACTTCATAACTAGTGGCAATTCATCATAGAAAAATTCTAGATGGGTTAAATTAGGATTTTGTTTGTTTACACACAAAGGGCAACTGTAGAAGGGCTATGTGTACATGTTCACACATCTCTATTAAAAAAGAACAAAAATGAAATTAAGAATGTTGAAACTGTTTTGCAATCACTCAAGTCTATGTAGTCTTTGGGAAGTTTGAACATTTTTAAGGATTATGTGTATTCCAGTTTGAAAACCAACTGTATATTTAGAAATTAGAAGTTGAAAAATTATGATCCTCAAGTCGATGGTTAAAAATAGTTAGCAAATGTCAACATTTGTTACTTATAGAAAATTTAGAAACTAGAAATAAAATGTTAACTTAATGAATGACTTATTAAAAATTACCAGTAAACCTATGACTGAAGAATACTGAGTTGAAATAAGAATGTAGCCCTTTCCACCATGTATATTCAGCCTTGTATTAGAGGCCCCGGCCAATGAAATAAAATCAGAGACAATACTTCATAGGAGTCATAAGAAGAAATAAAAACTTTTTGGTTTTGGTGCACCTGGGTGGATCAGTCAGTTAAAGTCCAACTCTTGACTTTGGCTCAGGTTATAATCTCACGGTTCATGTGTTCAAGCCCCATGCCAGGCTCTGTGTTGATAGTGCAAAGCCTGCTTGGGATTCTCAGTTTCCCTCTCTCTCTGTCCCTCCCCTGCTTGTGCATGCTCGCTTGCACATTCTCGTACTCTCTCTCTCTCTTTCCAAATAAACTTAAAAAAAAAAACACCTTATTTACCTTTAATTGACTGCATAGAAAATCCATAAACTCATATATACAAACCATTTGAATTATTAGGATAATTATGCATGTTGGCTAGCTAAAGATTAGCATACAAAAATAATTATCATTCTTTGGAGACAAAGATCCTACTCATAACTGAGAATAAAATCAAAATATAGCTAGCAAAAGACATAGAACATTTCTTAGGAAATAGTTACAGAAATTATGGAAAGACATAAAGGCAGCTTAATTGTTAATGGACTAAAAGACTCAATGAAATAATACATTCAATCATCTCCTAAATTGATCCACAGAGCAGCAGAATTTATTCTAGCATAGATATTCTATAAATATACAAAAATTAAAATAATGTAATATTGGTGAAGAGTAGGGGCAATCATTAAAAGAGAAAAAAATTTAAATTAGATCAATCAGATGTAAAAACTTGATAAAAGGCAAGAGTGGTATTAGAAATTACTGAAGTAGGGTTAATCAATTAGAACACATTAAAATGTTTTGTTTTAAACACAATTAGCAATGTCAGAAGGAGATTATGTTAAAACACATAAAACAAATATTAATACTCAGAACTTTTATAAATCAAAACTCATTTAAACCACTCAGTTTCCAATAACAGAAAAAAAACAATTAGCTTTGATTAGTATTATTAAAAAGGTGACAGATTATACTTGAAAGTTTTCATGTTGATAACCAATGTCACCCAGGCAGTTCGCAAATAAAAGTTAAGATAGTGACCCAAACTTCTCTGGTACATCATTAAACAAAATAAAACAAAACAAACAAACATTAAAATCTATACTTGCATTAGAAAGAGGAAATAAGCATGGACCTATAAATTTCATATTTTGTTCTGCATCTCATAGCATTATAATATGGCCATATATTGACATAAATAGCTTACTAGACTTTGTGTTAGAACAACTTTCGCCCAAGTGTTCATCTACCAATGAATAAAGATGTGGTATAGAGATTACTCAGCCATAAAAAAGAATGAAGTCTTGCCATTTACAATGACATGGATGGAGCTAGAGAGTATAATGTTAATGAAATAAGTCAGTCATAGAAAGAAAAACACCACATGATTTCACTCATGTAGAATTTAAGAAACAAAAGAAACGAGCAAAGGGGAAAAAAAGAGAGGCAAACCAAGAAACGGACTCTTAACGATAGAGAATTGATGGTTACCAGAGGGGAGATGGCTGGGGGATGGGTTAAATAGGTGATGGGGATGAAGGCGTGAACTTGATGTGATGAGCACCTGGTGCTGAATCACTACACGGCAGACGTGAAACTAATATTACACTGTCGCTTAACTGGAATTTAAACAAAAACTTAAAAAACAAAACCCAAATTTTAATCATTACCAAATAAAGACATGTTGTGAAATTGAAAAAGTAGTATTTCACCATTAAAACTCTAAATTTATAAAAGTTCTTAATTAAAAGGCTTTCTTATTGGTTAATATTTTATACTTGTTACACAACCACACTCGCCACCAGAAAACCATTCTGGATTTACACAATCAGCCTTTCTGTTTATCATGTTCCTACTTCTCTCTTCTACTAAACAGAGGAGTTGAAAACACAGCACATGCAAACTCTCATAGAAGATGCTATAGAATTCTCAACATCATCCTGCGTTGTACAAGCCCATCCCCTAGAATGTTTAGATTGCCATTGGCGACCCTCAGTTCTGACTGCCTAAACCCTGGCTTGCCCTGAAGCGGCCATCTGAAAACCGCTAGTCTGTGGGCTCAGTTTGGTCCAGGACCTGGGCCAAAAAGCATCCAACAGCTCTACATATTTGGATTTGTCTCTTTGCTCATAGGTCAGGCTTGACAATATTCTGCAGCCCCAAACCTGTAATCTGGGGTGCTAGCACTAAGCTGATAATGTCCCATTTTAAAATATGCTACAGTATCCCATGCTCCTTTTTTTGTTGTTGTTGTTCCCATCCTTATTGGGCTTCCATTTGCATATCAACCTAATTTCCCATTGTTGTCATAACCCACCCTGAGTCACAGTTTACTTTGTCCATTTCTATATCCATCATGGAAAGTGAACTTTGCATTCAAATGCTTGCCTCTAACGTGAGCTCTGATTTAACCCCAGTTAAATTTTGCAAAACCACTGTGAGAAGGTGGAGGAGGGTCAGTAAATACCCTCCACCTTGAGAGGGCACTTTAGTTTTTTATATTTTTAAAGTTCATTTATTTATTTAGAGAGAGAGCCCACAAACAGGGAACGGGCACAGAGGGAGAGAATCCCAAGCAGGCTCTCACTGCCAGCTCAGAAGGCACTTGAACACCAAACTACAAAGCAAGCCCGCTCCACACCATTTAGAATTTTACTCAGGGTAACTTACTGATAAGGAGGGGGACGTGTGAAGAATCCAGAGCCCTAGGCAACTATTCAACGCCAAGCCCCGCCCTCAACCCAGAGCTTTTATAGAGTGAGGGGCATGGTGGTGAGGCCACGGAGCTGTTATCTGAAGTGGAGACTTCTGTGCACGATCATCTGTATTCATTATCTAAAGTGGTGCTATCTGTGCGTCAGAGGGGAGACCAAGATAAAGGGCCAACGATGAAGTAGTGTTGTCAGCACTCCTACAACCACTCTTAGAAAAGGATGCCTTCTCAGATATATACTCTGGGGTTTTTATTATCATTAATATAGTTGACACACAGTGTAATGTAAATTATCTTCCAATATATAACGTACCGATTACACAAGTCTGTACTCAATACCATGCTCACCACAAGTGCACCTACCGCCCGTCGCCATACGATGCTATTACAATACGTTGACTATATTCCCTATGCTGTTTTTTGAGCCTCACGACGTATTCACTCCACAACTAGAAGTCTGTACCTCCCGCTCCCCTTCACTCGTTTTGACCATCCTCCTATCTCCCTCCTCTCTGTAATCTGGGGTGCTAGCACCCCACCTGGCTTAAGGGTGCCTAGTGGGGTGTAAGAATGGGGTATTTTGACCTATATCAAGATATTCAGGATCCAGAAATGTTGTAATGAAGTGGGAATGATGATAGCTTTCACTTAATAACTTCACCTCTTTAACTTCTCAATTATTGTACAAGAATACTTCACTGCTAAGGGGGAATCCAAGAGAATCCCTCCTCTTTGACCATCCTCCTATATCCCTCCTCTCCCTCCGTTGCAGAGAACTGCAATGACCAGTTCTCTGTATTTATGGGTCTCTTTCTGCTTTTTGCTTTTTTTTTTTTTTTAAGATTCCACATGTAAGTGAAATCATATGGCATTTGTCTTCTTCTGACTTATTCCATTTAGCATAATGTCCTCTAGGTCTATCCATGTTGTCGCAACTGCAACTGGCAAGATTTCATTCTTTTTTATGGCTGAGTACGATTCCATTGTGTATATATATATATATATATATATATATATATCTCTATCTCACAACTTCTTTATCCATTCATCTATTGATGGACACTTGAGTTGCTTCCATATCTTGACTATTGTAGATAATCCTGCAATAAACATAGGGGTGCATATATCTTTTTGAATTAGTGTTTTCATTTGCTTTCCATAAATACACAGAAGTAGAATTATTGGATCATATGTGATTTTAATTTTTTGATTTTTTTAATGTTTAGTTATTTTTGAGAGAGAGACAGAGGGTGAGTGGGGGAGGGGCAGAGAGAGAGGGAGACACAGAATCTGAAGCAGGCTCCAGGCTCTGAGCTGTCAGCACAGAGCCCCACGCGGGGCTCAAACTCATAGGTTGTGAGATCATGACCTTAAGCCAAATCCGGCCACCTAACCGACTGAGCCACCCAGGCACCCCATGATTTTAATTTTTTTTTTTTCAACGTTTTTTTTTTTTTTTTTTTTTTTTTTTTGGGACAGAGAGAGACAGAGCATGAACAGGGGAGGGGCAGAGAGAGAGGGAGACACAGAATCAGAAACAGGCTCCAGGCTCCGAGCCATCAGCCCAGAGCCTGATGCGGGGCTCGAACTCACGGACCGCGAGATCGTGACCTGGCTGAAGTCGGACGCTTAACCGACTGCGCCACCCAGGCGCCCCTCCATGATTTTAATTTTTGAGGAACTTCCGGTTTTCCCTAATGGCTGAACCAATTTACATTCCCAGCAACAGTGTGTGAGGAATTCTTTTTCTCCACATCCTTGACAACACTTGTTGTTTCTTGTCCTTTTGATTTAAGCCCTTTTGAAAGGTATAAGGTGATATCTCATTGTGGTTTTGATTTGTATTTCCCTGATAATTAGTAACGTTGACCATCTTTTTCATTTGTCTGGTAGCCATCTGTATATCTTATTTGGGAAAATGTCTATTCAGGTTCTCTGCCCACTTTTTTTAATTGGATCCTTTGGAGGTTTTTGTTTGTTTTGCTTTGTTTTCTTTTGTTTTTGGTGTTGCATTTTATAAGTTCTTTATATAGTTTGTGTATTAACCCCTTATTGGATAGACCCTTTGTGAATATCTTCTCTCATTTAGCAGGCTGTCTTTTGTTTCACTGGTGGTTTCCTTTGCTGTGCAAAAGCTTTTTATTTTGGTGTAATCCCAATAGTCTATTTTTGTTTTTGTTTCCCTTGCCTAAGGATATATATATATAGAAAAATGTTTCTATAGGCCAACATCCAAGAGATTGCTAATTTTTATTCTAGGTGTTTTATGGTTTCAGGTCTCACTTTTAAGTCTTTAACCCATTTTGAGTTTGTTTTTGTGTGTGGTGTAAGACAGGGCTGAGACTACTACTCTCACATTGTGGTTTGTCACCAAACTATTAGTAATCACATTTTGGAGCTAGACCTTCCTCTGTAAAGTACTATATCTCCTCCCCTCCTTGTTTTGGCTTATTTTCCTCTAGTAGAAAACTCATCGTGTACAATGTGGATGGAACTAAAGGGTATTATTCTAAGGGAAATAAGTCAGTGAAAGACAGATATCATATGATTTCACTCACATGTGGAATTTGAGAAACACAACAGATGAACATAGAGGAGGGAAAAAAATAAGATGAAAACACAGAGAGAGGCAAACCATAACAGACTCTTAAATACAGGGAACAAACAAGATTCCTGGAGGGGAGGTGGGTGGGGGGAAGGGCTAAATAAATGATGGACATCAAGAAGGGCACTTTTTGGGATGAGCACTGGGTGTCATTCATAAGAGAGGAATCATTCATTGAGTTCTCCTGAAGCCAAGACTACACTGTATGTTAACTAACTTGATTTAAAAACAAAAAACAAACAACAAAAAAAAACCTCATCATGAGGGTTTCATCACTATTTGTCAAAAAGATCCATGTGAGCTTTGAATTCATACTTTCTTGGAGCCAATACATTAGGAAACCGTAATCAATAGATCAAAGCATGCATTTGACAGGCGCCTGGGTGGCTCACCTGTTTGAATGTCCAACTCTTGGTTTCAGCTCAAGTCATGATCCCAGGGTCGTGGGATTAAGCCCCGCACTGGGCTCTGTCCTGAGCATGGAGTCAGCTTAAGATACTCTCTCTCTCTGTCCCTCTCTCTCTCTCTCTAAAAAGATAAATAAATAAAATGCATTTGAAAATTAATGATTATGATTACTTTACTGAGCAAATTGCTTTGAAGATTATGAGAGCTTTGTTCATAAATGCAGTAGAATGAGCATCAGATTAAAACCTAGCTGCTCGTGAGTTGGTAATATTGTGGAAGTGACAGATTCTGAGACCCATATCCTTTTCTGTAAAATAGAAACAATTAGGACAATTGGTTTCTTAGCTTGTTGTAGAGACCGATAAGAATGTTGAAAGTGTTTTGTTAAGTTCTCTGCAAATGTTATAAAAAGTAGTAAGTGCCCTGCTGCATTAAATATAATATTCTGTTCAAACATTTTGCCATTAAAAAAATAAGAAGAAAGTAAACAAATCATTATTCTCATCAAATTTTAAACTGTACTTTGTAATGAAATTTTATAATGAAATTATATATTTCCAAATTCTATTTAAGAGAGGAACTTGGTCTATTCTATGTATGCAATACGTTGATGGCAGTGTGTGACCAAAATGAATCAAAGAACCTGAGCTGACCACCTTAAGGGTAAGCCAGAGCTACTAGCTTTCACCTACATCTCTGATCAGTGCCAACTGGCTCAGGATATTAATGCTAGGAGATTCTCTTGCCTTTAGTGTATGTTATCAGACTTAAGCCAATGTGGAGCAAATGATAAATAAAATATTGCATTTTTTTTTTTTCATTTTAAAAATGTTTACTGAGTAGCTACTACACGCAAAGCTCTATTCTAGGAACCAAACAAATAATGCTGCTGCCTTCTATGGGTATAGGATGTATCTCAGGAGACAGACTAGAATCATCTGGAAAAACAAATATGGTTGAGTCTTGTTAAGGATTATCAATTGTACTGAGTACACACCATACAGAGATTTACATTTTCCAGCCTCCCATTCAGTGATAATGGGGACATGTGACTGGGTGCTGTCTAATGGGAAGAATTGATGTATGCCACTCTCAAATCTAGCTATGACAAACCCTGCATTTTTTCTTCTCTCTCTTTCTCTCTCTCTCTCTCTCTCTCTCGATGCTAATTCACTGACACAATGGTGAAAACCTTAGAAAATGGCAGAGGTACATGAAGGAAGAATCCATGACCCAAGTGTCAAAGCTTGAGCAGAACCTGTTGACAAGAGTCAAAAGTATAATGTGAATGAGAAATCAGTTTTTACTGAATTAAACTGGTATGTTTTTGTTGATCATTTGTTATAGGAGCTATAGAGTTAATTAAACTCACTAATGCAAATGTACAACTTGTTGGCAGGTAGTCATATATACTGTGAAAAAAATAAAGGTAAGAGGATATATGGAAGAAGGAAGTGCTACTATAGATAATATAATCAGAAAAGGCCTCTTTGGTTTGTTAAAGGTTGAAGAGGGAGGTGAATAAAGTGAGGGAGAAAATCATATGTATATTTGGGGCATGGACATTCTCAAAGTACATAACACCTACAAATGCTCTGAAGCAAAACTGTAATTGGCTTTTTTGAGGAACTGAGGAAGGAAATATAGTTGGAAAAGTTGGAAAGAGAGTTAGGGCAGGTCATTTGCAGGCCATGATAGGATTTGATTTGAAACTAAGAGAAGAATTCATCAGAAAATTTCCATTAAGGTCATAATAATGGATAACAAAACTATAGTCCAACTAAAAATACTTTTCAAGTACTAAGTCAAAGTACATATTTGATCTATAGGAGCTCTGTTTTTCGCAGCATTTTCTGGTAGTATCATCTTTAATATTAACTCATCCATTCACATTGGTTCATAATGCTGCAATATTGTATAGATCTTTGTTACTTATGTCATATTGTCCTTCTCCTGAGGGGTAATGTTGCCATAGAATCTCGGTGTGTACAAATTGTTAAAGCGCTCATGCCTGCATCATATAATACTTGTTAGATCATTTTGACCGACAATCATTAGCTACTTTTCTATTATCTGGGGGATCGTTAGTTGTATACCTTTATACTGGATATTCCTATATATTATGATATCAATAGCAACTAAGCAACCAATACATGTATATTCATTTTACTCTAAATCCACAATATTCTTTTTTAAGCAAAAACATAAGCAACAGAATCTATTATTTGATTGCTTTAGAAAACCTAACAACATTAAAAATAAAGGGGATTGTTCAAGGTCCAATATATTATAAATGACTGCATTGGCTGCAGATCTAATTTCTTCTTAGGTCCAAAGTATTCGGTTGCTTTAGTATAATTCAAATGAAGGGAATTTTTATATGTGGAAGAAAGAAAATATTTTTCAAGCAATATAACAGATCGTTTTAAATTTACGATCATCTACAGATTTCTATTACATTTTATTTAAAGCACTAAAAGAGAACAACTCCAATTTTTGAGAATAACTATATTTTTATTACTTAAAATTTGCAGTGAGAAACAAAAGGAAATTATTGCTGTGAAAGTAGTGCTGGTCATAAAGGACTATCTTCATTTACTGCTGCACATCAAGATAAAAATCATCACTATCAGAATACTTTTTTAAACAAAGTAAGACTTTATTAAGAGATTTAAAAAAGATGAAATATATAAAGGAAATTTCTAATATAATAGTTCAATTATGGATTAGTGTTCCATAAATTGAATGTTTAATCCACCAATTAAAGGCACCAATCTTGGGGCGCCTGGGTGGCTCAGTCGGTTAAGCGTCCGACTTCAGCTCAGGTCACGATCTCACGGTCTGTGACTCCGTGAGTTCCAGCCCCGCGTGGGCTCTGAGCTGATGGCTCGGAGCCTGGAGCCTGCTTCCGATTCTGTCTCTCTCTCTCTCTCTGCCCCTCCCCTGTTCATGCTCTGTCTCTCTCTGTCTCAAAAATAAACATTAAAAAAAAAAAATTAAAAAAAATAAAAAATAAAGGCACCAATCTTGTAGGAAAATGATTTAACTTTTCTGTTCCAGTTTTATAGTAATAAAAGAAAATATGAAAAACTGCCACCTAGATTAATAATAATAATAATAATAATAATAATAATACATTGGCCTTAATGAGATAAGGTTTAAGATGTCATTAAACCTTCTCACAACATAGGGTCTGACTTCAGCTCAGGTCACGCTCTCACTGTCCGTGAGTTCGAGCCCCGCGTCGGGCTCTGGGCTGATGGCTCAGAGCCTGGAGCCTGCTTCTGATTCTGTGTCTGCCCCTCCCCTGTTCATGCTCTGTCTCTCTCTGTCTGTCTCTGTCTCAAAAATAAAATAAACGTTAAAAAAAAAAATTTTAAAAAAAACCTCACAACAAACATATTACAGTATATCATATATTTTCTCTAAAATTGCAATATTTAAGTGGAAATAGATATTCCAGTTTACTCTTTGAAAATTATCTTAAATCGAAAAATTAAATGAAAAGGGAAAGGATTAAGTCTACATTTTATAATAATTATTCAATACTATTAGGAAACATTCTACCTGGACTCTGTCATTAATATTATAAACCTAAGTGAAGAAAAATAACCACTTCCAATAATCACTATTAGAAATTAAGATTACTTGGAATGCTTCAGAAATGCTTTATAAAATAATTATTACTTATTACTTTTCACGTACAGTTTTGAAAAACATAATAGAAGTCTATTTACAATGTTCTGGCATTTTCAATCGTGTATCATGACAAAATTAATCCAATTTGTTCTGGTTGTCATCCTCCATTGTTACCATAAAATATACAAATAAACAAGTATGACTCAACAGTAAAGGGTTCAATTTGAAAACTACAGAATTTCTTAATGACTTTTCAATATCAACAATCTTCAGTAGCTTTTGTTTACTCAACAAAACCCAGAAATGTAATTGGGTTCTAATGCACTCAAACTCATCATCTGAAATAATTACCATTAAGAGAATAGTTTCCAGTCTTTCGGTTTTACCTTATTTTCTGATGCTATAAATAACCCAGGGCCTTGCAGTGAGTAGGAAGTGGACAGCATTTTCTGAATGAATGCATATATTAACAAATGAAGCTATACTTTTGTAAGAGGGCAAATAACTTTGGCTATGGTTTGAACAAATAAAGTTTTTGAACGTGACACAACCTAACAAAGAAAGTGTCTCTTTGAGAAGAAATGCTTTTTATCTGTGAAATATGTATAATTAGCTATAAAAGAATCTCACTTTGATCTTAGGCTTAAAAAACAGGTATGTTTTGGGGCACCTGAGCAGCTCAGTCGGTAAGCGTCCGACTTCAGTTCGTGAGTTTGAGCCCCACATGAGGCTCTGTGCTGACAGCTCAGAGCCTGGAGCCTGCTTCAGATTCTGTGTCTCCCTCTCTCTTTGCTCCTCCCCCACTCACACTCTGTCTCTCAAAAATAAATAAACATTAAAAAAAATTTTTTTAAAGAGTATGCTTTGGGGCACCTGGGTGGCTCAGCCGGTTATGATCTCACCGCTGGTGGGTTCGAGCCCGGACTCGGGCTCTGGGCTGACAGTTTAGAGCCTGGTGCCTACTTTGGATCCTGTGTGTGTCTCTCTCTCCCCCGCCCTCCCCTGCTCATGCACTGTCTCTCTCCCTCTCTCTCTCAAAAATAAATAAGCAAAAAAATTTAAAAAGAGGTATGTTTTACAAACACACAGACATTTCTAGACAATAGTGACAATGGGAGTTTTCTTCTGACATGAGAATTATGTATCCCTTTAAAGCAATCGCTTGCTTTTTAAAGCAGCAATCCAGAAAAAACTACACATTTCTTTTATATATTCTTGATAAAGGGCATATGGTTTAGCTCACATTATGATGAATTCTTAATGAAAGGCGAATCGAAACTTACCAACCAAATCAAGAAAGTACATTGTAATATTTTGCATGCTATTTTTTTAAGTTTGGGAATTTTTACTTGATGATTCCATTAGCATCCAAATCTAGTAGTCATGACTCTGAGTGGACAAGTATATTTGAGGACCATGCACAGCACAACTGAGGGGCTGCTTTAAGTAGGTTCCCTTCCTTTCTCACGGTTATTGGTATTTCTCTCAAAATTGTGTCCTTAGCATAAGAGGATCAACTTCACAGGTAAAAAAAAAAAAAAAAAAAAAAAAAGTTCTACTAAGAGAGTGCTGGTGGTTGGCTTTTCTAATCTAGAGTATACAGACACCAATACAAGTTTAAAATCTTGAAAGAAACACTTCATTGGAAAAAAATAACATTCCGCTTAAGTAACAAGTTAAATATGGAAGCAATATTTTGAAATAACAAATATATCTTGTTCAAAATAAGTGATAAAGATTCACGGAGATCTATTTTTCTGTCATGAGCAAAAATACTTTTAAAATTGGAGTTCCTATAACAGCACTGTCCTATAGAGTGATAACGCATGCCAAAATTGTGAACAAAGCTTGTAATTTTACACTTTCTTATAGACACATTAAAATATCAAAAGAAAATAGATTAAAATGATTTTGCTAAGGTCTTATTTAACCCTATATATCTAAAATATAATAATTTTAAGATGGCCCAACATATAATGATTGTTTTACATGCTTGTTTTTATGCTGTCTTTGAAGTCAGTTTATTTCAAACACATACATCTCAGTTCAGAGTAGCCATATTTCAATTTCTCCAAGCCATATCTTACCATTCTATAAGTGGGAAAATTACATCTCAGAATTGCAGTGATGGGCCAACAATTTCACATCTTGCAATGTTAGAACTATGACTGCATTAGATTTCATTTGACTTAAAATCAATTCAGTATTTCTAGTCTAACACACAAAATATACCTGTGATCGATGGTAAAAATGATGTCCATCTTTTTCTGAGCAATTTTCATTTACTGTTTTTTTTTCTGTTACGTTTTTTGTTTGTTTTTTTTTAACTCATTTATCATACTAAAAGTAACCAAGTGGGAGAAGGAAGGGAGGCAAAAAATGCCCTGGAAAAGAAAGTGTGATAGGAAGGCAAGTTGGTCAAATCAAGAGAATTATTTTTGCTGTTTCTACAAAGAATAAAAGAATATTACTGGGAAAACAAAGCTACTCTCCAGCAGGGCTAGAAAAATTCATAATATTAACACTAATGGAACATACATTGTGCTTCCATTATGTGTTGTATTAGGTAAGGTGAATATTGGTTCTATCTGTAGCCATCAGTTTTTAAAATTATGGACGGTAATATTAATCTTTGCATGCATTTGTAGGGGGTAATTTTTTCACTAATTACCCTTATTGTTACCAGCTGCATAAGAAAGTGTGAAAAGCATTTATAGAAATTCAAATCAAGTAGTATATGACCCAGAGGTTAAATGGGCACACAGAGTTGCGAACAAGCTTTGGGTTCATTCTTTGCTTTATATTTAAAACAGTTGTTCAGTAGCAGAGTTAACTGCTTCTTCTTTTATCTACATAGAATGAGAATTTAGGGCCCTTGGGCTGCCTTTTCTTCCATGTCAAAGATATTAATAATGTATCTGCAAACCAACGAGACAAAGAATATGTGTCTGCTGGGTTCTTTTCTTTGAAGTGAGGTGAAAACTGGAAACTTTTACTTTGTCATTTGAAAATCCATTCCATATAATTCTTGCTACTCACACCTGCTGTGGAGCGCTACATGCTAGCTTAACTTTGGTCATAAGAAATTCATGGACTTGCCCTTGGTTAACAGATGATAATAATTATATATTATATATATTATTATATTATTTCTTATATATTAATTATTATATATTAATTATACATATCAATTTATATTATATATTCTATATATATAATTATATATATATATATATCACTTCTCTTGTGTTTATGTGGTTGAAGTAATACATGGTTGAACACTTCATAAAAATTTTATAATATATGCATTTTTTAAAATGTGAAAACTAAAGCTGAGCTAAGTAAAAAACAGTGCCAAATAAATATGAAAAACTGTTACTGTTTTAAGAGAGCTTGCTTTTGATAAAGCAATATATTTCTGAAGACAAGCTGTAACAACTATTATAAATAGTAAATGACATTGAGCCATTTGCTTATCCTCTCCCTATCTGAAAGTGTTCTGACATCAACTATAATTGAACAGTTACTCAAGTTTGTACTTGTATTTACTATTCATTTTGGTATAAAAACATTCAATACCATGTTAAAATACTTGCATTCCTATCAAGAACAGGGTAGTGGAAACATGAGCAGTCATACAAAAATGTGTCCTTTTGGAAGGATGAAAATAAAGTGTGTAATTGAAGCAATCTTTCATACTGCAGCAGGGACAATTTAAAAATGAAAATAATGGCCTCATTAATCGTCAATCTCCACTGCCATGAAATTTGTGTTAAAGATCTCTGTTCCTTTTGCTAGTTAGCAAGGACCCAAGCCATCAGTAGTAACCATTCTGCCTAATTTACACTCTTTGTGTCAAAAGGAGAAATAAAAAATAGGGGATGACAGAGGTGAATGAAGCTGTCCTTCCCTTAATTTTATTTAACTCACCATAACCAGTTCTCTCAAAATGTGCTCCAGGAATAGTTTGTTTTTTATATTATCCACCAGCACCACCAAGTGGTAAAATTGTTACTTTCTCTCTAAAGTGATCACTTGAAGGTAAAATAACAACAGTACTGGGATAATATTAGTACTTATTAAGTTCTTGAAATGTATCCAATAAAAAGTGCATCTCAGCATCCTCAGGCTTTATCAAAGAGCCACTGAAAACAATATATTTCAGAAACAAAGAAATGAGAGAATTTAATGAATAGATTGCTTTGGTTATGCTTATTTTTTCTTGTTTTTATGTTACCTATATCTTGTTCCCCAAAGATATCTTTTTAGTCTTGCAATTTATTTTCATTCTATTCCCCAATACCACCAATTTTTACTCTAACAGCATAAAATATATAATCTTTTTGGTTGCACGTTATTTGATTGGTAGAATTTTGAAGAGTAAAAAGTAAACTGTGAGTTTAAATATTTGTTATTTCGTGGAATAATATATGAATGGCTACAGAATTTTTAAATTAATATAAGAAAATCATTCAGTTTGGTGATAATAAAAAAACAAAGCAACAGAAATTTTTTACTTACTGTGAATAAAACTGTACACAAATTACATTTTTAAAGGTATTGTTCAAAAATGACACAGCTTTAAGTGCTGCCATTTTGGAGTTTTCTTTTAACTATTTCATTTCCTAAAATATGTCATTTATAAAAATAAGCAACAGCAAAAGTTGAATAACAAAGAAACTGCTATCAAATCTGCCAGGTAAAAAGTGCCAGGATCATAGCAAAAGACTGTAATACAATCGTCTAGGCAGTGGGAAGCATTAAGCATTAGAGTCTGGTCTGCGTAATTTTAAGAATGGTCTTATAAGGTGGAGATATAGTTCAACTGGCATTAGTTTATGACATACAGCTTTGATTGGTGGGCACAGGGAGGCAATTGTTCTGTGTGTATATTGATGATTAAACTGTGAGTCTTGGTAAGTAAGTTATTTTAATTGGTTCAGTCTTGTCTTTCAGAAGGAAGTGTCTTGCACAACAAAGAACTAAACAAATTTTGCCTAACCCTAGTGTTGTTCAGTGCAAACACAGATGAGTAGTCTTTATCAAAAAATCGTTCCGAAAGGGACAGAAAATTACATCTGGCTCTGAGTTGCCTAATAGAAGAAAGAGTAAAATATGTTGGGTTTAGTTCTCTATTCATTTCTGAAAAACTTCAACATCAACAAAATCATGTCAATTATAACTGTTGGCAGATAACCCACTATAGGTCTCTTGCATTACTACAAGTCTTGCAGGCTGTCTTTGCTCTGGACTATCTTTCAAGGATGTTTCTATAGTGAGAAGTCTTAGCAAATACAGCTTGTACCTTCTGGAGTTGAATCCGGGATTTCCAAGGTAAAAATAGATGATGTTAGCAATGAGGTCCATACTACCTAACATATCACATTAGACCAAAACACAGAAAAGTTTATTTTGTTGAGCCATACTTGTTTCCATAAAGTAAATGCCAAGCCTTGTTTAATGGCATGGAAAACTTTTCTCCTTCTGTGTTCCCTTATCAATCTTTCCCCCTCGATTCAGAACTCAAAAGATTTTATAGTACAAGATGAATAGGTGGGACGAAGGACACCTTGTCATCAAGGGAAATCAATGTCCATTTGTATCCATCTGAGTATGCTGGGGAATTTGAGGCAAGGGATTCAATCAGTTACAACTCTGTTGAGTATAGGAACCAAAGTTGTTATTCTACCCACAACTTGGAAGGAAAAGGGACCCTTGCTCAGCTACCAGAATTATGTTTGGACAGAATTCACAACAGAGAAAGAAAGCTAATATGACTCTGTTGACAGGGTTCTTTGAGTCAATTAGTTGTATTATTTTTGCTCCTACATATGAATGTTTATCAGGAATCAATGTGCTATATTCATGTGCCTCCTGTTTCATAGTGCCAAAAGGCATTCTTCTAATCAGGAACAGCAACCTATGTAGAAATGCTAGCACGTCACATACATGGCTACACAACTTGCTTCCCTACAACTGCCTGGGTGGTCCATTTTAATCAGCATAGAATGCCAAGAGGAGAAATAAATAATAACTTTTATTTTTTCAGGCAGCAGGATTAGTATGAGATGCAGTATCTCAATATAATAGCCCTGTACGTCCAGTAGTAAAGGAAGTTTATAATGGATTATTGGTAAGTGACCTCAGTTATTGCTCCTGAAGGGCTGTTCCAGACTTTGTAACTACATCCAAATCCATTACACAAACTGATAGCACTTAGTATGCAGGCTTGGACATACCAGGATAAAGAAAAGTTTACATTATGGCATAAAGGCTCCAATATATGTTTGTAGCGCCCCCCCCCCCCCCCCACCCACCCCAGGAGGATTTAAACTACCCTGTTGGGGCAACTGGGTGGCTCAGTTGGTTGAGCACCTGACTCTTGATTTCGGCTCAGGTCATGATCCCAGGGTCGTGGGACTGAGCCCACATGGGGTTCCACACTGAGCATGGAGCTTGCTTTAGATTCTCTTTCTCTCTCCCTCTGCCCCTCTCCTGTGTTTGCGCTCGCTCTCTCTCTCTAAAATAAAGACAGAATAAACACATTCATAAATACATATATACATCATACATACATACTGCCTTGTTATTTGCCAGACTTGGGTGGATTAGGATTTAGCATGAATGGCCCTAACTTCTAATGTTTAAAGCTTTTACTATGTAGATGAGGTACTGTTATATGACAGATAAGAAGGCTAGGACTCAATGACCCTGACCTTGGTGTTATCACCTCCTCCAGTAGATGTCAATGATAAATTCTGATGAAAGTTAGGGGACTTTTTGGTAAGTAATGTTTCTTGGGATCTATGCGAGTGGATTCACAAGGATTATCTGACAGGAGACTAAGTCTCTTTAGCTCCCTTCTCCTTAAAATGAGGTCCAGTATCTTAATTCACCTTTGAGATACTGGAGAATGGTTGTGCCTCACTTGGATATTCTACATGGTCCTTTGCATAGGCTACAACGCATTGGACTCTTTTGAGTGTTACCCAAACCAATGGCTCCAAACCTTTATAATCCATCCAGCAAGCTTGACATGTTCCATATTTGGGACACCACAACCCTAGTAATCTCTTGAAGCTGCATGTCTTGGTGAATGATGATTCTGCTGATTGGAGCTTTTAGCAAAGAGAAGCAACCTCTACTTGGAGGCATATTTTGAGTTTTGGACTCACTTTCCAGATATGGGAAATAATTACACCGATTTTTAAAATGAACTATTAACTTGCACTTTGCTCCCATTGAAACTTAACACCTGACTCATGGTGGCCATGTTACTCATCATATTGCCATTTGAGAGTAAGTCAATTAAAATCCAATGGTGAGCAAGTTAAAAAAGAATCCAATAAGCCTTATTTGTGGAATAGGTGTGTACTATTGATGAATACTGACAACAGGGGTCCCAGCGTTATTTCACCTTTACCTGAAAAATTGGCAGCTATCACTGTAAGGGAAATGTTTCCCTAACTGTGCTACTTGAAGGGAAGCTATTGAATCACTTCAACTCGCAATTCATAGAGACTTTCCTAAATTCCAGATCTGGTTCAATGTTGATTTAGATAAGCTGAAACCTGATAGTGTACATTAGGCTGCTATAGCTACTGAACCTCAGCACCAGCTAAGCCGGGCCAAACATGGATAATGGTTGCTTCCCTCATTGAGCAGATATCAAGGGCATTTTCATAGCTCTGCCCAAGACTTACCACATGAAATTTGTTATATATTTCACTGACTCTTGGGCCATTGCTAATAGGCTGGCTGTTTGACATTTGGAAAACTATAGGCTGGCAGATTTAAAACACCTGTCTTTAAGGTCACTGATTGTAGAAAATTTCAGTCACTGAATGAACTATCTGGGTTACACATGTAGATGACAACTGTAAGATAACATTCTCTGATGAAAAAGACTGAAATCAAGCCACTGATGAAGCAACATCCAGATTCCCACTATTTCTGTCTGAATTCATCACTACACCAGGCATGGACACCCATCACCAGCATAAACAATTCTGTTGCTAATGCAGAGGCTACAATTGTTTGCCAGATTTCTGACACCTGAAAAATATGACCCAGTTGTTTGTGAAGTGTTGTCCACACCTGCCCTTGGCATATTGACTGCATATGATTTTCAGCCCCCTCTTAGGCTGTCAGTGGTTCCTCATAGTTAATGACATGTTTTCAGGTTATGATGATGCTGTTTCAGTAAATCATCTGACTTGGCTACATCACACTGGCCTCTGAAACTATTATTTGTCATCTTTTCAGTTTTTCAGATTATTTCCTATGTTTTTCCAACAGCCCTCAGGAAGTTCTTGAAAATCAAATATTCAACTTAAAAACTCAACCGTGAAATTTACGACCTACTCCTTGGCTGGGAAATCACTTTGGATGTTGGATGTACTGTTACCTGTAACCAGTAACTGACATATATCCTGTATGTGTGTGTGGGTTGGGGGTGGGTCAGTCTCAACAATCTAAAAAAATTAGTTTCCTTGCTGGGGAAATCAGCCCACTAAACTTTATTTCTTGTGCTGAGGTCAGTCATTACAACACCTCCCTCCTGAAAAAACCGTCACATGCCTCATAGTTTGTAAGAGATCTTTAATCTCGAGAAAACACTCATGGTAAATCATGTAACACTCAGCATTGGATATGTCGCCAAAATGAAGTATACTTGTTTTTTGGGGAAGCTTCCTGGAGGAATAATTGACTTAATGTTTACCATATTTGTTAGGTGAGACCAGAGCAGTATTCCTCTAGGGTTATTATTTCTCACTACTCCCACAATACTTTCTATGTGCTCACACCAGTGCCATGTGAATTACGAGGTTTTCCACGCTGGATGATAGGAGGAGGCCCTGAATCTAGGGCACTGGCATGGTCACACTTATCCTTTAGTCCCTTCACTGGCCTTATTCTCACACATATGTGCTTATCAATATTCAGCTCAATATTTGGGAGGCACCCTGTGCAGGGTTCTTGATATCTACCTCTACTTTATTAGTCTGATCTATGAACTACCATTGCCACCTTGGTCTTTGTAAACCCTCAGCTCATTCCCCTCAAATCAAGAAGTCTATTGAGCTATGCCTGCATTCCTCCCCTTGGACCATGGCCTGGAAACTCCATCAAGGAAGTGAGGGTGGACAATCATAGGGGTAGCCTTGTTTGTTCCTCATCTTTCACAATCACTGCCCCTTATTTGCTGTGTGGTGTCTTGAAATCTGTTATTTAAAATGTTTTGGCTATTTTCTCTTTGTTTCAAACAGAAGTATAAACCAAGTCCCTGTTGGTCCATATTGGGTGGCAAAAGAAGCCCCTTTTAATTTTTTATGGATTTTAGTATCACCTAGACAACTTTTACCAATCAACCAACCAATCAACAAACCAATGTGATTTGTGAATGGAGTTTCATTGAATTTGCCAATTAACCCACAGATATTGACATCTTTATGAAGCTGAGTTTGCCATTTCATTGTGTTTTTATGTCTCAGTTTATTAATGCCCTTTTATCTATTTTAATATGATTTATCATTTTATTCCTAAGAGGTTCATACAATATTTGTATAGTTTATTTCAATGTAGCTTACAATTTCTGTCATTATGGAAGACAGAATTTTTGCTTTGTATTTAATATCTAGATTGGCTATTTCTGATGTAGATAAGAATTATTTTTATTAAAGATTGATCTAATGGTCAGCATCCTTGATTAACTGTATTATTAATTTAATGACTATTCTTTTCATAAGATATCTATTTTTATACCCTCCAGTTTTCTTTCATTTCTGTATGATTTTGTCCTTTATTTCTTGTTACTTATGGATATCACCTCATCATTTTCTTTTGAAGATAATTACAAAAATTTCTTAAAGTATTTTAATTATTTTATGACATTAATTCTTAAAAGCATCAACTAATTGTGTAGTTTATTTTTATGGCTGCCTTTCTAGCATTAGATGTTTTTTCTTACATATCTAATTTAGAATTTGGGTTTGCAGATCTTTCAGTGGAAGGGGATTTGACTTTGGTTTTATCGTTGTCTCCACTCAGTTCTCTGAGGTCTTCAGTCCAGAATCAAACCTTATACGATGACTTCAGATCTCTTGCCCCATAGTGATGGTGAAAATATTCTGGATTCTGTCACCATGCAGCAGGATATGTGCCAATTCTTCATTTGGGGATTTTAAGTATAACCATATAGGGACAATTATTTCCCACAATATGGGACTGTACTCAGATCTTCTCTCCGATATCTTCATTAAAATATAAGTGTATCCCCAAGGGGCAAACAACAATAGAGTGTTTTAGCCTTATATCAGGAATAAGGGAAATATGTACACCATTCTTGTGTTCAAGCATGTAATCTTCTTCTTTACTTTGGATTCCTTATTCTATAGTAATCAAAATATATTGTTGTTCTCTACTTGCGTCTGGACATACAGTTCAATGTCTGGTGGCTTTAACTACCAATAGTTCTATACCTCTATTTTATTTATTGTCCCCAAATATATTTATATCTTTAACATTTTTCCTTTTTTGATATTTTTCTTTCAATATGACATAATTTTGAAGTAAAATTTTACTATAATAGACAAAAAAGAATGCAAGTGGATCCAAATGTAAATTAAAGTTTATACTGTCATTTATTTATTCATTTATTTAGTTAAAATAATCATCTTCCAGAAATGATTTAACGTGGCTTAAAAAAATGCATTAAATAGAGCACAGACATATAAACTAAAATCGCTTGACGATGCAGAAGATAAAAGTAGAGAGGGAAAGAAGAAAGAAGGACAGACAAAGAAAAAAAAGAGAAGGGCAAAGACAAAAAAGAGAGAAACAAATCATGATATTAAAAATGAATAGTACAGCTGTCCGTAAATTTTATGTGGCTCAAACATTGTCTACCAGTTAGAAGGTAAAAGTTGGGGTTAATTACACACTTCAAAAGGTCCACTTGTGGATTGCATTTGGCCTTTCCCACCACAATAGATCTTATTCCACAGAGCAGGGAACTAATGCGGGCATTCTGCCAGCTTCTCAGAATATCTACTCCAATTATACATTTTGGCAATGGAGAAACAGCCATGAGATGGGTTTCTGAACCACTCTGCACACTGTGAGACAGATCTGATCTAAAATTCTATTGATCACTTGACCTCCATAAGT
The DNA here is from genome assembly GCF_024362965.1 of Panthera pardus. NCBI lineage: Eukaryota > Metazoa > Chordata > Mammalia > Carnivora > Felidae > Panthera > Panthera pardus. Next base: position 53,401,587 of record NW_026526654.1, read on the forward strand.
CACTACTCTGACTGGTAAGTCACAGTAGTATTTTGGTTCTCCTGGAATTAACATCAATTTAAAACCTTTGTCCAGTAGGCCTCCCCAAATCTCATTATTTCCTTTTCTCCAGTACACAATTATCCTAGTAAAAGTTTATAGGGCCCTTTGAGGAAAGCTGGGTGAAAGAAAGACGAATAGTATCAATCTGACAGTGTATGAGGGTCCTTCCTTAAAGGGATATAGCCTTCCCTTTATTTGAAATGTTCTGGGACACTACACTGTCTCAAGTCTAAGAACTGATTGAGGAGTCATGACTCTCCATTTTTATGATTCAGGATGGATTTTTGCTCTCTTATCTCAAACTTTTTGGCTTACACACATCAAGTAACAATTTATTAGACTTTCTATCTATGTCACTTCTAGGAACACCATGATTAACTAGCCAACACCATAAAGTCTGGTCAGTTAGACTATTCTGATTGCTGCTTTGACTCTGTTGTCCATTATAGTCACTACAGCCAAGTAGCAGCCACTTGGTCCTCCCAATAGGATCCAATTACTCCTATCGTATTGAGGTTTCCCAAGTCATTGCCTGCAGTCACCAGTTAGGTATGGCCTATAGGTAATTTCAATGACAGAGCTCTTCAAGGATTCTGGGACTCCTCTCCCAAATTTATTTCTCACAGTTGAGATAAAAAATAGGCCTTCTAGACCCTCCCAGTGTTAATGTGGGCACATATGTCTTACAGGACAAATCCACTCTAACATTTCAATTTGCTTAAGTATTTCAATCTTTTCCTCAGCAAGTCTGCATCTCTCATTAACTCACTGTGAGCTGCTGTTTAGTCCATGTTTCAGCCAACCAACCAAAAAACTATTAGAGCCCATCCTAACTTCCTGAGCTGCAAAATTAAATGCAAACTCTCTGCTTATGAGCCCATATCAAAATTCAGCCTGATCTAACTCTTACGTTCCTTCCATTATTATACCACCCTCTCATTATCCATTCTTACACAAGTTCCTGGATTTCTATTTATATACATTAAAAACACAAGAAGTTCTTTTGGACTGTAGTGCACTTCCTTGTGGGTCACATCTTGTACTTTACCTTTAGGAGTCTGCTGGGACTTGAGTCAAGTTATAAATCTAGAAACAAAAAGGCATGGTGGGGGTGAGTCTGAGGACAATCAGCACTGCCTTGAATGGCAACTGCCTCAGGGGAGTTATTACCATTTCTTCAAGCAATGCAGACTGGGATGGGGAGGATACTACCACTGGGGCTGGTGAGGCGTCTTCCACTAGCAAAGAAAATTCGTCAGAAAATTATGGGTTCAATGTTTCCAGTTTCCTCAGGCATACCAGTTATCCCCATTCCAACATGAAATATCTCATTCTTTCCCAATCAGTGCCCTCACTTTAACAGACACCTGCAAGATTGGGAGTTCTACTTGCACTATAATTTAACCAATCACAGGATGAGGTTCTGCATGTGCTTTTCAGCAAACTCAGCCTATGGCTACAGCCATTAAATCTCCTTCAATGCACACAGAGAAGATATAAGGCCATTTCTGGGGTGATTGAGCTGGGAATTTGATTCCCTGATCTCATCCTTTTCTTTTACCACTTTATTGACAGACATTAGAAGCAGCCAGCTAACCTCATAATATTCATTAGTTTTTCAAAAATGTTTGGAAATATCATATACACTATCACCCAGCTCCTTGCTTCTTAGAAGTGCTTGATTAGGAATATCCAATGGGGAGAGATTTTGCATATCTTTAACACAGGAAATAGCCATTAGCATCTTTAAATCTAGGCAAAGTAGAGAGTTTCATTCCAGAAATTTCAGGAGCAATTCAGAAAACTCACCCTTAAAGTTCTGTTTCTCTAGAACCAATCTCACTGCCAAAAATCTGTATTCCTTGGGGTTTTCCAGAGAAACAGAAATGACTAATGTATTTGTGGAGGCTAGAAATCCTAAGATCTTCAGTTGGCAAGTAAAGACTCAGGAGAGCTGATGGTAGAACTTCTATTCAAGTCCAGAAGCCTGAAAAATGGGAGAGCAAATGGTATAAATTTTAGTCTGAGAATGCAGGAGAAGACTGATGTCCCATCTCAAAAATAGTTAGGCAGAGAGAGATAATTCTTTCCTGCTCAGCTTTTATTCTATTTAGGTCTTGAATGGATTGGATGAGGCCCACCTCCATTGGAGTAGTATATCTACTTTACAGGCTCTCACAGACATCCTCAACTATCAGGGCACATTGTGGCCCAGTCAAAATGATATATAAAATTAACTATCACAGTTGTCTTTTAACATTTCAGGAAATTTCTCTTTCTGAGTTTAAGAGTAAAAGGAATAATTGGGTACTTGATTCTCCCTTACAGCACATTCACTGATTATCTACTACATTATTTTTCTTCATATTCCTAAGCTATTACAAGACAATTCTTTTTCCAGTATACTCTTTGCTTATGATATCTACAGGTATCTTTATCAAATGGATTCCTCCTCTGATGTTTGGTAACTTTAGTGGGAGAATTTAATTGTGTTGCCTGAGTCATTAGTTTATGCTGGGTATTATTCTACTTTTATTCTAAGGCTCTTTCAAAATATTCAGCAACATTTTGGAGACTTGAAAACAGGATGATTTCTTATTAGTTTCTGTTTGATTTCTTATTAGTTTCTGTTTGTAAGCTAAATCTTGTATTTCTGGCTTCAGTCTATTTTTAAAAAGTCAAGAGATAGTTGTGGTCACATTTTCTTAAGGATCTATTTCAAAGCTATGTAAATACATTAAAGAGTAAATTTATCCTTGAACTTCCCAGGGGATTCATCCTTTCACTACTTTAAAGACTGCATTAGAGTCCCATGTGTTTACACAGGAAAGAATTAGGGGTGGTCTCCAAAGACCTTGTATCTAAAATTCATGGACTCTACAGTCATCATTTTGACTTTTCTGTTCAAGGTGTTGTTTTTGTTTTTGTTGTTGTTGTTGATTAATCTGAGGATCCAATTTATGTATTACATAATTGGGAAATATTACAGAGCCTCAGATTATATATTAATATATCAACTCTAAATAATCTCTAAATGTCTACATATATTCTTTAACCACTAAAAAGCTTTGACAATATTTCTCTACTCTGAAAAATAAAAGCACCTAACATGAACTATAATACATTTGCACTGACTCCTAAATGGCCATTAGAGGAGGCCACTGGGTAGATACAATGGGAAGAAGCACAGGTTAAGATAGGATCATATCAATCAATCCAAGAGTGACTACCCTTAGACTGAGTTAAAGTCAGTCTAAGGCATGAGAGTTTGGCTACAGCTGGTCACATATAACACTTGTGCATCTTGTGATTTAGGGGACCCAAACTAATGATAGATCATTTCCTGTGGCAGTATCAATAAATTTGTTATTCTTAGAAGAGGACATTTTTAGAGAAGAGATTTTCCTAGCGCCATACTTTAAACAAAGAGTATAAGACAGGTTCAAGATTTTTATAAGGTGACCCAAGGCAAAGTTTATGCTATAAGATGTCTAAATTGGAGAACTTTTGATCTTATCATACTATGTGTGTTCTCTTCCCTGTGAATAATTGCTTAAAGACACTCTAACAAAATGGATGAAGACAAGGAGAGAGACAAGGAATAGTGTTGTTAATAACAAGGCAGATTCACATTAAGAACATAAGTTTCCAGAGGGTAGGAGCCAAGATGGCAGAGCAGCATGGAAATTCTCAATCATCCCTGAAATGCAGCTACATCAGTACCAATCCATTTAATACACCTAGAAAATTGATCTGAGGACTAACATAACAATCTGCATAACTTGAGCCACAGAACGCAGCAGGTACGCAGTGTGGAGAGGTGAACTGTGAAAGAGAGAAGCCGCAGAGGGTAGGGAACTGTTTTTGTTTGCAGAGAGAGAATGGAGATGGGGGGAGAGTACAGGAAAAGCACACTCCCCTTGAAAGCCACTGGAGAGAAAGAAAAAGAGTGGAAACACCTGCAAGGAAATGAACAAAAAACAGAGAAAAAAGGATATACAGGGTTTCAATACCATTAAGACTCTATAAACAGGAGAGCACAGAGTTGGAAACTCCACAGCAGTGCTCTGGTGGGAAGAGTGAATCCCTAGGAGCAGACAGCAAGGTCCAAGGGGTCCTCAGGTCACATGGGGAGAGATGGTTCCCTTGCTGGGAGGACATCTGGTAGAAGCTATGCAACCTCCCCACAGGCAAAGGTCCCAGCAGACCCCAGATCACAGCTATGTTTGCTCATGTATGGAACAAGGATGCTAGGGTGTGGTGAAGCCTGTTGCCAGATGTGTGTTGTGATTCACCATAGTTCCTGAACTGCTGCTGCTACACAAGCACATGAAACTTTTCTGGGGCAGCCTGGCACCTGATCATTGCTTGGCGAGACCCACCCCCAGAGGGTCAGAGTGGGTTCAAGCTGCAGGGCCTCAGAAGTGACGAGTTTGGAAAAATGGCCCCATCTGAGATAAAATCCAGGAGGGAGGTGCCACTTGGCAGGCTGATGGCTTGGTCATGGACAGTGTAGAAGTGGGGAGTGGAAGGAAGCTGGAGAAAAAGGAGGGGTGCCTGACTGACAGTCCACAAGAGCACAGAGTTCTGATACTAGAGACTGGGAAGCTGGGTGACACCATTTTTACTTTCCCCATACATGTGCACACACACATACATGCCTCACACTGATCCACCCCAGTAAGCTAAGCAGCTCCACCTAGTGGAGAATGGAGCCATTACACTAAGCCCCATCAAACTGTGCCAACCAAGCCCTAGAGGACTACTGCAAGTCTCTCCCTGCTGCTTAGTGTAAGGACTAAAAAGTGCCTATTAGTTTGACTTCTAGGGGAAACTGGATGTAATTTCATTCAGATTTCATTCTGCTCACTGGTCCATCTATTCACTGGTTTGCTTGCTTTGTTTCTTATTCTTGGATACAGAAAGAGAAAAAAAAATATTTTCTGTTTTTATAAAAAAGATTTTTATTTTTTTCCACTATATTCTTAAGTTATTTTTTCGTAAATGTTTTAGTCTATTTTACTTTCTCCATTACATTTTATTCTACTTTTTTGTATACATCTTTTAAAATTTTTAAACATTTTCTTACTTTTGCTTTCTTACTTTTGCTCCTTTTTTTTCTTTTCTTTTCTTTTCCTATTATCTCTATTCTATCAAGCTTCTTTCAACAACCATTCCAAAACACACCTAGGATCTAGCTTCCTTTATTAGGTTTTTTGTGTTGTTTTTAAGTTTTTTTACTTGTACTTTTTATTCTATTATTTTTCTTCCTCCAAAATGATGTAATGAAGGAATTCACCCCAAAAGAAAGAAGAGGAAGAAATGACATCCAGGGACTTAATCAACACAGATATAAGCAAGATGTCTGACCATAATTTCGAATCACAATAGTAAGTAAGAATACTAGCTGGGGTTGAAAAAAGCATAGAATTTCTTTCTGTAGAGATAAAAGAAGTAAAATCCAGTCAGGACAACATTAAAAAGGCAATAACTGAGATGCAATCTCGAATGGATGCCACAGTTGCAACGATGGATGAAGCAGAGCAGGCAATCAGGAATACAGAAGACAAACTTATGGAGAATAGTGAAGCAAAAAAAAAAAAAGAGGGAATCTAAGGCAAAAGAACATGATATAAGAATTAGAGAACTCAGTGACTCATTAAAAAGGAATAACATCTAAATCATAGGAGTCGCAGAAGACAAAGAGAGAAAAAAAGGCATAGAAAGTTTATGTGAGCAAATCATAGCAGAAAACTTTCCTAACCTGGGGAAATACACATACATCAAAATCCAAGAAGCACAAAGAACTGCAATTAGATTCAACAAAAACCACCATCAACAAGGTGTATCATAGTCAATATCACAAAATACACAGACAAGGAAAGAATTATAAAAGCAGCAAGGGCAAAAAGGTTCTTAAGCTGTAAGGGAAGACAGATAAGGTTCACATCAGACCTGTCCACCAAAATTTTGCAGGCCATAAAGGAGTGGCAGGATACATTCAATGTGCTGAATTGGAAAAGTATGCAGCCAAGAATGCCTTATCCAGCAAGGCTGTCATTCAAAATAGAAGGAGAAATAAAGAGTTTCTCAGACAAAACAAAAACTAAAAGAGATTTTAACCACTAAACTAGCAATGCAAGAAATTTAAGGGGGGGCTCTCTAAGAGGAGAAAAGATAAACAGAATGAAAAAGATCAAAAGCAGCAAAGACAAGAAAGGACCAGAGAACACTACCAAAACTCCAACTCTACAGGCAAAACAACTGCAATAAGTTCATATCTTTTAGGACTTACTCTAAATGTCAATGGACTAAATGCTCCCATCAAAAGACATAGGATAACAGAATGGATAAGAAAACAAGATCCATCTATATGCTGTTTACAAGAGACCAATTTTAGACCTAAAGACACCTTCAGATTGAAAGTAAGAGGATGGAGAATCATCTATCAGGCTAATGGTCACCAAAAGAAAGCCAGAGTAGCAATACTTATATCAGACAATCTAGATTTTAAAATAAACTCTGTAACAAGAAGTGAAGAAGGGCATTATATCATAATTAAGGTGTCCATTCACCAAGAAGATCTAATAATTATAAATATTTATGTCCCCATCATGAAAGAACCCAAATATATAAATCAATTAATCACAAACATAAAGAAACTCATTGATAGTAATACCATAATAGTAGGAGATGTCAACACCCCATATACAACAGTGAACAGATAATCTAAGGAGAAAATAAGGAAACAATGGCTTTGAATGATACACTGGACCGGATGGACTTAACAGATATATTCAGAACATTTCATCCTACAGCAGTGGAATACACATTCTTCTAGAGTGAACATGAAACATTCTCCAGATTAGATCACATACTAGGACACAAATTAGCCCTCAACAAGTACAAAAAGGTTGAAATCATACCGTGCATACTTTTAGACCCCAATGCTGTGAAACTAGAAATCAACCACGAGAAAAAATTTGGAAAGACCATGAATACTTGGAGATTAAAGAACATCCTACTAAAGAATGAATGGGCTAACCAAGAAATTAAAGAGGAAATTAAAAAGTATATGGAATCCAATGAAAATGATAATACCACAGCCCAAAACTTCTGGGGCACAGCAAAACAGTCATAACAGGAAAGTACATAGCAATCCACGCCTTCCTAAAGAAGGAAGAAAGGTTTCAGATATGCAACCTAACCTTACACCTTAAAGAGATGGAAAAAGGACAGCAAATAAAACCTAAAACCAGCAGAAGACAGGAAATAATAAAGATTAGAGCAGAAATCAATGATACTGAAACAAAACAAAAACAAAAACAAAAACAAACAAAACGGTAGAACAGATCAATGAAACCAGGAGCTGGTTCTTTGAAAGAATTAACAAAACTGATAACCCCCTAGCCGGTTTGATCAAAAAGAAAAAAGGAAATGACCCAAATAAATAAAATCAAGAATGAAAAAGGAGAGATTACAACCAACACAGCAGAAATACGAACAATAATAAGAGAATATTAAGAGCAATTATACGCCAATTAAATGGGAATCTGGAAGAAATGGACAAATTCCTGGAAACATATAAACTACTAAAACTCAAACAGGAAGAAATAGAAAATTTTGAACAGACCCATAATCAGTAAATAAATGGAATTAGTAATAAACAAAAAAAAAATCCCCAAAACAAGTGTCCAGGGTTGGATGGCTTTCCGGGAGAATTCTAGCCAAACATTTAAAGAAGAGTTAACAGCTATTAGGGCACCTGGGTGGCTCAGTCAGTTGATCATCTGATCGGCTCAGGTCATGATCTCAAAGCTTGTGGGTTTGAGCCTCATGTCGGGCTCTATGCTGACAGCTTAGAGCATGGAACCCGCTTCGTATTTTGTGCCTCCTTCTCTGTCCCTTCCCTGCTCATGCTGTCTCTGTCTCTCTCTCTTTAAAAAACAAACATTAAAAAACATAAAAAAAATAAAAGTTAACAGCTATTCTTTTGAAGCTGTTCCAAAAAATAGAAATGGAAGTAAAACTTCCAAACTCATTCTATGAGGCCAGCGTTATCTTGATTCCAAAACCAGACAAAGACCTCACTAAAAAGAAAAACTACAGATGAATTTCCCTGATGAACATGGATTCAAATTCTCAACAAGATGCCAGCCAACCAGATCCAATAAACATTAAAAGAATTGTTCACCACAATCAAATGGGATTTATACCTGGGTTGCAAGTCTGGTTCAATATCTGCAAATCAATCAATGTGATACATACATTACATTAATAAAAGAAAGGACAAGAAACACATGATACTCTCAATAGATGCAGAGAAAGCATTTGACAACATACAACATCCTTTCTTGATAAAAACCCTTGAGAAAGTCGGGATAGAAGGAACATACTTAAACATCATAAAAGCCATATATGAGAGACCCACCACTAATATCATCTTCAATGGGAGAAAACTGAGAGCTTCCCTCTAAGGTCATGAATAGGACAGGAATGTCCACTCTCTTATCACTATTATTCAACATAGTATTGGAAGTCCTAACCTCAGCAATGAGACAACACAAAGGAATACAAGGCATCCAAACTGGCAAGGAGGAAGTCAAACTTTAACTCTTCACAGATGACATGATACTTTATATGGAAAACCCAAAAGATTCCACCAAAAAACTGCTAGAACTGATCCATGAATTCAGCAAAGTCAAAGGATATAAAATCAATGCACAGAAATCAGTTGCATTTCTATACACCAATAATGAAGAAACAGAAAGAGAAATCAAAGAATTGATCTCATTTACAATTGCACCAAAAACCATAAAATACCTAGGAATAAACCTAACCAAAAAGATGAAAAATCTATACACTTAAAAATATAGAAAGCTTAAAAGCTTATGAAAGAAATTGCAGAGGACACACACACACACACACACACACACAGGAAAAATAATCCATGCTCCTGGATTGGAATAAGAAATATTGTTAAATGTGGATGCTACCCAAAACAATCTACATATCCAATGTAATCCCTATCAAAATAACACCAGCATTCTTTCACAGAGCTAGAACACACAATTCGAAAATTTGTATGGAACCAGAAAATACCCCAAATAGCCAAAACAATCTTGAAAAAGAAAACCAAAGCTGGAGGCATCACAATCCTGGACTTCAAGATGTATTACAAAGCTGTAATCATCACGACAGTATGGTACTGGCACAAAAACAGACATTCAGATCAATGGAACAGAATAGAGAACCCAGAAATGGACCCACAAACGTATGGCCAACTAATCTTTGACAAAGCAGGAAAGAATATTAATGGAATAAAGACAGTCTCTTCAGCAAGTGGTGCTGGGAAAACTGGACAGCGACATGCAGAAGAATGAACATGGACCACTTTCTTACACCATATACAAAAATAAACTCAAAATGGATGAAAGACCTCAATGTAAGTCAGGAAGCCATCAAAATCCTCAAGGAGAAAGCAGGCAAAACCTCTTTGACCTCGGCTACAGCAACTTCTTACTCCCATCTCCAGAGGCAAGGAAAACAAAAGCCAAATTTAACTATTGGGACCTCATCAAGAAAAACAAAAAACAAAACAAAACTTCTGTACAGTGAAGGAAACAATCAGCAAAACTAAAAGGCCACTGACAGAATAGATGAAGATATTTGCAAATGACATATCCAATAAAGGGTTATTATCCAAAATTTATAAAGAACTTATCAAATTCAACACCCAAAAAACAAACAATCCAGTGAAGAAATGGGCCAAAGACATGAATAGAAACTTTTCCAAAGAAGACATCCAGATGGCTAACAAACACATGAAAAAATGCTCAACATCACTCATCATCAGGGAAATACAAATCAAAGCCACAGTGAGATATCACCTCACACCAGTCAGAACAGATAAAATTAACAATTCAGGCAACAACAGATGTTGTCGAGGATGCAGAGAAAGGGAACTAGTTTGCAGTGCTGATGGGAATGCAAACTGGTGCAGCCACTCTGGAAAACAGTATGGAGGTTCCTCAAAAAATTAAAAATAGAATTACTCTATAACCCAACATTTGCACTACTAGGTATTTATCCAAAGAATGCAGGTAGGTGTGCTGCTTTGAAGGGACATATGCACCCCAATGTTTATAGCAGCGCTATTGACAATAGCCAAAGTATGGAAAGAGCCTAAATGTTCATTGACAGATGAATGGATAAACAATATATATATGTATATATACACATACATATACATACACACACACACACACATACACACACACACACACACACACACACACACACACACAATGGAGTATTACTCAGCAATAAAAAGAATGAAATCTTGCCATTTGCAACTACGTGGATGGACCTAGAGGGTATTATGCTAAGTCAAATTAGTCTGTCAGAGAAATACAAATATCATATGTGGAATTTAAGATACAAAAGAGATAAACATAGAGAAAGACAAGGAAAAAATAAAAAAAAAAAACAGGGAGAGGGACAAAACATGAGACTCTTAAATATAGAGAACAAACTGAGTGTTGCTGGAGGGGTTGTAGGTAGGGGGATGGGCTAAATGGATAAGGGGCATAAGGAAGACACTTGTTGGGATGAGCACTGGGTGTTATCTGCAAGGGATGCATCACTGGATTCTACTCCTGAACTCATTGCACTATATGCTACCTAACTTGGATGTAAATTAAAAAATAAAAATTAAAAAAAAAAAAAAAAACAAAGAATATAAGTTTCCAAATAAGATCAGTTACTTGAAGAAACACTAAAAAGATTTCTTTGTTGAATGCTTAGAAATCAAAATAAACTCAAAATTTGGGAGCAGGGCAAAGAGAAATTACAGCACAAACCATTATAAAGCCTTTCTCATTTTTCCTCAATAGAAGGATCCCTAAGAGGAAGGCTAAAAGATCTCAGAGGAACATGCTGCTTTTAAACTGAGGTTTTGAGCCTCAGCAAAGAGGGGCTTTCAATTGAATATACTTGAGGCTCTGGGCTTCATGACAGCAAACTTCCCCAAATGACATCCACTGATCAAATAGATCTGTTTATGGAGCCTACTTAAGGCAGAGAGAACACTATCTTGACAGAAATTTAACAGTGTCTAAGAAAGAGAGGCCATGGGTTGATATTCACAGGCATGGAAAAGAGCTACACTCAAAAGATTGAAATTGGGTCTCCTAATATGGAAATCTAGTTGGGATTAGGACATTTTTGTGATATGCTTAGTGCTGGTGGTCACAGAAAAAGTGAGGATCTTAAAAGAAGTATTAGTAGTTAAAAAGTTGTTTGAGAGGCACCTGGCTGGCTAAGTTGGAAGAGCATGTGACTCTTGATTTCAGGGTCATGAGTTTGAGCCCCACATTGGCTATAGAAATAATATAAATAAATAAATAACTTAAAAATTTTTTAATTGCTTGATGCCCAAGTGAGGAATTCATTGTTCAAAGAAATAAGAATTTACCCAGATGAGCAACTTATTTAACTCAATAAATTAGATTTAAAGGATTTCCTAAATAATCATAAAGGTTATTTACTTAAAAACCTATCTTCCTAGAACAAAGAAAAATTCATGCTTACAGAAGTGGCCTCAATTCTCAATGGTTAAAGGATAGAGATTTACGATGGATTTAAAATTTTATCACTGAAATAAATTGAGGTTCTTTCCTGCTAAAAATTAAAAATTCTCTTGGGGAACGTGGTTGGCTCAGTCACTTAAGGGTCTGACTTTGGCTCTCATGGTCAGATCTCATCAGGATCTCGTGGTTTGTGAGTTCGAGCTCCATATCAGGCTCTGTGCTGACAACTTTGGAGTCTGGAGCCTGCTTCGGATTCTGTGTCTCCCTCTCTCTCTCTGCACTGCACTCCCACCCCTGCCCCACACATGTGTTGTCTCTCTCTTTCTCTCTCCCTCTCAAAAATAAACATTAAATTTTTTTTTAATTCTCAAACTTGCCAAATATTACATGTAGTCACCTGAAGAATTAGAATGTACATAATGGTTTGCACACCTCAAAATGTCCAGTGAATTTTATGGTAAGGAAAATTTCTGATGAAATTGCTTAAACCCTTAAACGAATTTGTTTTATTGTTTCCTTCTTTTTTAAAAATGTCTGTTTAATATATTTTGATGTTTCTTACCTAGAGTAAGATGGCATTTTTCCATAATAACCAAGAGAATTTAATATAACAGTTAGGAAAATGTATTTTGTGCAACCCCTTGAAACATTATATAATTTATGTATTTCTGTCCTTTTAACCTTTTACAAAGCAAGTTACCATTTGCATCAACAGGCAAGTCTTTGGAGTACACAGATGGCTCTATCAACCGTATGGTGACTAATCCCCTTTATTGAACGCAGTTGACATGGAAACAACTAGTCAACACCAAATAACCACATTATTATGTGTAAATAGCAGCCCCTCGGTGATTATAGCAAACACCTTATTTATATCTGAAGGAAATGTCTAACAGTAATTCAACAACAATTTACAATGTCTCTTTACAATATTTATATGTGATTGTGTATATACCAAAATACCTTAAAGGTATTCGGATGATTATAGATTGAATATCTATATCTATATCAATATCATCTATATCTACACCATCTATATAGAGAAAGAAAGAAAGAAAAAATTTTTGAAAATTTAAATGAAACGTTCTTGAAATACTAAAGCAATAATCAACCTCTGGGATCAATTAGCATTTCGTGAAATTATGTTTCAAGGTTTCAACATCATCCCCCATATGTTTTAGAGCTATGAAATGATACCTTCGACTTAGTTTAGATAATTATATTTTAAAAAATAAGGTTTATAAATATCGTATTGCTGAAGAAATTAAAAATAAAAGTTGAAAATGGCATATTTAATTTCTTTTCCCTTTATTGTTGTATAATACATGCAGGTTTCATGTCAGCTATAGCCCTTTGATGACATTATCAAACTTTAGTTTTCATTTATATCTTCAATAATTGTGAGGAGCAAAAGAGTACATTTGCACCTATTTTATTAGAGAAAAATATAAGCAGTTTGATATTTCTCCCTACATACATAATCTAAATTTTGACATGAAAGGTGGATGCTAAACATAACATGTCCCACATATCATGGGGTCATAAATAGTGGTAGCCACAATTATAAGATTTTGATGCTCAGGTCTATAAGCTAGCCTCTTGCATTGACAAATATTTATTGAGAATATATTAGTCAATGATGATAGACCAATGAACAAAACATACAAACTTACAGTCTTCATGAAGATTTTATTCTAGTGAGTGGACAGTGGCTGTAAAAAGATTATATTTAAAAATATATTTTAACATTATATATGTATAAATATTGTTCTATAAATATGTATTAATATATATTTAATATATATTTATGCATATTTATATTTTTGATTCAATATACTTTAAACTATATTTTAAATATTATATTTTACTTTCTAAATTTCTGTGTATAAAATTATGAGCTTTGGGGAAAAAAACTGAGGTAAAACTATATGTGATGCCACGGAGTAACATCGGGTTGCAATTTTAACCAAGGTGGTAAAGGGAGATTATAGTGGATTATTGACACATGACTAAATATCAAGAGGAAGCATGAAGTGTTGGAGCAAGCCATGCAAATATACTGGAGAAGTACCCTCCTACAGAAGTAACAGCAAGTGCAGAGGCTCTGAGTTTGAGAGTATAATTACTATTTCAAGGTAAGAGACCAGAGTCACTGCAGTGGAGTGAGCCAGGGAGACTAAAACATGAGTTGAAGTAAGAGAGACAAGAAGGAAGTGGAATCCAGATTATACCCTTCTGCTTTTTGGCCAGGTTATTTACCTAGGCATTTATCACCAGTAATGTGGGAAGCCACTGAAATATTTTGAGTAGAGGAGTAAATTATCTTTTTGTTTTAAAAGAATATTTTGAATACTGTATTGACAACAGACTAGAAGGGTAAGTAGAAGCAAGGACAAAAGTAGGAAGGGCATTCCAATAGTGTAGATAAGAGATAGGGATTTGGAGTGCCTAACCTACTGAAGCAATTGTTTCCAGAAAAAAATAACAAAAGACAAGCAAAACCCAAACTTGTAAGTTATGGGGTGAAGTAGGATACAGAAGGGAGGAAAAATTAAGCAAAAATATGGTAGCTGGTAAACTCTAGCACTGGTCTGATAGAAGGGAAGTTCCTGCAGCATAAACTACATATTAGAGTTGTTGTATGCCTCCATTTGTAAATATTGAATTTGGCCACTTGGGAAATGGAGAAGATCTAATCTACTCAGTAATATGGTTTCCTTTAATCAAATGAGAGCAAATTTCACAAAAGCTGGGGGGGGTCAGGGCTAACCCTGTAAAGGAAATCTGTGAGGGGTATCAAAACACCACATAGAGGTTGAAAATTTAAATTATATGTTGAAGATTGATAAATAGGATTTGTGATAGATTCAATGTTAGAACAAGACAAGGTATTCCATAATTATTAAAAAATAATAGATCTGAACAATTAGAAGAATGGAATTTCCATTTACTGAAATGTAAGAGATTGCAGAAATAGCATATTTGAAGGCAGGAGGAATCAGGAGTTCAGGGTTTTACATTATAATTTTGATATACTTATTAGATATCTAATTGGTAAGTGGGTCTTTGTGGAGATACCCTTAGAATGGTTTTCGTGTAGATAGTGTTTAAAGCTATCAGATTATTTGAGATAACCAAAGGAGTGAATATAGAAAAGATGGTGAGGTTTATGCTCTGAAGCTTTAATTTATTAAAAAGGTAGAAAACTAAAGATGAAGCAGAAAAGGAGACAAAGACGGACACATTCACTAGAAACAAGTCTTGAGGAGTTCTGATACGAGGGGAAAAAGTGAAATGGGTAACATAAGTGGAAAGAAGTAGGGTCAAGAGAGATTTATCTTTAAGAATGAATGAATATTGACACATTTGTCTACTGGTGGGTGAGAAATCTATTAGAAAAAGAGAAAAACACAATGATTCAGAGGAGAAAGCAGAGAGCAATATCATTAAGTAGGTGAGAGGGGACGGGATCTGCTATACAAGTGGAAATGTTGGTCTTTGCTAAAGTGCATGAAAAACCATTGAAAGTACCAGGAAAGAAAGCAGAGTAAAGAAGCAAAGTAGGTAAGTTGTTCAATGGGGTGGTAGAAACTTGTGGCAGTTTTTTTTTTTCTGTTTTCTGAGAAATCTTTGAATTTTGTTGAGATCATTATTAAATCATGCATTTCATATCATAAGGGGATTTATATTTAAGAGGTATCTGTTTGCTAAAAAGCTATTAATGAGGAGCAATCATAGGGATCGATTTGTACTGAGACCACAGACAACTCCAACAGAAGTTCTCTGCTGGGAGTAACAGATACATTAGAAGAAGAGGAAAAGTTGAAACTTGTTTTTATTGGACTGCATTGCTATGCTATGCTGTTTTATATAACTTATATTTTCATATGCATATAGTATATATTCATGAAATATCTTCTTCATACCTCCATCTTATTACAAGAGACTGAAGCTCCTTGTAATTTCTCAAATAATAATTTTCTCAAAACTATAGAGCTAATAAAAAAGTTAAAGCTTGGTTTCTAGCATAAATTAGTCTGATATAAACATGTTATTACATGTTTTTGTTTAACATGTTCCTCTGACTCTTGAATTTCACTTGACTTAATGGTTATAACTACAGATTTGAACAGATTTGAACAGATTCAAACTTATTTTTTATAGAATATTTTATACATTGTTTATGTGCTTTCTAAAGGATCACATCAAGAGGCATATACTGTATGACTGTTTCTGTCTTTATATGCTTTATTTCCTTCATTACTGATGTGTTAAGATATTCTGAATTTGTCTTTACACATTTTCTGCACCTAGGTTTGGCCATTAACTGAAAAATCCTGCACTTTTCAGTGGGGAATGTATCTAGTGGGCCCAAATTTGATGCTAGAAGTTTTCATGGCTTTTTGGTTGTTGTGGTTTCCAAAGATGGAGGCTGCAGCTCCTTCTACTGTGTAGGCCCTTTTCTATGATGTCCAGACTTAGACCTGAAAAAAAGTTCCAGCTTCCAATGTTTGCTTTCTGAAAGGCCAGTCACCACCTACAGAAGTTTGGGTTATCTATCTGCCTGAAGAGAAACGCTGTGCAGGATAAGACTATACCTGGTGACAGAGGCCAGGTGAAGAACAGCCAAGGATCCAGACATAAAATGGCCATGCAAAGAAAGAGGCCTGGCCAATTCAGACCAGACATTCAAGGTGATCTCTGGCTTGTATCAGGCTGTACAACCAATACTATGGAAAATATAGATGAGCCATCTCTGCTTCCAGAATTTCTGATTCTCAGAATTGTGAGTGATTTCATATTCATTGTTTAAAGCCACTAATATTTTTTTAAAATACCAATAGACAACTAAAAGAGTTGTGCAGGTAACTAAATTTTCTGTAGACCAAAGTCGGAAATACTAATTTTAACAGAAAATATGTTAGAAGTTCATAGTAGTTCCATTCAAATTGAAAATTGTAAGGTTTTTACAATTAACCTCTTTGATTTTTTATGTTTTATATTCTTAATCTTTTTTTCCTTTTACTAAAACTATTGATACTGATTTTTATATAGGATACATTTTAATGTTTATCTCTTCTATCTGTGTGTATGTATGCATATATGTTTCCATTAGCTTCAGAATAAAAATATTAATGTTTAAGGTTTCTGACACCATCTTCTAAATGAATTATCCTTCTCAGAGCAGTACAGGGAATTTAATAGAATGATAGTATGATAAGAAAAGATAGGATTCAGTAGGAAGAGAGAGAAAGATTAGGACCTGAGGTCCCTGGGTGGGGGAAAAACAGATTTTGGAACAATGCTGGGAGTGTCTGACCACATCAAACCCCCTTGGGAATAAGGTTCCTCTTAAGAATGTAATGGACCCCACCTCTCCCCCTCAGGTTTTCCTCAGAAATTTTACAAAAGACCTAACTAAAAAAAAAAGTAGTAGACTATTAAACATAGGACCCACAAAGAATGAATGATATGGCCATAGACCACCCCTCATACAATGGAGTTGAGCCAATCAGGAATGGACAACCCAGAACCTAGTTATTCAGCCAGTAAGGGTAGAACCTGAGAAGGGGGAAGGGAAGTGAAGGCTGACCAGAATCTTATAAAACAAAGACCCTTGCCTATTGTCGTGGGCATTCACTTTTGAATGCCCCCTCTCTGCAAAGAGAGCTTTGATATTATTCTTATTTCTAATCTTATACTCTGATAAACTTTTGCCTGCTGCTCATTATGTGTCCACCTCTTCATTCTTCAAAGCCACTAGACAAGGAACCCTAGATACTGAGGTAAAAAGTCCTGCAATAATACCACTATTCTTTTACTAAGTACTACCAGAGTGGTTGTCTGTTGATCAAAAGAAAGGTAGCAAATCTCCAAAAATGGAGAGTAAATAGCAAAATCCAAAGCCCCAATTTTGTTTTTGTTATTTAGAACTCATATTTTATCTACTGTTATTCACTTTTTCTACTTATCTTTCCTCTTTCCTTCCACTTTCTTCTTCAAATATCTTTCTTTTGCTTAAATAAACACAGTACAATACATGTATATATAGCTATGCTAATATAACTCATGATTTTATATCCAGAGAAGGTAAGAGAAGACTAAGTTCCATTCAAGCATGGAAATGCTCCCAATCCTTTGAAGAAACAGTCACCCTGCATCCACACAAAAATTGGCTGGGAGATGCTCCAACATTCCTTTCTGTTCAAATCTAGCAACATGTTAAAAGCCCATTTGCCAGGAACCAATTTGTTAGAAGAAACCAATACACCAAAGGACCATTTTAGCAAATGGCAAATACAACTGATTTAGCACATATACTAACTTTAAAATTTAACAGAAATGTTTATTGCTTTGTAAATAATGTTCAACATTGGTTACTGTTAATGACACATGGGAAAATATATGTTACCATGAGGACCACAAATTCATACTTTTGAAAGAGAATCTTAGTTTTTACAGTTTTAAAAATATTCAGAAGTTTAGTACTATCAAGTACACTATTAAATTTAGATTTTAAAATGTACAATTAGATACTAATTTATTTTCTATATTTTGATTTAATATTTTATTCTAAACTAATTATAATCAATTCATTTAATGCCAACATCTATTTTGTCAATATCGTTACTCATTTACCAATTTACCAAATATCATAGCAAAATTTTTTACTTTTAACAACCGTCATTTAAATTTTATAATTTTGTGTAGTTGTTTCCTAGTTAATTTCTTAATTTCCAAACTAATCTTGTATTCCACTATAATAATATTTTCCACCATACTCACTTTTTTTTTTTTTTTTTTTTTTTTTTTTAAGCAAGAGCTTGAACTCAGGACATTGAGACAAAGACCTGAACTGAGATCAGGAGTTCTATGCTTAACCAACTGAGCCACCCAGGTACCCAGTCACCATGTTGGCTTCTAATAGACTGCTTCAAATGCATTTATCCTTTCAAGTTATAATTGCTATACAATCTCTCTTCTCCAGTGGTGTTTTGGTAGAAACCAAAATGTCAGTATTTTGTTATATTATTTTAAATATTTTAGAAATTTTATGGTCTTTTAATATTTGTATTCTCATTTCAAACTTCAAAATATTTTTTATTCTGCCAATTGTCCATATAATATATCAAATTTAATTTATGTTTCTGGTAACTCTGTCATAATTTTGATCCAATAATATTTTAAATATAAATTTATTTCAGAAACATTCAAAAACCTATAATGAACACAAGTAGTATAAAAGTTTTCACATTATACTCAGGATGCAAACTGATGAAATACTCCAAAGATAAGAGAAATATTGAAGAGATGCTAGTACAGAATTGCACTATTTTTAAGGTCTTTTGGGATCACATTTTTTTTTCTAAAGTCTATGGCAAGCCACAGAATGTTTATTGGTGAGAGAAGTGTATAATTTGTTCACCAAGAGTTCTCACATTTCATAGCCTCTACCTGTATATTTTACTTACATAAATAAAACAATAAACAAACCCTGAAAACTAGCTAACTTGAATTAATTGCAAGTAAGTGGCTTTTAAAAATGATTTAAGCACAAGATTTTTTTTTTTTTTTGCTTGACTTTACTGACAGCAATGTATTTTAGAACTTTGAAATACCTCTCGGTATGTGAAGGAAGTGTGTGGGGTTGTGGGTGGGGTGGGGAGGCATCTGTGGAAGAAAGTAGCAAAGTGATAGGATATTTACCAGACTGAGAAGCATCAAAGAGTTAAATACTTAACTTGAAAGTGGGCTAAATTAATCGTTATGTAAAGGTACAGGCTGATAGGTGTGAGGTTCCTTAGTATAGGTTCAAACAAAACAAAACCAATCAACAAATAACAACAACAAAACTGAAGAGGCCTCCTAAGTCAAGAGAAAGTTCTGCTCATTGGGCCTGAGCTGGCAGTCTAGAAAAGCAATACTGGGTAGAAAGAGCAAAGCTGGAGGCATCACACTTCCTGATTTCCAACTACATTATAAAGCTACAGTGATCAAAACAGTATAGTATTGGCATAAAAACAGACACATAGCTCAAGAGAACAGAATAGAGAGCCCAGAAATCAACCCACACATATATCATCAATTGTTTTACAACAAAGGAGCCAAGAATATACAATGGAGAAATGATAGTCTCTTCAATATATGGTGCTGGGAAAAGTGGACAGCCACATGCAAAAGAATGAAATTGGGCTAACATCTTATACAATACACAAAAATTCACTAAAAATGCATTAAATAGTTGAATGTAAGACCTGAAACCATAAAATTCCTAGAAGAAAACTTAGGCAGCAAATTCCTTGACACTGGTCTTGGTGATACATTTTTTGGAACTGACTCCACAAGCAAAGGCAACAAAAGCAAAAATAAACCAGTGGGACTACATTAAATTAAAAACCTCTTCGCAATAAAGGAAAACATCGGTAAAATGAAGAACCAATCTACTAATGGGAGAAAATATTTGCAAATCATATATCTGATAAGGGTTTAATATCTAAAATATATAAAGAACTTACACAATTCAATAGCCAAAAATAATAATAATAATAATAATAATAATCTGATTAAAAGTGGGCAAGTAATCTGAATAGATATTTTTCAAAGAAGCCACAGATGGCCAACAGGCACATGAAAAGATGCTGAAAATCAGTCATCATCAGAGAAATGCAAACCACAGTCAGAAGGAGATGTCACCTCACAACTCATAGAATGGCTATTATTAAAAAGATAAGGGGCACCTGGTTGGCTCAGTCAGTTGAGCATCTGACTCTTGATTTCAGCTCAGGTCATGATTCCACGGTCCTGGGATCCAGCACCACATCAAGCTCTATGCTGAGTGTGGACCCTGTTTAAGATTCTCTCTCTCTCTCTGTCTCTCTGTCTCTCTCCCTCTCTTTCTCTTTCTCTCTTTCTCTTTCTCTTTCTCTCTCTTTTTCTTCCTCTCCTTCTGTCCCTTTCCCCTACTCATGCGCTCTCTCTGTTTTAATAATACATAAATTTTTTAAAAAGATAAAAAATAACAAGTGGAGAAAAAAATTCTTGTGTAATGTTGGTGGGAATGTAAATTGGTATAGCCACAATGGAAAACAGTAGAGAGTTTGTTCAAAAACGTAAAAGTAGAACTACCATATAATCCAGCAATTCTATTTCTGAGTGTATATCCAAAGAAAATGAAAACACTAATTCAAAAAAATAGATGCACCTCCATGTTCACTGCAGCATTATTTATAATAGCAAAGATATGTAAAAACCTAAGTATCCATTAATGGATGGGCTGATAAAGATGTGGTATATGCACCCAATGGAATACTATTTTAGCCATAAAAAATAATGAAATCTTGCCATTTGTGATAACTTGGATTAACACTGAGGACGTTTATACTAAGTGAAACAAGTCAAATAGAGAAATTTTTAAATGAAGGCATCTTACTTAAATGTGAAATCTAAAAAACAAACAAACAAAACAAAATAAAAGAAATATAACAAGCTCATAGTTACAGAAAACAGGTTGGTGGTGGCTAAAGAGGAGGGATCTGGGGAGTGGGTTAAATTGGTGAAGGGGTCAAAAAGTACAAACTTCTAGTTATAAAATGGTCATGGAGATGTAATGTACAGTATGATAACTATAATTAACAATGTTGTATTGCATATTTGAAAGTTCCTAAGATAATAAATTTTAAAAGCCCTCAACATAAAAAAAGAATTGTAACTATGTATGGTGATGGATGACGACTAAACTTACTGTGATCATATCACAAAATATACAAATACTGAATCGTTATGTTGTACACCTGAACCTAATATAATAAGTGAACTATACATCAATAAAAAGTAAATTACATTAAAAACCTGGTGGTAGAAATTCATCAGCAAATAGAAATTCATCAGCAAAGTGTCAGTGTAAGAACCTCCGAACATCCTCTCCTCCATAACAGCAAAAAGAACACTGGAAAAAGTCATCAAAATAAACTTTTCAGGGGTGCCTGGGTAGCTCAGTCAGATAAGTGTCCGACTTTGGCTCAGGTCATGATCTCACAGTCTGGGAGTTTGAGTCCTGTGTTGGGCTCTGTACTGACAGCTCAGAGACTGGAGCCTGCTTCAGATTCTGTCTCCCCCTCTCTGTGCTCCTCCCCTGCTTGTGCTCTGCTTCTCTCTGTCTCTCAAAAATAAATGTTAAAAAAAAATTTAATAAAAAAATTAAAAAAAAAACTTTTCAGAAATCTAGAAATTAATCAGACTTGCAGGAACAGGAGTTGAGTTTTCCTCAAAAAAAAAAAAAATCTGAATCTCAGTAAGAACATTGAGCTTTGTGGTGTTTCAACTTGCCCTATCCCCATCTCCCTTGCCTCAGTATCACAGTAGTCTTGAAAAGCAACCACCTCTTTATATACACAATGGAATACTACATGGCAATGAGAAAGAATGAAATATGGCCTTTTGTAGCAACGTGGATGGAACTGGAGAGTGTGATGCTAAGTGAAATAAGCCATACAGAGAATGACAGATACCATATGGTTTCACTCTTATGTGGATCCTGAGAAACTTAACAGAAACCCATGGGGCAGGGGAAGGAAAAAAAAAAAAAAGAGGTTAGAGTGGGAGAGAGCCAAAGCATAAGAGACTCTTAAAAACTGAGAACAAACTGAGGGTTGATGGGGGGTGGGAGGGAGGGGAGGGTGGGGGATGGGTATAGAGGAGGGCACCTTTTGGGATGAGCACTGGGTGTTGTATGGAAACCAATTTGACAATAAATTTCATATATTAAAAAAAAAAAAAGCAACCACCTCAAAAAAATAAAAATAAAAAAAGAATAGTAAATTACTCTAAATTACTATAGTAAATTACTTTAAAAAAATGACAAAATAATAAAATTGTACACTTGAAAATAACACAAAAGAAGGTAATAATAGAGGAATGGAGGAATAGCAAAACAAAAAGATATGGGGAAAAAACAAAATAAAATCTTACTTTATCAGTAATTAGATTAATATAATGGATTAATATAAACACTTCAGTCAAAAGGCAGCAGCAGCAGACTGGATAAAAAACATGAACCAACTGGGGCATCTGAGTAACTCAGTCGATTAAGCTTCCGACTCTTGATTTCGGCTCAGGTCATAATCTCATGGGTTCCTGACTTCAAGCCCCACGTTGGGCTCTGTGCTGACAATGCAGGGCTTGTTTGAGATTCTCCCTCCCTCTCTCTGCTTCTCCCCCACTCACACACATGCACGCTCTCTCTCTCTCTCTCTCTCAAAATAAGTAAATAAACTTAAAAAAACAAACCATGAAGCAACTATTTTGTGTTTATAGAAGACATACTTTATATTGAAAGACACAAAAGGTTGAAAATATAAGGATGGAAAAAGATACACTATTCAAAGAGTAATGGAAAGAGAATCCATCAATATCAGACAAAATATACAATAAGACAATGAAACATAAAAGGACGTCTTATAATGGCAAAGGGGACTGTACATCACAAATATATCACAATTATAAACACCTAACAACAAAGTTCAGAAATACATAAAATAAAAAATGACAAAATTAAAAGGAGAAAAAATAATTCAACAATAATAGTTGGAGACTATAAATATTCACCATATTAGGTAGAACAACTAGAAAGATCAACAAACAAATAAAACATCTAAAAAATACTATACATTTGTTAGAACCGAGAGAAATCTATAAATGATCTGAATGTGAATACACATTCTGCTTAAAGTTCACATGTACGAGCATAGACCATATGCTAGGCCATAAAACAATTCTCAATACATTGAAACAGAAATAAATAATACAAAATTATATGAATGCAATGACATGTAACAAGAAATTATTAATGGAAGGAAATTTGAGAAATTTTTAAAAATATGTGAAAATTAAACAACACATCCTTAAGTAACCTAAAACCTAATTACCATAGAAGTCATAAGGTAAATTGGAATATATTTTGCAATGAATGAAAACATAAGAACAGTATATCAAATCTTACAAGATGTAGCTATTGTACTGTCTGCAGTTAATAGTTGTAAATCGCTACACTTAAAAAAGAAGAAAAATAACCTAAACTTCCACCTTAAAAATGAGAAAAAGAAATCAAACTAAACTCAGAACAAACAGAGGAAAGGAGGTAATAAAAATTAGAGCAGAAATAAATAAAAGATAAATCAGGAAAACAACAAAGAATATTTTTTTTAAAAAGTTGATTCTCAAGGTGCCTGGGTACCTCTGTCGGTTAAGCATCCGACTCTGGTTCAGGTCATGATCTCACAGCTTGTGAGTTTGAGCCCCGTGTCAGGCTCTGTGCTGTCAGTTCAGAGCCTGGAGGCTGCTTCAGATGCTGTCGCTGTCTCTCTCTCTCTCTCTCTCTCTCTCTCTCTCTCTCTCTGCCCCTCCTCTGCTCACTCTCTGTCTCTCTCTCTCTCAAAAATGAATAAACATTAAAAGAATTTTTTTAAGTTGATTCTCTGCATAAACAAACTTGAAAAACTTTAGGTAGAATAACAAAAAATAAATAAGAGAGAAGCCTCAAATGAGTAAAATCAGTTTCAAGATAAATGAGGACACACTAATATCAACCTTAGAAAAATAAAAATGGTCTTACAAGGGAATATTATGAAGAATTCTATGACAATGTATTAAATAACCTAGATGAAATGGCCAAATTCCTAGGAATGCACAAACTAAAAAAGTGAATCAAGAAAAATAGAAAATATGCATACACTGATTACAGGTAAAGATAATGAATACATAATCAAAAACCTCCCAATCAAGAAAAGGCCAGGGTCAGATGGCTTCAGTGGTTATTTCTTCAAATGTTTAAAGACAAATTAACGTGAATCCTTCTACAGTTCCTCCAAAATTTGAAGAGGTGAGAACAGTTCCCAATTTATTCCAAAATGCCAATATTGCTCTTATACTAAAACCAGACAAGATATCACAAGAAAACAATTTTACAGATCAATAGCCCATATAAATAAATATGGATGCAAGAACTGTCAACAAGATACTTGCAAACCAAATTCAGCAAAATACAAAAATGATCCTTCACTCTCCTAAAGTGAGATTTACTCCAAGTATGAAAAAAAAAAAAAAAAAGGCTTCAAAGGACTCTGTCAAAAATTTCAAAGATGAGCCATGGGCCTCCAGTTTCTGTTCCAAAATGTAAACAGTGTGGAAGTCATTACCCATCTCACAATAAGCAAAATGCTACACACACTAAAAATCAACTCCTTTTAATATTATCCAAGAATTAAAGTCATAGAACAAACCACCACTCTGAAAATTGAAGAGACAATTGAATACCAAGAATCATAGCTTACTGAAACATAGCCTAGGAGCAGAAACTGCTAGAGTTAGGACCAAGGTAGGAAGATTTAAACTCTGATGGACTGCTGCAGGCTCAGTGTAGACAAGTTTGTAAAATAAAAATTCCACAGAAGGCTCAGGCCCTCACACTTTCTTGATTTTTACCACCAGGAACTCTACCAGGCTTACACAGTGAAGAACAGGAAAACAATTTCCTCCATCCTGGCAGAAAAAGGGGTAAGAGAAGGAGAAAAGTTTTCATCTTGAAATATGTCCAGAGCATTTTGTTCTCTTTAACTAGGCTGGCCTCACGGGAAACTACTCTCCTGGGGCCAAACCAACATGGGAAAAGGGTAATCCCAAGTCGAGCTTCAGCTTGTGCCACTGTGTCCCCTAAGGACGGCGGGAGAGCAGGGACAAAGAAGATTTTGTGAAGGTCACAGTCTAGGGGCATGGGTTCTGTGAAAGTCAAAGCCCACAGGCATTGGGAAAAGACTGAGACCTAATCAGTGGAAAGTGGAATGCTCTGCCCCCCCGCCCACCTATTTTTTTTAATGTTTTTTATTTTTAGTTTTGAGAGAGCACAAGCAGGGGAGGGGCTGAGAGAGGGAAAAGAGGATCTGAAGCAAGCTCCATGTTGTCAGCAGTGAACCTGATGTGGGGCTTGAACTCATAAAGTGAAATCAAGAATTGGATGCTTAACTGACTGAGCCACTCAGGTGCCCCCTTTATTTGTTCCCCTCACCTCACACCTTACCACCACTTCCATTTGGCTGCTATATGGTAACAAACTATTGCAGCTAAAAGAGCAGCAAAGTTCAGATCATATTTAAGGAGGAATCTCTAGAGGAACCCAAAGGTAAGAAGGGAGAGAAAACCCAGGAAACAGATGGGAATTTTCACCTCTGACACCTATAGCCATACAGCATAACTCTAACCAGAAAAACATAAAACCTCACAGTAAGGGCCCATTTACCTCAGTTCCTTTTCCCTTGTATATCACGTCAGGCTTTCAACAGAAAACTAAAAGATATACTAAAAAAGCTAAGCAGTTTTAAGAGACAAGGCAAGCAATGCAACTAAAGTCAGATATGGCAGAGGGTTTGAGATTATCAGTTGAGGATTTAAAATAACTATGGCTAATATGCTAAGGGAGCTAATGTAAAAAGTAGACAGCTTGGAAGTAAAAGCATGGGTTATGTAAGCAGAGAGTTAGGAAGTCTAAGAAAGAATCAGATGCTAGAAATCAAATACACTATAATAGAAATAAAGAATGCCTTTGGTGGGCTCAACAGTAGACTGGACACAGCCAAAAAAAGAATCAGTGCTCTCGAAGATATGTCAATAGAAACTTCCCAAACTGCAAGGCAAAGAGAAAAAAAAAGACCACAATTCCGCAAATGTTGTGCATGGAGTTACCATATGGTGAAGCAATTGTACTATTACACATACATGCAAGAGAAATGCAAACATATCCACCCAAAAGTTGTGTGCAAATGTTTAGACCAGCATTTTTCGTGATACTCAAAATCTAGAAACAGCCAAAATTTCCAACAATTATGTTAGTTTTGCACCAAACAAAACATAGTATAGTCATACAATGGGATATTATTCAGCCATGCAAAAAGAATGAGGTAGTAACATACGCTATAATGTAAATAAGCCTGGTGACATTAAGTAAAATGAAAGGAGCCAGACCTAAAAATTCAGTTATTATATGACCCCATTTTGATAAATGCAAAATACAAAAGACCATTTAAACTTGTGCTGTCACAGATATTAACCCCTTTCATTTTCATTTTCACTTTTTAAAAAAATGCTCCTACATGAGAGGGTGAGTGGGTTGGGGTTCTTATATACTGATCTTTCCTTACCTGTTCTGCTATATGAATTCTAGGATGTTCTTCTCCGTCACTAGAAATGGACATAAGCCACATCTAAAGCTGATAAAACAATTTTAAAGTTTACATGTAACTATGTTAAGTTCCTTTCTAAAGACACTCATATATTTCCTAACAATTAACCTACTAGCCAAATTCAATTAATTTGAGAAATTAAGTAAAAGCAATCAGTGTGTTGAAGAAAGCATCCAAGAGGGTTGGGGGTCTTTTTTGCAATACATGTTTTTAATAGCATTCCCTACATTGTAGTTTGATGGATAGGGAATAGAGGATACTTGACCTGAATGTTATAAATACAGTTTGGAGCATACAAATTGTTTCTTTACCTGGGATTTCATCCTTTTTTGCAAGATTTGCAAGATGAGTAATATTAACTTTAAGGGCTATCCATCACAGATTATCCAGATTTGAAATAGGCTGCTTTCCGCTGCCACCGCCCCCCAATATTGTCTGATTCTAGAAACTGATGTTATAATTATGCCATGTGCCAAAGAAGAGATTCAGTAAGACATTTTTTAAAATAAAAATTTGAATATTATCAGAAGAATAGAAGCCTTCTCTATAAAATTATAAACATATTTTAAAACATCATCAGTAATTGCATGTTTTTTTACTTTTAAACTATCTTAGAATTAAGATTTTTTTTTCCCTCATAGAGTTGTTTTTCTCTGTTAACATGCAGAGACGCAGAGTAATATTTACCTTAAAAAAGAGATGAAATAGTTGATATCTTCTCAGGGGATAGTACAAAATATAAATCACGGAATTATTATAATGTTAAAAAGAATTTTATGCCATATTAGACAAGAAAATTAAAACAAAAAAATACAGATGAATATAGGCTTTTGTGATTTTGCCTGGAGCCTTATTTAGATCAGATTTTGAAAAGCACAAGTGCTATTTGATTTTTTTTTATTTTGGGTGCTAAAATACAATTTTAGAAGGTTTTGACTAAATGCATTTAGTTAATATTAAAATGTCCTTTGGAGAAGAACCAGCAGGATTGTTACTAAGCGACCCAGTAAGACCAGGTTGCCCAGCAACAGGCTGCCAGGGATCAGGACTTTTCCCTTCTCTGGTCTTAAATTAAAATTCCCAAGAGATCTATGGTGTCCTGTCCTCAGGGTCTCTGGGCTATTTCACAACAGGATGCCAGTTACATTCCCAGAAAAATCTCTGTACGTTTGACCTTAATATGCAGATATTTTTTAACTTTACCATGCTGTGTTCATCCAACACATATTTGGCAGTGTGTCTTACCCTATGTAGAGTTTTATATAATTATAATTAATTAGAAAATATGTAATTTCTCACAAATAGTTTTTGTCACCTATGGATATAATAATAAGCATTTGGTGCTTAGTACCATAAATGAGCTGTGTTGATGGATAAATTAATCTGAACATTCCCACATTCTTGGAATAAGTTTATTGCCATGTTATAATTCGTTTATATATAATATGTCCTGGGTTAAATTTGTTAATTTCTTCAAAAATTTTCTTTCATATGCAAAGATAGATTGCTCTATGATTGTCCCTACTAGTTTTGAGAGGGCCTGGATTTGAAACCCAAAGCTCTGTTTGACTGACCAGAAAGTATATCTTTTCTCCAGCTCACACTTAAAGATGCTGGTAAGAAATGGAATCCCAGCAAATGGGTAAGTGTCGTCCATCTTTTCATCTATAAACAAGAACAAGAAATTCATGATTTTCCTGACTGCTGGTCTATCACTGACAGGGATTCCCAGGATTCCAAGACTTTCCAAGGAAGTTCATATCCATGACTGAACAAAAAGTCAACTAATGTAAAGGTTAGCCTTGAAAGAGAGGAAATTGCATTGAACATTCCAAACAAATGTCTCCTATTGAGCTAGGACTAACAGAATGGTGAAAAGAAGACATTTACTAAGAAGAAATAAAGTAACGCACAGAAACCCAAAAATAACACAAATTTCTTTCTACAAATTGAGATGTTTAAAATATGTACACAATACTCATGTTGAAAATAATAGACAAGCCAACTATGCTGCCCACAAGAAAGAGACATAGGTATTAATACACAATTAGATTAAAACTAAAAGTATGGAGGGGCGCCTGGGTGGCTCAGTCGGTTAAGCGGCCGACTTCAGCTCGGGTCATGATCTCGCGGTCTGTGAGTTCGAGCCCCGCGTCGGGCTCTGTGCTGACAGCTCAGAGCCTGGAGCCCGTTTCAGATTCTGTGTCTCCCTCTCTCTCTGCCCCTCCCCCGTTCATGCTCTGTCTCTGTCTCAAAAATAAATAAACATTAAAAAAAATTTAAAGAAAAAACCTAAAAGTATGGAAAAAGTCATAGGAGGCTAACAAAGGAGGTGTGGGGTGTCAGGGGGGAGGAGCAATTAGAGTGTCAGACCTTAGAGTAAAACAAAGCAGACTTCAGATAACACATTATTATATATAAGCAGAGTTATTGAGAAAAATAAATAATACTCAAACTATTACATTTTTATTTATTGATTTTTTTTATTATAAAAACACTTAATATGAGATCTACCCTCTTAAATTTTTAAGTGCATAATATATTGTTGTTAACTCTTGGTACAATGTCGTATGATAAATCTCTAGAGCTTATTCATCTTGTGTAAGTGAAACTTCATACCCATTGTTGGCTGTACGTAATAAGGAAACAACCAAAATGTCCACTGATAGATAAATAAAGGGTGGCAAAAATGTACAATGCAATATTATTCAGCCTTTAAAAGGAAGGAAATCCTACCATGTGTGACAATGTGGACGAACCTGGAAGACACCACACTAAGTGAAATAAGCAAGTCACAGGACAAATACTACATGCTGTAACTTTATTATGATTGAAAATAGTTTTTAGTCTCTATCATCCACCTGATTTTGTTTGTATAATTGGCTTTCCAAACACAAAACTAATGTGAGATTTTAAAAAGGAAAATTTCTTAATGAAAACTAATAAAATGTGAAATAATCATGTTATTAAAAAAGTTAAGAAAAAAGTACTTTTTTGAGATATTCATTTATTTCTGTTTTATATAGTGATGTTAATTTTTAATGTAGTCTTACTAGCTATCCAGCAGTTATGAAATTACATTTCCCAATTTTACGTCACATTCTGTGACTTGCTAATAAAAACTAGCATTTTCATAAATTGAAACTTTGCAATGCTGACAAGTAAAACAGGGAACACTATAGGGCCATAGAAATTAGACTGAGCTATAAATATCTAAAAGATAACATCTCAAACTAGGAGTTTTCTCATTGAAA
The DNA here is from genome assembly GCF_024362965.1 of Panthera pardus. Lineage (NCBI taxonomy): Eukaryota > Metazoa > Chordata > Mammalia > Carnivora > Felidae > Panthera > Panthera pardus. The sequence continues at coordinate 53,431,704 of NW_026526654.1, forward strand.
CATTTACATTGATACATAAAACTGTAGTTCATTCAATTTAGATGCTATCTATTAAAGTTGAAAACTTAATATTGAACATAAAAGATCATGAACTATGATGCTCCTATCTGTTCACATATAATCTTCAAAGTCTGGGTTTAAAGTTCAAACACTTAAATAAGCATGTTAATCGCATCACAGAAAATAATTTAAAATGGTCACAGCTTAAGTGGTAGTTGTGTTCTGATTTTTTAATTGAACAGAAGTGAAACTTTCATACATCTGGAAGCAGGTCCATCTACATAATTATGGGTTTCAGTGCAAAATTAAAATGTGGAATCCCTTCTTAAAAAAAAAAAACAGGAAAAAATCGTTTTCCTTTTTCTGAGGTCTCTTTCCTTACCTGCCATGGTGTTTTTATTTGTTATTTAATATTGCATTCCCTATGCCATGGGGATACTTGTGGGTGAGTGCAAACCCTTATAGGAGCCCAGAGCCCTGCCCTATGACTTGATGCATGGGATGGTATGAATGGGTGCATGAGTATGTGCATGGTGTGCATGAATGCATTGGTATAGGAGTATATGCATTATCACCAACCTCTGTGACTGGCGGCAATTGCATTCAGAAAATATAGGTGGATAAGATGGATGGATGGATGGATAGATAGATACATGATAGATAGATAGATAGATAGATAGATAGATAGATAGATAGATAGAGTTGATGAGTGAGTCAATGGATGGATGGATGGATGGACAGACAGATGCTCAAATGATAGATAGATGATAGATAAATGGGTAGACAATAGTTTAACACTAAAGTTAATATTGCTGAGAAGGGATCTTTCTGGTTTACTCCTATACTTCTTTTTTTGAATAAGATCCAGAATTTGTCCCTGGAGCTAGATGTTTGGGTTAAATGACTTAGATTACATCTCTCTGCTCAGACTTGCTTGAGTGCAGTAAGTGCAAAGTCAGAGACAGACCCAGGCAGTAAATACGGCCCAAAACAAAGCATTTAGTCCATCTTTGGTGCTTTAGGAAAACTTTCTTTGAGAGGGTATTTTTGAATCAAGTACTAAAAGATGCTTATCACATTGCTAGATGAAGTGGTCACAAAGGATTAGAAAGAGGGAGAAAAGAAGTGATCATGCAGAGGTTGGAAATCACAGGGTGAACACAGAAACACAGAGAAGGATTAGTGTTTATGAACCAAAAAGCTAAGAAAGGAATGAAAATAAAAGAGATAAAGTTACCATGGGCATTGACGTCATGCTAAAAACCTTCAGCTTTATAGTAGTGGTGAGTGGTTCCCTACGGGAGGTTAAGTTTGCCCTTCAGGGGACATTTGGCACCATATGCAGACATTTTTGATCGTTGCATTTTGAGTTGGGGTGGCTAATAGCACCTAGTGGATAGAAACCAGGGATGTCCCTAAGCAGCTTTTACAATGCAGAGCAGTCCTCACAACAATGTAATATTGTAATGTGATACAAAAGTGCCAATGTAGAGAAACCCTGCTATAACTGAGTGGGCATTCACTTAAGAGATCTAAAAACTGGAGTGAACTAATCAGTTGTGTTCTTTGGATAGCCTACGATAGTAGCTATATGGCTACATGAGATATAATTTGTGAACGTTCAAGCATGGTATTTCCTAGACTGCACTAAATTTTTAAATTTATTTTTTAATTCAAGTATAATAAACATACAGTGTCATATTAATTTCAGGTGTACAATATAATGATTAAACAATTCTACACATTACTCAGGGCTCATCGTGATAGATTGCATTAAATTTTATGGGGAAGATAACATAGACTTTCAATTCTTGATTGACTTTGGGAACTTGGAGAATTTTCATTAGTGAATTAGGTACTTTACAATAATGCTTCTTTAAAATTGAAGCTACAGCCAACGACTTAACAAGTGGCTAAGGATTAATTTTTATCCCCTCTGCCACCATCTGCTTTGCTGTTTGATTACACTGCTCCACACAATATTACACTTTAATTATGAAAGGTTGAAAGAACATTAATTTGGTATTGGCTCAAGGAAAAGATCTCAATTAGATTTCCCAAGTTTTTCAGTTTGACCTCATTTATTTTTTGTCTTTACTACTGACTGCAGACAATATTTGAGAGATGAATTGTAATTGGTTAACAATTAAAGTGATCTGCCTTTAAATATAAGCAACCAAAACATGAAATGCTAAGACACTTGGAATCTAGATGCCCTGTGTTATCTTATCAAGTTAAAACTGTGGTGTTAAAAGTAACATACTGTTATTGGAAAAGAAAAATCTCAACTGAATTCATGAAGTGGCTCTAAAAGTACACAGAAAAAAAATTAAACTACATAGAAACACGAAATCAGTGATTTTGTGGAATTTAATCAAAATATCACCACAAAAATGAATACTTTCCCAAAATTCTGATCCTCCATTATGGATAAAATCAGATTTAAAAGATGTTTTCTTCAAAACAAGGTTAAACTTTGATTTCAAACATATACTCTAAAGCTTCAAAACCTCATACTTGTTACCAATATACTATTTTCCCCCAAACTTAATCGGAAATAAAGAATAGTAATATTTTTTTCTTTTCTTTCTTTTTCTTTCTTTCTTTCTTTCTTTCTTTCTTTCTTTCTTTCTTTCTTTCTTTCTTTTTTTTGAGAGAAAGAGAGAGAGTGTGAGCTGGGGAGGGGCAGAGAGAGAGAGAGAGGGACAGAGGATCCGAAGCAGGCTCTGCACCGATAGCAGAGAGCCCTATGTGGGGCTCGAACCCACGGACTGTGAGACTATGACCTGAGCTGAAGTCAGAGGCTTAACCAACTGAGCCACCCAGGAGCTCCAAGAATAATAATGTTTCAAATGCTACTTTATTTACAATAAAAAAAATCTAACTTTGTGTGCATCCAATGTGATAAAACCTAAAGAGCATACAGAAAGTACTGCTTCTTTTCACACACTGCTTATCGTTAAAAATGTTTCTAATCAAGGGTCCATAAAAATTCTTTTGACAATCTGATTGGAATTGGATTATATCAATAGAATAATTGTGGAAAACTAATATTCTTACAAACTTAACTCTTCCAGTTCATGAATGTACAGTATCTTTTGATGATTTGTCTTCTTTAACCTCCTTACAAAAAAAAATGTATAAACTCCTAATAATTAGACTTTACATTTTTTGTAAGATTTATTCCTAATAGTATTGCTCAAATAAGTAGGGAAAGTTTTAAAGCATGTTTTTAGATTTTCACTGGTAAATAGTACGTTATTATTATGGTGACTTTTAAAACTTTCCTATTAAATTCTTTGTGGATTCTTTGCTGTTTTCTACTACCAATGACCTAAAATAGTAGTTTTATTTCCTTTTTTAGAAATTTTAGGTTTTTATTTTTCTTGTTTCATTCTTCTGATTGTAAGAGAGATAAAGACCTGATCATCATACTTCTTGTCTTCCCCTCATTTAAGGGAATCTGTGATTCAGCTTAGATATTTCTAATGACCCAGCATCCATTTCACTAAATGCTAATGTCTGTGTTCAATCTGCTTTTTAATTTTTTTAAACTATTTATTTTTGAGACAGAGAGAGAGAGAGTGCATGAGCAGGTGAGGGGCAGACACACACACACACACACACACACACATACACACACACACACACACAGAATGTGAAGCAGGTCCCAGGCTCCAAGCGTCAGCACAGAACCTGATGTGCGGGGCTCTAACCCATGAACTGGGAGGTCATGACCTGAGGTGAAGTAGGACACTTAACCGACTGAGCCAGCCAGGTACCCCATGTGTTCAATCTGCTTTTAAACAACATATTTATTGCCATTATTGGGTATTCTTTCTCTTACATAAACATGTCTATTTGGGGGGGGAGGATTAATTTTTTTTTTAATTTGTACTTTTTTTAAATGTTTATATGTTTTTTAAAAAATTTACATACAAGTCAGTTAGTATAGAGTGCAACAATGATTCCAGGAGTAGATTCCTTAGTGCCCCTTACCCATTTAGCCCATCCCCCTTCCCACAACCCCTCCAGTAACCCTCTGTTCTCCATATTTAAGAGTCTCTTATGTTTTGTCCCCCTCCCTATTTTTATATTATTTTTGCTTCCCTTCCCTTATGTTCATCTATTTTGTATCTTAAAGTCCTCATATGAGTGAAGTCATATGATATTTGTCTTTCTCTGAGTAATTTCGCTTAACATAATACCCTCTAGTTCCATCCATATAGTTGCAAATGGCCATGTCTATTTTTATAACAAGTAGTTTTTGACTAAATGACTTCCTTTGCATTCACAAAAATCTAGAGACTCCAGATAATATCTTCCACCAGGGAAGTTTCACTCTTTGCTAAGAAGATAGAGACAATTACAAAGTTGAGGTCAACCTGGATTGCAGTTTGGGTAAGAACACGTCTATGTCTTTACTTTGTCTTTGTATGTAACATATAATCCTCTATTTTTTTTTTCTCATGGTGACTCTAGCATGTCTCAACATAGAGCAAAAAAAATTTAATTGCTTTTTAGAGGTTTTGGCTTAGACTGACACAACTTTAAAATACAACACATGTTTTCAATATGTGCTTTTAAGAATCTTCAAGTCTCCAGCTTGATATTTCAAACCCCTACAGTACCTAAAGCCTTACCTGGTCTTCTCCCCTCCAGGACTAGTTCCCAGCCAGGCTCCAAATCTGCCAAAATAGACAAAGTCCTCAGAAGAGAGAAAAATAAGGATTTTTAGTGTTCTTCTCTCAAAGGTTTTTTTGTTCTTTTTTGTTTTTCCTCACATGTAATCTGAGACCTTCTCTTGAATAGACACTTGCTTTCTAAGCACAAGAGAAAAATCCTGATTTGCTGAGGATTTTGTTTTAGTTCTCAAAGCCCCCTTGTCCAGCATAGCTATGAAATTTATCATCTGTATTGAGAGAACAGCCAGCCAGATGGAGACCCCTCTGATGATTCAGTTTTGTCATTCCACTCCATGTTGTAGACAAGAGTTCTCCATCCCCTAGACATAGCCCTTCCTTAGCCTGTGCCTGGACTAAATTCTCAGACTCCAACCTGAACAAGGGCTGGTAGACATCACCAATGAGGGCCTCAAATTCTCAGATCACCGATGAAGGTTTCTCTTTTTCCAGAATCGTATACGCGATGGTCCTGGTTGTTTCCACAGCTGTAAGGATACTGGTTTACTTTTTATTACTTATTATTTTATTTATTTAATCTCACTTTTTAGTACTTATTATTTTATTTATTTAATCTATTTCTTATATACTTATTTAAAATTTACTTATTTAAAATTACTTATTATTTTATTTATTTAATCTATTTATTTACTTATTTAAATTTTACTTATTTAAAATTTATTGATTTACTATTTTTAGTCTATTAGTGGGATGTTTGCCTGCCACTGAACTGTTATAGTCTACTCCCAATAGCAGTATTTTTTTTAACCTTGAATTGTTGTTTAATTTTATGAAATAATTTCTCACTGACTGAGTCTATCTTCTAGCTTTTCTTCTTTAATTGATTAATGAAGTAAGTAGCATTTAAAGATTTTTCTAATATTTACCCTTCTTCCATTTCTAGAATAAATGCAAATGTGTCGTCCCTAGGATCTATATGAGATTATTGCTCTCATCTCAAGGATACTTTTCCTCTTTACTGTCTGATACAAATCAGCTCTCCTACCTGTTGATGTCTCCTTAAGTAGTGGCAGTGGGTGGGGAGTCATTTTCTCTTACCAACTCCAAGACAGAAAGTACATAGATTGTTCCAGAGTGGAAAGATCTTTGACAGTTCCCAGTTATGTATGATCCCCAATGCTGAAATTTCCCTCTACCCTCAAATTACAGGGTTTGAGAAAAGAGAAGAAATCTTATTCTATACACATACTTAAATGTCTTAAACAGTCATTTATCCCCGATTATATCATAACTATTATGCAAAGGCTTGAAAACTAAGTAAGAATTTATGCTCTAAAACCGTAAAATTCTACATCCAATAATGATACACAGATGTTGGTCTGGAAAGAAACAAATTAGAAAATTTGGTGGAATTTTGCCGTGGTACAAATAACACAAACTTTGAAATCAGACACACTGTAGTTTATAAAGACTGGCCTGCTCCCAATCCTCCCAATGACATTGATGCAAATGCACTGGCTAAATCTTCTGAACTTCAGAGTATTCATGTAATAATTTTTTTAATGTTCATTTTTTAGAGAGAGAGAGAGAGAGAGAGAGTGAGTGGAGGAGTGGCAGAGAGAGAGGGAGACACAGAATCTGAAGCAGGCTCCAGGCTCTGAGCCGTCAGCACAGAACCCAACTCAGGGCTCGAACTCACGACCTGCAAGATCTCGACCTGAGCCTAAGTTGGACGCTTAACTGACTGAGCCACCCTGGCGCTCCTGATTTTTTTAAGTGAGAATAATGAATGACACCCATTGGAGAGGATTACCTTTAGGTTAAATGAGAGAATTTATGTAACTAAAAAATATGTTTGTTCCCTGGGGTGCCTGGCTGCCTCAGTCAGTAGATAGAGCACAACTCTTGATCTCAGGGTTGTTAGGTTTGAGCCCCACATTGAGTGTACAGATTATTGAAAAATAAAATATTTTAATTTATTTTCTTACTAATTAATTCATTCATTCATTAATTTAGAGAAAGAGGGGGAGGCACAGAGAGAGAGGGAGAGAGAGGATCCCAAGCAGGCTCCATGCTGTCAACACGGAGCCCAATGCAGGACTTAATCCCACAACTTTGAGATCACAGCCTGAGCTGATATTAAGATTCGATGCTTAACTAACCAAACCAGCCAGACTCTGCAGATGTCTATTCTGTTCTAAATAGTGTATGAATAGTAGGGAAAAAAATATTTAAAAATCACATTGATGTGGATTTAAGATAAATATTTTCTATAACACAAAGAATTTGATGTATATAGTTTTACTTATAAAGAATTCCTTTGTAATTGAAATTATTTACAAATTCATTACCAGTTAAATGAATCAATACTCTATTATGTAATATATTAAATCAGAGGTTTATTTCTAAATAATAAGACATAGGTTTATTAGACTTGTAAAATAACTGACAAACCTCACATTTAAAAATGATAAAAATCATTGTTTGATTATATGAATAAATTACTAATACTTGTCTATCAATATTTAGCAATTATTAACTTTGCTTTTCATAATAGGTGAGAAAATTTTTAAAAACTAGCATCAAGTCCTCAAGTAATGTTCAAGAAAAGATATAGGTAAATCTGTCTTACTTTATAAAAATTTAACATGTCACAGTCTTCTTTTAAAATTGGAGATGATTTTCAAAATGACATAAATAATAAAAGGAACAGAGTATACAATACAACTAAGGATTGCTTATTATGACTAACAAATAACCTTTTTATTGGCCTACCTGTTTCCTACTTCTTCCACCAATTTTAATGCTTCTAAAAATAAATGGGCTATATATTTAGTTAAGTAAATGTATAATTCGAATATCACAGTAAACTCAAGTACCAAAAAGTGTCCAAAATTAGAGAGGAGGCTGATATATCAGATCAAAGGTTTAAAATTGGTTATTTGGAAAAATAAAAAATAATATTAAAACAATGTCAAAATAGAGTTCTCTGGCTAATATTAAAAAATATATATTTAAATTTTTTGCTTCAACTATTTTATGGTGAAACATTCTACTTTCAGAAATATTTATAGATTCATTTGTCATTTTGGAAGATTTAGAAAGTTGTAAAATAAAGTATATAATTCAGAAACACAACATCTAATAATCAGTTAGAAGATGCATTAATTTTCTACTGCTGAAATAAATTAGCAAAATCACATAATGATTAAATTATCAGATGCACTATCTCAGTTCCTGTAAGTCAGAATCCCAACACAGAATGGTTTTCACAAAACTGAAAGAAAGGTAGTGGCCCTGCAGGACTCTTATCTAGAGGCTCAAAGAAGAAGGTTGGCAGGATTCAGTTCCTTGTGGTTGTGGGACTGAGGCTCCTAGGCCCCTCCATCTTTAAACCAGCAAAAGTGTATCAAATCTTCATGCTTTCAATGTCTGACTTCCCGTTCTAACAAATTTTCCTGTATCCATCCTGAGCAAGTTCTACACTTTAAGAGCATACACAATTATATTAGGCCTACCTTTATATAATCCAAAATAATACCTTTATCTTTTTTTTAATGTTTTTTTTTGAGAGAGAGATAGAGAGAAGAGAGGGAAGAGACAGAGAGAGAAACAGAGAGAGAAAGAGAATCTCAAGCAGGCTCCACATTGTCAGTGCAGAGTTGGCTCAGGGCTTGAACCCATGAACCATGAAATCACGACCCAAGCTGAAACCAAGAGTCAGATGTTTAACCGACTGAGCTACCTAGGCACCTTAATAGTATTCTTATCTTAAAGTCAAGTGATCAGTGAACTTAACTGTATCTGCAGAGTTCCTTTTGTGTATTACATAACACATTTATAGATATGATACCAGGTATTGAAGACCATGCAGGCAAAATTTTGCTGGCTATAGGTAAGATCCTTTAGAGTTAAATAATATAAGGATTATTCAGAATATGTGTGTGTGTGTGTGTGTGTGTGTATATATATATGTGTGTGTGTGTGTGTGTGTGTGTGTGTGTATACCCATATACACATACATAAATATATGTATACACATTATATATGAACATATACATATATACATTATGTGTATATGGGTATATATATACATATATACATATATATTTGAGTAAAATTTTTCAACATTCATATTACAATTATTAATTACAATTTGTGATATTTGCGTTGGAAAATTTTTAAATTGATTTGAACAAAATAAAGTATTTTTTTTTAATTTTAAACAATTTAAACAATATTTAAAATCTGCTATTGACATATTTTATTTCTAAATACTAGTCTACTAGTTGATAGAAATTTGATAAAGTATCCAGATTTCAGCAAAATTTTGTCAGAAAGTTTATGATAATATTTGTGGATACTAAGGTGCTGAACCTAACAATATAATGTAAGTAGGTACATATGTAACTGGTCAACTTAGAAAAATTTTGAAAATATAGGACAGTATCTTGTTTTCAATCTTGTTTTGCTTAATATTTTAACCTAAGACATGAAGACATTTGCATCATTGGAATGTTAAACACAGAAAAGAATACCGATCACCCTACATGATCAAAACCAAAAGAATAAAAGCTAGAATGATGAGTTGATTTTAAATAAATGTAATGTGGGGGTGCCTGGGTGGCTCAGTCAGTTAAGCATCTGACTCTTGATTTTGGCTTAGGTCATGATCTCATGGTTTGTGGGTCAAGCCCCAAGTTAGGCTCTGTGCACTGAATCAATGCTTGGGAATCTCTATCTCCCTCTCTCTCTGTCCCTCCCCTGCTTGTACTCTCTTTCTGTCTCAAAATAAATAAACATGAAAAAAATAAAGAAAAAAATCACATCTAAATAAATATAATGTGAGTAAATATCTGTCCTTGCACTTTGGTCCAAAATATTAACTATTAATTTTAAACTGAGAGGAACTTATCTAAACAAGTGCACATATGAAGATAATTTACAAGTGGTAGTTCACAATCAGTCAATACAAATGAATAATGCAATATGCTTCCGGTAAATCTAATGCAAGAAATACTTTATTAGTAGAAATATTGCATCTAAAAAGGAAATATGGAATTTTTCATTCTGCTTTGAATGTTGCCATAATTTATCTGGGTGTTAAAAAAGAAGTCTAAACAAAATGCAACAATAAAACCTTCAAAACATTCAAACTCAGAGGTCATTGTAGCTGTTTTTAAGCATTACTATGGCATTTTGCTATAAATAATTGATTAAACTTTCCCTGATAATAATAATGATAATAGTGGGGCGCCTGGGTGGCGCAGTCGGTTAAGCGTCCGACTTCAGCCAGGTCACGATCTCGCGGTCTGTGAGTTCGAGCCCCGCGTCAGGCTCTGGGCTGATGGCTCGGAGCCTGGAGCCTGTTTCCGATTCTGTGTCTCCCTCTCTCTCTGCCCCTCCCCCGTTCATGCTCTGTCTCTCTCTGTCCCAAAAATAAATAAAAAACGTTGAAAAAAAAATTTAAAATAATGATAATAGTAACAATAATAATACAGCTAGTAGTACACACTATCATTTTTGTTTTACGGCAGAAGACAATGGAGAAGAAAGAAGACTCAGAAAAATTAATTTTCTTATCAAAATAGAAGTTTCAGAGACTTTCTTGTTAATCATGAAGCAGTTACTGGGCAATAAGGTGACCTTAATTTTATTCATGTCAGCTCTGAAGATGATCAGGATGAGATCCAAACAGTACCGTGCACAGTAATGGTTCCTATTGATTCCAGAGTAGGGAAGAAATTCAAATTGCTAATTATAAGACTGTTGAAGCATTATTTGTATCTTAAAGATTAAGTCTTAACCACCCCAAGAATAATTTTCTTTGTGACGTGGGCTTATTTGTTTTTGTTTTGTTTTTGTTTTTGTTTTCAATCCAAGAAATGAAATAGCTAATGAAAAGGCTGACAGTATATGCTAGTGAAGTAACCTCACTTGACTGACAGCCTCTATGTCCATCTTGGGGTATAGAGAATTCGCTGCTTCCCTTCCCTACCACGATCACCTACTGTTCTGAAGGATTTCTAATCAGCTGTAATTACTCAGAATTTTGTGCATGTTTGAGAGTAGAAGGTCAGATAAGGGCTCAAGAATTGTATGTAAAAAATGGTAATTCCTTTTGTTTTCTTTTCTTTTTTAATTTTTTTTAACATTTATTTATTTTTGAGAGACAAAGAGAGAGAGACAGAGAGAGCATGAGTGGGGGAGGGACAGAGAGAGAAGGAGACAGAGAACCTGAAGCAGACTCCAGGCTTTCAGCTGTTAGCACAGAGCCTGACTCAGGGCTCAGACTCACAAACCCAGAGATCATGACCTGAGCTGACAGTTGGATGCTTAACTGACTGAGCCACCCAGGTGCCCCTCCTTTTGTTTTCTTTTTAAATGAAGTGCTGTTGATATACAATGTTACATTAGTTTCAATTGTAGGACACAGTGATTCAACAATTCTATACATTATACAATAAAAGAAAGAAATCTTACCATTTGTGACAACATGGATAGACCTAAAGGGTGTTATGCTAAGTGAAATAAAGCAGACAGAGATAGACAAAAAGTACATGATTTCACTTATATGTGGAATTTAGAAATGGTAAATCTTGATGAATAAGTGGAAGTTTATGCAAGGAACCAAAGCTGATTTAGTCAAGAAAATTATTAATCTGAGGGAAGTAAAGCCTTCTTTGATGTTACCAATGTGAAAGACTCTTGTGAAAAGGTCTGACTTTCAGGTTGGGATTAAGTTGGGAAGAACTGACATTTTAACAATCTTGATCCTTCCAATCCATTAGGATGGAATAGCTTTCCATTAATTCGGATCTGCTTTGATTTTTTTCATCAGTGTCATATGAAGAAAACCCCTATTTTTTATAATTTTCTGGATAAAAATTCCATAAATATTTTGTTAGATCTAATAGCTAAGTATTTAATTTTTCTGAGAGCAACTGTAAATAATGTTTAATTTCAAATTCTAATTATTCATTGCTACTGTACATGACAGCAATGGACTTGTCTATCTTGTTTTGCGTTTATAATCTTATTGTAGTAACTTTTTAGTTTGAGGAATTTTTTGTTGGTTTTTGGGGGGTTTCTGCATGAAGAATTTTATTTCTTCCTTCCTAATCTGAATACCTTTTATTTCCTTTTTTTTTTCTTATTGCACTATTGCAAATATAGTATGATGTTGAATAGCAGTGGTAAGAGAGGAAATCCTTGCCATTTTCCCCCTCTTAGTAAACCATCCAGTTTCACAATTAAATATGTTAGCTGTGTATTTTATCTTTTTTAAAATCAAAGTCAGAATATTTCGCTCTATTCTTAGCTTGCTGAGAGTTTTTACCTTGGATTGTTGTTGAATATTATGAAATAATTTTTTCATCTATTGATGTTATCACTTGACTTTCCTTTAGTTTGTTGATATGGCAGATTACACTGATTCTCAAGTATTGAACCATCTTTATATACCTGGAATAAATCCCACTGGTCATGGTGTATACAATTGATACATATTGGTGGATTTTATTTACTAATACTTAGTTGAGGATTTTATAGCTTGTTCATGAAAGATACTGATGTGTTATTTTCCTTTCTTGTAATATGTTTATCTAATTTTGGTATCAGGATAATCCTGCCCTCTTTGAAAGACTTACGAAGTTTTCCTCTGTTTCTATTTTCTGGAAGTGATTGTTAGAATTTGGTATCATTTCTTCCTTAAATACTTGGCAGAATTCAAGAGTAAAACCACGGTGGTCCCTAGAAGTTCTGCTTCACATGGTTATTAATTATTGATTTAATTTTTAATAGATATAGGTACATTAATAGTATCTATTTCTTCTTCTAGGAGTATTGCTAGTTTGTCTCCTTCAATAATTGATCCATTTCATCTAAATTATCAAATTTGTGGGCATAATATTGTTTGTAATACTCCTTTATTATCCTTTTAATGTTCTGTTACAACATTGGTGATCCTCTATTTCATTTATGATAGTGGTAATTTGTTCCTTTTCCCGTGTTTTCTTGGTTAGCTTGGCTGGAAGCTTATTAAATTTATTAATCATTTCAAAGAACCATATGTTGGTTTTGTTTCTTTTTTTCTTTTTTTTAATTTTCAATATCATTGCTTTTTCCTTAATTTTTATTAGTTCCTCCCTTCTACCAGCTTTAGGTTTATCTTTATTGTATTTCTATTGTCCCTTTAGGTAAAATATTTGTTTATTAGAACATTAACTTCCCACATCAATTTTAATTCTTTCAAATATTAATATTTCCTTAGGAAATTCTTAACTTATCTGCAAAAATTAATATAACGTTTTTGGTGAAACTGAAGGAATAAAAGTTGTCCCTAGAATGGACAACTTTTCTTGCTAATGCCTGTTGCGGGGTGAAGGGAATATCTTGCTCTTATAAAGGAAATGGAAATAAAGTTGAGCATGAGAATTACTTTAATATTATTATCAGTAACAAATGATCCCTAAATTCCATTCAGGGGAAATTTGTTAGTAGAAAAGCAGAACTTAACTTTTAAATTTTTTACAATTTTCTTCTTTTAAATTACAAGTTATGTATAATTATCTCCATTTTTAAAGTGAGAGAGCAATGTTAGGGGGCTTAGAAAAGTTTATAAAACACCATAGATTTAGTAAACTAGGATTAAATTCTAAGTATTTCTATAGTAAAGCATGTATTCTCAACCACTCTGTCTTATGATGGACATAACCTCCAAGCAGAATGTTTTAGCTCGTCATAAAATTATTACTGGAATTATTCAAGCATAAGATGTGCAACCAGTTGTCAGGGGTATTAAAGTGGAGAACATATTATCAAGTGTTCCATTTAACCACATAATATATGGTCACTTCTATTCCTGAGCAATCCTATGATATGAACATATGTATGCATATCCTAACAGAATCAGAGTTCATTTTCTACTATGTCTTTCATGTAATTTAAAGACCATAATGTAGACTGAATAATGGCCTCCTAAAGATATCCCCGTCCCAAACCCCAGAACCTGTGAATATGTTACCTTAATGGTGACATATTGCATGTGAGATCAAGTTAAGGATCTTGAGATGGAGAGATTATCCTGGATTGTCTGGGTAAATGCAACATAATTACAAACTTCCCTACAAAAGAGAAACAGGAGTATCAGAGGCAGAAGTTTTGCATAATAGGAAGGAAGGGCCGCAGGCCAATTCAGACAGTCTATACAAATGCTCCAAAGGGGAAGGAAACAGCTTATCCCCTGAGGCCTCCAGAAGGCATGCAGCTCTGTTGTCTCATTGGTTTCAGACTTCTGACCTCCAGAACTATAAGACAAAACGTTTGTGTCCTTCGTGCCACTAAATTCATGGTAAGTTTTTACATCAACAACAGTAACCTAATGTACAAATCCAGGTGGGAGACAACTTCCTGTGCCAAAATCTTGGGTGATGCATAGGATTAATACTATTTATAGACCAAATGTATACAGAATAAATGGTGAAATGCAGTGATGTGCATTATGAATTGAAGATGACTGAACTTTTCTTGATGCTAATTTTCTTACCCCTGCAACTACAGAAATTACTACCGTATCCACCAGGAGCTTAAAATCTTCTGGAGAAATGTGAAAGGCGGTGTAGAGTTGGGAAGAGAGAGAAAGAGAGATGAGAGAGAGACGCACAGACAGAAAGAGACAGAGACAGAGGGTCAGTGTTTTTTATTCTCAAGTAGTAAGCTGTTCCTATGAATAATTGCAGTATTTGACTCTTCCTCCTCCATCTTCAGCATTTTTATACAACCTTCCCACTCTATTAGAAACAGAAGGCCAAGACCTAATGGAGGTCTCAGAGTAAATGATGCATTCTCGCTTAATTCAAGTAATTGGTTACCATTGCTTAAATTGCAGATCTCTGAATTCTTACACTTTGCAATGTTAAATGAGCTTGAACAGCAGATGGCTAACTTTTTTTCTTAATACCAAGTAGTTTGAACTACAAAAACTGGTAAAAGGTAAATATAAAATCTGAATATAATGAAAAATAAGGTATCTTTACTAGCAGAACATTTTCAGATCAAGAGCACTCAAAAAACAAGGTGTTTGGGGTGCCTTAAAATATTAACTAAATGACTGGAAGAGTTAATTTTTTTATTTGATTTAATAGAAAAGCTTCCTGAATAATTCCATCCTCTCACTAACTTATCTACTCAGTAAACACTATAAACAAAATTACATACCAGTCAAAACTGTGTGACTGTTCTAGATACCACAGATATAAAGATAAAAAAGGACATCACCCTTACTTAAGTATCTTACATCTAGGACATCTGGGTGGCTAGTTGGTTGAGCATCAGACTCTTGACTTTGGCTCAGGTCATGATCTCACAGTTTGCAGGACTGAGCCCCACAATGGACTCCACAGTGACAGCATGGAGCCTGCTTGGCATTCTCTCCTTCCTGCTCTCTCTACCCCCCTCCCTTCTCTCTCTCTCTTTCTGTCTCTCTCTCAGAAATAAATAAGTAAACTTAAAAAAAGAGAAAAAGAATTTTACCACCAAGTGGGGACGACCAACAAAGTAAAACAGGACTAGTATAACTACAGAAGTGAACATTTAATTACTCTTTAATCTGACATTTGGGAGAAGGAAGAAAGTGGATCTCAGATAGAGATAACTGAATTTATAGTAAAGTTTTCTAACTTTACAACACCAATATTACCCTTACTTCATAAATAATAGTAGTGATACTATTAAGATATTACAATATGTGAAAACAAAACTATAATTTAGCTCTACACTAAATACCTGGTTTTGATACAATATGCAAAAAAGCTTAATCAATATAACATTTATGATTAAAAAGCCTTTAAACTTACACAATATTCCAATCACACCATTTGTACTTACTGAACAAATTCCACAATTCTCAATTTGCACGGCTGAGATTAGATGCAGGCTACTCTTGTAACATCTCATTGCTATAAAAAAAACAAAACAAAACCTAAGGTTTTCTCATCTGTCAGATTCTTCCAAACTTCACAAATTCTCATGGGGCTTTACTTTCTTATTTTGCTGAGGGTTCCAGAATAAGAGCTGCAGAAAATAGAGGGAAAAATAGAAAGCTCCATCCACTTGTGGGAGGGTAAGTGTGAGATACCACCCTCTCTTTTTTTGGTAATTAGAAGTTTTGTATGAAATAGGCACTTAGTTTGGTCATGAGGAAAATGGTGATAAGGAACAGGAATGTGGGATGGGGTCAAGGCCACGCCAGAGATCAGCTCATCGTTCCCAGTTCACAGAAACAGATGAGCCAATAGTAATAAGGCCTGGGAAAGTACCCCCTGGACATTTGAACTTATCAAGGGAAATGGACAGTTGAAGAAAATTCAGAAGAGTAAAGTTTAATAAGATAAGCAAGTATTATGGACAAAGCCTGCGATTTTTGTTATGGAAAGTTGTGTAAGACCTTACCTCTTCACACATTCTCAACCAAAAAGTATTTATGAAATAATTTCAAGCTGATACTTTCAAACATAGGAATAGTTACAACTACTTGAAATCAAACAATATCTCTGTTCATTTTAGTTTTTCGCCGGTTAACTAGACAGCTAGAGAAAACTTTTCCTAGTTAATCAAAATTATTCAAAAATTAATATTATATTAATCGTAACATTAGCTAATTAAAAAACATGGAAAGCCTTTGCATTTTGAAAGTACATTTGTATAAGATAAATATCAGCATTCTAAGAAACTATGTTACATTTTGTTATACAACACCTAAGTGAATATCAGTGGAGACCTCAATTGCATTAATAACATTTCATTTTTTTTTAACATATGTTAAACCTATTCTTCAGTTCCCGATATCCTGATTCCGGAAGTGTACCGCATTACGGACTGAGAAATGAGAGGAATGTCTGTGCTAACAGAGTGTTTCCCTTGCCCTTGTACTTTCCCCAGTCTGCTATCAGGATCATCAAATGATCGTATCCCTAAAACACACATAAGAACTAGTTTAGAGGTTTTCTGACATGAGTGAGTGTAGCCTGCATCTGTGAGCCTCCAAGTTTTGAAGAGTTTGATAATTAGTCACCTTCAACAGGAGTTAAGAATGCTGGCTTTAGAATAAACTCACTCAGGAAGTCATCTCACAGTTGTAAAGCACCCCCAAAAGAGACCATAGATCTAAAAACACAGAACCAGAACCAGCTAATTTTCTTCTGACAGTAGCTTTGACATTAGAGCCATCATGTAAATACATCTGGTGCTGACTTTGACATATGTTGAGTGTTCTTTGTAGGTCAACCAAAAACAAACAAAAACCCAACAGACAAAAAACCCCAAAGGATTATTTAACATTACAATGAATTTCATTAGTTTCCATTTAAAAATAATATTTGGGGGGCACCTGGGTGGCTCAGTCGGTTTAGCATCCGACTTTGGCTCAGGTCATGATCTCGCAGTTCATGAGTTTGAGCCCGAGCCCCGTGATGCACTCTTTGCTGACAGCTCAGAGCCTGAAGCCTTCTTTGGATCCTGTGTCTCCCTCTCTCTCTCTGCTCTTCCCCCACTCATTCTCTCTCTCTCTCTCTCTCTCTCTCTCTCTCTTTCAAAATTAAATTTAAAACAAAAATTAACAAAATTAAAAAAAATAATTTTTGTACATGAATATCACCTGCAACGATTCATTTTAATCTCATTTATCTTCTCTTCTTCCTTCTTGACTTAATGTGACAAAATTCTCATTGCACTGTCCCCAAGGAGTTGTATTTACAAAGAAAGCAATGTGAATCATGCCACTACACAGCTATGGAGCTCCACGGGCTTGGTCTCTTATTTAATATGTGCTCTTTGGACAGGGTGAAATTAAATACAATGGAAAAATGGGAGAAAGGAAGGAATTGGATAGCATTCTTTATTATCCACAATATAAATGATAACATACTTGAAATGTTCACATATTGATTGCATGAAACAGTTTAATCTTTTCAACAGCTTTAAGAGATAAATACTGTTATCATTCTACAAAGAGAATGAGGCACTGAATCTCAGAAAGGCTAAGTAATACCCAAGGTAGCACAGCTAGTTAGTAAAAGAAACAAAATCTTTATATGATTAATCCCAAACACCCTATGGTTCCTACCAAATGAAGCTGACCAATACATTTCTGTAAATTTAATTGACCCTGACCATGACCATGGATCTTCTTCCAAAAAAATTAGGTAATTTTCTTCTGACATATGCTTTGGAATTTTGCACAATCTCTACGTGTTTGTTCCACTTCCATGCATAATCCTCCAGAGAATAAAACCAAACATTTTTTATAAATTATTTTATTCAATTATTTACCATGTAAACAGCTGCCATTTTGTTAAACTAGAATAAAAATGAAGATTAATGGTTTGGTTCTGTTTCGTTTTAGCAAATAGAGGCATTGTTGCTGGTGTTCTCTAATCATTACTAAACTTCAGTTTTGGCTTGTTACAACAAAGGCTATTTTATTCTTCTAATTCAATTGGCATTATTCCTGATTAAAACCATTTTAATAAGTTATACTAAGCACTTGAAGTATTGTCTCGAGTGTAAATTATTCTTTTCTATGTAAAGCCATTAATTACTGAGGTTTTTCAGTATGTTATTCAACATAAACACTATTTTCAATAAATTTAACTTAACCCTCTTAATTAAAAATTAAATGGTTATTTTCAGTGGACTACTGCTACCAAGGAGATTAAAATTTCCTGAAATATTGCCATAACCTCATACTACTGAACCACCACCTTCACAGTGCGTCTAATGTGCCCACTTGGCTCCTCCGTTGTGAGGATCAAGGGGCCACACTTTCCAGTAATTTTCTCCTCATGCTACTGACTTTTGTACTTTATCCATGCCAGTTAAAACTCTATCTCACTTTGAAATTCACCCTGTCAGCTTCTGTACATTAAAACTTAAAGAAAGTCAGAAACTGATATCATTTTGGTGTTCCTTGTCATCCCACCGTATGTTCAGTGTTTCTTTGATTTTCTTCCCCAAGCCTCAAACACCTCAATGCTTCCAGATCCTTTACTGTCAACAGAGGTCTTCATCTAATGCTATTCCGAGGACAATTTGCCTACCATGTGAAAACAACTGAACTTACAACATTCCTACTCACTTTGACTTTGTTATGAACAAAACAGAAATCTATGAAAAGAAAAAGTTCTGTATTCTGTTCCTAAACCCTTTTCTTAAAGGGATGCTGTTCGGTGTGCCAAATATAACGTGTATAACTGCAATTTTGATTCTTTTACCCTGACCCAGAGATGTGGTTCAGTGATCTTCCTCATTTCTTGCATTATTACTTTATTAATTGCTCTTCTTTGCTTTAAAAAAAACATTCTTTTTTTAAGCATATTTATTTTTAAGGCATCTCTATCCCCACTGTGGTGTTCAAACTCGTGACCCCAAGATCAAGAGTTGCATGCTCTTCCAAATGAGCCAACGAGGTGCCCCTGAGAAAATGTTCTTGCATGTAGTAACTGAGAACATCTATTCAAAGATTCAGTGTTTTGCTTCAGTAAACCACCTCTCTGTCAGTGGCCATTTGACCTCTTCTACCTCACTCCCGGATTTTACCACCTCTGATAGAATCACAGACCCAGGATCAGAAATGGCCAGGCTTCCTAAAGTCCAGTCTGGAAACTTTACCAAAAGGCAACAAGTTTGGTGTTTTTTAAAAATTTCTGCTAGAGAACGGACTTTCTAATAAAGCACCGGGTTTCTTTCAGTATATCCCTAAGGACTGTTCTCCTTTTACTATAAGGATTTACATACATTATCTTATGATATATCCCCATTTGTTGAAGTGCTATAGCAGTAGGGAATAACTCAACTGTGTTCTGAGTTGCCTCACATTCTTTCTTCTAAAACCTAACGACAGATAAACTTCTGTGTTTCTATTTCTTGTCTTCCCATATAATCTCCTGTAGTGAATCCACCCACCCATTCTTAAGATAGTCTGATATTTCTCCAGAGCTTCATATCACATTGGTAACTTCTTAATCACATTCCCATATGAATATTCCACCAGCCCACCAACTCATAAGAGTGAAAAACAGAACTCATCATTAACCCTCTTCACCTCAAATTCCAATCCTAACCCTTTAAATTTCTTTTTGGTATATGAGTAGTCATTTGTTTTCCTTTTCTCTTACATTTTATTTTCAATCAGCTTAGAAGTGTTGATGATTCTCTAATCTACTAATTTCTTTTTTAGTCACATGAGGGCAAGAAAGAGTGAAGTGGTCCCCACCAGCTGGGAGCTGACCCAGCACTGTCAACTGGTCTTTGTGTTGCTAGGAGCCAGCCCCGCCCTCCCAGATAGGCCATGGTTTGCTCCTGCTGAGCCTAGTAATTTTATAGAGCAGGAGTAATTGTGACTGTCACGGAACAAAACAGAAACGAGTCCACTCCATCATCATGTCTATACTCTGAGAAACAAGAACATAAACATTGTGCAAACCACAAAAATGACTACGCACTCTCATTCCCTCTCCCCCCATTTCCTAGCTCATAGGAGAGACTTCTTCTTTCCTAATTGCTTCGTTCCTCCACCTTCTAGATAGGAATTATTAGAATACTGTTATAAGTTGAATTATGGCCCGAAAGATATGTTGAAGTCCTCTCCTCTGGTTGCTTAGAAAGTGATTTTAGCTGCAAATAGTGTCATCACAGGCATAATTAGTTCATAAAAGATGAAGTCACCCTGGAAAAGGCTGGGCTCTTAATCCAACATGACTGATATCTTTGTTGAAAGAGAGAAGTGCTGTGTTAGGACTACGTGGTGGCAGAGGAGGAGACTGGAGTGACAGGGAGTGCCAAGGATTGAAAGTCACCACCAGAAGCTAAAGGCCTTGTTGACAGCTTGGTTTTCAACTTCTGGCCTCCAGAACCAGGAAAGAATATACTTATGTTGTTTTGAAGCCCCCAGTTTGTTTCACTTTGTTCCAGTAGCTCTAGGAAACTAATACAGAGAGAGATCCTAGAATTACCCTGGCCCCTGACAACACTGAATCCATACTTGAACACTTCCCCCAATCACATTACATAAGGCCAAATCCTATAGCCTTTCTTAATATTCTCTTAGTGAAATGCTGCATGACTCCACACTGACTAAATACATTCCCCCTGCTGCAAGAAAGTCAATAAACCTAACTTTGTTCAGGTACCTGATGGTCTCTAACTGAAGGGCAGGGAAATCTCCCTCCTCATTCGTATTTTTTACTATACAAAGTTGTAACAGGCTTCTCACTATCGTTTTGTCTTAAGTTTTGACTATATTAATTTCTGTTCTACTACTTAATATACCACTTAATCTTTCTAAGTATATTCTGAGAGGTTTTAGTGATGTCCAATGACCTATGACTCATGGATTAGTGTAATCTCTTCTAATTAGTGTTGGCCTGTGACCTGCTTGAATCAACAGGTTATGGTAGAAGTCATGCCCTGTTAGTTCCCAGGTTAAGATTTAGGAAGGTTTGACATCTTCCAATTTTGCACACTGAGGGAAATCAGCTACCAGGTATGAAGTCTGAATTCTCTGAAGTCTTCATTTTATGGGCAAGGAGTTTAAATGAAGGCTCACACTCCATGCTACTAAGCATTTAAAAATTATTAATCAAGCTAAAAAAATCATTAAAAAATGTCTGCCCTTCCTCATGTAGACATACAGCTTATTCATGACTTGGTAGGCCAGTTTTGAATATTCAAATGCTCAGAATCCTTGGGTTTCTGTGCTGGGATGGAATGATTGGGGACAGTAAGGCCTAGGCTGCTGGTCCCCTATTCCTCTGGCTCCATGCACTTGGTCATCTCTTGTCTTCTTTTCCAGTCTGTTCTGCACTACAAAGGGCCTTACACATATATCCACAGCCCAGCCCTATCCCTACAAGAGTTGCCTTTGAGCCAATGACTCCCAACATAGCAGGCCTTCAGGAGGGCAGAAGCAAGGGTATGTCCTATGCAGGCCTTGAATTAGGCTCAGGATGATTTAACTGGGAAATTCAATGCTCCAGTTAGCTCTGCTTGCTTGGGGCTGCAGGAAGAGGGGCAGGATCTGAACTGAGGTTTGCTTTGGCCAGAAGTGCCTCATCATATGGGGTAGTGTAAGACTGGAAGAAGACAAGAGCATGACTTCATAAACTGTAGGCCACACAGCAAGATTCTCATACTGGGTCTACAGTTAGTACTGAGTACTGCTTTCAAACCTTATGAATTGTGCCTCATATCATACCATGATAGAAACCATTATTTTAGTGATTATGAATGAAATTTCTTCTGTATAACAGAATATAAGACTAATGCTAGATCTATTTTTTTTAATTTTTTTTAATGTTTGTATTTATTTTTGAGAGAGAGAGAGACAGAGCATGAGCAGGGGAGGGGCAGAGAGAGAGGGAGACACAGAATCTGAAGCAGGCTCCAGGCTCTGAGCTGTCAGCACAGGGCCTGATGTGGGGCTCGAACTCACGGACTGTGAGATCATGACCTGAGCTGAAGTCAGACACCCAACCGACTGAGCCACCCAGGCGCCCTTAATCCTAGATCTAAATGCGGTAAGTGACACTTACCACATTTTTAATATGCCCTATTTATAGTCTCTATGCCAGCACACAGACTTACCTTTACAGCCCATATGTCTAATCGCTTCTCAGCCTTTTGGCTAAGATCAAGTGTATAGCCCATATGTCTTCAGGATAAGAGGATGCATGTTTTAAAGCTGAATCAGAGAAAAAATATGTAAAATAATTTACATTTAAATAAAGAAAAAATATCAATCTTATGTATTGTAAAGCACCTTAATTTCTCAGTGAGTTACTAAAGTACCCTATAATATTTTCATTTGAAATAATTTTCTTGATTAGATACCCCCACTATTTCTTATAATTTTAACATTTCAATAATAGTCAAAAGTTAGTGTGCATTCAGAGAATGGATTTGAGGTATTTTTAAGTCATTTGCAATATTAACAATATAAAAGACTATATGTTAAAAGTATTAACAATGTCTTTGAGCAATGCAAAAAAATGATACTGTGTCAGGTTATTTTTCAAGATACATACATTCAGTAAGAGACTGCTTAAAGCATAGGATCCATAATCACATCTTTATTCATATGTTACCATATTAGAAATCTTACCTCAAAATTATATGTTGCCAAGCATGGTAAACAGCATGTCACTTGTGGTTCTGCAAGGCATCCTTACTTTTGGGGGTCAGTTTGCATCCAGGAGTTATGGAGAGAATTCGCACTAAAAACTACTTTCAGCTCTAATTTCATATACTAATTTAAATAGCATGCCCATTAGCTGTAAGGAGATAGCTAGAGATACTAGAAACTTGTTTAAAGTGTGTATTTTCATTAGCTTCACACTTTGAAAGTTTTTCCTATGTTTTAATTCAATGTTTGTATGTACACTTTCAATATGCCCTCATCGTCATTTCCTTCACAGATACGTGAAGAAAATCATCAGTTGCTGGGGAGAAGTTAAATTCAGAGACTGACATATTGGCCTTTTGGTCGTATTAAAAAATCCTAATCATTACATTTGGCTGTGATTCCTACCCTACTCAAGCTATAGAACATGTAGGGGTGGGGCGCCTGGGTGGCTCAGTCAGTTAAGCCTCCAACTTTGGCTCAGGTCATGATCTCACCTTTCGTAGGTTCGGGCCCCACATCGGGCTCTGTGCTGACAGCTCAGAGCCTGGAGCCTGCCTCAGATTCTGTCTCCCTCTCTATCTGCCTCTCCCCCGCTTGTGCTCTGTCTCTCAAAAATGAGTAAATGTAAAAAAAAAAAAAAAAAAAAAAGAACATGGAGGGGTAAACACTGGCTGGAAGAAGCTAGAATAATACTAATGTATTGTTATTTTTTTTTTATATCATGAGAAAATGTTTGTAGTTTTATCCCCTAATTCAGACATTCTTGAAAACACATGTTCCATTAACCATGAGAGCATTCCAAATTTGAAAAAAAAAAAAATTGTGATGCATCTATTTCTTCAAACAGATATCAAAGAAGGTATAAGTGGTCATGATATTTTAACTAGTGATTTTCACTATTCTCTTTAACACTGACTATGAAATCAAAGGAATATTTTTGACTGACAATTATTTTTTTGAGAAGTGCAGTTTGGGGGTTGATATTCAGATGCAAAATCTTTTACATTTAGATTAAGATTCACCACACATAGTGGTAGGTGTCAACACTGACCAAGAATTATTAGGAATTAAAGAAAACATCCCTGTCCCTGTAGCATACATCCTCATTGATGAACTGGACAAAAAGTCATTCCGTACTTTTCCTTCCCGTGTTAAAACACATTTGCAAAAGATGGAGTATTCTCTCCATACTATTGTGTTTGTCCCATTGGAAGCTAAAATACCAGATAGCCCAAACTCTTGATAGTAAGTGCTCTTGTACACTATATGTCACTGCTTTGAATAGTCAAGCAGTAAATTGGTAAGGCTATTTTCCAGAACCTCAATTTTCCCCTGAATATATTACGTGTTATTAACTTTGTAGGAGGCTTAGAAGCTTCTTAGCAATTACCTTAATCTTATATTTCAAATTTGTGAAATGTACGTGAGAATAATTGTTTCATTCCTTCTTTCTCTGGGACCAACAGATGACCTGCAGACTAACTGATGGTGTCTGCAGGATCACATTTTTCAAAACATTGCCTTGACCTGAAGGAGTAAACATGAAATGGTAATAATTGTAGTACGGTGGAGTGTGGGTGTGCTGTGTATTTTATATACTTTTCTGGAGGACTTAAATATAAAATATACGTGTAAAACTATACTTTTATATTTCGTGTATTTGCATTTAATATTAAACAAAAACAGTAATTTTTATAAAATAATGAAATATAGACCCTCCGACCATATACATTTTAGTCTCACTTATTGTCAAAGTATAAATTCAGTATAAATTCAATACAGTATAAATTCAATAAATACAGTATAAATTCAAATCCAAATATCTAGAAGGCTTGCTGGTTTGCTAAGGCACACGTGAAAGGATCTACAGCATTAAAGAAATAATCTTTTAAATATGCCTCATAATATATGGGAAAAGGCATTATAGTTTCCTTATACTAAAGAGTCATTCTAAGTCAGTGTTTACCAAAATTCTCAGATAATAAGAAAAGGTATAAAATACGCATCATGTGTCTTAGATTGGTGTCCAGGAATTGGACTTATAACTACTCCCCCACTTGATTTCTGACAGGCAGCATAGTGTTAGGGTTAAGATCATGAATTCCATCTAATGGTTTGATAATCAGTCACTTCTTTGAACTTAGGTACAATTTACCTTCCTACACCTGATTCTCCTCAATTGAAAAATTGAGATATTGATAGTGTGGATACAAAATGAACTCATATATGAGAGTCCTCAAAGAATGACGGGCTCACAATAATTGCTCTAAAAGCAACAGGTTTTACGACTGTCACTGTAAATCAATCATTTGAAAAACAGACATAGATAATGTGTTTTATGAAGAGTTGAGAAAATATAAAATGAAGTTTTCTCATTCCTTTTTTCCAAAACTCCTCTGATTGGACTGCACAGAGCTTTGTGGTGACACATGTATCCATCCAATCACCCTCTCATTCACTGAGCCGTGAATGAGATTCACACACTCCATGCTCTCGTGGAGTTTATACCTGAGTGTATCTCTACTGCAAATCAGTTAAAGTTTTTTTTTTTCTTATTGTATGTTGCTTATTATAAAAAGAGGGTTTTTCCCCTAAAAAGCAGAAATATATTTAAATTATTTATGAAATGTCTATAATACTCAAAATAGTTTAGAAAATAGACTTTCTCAGAGATGAGAAGGATCTTTTACAATCATACTGACATTGCAGAGACATTAGAAAAAAAATATTTTTTAAAAATGTACTGGGTCAAGGACTGATGCAACGACTCTGAAACAATTGAGACTAGATAATATATCTGGATTTTTAAACAGATTATAACAGAAACAGAAGTGAAGTCTACCCTGAAATACCGAACATTGGATAATTGTAAATTGGCTTTGGAAATAAAAGAGTACCTATGTACTATCCAAATGTCACACCCAGTGACATTTGACATGCTATCCATAAATATATAAGTGGAAATACGTACAGTGTGTCTTACACGGTGGCTACAACGTATTGACAGACCTTCTTAATTTTACTCCTGAGATGTGCCTTTCTACGTAAGGACGAAGCAAATTACAGTACATTCCTGGTGTGCGTGTAGGTCATCTCCAATGAAGATGATTATGTCGGCTCACTGAATCAGAGGCTAGAAGCGATAATTATGAGAACAGCATTCTTCCTGATTATGTGCAGTGTAGATATCAAGCCCAAAGTGGTGAAAAATACACATGCTTTATCAAGACTCACACTATAGAGGAACTTAAGATTCTAAGAATAGTGATGCTCATCAAAGCCTATGAAAGAACAGAGTGATATTTAAGGAGGGCAGTTATATTAAAATTGAACTGCCTAAGTGCAGAGCATGAAAACTAGACAAAAGGAAGCCAAAAATCTAAAACTGTCCTCAAACATATAAGCAAGGTGATTGTAACTAGAATTTGTCCTTACTGATGGTTCCATAGAAAATGGTCTAATTTTGACCAAACTGATTCGGGGTTGACTTTTTATAGCTGGCCTTGTTATATCCTGACGCACAATATAATATTTGGTACTATCAGAGAATATGTACAATATGGTTTTGAAACTCTCCCTGATATTGGAATAGATGAAACAACTTGATAAACATTCAGTTCAGGAATTCTCCCACTGCATTGCTTTTTGTTGCTGTTATAGAAAAGTAAAGTGGATGAAATGAACACACTATATATTCATGTGGGAACAAGTTAAGACCTGTGAGACATTTTACAATATACAACCATCACGTAGGTTTCCTCTTCACAAGACTGAATAGTGTTATGATAATTTCTTTGATACTTATGAGAAAATATGAAATCAGAAGCTGAGCACTTCATCTACGATCTCTCAGGTATTGAGCGGTGGAAGAAGTTGGGAGAACATTTGGGGGTGCCTTTTACAGGCCAGTTCTTGTGTCTGGTTCTTTTACCCCTTTTAACTTTTCCTGTCCTGTGAGAAATTTGAAAAATGTAGAAACAGGTCAGAAAAAAACATACTTAATCTGCATTCCAGAGTTCACTGTATTTAATCAGGCTGACTCACACTAACTAAACTCACAAGAAATGAAAATATATGCTGTCAGATAAATTAATATACTTACGAATTCAGTGAGCAATATACCTTCCACGCAAACCGATACTGCTTGTGTGGCCAAAATGCCAATTTGGCAAACCAAATCACAGAAGTTTTTGTTGTAAGCATGCAAATCACAATAAAGAAAGTGATTTTGCATTATTCAAAAATTGGACAGTATCAGGCTCTGATTACTTTATTTACAGATTTCCGTTGAAAGATGTCTTCCAGGGGCGCCTGGGTGGCTCAGTTGGTTAAGCGTCCAACTTCGGCTCAGGTCATGATCTCATGGTTTGTGAGTTCGAGCCCCATGTTGGGCTCTGTGCTGTCAGCTCAGAGCCTGGAACTTGCTTCAGATTCTGTGTCTCCCTCTCTCTCTGCCCCTATAGATAGTGCTGCTATAAACAAAAATAAGTATGATCTTATTTTTCATAATTTATTATTATCTATTAATTATTACTTAGGTTCATTTTCTATTAATTATTACTTATGTTCATTATTATCCATTGCACAGTTTAAATTTTACAGGGTGCATAAAGTAGGACTAGTTTCAGTTTTACATAAGCGAATGGGAAAATTCAAAATAACAGAGATATAAACATCATATCATTTTCTGGAGATAGTCCATGGAAATTACAGTAGTCCAAGGCAGGCCCAGGTTCTTTGGGGACATAAGGAAACAATCTATTCCTGTTTTGTCATCTTTGGTAATGGTTTCTGTCATCACTATTACCTCCTGGTCTAAGATGACTAGCAGAGAACTATCCAGAGCAGTACTTTCAAAACTACATAGTGTACATTAATGTGTTTTCTGCATAGAAAAGGTGGTCTGATTTTATTCACCTCAACTTGTACCAGTAAGGGCATGGAGCCCCAGCAGATGTTTGTGGAATCCAGAGAGTTTGTCAGGAGACCTGAAATTGACTTCCCTCCCTTCCACTTACTGGCTATGATATACTACTCCCATAGCCTCAAAACTTCAGTTTCCTTTTATTTATTATGGATATAATCTACCTGTTGAATGAGGAATACTGAGACAGAAAGTGTAACTGATTTTAGAAGTATATGGTGCAAAACAAGTCAACTGAATACATTTTTAAGCCATGCATTATGTGTAAAAAAAAAAAAAAAAAGGTTGTGCTATTTTTCCAAATCTAAATTAATCTTTACTCAGAGCCCATTCCATCTGAGGAAGAAAGACACAATGTTCGTAAACTCAGGATATATTTAGTCAGTTTCACTACTGAAACAAGTCACTTTAGAATGTTCCCATCTCATAGAAACAAGCGAAGGTCCTCATACATTATGGATCTGTTCATGTTGATCAGTATTTGTCCATACTGTTTCTTCAGGCCTCCAAGCTTTGTGGGATATTCTATTGCTCTCCAACTTTGGAACTACCACTGCTAAAGACTCACCTCTAAAATTATTCCCACATACAATCTGTGCCCCCTCATCCATTTCATCTTTTTCAAAATCCATCAGCTGTGTGATCTTCATATAGTCTGGACAAGTTGGAAAACTTATTCTAACTGATCACATATATCAATAAATTATTTGGATCAGGATGTTGGATTGCACTTATAACTCAAAAAGATGTATCCTTCAAAGCTCTTGTCTATACCGTTAGCTTCCAAAGTATTTTTTTAATTATGTGTGTACTCTGTATTTTATTTGATTTCTTAACACAAAAGATGTGTTCTAGAATTACAAGGAAATAAATTTTTCTGAGAAACAATAAATTGGGGGTGAGGGGCAGAATTTCTGCCTAGTTACATTTCTATGGCAACTCATTACATCCATTAAGGTCTCACTTTTTCATAACTCACAAAAATAGTCAGCCCCAGTGAGCAGGAAGATGAAGAATCAGAAACTCTGTGCATACTAACACGTAGATATTATGTAGTATGAAGTTATGTAAACATCGTGTTGCCAATTAAGAAAATGGAGAATTTTCATGAAATTGGCATAAATACAAGTAGAAATTATGGGTTAACCATAAATTTTGGTGAAAACTGATATTTTAAAAGCCTTTAAGTTCAACTTACATTTTTCATCCTGTAATTCAAGTGTGAATGATCCAAAAACACCTTAGTTCTATAATAGCCCTGTTATTTATCACCACAAAAATAGCTGACATTGTCCAGTTAGTCCAAATGTTAGGACAGAAAAAGAGTAATGGATAAAATTAATGGAATTGTTTTCATCCTTAATACTTATACCCAGTGGAATCAATTTTCTCATGCCATGTTATGGTCTGTGATATATGAGCAACTCAGAGAAAGCAAGTAAGAGTAAAGATATATTTTCTCTGTTCCCCATTCAACTCAAAAAATGAAAAGTTTTTTTTTCTAAGAAGGCAACATTCCCAGTCTCCAAAATCTATCAGATCTTTAAAGATCTGATCAATCTAGCTTTTCCCACTGTCTATCCTATTTCGAAAAATAATTAAGGCACAGAATTAGCAATATGTAGCTCACATAGGTATGAACTAATACTGTCATTGTAATGAGTTATTATTAAAGTCACACAAGGTTGGCCAGCCAGCAGTACTTTCCTTTTCTTACAAACTTTCTTTAATCCACTAATAAAAACATGAATATATACATTAATATTTGAAGATACCTTCTCGCCAAATTTATTTATCTAAAAAAATTTTTTTAACATTTATTTATTTTTCAGAAACAGAGACAGCAGGGGAGAGACCAAGCATGAGCAGGGGAGGGGCAGAGAGAGAGGGAGACACAGAATCAGAAGCAGGCTCCAGGCTCTGAGCTGTCAGCACAGAGCCTGATGCAGGGTTTGAACTCACGAACCGTGAGATCATGACCTGAGCCGAAGTCAGACGCTTAACAGACTGAGCCACCCAGCTGTCCCATCACCAAATGCATTAATAGCAAGCAAACATAAGACATTTCTTATGCAAGATCTAGAAGTTATTTCCAAAAATAAATTTATTACAGTTACAAGTATTAGGTCCGCATTATTGCATTTCTGCAACCAACATGAGATTATGTGTAATATGGTATGCTTACATTTTTAAGAGGGTGTCTTGAATTCTCAAACAAACCTGGGACTCGGACAGTGGTGAAATAAATTTATTGGTCCAAGAACTATACTTTACAAATGAGAAAATAAAGATCTAGCGAGATGAAGCAGATTCATAGATCAGACCTGAGAAAGACAAGTCACCTTATTATTTCACTCCTATGTGGAATCTTAAAAACAAAGCAAATTAACAAACAAACAAGGAAAGAGCAGAACCAGACCTATAAACAAACACAGCAAACGAACTGATGATTGTCAGACGGAAGGGGTAAAAGGATGGGCGAAAGGGGGTGGGAGGCACAGGCCTTCAGTTATGTTAACAATAAGTCACAAAAATAAGACCAGCATTGGGAATATGTCAATGATATTTTAATAGTGTTGTCTGGTGTCAGAGGGTAGCTACACTTGTGAGCAAAACATAATGAATAAAGAAACTGAATCACTATGTCACACAACTGAAAATAATGTTAACATGATGTGTCAGCTATACTCAAATGAAAAAATTTTTAAAAAAGTAAAAACAAAAAAACAAGTCCCCCCAAAACAAACAACAACAACAACAACAACAACACAAAAAACCACGAAAATCTCTTTTAGAAAGCCAAAGGGGGGAAAAAAACTTTACATTTTCCAATAAAAAATCATTTTAATTTAGTAGGATTAGGTAAATTTAAATTAATTAGCCCAGTATGAAAATTACCTAAAAACACATTATTTACTGCAACATAATTTGACCATTAATGATTCAAATAATAATGGTTGTATTTAGGAATTCTTACTGTATATAGGGTGTTATTAATTAATGGCTTTCTGATGAATCCTGCAAAAACACTCTATGTTCATTATTTTCCTTAATTAGTATCTCAAGCATATGTTGGTGTTCTGGAATGGAGATCTGCTGTATTAGGCTAACATCTGCAAATACTGGCCTAAATGGAATGCTGCCTGGGATACCTGTGGAGTCTGAACACTGTTTCCTGATGCCTTATAAAAGCAGTAGGTATGTATTTGTCTAAGCTGATAGACAGCGGTGAGAAGCCTGAAGGTGAAGATCCTGTCATTCACATTTACTGAAGAGCAGAAGGACTAATGGTGAGGACAATAACTACCAGGGTAGAAGGGGATCCAATTTCCACTCTTCTTTGCATTTATGTACTTGGGTACGTATATATGTATCACCTAACTTTTTCAAACAGTATTTATATATAGCCATTTTTCCTGTAGGATCAGAGCTTTGATCAATGTACGAGAGAATGACCAATAATGCTATGGAAAATAAACAAAAACATAATGAGCTTCACTGGAAAAGGAAGACACCTGTTAAACATTGTAAGAAGATACTCAGAATAAAATCTAGAATATGAAAAAATGACACTATTTTACCTATAATTAAAAAAATCTTATTAGCATTGGCAGGAGAGAATAATAAGTAATATTTAAGTGAAACTGCCCATGGAAATGGCATGGTATTGACATTATTTTTCACACGTACATTAAAATATTCTTAAAAAAAAATGTGGTCTACTGAAAAAAAAAATGAACCTGACTTTCCACTTTCCTTTCTTCCACAATATTTTGGATATGTTTTTGCAACATTTCACATCAAGAGGTGGATTCATCTTCCCACACTGAGTCTAGATATAAGGAAAACTTGCTTGCTTCTGTTCTCTATGACTCCTACACGTGCTTTGAGAATCAGCTTAAGATAACTTTCTGAAGGATGGAGACCATTAGAAACAAACCAAGGCAGCCTACTTGCCCAAGCTGAACCTCAAACACGGGAGAGAGATCAATCAGCCCGTATCAGTAGGTGCTAAAGAATGAATGTTTACGCCGCATCTAAAATCCTTATGTTGAAATCCTAACCTCCAATATGATGGTACTGGAAGGTGGGTACTTTGGGATATTATTAGATCAAGAGGGTTCAGCCCACATGAATAGTATTTGTGCCCTTATTAACGAGACCATCGAGAGATTCCTTGCCTCTTCTGCCACATGAGGTCATAGTGAGAAGATGACCAACGGTGAACCTGCAAGCAAGCCTTCACCAGACAGGGAATCTCCTAGTGTCATGACCTTGGAGTCCCCAGCCTCCATAACTGTGAGAAATAAATTTCTGTTGCTTATAAACCATATAGTTTATGGTATTTTTGTTACAGCAGCCCAAACAGATTAAACCTGTAAGTCGTTTTAGCTATTCTAGAACTGCCCATAGACATGACACTGAGTCCAGCTGTGAGCCCAAGAATTTGGGAGCAAGTAGTTACACCATATTGCTGTGGCTCTATGTAACTAAAATAGAATCATAGGTTGACTATAACTATACCGTCTCTGAGGAGCCTTTAGGCTTATTGTATACATTCTTTCCCTAGACATACATACAATCAGCATGATACTGAATATGAAAAACTCTTCAAAATGAATCACTTTATTCAACAAATAAGTTATAAGTAAAAGGAACACAATTGTGAGGTAGAACCTACAACCTTACAGATCTAAGGCACATTTCAACAAAATGCAGTATGTGACTGTGTTTGGATCCTAATTTTAACAATCAAATATTAAATGAAAGCATTCATGACTTAAGTAGGGAGATTTAAAACTGAAAACTACTGGGACACCTGGGTGGTTCAGTCAGTTGAGTGTTCGGCTTCGGCTCAGGTCATGATCTCATGGTTTGTGAGTTCGAGCCCGTGTGGGGCTCTGTGCTGACAGCTCAGAGCCTGGAGCCTGCTTTGAATTCTGTGTCTCCCTCTCTCTCTGCTCCTCCCCTGCTCATGCTCTGTCTCTCTCTCTCCTTCAAAAATAAATAAAAACACTAAAATAAATAAATAAATAAATAAATAAAACTGAAAACTACTGATAATGGTTTAGTATATTAATGGTATAATAATGTGATTGTGATTATGTTTTTTTAAAAAATAATCCTAATCTTGGGGCACCTGGGTGGCTTAGTCAGTTGAGTGTCTGACTTCAGCTGAGGTCATGATCTCACCGCTTGTGGATTTGAGCCCCACGTTGGGCTTTGCGCTGACAGCATGGAACCTGCTTTGGCTTCTCTGTCTCCTTCTCTCTCTGTCCCTTCCCCACTCGCTCTCTCTCAAAAATAAACCAACATAAAAAACATGTTTAAATAATACTCATCTTTATGAGATGCATACTGAAATATTTTCGAGGATTTGCTGGTATCTTTGGAATTTTCTCAAAATAATCCAGTGTGGTATTGGTCGTGAAGTGGGTTGTATGAAACACCAATGCTTCTCAAGCTGTAAAGCTTAAAAATCATTTGGGAATCTTGTTAAAAGGTAGATTTGGATCCAGTCCTTTTGTAGTGGTACAGTGAGAGTCCACATGTCTAACAAGCTGCTAGATAATGGCAATGCAACCAGCCCCCACACACTTTGAGCAACAAGGTTACAGATGAAATGCGGGGCGTGAATTAGTAACTGTATACCTGAGTAGTGGATATAGGAGGCTTCATAGAACCACTCTCCCTACATTTATATATTTTTAAATTTTTCATAATACAGTTGAAACTGTTTAAAATAATATTTCTAATTTAACTAAACAGATAATATCTTATTGCCACTGGAATAACGGGGTCCTAAGTTGTGTTTTTCTCACTGACTTTAGGTACAATAACTATTCCAAGAAATGAACCACTGAGACACAGAAGAATTCATGAAGGCTTTGTAAAGGTGGTGTTATTTTCACTTTGGTCTTGGTGAGTAGGTAAGAGTCGGATTCGTAGGCTGACGGAATTAAAGGGTGCAGCCTTTCAGGAGATAGGAACTGCTTTAGTAAATGCATAAAAACAAGAATGAACGTGCGATGATTATACAGAAGATGCATAGCTTGCATACTAATTGAAAGATATTTACTAATGTGCTAGGTTGCCATGGAAGTTAAGAATTCAAGATATATATTGTTGCTTTCATTGTGGGGCATAGTGATCAATTGGGAAAGAAAACAAACCAGGACCATAATTTAATTAACCGCAAGATGGCGCCAAAGCCCCTCCTGACCATTTCACGGCTTGAATTTTCTCCCCCCCTGGATGAAATCTGGAGTAGAATCAGAGCATAAAATAGAAACTCTGTGTTTTAAGCAAGTAGTTAAAATAATTAAAATTTGAACCTAGCTATTACCAAGAATGATTTAATCATGAGGGAACTCATGCATTTTAATCACAGATATTAAATGCATTTATTAGTTCACATTAAATGATAGAAGAAGTACATATTCATATTGGATAAGTTTATTCTTCGTTAAATATCTTGGGCAAACTGCAGATAAAGTTTTATTGGCAGCACTAATAATAATACCTCTAAGACGAATTCTGCCTGTTTATTTATTATACCCATTATTGGAAATGGTTTTTGAATACCCTTTCAAAACTGATGAGTCAGATTTAAAAAAACAAAACAACAACAACAACAACAAAAACTAGTGATTTCCTAAAACTTTTCATAAAAGAATGAACTTAATTTTTGTAAAAGACCATGTGATTTAAGTACCAAAATATATTTCTGAAAAAAAAAAACGTATTTTTATATTAGATTTATAGGATTGTTTTGACCATACAAAGGTCAGTTTAGCCCTATTTTTAGCTGCTTAATTGTTCCATGCCCAATTTTCAATACACCAGGAAACAAAGAGGTTGGCAATCCCGTTAAGCCATTGCTATTAATGAGCTACATGTGTAACTTGTCCAAAAATTTCAGTACCAACAAATAAACTTTAAGATTATTTATTGTGATTTTACTATATACCATATAATGTGTGATTCGAATGATATTGAATGAAATAAAAATAAGTAAGGAATAAATTTGAAAGGATGTATGATGGAGTGTTAAATGTGGAAGAACATTTTAGCTAAGCCTTAAGATTCTTTATTGGAAATTATGGTTGGTGGTTGATTAGTTAATTAGTAGCTGGAAATTTCATTACCAATGACAATAAAATAAGAAGCCAGAATAACAGAGGGTTGGAAGTAAATTTAAGGTAAAACTGAGACAGCATTTGGATACTAGTCTTTCAAGAAGCAGGGCACTAAAGAGAGAAATAAAACTAGGAATGTATCTTTTTTGGGAATTCAAGAAAAAAAAAAACAGTTGAGAAATAAAACACTGGATTTACAATATAGGTAAAATGAGAGTATTAGAGTGATGTGCTTTCCAAGTTTGGGCTTTATTTATATACTGTGGCTTAATAGCAAAAAGAGCTTTTAAAATAAGAAGTAATATGTAGCTCAGTTTTTAGTGTCTTCTATCTATCATTTCACAGAGAAAATATGTATCATTTATTCTTGAGGGATGAGTCTATAAGATATTTAAATATATCTATTACGGGACCCCTGGGTGGCTCAGCTGGTCGAGCTGCTGACTCTTGATTTCAGCTCAGGTCATGATCTCACAGTACGTGGATTTGAACTCCCAGTCTGGCTCTGGGCTGACAGTGCAGACAGAGTCTGCTTGGGTTTCCTTCTCTCCCTCTCTCTTCGCCCTTCCCCCTTCTTGCACACACATGCGCTCTCTCTCTCTCTCTCTCTCAGAATAAATATATATACATATTACTATAAAGTAAAAATTATGTAACGCAAAATGATATGAGAAGTTTTATCATGGAACACCAATCAGAACTGAATTTGGACCTTGAAAAGGAAGCACTTTATAATTTAATATTTTACGGAGGAAAAGACATAAACCATTGCATAGTAAAGATTTTTAGATCCATGTCTTTAATAACATAAGTGGTTACTAATCACAATTAAAATTGCAAGGCAATTGGATGTTTCTAATTAATAATGATAATTTTTAAGTAACTTAGATATTTTATTTACTTAATAAATAAGCAATTTACTAAACTCCTTAGCAAACATGTTTCATTAAAAATATGTTAGGGTAATCAGCTTGTGCCTCCAGTCCTAAATCTAAATAGAGGAGACTAATTAGTAGCTTTATTTTTCACAGAAGTTCACACATATTACTTCTTCTATGAGCGGTAGGCCTCTGGATAATGAAGGCATTTCAACATTAAATGTGATTAAAATAAATTAAAATATGATGAAACAGATGAATAAAATATTAAAAAAATGAAATTATTAAGTTTTTTTAACCCAATAGGATAGAATGTTTATATTTCTACAAAGTTTTCTGATTCTTTTCCTTACCCATTACTCAAAAGCAAATCATAATGTCTCTGACATCAAGGTTTAAATACACCTAAGCTCTACCTTGGCCAACATAAAGCACTCTCACTACTTAGGGGGCATTCAATGGCAAATGATCCCTTAAATAGAATGAGATACTTATCTTTTATTATCTTATGTTTGGTTAAAAAGAATGTTGGAATCCTTTATAGTGAGAATACTTTATAAAGAACTTGTACATAATGAGAAGCGCGTTGTCTGAAGAAGCAAAATCAGTACAGAATATTTGAGTAGCAGGAATTTCGTTTTACTTCTTTTGTCACAACAAAATTATTATGGCAGATGTGGTATTTGGAGAAACTAGATATGCAACAGCATTTGCCCCAAAATTACAAAACTCATTTATGTTTGGTTTAAAATTGGTACAATACATTGCTCCCCAACTGTGAACACATTGCCCTAAAATCACATTTTTGTAATAATCATTTTTGACCAAGAGTTGAATTTTGTTTGTAAGCTGGTACTCACACATGTAGTATTCTTTGTTACTGCCCAGTAGACATATTTGCTTGGGGATGGGGTCAGATAGGGATTTCCATATTCAGTAAGTTACCTATTTTTTAAAGTATTGTTCAGAAGCCATTGTCTTATAGCATTTGTTTATATTTTCCTCCTTAAAGCTATGGATTTGATTTTGTTTCTTGAGCTTTTCATTATGTTTGAAAGTATTACAAAATTATTTTTCTTTACATCTAATAAATTACATATGGGTCAAATTAATTTCTACTATTAGACTTTCATCTCTGAAATTCTTGATATTGCCTATTTGAGAACAACATAGGTTATAATTCAAAGAACAGTTTGCAGGATCCCCTTTAGTATCTAGAATGTAAACTAATTCCAAAGTATAAGCCATGGCCAAAAACCTTTTCCTATTGTGCTGATCAACTGGAGACAGTAAAATGAAATATATAAAATTCAATACATGAGAAGCTGACAGATACAGAGTTTAATCTACTCTTTTCATTATTGTGTGTGTGTTGGTGGTAGAAGGTTGGAGGGGGGGGGAGTTTAAGGGAACAGAATGGAGTAATTAATTGCTATTTAGAACACTAGTTTATAGTCCTTCTAGAAAAATAAAGATCTATGTGAAAGGGGAAAAAAGTCAAATTTTCATCTAACTTTGATTTCTACCCTGTAATTTAAAATCTGCAATATAAACAAGGAGGCAGAAAGATGGAAACATCCAAAGTTGTTCACATTCATTCTCTCCATCATGACTTAAATCATTAAATTATAGATGTTTTTACCTCTTAGCTACTGTATCTTCCATTTTTAGTTTTAGAAAGAAAAATTATTAGCACTGATAAATAGTTTACTTAAACCTATGGAATGCTTTTATTAAAACTTTCAATCTCCTGAGTGCTTGGGTGGCTCAGTCAGTTAAGCATCTGACTCTTTGTTTCGGCTCAGGTCGTGATTTCACAGTTTGTGAGTTTGAGCCCCAGTGCTTCATGCTGACAGCACAGAATCTGCTTGGGATTCTGTCTCTTCTCTCTCTGCCCTTCCCCCACTCATGCTGTCTCTGTTTCTCAAAATATATACATATTTAAAAATTAAAAAAAAAAAACCTTTGAATTTCCTTTTGAAAAATGTACATAAAGGTTATTTTATGTATATTTAATTTTCCAGTTAGACTAGAGTTAAAAGGAAAATGCATTGCTAGGTGCCATGCAGACAAATATTGGGGTTTATTTGAATCATTTAAAACCAATTCACAGATTTCATCTTAGAAATAATAAGACCATTATTATCACTTAACTAATGAAATCACAAAAGATAATGAAGAGATAAAATTCAAAGTAATCATTCTAATTAATTTAATTATCCATGATTATCTTTCTGAGAAATATTTACAATGGCTACCTTTCTTAAAAAGAAATATCAATTAGAGATGTACAGCTCCCCTCAAAATATGTTTTCATCTTTAAATAAACTAGACAGACTCCCTAATGCTATTAAAATTGTTTGAAGTTTAAATGTTTAGAAATGAAATCTTGAAAGAAACATGATTCTTATAGAATGATGCTTCCTAGAAAAAAAAATGAAATGACTTTCTTATCAATGTTATTAGACATTTATAAGATGGTGAATGAACAAACGCTTACCTCTCATGCTAGAAAATACTCTTAGTAATGATCAAAACTTTCACTTAACCCTAGATTTTATGCCTTTTGGGTCCACGTTGTTATCATTCCTTACTAATGTTTCTCACTGTTTTTTACTCAAAGAAAACCCATTTTTTTTTAATAAATTCTTTTTGTTTAAAACCCTGCAAAACTAATCATCAATATTTTAAACCAATAGTATTAGTTATGAAGTGAATTTCTATTGCCACTTGCTTCATCCTTGCTTAGGAAAAGCGAAGAAATTTTTTTTACAGTAATGACTAAAATATATACTCCATAAATCAATATGTTAGGATTATACTTAACGAATCAGGCTTTAAATCTATCTTTCTAAATTGTCAGAGTTCGATCACCATTAATTCAGCCACTATTTATTGTTGACTGTATTCCAAGCTTTCATATAAGTTCTGAGAATATAATAATAAATTAATGAAAAATACTGAAAAAACAAAACCAAAAAACAGAATGTGCCATGTGAATATGCATTTCAGTATTTTGTTTTTGAATAAAGAAAAGCAAGGAGAAAATTATCACAATATGCTCCACAATTTTCTGTTTGGATTAGGCCACTGCCTATGGAGAGAGCACTCACAGACCTTTAACCCAATAACCAAATAACCAGTGATCAATATCTAGATATTAAAAAAAAATCTGTGAAAGCCTATAGTAAATATTGTTGAAAGTATTACACTATAGCTTGTTCAGAAAAACACACTTATCCCCGATCTCTTCTGGAAAGTTAATAGTAGAGCTTCTGTATTTCTCATAACGGGTTCTTTCTTCAAATATTAGATTACTCTATACTTTAAGAATTTGAGTCTTAATGAATTACTAATTTAAAGGCAACATCCTTCTGCAAATAATTATTATATGCTCTCAAGGTTAGAATTAAATATGAACGAAGTTTTAAAATACAAAAGGCAAACGCTAAGTTCCCAATTACGCATGTAGTTAACAGAGGCATCAGACTTGGAAAACTCATTTGTACCTTTGTCTACTTAATATTTTCTGATACCGAGTAAGTATACTTTTCATTTTTCAAAATTAATTATGTCTTGATTGCCTAATCAATACATTCAAATCTTAATATTTCATTAAGAGTAAATATGCAAAAATCACTGACTATTCTGTCTGCAGAAGTCAAGGTTATAGTTATCTCTCTAGGGTACCACAAAAGACAATTCAACAGGTAAGGTGGCAGGGCCCTAAACAGTGGCAAATTCTAGCCAACTTCCTGGAAATCAAAAAGTAATCTTTATGTATTTCCATTATAAAGGGGATTAGCAGATATTTTAGAAAGTTTTACATGAATATATTTCCATCTTCATCAGAACTAGGTGTCTCATCTTTTCCTATTAGAGTGACAAAAGTGTTTTATTTCACTCCTTATGGCAGAGAGTAACTTCTTGACTAAAGGCCCAGCTGTGTATTGATTTTTTCTGTTGCCTAGGATCTTGGGAATTATATTTCCAAGTGTAGCATGGTTAAACATCACCCTGGCAGCAGCTTATGAAAGACTCTTAACAAGCCAAGTAATACACATCATCTCTCAGGTAAGAAATAAAGGATAGAGGGGCGCCTGGTGGCTCAGTTGGTTAACTGTCAGACTCTTGGTTTGGGCTCAGGTCATGATCTCATGGTTGGTGAGTTCAAGCCCCGCATCGGGCTCTTCTCTAATAACATGGAACCTGCTTGAGATTCTCTCTCTCCCTATCTCTCTGCCCCTCCCCTGCTCACACTCTCAAAATAAATAAATAAACTTACAAAACAAAATTTTATTAAAAAAATAAATGAAGGACAGAAAGAAAATTTAATTAATTTTCCTCTTTTTAAATATATATTTGACAGCCAGGTACAAGAATTGGGGGGATATTATATCTCTGTTACCAATTGATGTCACTATTCTTACCTTTATTATCTCCAATAATGAAAAGTTAATTATTGGTTTTAATGTTTATACTAATTAGTGATTTTTCTTATAATAAAGTAAACAAAAAATAACCAATCTCTAAATTTAGTTACCAGTGTGGGTCTTTCAACATTGTAATTCATAGCAATATGAATTAATCATAATAATTTATAATATAGATTGTTTATTTTTAGATGCTATTTATTTATTTTGAGAGAGAGAAAGAAAGAGAGAGAGAAGGGGGAGGGGAGGGGCAGAGAGAGGGAGCAACAGAATCCCAAGCAGGCTCAAAGCACAGAGCCCAACACGGAGCTCTAACCCATGAACCATGAGATCATGACCTGAGCTAAAACCAAGAGTCCAAGGTTTAACCTGAACTGACTGAGCCACCCAGGCACCCCTAGCTACTTTTTAGGTAATAATTTTGCAAAATTCCATTTCCTCAAATGCATACATATAATACTGCCTTACCGAGTGAATTCAAATGGGTAATTGACCTATAAGTATGTTCGTCTTTAATATCTTTACAATAATATTTTGGAAATGAATGAGTAATAAGTAGAAAACGTGAGGTGATTATTCTCCTATGCCACACTACTTAAAATTTATTATAATTCCGTGTTTTATCCTAGGCCTTGCATTTATAGTGATGTAAGTTTAACCTCAAAAGAACTTGTAGAAAAACAAGACTGATTTTTAGAATATAGAAAGTATATTAAGGTAATGTATTGCTTGAATTGGGATGATGGGGTAGGGAAAATAACAACCTATGCTATCTATATATTTATCAAATTAACTGTGTTATTAACTGGAAGTGAAGGAGTGCCCATTGATATTCAAACCTTTCTCCTTTTTCTCCATCCTATCATCATAGCCAGTAATTATTGCCAGAAGTGACATAAGATTATGTCTTCATTTCTTCTTAGCACTATTTTCCTCCTTTTCAATTTATTTCTTGTGTTTCATATTAATACTTCACAGAGCCACTTTCTATGTTGAAAAATGTCTACTTTATCTCTAAAATCATAAAATACCACATTCATGCACAACTTAGCCATTAAGATTATATACTAATATACAAGTACATTAATCAACACAGAAACAAACTCTTCAAATTTCCTCATTCCTGAAGGTGAGATCAACTACAAACTGGAAGAATGAAGTAGAAAGAAAACCATTAATATTTTTGTTAGATTGACTAAGTGTTTAAATTATTTAAATGTTTGAATAAGACATACATTCTTTTTTTTTTTTAAGGATCAGTATTTTACATTAAAAAAAATTTTTTTTAATGTCTTATTTATTTTTGAGACAGAGAGAGACAGAGCATGAGCAGGGGAGGGGCAGAGAGAGAGGGAGACACAGAATTCAAAGCAGGTTCCAGGCTCTAAGCTGTCAGCTGTCAGTTCTGAAGCAGGGCTGGAACTCACAAACCGCGAGATCATGACCTGAGCCAAAGTCAGACGCTTAACCGACTGAGCCACCCAGGCGCCCCAAATAAGACATACATTCTTTAGGTCCAGTTCCTGAGGACTGAGTAATATACGCAGTTTTTTCAAAAACAGAGGGAAAAAATGGAGAGACAGAAAAAGAGGGTGCGTAAAGGCAAGAAAAAAAGAGAATGAATTAGTTAATGCCTCACTTCAAAGGTTATAATTTCATTGTAGGTATATTTAGAGACCAAAAACAAACACATTACATTGTGGACCCTCTGTTCTCTAAGAGGATAATAATCAAGGGAGCAATCAGAGCATGGTGAAAACGGGGGTAAGATATTGGCAACAGGCCATAGAAATAATGCATCAAACATGTTACGGATGAAGAAAGCAAACCAGGAAGACATTTTAGGTAGGGTAAGTAGATTGAATAAGAACACATAAAATGGCATAAGGAAAAGTTTGACTAGATTGTATTGGACAAGTCATGCTGTGAGGAAATGTCATTGCCTAATTTGGGGACACGGTTAATGGAGTAGAAGCTGGTATTTATGAAAGAAATGTAATTGAATTAAACAGAATACATGCATCCATACAAACACCTTGAAAACAGGAGTGAAATGGCTAATAATGCAGTGGGGAAATTATTCAGTTTTCGAATGTGGCAATAACATCATGAGGGGACAAATTAAATATGTATATGCCTGAAATCTAATGTTTAGTTTGAAGTATATGAATTAGAGTTGAAAATATGCAATATCTAAAAGTAAATGGACAAAAAGAATTGTGGCATCACCAATTGGTGACTAGTTTTTATAAGGTTAAGTAACTATCATTCTAAGCGGATTGATTCCTAATAGGGAATATAGGTCTATTTGAATTTTGACTATGCAATTCTCTAGGCTTATTCTACAGTACATTTTTTTTCTTTCACCAAAGGTAGCCATTTGAATAGTCTCAGTGTACTTCAGATTGGGTGGTTTTCTCTGAAAACAATTGTTCTCTTTGCAAAAAAACAAAAAATAACATATGAGAATATGAAAATAGACTCACTTAGAAATATTTTAGAACATTTCTAAATATTGAATATGGGAAATATAATATATATATATATACTATATATAAATACATATGATATATAAAATAGAAAAATATATAAAATGTGATGTTTTCAACTAAGTAATGTCTTAAATATATATAAAATAATATAAATAAAATGCAACATAAATATAAATGATAAATAATATACAATTATATATATAATACATATAATCCATTTTA
Organism: Panthera pardus; assembly: GCF_024362965.1. Taxonomy (NCBI): domain Eukaryota; kingdom Metazoa; phylum Chordata; class Mammalia; order Carnivora; family Felidae; genus Panthera; species Panthera pardus. Next base: position 53,474,613 of record NW_026526654.1, read on the forward strand.
CATTGTTAAACTGAAGTGATTACATATAAGCCGTGTTATATATATGCATTTAAGTACTTACTTGAGGTTTTAATTACCTCAAGGTGGCTCTCCCCACTTTTATGATTATTAATATTCATTAATATAGAAACATATGAATAATTTTAAGATATTTTCAGTATGGTTCTTTACATTAAGACATACTTTAAAAGTATTTATAACAGCAACATATTTATAATCCTTCAAAATGATTTATAAAGAAATTATTGCCAAATACACTTCTGTGGTACAATCACATTTATGTTAGAGACATTTATTTTATAAAGGTAACTGGTTCACATATTAACCCGAGCAGATTGCACTATCTTTAATGATAGGGAAAACAGATATTTGGGCAAGGTCTTCATCCATCAGTTTTCTCATTGCTTTAGTTGCACAGCATATTATCTCTAAATAATACAAAGTGATGCAAAAAGAAGAGAAAATAGTAAGTTGCAAAAACATATAAAAATAGTAAGTGGTTAGTGGTATCACACTTGGATTTTAAGGAGAGTGTGAATAAAGCATTCGTTAATTATCCTGACTTGCTGATGCCTGCCATCCATAACACTATTTACAAGCACAGTAAACATATGTAAACTAATATTGATTTTTCCCATCTGGATCTGAGCAGTGTTTGGCCCTCCCAAATGCTAATTATTGAGAGACATAAAGATGTTTATTGTTATACTAAAGCCATTAATATAATTCACAAGGTTTTCTATAGTAGATTGTCCACAAATAATATTGACTCTATTAATTTCCAGGGCCATTGAATACAAGTGATTATGGAGGAATTGCCCTGTCATGGCCATGAATAAATCATGTTCTATGCTCCACTGGACAACACCTCTTAAAATTATATTGGAATCTATAAATATGATCTGGACAAAGGATGGAAGCATTTATGGTAGGGTAATGACAGTGTGATAGGAAAGCCAAATAACAGAACTGGAAGTTAAGAGATCTGTGGCCCTAACTCTGATCTTTGAGTAGCTGTGTGTTCGTGGAGATATCCCAAAGCCTTTTTTTCCTGTTTTGTAAAGCTAAGGGATATACACAGATTTTCTAATGGTCTTTTCAATTTAATTGGTGGTTTTAAAAGTATATATTGTATGCAAATATAAGATCATTGATTAGCTCAATTGTACATTAATTTGCTGAAAGCCTACTCTTTTTACACGGTGAAAATTAATTTTGTGGGAAAATAAAAACAAAAATAATCTTTTATTTTATTCAGGACTTAACTTGCACTCAGTTTTTTAAAATGGATGATTTATCTTTGAGTTTTCAGCTTTACTTACATGACATTATATGCCCCAGTTTGGTTGGTTTCTGACCTAGCTCGTTATTAATATGCTTGGTCTTGTGGGTACTTAACTCCTGCATGAAAGCTGGCTTGCTGAAAGGTTAAATAAGATTTGTTTACATGAAACCAGTAAGTGGAATGTGGTCATCATGAATATTTATGACAGTGTGACTGAGATATATAGTCCTCGCAGAAAGATTTTATGTTAAAATATTATGCAAAGAGAGTGGAGATAATACGCAGAAGACCAAAGTTTCTTACATTTTTTGAATGTGATAATCAAGATTTTTTTGTTTGTTTAAAATTACACCGAAGGATTATAATAAACACCAGGCTTCTTTAAACTTAATTTTGAGCTTCTATTTTGTACATGTATGAAAACTGATTTGCTCTCATGTCTCTCATGTTCTCTATGTAAATGTATATACATAGCTGTGTATGCATAAGCTATTTACATAAGTATCATTTTAGTTTGAGTTTTCCATTATTAATGATTCTTAGCCCTTTATTTCCCCCGCACAAAAATTATTTTCCCCTATTACATAATTTTTGTGAGAATTTCTCCTATCAAGCCTTAAAATGTATGCAAAATCCATTTCCTGTTAGGCAGTATATAATTTTTGAGTAAAAAATTCTTAAAGTTCCTGAGTCGTATATTCCTAAATTTTAATCTGAGCATTACCGCTTCTTAACTATATGACCAAAGACAAATATCTGAACTGCCAAAATTCAGGCATCTCACCAATAACATGTAGATGAGAAGAGTATAAAATTTATACAGATTTTGTGAAGACATAAATTCATAGTAAATACTTGATGTTATCTCGGGTCGTGAACATGCTGAGAGACTGAATATACAAACAGGCATTGGCCAAAGCATCTATAAAAACAGAATTCTGACTCACAACTGGCAGCAAACTGGCCCGGGGACCAAGCCCGTTATCTAAAATAACCAGCGCAGGGAGCCAGCCTGCTGTAAGTCAGACTTGCAGGAAGCCCGATTGATTTCCTTGTAACAATCTAGTAGGCTAAGCAGTAACTTCTATAACACTCGGCCTAAAATGTCCAGGGCTTGATTTGTAACCGGAAGCTTTCTTGATTTTGGGCCCCCCTTCCAACTTGGACTCAACCAGAGAAAACTGGTGCCAGTGCTGCACCCCCGCAGAATTCAAAGAGAGAGACTGGAGGAGAAATCAGTCCCCTCCATATCATACCTGCCGCCCCAGGTGAAGGGAGGATTAGATAGGATTGGCTTTTTTTTTAATGTTTATTTGTTTTTTGAGAGAGAGAGCATAAATGAGGGAGGAGCAGAAAGAGAGGGAGAGAGAGAATCCCAAGCAGGCTCCATGCGCTGACCATGCAGAACCCCACAGGGTGTTCCATCTCATCAACCAGGAGATCTTTACTTAAGCTGAAATCAAGAGCTGGACCCTTTAACCTCCTGAACCGCACAGTCACGCAGGATTACAGTATAGGATTGTATAGGCCAGTATACAAAGGAGAAAAGAACCTGGTCTTTTTTTTGGTTTCAAGTATTTGTTTTTTTAATGTAAGGTGAAGAATTTGTAATCACAATAGAAATTAAAATCATATTTAGCCAGAGCTTCCAAGTTTTTCCAAAGCAACAATTATTTTCTGTTTACAGTCATCTTACTAGTCATCGCACTAGTCTCAGAATCAAGAGAGTGAGAGATCTACCAGGATGAGAAAACTAAAGGGGAGCCACAGAGGTAACTGGTTGCTAACTAGTAGAAAGGTTCTGTTAAGCAGCTCTGAAAGGTCAGCATAAAAACTCTCCCACATAATGCACTGTGAAAATGTATTTTCAGAAAGAAATGGGAGTTTTCAACTGAAACTTCGTATCTTAGATTTCAACTCAGCCTTCTAAACCCGCATCTCCTTCAGTTTTTGCCACCCATTCGGTTTCGTTCACTTTATAATCTTAAGAGTCATTGGGATCCCTCCCTAATTTTCACACTACGTATATAATCATTAAGTAATGTTAATACCAGCAATAAATAGTAATGATATTAATTACTTATTGAGTTCTATGTGTCAGGCATTGTGTTAATAGCTTTATAGTCACAATCTCATTTCATTATCGCAACAACGCTATGAGGTAATTACCATTATTATTGTGAAGACACTGAAGCTTCTTGCATAATTAATTTGCCCAAGAAGATGGAATTGAGAAAAAGGAAAAGGCAGGATATCTCACTCTGTTGCATGATACAGTTTTCCTTAAGTTGTGTCAATCCTCTCACCTACATTTTTATTTACATCATCTACATGTCTCCATCACCAATGCCTCAACCGTAATTCAGGCCCACATTCATACCTTTCTTTCTTAGGCTAATGTAATGATCTTGTCAACTGTCTCCCTCCACTGTTCTTACCCCATTGCCTATTTTCCACATGGCAATGGTAGATATCTTTCAAAATGGAAAATACAATCATGGCTACCCTCCTGCATTGAAGTCATTCATACTATCACATTACCCATAGTCTTGACGTACAGGTATAAGCCCTTATGTGGCCAGGCACATCTTTGGTCCTTACCTTAGACCTGTGCACTAGCTTTGCCAGTCTTGTGGCTCAAATTCTCAGCATCTTCAGAGGTAATGAAAGATCTAGGTCACCTGAAAAAAAAAACAATTTAAGAAAGACCTTTTAAGAATTGGAAATTGAAATCATAATTGCCAAGTGGAGTGTTTTTGACAATCTCTTTATTTAAATCTGTGACGAAAGTAAACTTGTCATGACAACACTGTCTTGTAAAAATAGGATCAGGGAATGAAAATTTTGCTGCATGATATCAAGGGCAATTTTGGTAGACTATATTAACTTGTTGAGCACATACATATTCACCAATGGATCAGCTCATTGTCCCTCCTGGAAGAAAGTAAGACACATTTGAAGAATTTTCATTTTTTAGTCTCCATTTCTTACCTCCACACTGGCCATCATTATTATGTTAACATTCTAAGATTTAGGTGAGAAAATACAATTCATTTGAGTTTATTTTTATAACTTAAAAAAATTTAACGGGCCTGAATCTGTGATTTGCTCCTCAAATCACCAAGATTTGAATCTGATTTTCACTGAAATTCCTTAAACATCTATTTACAGATTATTATTTGGAGTACTTCACCTGAACCCACTTAGGTTCTATTCTTTGCGTAGTCATTTAAGTATTAAGTAAATATGCATGTACCAAACAAACCTCCTGTCTTTACAGGGTTTGCATGTTATTGGAGAAGACAATAAACAATAATTAAACAATAGAGAATAATTAAAAGAAGTAAATTAGACAGTCTGTTAAGAACATGAAAATGGGGTACATTTTTTTAAGTACAATAGAATAAGGCAGAGTGAGAGAAATGTGGCAATTTTGCTATTTTAACGGAGTGGTAAGAGTAAGCCTAATTGAGAACATGACATTTGGAGGAGGTAAACAGAGGTGTGGAAATCTGGATGATGAGCATTTAGGCCGAAGAACCAGGCAGTGCAAAATCTCTCTGGCTAGAGGTGCTAAGGCAGTTAGGATAGAGGGGGTAAAAGAGAGGATGGGAGAATTAATGACAAGGATAGGAAAGCCTTGTAGGCCACTGTAAGGACTTCGCACTTTTATTCTGAATGAAATGGGGAGCCACTGCAGAATTTATAGTGAAGAAGTAACTTGATCTGGCTTACATTTCCTCAGTATCACTCTGGCTACTGTGTTGAATATAACATGGGGATGAGTGTGGAAGGAGGAGATGATGGAAAAAGTCATTGCTACAATGCAGAGAAGACATAATATTGACCTAACCTGAAAGGGCTGTAGGGGTGGTGATAAGAAGGGGTTAGAGTCAGTACATATTTTAAAAAATTTTTTTAATGTTTATTTATTATTGAGAGACAGAGAGACAGAGCATGAGGATGGGAGGGGCAGGGGGAGAAGGAGACACAGAATCCGAAGCAGGCTCCAGGCTCCGAGCTGTTAGCACAGAGCCTGATGTGGGGCTCGAACTCACAAACCGCAAGATCATGACCTGAGCTGAAGTCAGATGCTTATCCAACTGAGTGCCTGCCACCCAGGCACTCCAATTCTGTATGTATTTTAAGGCAGATCCAATAATAGTTAGTGACAGACTGGACATGTAGCAAGAGATAAAGAGATTAGTTGAAGAGTGCGCCAATATTTTTTCCTGTACAATGTAAGAACAGAGTTGTCATTAACTGACATGGAAAAATATTAGATGAATCAATTTGGCAAGGGGCAGTGTTGGGAGTTCAGTTACAGGCATGTGAAGGTAGAGCTATCTATCAGACCTTCAAATGTGGATGTAGAGTAAACAGTTCAATATGTGACTCAGGAGATCAGGGGAGAGATTTTTTTTTTAATTTCTTTTGTATATTGGTGATATTTACAGGCATGAGAGCAGAAGAAATCACTAAGGAACTGAATGTAAGTAAAAGAGAAGAGGTCCAAGGAGTACACCCTAAACCCTGAAATATTCCCAAATTAAGAGGTTGTGGAGGAATAAAAAGAAAGGAAAGGAAACTGAGAGACAGATGCCAAGTAAGACAGATAAAACTGAACCGACCCATTAACATGGGAATGCAGACATTATTGCTGACTTTCACAAGTGGAGCGATTCTTATGAATTGGCTTCTCTTCAGATAGAATTTCAGCATTTTCTTTTTCCCTTTTTGGTATAACCACATACTTAATAATAGTTTTCTCACTAGATATTAAAAATATGACAAATTGGGGGAAGCCTGGGTGGCTCAGTTGGTTAAGCCTCTGACTTGATTTTGGCTCAAGTCAGGCTCCATGTTGAAATGTTGAGCATGGAGTCTGCTTAAGATTCTTTCTCTCTCCCTCTCCCTCTCTCTCCCTCGCTCACATTCTCTCCCTCTCACGAAAGAAAGAAAGAAAGAAAGAAAGAAAGAAAGAAAGAAAGAAAGAAGAAAGAAAGAAGAAAAGAAAAGGAAAGAAAAGGAAAGGAAAGAAAAGAAAAAAGAAAAGAAAAGAAAGGAAAAGAATATGATACATTTGGATTTTAACTGGGTACCTGGTCACCAAGAATACACACTTCCAAGCCTCTATTTCACTATATAAGACTCTGTAGCCAAAGGGATTTATTACTCAGATGTAAGTAGAAGATTCTGTGTAATGTCTATCCTTTTCCTTCTCTGCTATCTTCCTTCATGTGGTTGAAACATGGATGTGATCCTAAAAGCACCCATCATGGACCATGATTCAAGATCATTCACAAAGAATAAGAAGGAAGGAGGAATAAGAAGGATTACCCAACACCGCTAACATCACAAAGGCTGGCCCTGACACCTACTCATATTTTTGCCTGAGGAAGATACATTCTGTCATTTGAATCATTGTTTTTATTCTAATTATTATTTTCTTCACTCAAAACTTAAGTAAGCTAAGAGCCAAACCAAAAACCCTTTCCTTTGTCCTACATGGAAGTTAAGGAAAGGAAAAATCAACTAAATTATAGAAAGAAAATTCACATTATTGGTGAAGCAGAGCACACATGTTGTATAACTACCGTCAGAGCAGTGGCTGGAGGAAGTAGAACAAAACAAAATGGAAAAGAAGCTGAGACTTTACTGGAGAACAAACATTTCATTTCAAGTGAATTTCAAATGTCCCTTTGAAAGCAATGCTTAGTGAAGCTGCTGTAAATATGGGTATTATGACTTTCTGTCCCCAAATATACTCCCGAATAGAATTAATTAGCTTACTGTTTCTCAAAACATGTTCTCAAGATAATCTTCAAAAAGAGAGTCTGAGAAGTCCTGTATCTTTTAATTCCTTTTTGAAGGCAATATTTATACTAAGGGAGCTAGACTAATAATACATTGAAAACACCATTTGATTTTGTTCAACCAAAATTTTTCAAGGACTGCCTCCCGCAGCCCATTCACATTGTCATTGACACCAAATGCATGCTTTGGAAACAATTTGGCAAGATAAAGTTGTAGACAAACTTATCTTACTAAGAAAACTTCATGCTGTAAAAGAAATTCAAGTATTAGTTGTATTGTTGCAGTAGCCAAAATATCTTTGCAAAAATTACAAGAGTCAATAAGGGTTCATGTTCTAAATTCAGTGTAAGTCTTGCTTTCTAATTACCTCCTGGGTTTCTATATTCTATCTTCCCTCTTGTTAAAATAATAATAATAATAATAATAATAATAATAATAATCAAAACATGTGCTTCCCTACTTGGAAGATTCCTGACAACCTGTGTAAAAAAGTAATTCACTCCTAAGCAGCAAATCCATTTAATACATTCCAAAAAAGAATCAGCAACCAAGCATTAAAATTACATTTCAACCATGATCAAACAAATGTAAGATAATCAATTAGGTGTTAAAGCATCTAAACACAATTATCTAAACTCATAATTGAATCCAGAAAGTAGTCTCCAAATTTAAAGCAGAGGAGCTTAACACTTTTATGCCTAAACATTCATTCACAGAGCACTCACAGATATAGGCCAAATTAGAGCAATCTTAAAGACAGATATTTACGCTTAAAATCTTTATGTTTGCCACTTAACTATATGTTAACTAAACTTACAGTTACATAACTTTAGATAATGACTTTAAAAGCTACAGATCTCTTCTTGGTATATAAAATGTCATAGAATTTTTTTCTCAAGTCTATATTTGTAGTTTAAAAATATGTTGAAAAAACATTTATGTTAGCAATTAATCATAAAAGTCCATTACACTGATTTTCATTATTTTATCCATGATTCATACTTATTTCTAATAGGAAACAAGTCATTTAGTTATCAATACAAAAGCTTGAGTAAACTGTTTATATAGTACAATTCAATTTAAACTTCAAAAATATTTATTTATTGAGGCCTAGCTGTTAGTCAAGAACTTTTTCCAGGCACTGAGAATAAAAGGATAAATAAAATATTGTTTCTGTCATGTTCCTTTAATAATGAATTCCTACTCTAGCTCAAAACAGATCATTCACAGGTTATTGTGTTAAATAAGTTAATAGCGCCTGAAATAAAATAAACATTATTCAAGGTTGTAATTATCATTATCTCTCCTTATCATAATTATTTCTTTATTGTACATCTTCCCTATTGTTATGAAGACAAGTATCCATGTCCATCATAGTTCATGACATTTAGTAAATGTTTAGGAGTAAATACTATTTAGGAGTAAATGTTATTTAATTTAGCTTTGTGGGAAAGCTATAACCTTTGATGTAAAATATTCTTTCCTGATTTGTTGTGAATATCATATATGTTAAAAATTACGTAGTTCCATCTATGCTATGTTGGAAGGGGCATGTAATAATGGAAAAAATGGAAAAAACAGCTGATTTATTCATAACCAATCGTAAATAATGCTCTAAAGATGTGCTCTTTCCATGTCAGTGTTAATAAAAGACTAATATACCTTACATGTCACAGTTATGAGATAATGGAATTATTTTAAGGAAAATCATTAGTAAATGCCTATTATTCCCTTTTATTAAGTTGTAATTATAGAGTTCAGAGCTCTAATGAAAAATAAAATGACTATGCATTAGATAGAATGAGATGACGTTATCAGAGGAAGGAAATAGTAACATATATAACAAGGCTTAAGCCCTATATAAGATAAGGTAATGGAACCAAGTTGTATTTGATATATCATACCAGTATTAATAGGTTTAGGTAACTAATAAATTGCCATGTACAGAGCAGTTTCTAGGAGCCAAGAACACAAATGTCATATACGTGTATATATATAACAAAATGCAGGTCTCCTTTCATAATATATGTATATACATATATATGATATATATATATGGCATATATATATACATATATATATGTATATATATATATATAACACAACACATAACAACATAACATATATGTTATATATATACATATATATATACATATATATGTATACATATATACATATATATGTTATATATATACATATATATGTGTGTGTGTGTGTATATATATATATATATATATATATATATATATATATATATATAACATAACACGTGAAATACTTCAGTAAATATAGGTAAAAAAAATCCTCCTCACACAATAGAAGATGAATAGATTTTCTCTGAGAAAGTCATTACACTCCTAGCTGAGAAGAGGGCATTCAGGCTAGATCTTGAAAACTGAGTAGGAATATAGGAATCAGAAAAGGAGGAAACAATTTTTCAAAAGCACTGAGACAACAGAGCACGCAGCACATCTAAAAACAGGCAAGGGTTCTTTTTAACTGGAAGGTAGCCAGAGTCGTGATGAGCGGAGGCTCAAAAGGGTAACTGAAGAAATATTTTAACAAAAGTAGCATAATATGGAAGAACTTGGACACTGCATGTTAGTCAAGGAGGAATGATTAATCATTTTAAATACTATAATAGAATTCCAACAGTTCTTAGAGAGAAATACTTGGTGGATTGTAAAGTTAAGAAATTTGGAGGAGAGGTGCTTTGGTAAAGATTATATGAAGTAGACAGCGTGCCTGGGTGGCTCAGTTGGTTGAGTGTCCGACTCTTGATTTCTGCTCAGGTCATGATCTCACAGTTTCGTGGTTTTGAACCCTGTGTTGGTCGCTGTGCTGACAGTGCAGAGCCTGCTTAGGATTCTCTCTCTCCCCCTCTCTCTGCATCTTCCCTACTTGCACTCTCTCTGTCTCTCTCAAAATAAATAAAGTATATATATGTAAAAAAAGATTATAGCAAGTTGAAAAACAAAGAGACAAAGGTGGATCTAGATATAAAACTCATGGTACGCTGTTTAATGGTTCTTGAATAGGAGACAGATAAAACCTGGTTACAAATTATACTAGGGGATAAGGCTGATGGCACGGTTTCTAAACCCATCAGGCTGAGTAGACTGGGATGACCTTGACTGAGATGTTGAATACAAACAAAGGAGTTCGGTAAGGGTGAAATAATACATTGTTACTGATTTAGCTTTAAAATTTATCTTTTAAATACTCCAAAAATAGCTTTTAACCTCTCGAAAATATGATTCTCAAACTCAGCAAAGGTATCTAAGCTGAAGATACATATGCATTCAAGTATTGCTTTGCATCCCTTCTAGAATCACCCTCTCCAGTCAATGCATGCAGGGCTAAATACTGTGAGATGGACCTCATTAGTTGGATACAAGAAATTACCCCTCACAGAGTGATTCGTCCCGAGATAGCACATGGGTGGCAAGAGTGACTCAGAGACTTGATACTTACTTTGGGAAACAGCAGCTCATCTCTGCATTTGGTAAAATTTATCATTTACTCCTGGTAAAAACTTTCAGCAAACTAGTTATACAAGGGAACTGCCTCCACGTGATAAAGGGTATCCACACACAAAAAGAAACCCCACAGCTAATATTTTACATAACAATTTAAAATTTTTCCCCTTAAGATCAGAAACAAGGCAAGGAAGTCCTGTAATACCTACCACTACTGTTGAACATCATACTTGACGTCCTTGCTGGTGTAGTAAAAGAAAAAGAAGAAATGAAATGCTTCTAGCACTAAGAGGTAAGTTTAATAATATTTCAGGATACAGGATGAATATACAAATAAAAATTGAATGTACAGATACTCTGAGCAGATATTTTACCAAAAGGGTGTGAAGAGATGGCAAATAAACACATCGAGAGATGCTCAATATTACTAACCATTAGGTAAATGCAAATTAAAACCACCATATATGAATTAAATGAAAAAAACACTAAAAAACAAAACTGAAAATATCAAGTTCTGACATGGATACACAGTAAATGCATTTCTACCTGCTATAATTTTTGGAGGAAGGTGGGGAATTGAAAATGGCACTATAGAAAACATTTATAATTTCAAATAAAGTCAAATATATGCAGGCATACCTCAGAGACATCAGGAATTTTGTTCCAGACACTGCAATAAAGCGAATATTGCAATGAGGGAGTCAATAAATTCTTTCGGTTCCCCAGAGCATAAAAAAAAAGTTATGTTTAACTATACTTCATTCTATTAAGTGTGCAAGAGTATTATGTCTCAAAAGCAATGCATATACCTTAATTAAAGAATACTTTACTGGTAAAAAATGCTAACCATCATCTTAACTCTCAGCGAGTTACAATCTTTTGGCTGATAGAGGGTCTTGCCTTGTTGTTGATAACTGGCAACGGATCGGGGTCGTGGTTGATAAAAGCAGGGATGGCTGTGGGAATTTGTTAAAATAATATAAAAGTTTGCACATTGATTGACTCTTCCTTTCACAAACAATGTCTCTGTAGCATGTGATGCTGTTTAGTAGCATTTTACTCACAGGAGAACCTTCAAAATTCGAGACAATCCTCTCAAACCCTACTACAGCTATATTAACTAAATTTATATAATATCCTAAATCCTTTGTTATTATTTCAATGATCTTCACAGCATCTTTACCAAGAGTAGATTCCATCTCAAGAAATCGCTTTCTTAGCTCATCCATTAGAAGCAACTCCCCATCCATTCAAGTTTTATCATGAAATTGTAGCAATTCATCTTCAGGTTCTACCTCTAATTCTAGTTCTCTTGCTCTTTCCACCATATCTGCATTACTTCCTCCATTGAAGTTTTGAAGCCCTGAAAGTCATCCACGAGAGCTGGAATTTCTTCCAAACTGTTCACATTGATATTTTGATCTCTTTTCAGGAATAGTGAATGTTCTCAAAGACATCTAGAATGGTGAACACTTCCTAGAAGGTTTTCCATTTGCTACGCCCAGATCAAATCTATTACAGGAATCACTTCCCAGACACTCTCTACAATCTTACAAAATGTATTTCTTAAATAATAAAAATCAAATTCAAAATTAGTCCTTGGGCTACACATGGGCTACAGAATGGATGTTTTGTTAGCAACCAGGGAAATATTTGTCTCATCGTACATCTTCCTCAGAGCTCTTGGGTGATGAGGTGCATTATCAACGAGCAGTAATAATTTTTTAATTTTTTTAATCTTTATTTATTTTGAGAGAGAGAGTGTGATCAGGGGAGGGGCAGAGAGAGAGGGAGACACAGAATCCGAAGCAGGCTCCAGGCTCTGAACTGAGAGCACAGAGCCCGACGCGGGGCTTGAACCCACGAACCGTGAGATCATGACCTGAGCCAAAGTCGGACGCTCAACCGACTGAGCCACCCAGGCACCCCAGAACAGTAATATTTTGAAAGAAAAAAATTTTTTTCCCTGAGTAGTAGTTCTCAACTGTGGGGTTACAATATTCAGTAAGCCATGTTGTAACAGATGTACTTTGTTGTTCAATTTACAGAGGACAAGCATAGTAGATTTAGCATATATCTTGAGGGCACTAGGAATTCTGGAATGGTGGATGAGCACTGGCTTCAACTTAAAGTTACCAGCTACATTAGGTGCTGTCCTTTGAAGCTTTGAAGACAGGCATTGACTTCTCCTCTCTAGCTATGAAATCACTAGATGGCATCTTCTTCCAGTAAAAGGCCATTTTATTTACACTGAACATGATGTTTAGTGTAGCCACCTTCATTGATGATCTTAATTAGATGTTCTGGATCACTTCCTGCAGTTTGTACATCAGCACTTGCTGGTTCACCTTGCATTTTTATGTTATGGAGACAGACGTCTTCTTTCTGTAAATCTACGAACTTTCAAATAGTCAAACTCTTCTGCAGCTGCCTCACCTCTCTCAGCTTCACAGAATTAAAGAGACATACTCTGGATTAGGCTTGACTTTAGAAAATGCTGTGGCTGCTTTGACCTTCCATCCAGATCACTAAAACTTGGTCCATATCAGCAATAAGGCTGTGTCACACTCATCATTTGTGTGTTCCGTGAAGTAGCACTTTTAATTTCCTTTAAGAGCTGTTTATTTGCATTTACAACTTTGGCTAACTGTTGCAAAAAGCCTAGCTGTTGGCCTTTCTCAGATTTTGGGATGCCTCTTTATTAAATTTAATCATTTCTAGCTTTTGGTTTATAGTGAGAGACGTGTGACTCTCACTCGAGGATTTCAAGGCCATTGAAAGGGTATTAACTGGCATAATTTCAATATCGCTGTGTCTCAGGGAATAGGGAGGCTTGAGGAGAAAGAAAAAGATGGGGGAATGGCTGGTTGGTGGAACAGACAGAACACACACGATATTTGATTAAGTCTGCTGTCTCATACAGGGACTCATGGGGTCCCAAAACAAGTGCAATAGTAACATCAAGGATCACTGATCAGAGATCACCATCACAGATATAATAGTAATGAAAGACTTTGAAATATTGTGAGAATTACCAAAGTATAACAGAAAGACATGAAGGGAGCGAATGCAGTTGGAAAAATGGCGCTGATAGGCTTGCTCGATGCAGGGTTGCCACAAACCTTCAATTTTTACAAAATGCAGTATCTGCAAAGCACAGTAAAGCGAGGCCCATAAAAAAGGCATGCCTGTAATTTCATTATGCCCAGCAATCCTGCTAACAATTATTTATCCCAGATAAATGCAAACTTTCATTAACACAAAAATCTGTAGATGATACATAATTAGTAAGAACTGATATGCATTCCATTGTCTCGTATTTTATCTTCATTGTTCTTTAATCATTTACTATTTTTGTTTTCTTTTGTTATTGTTTATACATCACATGAGAGAAGGGATCATCTCTCCTCTTTAAATTCTTAAAAGTTCCAAAATTGTGTCTTAACTATTGTCTCTAGTAACATGTAATACAACAGTGACCCACCCAGTTGTTGGCAAGATGTCAGAAATAGTTTACAGTGTTAGAAAGAATAAAAAGATTTAGTTGGGAATCAATTAGACACTGTGTTTTGAAAAATCTTATAAAAAGTGTTTGAGGAAAACTAGCCATTTAGATGGCTATTAATTGATACTAGAGTCTTACTACTTAATTTGATAACTGATGATGAGCCAGGTGATGTTTAAAATGACAGAATGTCTCCAGGGGTGCCTGGGTGGCCCAGTTAGTTAAGTGTCTGACTCTTAGTTTTGGCTCAAGTTATGATCTCATGGTTTCATGAGTATGAGCCCTGTGTTGTGCTCTGTGCAGATAGCGTGGAGCCTGCCTGGGCTTCTCTCTCTCTCTCCTTCTCTCTCTGTCCCTCCCCCATTCATGCAGTCTCTGTCTCTTCAAAATAAATAAATAAAACTTAAAAACAAATAAAATGACAGAATATTTCTTGCAAATCATCTTGGATCATAAATTATAATCCAAGATTTCTGTGCAATATTTTGTTTTAGGTTCTTTTAACTGTAAAAATTATTTTATATTAACATAAAACAGGGATGCACTACTAATAGAATATGGTATTGACGTGTATTTTTCAACTTAAGTAATAGGATGTAAAGAAATCTCAAGTACACAGAAAGACATTTTGGCTACGTGCCTTGATACAATTCTCAGGCATCTGCAACAGAGTACCCTTCTTATTGTAATTCAGAAAATTACCATATCCCAATATTTTAGAGACATATTTATCACCATCATAAAATTGTAGACAAAGAAATTCACAAAATTAAATTTGACCTCTACCTTAATTCATGAGTCTGAGAGAACTTAGAGTCTAAGATCACTAGATAATGTGATAGAGAGATCTTGAATTGTCTATCCAGGTTTAGGTGTTTATACTCTTTTGATAATTAACATGTAACACCGAAAAGTGCTAAATGCCTTAACCTGCCATTCATGATCCTCAAGATCTGGAGCTACATAAAAATGTAAACTTAAAAGTTCACAAAAGTAAAAATTAAAAATTATTTTTTAACATCAAAACATATCCTTTTATTTAGCATGATTAATCATCTGCTCTATACTTACCACATCACCAAGATGGCTGAGAATAATTTGCATCAAAATTGATGGCATTTTTTACTAGGTTTCTGAGTGCTCACACTGAAAGATTGTTGTCAAATTCATCTATAGTTTAAGACACAACGTGATCACTTGTTTCTATTCTCTTTACATACTTTAATTTATGGAAAACTCAAAGTTTAAATTGTCAGAATCACTCATTTTAACAGTAAAATTATTAACATTCTAGAAGGCTAATAACATGGCACAAATTTACAAATAACCAAAAGAGAGTAACTAGAAATGGATAAAGCAGCAGTTATGGGTTTAGGCTGAGAAAAACTATATTCAAGTTTATATTGAATATAATAACTATATTCAAGTTTAATCTAGTATATTGTAAACCTACTAGATTTTTTTTTAAATTTTTTTAACGTTTATTTATTTTTGAGACAGAGAGAGACAGAGCATGAACGGGGGAGGGGCAGAAAGAGAGGGAGACACAGAATCGGAAGCAGGCTCCAGGCTCTGAGCCATCAGCCCAGAGCCTGACGCGGGGCTCGAACTCACGGACCGCGAGATCGTGACCTGAGCTGAAGTCGGACGCTTAACCGACTGAGCCACCCAGGCGCCCCCTTACTAGATTTTTTATGTTTATTTAATATAATACAGTAAATGACTCAAGAAATAACTTTCTACTTAAGCACAACAGAAATATCCCAATCGTAAAGACTGTAGGGATACCTGGGTGGTTCAGCAGGTTAAGCATCTGAGTTCAGCTTAGGTCATGATCTCATGGTTCTAAAGAGTCAGGCTCTGTGCTGACAGCTTCCAGAGCCTGGAGCCTGCTTCATATTCTGTGTCTCCCTCTCTCTTTCCCCTCCCCCACTCACTCTCTGTCTCTTTCTCTAAAGTAAATGAATATTTAAAAAAAAAGTAAAGTCTGCATAGGTAATTTACATACACAAAAAAGAGCTTAAAATATCAATTTTGCTTATAGGTTTCTCCTTTTCAATGCCCTGCTTCTTTATTATTGCTAATCCAGATAATAGAAAAATCAACCTCAATAAATATAAAGCATATATAATGATATCCCCTAGAAGGTGCTTTTCTTATAGGATTAAAAAAAAATCAAGTACAGACTTCAAGCTGTATCACAAAGCTGTAATCATCAAGACAGTATGGTACTGACACAAAAAGAGACACTCAGATCAATGGAACAGAATAGAGAACCCAGAAATGGACCCACAAATGTATGGCTAACTAATCTTTGACAAAGCAGGAAAGAAAATCCAATGGAATAGAGACAGTCTCTTCAGCAAATGGTGCTGGGAAAAATGGGCAGCAACCTACAGAAAAATGAACCTGGACCACTTTTCACATCATACACAAAAATAAACTCAAAATGGATGAAAGACCTCAATGTAAGACAGGAAACCATCAAAATCCTTGAGGAGAAAGAGGCAAAAACCTCTTTGATCTTGCCCGCAGCAACTTCTTACTCAACACGTCTCCAGAGGCAAGGGAAACAAAAGCAAAAATGACCTATTGGGACCTCATCAAAATAAAAAGCTTCTGCACAGCGAAGGAAACAATCAGCAAAACTAAAAGGCAACCGATCAAATGGAAGATCTTTGTAAACAGCATATCAGATAAAGGGTTGGTATTCAAAGTCTGTAAAGAACTTATCAAACTCAACACCCAAAAAACAAATAATCCAGTGAAGACATGGGAAAAAGATGTAAATAGACACTTCTCCAAAGAAGACATCCAGATGCCCAACCGACACATGAAAAACTGCTCCACATCACTCATCATCAGGGAAATACAAATCAAAACCACAATGAGATGCCACCTTACACCTGTCAGAATGGCTAACATTAACAACTCAAGCAAAAACAGATGTTAGCGAGGATGCAGAGAAAGGGGATCTCTTTTGCACTGCTGGTGAGAATGCAAACTGGTGCAGCCACTCTGGAAAACAGTATGGAGGTTCCTTAAAAAATTAAAAATAGAACTACCTTACAATTTAGCAATTATACTACTAGGTATTTATCCAAGGGATACGGGTATGCTGTTTCGAAGGGTATGCTATTTCAAAGCACCCCAGTATTTCTAGCAGCACTATTAACAATAGCCAAAGTATAGAAAGAGCCCAAATGCCCATCGATGGATGAATGGATAAAGAAGATGTGGGAGATACACACACACACACACACACACACACACACACAAACACACAATGGAGTATTACTTGGCAATCAAAAAGAATGAAATCTTGCCATTTGCAAGTACATGGATGGTACTAGAGGGTATTATGCTAAGTGAAATTAGTCAGTTAGAGAAAGACAAATATCATATGACTTCACTCATATGAGGACTTTAAGACACAGAACAGATGAACACAAGGGAAGGGAACCAAAAATAATATAAAAACAGGGAGGGGGACAAAACATAAGAGACTCTTAAATATGGAGAACAAACAGAGGGTTACTGGAGGGGTTGTGGGAGGGGAGATAGGCTAAATGGGTAAGGGGCATTAAGGAATCCATTCCTAGAATCATTGTTGCACTCTATGCTAACTAACTTGGATGTAAATTTAAAAAAATAAAATTTAAAAAAATCAAGTAAAAATATAGACATTTCCTAAAGTAGTAATATTAAAACTTATTTTTTCAAATGCATATATATATATATATACACACATACATATATATATGCATATGTATGTGTATATATATATGCATATGTGTGTGTGCTTTGTGTATATATAGTAAGTTTATGTATGAGTACACCTCATATATAGAGACAGAGAGAAAAATGAATTTTTCCATTGAAACTATTTTATTAGGACTTAAGAAAAGAAGGGAAATCTTCAAATACCATAAGAACTGAAAGAAACACAGCAGAAACAAAATATATTCTTTTTTTAAACAAATACATTTAAGTAAATTCCAATGAGAATCCTGTATTTAACAAAAAAGCAAATGCCATGTAAGTTAGCTGGCATATGATTATTTTTAACAGATCTTAATGTTTCTTGACTTTAATTATGACATGGACCATATGCTCATACTGAAAATCATCTAGAATAATCAGCAATAAAATATCTTAGTAAGAAAACAATTAAGATGATAGATGGTAAATAGAATGCTTTGAAGTTATTATTTTAGTATAGTGGTTTTTTTTCCTGAGTTCTGGATCTCAACTACTGTTAGTTTCTTAATTAGAATTTTTTTTTTCCTATAGCTGATTAATGTTTTTATTTAAAGTAGCAATTCCTTTCACTTATTTCCTCTTTCATTTTGGATATTTTAGTAATTATATCTATGACCTAATTTGTGCTCATTTAGGCTGGTTTAGGCAGCCTAAATTCTGGTTTTCCAGTGGGATGGTAGGGAACACAAATCTCAAGACACACTTATTTATTCTACGTTTATTTTTATTGGGAGTAATATGTGTTGAAAGAATCCATGTCAAGCATTTGAGCAAAGATTTGAAAACAACAAAGATATAAGCTGAATAGGCATGATAACTGTCTGTATACTCAGGAAGAGAAAAAAATTAAAGATTTTAACAGGGATTTAGGTGAGATAGAAAATGAAAATGCCAAATAGTGTGTGGAAAGGTAGGAGGTTCGTTTACAAACTTTCGTTAACTCAAAGGTTTAAGAAAATTATGTAGGTTTTGTTGTAAAAATATGGTGAATATTTTGAGTGGGTTTAAAGAAACAGGAAACATGCAGAATACAATTATAAACACACCTGTCCACACATATGTTTATAGATATAGAAATAGAAGCAATAAAAATACATGGAGGACCAAATGGAAGTACTTGGTTATTTCTCATATTTAGGAACGGATTGTATTGTAGGTGTTAAGGGTGTGAATAAAAAATGTGGGGAAAAGGAGTAGGAATAAATAGATATTCTCAACATGTAGACATTTACTTTTCCTATGAATAAGTTAAAACATATTGAATTTTATTGAACACTCTTAATTAATAAATTTAATCTAGCAACCAATCATGCAGTGGTTTTTCCTATGTCCTGGAATGGTTAATTTCCAAAGTCTCGAATTTCAATATTGATTCTATTTCACTAGCACTGACACAGAATGTACTTTGAGACCCTATAGAAAGAGCTACAGATGAACACTCAGAGGGACAGGGATATATCATATTCTGCCAAGGTTTACTTTCAATTACCATATCACTTTTAGAGAACAGGCTTTGGAAGCAAGATTGCTTTTAGAGACTGGGATACAGACATCTGCAGCAGTCCTTTAATCTAATCTTAAGTAGTCTAAGATGTCTATGGTATATGTGACATGATGCTTCGCTTCTGGGTAAAAAATGGGGAATTTCTGAAGTCTTGAGAGTTTTATCTTAGCCCTACCCCCAAGACACATTTGAGATACTCTGAGAGAGGTTTCTGCAGCCTGATTTCCTAAATATGCTGATATATTTGGCTGGGATCCAAAGAAACTCACTTCAAAGAAAAGCCTTAATTCGGAATACACCAATTATTCTTTCTTACAAGGGAATCAGATAGAGAAAGGAATTCCTCTAACTTTGAGAACATCACAAATCAGCATTTCTTATTTCATTGAGGGTACATAGAGCACTCTAATTTCATTTTCATAAAGTAGGCCGGAAAGTTTTATATTCCTGCCATAATGGTTAGCTAGAATATTTTATGTAGATGGAATATTTTATATTCCTGGACTCTCCCTGGATAGTTACTTTCTTCTGCTAAGAATGGATGCCTGGCTATTAAAATTATCAGACCAAAGATATATAAATGCCCATAAAGCCCTCAAATGAGTTTATTGTTGATGGTATTCCCAAATGTGGGTCTCTGTTGAGCTAGCACTATTTTTAGAAAACAGGAGGTATGGTTAAGAAAGAAAGGCTGATGACAATATAAAGTAGGACCAAAGTTACAATATGTTCCTCCAGAGACTTGATTTAGGCCTCAAAGTTCCCTCTTGTGGTTGAAATCACTATGCCCTGGTGTATCCATACCTTGCAATGAGTACACAGTGTTAAATTTTCCAAGAACTTCAAATAACTCGTATAGATAATTCAAATTCTTTCTACAAAATAGACACTCAACACTTCACTAAGAAAAGTGTGATTAGAAACAACATTTGTAACTTGGTATTAAATAAAATAGGACCCTAGGAATTGTTAGTTTTCTCTAAGATACATTATAAATACAATCAAAAGCATCTCATTATACCAACCTCATTATAAGAGATTATCCCAGTCCAAGATTTCAAAGCCCACTACTGCACTCTGCATTGGGCCTTTAATATTTTAATTAATGTACACATCTAAGTCCTTCCAAAGGATGCTTAAATACATAGTGCCTGCAAAGTGAACATGGCCTAAAGCCAGAATGCCTTATGTTAAGCCCTGACTCTATTACTTAATGCTCCTGTGATCCTAAGCAGGTCACTTAGAATTGTTTATTGGTAAAATGGGGTATGAGAAAATAATGATACTAAATACAGAGAATGAGCAGTAGTTAGGAAAAAAATATATAAATGAAATTTAAAGTTATACAACTCTAAACCCAAATAGTAGCTATTCTAATCTTTACCACTCAGCAGCAAAAGCGGTCAAAGCTATCCAAACACACCCTCACTTCATGTTTAGTAACCATTCACCCCACTCCCCAAAAAACTTAAAAACTAAAAAGGTAGTTTTATTAGAACAGAAAAGTCACAAACGTGTGATGGGATTCAACAGTTAAGTAACTGTTTTGCTCTGTGCTTGGTCTGTTTTCACACTCCAGGTAGGTGTATTCTGTTCTCAGGTTGGAGCCTCCTGCCTTGTGAACATTTACTCTGACATTTTAGAACACCTCCTCTAATATTCTTTTGTTCAGAGGAGACAAATGCAGTTATATATGTTTAAATATGCTGAAGACAACAAATTATTTTTCTTATGTCATAAAAATATCAAACTAACCAAGGCCAGTTTGGTTGGTTTGTTTAATTACACATCCAGGTTGCCCAAGAGATGGTAAAGAGAAACCATCTTTCTTGTCATTCAGAAGTGCTCAGAGGCAAGCTGGATTTTTCCACCTGTCTCAGTGAAGCAGATTCCTCCATACTTACAAGGAAAGAAGCAGAACAAGAAGTCCCTTGATAGGGGCGCCTGGGTGGCGCAGTCGGTTAAGCGTCCGACTTCAGCCAGGTCACGATCTCGCGGTCCGTGAGTTCGAGCCCCGCGTCAGGCTCTGGGCCGATGGCTCGGAGCCTGTTTCCGATTCTGTGTCTCCCTCTCTCTCTGCCCCTCCCCCGTTCATGCTCTGTCTCTCTCTGTCCCAAAAATAAATAAAAAAACGTTGAAAAAAAAAATTAAAAAAAAAAAAAAAAAAAAAAGAAGTCCCTTGATAAAAGAATATAAAATTTATTTAGTAGCATATCTCTGTCTTAAATTTTTTGTTCATATTAGAAGGACATGGTTTGAAAGAGCATGTTAAAGTCCATCTCTTCTTGTCATTTAAAGTGGAACTAATGGGGGGCGCCTGGGTGGCTCAGTCGGTTGAGCGGCCGACTTCGGCTCAGATCATGATCTCGCGGTCCGTGAGTTCGAGCCCCGCGTCGGGCTCTGTGCTGATGGCTCAGAGCCTGGAGCCTGTTTCAGATTCTGTGTCTCCCTCTCTCTGACCCTCCCCCGTTCATGCTCTGTCTCTCTGTCTCAAAAATAGATAAACGTTAAAAAAAAATTTTTAAAGTGGAACTAATGGTTTTGTTTATGATAGTGGGATTTTAAATGTCTAGCTGCAATTGCATTACAAACATTTTTAAACTAAATTTGAAGCTTTAGATGGGACAAGCATTCAAGCGTTGTGAAATGTTAATATTTGAAAGAAATAACTAAATCGTGTCATAATTGTCTAGCACTATTGAAACGGAAATGGAAATAGTGAATGTCATTAACAAATGTGCTTTTAAATGTTATTTTAACCTGGTTTGGCATTTATGAAAACAAAGCCAGCATAAAGACAGCCTCATTGAACTATAAGCCAGAAAGATGACAGAACTCTTCTTCACTAATTGAGTACATAAGTAAGTCTTTTAGAAAGAATTCCCAGTAGTTCAGATAATCTTTTGTAAGAAACTCAAATTAAAAGCTTGTTTAAGAAGCTTAAGACCTAAAGTAAGTAAAAGGAATTCACTTCCCTTAACCTTGACAGTATAAACTTGACGTTTTCCCATTCTAACAGCATGGCCGTTTATGAACTTACCGTTCTCAGGCAGAATATCAAGCATTCCACAAAAAAGAATTATATAAGCCAGGGAACATATGAGCTCATTCGTCCTAAACTTCAAATTTCAGGGTTTTAAAAATATGTGAATAATATGTCTATCTCTATCCCTGCTTAGCCTCATAGTCATGAACCAAAGGGACAAATATTAAGCCATTTTGTAAAGTGAACTTATCCTGAGAAAGCCATCGATAATACTCTTAATAAATCCATAGAGTGAAAAAGGGAAGAAAAGAAATAAGATACTATATCCACTGGCTGAGGTAACCTTTTCAGAGCAGTAGGCATATGTTTGGAACTTGAAGCAGTTTTATTCAATAAAAGCAATACAAAGGTTTTGTTTTTGGTTTTCTACACAGCCACAGTTTGTTTATACCAAAGTTACCCAATGGAAACAGTCCAAGTTAG
The DNA here is from genome assembly GCF_024362965.1 of Panthera pardus. Lineage (NCBI taxonomy): Eukaryota > Metazoa > Chordata > Mammalia > Carnivora > Felidae > Panthera > Panthera pardus. Next base: position 53,497,434 of record NW_026526654.1, read on the forward strand.
AACTATGAACTTCATACCTATCGATCACTCATCCGTAGTCCTACTTGAGAAAAAAATATATTGTTATTTGGGGAAGAAGCAGTATTTTAAATAATGATAAAATTCATGCTTGGTACCTTACTTCTTTTGTGAATTGATTCTAATACTTCAGGTAACCTCTTTCACTCTTTCTGGCTGTTCTACCCAAAGGATCAGATATGTTAGTCTAAATGTAACTTACTTCTTGTGAAACATATAGAACTTAAATGGCATAACTCATATGGCCATGCAAAAAAAGAAAACAGGTGAATTTTTCCGGATAGATTTTTAGGTGCAAAAGGAGACATGTGTGTACACTTTGATTTAAATAAATGAGAGTAATTGGATGGAAAGGACACATTTGATGGTAAAGCTACTGAAAGATGTGGGCTAATGTACTTAATTTAGTTTCTCAGTCACTTTGGTATGAGGATCAGAATTATAGGAGAAAGGAAATCTAGGGTAGATGACTGAATATTGAAAATGGGCTCGGCCCTTGTAAGACAGCAAGTATTAGGGGAGAGCTGGCATTGATCCACAACCTTCCCTTTGGGGCCACGGAAAGCCTCAGTGTATTAACTTCAGTATTCCAGTGGGATCTACACTGAATCATAACTGTATGTATCTCAACAGGACAGTCTCTTCCAGTATCAACTTTAATATGCTTTCAAAATAGAATATAAATTACTAATAACTTTTTGGGGGGTAGGTAATGAAAATGATGACATCTAGAAAACAGTATGATTTTCAATATTAGAATATAAAGGAAGTACTTCAAAAGTAACCAAGAGTCAGATTAAGATGACATGGTATATGGAAACTAATTGACTAGTTTGTATCATCTTCTTTGAAGTGATATATTGCCCAGTGTTTTTCTGGTTTCTATTTCAAAAATTTAGAGCAGTCATCTTAACTAAAAATGTTCTCCAGAAACACTTAGGAGGGCTTCAACAAAACACATGTTCTCTGGCCCTTCCTCTGAAATTATGATGGATTATGCTCAATAATCTTAAAACGGAACAAAACAAAGCAAAATTTCTATACATAATTCTTAGTTTTTATATTTATTTTAAGAGACAGAGAGACACAGAGAGAGAGAGAGAGAGGCAGAGAGAGAGAGTGAAGGGGAGGAGCAGAGAGAGAGGGAGAGGGAGAGAGAGAGAGAGAGAGAGAGAGAGAGAATCCCAAGCAGGCTCTGTGCTGTCAGTGGAAAGCCCGATACAGGGCTCAATTTCATGAAATGTGAGATCATGACCTGAGCCAAAATCAAGTGTTGCATGCTTAACTGAGTCACCCAGGTACCCTTTTATACATAACTCTAAACAGAAACTCTGTTGTATGTTTTAGTAGCATGTAACCATAATGCAGATTAAGAAACAGTGAATGGTTCACTGGTCTTAATTCAACTTTTGGCTATCTTCTTTGAAATATAGTGGAATAAATCTTAGGCATCTAGAAAACACTTTAAGCCACACATGTGACTTTGTGATTTTCGGGAAAAAAATTAAAATAATTAACTTCTCAATAGACTTGAAGAATAATGGGTATTGGAACTCTTCTGCCCTTGTCACTGTATCCCTTCCACTAGAAGAACACGTGGTACCTAAAAGATACTCTACAATTATTTGTTCATAACGACTCAACACTGGAAACAACCTAAATCATCTTCAGTGGAAGAATAAATAAACAGTGAAAAATCTCTTCAAAGCAAACCTCACCGGTAAAAAGAGTGAATTACTGACTTTGGTAACAACTTGTATGGATGGTAGACTCAGAAAGTTACTTTTCTATGATTCCATTTGTGTGTAATAACAAAAAAGACAAAAGTATAGTAACATATCAGTGGTGTCAGGGGTTGTAAGAGGAGATGTGACTACAAGTGGACAGCATGAGAGAGTATTTTGGGTGATGGAATATTCCCTCATACTGATGATCATGGTGGTTACATGACTATATTTGTGTCTTAAATTCATAGAACTATACACTAAAAATAATATAGTTTACTGTATGTTTATGTAAAAATAAACTGTAAGTTTTTAGAAATGTATTCTGACATAAAAACGCATATAAGTATGTAGACTATTTGCCTACAGTGTCCAAAAATCACACAAAAAAATGTAATCTTAATCTAAAGAGTGGGGCCTCTAGAAATACTGAATTGCCATGACCCTGCAAATCCATCAGGACCCTTCTCTTATGTTGGGTGTTCCAATTGAAAAATCTGTTAGTATCCTTTAGAAGTTTTGTTGTTGTGCAGGAAAGGAAGAAGAATTGTCCAGAACCCAGGTTATATGTATACTCTCAAGCTGTTTTCTTGCAATGTTATGCATTGGTTCCATTACATTCATGACTACAATTAACACATCGTGTGATCCACATGAAAGCTTTAATAGCTTTCTGATCTTTTTCCTGAGTCATTTAGGGTAGAAATTATTCAATTCAACAAAAAAATGAGTGCCTACTGCGTATTGTTCCAATCACTCGTGTATATCAGGCATAATCTTAGCAATTTTTTATCATTTACCTGTGTCATGCATGGGTTAGCCATTAAGTAATCAACAAGTAACAAATAATGCCTCTGTTATCTTGGAGCTGATACCCTATTTAGAAGTGAATGATACATAAAAATTTACTAGATTAAAAAGTTTTATGAAAGGAGAAATATAAATTATGATGATACATATGAGAGGACTAAACCAGGTTTTCAGATCACAGAAATTCCCATAAGGTGGCATGGGACTCTTTCTAGAGCATTAATTTTTAAAATCAATTCAACACACATGTAAATCACTCATTTGTGACAAAGAGTGACTGTAAATATTAAACCCCATCATCCTCATAGTCACCCTATGAGATAAGAACAACTACTTTTATTTCAATTTTTGGACTAAGGAAAATAAGGTACAAATTTACCTGCTATACCATAGCCTGGGTGTGACTGAGGCAGGCATTAATCTCAGGAAGTCTGTTCTTGTTACTGTTAAACTCTGCCGCTATAGTATAGTATAGTATAGTATAGTATAGTACAGTATAGTATACATACAGTATACATAGTATAGTATAGTATAGTAATTTACATAGTATAGTATATATATACAGTATGGTATATACGTAGTATAGTGTAGACATAGTAGAATATAGTATATACATTGTATATAGTATTTACAGTATGTACTATAGTATACCTTAGTATACTATATATACTTTATAATACATACTATACTATGAAGGCAGCTTCAGTTGCCTTCGGCTTACATTATGCAAGGTATAGGATCATGTTCAGAGGCTTTAAACGTGCGTCATAATTTTCAGAATCTATATAGCACTTCAGCGTGGTGCTAAATTACATCAAAAATACAACATTAAAGCCTGACTTTAATTGAGAAGTATACAGAACACAAATCCCATGGGAGGGCCATGAGAATTTTCAGAGTACTGTACTTTGGGGGAATGAAATCAGTCTTACCCTGAATTCCCAAAATATATATATTATCTTCTTTTTACATTGAGTATGACATAGACCTGACCTCACACTCATCCCTGCACATACGCACTTTTCTCCAAATCGGAATAATTTTAGAAATATTGTGTATTCATAGCAGTGAGAAAGATGCACAGAAGACAGAAATTAGACACTGACTCTCCATGTTGCCTGCTGTACTTTCTCCATGAGTTTCTGCCTCTATAGGACTTTGAGTGTTTGTGCATAAACTTTTCTACATTAACAGGTGGACTGTTTCCCCTCTGCAAAACACTTAACATGGATATTGCCCCCTGCACTCTCCATTAACACTAGGGCATCATATTGTGCAAATGTGCCAGCATGGATCAAGAAACCAATGTAAGAAAACCTGTTATATTGCTAAAGATTTTGTCACTGAACCTTATGGCATCGGTACTTAAACAGGGAGAATGATGTTTCCAGGAAATTACTCTGATTCAAAATGTAAGCCCATTTTCCAGTGACTTCCCACCAGGGTTGGTTTATTTGTTTGTTTTTGTTCCTTAATGCACTTTACCACTTATTCTGTCTTGCTTCTGGCCTTTGTAATAGGTTCCCTCTGATGAGATTGCCATCATACTCCTGAGCAAGCTCTATCCTTAGCTTTTTCTTCAGTAACCATATAATTTTTTAGAGTTTAGTAGCTCAAAGGAGTAATATACCTCAATTAAAAGCACACACAAACCCATTAACATCCATAATGGGAGTGTGTGTGTGTGTGTGTGTGTGTGTGTGTGCACGTGCACACGTGTGTGCACATGTCTGGGTACCCTCCCTCACTTTTATAACCCTTTATGTTCTGGTTTAAAATACTGTACATTACTTGTATTTTAACTTTATAGTCTTTGGCAACAAACCATGTTGGAATTTCTGAAGTAGGCCCAGTAAATGGCACTCTTCTTCCCTGTCCATGTCTGAATAAGCTGATAGATAAAACAAAGAGTTAAAAATAGAAGCTGATATATCACCTTTATACAAATAGATACCAGGTTGGGAATAGTTGTTTCTATCTGTAGACTACTTTGTGGAATTAGAATTTCCTGATATGGAGAGGTACCCCCGTAAGACTACATGGAGAAAAAAGGGGAAAAAAAAAAACTGAGGGGGCTTTCTCTCAAAAGGAATAAAAAACAATAGCTCAGCACAGAATTCCCAGTCATTTTTGCCAATCTATCAATAGTAAGTCGATGGTTTTCTGCAGTCATTGAGGAGTCTGTTTCCCAATGATCTTCCTGGGAATTCTGGTGGATGCTCCACAACTTGTTTCTAGCACATTCTACCATGGATCAGAACTCTATTCTAATTAATCCATGCCAAGGCCAAGTTTTCCTATTTTCCTTTCCCACTGTCCAACATATAAGAATATATGGTACAGAGTAGGATATCTACATAGCTTTAGAAAAGAAATGAAAAATTCACTTAAAAAAGAAAAAAGAAGGGATACCTGGGTGGCTCACTTAGTTAAATGTCCAACTCTTGATTTTGGCTCAGGTCATGATCAGGTCATGATCAGGTTCATGGGATTGAGCCCGGCATTGGCATGGACCCTGCTTGGGGCACACTCTCTCTCTTTCTCTCTGCTCTTCCCCTAATGGTGCTCTTGCTCTCAAAGTAAAAAAATAAACATTAAGGGGCGCCTGGGTGGCTTGGTCGGTTAAGCGTCCGACTTCGGCTCAGGTCATGATCTCACGGTCCATGAGTTTGAGCCCCGCGTCAGGCTCTGTGCTGACAGCTCAGAGCCTGGAGCCTGTTTCAGATTCTGTGTCCCCCTCTCTCTCTGCCCCTCCCCTGTTCATGCTCTGTCTCTCTCTGTCTCAAAAATAAATGAACGTTAAAAAAAAATTTTTTTTTAAAAATAAAAAATTAAAAAAATAAAAATATATATATATATATATATATATATATATATATATAAAAATCTGTTTCAGAGAATGTGTATCATCATAATAACATATGCAACCTTGTGGATTGTCAACTTAGTCTACACTGTCTGAACCACAAAAGAAATGATGAAACTATCATATGTAGGATGAGGACCTCTAGAAATAAGGAAATGCAAATCCACTAGAGCATGTTGTCTGATATGGTGCACAATTTGCAACAGTAGTCCCCACATTTTCCTAGTTAGCCAGCTGCACAGGGTAGATTACAGGCATTATCCAGAACTCTGTAAGTATACTCTCAAGCTGTTTTTCTTACAGTTTAAGCAAAGGCTCACATAAAACTGAAAATAAAAGGCCAAATTAAGATGAAACATATATTCCAACAATAATGTGCAATTAATACAGAGATAAACCAAATTTAAATATAAGTCCCTTCCTGTTATATGTTTCTGAAGCATAAATAAAAAATAATCGCTTTGAAAATTAAAATTCAAAGATCAAAGGAATTGAAGTTCAAGACCATTTGCTTTAAACTTGGGAGTATCAAAAGCCACATAGCCAAAGTCCTAAATTACATAAAATCCAAAATAGTCCACAATTTCTTATCTAGCTCAGAGTCTGCCAGGGGTTTCCTGATCCCTGACTAGAACTAGGACTACCAGTAGCATTGTGCCTGAATTTTCCATCCTACTGAATAGGTATGGTTCCTTTGGCATCCTGGGAGTGGTATTCATTTAATTGCAAATTCCTCAGTAGCCTCACTTTTAAAGAGTCTAAAGCCTTAAAAGAACATACTAGATATTCATCGCAGTGACCCAAGATCTGTGCAGTTTAGGAAACAATTCAATCCTTAGTTCTTAAGATAATACGTTCAGGTAAAACAATGTTTGCAAAATCCAATATTCAGTATTTTCAGAGACCACAGCAGAGATTAAGTGGTATTAGTTTCACCAGGAGGCCAAATGTCTACTCCAGCCATCCAGAACCCAAGGCTTAAGAACTCAAAATGAATTGGGACAATTTGTAAGCAAGATGTTAATATTGGTATTTCAATGTACTTATTGGATTCCTCTTGTTGCTATAACCAGTTACCACAAATTTAGTGACTTAATAACAATGCAAATTTATTACTTACAATTCTGGAGATCAGTGATCTGAAGGGTCTTATGGGCCAAAAGTCAAGGTCTCTACAGGGCTGAATTCTGTAGCTTCTACAAGAAAATCTGTTACTTATCTCTTCCACCTTCTGCCCACATTTCTTGGCTCCAGACCTCCCTCTATCCTGAAAGCCAGTAATCCCATCACTCTAGCTTCTGCTTCTGCTGCTACATTTCCTCCTCTAACTCTGACTCACCTGCCTCCCTCTTTCACTTACAAAGATCCTTGTGATTAAGAGTCTCTTCTATGGTGTGCCTCCGTCTCTCTTTTTTTTTAAGAGAGAACAAACTGAGGGTTGCTGGAGGGGAAGTGGGTGGGGGGGATGGGCTAAATGGGTGATGGGTATTAAGTCGGGCACTTTTTTGGGGGGGAGCACTGGCTGTTATATGTAAATGATGAATCATTAAATTCTACTCCTGAAACTAATGTTACACTACATGTTAACTAGCTAGAATTTAAATAAAAACTCAAAACACACACACACACACACACACACACACACACGCACGCGCGCACACACACACACACATACACACACACAAATCCTTGCAATTACATTGGACTACCCAGATAATCCAGGATACTCTTCCTGCAGGAAGACAATAATTTAATTCCATCTGCAAAGTCATTTTTCTCATGTAAGGTAACATATTCACAGGTTCCAGGATTTAGAATGTGGGTATCTTTGGGGGCCATTATTCTGTCTACCTCAATGATTCATAGCTTTTGGAAAATATATCTATGATTAATCCCCTCCTCACGTCCCCCAAGAGAAGGTCATTTTGATGTTGCTGCTTTTCTGAAAACTTTAAACTTTTCAGTGGAAGCAACTCCATTGGCCAGGTATTGTTTGAGGTATTTTCAAGTCACCATTTTAAAAATCTGTAATTTTCCACATTTAAAAAATGATGCTGATGATTCTGGATACACTTTACTGCAGTGGAAAAAACATCAACGTTGGTGTCAAACTCACAAGGATTTAAATTAAGACACAGTAAATAATTCTCACACTTAACCTCTGACTGTGGGCAAACAACACTCTGTGCCTCATTTTCTTGTCCATGTAAGTGGTTAGGAGTTTTAAATAAGCTAATGCTTATAAAATACCTAGAGTGGTGTTTAGATTATAGAAAGGTATCGGTAAGATAAAAAAAAATTATCAAAAGCATTATTACTGATTTGAATATATCTCTGATAATTACAATAAGGGTTGAAGACCTTAATTAAACAGTGCAGAAAAATACCCCTTCTACTAATTGTTTCCTAGTCTTCCCACTATTTCCCACTGATTACTTCCATACCTGCCTACTGAAATTCCTCTATTTCAAGTTTCCCTGAATTTTAATGTCATGGCTAGAAATTCATCTGCTATTGTGCTTCCTTTAGATGCCACGTGTTATCTGTCATAGTAAACCTCATCTCAGAAGAGGCACCTGTTTTTCTTTTCTCTCCTCAGGTCCCTTCCTCCACAAGCAGGGCTAAGTCGAAGTCATGTCCCCATCAGGTTCATCTAGCATAAATACACAGGCCAGGTCATTTGTGTCCTAAGGTATGAGAGAAAATCTAAAGCCCACTGTCATTAGATCTACGTCCTGGCATAGATGGGATATCCCTAACTGGGTCCAGCTGCATGCAAACGTGAGCAAAATTTTGGGGAGCCTTTTGTTCAGGTACATACCACAAAATCGTGTTAAGTTAATATATTATCCCAACATCCACAGTTTCTTAGAAGAACCAAATAATAGTCCTGGCATCCTTTTGTTTAGGTTTGAATATCGTTAATACTCAATCACATATATTGTTATTACCTATTGCTTATATTCAATAACCAATAACCTAACAGTAAGTACGAAACTTCTCTAGTTCCAGGACTGAACGGGACTCAACATTTAAAGTTCTTTCCATAAAAAGAATCCCATTTGTGATGATCATCTTTTTTAAACTGACTTGTCCTTTCACAATTCTACAAATTCTAAATACCCCGCTGCAGGGTGACACTTCAAATCTGAGCATTTCACAGTCCTACTTGAGTAACCTTCCGTTCTCAGAGCACCACAGGGAACCATTAGCATCATTCCCATTTTATAGAGAAGGATATTAAAGCAAATGGTGCCAAGCCCCGGTCATACTCACTTGTCCTTGGAAGGGAAGGTAGAATTTACAATCCCCAAGTGTCAAATCTGCCCACTGGCAGCCAATACATGGTTCTTCTACAACACTGGCTCTTGCTTATATCTTGGGTATTGAATTTTGAAGGGAAGATAGACCAATGCAAGGAATGGTTAGCAGTAATAGATATTATGTAGCAGAAAACTTGTAACTTAAATACCCAAAAGGCATAGATGTTGTAGCTCATATTGGCTCCAAATAACATTGGAAATAAAATGTTTAATGCTTGCTCTTTATAATGAATGATAATCCTGTAACATTTCCATAATGCATTTTGATGGGACTCAAGAATCCATAAATGTATCAATCTCAAGCAATTATCCTCATGTAAGGGAATACTGTGACTATTATGATTATAAAAGAAAACAAAAAATATAGTATAAAAAAGCACTATCTGATTCTGTGCTAAGTACATTCTGCCAGCAGTCCTGCTAAAAGTATATTATTGTTATTTTATGACAGCACCTGTCAAACACTTTAGTCTCATGACCACTTTATATTCTTAGAAATTATTGAGGACCCAAAAGGATATTGTTTATGTGGGTTATATCTATTATTAGCAACTGTATAAAACTTAGGACTAAAAATAAAACTTTAAAAATTCATTAAAAAAAACAATAAGCACATATGAATACAAATAACATATTTATATATTCAATAAATATATTTAAAAAACAAAAATTAGTGGGAACAATGGCATTGTCCTTAAGATCTGAATCAGTGGAAAAGCTCCTACTAAATTTGCACACTTGCTTCTGCATTCAATCTATTGTGACATGTTGTTTTACGTACGTAAAAATTCTGGCCTAACACAGATATGCATGTGGAAAGGAAGGAAGAAATTATTTAAATATATTTTTTTGGTAGTTGTAGATATTCTTCTCTGACACTATACCACCAACTCCATAAGTAGCAGTTTCTTAAAGGATAGCTTTCACACAAGTCTAAACACAAATCATTAAGCTTTTTGTAGTGTTTCATTAAATTTCATTGGTCTGTCTTGCATTTTAATGAATTTACAGTGGTTCATTTAATAATGAAGATCTTTAAAATACTTACATTTTCAGTACATAATGTCAAACAACTACATTTTCTATTAATAAAACAAATCTCCTCACTTAGCTTTTGAGTATTTCACGTATATTTTCTAACATATAGTTGCTATGTTATGGATAATTTTAGGCACATTTGTGTCAAACTCATCACTATACTTTATATAGTATTTTATAGTATTTTGCCTACTTTCTGCAATTGTCTAGGCAGACATTCAAATAATCTACAATAGTAATACTTTTGATACATTTTACTAAACTTTATCTCATTTCTTTAATAATAGCACTAGAAAGTATATCTGTCATATTGCAGATTTTAATTAAAGAGCCTAACAGTTTCATTGTGGAATATAATATGAACTGATGATTTAAAGGATCTTGTTAACAACGCATTCTTCTGTTAGTAGTGGGCTATAAGCTTTTATCAAAAATGTGCTTTCAGTTTTACCAAATATCTTTTAACATATTTCTTCATTTTATTTTAATGCAGTGTGTTGTATTAATGTCCATTGTTAAGACACTTTTGCATTGAAAGCCAACATTCTGTGGTGAATTTTTCTTTTTAATATGCCATTGAGAAAACTTCTTGCCTAAATTGTAGCTCATAACATAGTTTTCAGTTGTCCAAGAAAATCACTTTTGTAAAACACAGCTTATCCTCACATTTCAGAGTATATTTAAACTCCTCAAAAATGGGGCACCTGGGTGGCTCAATTGGTTAAGCGGCCAACTTCGGCTCAGGTCATGATCTCGCGGTCTGTGAGTTCGAACCCCACATGGGCTCTGTGCTGACAGCTCAGAGCCTGGAGCCTGTTGCAGATTCTGTGTCTCCCTCTCTCTCTCTGACCCTCCCCCGTTCATGCTCTGTCTCTCTCTGTCTCAAAAATAAATAAACGTTAAAAAAAATTTAAAAAAAAATTTAAACTCCTCAAAAAGACATTAGCTACTCAGTTTCAATGACATGCTAAAGGATCTAATTTCTGAGTGGACATAATAAGAATAAATATTATGGTAAAGAAAAAGAAAACATAGAGCTTGATTCACAAACACACACCATGCACACACACAGACACACACAACTGAAGGTCAGTTTTCCGATTCTGAGACTGCACTGTATCACTGTATCACGAAAGGATAATCTTTATTATTAAATCTTACTAGCTAGGGTGCAGACATACTAGACAACTTGCAGTAATGTATAATTTCAAACACTCTTCTTAAAGTATCAGATTCAAACATGGAAAATGATGGAAACAGCATCTAATTATCTCTGATTTGTGGAGAATAAAATATAGATGTAACATAGCAGCGCTTCTCATCAATAATCTTTATAGCTGATCTACACAAGAAAACAGAAATTTCCCTTCTGGATCAGCAGGAAGAGGCTTAACATCCTTCGGAAGGAAGGAAGGAAGGAAGGAAGGAAGGAAGGAAGGAAGGAGGAAAGGAAAGAAGAAAAGAAAAGAAGAAAAGATAAAAGAAGGAAGGAGAAGGAAGCAGAAAGAAAGACAGGAAGACAAGGAAAAAAGACAAGAAAGAAAAGAAAGAAGAAAAACATAAAATATACATTAATGCAGATGAAACACTACATGTCAGATATTAGTTATCAAGTAGCAAAAATCATGATCTCTGAGAGTAAGCAAAATGAACCCACAATTACCCAAATTTATTGCCTGAAGACAGTTTACAGGGCATCACATTATAAAGCTGAAACCAAACAGGAGCCAGCAGAATTGCAAGGTTGAGGAGGAATAGAGCAGAAATCAGGAAGACCTAGGTAGATAGAACGTGGAAGGCAGAAGACCTTATGGGAGGGTATGACACAAAGAGAATTACAAAAATTTGGAAAGCAATCTCAAGTTTTGGGCTGTGTATTAATCCACATACTTTTGAGACGAATTGCCCAAGTTCAAGGAAAGAACCAAGGGAAATCAACAGGCCAAACATTTCTTGGTGGTCCTGGACCAGTGGGAATTATTTTCTCACCACCTAGAGTGCAAACAGATCATAAAATACAGGGTAGCACATAGTGTACTTAGCTAGGTATTCCTGGTGGGGAGGCAGGGTCTTCTCTGTGCTTGCTGTGGCCCTCTACATTTTCTTGGATGTTCCAATCAAGGCCCTGGCCACTCCTTTATCTGGGCCATTTGTCATAGTTGGTCACACAGTGAGTTACTTGGAGAGATAAGGTAACACATCAGAATTTCTTTCTGCTTGTATACAACTCAGTGCTTTTGCAGCTGCTACACAAACCTACTGTGCATGTCACAATTCATTTGGGCACATCATGTGACTGCAAAGGGCATGAGAGCTATCCCAGGTCCACCCAGGTAAATATGCTGATGTTCATGCTTGCTGTGTCAGGAAATAATGCAGATCCTCTGCTCCTTAACCAGGGACAGACGAGTGCTACCATACCTCGCAACTAAGAAGCATCATGTGAGTTCAGTATTAATTCAGTTATATAAAACTGGATATAGTTGATTACTTCTAAGCTGCAGTATTAAGAAAACCACTTGTCTAACTGATGTATAGCCCTATTGTTTAATAAGGCCTTTTCAGTAATAGAAGTGTTATTTTTATACCTCTCCTACGTTATATGTCCAACTATTCAAGACCCACAATCATGAGGTGCTGGTGTTGGCAGATGAGCTGAAATATGCTATTATTACTGGATGTACCTTTTGATTTTCCCAACAAAGTTAATTTTATGGGAAATAAGGAACCAATTATATTCTGCATGGTTTAGAATTTATTATCAGAAACTTTACGTAGCCTTGAAAATCAAATCTGGGTGACTTTGGTCAGTGTACTCGAAGAATTTTACCCTTTTTGAAAAGTGCATTACCGTGTTACTATTTATCTCCTTGATTCATATAAATGTTATTTAAGGAATGCATCTACATTGCCCGGTATTGTTCTAGGGGTTTTAGAATATCAGCCCACATAGCCCTCACAAATGGATTGTATCCATTATGCAGTTCAGGGAAATACGACACAAAAGGGTTCATGATAAATATTTTATATCTGTACAAGAATCTATAAATTGTAATGACAAAATTTTTGGAAAATAATATTAAAACAAAATGGCAATGTAATTTGCATTTGATATATTAATATATATGTAATGGGTATTAAAGTTAAATGCAATTTTTGCTTAAAAATTTAATCACTATAGATACTAAATAAGAATAAAAATAGATGCATAATCCCCCTATTTCTCTTCCAGATCAAATTCAGTTCCATTAAAACCTTTATTTAGTTATGTAGTGAAGTAGGATTTTCTAGGGTTTATTTAAATTTAGAAGAGCTTATCAGGTAATTTAAGGTACACATGATACTTTGAGTCATGGTAAAATGTATAATGCTTTGAATAACTAATAGTATTCTCACAGAAATCAGGTATGCAATAATGATGAAGGGTAGCTTGAGGTTGTAGATCAAGACAATTCAATATGAAATATATAACAATATACAGTTCACAATCTAACTTGTTTTTTATAAGCTTAAGGCCTGAGGCATCCTATTTAATATTCACTTTATTCTGATAATGAGCCTAAACTAGACAAGAATGAAAATTAGCACGCTTTCCCATTGTCTAATTGTATCTTTTCTCCTTGTTAAGTAATTTGGCAAGGTTGAAGTCTTTACAAGAAACAGTATGCTTTTCTCATGGATGTATCTTTTATTTTCAGTTTTAACCTTGAGACAGCAAATCTACTGTTGCTATCTACACATATTGGATAAAGAGTAAAATTAGCTTATTTTGGTCCAAGCTTTCACTTAATATTTTTCTAACGTAAAATGTTTGACAACATTGAGAATAAAGTTGACTTCCATGTAAACATGGAGACAAAATCAGTAGGTGAAATATAGTTATATATAATTATTTTTTAAGCAATCCAGGATTTTGTGTGGCATGGTGTGGTGTGGCATGGCGTGTGTGTGTGTGTGTGTGTGTGTGTGTGTGTGTGTGTGATCTTCCATTAGGATACCATCAAACCTGAGAGACAAGGTCATTGGGGAAGGTAGTTTATTTGGGACATGACCTCAGGAAATACAATCAAAAGAGTGAACAAAGTGAGATAGGGAAGGGTGAAAAGCCAACAAAAATTGCATTAATGGACATATTACTGCTGGACTACAGGGACTTAATCCTTCTCAAACCTTCCACAAAACCAAATGGAACATTCTTCAGAACTGTCTCTAAAAAAGCAAACGAAACAAGAAACCTGGGGCTTTTATTTTGTTTTGCCTTATTCACTGGTTGAGAGATACTCTCTTGTTCACTGGTTGAGAGATACTCTACAGGGGACTAAGTACTCTAACTTTCCATTTTGCAGCTTAATATGGCTGTGGAGGCTCCTAGGAGACACAAGGGGAGAGCTAACATACTGGATGTATCTTCAAGAGCCTACGAGTGAAGGGCTGTGGGGCATTGTATGAACAGTATTACCTAGAGTCTGAAATCCAAGTCTGCTCAAAATTTGCATTGAATACTCTCTCTTAGTGACACTTGTGGACAAAGGCTGCTTATCATCTATTTAAAAATCTTTAAAATGGAAGGATCATGGAACAAGCTGTTACACTTCCTTATTCATTATTTTCTTCTATACCACCCATTCTAGATTCTGTTCACCTGCATACAGAACTTGCATTTGTCTGTTGTGCCTGCCCAGTGGAGTGATACACATCTTCATGGCATCTGAATCCTTTCCCATTTCAGAATATAGTTTTTGGAATTGCCTTTTTCCTGTGATTTCTGGGAATGGAAACACCTAAAGATTCCCCAGTGAACCCCTCAAGTTTCAGATATTCTTCTGACTACCCCCATCATGTAGCAATATCTAGTGCTTCCTTATAAGCAGGGTCTATTAACCCAGGCATACAGTAATCCCTTACTTTTTTTTCTAGTCTAACAATATTAGTGGTACCAAATGATCAGAGGACAGACATAGCTTTAAATTTAGTGGAATGCTTATTGTGCTCCCCCTCCAACTGAGGCCTCGAGTTATGATGTGGTTTAACCTCTGGGGATAGGAGGAACAAATTCCCCAAGTGAATCACTGTGTATGTTGGTAACAGGGTCCAATCCTCTCCTCCTCAGCCCTGGTACCTACAAATTGAGAACACGCTTTCATTTAATGGTCATTTGTTCAACATATATACTATGTTCTAGAAGATACTGCCTGCCCACATAGAGATTTATCATGAAGGTGCTGCATTAAAGAGGTCATTTCTATGTGACTGACAGCTATTGGATGATATGCAATATTGTGGCACTGATAGTTCCTATGATTATAAATCTACCACAACTCCCACCCCTGTGCTCTGGTGGAACCATCCTTCCCAGTCATGTCTGCCTCAGTCCCAGAGAGTGGGCCCCTTCCCACACTGCAACTCCAAACCAGGGAGTTTTGTGGGGTCTTGATTCTGGCAGTGGTGCTGACAGATCTCATTTCACAAGCAGAACACAGCACACCTAGTTAAAACTCATCACATTCAGTCCAGGGACCAAACACTTCCCACAACAGGCAATGAGAGCCTCTGCAGGCAACAGGCTTGGAGGATAAAGTAGCCAGGACACAACAGCGGAGTATATGCAACACACATTGGAGACACTCCTGAAAGTGCCAGGCCCTGGGGAACAAGAGACACTAAGCTGCAGGGCACAACACGAGCTCCTCTTCATAAGCCCATTACCCTCAAAAACAGAAGATAGAGCTGACTTTCCTGACACACAGAAACAGACACAAAGACTTAGACAAATGTGAAGACAGAGGAATTTGTCCCACATGAGATAATAGGACAAGGCCACAGCCAGATATCTAAGTGAAACATGTCTGATAGAGATATAAGTAACATGCTTCATAGAGAATTTAAAGTAATGATTGTAAAGATGCTCACTGGACTTGAGAAAATAGTAGAGGGCATCAGTGAGACCATTAGCACAGAGCTAAGGAATAACATAGCAGAGACAAACGGCTGAATAAACAAAATGAGAAGCATGCTTATTAGAATGAACAGTAGGATGGAAGAAGCAAAAGAATGAATTAATGAGCTAGAAGGCAAAATAATGAAAAGTCATCAAGCTGAACAAAAGAGAGAAAAAAGAAATATGCAAAATGAGAATAGAATTAGGGAACTCAGTGTCTCCATCAAATGTGATAACATTTGTATTCTAGGAATCCCAGAAGAGGAGTGAGAAAAGGGGGCCAGAATATTTACTTGAAGAAATAACAGGTGAACTCTTCCTTAATCTATGCAGATTCAGGAGCCAAGAATATTGTGTCCAGTAGAGCTACCATTCAGAAAAGGAGAGACAAAGAGTTTCTCAGACAAACAAGAACTAAAGGAGTTCATGACTGCTAAACCAGCCTTGCAAGAAATATTAAAGGGGACTCTGAGTGGAAAAAAAAAAGACCAAAGTGACAGTATGAAAGTAGGCAACACAAAAGCAGTAAATATGAACATTTCTGTAAAAAATCAGTCAAGGAACTCACAAAGGAAAAGGGTGTAAAATACGACACCATATACCCAAAACAGAGGGAGGAGAAGAGTAAAGGATGTGTTCAAACTTAAAGGATCATCAATTTCACATAGATTGTTATTTGCAGAAGAAGTTATATACAAACCTAATGGTGACCACAAATCAAAAAACCACTAATATATATGCAAAGAATAAAGAAAAAGAAATCTAAATATATCATTAAAGAAAAACAGCAAAACATAAAAGAAAGAAAGGATTAGAGAGAAACTTCAGAAACAAAAATAAGTAATAAAATGTCAATAAATACATATCTATCAATAATTACTTTGAATGGAAATGGTCTAAATGCTTCAATCAAAAGACAAGATGACAGAATGGATAAAATAACAGGACCCGTCTATATGCTGCCTACAAGAGCCTCATTTCAGACCTAAAGGCACCGGCAGATTGAAAGTGAGGGGATGGAGAAACATTTATCATGCAAATCAATGTCTAAAGAAAGCTGGGGTAGAAATATTCATATCAGACAAAATATATTTTAAAACATATTGTACCAAGTGATTTCAAAGGTCACTGTGTAATAATAAAGGGGATAATTAGTCAAGAAGGTATAACAACCGTAAATATATATGCACCCAACATAGAGGAACCCAAATCCATAAAACAGTTAATAACAATCATAAAGGAAATAAACAATAGTAATAAAATACTAGCAGGGGACTTTAACATCCCATTTACATCAATGGACAGATCATCCAAACAGCAAATCAACAAGGAAACAATGGCTTTGAACAACACACTGGACCAGATGGATTTAACAGATACATTCAGGACATACCATCTCAAAACAGCAGAATACACATTCTTTTCAACTGCACATGGAACATTCTCCAGAATAGATCACATATTAGGCCACAAAGCAATTTTCAACTAATTCAAGAAGATTGAGTCATACCATGCATCTTTTCTGACTACAACACTATGAAGCTAGAAATTAAACATAAGAAAAAATCTGGAAAGACCACAAAATACATACAGGTTAAATAATATGCTGCTAAACAGTGAATGGGTTAACCAATAAATCAAAAAGAAATTAACGAACATATGGAAACAAATACGAATGAAAATACAATGGTCCAAAATGTTTGGGATGCAGCAAAAGCAGTACTAAGAGGGAGTTTATGGGGCGCCTGGGTGGCTCAGTCGGTTAAGCGTCCGACTTCAGCTCAGGTCATGATCTCATGGTCCATGGGTTTGAGCCCCACGTTGGGCTCTATGCTGACAGCTCAGAGCCTGGAGCCTGCTTCAGATTCTGTGTCTCCCTCTCTCTCTGACCCTCCCCCGTCCCATGCTCTGCAGGGAGTTTATAGCAATTTAGGCCTACATCAAGAAGCAAGAAAAGGCTCAAATAAACAACCTAACCTTACACCTAAAGGAGCTAAAAAAAAAAAAAAAAAAAAAAAAAAAGAACAAAAGCCAAAGACAGTGGAAGGAAGAAAATAACAAAGATTAGAACAGAAATAAATGATATAAAAACTAAACAACAACAACAAAAACACAGAACACATAAATGAAACCAGAAGCTTCTTCTTTAAAAAGATCCACAAAATCCATAAACCTTTAGTCAGATTCATAAAAGAAAAAAAAAAGGACTCAAATAAATAAATTTACAACTGAAAGAAGAGAAATAACAAACACCACAGAAATAAAAACAAATGTAAGAGAATATTATGAAAAGCCATGTGCCAACAAATATGACAACCTATATGAAACTGATAAATTTTTAGAAACATATAAATTACCAAACTAAAGCAGGAAGAAAGAGAAAATCTGAATAGACTGATTACCAATAGGGAGATTGAAACATAAGTAAGTAAGTAAGTAAGTAAATAAATAAATAAATAAATAAATAACAAAAAATGTAAAAAAAACTCCTAATGAACAAAAACTCCAGGATGGCTTTACACGCAAATTATACCAAATATTTAAAGAAGAGTTAATAGCTATTCTTTTTAAACTATCCTAAATAATAGAAGAGGAACAAAAAGTTTTCATATTCATTCTATGAGACAGGATTACCCTAATATCAAAACCAGATAAAGACACCACTAAAAAAGAATTACAGGCCAATATCTGATGAAATTAGATGCAAAAATCCTCAACAAAATACCAGCAAACAGAATATAACAATACATTTAAAAAAATCATTCATCATAATCAAGTGGGATTTATCCCTAGAATACAAGCGTGGTTCAATATTTACAAATCAATCAACGTGATACATCACACCAATTAGAAAGAAGATAAAAACCATATAATCATCTCATTGACACAGAGAAAACATGCTACAAAGTACAATATCCATTCATGATAAAAGCCCTCAATAAAATAGGTTTAGAGGAAGCATACCTCAACATAATAAAAGCCATATATGAAAAATTCCACTACTAACATCATACTCAATGGGGAAATATGAGTTTTCCCCAAATGGTCAAGAACAAGCCAGGATGTGTATTCTCACCACTTGTAGTCAACATAGTACTAGAAAACCTAGCCATAGCAATTAGACAACAAAAGGAAATAAAAGGCATCCAAATTAGTAAGCAAGAAGTAAAACTTTCACTATTTGCAGATGATTATGATACACTATAAAAACCCTAAAGACTCCACCAAAAAACTACCTGAACTGATAAATGAATTCAACAGAGTCACAGGATACAAAATCAATGTGCAGAAATATGTTGCGTTTCTATACACTCTTAATGAAGCAGCAGTAGGAGAAATTAAGAAAACAATCACATTTACAAATGCACCAAAAATACTACGCTACCTTCGGACAAACCCAACCAAAGAGATGAAAGACCTATACTCTGAAAACTATAAAACACTGATGAAAGAAATTAAAGATGACACAAAGAAACGGAGACACTCCATACTCATGGGTTGGAAGAATATTTATTGTTAAAATATCTGTACTACCCAAAGCAATCTACAGATTTAATGCAATCCCTATCAAAATACCAACATTTTTTACAGAAGTAAAACAAAAAAAACCTGAAGATTTATATGGAATCACAAAAGACCCCAACTTGCCAAAGCAATTTTGAAAAGGAAAGCTGGAGGAAGCACAATTAGATTTTAAGTTATATTACAAAGCTATAGTATTCAAAATAATAGTATGGTATTGGCACGCACACACGCACGCACATACACACACTCAAACACACACACACAAAAACATATAGATCAATAGAACAGAATAGAAAACCCAGAAATAAACTCACAATTATATGGCCAATTAATCTCTGACAAAACAAAAAAGAATATGCAATGGGAAAAAGACAGTCTTTTCAATAAATGGTATTGGGAAAACTGGTCAGCTACATGCAAAGAACGAAACCATTCCACTTTTTTACACCATACACAAAAATAAACTCAAAATGGATTAAAGACCAAATGTGAGGCCTGAAACCATAAAAAACCTAGAAGGCAGTAAAGTCTCTGACATCAGCTGTAGCAACATTTTTCTAGATATCTCTTCTGAGACAAAGGAAAGAAGAGTAAAAATAAACTGGGAATGCATCAAAATAAAAGGCTTCTATATAGTGGAGGAAACAATCAACGAAACTATAAGGCAATCTATGGAATGGGAGAAGGTATTTGCAGCAAATGACATATCTAATAAAGGGTTAGTGCCCAAAATATATAAAGAACCGATACAACTCAACACCCAAAACCACAAATAACCCAATTAAAAAACAGGCAGAAGAAATGAACAGACATTTCTCTAAAGAAGATATCCAGATGGCCAAACGATGGCCACATTAAAGATGCTCAACATGACTCATCATCAGGGGCATGCAAACCAAAAATACAATGAGGTATCACCTCACATTTGTCAGAATGACTAAAATAAAAAACACAAGTGGGGTACCTCAGTGGCTCAGTCAGTTGAATGTCTGACTCTTGACTTCAGCTCAGGCCATGATCTAACAGTTCATGAGTTCGAGTCCCACATTGGGCTCTGTGCTGACCGTTGCAGAGCCTCCTTGGAATTCTCTCTCTCTCCCTATGCCCTTCCCCCCATCTCAAAATAAATAAATAAAAACTTACAAAAAATACAAGAGACAGCAAGTGTTGGCAAGGATGTGGAGCAAAAGGAACCCTCTTGCATTGTTGGTGGGAATGCAAACTGGTGCAGTCACTATGGAAAACAGTATGGAGGTTCCTCAAAAAGTTAAAAATAGAAGTATCAGTAGTCACGATATTGGTTATTTACCCCCAAACCAGAAATCACTAATGCAAAGGGATACATACACCTCTGTGTTTACAGTGGCATTATTTACAATAGCCAAATCATGGAAGCAGCTCAAATACCCATCAGCCAATGAATGGCTAAAGATGTGGTGGGTGTGTATGTGATGGACTATTATTCAGCCATAAACAAGAATGAAATCTTGTCATTTGCAGCAACACAGAGAGAGCTGAAGAGTATAATGCTAAGTGAAATAAATCAGCCAGAGAAAGACAAATAACATGATTTCACTCTTATGTGTAATTTAAGAAACAAAGCAAATGAGCTAAAGGAAATAGAGAGAGAGAGAGAGAGAGAGAGAGAGATGACCCAAGAAACAGACTCGTAACTATTGAGAACAAACTGATGGTTATCAGAGGGGAGGTAGGAGGGGATATGGATGAAATAGGTAATGGGGATTAAGGAGGGCACTTGTTGTGATGAGCACTGGGTGATGTATATAATTGCTGAATCACTATATTATACACCTGAAATTAATATAACACTGTATATTAACTACACTGGAATTTAAAAAAAAATTAAAAGTAATTGTTCCTTAAAAATAAAATGCTAGCTATGTCACTGTTAAATAGACTTCCTGCTAGTCAAACACTAAGTGATTCTTACAGATAGACTATCAAGGAATTCATTTGTGCTTTATCAGTAAAAATGTATTTCTAGAACAAAGAACTCTCCACAAGGGAAACAAAACATAAGACAGAATAAAACATTAAATAAGAAAAAAATAGAGAAAAATAAAAGCTTCACTAATTATCTTTTCCTATCAGCTCTGGCTCACAGAGGACGGGGAGTGCTGACCTCCTCACACACTCAGTAGTGAATTTCTTATTGTTTTAGTGAAGAAAATCAATTCAATATCCTTCTGGCTTTTGTCTGACATAGTAAATTCATTCTATCATGCCCAGTTTCCAAAGCCTCCTTACCCTTTCCACATTTATTTGCCAAGGGAATTCTAACTATATTATTTACAAGCTTAAGAAGAAATTCCAAAAACTCCTGGGATCTATGGGGTTTTTTTTCTTTGTTTTTTAATAGGCTAGCCTCCTATAAAAGAAATCAATTTCACTGCTCAAGCTATGTTGAGACTTGCCCATAGTTACTTATCAAGTGGTAACCAGCAGGGCTAGCGGTAGATATTGAGGAGGGCAAGATTCATCTTGTAAGACTTCCACTTTATGCGAGGTCTTTTATGCTGAGTATCAAGCAGGAAGGTGAGGTCAATTCTACCACTCTGGAGGCTTTGGAAGAAGCTAAAGTTTCAATGTCTTTATGCGAATCCCTCAAAATTTTACACATAAAGAAGAGCATGCATAGCAAAAACAAATAAAGTAAAAAAATAAGAGTTAAAATGATGGATAAAGAAGATAAAATACCCCTTAATAAATTATGGATTAAATATATAAACCTATAGAGAATAACATACTTTAGGAAGACTGTCCAACACTAGATGTGAGTAGAGTAATACCTACATACTTAGTGTTTTTGGAGAAAGAAAATGTGATAGAGATATGATGTCAGCTGTTTTAAAGTTTAAATAACAGATATTGTTTACATGCTACAAAACAAGAATTTCTTTAAGTCTCAATCAAGAGCTGAAAGTAAAATTTCTGCAAAAAGCATTAAAATCCAAATCCATTTAAATGAGGAAATAAAGCTAAATATTGGGCTTTAATTACAAAATTTAAAAATAATTAACATTTAGAATTAGGAAAAGCTCATTTTAACACATGTTACAAAAATCAAACTGCATTATTTACAAACTGGTGCAGCCACTCTGGAAAACAGTATGGAGGTTCCTCAAAAAATTAAAAATAGAACTACCCTATGACCCAGCAATTGCACTACTAGGTATTTATCCAAGGGATACAGGTGTACTGTTTTGAAGGGGCACATGCACCCCTACTGTTTCTAGTGGCACTATCAACAATAGCCAAAGTATGGAAAGAACCCAATGTCCATCGATGGATGAATGGGTAAAGAAGATGTGGCATACATATACAACGGAGTATTACTCAGCAATCAAAAAGAATGAAATCTTGCCATTTGCAGCTACGTGGATGGAACTAGAGGGTATCATCCTAAGCGAAATTAGTCAGAGAAAGACAAATATATGACTTCACTCATACGAGGACTTCAAGATACAAAACAGATGAACACAAGGGAAGGGAAGGGAAGCAAAAATAATATAAAAACAGGGAAGGGGACAAAACATAAGAGACTCTTAAATATGGAGAACAAACAGAGGGCTCCTGGAGGAATTATGGGAGGGGGGATGGGCTAAACGGGTAAGGGGCATTAAGGAATCTACTCCTGAAATCATTGTTACACTCTACGCTAACTAACTTGGATGTAAATTAAAAAAAAATAAATTAAACACAAAAATCTCTTAAAAATTTAATCATTGGAAAAAAAAATCAAACTGCATTCCTTAAATTGAGACATTATATTGGGGCACCTGGATGGCTCAGTCAGTTAAGCATTCAACTTCAGCTCACATCATGATCTCACAGTTCATGAATTTGAGCCTCGTGTCGGGCTCTGTGCTGACAGGTCAGAGCCTGGAGCCTGCTTCAGATTCTGTGTCTACCTCTCTCTCTGCCCCTCTCCCACTCATGCTCTGTCTCTCTCTCTCTCTCTCTCTCTCTGTCAAAAATAAATAAACATTAAAAAAAATTAATTGAGACATTATAACTCAAAGAAGTAAAAATATCAAAGTATCAAAGTAATCAAACAGAATCAAGAATTGATCAGCAGAATGGTGATAGGGAAGGTGTTTTAAGTATACTTTTCCTTCTGCTTCTCAGTACAGTGAGTCATAAGACAGTTACTGAAGTTAATGTATTAAGAATAAATTTATTTAATATTTAAACATGTCTAGTATAATATAAATTGTCATAAAGGCAAACACTATAACAAGTAAGAC
The DNA here is from genome assembly GCF_024362965.1 of Panthera pardus. Lineage (NCBI taxonomy): Eukaryota > Metazoa > Chordata > Mammalia > Carnivora > Felidae > Panthera > Panthera pardus. Next base: position 53,520,944 of record NW_026526654.1, read on the forward strand.
AGATTATAAACTTTCTTAATCATAGAAAGAAAATGAATATTAAACTTAAACACTTCCAAAAATCAGTAATAGTCTATCTACATGTCAAATATTTCAAAGGGAACAAAAAAGAGAAAATGCATCCTAAAATATTATGGTAGACCTAAGTCCAAAAATATCTGATTTAGCAATATGTACACCAAATAATTCATCTATCAAAATAAAAAAAGCTTTGGGCCTGGATGAGAAAGCAAAACTGGATCCATACCTAGAGCAAAGACAGTCAGAAACATTATGTATTGGCTTATCACCAAGATGAGAGTCATCAATTCCTTGTGTCTGCAGGTTGAATCCATTCCTCTTTGAAAAGTGTACCACATACCTGTCCTCTCCTTGCATGTATTTTGATGAATACAATTGAGCAGATGCGATACTTAAACATTCCTGATACTAGATCATAAAAAACCTGCCATCTACTATATAAATCATTTGGAATGTAGACTCTGAGGAAAACAGTCACCACATAAAATGTTTTTATACTGTGAGGCCTCCATTCAGTAAGAAAGCCCAAGCTGGCTACATGGGGAAGCCAAGTGGAGAAAGAGATTGACGTGGGACCAACACTGGACCCATTTAGCCATTCCAGACCTAACAGCAGACATGTGAGCGATGGACGCTTCGGTTGTTTCCTGCCACAATGATCATCAGTTTTGGTCACTTCACTGTACCTCAAATTACTCACATTACTGCAAAGAGAGGCACTCAATTGTCATTTATTTAATAAATTAATTATATAAGTTGCAATTGCTCCATTATAGAAATTGTAATTATTATTGGAGAGTTTTTTTTTAATATGGGTGATTAAGAATACAAAATTATTTACCCACAATCAGAAACAATGTTAACAGTTTTCTCCTGATAAATATATATTACATATATATACACATATTTTATATAAATTGAATTGGATTATTAACTGTATAATACTTCTTTAATTTTTACTTAATATTTAAATTGTGAACACATATTGTCAGTATATATTCTCCAAGTCATTTTAATAGTTACATATATTGCATCACTGCAGGCAATACTTCCTGAAGAATCTACCAGATACCACCCACTGTGCTAGGGCTGATTATACACTGCTAAATGAAACAAAAATAATCCCTGCTGTTGGAGAGTTTTAATCTAGCATGGCAAACAATCAATAAATAATTGCTGCGTGGGTTCCCAGTCTCCAAGATAGGCTTCACTGTGCACTAAGCTTATTAAGGAGTGACCTTTGTATTCACACCTCTAGAAAAGAGGGTAAGAAAGCAGAGTTAGGGGAGAAATCAAGTTCTGATGGAGTTCCCACCATAGTTTTGGCCAATCTCACAGGAGACTAAAGCTCAAATATCATTAGTTTGTCTCAAATTGAGCAGAGATGACCAGACCCATTGAAGACCCACAAGGATTATATTAGAAATTCCTCTAAATATCAACATTGTTGTTGTTGGTTTGATTTAATTCTTAATATAAGAAATTTGATCACAATGAAAGCAAAATAAACTGATATATCAGAAACAGATGTTGATAAATTATATGTATAAAGCAAGTTGTATCACAGTACTTTGTGGGATGTCATCAAGATGGTTGAATAAGGGATCCCCACACAAATTTCCCCTGAACTGTAATAATTTGACAGCTACCTAAAGACAAAAGTGTCCTTGTGGGGGCTTTGAGATTCAAGTAGTCGATTGTGAATCTCTGGTGTAGTCCAAGCCCAAGGAGAGCCATTTGAGAAAGCGGGCTCAATGTTGGCAGCTGACTCATCAACCATGGTCCCAGCTACAGACCTGGATATAGGTCTATATCCCTATGGACTTAGCTACAACTCTGTTTGGACTTAGTCCTGCTCCAAGTACCATATGCCAAGGGACCCAGGAAGAATTACTCCTAGTTAAGTATTGAGTAAATAGGCACACAAACCTTGGTCTTGGCTGTGGGCCCAGAAGTAGCCCTTGAACCAGCTCCATTCCCTACCCCCAACAGGGGGTTGCACTTCATGAACATTCCTGCTGGCACAGGGACACAGCTGGAAAAAAGCTCCTTGACATTGGTCTTGGCACCATTTTGGGGGGGTGGGGTGGGTAATAACAAAAGTGCAAGCAACAAAAGCAAAACCAAGTGGGACTATAGCACACTATCAAGTCTCTGCACAGCAAAAGAAACAGTCAAGAAAATGAAGAGTTAATTTATATAATGACAGAAAATATTTGCAAATCATATATCTGATAAGGGATTATTATCCAAAATATATAAGGAAGTTGTACAACTCAAGAGTGATATACAAATAATCCAAATAAAAAATGGGCAGAGGACCTAAACAGACATTTTTCTAAAGAGCATAAAGACAAGTTGCCAATACGTACACGAAGAAGACTCACTAATCAATCATCAGGGAAATCACATGAGATATTGCCTTATATATGTTAAAATTAACCATCATCAGAAAGACAAGAGATAATAAGTATTGGCAGGAATGTAGACAAAAGCGAACCTTTCTTACTGTTAGTCTGTTAGTGAGAATTTAAATTGGTACAGTCACTACGAAAGACAATATGGAGATTCCTGAATGAATTCAGCAATATGATTCAGCAATTCAGTATATGATTCAGCAATCCTACTTCTCTGTGTATGTCCAAAGGAAATGAAAACAGGATATCAAAGAGATATCTTCACTCCAGTGTTTATTGAAGTATTAATCATAGTAGCCAAGACATGGAAACAACCTAATTAGCTGTCAGTGGATGGATGGATAAAGAAAATGTGATGCATATATGAAATAAAATGTTCTTCAGCCATAAAAATAGAAGGTATTCTGCCACATGTGACAATATGGAAAGACCTTGAAGGCATTATGCTAAGTGAAATAAGTCAGAGAAAGACAAATAGTGCATGATCTCACATGTGAAACCTAAAAATAGCTAAATTCTTAGAAACAGAGTTGAATGGGAGTTGCCCGTGGCTGGTGGAGGGTAGTGGGGGGTGAAATTGGGAGATGTTGGCCAAAGGATACAAACTTCTAGTTATAAGACGAATCAGTTCTCTGGATCTAATACTTAGCATGGTGACCATAACTACCAATACTATATTATATACTTGAAAGTTCTAATAGAGTAGGTTTTGAATGTTTTCTCAATACACAAAAATTTTAATTGTGTGACATGATAGATACGTTAACTGAACTTACTGTGATTATGATTTTGTAGTATATGTATGTAATAAATCATCACATTGTACACCTTAAACTTCTATCATTTATATGTCATCCATCTCAATAAAGTGGGAAAAATGCAAAAAGAAAACAAAACCTCTTGGTCTGGAAATAGCTCTTTTAACTGAAGGTTTTGACATCAAAGTCATATTCTTTCATTTACATACTATCTATGGCCACTTTCCTGTTATCAGGAGAGCTGAGCAGTTGTAACAAAGATTGTAAATTCCAACCGCTTAAAATAGTTTCTATCTTACTCTTTACAGAAAAATTTCCCCAACCCCTGGTTTGGAAATATTAGATCGCCTATTTTTTTTTAATGTTTATTTATTTATTTTGAGACAGAGAGAGTGAGCGAGTGAGCAAGTGGGGGACAGGGAGGGAGGGAGGGAGGGAGAGAGAGAGAGAGAGAGAGAGAGAGAGAGAATCTTAAGCAGGCCCCATGCTCAGTGCAAAGACTGACACAGGGGACGATCTCATGACCACAAGATCGCTACCTGAGCTGATATCAAGAGTCAATCGCTTAACCAACCGAGCCACCCAGGGGCCCCAAACTCTAGATTACTTTTAATGTAATTTTCATGAGGTTTGATTAATCCATAAAAATTGTCAATTTTAAAAAATGTAAAATCCAACCACAAAACAAAAACTAATACATTATTCATAAATCATGACATCCTTTGACATTTTATAACTTTTTTTGGTTTATTTTCTATGCAATTTATGGGGGGGTCATCCATTATTCAATATTTACTAGAGGCATACTATGTAACAGACAATTTCTAGCACTTGTATTAACAAAAGGAAAACAGAAAATGTCTGATGCCATGGAACTCACAACATAAAGGAAGGATTTTCTCAATGTTTTAATAAGAACAATTTGTACAATGCATAGTTTCTACAATTTGCCTTACCGTATCCTTTTTGCAAATTTTGATTGCTTTCCGTTTTTGTAATTATAAAGGGTAGTGAATTTTAATGCCTTGAGCAGAAACATTTTCCAACATTTTACCTTATTTCTGTAGAAAAGGATTACTAGAACTAGAATTATAAGTTTAGAGGATTTGGGGATTTCACACACGATACTATTGGCAAATTAAATGTCGTAAAAATTTTAGGCAATTACATTCTATAGTAGTGGATAAGTAATAACTCAATGTTTATCTAGGCCAAGTATTTCAATATAAAAATAACTAGAGCATTGTTTTAAAAATCATGATCGTGGGGTGTCTGGGTGGCTCAGTCAGTTAAGCGTCCAACTTCAGCTCAGGTCATGATCTCGTGGTTCACGAGTTCAAGCTCTGCCTCAGGCTCTGGGCTGACAGTTTTGAGCCTGGAGCCTGTTTTGGATTCTGGGTCTCCCTCTCTCTATGCCCTTCCCTGCTCATGCCCTATCTCTCTCAAAAAATAAGTAAATAAATAATAATAAACATTAAAAAAAATTTTAATCATGATCCTAACGAATATGACAAAAAATTTGTTTAGAACACCTGAAGCCACATTCTGCAACAGGACTTGGATATATAGATAGAAAGAAAAATAGAGAGGTAGAAAGAGCTGTGTATGTCATATAATTGAGACAAAAAAAGTCCCGTACATTAGTTTCTATACTGCAGACTGAGACTCATTTGCTCAAAAGCCCACTGGTGCCAAACTTAAATTTGTACAAATCCAATTACGTTAACAACAGCCCAAACAAGAAGATTCTTAGCCATGGATAGCCTACCTGCTTTGCACAAACCATGAATTTTCAACCCTCATCTGCTAGCTATTGCTAACTTCTGGGGCCATAAAGGCCCCAAGCCACTGCTGTCCTTGAAAGCTCTCTGACCCAGAACCTCCTTGCTTTGCTGTTGAGCTATATCACAGAGACATGGAAGCTCCCTCTAGGATCCCCAGCAACCTCTGGACAGATTCCTGCTGTGAGGGGCCTTCCCTGCATATAAACCTGTCAAACCACCTCCCAGTAATTGAGCATACTGTGGCCACCTGCTGGCTGCATTTTCCCCCTTGATCAGCCCCCAAATCTATCAAGTCCCTTACTCTCTGTGTGTGTATAAAATTATATGTAATACTTCTATATAATTTTACTTGAATATATGTGAATGTAAATTAATAACATATTTTTGTATATAGCAGTTTGAATACCAATATATTTGTAAAGAAAATGTATAGTGTAAACTTCGGCCACATCAGCTGTCTTCACTAAGAAATCAATGATAACCCTTAGTTTCTGTTCTTTTCTTTCACATATTCTCCATTTGCTTTCTGATGATTTCTTTTTAACATAGGATATGTGAAATAATAATGATTCATTTTCCAGAATTATTTTATAGCTGGAGAATATGTCATTGCCTACGTCCTTGCTTAAGGTATCATGTAGGTAACATTGGTTTCTAAAGGAGGATTTCTTTTCCTCCATTATCCTCGGGAAAAATATTTACTGAACAATTTATTAGAGAATAGGAATGACCCTGGAGTGCTGTAGCTTTTCATTCATTTCTCTATCTGAGCACTGGCATTCATGTTTGGTTTTCTGGCTATATTCCATTTGCCATTATCAATGTTCTCTGGTAGGCAGATTATGTTTTGTGTATGATGGTAAATAGGGGAACATTTTATTCTGCTTCCTCTGACAGAATAAAGAACTTCTTTATAAAGGTCCCAGAAAAAAAATGGACCCTGCATTGAAGTTAGGACATTTCCTCAGAGTGAAATTATCCCCAGCAATATTTTTCCATTTATATACATAAGATCTAGTACATTTTTTAAATGTATATAAGTAAATAATTGCAACATATACTATTAAAATATATTAAAGCCATTATTTTTAAAATAGTAAACCCCATAAAAATGTATTTTTATACTGTTTTCTATCTACTTTATTACCTCTCACATATTTAAATATTTCCAGCAATATATATGAAGAATGAAGTATAATCCTACTTCAGATAATTATCCAAAAACCCAGTATCAATACTTGGTTATTAGGCAAAAAAAAAAAAAAAAAAAAAAAAAAAAAAAAAAAAAATCAACACTACTTAAATTACTACTCATTTACTTACTTTGTTAGGAAAATCACCAGTAAAAGACAGTTACTGTCTAACCACATTTAAAAAAAAATTAACAATTTACTCTGGATCTGTGATGGCTCAGTTAATGGGAAAATAAGGCAGATGAGTTGTTGCTGTTTTTGTTTTTGTTTTTTCTTTGCCTTTGCAAAACAAAAATCAAACAAAATGTCCAGGTCATTTCAATTAGTGTGGATGGATAAAAAGAGCTTCTGGGAACAGTGGAGGGACAGAAGATGTCCCACATAAGATGATATTTCATCACAGATGTAAGTGATAAAAAGGGCAGAGTCATGCAAAGTTTTGGGGAAATAGCATTCTAGGCAAACCACCTCCTACTACAGTGACTGTTTCTCACATAAAAACTCCCAAGATTTGTGGTCCAGGCCTTCCCGTGTGGCTCTATCAACCTCAGACTCCTAAGATTGTCCCAGCCCTCAGCATTTCATGGCAAGTATAAAGAGTAAAAGGGAACACAGGACAGAAATCTTTATGGAGATGACATGAAAGTGATATATATTATCTCTGCTCACATTACATTGGCCTGAATTTGGTCACAATTCAATAAAGAGGCTGAGAATATAGTCTGCAGCTGCCAGGCCTGTTGCAGCCACAATTCAGGAGGTTATATCACAGAAAGAAAGAAGGGAAGGATGGATGCTGAGATTCTGTTATCAGTCTTTGCATGGGCTCCAAGGTGAATACAAACTTGCATTTTTATGAAATATGAAAAAGGCCAGAGTAGTTCTGAAACACAGCCTGGAAGGAAAGAGATGAAGTTGGTGAGGCAGTGTGTGGATAATTTAGGCCACATAAACTGTGATAAGAAATGTAAATTTTACTCAAAGGTGATGGTCAAGTAATTGAAGTGTTAGGCATGAGAGTGAGAGATATCATTAATCATGAAAACAAATTATCAAATTGGCTCAATTATAACAAAGAGATTCTTGGTGGAAATGAGTGGATAGACACAGAGCAATTAGAATCTTTAGCCAGATTTGCAAAATAAAGATGATGGCAGCAGTTGTAACAACTGGTAAAATTTGGTTACATTTGGGAGACGGGGCTTACAATACTTCCCAATGAATTTTATGCAGAGAACGAAGGAAAGACGAGGAGTCAAGGATGACATCATTGACTTTGGTACATAGTGATAACACTTACTGAGATGGAGAATACTGTCAATGAAAGTTTTATTGAAGCACAACAAGGAAGCCCTATGTTATCTTTTGAGTATTTTGAGTTTAAAATATCTATGGGGTCCCTGGGGGGCTCAATAGGTTAAGTATCTGACTCTTGGTTTCGGTTCAGGTCATGATATCACAGTTTGTGAGATGGAGCCCCACATTGGGCTCTGCGCTGACAGCACTGAGCCTGCTTGGGATTGTCTGTCCCTCTCTCTGCCCCTCCCCTGTCTGTCTGTCTCTCAAAATAAACTTTAAAAAAATTAAACAAAAATAAGTAAAATAAATAAAATACCTATATCCAAGAAGAACTGTCAATAAACAGTTGGATATAGGGGCAGGTAGGATGTTATTTTGCAAAGAAATTGGAAGATTATAGAAAAACAGAGAGAAATAGAAGAAAGATGAGGGTTGAGGACAGAACCCAGGGGTTTGTCAAAATTAGCAATTAGTCAAGTAAGGAAAAGTCATTAAGAGAGACAAAGAAGGACGGAGTGGACTGCCAGTCAGCAGGAACGAATGCCAGAAAATTTTGGTGCTATGGAAAACGAAAAATGTTGAGATGGTGTTAACACCATGGTTAGGATCAAAACCACTACTTATAATCTCTGAAAAACCAAAGAAGATTGGGAAGTTATCAGAAGCCAAGCGTTTTAGGTCAGATTCCCTGGAACAGACACTGAGATGTGTATGCAGAGTTGGTTGCTTGTTTGGTAGTGTTCTCCTAGGAATAACACCTATGAAGGAATCAACGGAGAAGGCAGTTGGACTTTGTAAGGCGTTAGACGCCTCAAACAAACCCACAGAAAACTCTGAAACTAGGAGGATCTTCAGAGTTGCCTCAGTTGAGACACTGGGCCATCCTTTCTTGCCCTCAGCAAACATTAATGGGATATTTGCCAAGGCTGCTTCCAGGCATACACTTGGGCAAGGCAGCTTCCTTCAGACTAGAGAAATTCCTAGGAAGGGACTCAGCTGCGGATCTATCAGAAGCCCACATATCCAGTAGATGGTGGAATGAGTTTCTTTGTTCTGAAGGAGAAATGGGAGGTGGTTTTAGAGTCAAAGATGGGCTACTCAAGTCACTCTTCAAGGAAGAAATTGTTGTTTCAGTTGCTGGGAGTGCTTTCAGAAGACAGCTTCAGCTTTCAGCCTCTGTCTGGGTTAACTCCACTTCAGGAAGTTGTGTTACCTTAACACATACCATCCCAGGTATACCTGTATCCAATAATTGGATGTGGTCAGTGTATAAGGGTAGTCTTTCTAGCAGAAGATGGAAAATCTCAGATGGGCTATTTTAGCTTCAGCTGATAGTGCAGTGAGCAGAGGCCACCTGGACTGCATTCAAACTTCACCTTTTCCTCTGCCCAATCTGGCTTCTCTCTCCTTTCCTCCATGTGTGTTGATCCTGAGGTCTCACATTAAAAGACATCCTGTACTCTAATTTCTGTATCAGAATCTGCTTCCCAGAAAAGCTATAGATGGGAGCATAGGCAATAAGATGGTACTTTGGAATGGAATCACTCCATCTTTGAGAACCAACAAAGACTCCATTATTGGTGTTGATGAAGCACAGACAGCCACTAACAGAAAGCAGCAGTACAAGTGTTAAAACTTTTAAAGGTGGGGCACCTGGGTGGCTCAGTCACTTAGACATCCAACTTTGGCTCAGGTCATGATCTCACAGTTTTGTGGGTTCGAGCCCCACATCGGGCTCTGTGCTGACAGCTCAGAGCCTGGAGCCTCCTTCAGATTCTGTTTCTTCCTCTCTCTCTCTCTCTCTCTGCCCCTCCCCCACTCATGCACTGTCTCAAAAATTAAAAAAGAAAAACGTTAAAAATTTTTTAAAATAAAAATAAATAAAAACTTTTAAAGGGGATCAGTTGGAATGTCTTACTATTCTGGTGGAGGGCGATGTACAAATTGGTGCAACGTATAAAGTATCTGGAAATTATGAATTAAAGCATATGCACACTGGGGTGGACAGACTCTAAGAACACCATCATTTATCTTCGCATCCTATCGTTCATGCTTTTGTGTTACCCTCTCTCCCCTTGTGTGTAAGTGGGACATGTCACTTGTGTGCAAGTGCGACCTGTCGCTTGCTTCTGATCAATAGAATATGGCAAAAGTGAAAAAATATATATGATTACATGTACATAATAAAATGATTATGTTACATAAGAGTATAGCTCCCATCTGGCTCGTGCTCTTTCTCTATTTTTTGCCATGAAGAAGCAAGTGGCATATTGAGGAACTTCATATGGCAGAGCCTGCTGAGGACCTCTAGTTGCTGAGGGCATCCTCTAGCCATGAGACAGTACACACATCTGAAGCGAAGCTCTCGGTATTACATCTACAAGGAAAGGAATGCTGCTCCCAACCACACAACCAGGAAAACAGCTCCAACCCTAGGCAGGCCTCCAGATGAGACTGCAGTCTCGGACTACCTTAAGCAGAGGATTCGGCTGCCATGCCTGGGTTCCTGACTCACACCAACTATATAACAGAGTGAATATTTGCCATCTTAGCTACTTGGAAGCTTGTGGCAATACTGTCGCACAGTAATAGAAAAATTAAAGACACAGACAACGGATGCAGCAGGCGACTGCTGAACTAGACTGACACGCTAGGGAAAGATAATGCCAGTCCGAGAGAGATTAACTGGCAATTGAAAGCCTACTGTGAAAGCCAAATTGTCTCATTGACAGCACACAAAGAGCCTGTCTTCAGGAGGAAGGCAGAGAAAACGCAGCGTCAGAGCAAAGAGCTCCGCATCAGGAAAGCTGAGCTCCGAAACACTTAGCCCCTAAGCAAAGCAGATACAGTGCACCAAAGTCAGAGCTCTGGTTTGGAAAGAACAGTACTCTGACCTATGGGGGGAGATATCGGAGTTCATGATCCAAAATCCTTGAGTTCTGAATCCGCAAATAAGGCTATCACTCCCTGAAAAGAACAAACACCCCTCCTTCACTTGAATGTGAGGTAAATGATTTAGAGCACTGTCCCGCGCAGATTTGGCACCTGGCAATAACCTTAGAGGGTAACCCACACTTGCTGCTCTGATGGTTCCGTGAAAAATAGAGAAAACGATGGTCCCCACTCTAGGGCAGGTCAACGTGTCAGAAATTCTGTGGTGGCCAATAATTATGGGATTAAAGCACAGAAAAAAGTGGACATGTTGGAATTAATATGATAATTAAGATACAAAAAGTCAGATGATTACGTTCCAAGAAAGGTCCAGAAGATACCTCATGTCCAACAGCCATAAATGACGGGTGGCAAGAGAAGCACCAGCACCAGGAATAAGTTCAGTGGTTGCTCTGCGTGCTAGAATTGGGCACAATCACCAAGTGAGGAGGTTCAAGTGAATACTGGCATCACAGTGTGCTGCCTTGTCTCCAGAATTTGGTCAAATTCCATGTGGCTTCATTAACGTGTAGTGACTCTAAACTTCTGTTTGTTGTTGTTGCTTGATTCTTTCCAGCAGTTATACGTTTCTCAGTGGGAGGGTTAGTCTGATACAACGCTGTGGTACAGTCAGTAAAAAGAGTTCTTGACTGATTAATCTCATTTTTAGCCTTTCATTTTACAGCGGAAATAACAACCTTATTTAACGAAGTGCGAGATTAACTCTAACATCATTCTCTTCCAATTCATATGTTGTTATTTTCTGTTATTAGCTTTATGCCATATATTATAATTATTTGTTTTAGTTAATATTTGTTTAGCCTTTCTGACCTTCTTTTCTGCATTTCCTCCTTTCTTCTCTTTTTAAATGATTTTTTTATTTTTTTAAGAGAGAGAGAGACAGAGTGTGAGCAGGAGAGGGGCAAAGAGAGGGAGACAGAGAATCTGAAGCAGGCTCCAGGCTCTGAGCTTTGAGCGCAGAGCGGATGCGAGGCTCAAACCCACGAAACATGAGATCATGACCTGAGCTGAAGGTGGACACAACCAATTGAGCCACCCAGGCGCCCCTTTTCCTTTCTTCTTGAAGTGAACATTTGTAATTACAAGCTTATTCTCAATATGTGCTTATTTGAAAATATCAGTAGTCAGTGTTATTCTTAAAAAAAAAAAGGAGTTTCGGTAGTGATTTTACATTGCTCTTTTCCCACCATTGCAACATATTATTTCAAAGTCTTCTGGTTTCTATTTTCTTTTGAGAGGTTCTTTGTCAGTACTTGTCAGTCCAATTATTACCCCATGTTCGGCATCTACATTGTTTTCTTTGATGCTTTGGTGTACTCCTCTTTGTCTTTGTTTTTCTAGTTTTGCTCAAGGTTTTTGGATGTGTCTCTCCCTCAATTGTATCTCTCTTTCCTGTATTGTTTTCTAATTTAGACGATTTCTGTTGTTCATCAACCTTGGAGTATTTTTAGGTGTGACATTTTTACATTTCCCTTTGCCTGCCCATTATCCTCTTCCCCATTCTTTCCTTCTGGTTCTGCAGCTAGAATTTACTCCATTCTTGTTGTTTCCGCATTTTTCATATTTTTCATCTCTCTTCTCTCTGCGTATTAATCTGCTTATTTTTGGTTAACTCTAAATTTCAGTTCGTTCAGTCTCTCTTTATCTGTATTTGGTATATTTAATTGTATACAGTTTTTAATCTTTATTTTTTACTATTTTGAGCATTATGCATTTTTTAATTTAAAATTTTAGCTTTTAATTTCTAGAAACTATAGTTATTACTTTCAACAATATGCTTACTAGTTTTTGATAATCTCTTTTGTTCCTTTAATTATGTTCCTTTGATGTTACATCTGATAATTCCAATACTTGCAGCCTTTGTGAAACTCTTCAGTCTGTTTTTTTCTGCAGAATTTTGCTCGTCAAAGCTGATTCTCTTATATGTGTTTTATAAATTTTGATTTTGAACTCATGTTCCTCAGAACTTTGTGTGGGGATACTATAAGGGATTCATTATTCTTTTTTTTTTTTAATTATTTTAATGCTTATTTATTTATTTTTTGAGAAGGAGAGGGAAAACGAGGGGGGGGGTCAGAGAGAGAGGAAGACAGATAATTTCAAGCAGGCTACATGCTGATAACAGCTCAACGCAGGGCTCAAATCCATGAACAATGAGACCATGACCTGAGCCAATACCAGGGGTCGGACGCTTAACTGACTGAGCCACCAGATGCCCCTTCATGTTGCTTTTTATTGATTCAGTGTCCACTTCATTGCTATAAAGCTGTGACTGTTTTCTGAGATTCTGACAAAGTTTGTTCTGGCCATTTCTGCTAGTTTTTCAATGTTACTTTTCAGTGTTACTACATAAGAGTTTGCAGCTTCCTAATACACCATTTTGTAGACTTAGACAGTTTGTGTTCAAATGTACTGAACACAAATTGTTGATTATTTGCCAAAATCAATTAAAAATATCAGGGTCAACTGTTTGTTTGTTTTTTCATCTGCTATAGCAATTTTCTCACCACTTTTATAGACTCCACTAATTGATCACTCGCTGTTTTTCTAACAGCTTTTCTACTGCTTTTCTAGCACCTGTCAATAGCTCAGCCCCAAAGTCAATTCCACATGGTGTAGGTTTTTCTTATGGTAGCGTCCTAATTATGATACCGCTTTTTTTGTCAGTTAGCATTTGCTGCATAACAACAACAACAAAATCTCTATATTTAGTGGCTTAAAAGAAGAAGCAATGGGGCGCCTGGGTGGCTCAGTTGGTTAAGCGTCCGACTTCGGCTCAGGTCATGATCTCGCAGCTCGTGAGTTTGATCCCCGCGTCAGGCTCTGTGCTGACAGCTCAGAGCCTGGAGCTTGCTTCGGATTCTGTGTCTCCCTCTCTCTCTGACCTTCCCCCGTTCATGCTCTGTCTCTCTCTGTCTCAAAAATAAATTTAAAAAGTTAAAAAATTAAAAAAAAAAAAAGAAGCAGCATTTACTTAGTCACAACGTTGTAGGATGGCAGTTTGTGTTGGACACAGGTGAACAGTTCACCTGTTCCCTCAGCTGGGCTCCCTCCTGTGTTGGCAGTCAGTTGCTCAGTAGGCTTATGATGGTCTCAACAGGGAGAAAGTGTATCAGTCCTTCATCCTTTCTTAGAATGTCACCGTCTTTCCCGGGCTCAATCACATGGTTACTGTATTCCAGGCGAACAAGAGTAGAAGCTGTAAAGCTACTTTCATTCTGGGCTTATAACTCATGCACTGGTTTCTATTTCATTCTATCAATTAATGATGAGACTAGATTTGAGGAATGGATAAATTGACTACCTCTTGATGAGATGCACAATTGGTAGCCTATTAGAAATATACCAAATCTATGTGGACTTTCTTCTCTTTCCTTAGTTTCTCTACTTTTGGTAGCTATCATTACTTAATTTACAATTTTAGAATTATTTATTATTTTCTCTGTTGGTAATTATCATGGTACCTTCTTCACTATAGTTCTAATTTTGTTTTTTCTAGGAATTTTTTAATTATCCTGATTAGAGAATTAGCCCTGATGGTAATTTTGAGAGAAAGCACAGACTAACACAAGAGATACATTCTCATATCCTCAATATTTTGTAAATTTTAACTAATCTAATAGGACTATTAATAGATGCTATCTAAATTTTTAAAAAATCTATACACCCTTAAAATATTGAAAACCACAATTGCATTGATCATGCTTTTCTGTCAAAATTTCTTTTGCTCAATTATTTTGAATAATAATCTCATCATTGCCACGTGTCTAGATGGCTCAGTTGGTAAGTGTCTGACTCTTGATAACAGTTCAGGTCATGATCGCGGGGTCATGATATCAAGACCCGCATCAGGCTCTGTTCTGAGCATGGAGTAAGCTTGGATTCTCTCTCTCCCTCTCTTTCTGCCCCTCTTCTGCTCACACACACGCACAGGCTGTCTCTCAAAATGAATGAATGAATGAATGAATGAGTGAATGAATGAATGAATAAATAAATGTTTTTAAAAGAATCTCTTCATTGCTTTCCAATCTTTTCTCTCTTTTTTTTTTACATATATTAGCAAATCACCTTCTTCTGTAACTGGGATTATTTGGTTTAGTAATCATCACTAAAATTATTCATGAAATTATAAATAATATGTGCACTTGTGCTCATGCATGTGTGCACATTAGGTTGCTTTCATAAAGGACTAAAGTAATTGAATGCAATAACTAATTGTATCAACAGTTACTGAAGCTTTGGCAACAGCATAAAATTACTATTTACAACATTTTATACGCGAGATAATTTTTCAAACAACGCCATTTTCTCAAAATGCCAGCTATATGAACATAGAAAATATTCATGAATGCCAGTGTATACACCATGCTTTGTTGACACCCACAAGGGTTTGAATAAAGCTTTTAGGGAAAAAAAATATTGAGGCTGTATTTTTAGCCACCCTTTTGTCCTTATCCACGGCATTAGTGTTAGAACATACTATTTTTTTTATCGTTTATAATGCAAATTAAAAAAAAATCAGGTCTGAAAATCAGTTCCTATACCGTCAAATCCTACCCAAAAAGTAAATGTTAGAATATTTTACTGGTTGAATTGTTTGTATGAATTCACTTATGTTGAATTGACTCTAAATGTTATAAGAATCTAAAGAGCAAAATACTAATCAAAATAAATTGCTAATTCTTTTCCCATTTATAAATTTATTTCTCACAGAATAAGTGCACCTAATTTAGTTAACATACAGTGGAAATCCATATATAAAAACAAAGTTGGTCTTAGGTTCAGAAACATATAACAAGTATGGGGGTTGAATAGCTTAGTTTTTTTCAGAAATGACAAATATAAAACCTAATATAAAATAAAGCCTGATAATTGACTTTTTCATGAAATAATTACATTGAAAATATGGACAAGTAATATAGAAAACTGAAGTAGTGCAAGCAACAAAATTTCAACTACCTAGAGTTAATGATTGTTAAAATTGTTTTTCTGGTACATCATTTACATGACTATGATAAACATGATATAAGTGTGTACACAAATATTTTGTCAGTTACATAATATCCAACTAGTGTTCTATATTTTGAGATACCATGTAATTACTAATGTCATAGTATTTTATAACAATTTTAAAGGGTAATACTATTATATCTGGGCTCTGATCAGCCCTATCTTTTCTGATGCACAGGGCTTTCTTGGTTTGCTCCAAAAAATCATATTAAACTAAGTCTCTGTGGCAATCAGAGAAAGACAAATACCATATGACTTCACTCATACGTGGAATTTAAGAACTGAAACAAATGAACCAAAGCAAAAAAAGAGACAAACCAAAAAACAGACTCTTAGAGATAATCTGAGAACAACAGATGGTTGCCAGAGGGGAGGTAGGTGGGGGATGGGTGAAATAGGTGAAGGGGATTAAGAGTATACTTATCTGATGAGCACTAATCTATAGAATTGTTCAATCACTATATTGTACACCTACAACTAATTTAATACTGTAGGTTAACTATAGTGGAATTAAACTAAAAACTAAAATATAAAAATAATTTCTGTGGTCATCTGACAAAGTTTTATGTCTGAACATTTTCCATGGTAGAATTATAAAGTAACATAATTATGACTGATCTATATAAGATATAAAATCAGTATTATTGATGCTTACCTTCTAAAGGAGTATTATGTTTTCTGAGGAGAAGAGTCTAACTCTGGGGGGGGGGGGGAGTGTGGGAGGCAAAAAAATTGTAATTTACCATGTTTTTAGCTCTGTCCTAAAGAGGGGGCACCCAGACTAATTGATGACCTATTAGTTATATCCGACAAATGGGTTCGTTGCCCTATGATAACTTGATAATACTTCCATTAAGATCATTAAAGTCAACATTGCTTTGACTCCATAGCCACTTTCACTATAACTTTTTTTATTGCACAGTCATGAAAATTATTCAATAACCTTGTGTAATCTATATTTACAAGGTTAGATAACTGTTGACGATTGCAGTCAAAGGTACACATAGAACTGGAAATCACAAAGCACTAGGTATGCTCATTGTTACTGGAGTATTATTGCTCTTAGCCTTTCTCAGATAGAAAAAGAGCTATATGTATATGTATTAACCACGTATATGCATGTATTGATAATCATTTCTATATGTAACCATCTGAATCTATATTAAACATGAGTTAATACTGATATCTCAAATTTAATCCATTTAAATAAATGCAGTATGTACTTAAATATGCTCTTAACTTGGGACACAGTTCAATTATTTATCAATGTTTTGTGTTCCAAGACATTTTTGAAACTGCCTGTGGCAAACATTGGTCATTGCCTAGCCAAATGCATTCTTCTTCCCATCCCCCTCCTGTACTCCAGCTAAAAGTATACATTTCTAATATTTGCAGCTATGTATGGCCAGGTGACTTCTAGCTCATGAGGAAGGAAAATTGTGGGGTGGGACTTATTGGAGACTTCAGAAAATTAAGACAGTCCTCTGGAACATCTCTTTCTATTATTTCCCCTTTCTCTTCAGTTTCCTGGGATTCAGACAAGATGGCTGGACCACTGACAGCCATATTGGATCATGAAGTAATCATGACTCTAGAAACCTGTTCTAGGCAGTAAAACAACAAGAGAAGGCTGGAGTTTTTATAACTCAGAGATGCCATACTGACTGTGGTTTCCCTATATCCAGACTTCTTTTATATACAGTATATATGTATACACACAAACGCGTACCCATATTTTCTTTATCCATCCATCCGTAATGGATACTTAGGTTGTTTTCATGTCTTAGCTACTGTAAATAATGCTGCAATGACCATGGGAGTGCAGCTATCTCTTTAAGAGAGTGATTTCATTTTGCCTATATACCTAGCAGTGGGATTGCTAGAACATATCATAGTTCTATTTTTAACTTTTTGAAGAACGTTCAGGTTTTCCATAGTGACTGTACCAGTTTACATTCACACCAACAGAGCACAAGGATTCTCTTTTCTCCACATTCTTACTACCACTTGTTATTTATTACCCTTTTGATAATAGCTATTCTAACAGGTGTGAGGTGATAGCATACTGTGGTTCTAATTCATATCTCCCTGATGATTAGATATGTTGAGCACATTTTCATGTACCTGTTAGCAACTTGTATATGTCTTTGGAAAAATGCTTATCAAGTCACTGACCAAGTTTAATATTGGAACATTTGTTTAGTACTATTAAGTTGCGCAAATTCTTTATATATTTTAGATAATAATCCCTTATCAAGCAGATGATTTACAAATATTTTCCAGCATTGTATAGGTTGTTTTTCATTTCTTTTGCTGTGCAGAAGATTTTTAGTTTGATATAGTTCCAGTTGTTTATTTTTGTTTTTGTTGCTTGTGTTTTAGATGTCATATCTAAAAATATCATTGTCAAGAAGATGTCAAGGAGCTTTTCCCCTATGTTTTGTTTAGGAGTTTTATGGTTCCAGGTTTTGCCTTTAAACTTCAATTCACTTTGAAACAATTCTTGTGAGGGGTGTAAGATAGGTGTTGTTTCATTCTTTTGCATATGATTACGCAGTTTTGCAATATCATTTATGGAAAAGACCATCTCTTCCCCATTTAATATTCATGACTCCTCTGTCAGATATTAGCTGACCATATATGTATGTACTTTTTTAACAAATTATGTATGTATGTACGTATATATGCATGCATGTATGTATGTATGTATGTATGTATGTATGTATTTTACAGAGAGAACAAGAGAGCATGAGAGGGGGAGAGGGGCAGAAGCTGGGGAGAGAGAGGAGGAGAAGGAGAGGGAGGGGGGAAAGAGGCAGAGGGAGAGAGAGAAAGAAAGAGAATGTTAAGTAGGCTCCTTGCTCAGCACAGAGCCAAAATCAAGAGTCAGACACTGACTTTACTCAGCCACCCTGGCACCCCTCTGTGGCTTTATTTCTGAACTCTCAATTCAGTTCTATTGACCTTTGTGTCGGCTTTAATGTTAGTGCTATACTGTTTTGATCAGTCTAGCTTTATGGTATAGTTTGAAATCAAAAAGTGTGATATGTAGAGCTTTTGTTTTTTCTGTTTGTGTTGAACTTGTTTTGTTCATACGTTTCCCCCCTTAATTTCACTTAGTTGTCTGTGTGATTTTGTAGTTCACTAGACTTAAGAGGATTAATCTGAAGTTTTGGGATGACAATCCATACATCTCCAGTTCTTTTGACCCAGTGTTAGAGTTTTATTAGTTTCCCTTTGGTAGCATCATTTTACCCAATTCTTCATAATCCATGTATACTTGTATTGCTGTCTGTGCATTAAGTAAGTGGTCTCCTCTTCCAGACTTTATCAGTTCACTTTGGCCAGGAAGGACTTTCACTGGTCAACTCCTCTTGGGCTAGTGTACAGGTCGGCTGGTAGTGTCTGTGGGCAGGTGAGGCTTGCTGTTGGTGTCTGCAGTTGGCCAACACTACTACTTGTGCTCTAAAGATGGGGGTGGCTACAGGCTGGGCTCCACAGTTGAGTGAGGCTGCCAGCTATGTTCTGTAGTCAGGTGGAGCCAGTAGCTGGGCTTTGAAATAACTTCCGGTCAGGAAGACTCACAGGCTGTGTTTCCTGACAGGGTGGTGCCGCTGCTTGCAATCTATCACTGGGCAGGCCTGTGGGCGGTGGTCTGCAATTGCTCCTGGTTCGGGTGGGGTCTCAGGCTACGCTCCTCAACTAGACGGTGCTGCTCGCTGGACCCTGTGTTCAGGTGGGGCCACAGGTCAGGCTTTACAGTGGGACAGAGCTTCCAGCCTTGCTCTGAGATCAAGTGTGGTCTCAGGCTATGCCCTGACGTTGGGAAAGGTTGTAGGTTGGGCTTCACAAATGACTCAGCCATTGGCTCTGCTCTGCCATCGGGCATGGCTGTTGGCAGGGCTGTGATCAGGCATGGCCGCCGCTTCACCCTGCAGTTGTGTGGGGCTGGAGACTGTTCCACCTTTGGACTGATTGGCTGTCCAAGCTCCCAGATCAGGTGGGGCCACAGGCTCTGCTCCATGATTGGATGGGGTCCCTGGCTACACTCCCTGCCTCCGTGATGCCATGGGCTGTTCAGCAATCGGGCAGGGCCATAGGCTCAGGCCTGCTGCTCGGTGGGTATGTAGCCCGGGCTCCATCAGGCGCTCAGGTCACTGTTCAGGATCATGTTTTATGTGGGGCCAGACACTATGTTCAAATATTGGCAGAGCTGTCTGCCTGGCTCTCTGCCCGGGTGGGCCATAGGATATGCCGTGAGGATGCTGGGCAAGCATGGTCACACACTCTGATAGGGTGGACTGAATGCCATGCTCAGCAGTTGGGCAGAATTGTGACTGCTGCTCTATCCGGGCGAGTCATAGGATGTGCTCTACAGCTGCTGGGCATCTGTCACCTCACTGTAACTTCACTTAATTGCAACTTCACACAAAAATCAATGTATGGAGGCAGGGATTATCTTAACTAGGCAATAGGAGTATTGTGGTCCGCATTTCTCGAATCATTAGACCACTATTTCCTTGTATCCATCATGTCTCATGACCATGTTGATCTGGATTATTTTCACAGCTTGACCAATTTAGGGGTCAAAGAAAAACCAATGTTTGTGTTCTCTAAAGCATCAAATCCAAGACTCTGCTATATATCATGTTAGGCAATGACCCGCATAATTTAAAAAATATATGTAAAATATTTTCAAGACACAAAGTCATTTGCCTCAGACACAGTGAAAAACAAAATAAGACGAAATACCTCTAAAAAATATTTCAAAACAGTGAGCCATGAGCCAAAGCATTACCCATTTGAAACTTCTTGGCACTGTTCCCTTTAGACTGTTATTTGTGAAGGTAACTTGAAGTCCTTGGATTCCATCTCCACTTCCTGACTTGGTCTCTTCATTCTTAACGACTTCCACTCCCAGCAAGACTCATGGATGTGAATTCTACTGCACACTGCTTGCTTATAAGAAAGAGTTGCTATCTGATGTTAACTGGATCAACTCTCTAACTATTCAGCAGACTCATTCTCTAGACAACTACAAGTTTAGGAGACAAAGAGAAGTTTATGGTTTGCTAGAATTTTGCCAAGTTACTCTCACTCTGAACCAATTGACAACTGGCTACCTTATTTAAGATCAAAAACAATTTTTTAAATCAATAGGGTACATTTTGCTAATTTGCCTAGTAATAAGCATTGAGCATAACATTGATCAGCTATCATTTACATGGGAGAATTTTAAAATAATATGCCTAGAATTTGCCTAGAAAAATAATTTACCTGGAATCACATTTCTATTTCTTAAAATGAAAAAGAGGCTGCCAAGTATGATTTACATTAGAATCCCACATATCTCATAGTCTCGGCAGCTCTAGAAGGTGCTGTTAAAACATGTCTTTATAGTTTAGCAAAGCATATCTTTTAAAATGTCAAACATTCACTAAACTTAACTGAAAGTAAACTTAACTGAAAGCCCTTGGGTACTGCTTGCTTTTGGATAAAAGCTGCATTGAAAGAAGCCAATAATAGATAGTAATATCTGAAAATGCTTTATACCTCTAAGGTTGAAAATGAGTTAAACAGCTTTATTTTTTCTGACCATAACCTCTAGGTTTCAGGGGGAATGCAAGTTCTTTTTTACTGAATTCTGCCAATTGACATAATTTATGAACAGAAGAGAGACAAGGTGCGAGTTAATACTTCAGAAGGATAGCTCAAAATGCATAACATTCCTAAGGCAATAAGTAAGGCAAAGGGATCTTTAACTGACTCTAAGTCAAAAGTCTCTCCCTTTCACTCTTGCCTGGTAGAATCATTTATTAACTTTGACTTATATCAACAAAGAAACATTGTCGCTTATCTCTTCATGGTGTAAAAACTTTTACAAATGGGTCTCCAATAAGGCAATGCAAACATACAGAGAAAGTCCTACCCACCTGGCAATGCTTCTCCAACTGTTGGCTGGCTTGATTTAATTTCAGGAGTATCTTGAAAGGATCTTTCCTAGGTAAGAAATCAAAAGAACTCAATGTGTAATCATTTGTTTTGTGAACATTTTTTCTCATGTTGTTTCTGATATGAGCTTAGGAATATAAAACTTTAGATAATACAACCCTGCTTTGAGATAGGAAGTGAATATTTAGAATGTTTATTTTCTATATCCTAAACAATGAAGAGTTTATGATACACAAATAACCATATATGATAGAAAATGATTTGGGGGGTTAAATTTTGTTTTAGTCTTCCTATTTTATTTTTTTACATTTATTTATTTTTGATAGAGAGAGACAGAGCACAAATGGGAGAGGGACAGAGAGAGAATAAGACACAGAATCCAAAGCAGGCTCCAGGCTCCAAGCTGTCAGCACAGAGCCCGACGCGGCGCTCGAACTCACCAGCCGTGAGATCATGACCTGAGTTGAAGTTAGATGCATAACCGACTGAGCCACCCAAGCGCCCCTGATCTTCCTATTTTCTAAGTGCTAAAATCTATAGATGAACAATAAGAAAATGCCTCTAGGAAAGAAGTGATAATGTTACAAAAACTTTAATATCATATATATTCTTTACCAAAAAAAGAAAAAGAAGGAATTATTCCCATTCTGACTTTATTTTCTGTGACTAGACTCTTATTTGTATTGGTCTTCTGTAAAATGGAATAGAATATAAGAAACGATGGACGATTTTTGTATGATATGATTCTGGTGCATGACCAAATTGATTATGCCATATTACCGTAGTAGAATTCTAGCCCACTTCATGGAACAAAACCAACATTGTGGCTGTGATCTGTACCCGGACATTTATAAATTTAGCTCCTTTTGAGCTCATTATGTCTTCATCCCCGGTCAGTTTATAGAACTCGTAATTCTGAATAAATATAATTCTGTAAGTACATTGGAATTTTGAGTCCTGAATTTATATTCAATATTATTACAGAAAATATATAAATATTGCACATACATTTATGAATACTATAATGAATAGGAGTATAATGAAGTTATTAGGTGTTGGAAAAATACTTAGATTCAGTTCTACATCCCAGGATTTTGTGGGTATTGCTTACTTAACAGTTTACAGATAAAACAAACAAACATATAATACTAAACGTATAAGATTTTAGGTGACTAAATAATACAAGGCCCAAATATCCATATGATCTCATATGACTGAAAGTGGAAAAATGATAGTCCTCGGCACGAGTTTAACACCATTTTCAGGCATCTCAATGACATAATAATTATGGTTCATTAATTTTTAGATGTTTTGGTAAGCGGTAAAATTAGTGACTTCTACAGAATGAAAAATATATGTTTACTAAATTCTACAGAGATATTAAATATAGCATAGTTATGCGATACTGAATTCTACTAAGTATTTAAATTAAATAGACCATAAAATTTTAACCAGATATGTGCAATGGTACCATTTTTATTTTTTCATATGCTCACATTGGATTCTCTGCCACAAGTCAGATAGTTTTGACCAAGACCTTTATTCCAGTCGCTCCATCTGAGGTAAACCATATTTCTAGAAGTTTGGGGGTAAATTTACAAGTTTTTCCCATCATTGACTAACATACTGAATGCCTTCTTACCTCACAAATGTTCTGTTTGACTTTGGCAAGTTATTTAAATTCCCTCAAACTGTAAAACTTGGGCATAGAGCAGGAATCTCTTATTTGTTCCACTTCTAAAGTTACAGGTTTTGCTCAATATGAAGACTTTTGATATTTATTTACATGTTTAAACAGGTATGACTGTGACAATTCCAAGACTAATCTTGGCCACCAGTGACACTAGCTGGAAGAGTCGAAACTCTTTTCTGACATTACGTGGATGGGATATGAGTAGGTCATAATTACACCATTTCCCTCCAAAGAATAAAAAGTATGCCAAGCGTTAAGAGGAGTCTGAAAATAATTTACGTGTTTCCTGCTCTTTCAGTAACTGTAAATGAGATTAAAACACAGCCTAGCATCATATTATTATAGTTCTGATTTTTAAATCCTTCTCAATAATAATTATAAAAAACTCCTTTATTCACCCTGTGCTGTGCATTATGCATGGTGATTTACATACGTCATCTCATTTAATCCCATAGGCCACAGTGAGTGCTAGCATTTGCTGAGGCTTTAAGATAAGACAAACATGTGAAGAGTTCTTTATAGCATTTATTTCTGACCTAAGAGATAGGTGCTATGTACCTATTACCATTCATATAGTTTCTTATCCTGGTGAACATGAGAAATGCAATATATATTTAACATGCGATTTAAAAATTTGGGACATAAACCACAGAGAGTTGATACACCTACTGAAGATTACACACCAGATGATTTTGACTCTGATAAGAAATTGTAAGTTTCTCATAATAACAAAATTATTCCAAGGGAATAAATAGTGTACAATGATTAAACTATCGTTCAGAACACCTTTTTAATTGCCTACTGTTTTCTGATTTCTTAAAAATCATGCATGTATTCCTTGCATATTGTCAAAATCATGAAATATCGAATTCAAAAACACACTTAAAGACTCAGAGAAAGGAAGGAAATTAATAGTATTTATTCAAGTTTGGTTATTATTTATTTATGAGTAATTTGATTATTAGCATCTTTCACTATATACATAACATATAATGAATTGTATATAATATATATAAAATACATCATATATAAAAATATTATATATATATAATATACATTCCATACATACATTCCATACATTCCAATATATATATGGAATATATATACACTGGAATGTACTTAATAATATTCTTTTATATGTAAATTTAAATTTACATCTTGCCAAATAGCCAACCGATTGTCCCGCTCCTATAGTTTTAAAAATATTTTGTGTTCTGTGACCAGCTTTGCTGTTTTATGCAACAGAAAAACTGCACTTTAAAAAAAAATTTTAATGTTTATTGATTTTTGAGAGACAGAGTGTGAGCAAGGAAGGGGCAGAAAGAGAGGGAGACACAGAATCCGAAGGAGGCTCCAGGGTCCGAGCTGTCAGCACAGAGCCCAACGTGGGGCTCAAACCCACGAACTGCGAGATCATGACCTGAATCAAAGCCGGATGCTTAACCGACTGAGCCATTCAGGTGCCCTGAAAAACTGCACTTTTAAAAACTAAGTTCTTTTTATGAACTTTATATTTTATTCTCAGAGAAGTGTTTAAAAAAAAAAGCCTATGAGAAACAGAGAAACAGAAGAAAAACAAAATGCTGAATATTCCAATTCTCCAATTTTTCTCCAAATACTTTAGAACGCCTTACTTAAAACCAAAATATTCTTTGCTTGACAATTCTTTGGTTCAGTTCTAACAAACACCATCCCCAGACAAGGCAACCAAGGGTACTGCCAAATGATGTATGTAAGACCAATAACGGAAACGTTCTTAAATATCAGTCTATGTCCAGGACTTTCATTTTCTCAAAAACATAGTAGTCTGGATCTTCCTCATCTTCTCCTTCCAATCCATTGTCACTGTACCTGTTCTACCTCTGGTCAGGCCAACTCAGTCTGGGACTTCCACTTATGTGGACCTGAGAACATTGGCCGACTCCTTATTCAGTCTGTTTTGGGAATATCTGTACTCATGAAAAATTGATAAACATAATAATTCCAGCTTTTTCTTTTTAATTCATCTTATTTCATGTAAGCAGTTGAATGTAATAAAAAATGCAACTGGGATGTTACTGAGGACTTTTTGTTTATACTGCAATTTCTATAAATTCCTATTTCATTCTTTTAATGGTTTAGTTTGCTCAATTTTATTGCAGAAATCATAGTAAAAATAAATGAAAGTTTATGAAATGGTATAATTTTCTTTATATTTAATATCATCTCTTCCAATAGATTAGCAGAAATGAAATTACTGGCAGAAGTATATGAATATATTAAAATTCATAATATATATTGCAATTTAGCTTCCAAATGAAAATGAACCCATAATGGCATCAGAATTATTGACAGCCTTATAGACAAAATTGTACTAAGTTGTGGGTTTTTCATACATTATTCATTTACAATTCACTAGTGAGCACCTGCCATAGGCCAGGCACTTTCCGAGGTCTCTTGTGTTACTTTAATGGGCTTTTTCTACTTATAAGGGTATAACTTCCAGATGTGACCTTTGTTTGAATTTTCTGCTCAGATTGGTTGTTAAGTTTCTGATTGAATGTGATTTTACTGTGTGGGTGTTTTTATTTACATTTTTTTTCTGTTTAAAAAGTCATAGTTTGTGTTAATCAACCATCACAAAAATATACACTGCAAAACATGGAAGTCCCTAGCAGTAGTTAGGAAAGGTTACTACCAACCGCTTAACTCAGATGCTTTTCAGTTTTATTTTATTTTATTTTATTTTATTTTATTTTATTTTATTTTATTTTATTTTAAGGTTTATTTATTTTTGAGAGAAAGAGAGAGAGCGGGGGAGGGGTAGAGAGAGACGGAGAGAGAGAGAACCCCAAGAAGGCTCCATGCTGCCAGTGCAGAGCCCAATCTGGGGCTCGAACTCACAAACCATGATATTATGACCTGAGCTGAGATGACAAGTTGGAAACTTAACTGACTGAGCCACCCAGGAACCTCCTTTATTATTATTTTTTTTTTTTGCTTTTCAATATTTTAAAACATGTTTTGTTAAGTAAACATACATATATAAATTAATTTGTAAAATTACGTCTACTAATATATATTTGAGCACTTACTGAAGAGTAGGCACTGCTCTATGCACAAATAATTATATCATTTAACCCTTACATCCATGTGACATATATGGTTTTATTTTATCCATAAGCTATTCTTTATTCTGAATCTAGTTATACACGCTCAGAAAACATTATTCTCACTCTTCCTTCCTCCCCTATTCCACTGACTCTCATTTAGTTTTTCTCAAAAAAGAAGTAGTCTGGATCTTCCTCATCGTCTCCTTCCAATCCACTGTCATTGTATCAGTGGTACTGACTGGACCTTACTGTTACGTTTTCAAGAATCTTCTCCCACCCCAGTTGCTGGCCTGACTCAAGAAAACCCAGACTTGCATATCAAAAACTTAGAATTTTAAAAGTACTTTTACCCTTAGGAGCACTGGAAATTTGCTTTGGAAGCCAAATAGTGGACATAAAGCTTTCCCCCTTTGAATTTCTGTTATGTTATCCCAATTACACTTGGGTAACCTGAATGACTTTGATTCTTATGAAAAATAAAATATAAAAAAGGACAGAAGAGAAATATCACAAAGAATAATATCTCAAGGTATCTTACTATATATGTCTACCAATGGGAATATAAAATATTTACAGAATAAATATATTAGCCATATGACTGCTCCTATTTGCTACCTCTATTTTAATTTCTCTTGTAACTTCATTTTTAACATTTTTTTTAATTAAAAGCATTATGTTTAGTCAACATTTTCTTCTTTGTGTTTTTTTCTACAACATCTGCATCAGCTATTGCCCTTGAGGTTATAAACTGACTGTTTTGACTCACATAAATCTTGACTTAAAAAGTAAATTAGGGGCATCTGGCTGGCTCAGTCCATTGAGCATCTGACTCTTGATTTGGGCTCAGGTTATGATTCCAGGGTCTTGGGATTGAGCCCTTCATCAGGCTCCGTGCTGAGCATGGAACCTGCTTAAGATGGTCTCTCCCTCTCCCTTTGCCCCTCTCCCCCACTTGTGCATGTTCTCTCTCTCTCTCAAAAAATATTTTTTTAAGTACATTATTGTATAAAATTTGAGCACTTCACATAAGTCAATGTACTACAGCAGAGTAATTTTGATTTTGTTTTTGAAATTTTGGGAGGGCTCACAGTGAGGGATATATCACAGCATGCACAGACATTAAAGAGTGATGTGTAGACAGAGTGCTTCCACAGCTAAGAGCCAAAAACAATGTCTGTTTTTAACCTTCCACTTTGCATAGAGCCTTACTTCACCAGTCTCTCCTTTATCATACAGTTTCTTTCTTTCTTTCTTCTTGATAAGTGGAAGATATGTTATTCAGAAATCAGTGATGTTTACTGGATATCATACACCCAAGAACACAAATCATGTTGAATGACACCTGGGTCTCAGAATAAAAATCAAAGTAGAAGTGCCAGCCAACTTAGCTTTTTCTTGTTTTTTGTACATGAGCCACAAGCAAATTAATAATTTTAACTAAATGAACTATAATTAAGCCCATCTATCAAATAGAAATATTAATATTTTGAGGGTTTTATTATAAAAACTATAATAAAAATAAAATAATACAATCATCAAGGCACTTCATCCTACCTAGGACAACCGGTCCCCATATTCTCTTTAGAGAAAAAACCCATGTTTTCCTTTCTAAACCCAGTATGATTGTGTAGGCTCCCTTTTTTTACTTAAGAATGGTCTCAGGGTAAGCAGAGCGTCTTGTGATAAAGAATAGAGGAACACTGTCATTTCTGACAGTCTCGTGTTTTTATCTTTTATTTATTTAAAAATACTTATTATATGTTTTCAGTCTCTTTCTATTACCACAGACTGGAGGGTGTTAGTTTCAGTTTGTTTTTGGCTTTGACTGGCATTCAAGATGGCTTGTTTCCTTGTATTTGTTGTTTTGTTGGTGAGTTCTTATAGTCCATGCTTGATGAGAGTCTTCATCCTGGGTTGAGCATATATCCTTTCAAAGAGATTTACACTTGCTTCTGGAAGGTACCGTGGACTGTTTTTATATATTAATTTCTCCACTGGGGGAGGTCCTGGAACTCATAGATAGTATAAATTAGAGGTGCAAATTCATGGAATAAAGTGGAAGTATTTACTGACTCATGTTACATGGAATTTTAAGAAATTGACTTGCTTCAGGCAAGCAATTCTGGTACCTTTGATTGATCTCTCTTCAATTATGCATCAGAGAGTTTTCTTAATATTGCCACAATATCTATGGTGACCTTTTCTATTTCCTAGAATGGATATAGGATATTTATATATTTTGCATTTTTATTTTAGTTAATTTTTTCAGAAGGCGGAGAACTGAATTCACAGATTTAGACCAGTGTTTTGACCTATAATCTAAAAATCCTCTTAATACATATTTTTGTAAAGATCCATGCAGTATCTCTCATTTCAGCTGATACTTGTATTGGCTTACTAGGGCTGCTGTAACAAAACAGCACAGTTTGAGCAGTTAAAGCAAGAGAAATTTATTTTCTTAGAGTCCTGCAGAGACTAGAAGTCCAAGATCAAGGTGTCAGCAAAATAGTTTTTTCCTCAAGGCCACAAGAGAAGGATCTGCTCCTGGCCTTTCTTCTTAGCTTATAGTTATACCAGTCTTCTCCATTTGTCTTCACACGGTCTTCACTCTGTAGGTGTTTTGTGTCCAAAGTGTCTCTTCTTATAAGGACACCAGTCATGTTAAATTAGGGCCCACCCTAATGACCTCATTTTAACTCAGTTATTTCTTTGAAGATCCATCTCCAAATTCAGTCATATTCTGAGGTACTAGGGGCTAGGACTTTAACATATGAATTTCTAAAAAATTAGCTCATAACAATATTTTCAATTAAAAACACACACACACACACACATATATATATATATATATATGTAACATATATATAACATATATATAACATATATATAACATAAATATTAGGCTGGATTATAGATGTACCATCAAAGTAGTGTGAACACCTACTTAATGGGAAAGTTCTATGTCCTACTTAATGGGAAAGTTCTACGTCTAACGAAAATAGATTATTTTGATTGTCAGCAGAATTTCTATAGCAATATCATACTTTGCTTTTCCACGCCCATTTTGGTAAATGCCTTCTTTACTCAAGTATCTCTTCCAAAAGAAGGATTAAATTATAAGCATTTCATATACAGTATGAAAAAGATAAATGTAGATTTATATATATTTTGGTGTGTTAAGCCATTTTGAAGATATGGGGGAAAAATCACATGACAGAGAGATAAAATCATATAAAAGGAATTAAATATTGCAATGTGCATGTGATACGCCATAACTATTTTAAGTTGTTAATCTAACACTGCGATATCTATCGATGCTGCAATGACCAGCTGTGAAAAAAACATGATCTTGTATTCCGCTTTTATTCCTCTTTGCAGGCTGGTGCCGCTGCTGTCAGATGTTCTGCCTGTAACTGAGATGTATGGTGTGCAGCTCTTACTGATACCTAAGGGCATTTTCAAAGTAACCATGCAAAACACAATCATCAAAAACAACTGGCATCCCAACTGCAGAAGATTGTGTCTATATAAGGACCTGTTCTAAGCACCTACCTACCGCCTTTGAGGAGCAGTTTTCTCTGGTGATTTTAAAGTAGATATACAACAAATTTGTCAGGAACACTGAAGCAGATTATATCATTATAGAGAGAGAAAGTTAGTGGTTTTGCTACCATGTCAATTCACCTATCAATTCATCTGTCAATTCATCTATCGATTCATCAGGAGGTCTCTAACAGGGTTTTAGAAAGGAAGCACATTTTCACCAGATCCCATTAATTTAAAATGACCAGCAGCATAGATTACAAAGATAAAATGCTAAAGTCCAAAAAGGAGAAATTTGATTTTTAAATTAAAGTTCTGGAATTTGTCTGAGGCATATTATAAGATCTATTACCTTTGGGGGTTCAGTTATACTTGGTTGCTTCAGTCACCACAAATTCATCAGCATCACAGAGAATCATAAAATAGGAAGAAGAAGTAGAATCATCAGTCACTGGGCTACTGGATAAGAATCCAACTTTCCAGACTCTGGAGGTGTGTGTATGTATACTTATACCATACATATTCTATATATATTCAATATACATTTACTTACATGTATTTCACATCATCAAGGATGATCTCTTCTGCATCGGGGCAAAAAAATCTATTGTCAAGAAAATCAATGTAAATTAAAAATGTGATTAAGGTAAAAGCCAAAAGAAATTAGTTTGGGAGACTATTTATTCTTATGAAAAAATCAATGCAGATTGTCCCATTATCCTCAGCTGTGTGATGAATAGTTGCACGAATTTATTATATAGTTTGCTCTCTTAAGACATGAGAATTACACGACAAAGTTGATTACTGAGATCTAAAGTAGCATTGTGTGTGTTTCCTTAGGTCATGATACTTCTGCTGTAATATTGCAACATTCGGCATTGTCTAGAGAGCTCTTCATAACAGCAGCCACTTACTTCATTATTTTACTCCCTTGGGTACTTAATAGAATTCAAACCTTACTGCGCCTCATTTACAATTTTGTTACCATTTGGTACTAATCTACTTTTTAAAAAGTTCATTTATTTATTCTGAGAGAGAGAGAGAGAGAGAGAAAGGGAAAGGGAAAGAGGAAGAGGAGGAGGAGGAGGAGAAAGAGAAAGAGAAAGAGAAAGAGAAAGAGAAAGAGAAAGAGAAAGAGAGAAAGAGAAAGAGAAAGAGAAGGAGAAAGAGAAGGAGAAAGAGAATCCCAAGCAGGCTCCACACTGTTGGTGCAGAGACTGACACAAGGGCTCGAACTCACGAACCGTGAGATCATAACCTGAGCTGAAACCAAGAGTCAGATACTTAACTGACCGAGCCACCCAGGATCCCTGGCACTAATTTACTTTTTAAAATGATATAAAGTTAGTACAAATCCCAGATGCAAGTAGTAAAGGAAAAATTTGAAAATCGTAACCTGAAGAGAACCCACAATTATATAGCTCCTCATAAATAATTCAAATACACAGCTATTTTCAAATTTGCTCTTGCACTTAAAAAAAGTTTCATATGATTTAAATATAGTTCTGTCATATTCTATTTCCTATTATTTAATGTAGCATTTAGTGACATTTGAAAGTGTTTTATAAAATTATAGCTCACCACATATATTTCATAAAGTTACATAGGTTTTATTAATGTATTGACTTATAAGGATTTCAAACCTCAAAAAAGTTCATAGATGTGCCCAATATTAAATAGCTAGTAAAAACGGCTACTTGTCTGGTCCTTGAAGACACATCTTTTGGTATCGTCCCTTCCCTAACACCCATTTCCTATACAAACACTGAATAGTTTGTCTACAGGGACTGGCTCTACATTCCCCGATTATAACTCAATTTGTTGCAATAAGGCTTTCATCTCTGACCTGCAATGACTTTCCTCTCATGAAGATCACTTTTAACATATTTGTAGTTATATTAAAAACTAATTATCTAAATAATTGTACATCTTTGCACATTTGACACTGTTGATAACTCCTCTTCCCTGGTCTGTGTGTTACTAGCAAACTCCTTAATTTTCTTTCTTAAACCTGACCCATCTTTCTTACTCTTCTTACTGGCTTTATCTTCTGCTCTTTGAAGAATGCTATATCTGAGTGCTGGCTTTTATCTCTTCCTTCTACATATTCTCCCTGAAAATTTTATTTTTTTTCAAGGCCTTCAATTTCTATGTGCTCAGGACCCATAATCTATATGTAGAGTTCAGAATGCCCTCTCAACGTCCATACTTTATTTTTAAATCAGATTTTAAAACAAAAATTTTAAGAACACATTTCTTTTGTAGTGTACTATGTCTAATACACATGCATATAAACCCGATATGTGCATCTCAGTGTCTTTGCAGAGTGAACACAGATTGTAACCACAACTCACATCAGGAAATGGATTATTATAGTGTCCCCAAACTCTTCAAGTCCTTTTCCAGTTGCCACTCAACTCATGCAGAAAGGCAATTCTTATTCTGACTTTTATTACCATGTATTTAGTTAATTAATTCAATAGGTAATTAATTAATTAGTTAGCTAATTATTTAATTCAACAGTTTTAATTAATTCAAGATCATTTTTATTGGAAAAGGACACATAAATTGTTTCTGAGTTAGAGCCATTATTTGTATATCTACTGTCAATGTTGATTTCTGTATCTTTCCATGCAAATGTGCATACATTTCTGTTGGAATATATCTAAATATGGAGTTGATAGGTTATAATGTATGAGTATTTTCACAATTACAAGGTACTGACAAAGGCCTTTCAAAGGAGTTTTCGCAAGTTACACTGTCAACACAAACATGGAACTTTTCATTCATTCCTCACCCTTGCTAGTAATTTGGTGCTTTCTTTTCCATTTACCATTCTGCTATGTGTGCAGTGGCACATATCTGTGGTTTAAATTTTCAATTGCATAATAAATTTTGATGTCAAATACTTTTTTAGATGTTTGCTGAATATTTGTATTTACTCCTTTGTGAAATACATCAAGTTTAAAAAAATGAAATTTCCTCCTAGAACTAATAAGCAAATATAGCAAGTTGGCAGGATACAAATTTAATATAAAAAGTCAATTGCTTTATTATACACTAGCAATGAATAAATAAAATTTAAAACAAAAACACAATTCTATTTATATTAGCACCCCCCCAAAAATGAAATAGCTATAATGTTAACAAAATATGTACAAGATCAACATGAGCAAAACAACAAATCTGATGACCAAAATCAAAGAAGAACTAAAGAAATGGAGAGATATTCCAGATTCATAGAGGGAAAGACTCAATACTGTCAAAATGCCAGTGCTCCTCCAACATGATCTACAGATTCAATGCAATTCTGATCAAAATCCCAGCAAAATCTTTTGTGGTTATAAACAAGCTGATTCTACAGTTTATATGGAGAGGGGAAAAAAAACAATGATAGCCAATATAATATTGAAGGGGAAGAATAAAGCTGGAGGAATGATGCTACTCCAAGATTTACTATGTAGCTATAGTAACAAAGACAGTGTGGTATTGGTGAAAGAAAGGAGAAACAGATCAATGGAATGGAATGGAGAGCCAAAAAAGAGACCCACATAAACTGATCTTTGATGAAAAAGCAAAAACAACACACTGGAGCAAAGATAGTCTCTTTAACAAATGATGCTGGAACAACTAGATATCCATAAGCAAAAAATACTGTCTAGACAGCAACTTACACCCTTCAAAAAATTAACATGTATCACAGATCGAAATATAAAATGCAAAACTCTAAACTCCTAAAAGACAACATAGGAGAAAACCCAGATGACCTTGGGTACTGTAATGACTTTGGATAGAACACCAGAAACATGAGCCATGAAAGAAACAATTGGTAAGTTGGAATTCATTAAAATGAAAAATTTTTGTTCTCTTAAAGACAATTTCAAAAGAATGAGATGACAAGCCAGTTTAGGATAAATATTTATAAAAGACAAATTTGATAAAGGACTATTATCCAAAATATACAAAGAACTCTTGAAGCTCATCACCAAGAAAAAGTGATTTAAAAAATGGCCAAAGACCTTAACAGAAACTTCAAAAAGAAAATATATAGATGGCAAATAAGAATATAAAAATACAGGTATGCGTCAGGGATTCTGCAGATTCAGTTCCAGACCATTGCAATAAAGTGATTATCAAATTAGGCAAGTCAAATGAATTTCTTGGTTTCTCACTGCATGTACAAGTTATGTTTAATGCTATACTATAGGCTGTTAAGTGCACAGCAGCATTATGTCTAAAAAAACAATGTACATACTGTGGGGCACCTGGGTGACTGTCGGTTAGGCATCTGACTTCAGCTCAGCTCATGATCTCACGGTCTGTGAGACGGAGCCTTGCATCAGGCTCTGTGCTGACAACTCAGAGCCTGGAGCCTGTTTCAGATTCTGTGTCTCCCTCTCTCTCTGCCCCTCCCCCACTCACACTCACTCTCTCTCTCTCTCAAAAATAAGCATAAAAAAACTAAAAAAACCCCAACAACAACAATGTACATACCTTAATTAAAAATACTCTAGGGGTGC
Source organism: Panthera pardus (assembly GCF_024362965.1). Taxonomy (NCBI): domain Eukaryota; kingdom Metazoa; phylum Chordata; class Mammalia; order Carnivora; family Felidae; genus Panthera; species Panthera pardus. The sequence continues at coordinate 53,555,178 of NW_026526654.1, forward strand.
CTGGGTGGCTCAGTTGGTTAAGCATCCAGCTCTTGATTTCAGCTCAGGTCATGATGTCACAGTTGTGGGATCAAGCCCCACATTGGGCTCCATGCTGAACATGGAGCCTGCTTGAGATACTCTCACCCTCTCTCTCTGCCCCTCTCCCCTGCCCCTGTTCCCTCTCACTTGTAATAAATAAACATTTAAAAAAATACTCACTTGGTAAAAAAAAAAAAATACTAACCATCACCTGAACTTTCAGTGAGTTGTAATCTTTTTGCTGGTGGGGTCTTGCCTTGACACTGATGGCTGCTACTGACCTGGTGGGGGGGGTGGGGCGGTGGCTGCTGAAGATTAGGGTGGTGGCTGTGGCCATTTCTTAAAATAAGACAAAAATGAAGTCTGCCGTATCAACTGAAACTTCCTTTCACAAACAATTCCTCTGCAGCATGTGTTGCTGCTTCATATCATTTTACCCAAAGTAGAACTTCTTTCAAAATTGGAGTCAATCCTCTCAAACCTTGCCTCTGCTTTGCAATTAAGTTTACATATTTTTTTAAATCCCTTCTTGTCATTTCTACAGTCTTCACATCATCTTCACTAGAAGTAGTTTCCATCTCAAAAAAACCACCTTCTTTACTTTTCCATATGAAGTAACTTCCCATCCATTAAAGTTTGATCATGAGATGACAGTCATTCAGTCCCATCTTCAGGCTCAACTTCTAGTTCCCTTGCTAGTTCCACCACATCTTCAATTACTTCTTCAACTGAAGTTGAATCCATCAACTTCATCCACAAGGGTTGGAATCAACTTCTCTCAAATTCCTGTTTACATTGATATTTTGACCTCTTCCCATGAATCATGAATGTCCTTAATGGCATTTGGTACGGTGTGTCCTTTCCAGAAGGTTTTACGTTTACTTTGCCCAAATCCATCAGAGGAATCACTGTCTATGCCAAAATAGTTTTTCAAAATGTATTTATTAAATAATAAGACTTCAAAAATGAAATTAGTCCTGGGGCACCTAAGTAGCTCAGTCTCCCAAACAGGCTCTGAGGCGTCAGTGCGGACCCCAAAGGGGGGCTCGATCTCACAAACTGTGAGATTATAACCTGAGCTGAAATCAAGAGTTGGACACTTAACCGACTGAACCACCCAGGCAAACCAGCGTCTTCTTCTAATAGCAGGATGTTTCATCTACGCTGAAAATCAGTTGTTTAGTGCAGCCACCTGCATTAGCTAAATCTTCTGGATAACTTGCTGCAGCTTCTGCATCAACACTTGCTGCTTTACCTTGTATTTTTATGCTATGGAGATGGCTCCTTTCCTTACACCTCATAAATTAACCTCTGCTAGCTTCAAACTCTTCTTCTGCCGCTTCTTCTCTCAGCCTTTATAGAAATAAATAGAGTTATGGTCTTGCTCTGGATTAAGTTTTGGCATTGGGGAATATTGTGTCTGGTTTGATCTTCTATCCAGATCACTAAAACTTTCTCCATCAGCAATAAGGCTGTTTCACTTTCTTATTATTTGTGTGTTCACTGGGGTAGCACTTTTAATTTCCTTCAAAACCTTTTCTGATGTATTCATAATGCGGCTAACTGGCACAAGGAGCCTAGCTTTTGCCCTATCTTGGATTTTGATACGCCTTCCTCCCTAAGCTTAAGTGATTTCTAGCTTTTAATTTCAGGTGAGAGATGCGCGACTTTTCATTTCATTTGAACACTTAGGTGCTATTTTAAGGTTATTAACTGGCCTAATTTCAATACTGTTCCATCTCCAGAAACGAGGAGGACTGAGGAAAGGGAGTTGGGGGAACCGTTCGTCAGTGGGGTAGTCAGAACACACACAATTTGTATCTATTAAGTTTGTCATCTTGAATGAACATGTTTCAATGGCTCCCCAAAACAATCACATTAGTGACACCAAAGAACACTGATCACAAATCACCATAATATAATAATAATGAAAAAGTTTGAAATACTGTAAGAATTACCAAAATGTGACACAGACACAGAGAGGAAGCAAGTGCAATTAGAAAAATGGTTATCAACAAACTTGCATGAAGCAGGGCTGCCACAGAACTTCAATCTGTAAAAACTGCTATACCTGTAAGATGTAATAGATGGAACACAATAAAATAAGTGAACCTGTATGCTCCGCATCATATGTCATCTGAGAAACGCAAATCAAAACAACAAGATACCACTGCACAACTATTTGAATGGCCCAGATCTGGAACACTGACAACACTGAGTGCTGCTGAGGCTATCAAATCAAGCAACAACTCTCATTCACTGCTCATGGAAATGTGAAATGGTACAGACAGTTTTGAAAGACAGTTTGGCCATTTCTTATATAACAAAAAATATCCTTACCATATAATCCACCAATCACATTCACTGACATTTGCCTAAAGGCGTGAATACCTTATGTCCACATAAAAACCTGCAAGTGGATGTTAATAGTTGGTTTATTTGTAAATGCCAGAACTTGGAAGCAAACAAAAATGTCCTTCAGTAAGTAGATGGATTAATAACATGAATAAAAAGACAAAAAGGAAACTTAAATGCATATTACTAAATAAAAGAAGCTATCTAAAAAGACCATATACTGGATGATTCCTTAATGGCATCTGGAAAAGACAAAACTACAGAGTAGAAAGATCAGTGCTCACCAGGAGTTGGGGACTGTAGTAAAAATGAAAAGACAGAGTATAGAGAACTTACAGGGCAGTGAAACCAATCCATATGATACTATATTGATGGATACACGTCATTACACATTTGTCCAAACCCTTAAAATGTACAACATCAAGAATGACCATAATGTAAATTACGAACTTTGAGTACTTAGGACGTGTCAACGTAGATTCATCAATCGTAACAAATAAACCACTCTGGTGGAAGATGTTGATTATGGGGAAGCTATACGTATCTGGGGGCAAGGGGTACATGGGAACTCTGTCCTTCTCAATTTTCCTATAAACCTAAAATTTCCCTAAGAATATCATCTTTAAATATGGATATTCATTTTCAAATGAACTATTTGTCTTGAATATGATTAGATGACATCTACACCCATTTTTTAGCATCTATGAATGCATTAGGATGTAATAACACAGCATGAATTTATTCCTTCCACTTGTCCAATTTCCAGATATTTCTTTAAATTCATTAATCATAACAGTACTTTTATACAGAAACATGATTCACTCTTTCATGTTATTTCAAAGATCATTTTTAATACTATGCTATGAAATGAATGAGTCAGGCAAAAATCAGGCTATATAAGGTTATTTTTTGTTTTTCCTGTTACAATTTTATTTATATTATGCAGATCATGAGCCATGATGTGAAAATGTCAATAACACCTAAGCTGCTAAACTGGGTCACAAGGAGTGAAAAGTTGTCATGGTATTTTTGGATCAAATTAAACATTGCCTGTTCTCTTCTTTTAAGTAACTTAGAAGACCTCAAAACACCTTCATGTGTGTTTTTCCTCCTAAAACCCATTTCTTGTTATTTCTTCCACAAGATAATTAGAGACAGACGCCACTTTTCAGGCAGCCATGTCCCCAAATCAATGTGCTTTTTTTAAGAATAGATAAATAAAAATTAATAAGTGAACTATAATAAGGTAGTAATTAAAGAGAAATTCTGACTTCAAAAAAGCTGAATTCCTTTTTTACCTTTATAACTTTAATACTGTCTTCACAAGTACTCTCATTTCTAACTACCAGGCCAGTATATTATATTTTAAGGTCATGACTATATATAATGTGACTCCCTCTCCTCAGGAAAAAAAAAAAGACAAAACAAAACAAAACATGTCATGAGAAATAAATAGCAAAAATTGCTATGGGATGGGATTTCTAAATGCATAGTCAATTCAAATAAAAATTCTTCCAAAATGTAGCACAGCAGCTGCTGTCATTACTCTCGTTGACTGCCAAACTGGTCATTTGGAGCATATCAAGATGGCCAAAATAGGCACTTGTGATAGGTTTTGAGTTCCATTCCTTGGATTTTGTCCATGCTCCAGAATTACAAGCAGTGTAAACCAACATCAGAAAATAGCAATACAATGATAAAAATTAAAAAAAAAAAAAAGGAAGAAGAAGAAAAGAATTAATGTTCAATTTTGTTTTATTTTCTAAGAGATGAATCACTGCTACTGATTTTAAGCTTGAGGCTGCCTGGATTACTCACATGGCACTTCCTCCTCAGTTTCTAGAAGTTATTTGTCACTGCACTCACTTTTACAGTTGGGCTAAATCTCATCATGGCCTTGTTAAAACACCAGAGAGTATAATATTCTGAACTTGGAAATTTCTGGGGTCATGTGACTTTGCTTCTTAATTGAAAACTCTGCTGTTTTTTATTCCATCCAATAGAGAATGAAATAATCAGAAATTAGTGATTACAGGAAATTCATATTGATGAGCTCTCTAAAGGGATTGTGGCATGAGCCTGTGAAGTTACAACCCTTTAATATGCCTGGATGACAGAAATTTGATGGATTTCTGACAGAAGCTAGGAGTGGCCATTTCATAAATGACTGAGGTTTTTCTGGATACATTCCTCCAAACTTTGGTACAGAACTTTATGTTTTACCTTCTCCATGTCATAAGAAAGTGTAAGCCAAGATTTAGCCTGACCATAATTGGGAGAAACCTAGTGTCAAACACATTAATTTCCCCTTTTTCAGATTATCTTACATAGAGGATTTATCTTCCACTGCATTTAACTACTTTACTGAGGTTTTCTTAATGAAGGAAAAAAGGAAAGAAAAGAGAAAGGATGTAGAGAAGATCAGTTAGATATTACTCAAGTTCTATACGAAAGATGGTAAAAACTGAATTAGAGTCATGTCAAAAACAATGGAGAGAGAGCCAAATTTTTATGAAATTTACAAAGAAATAGCTGACATAATTAAGGCAATAATTTTATATGTAATATAAAACAGATAACTCTCAAAATCATTTGAGATTTAGAAACCAAGAGCGAGATGATTTTCATAAAAAAGTATGAAAGGAAGCAATTTTCAGTAAAAATGAAGGATTTCATTTTATACAAGTTGTCATATCTTAAAAATGGAGCATCCAAACTAGGGTTTATTTTCATCTCAATGACCCTGTCCTTGTCTTTTCCTTAGTGCTAATACCTGGAAATTGTTTTTCATCAGTTTTATTATAGACTTAACAAGAAAATAATCAAGAACGACTATGAGGGGCGCCTGAGGGCTCAGTCAGAGAAGCATCTGACTTCAACTCAGGTTGTGATCTCACAGTTTGTGAGTTTGAGCCTCACGTAGGGCTCCATGCTGACAGCTCAAAGCCTGGAACCTGCTTCAGATTCTGTGTCTCCAACTCTCTCTGCAACCTCTCTCTCTCTCTCAAAAATAAATTAAAAACATTAAAAAAAAAAAAAGGACTATGAAAAAGTGAATAGTAAGTACCATTTGCCTATGTTTCATGAGTCTTGTCATTCGAGAAGTTCCTCATTTGTCAGGCTGCTGAAAATGATATTCTTAGGACAAGTATATTTTTCTTTTCTGTAAGTTAAATTAGCAACACTCTGTACCATTATTTTATCACTGAATTAGATTTTTATTTAGTGAATGACAATTGCATTTCTTACTATGTTTCAATTAAAAAAATTATTTTAAATATTTCATGGGGGCACCTGGGTAGCACAGTCAATTGTCATCTGATTTCGGCTCAGATCATGATTTCATGTTTGTGGGTTCAAGCCCCGCATCGGGCTCTGTGCTGACAGCCTGGAGACTGCTTGGGATTCTCTCTCTCTCTGCCCCTCCCTTGCTTGAGCTCTGTCTCTCACAAAATAAATCAATAAATATTTTTTTAAAGCAAAAGTTACTAAAAAGAATTATTGCATGGACACTTTTTATTTCATAAATTTCATGCATATAAATACATACATAGAATCTATGACATTATTTCTCATGATCAACTATGACAATAAAATTAATGATGAAGGATTTTTTTCAGCTTTATTGAGGTATAATTGACAAAACTGTGTATACTTAGTAAATCTCAAGTACACAGCATAGTAGTATTAACTACCCTCATCACATTGTATTTAAGATACCCAGAGCATGTTCCTCTTATAATTGAGGTATCTCTTGGCACTGGGCTGTTCCAGCTGGGAGGGCTGATGAGGGTAAAGTGAAACTGTTCCTCCTACCTTCTTAAATGTGTCTAGTCTCAGATTTTTTTTTTCCTCCAACCATGTGTTGAAAATTCTCTACTGGACTCCCGGACTTCCAAAAAAGGCACTCTTGTCAATGAGTGATATCAAAATTGAGCGGAAGATGGTAGAAAACACCTGATATTTTGCTGTTGCCACTCCCTAATGATGAAGAATGATGACATCCTATGAAAAACAGCACCGTTTATTTATTTAGAAATAAATCAATGGGGAAAGAAGAACTTTACAAGTTCAAACAATAAGGCTTAGAAGAGTCTAATAAAATTCAACAGCATGCAGTGAACTATAAAACTCACCTGTTTATATTTAGTGAACCCAGTATTTCCTATGCTTTGTCTGTACATTTCTCCTCATACATTTGTAAGCAACAGATTGCCATCATTGTCTATATGTTTCTAACTTTTCCACCTTTTCACGGATATTTGTGTTATCTTCCCAAAGTTTACACTGATTTTTATGTAGTTCTTTTCTCTCACTCTCATGGCCTTTCTCCTTCATCCTGTGCCTTCTACATTTCTTAGTCATTTAACCTCTTTATATAGATTTGGAGCATAAATCAGTTTGCAATGGGGGAGGATTCATGAGTAGTGACTTCAAAGAGAAAAAGAGACAAACATTTCAGATGTAATTTCTAAATATATATATATATATATTTAGAGTATATATGTATTAGAATATATATATTCTATTGTATATACTATATATTATATATATATATATATATATATATATATATATATATATATATATCCTTCTAAAGATGGACCAAAGAAGAGAGGAGAATGAGTCCATTTTAAATAAGCATACTGTGGGCCAAAAATACAGAATATAAGTAAAAATTTAAAGCACAAATTACTGCTTCATCTTCCTCATATCTAGCATCATTATGACACTTATTAAGTTCTTATTTAACATTTTCTGTGTTTAAAGAAAAATGCAACTCTGAAAGAGATAGCAGTGATGCATGAGATGGTTATTCAGGCTACCCAACCACATCTGTGGCTTTTTAAGCCATAAGCAAATGGAAAACAAACATGCTGCTGGCATATTAGAAAACCATGGAACTTTGACAAAACTAACAAGAAAAAGAAAATTGGAATGTGAAGACTGTGCTGGTGGGCCGCTTAAGCATCACAAAAGTTTGGCAACCCATGATGGGACCTGTTGAGAGGCTGCTTGCTCCAAAGCCTGGAGATGAGATGCTGGAAGACTGGCAGAGGTTGGCAAAAAGCTGTTACTATTTGACTTTGACGCTCCCGCAAAAGTGCTTCCTCTTAGGAGATGCAGAGACGGGACTCTGACAAGTACGGGTTTCTGATAACTTTCAGATAATACTACTGAAATGGGTAACAATTTACAGAACTCTAACAGAGACACTGATGGATTGCTAAAACTGCTAACAGTAGATCAAGATCAACATGAACTAATTACATGGGACCGAACGAATTCATGAGGAGGTATTTTCGTTTGAAACACCGCTGGTTTTTTAATGCTTTGTATTTCCAGATACAAGGAAACCTTTTTCTCTTATCTATGACTTACAGCAATTTGATAAGTTATACCATTGTAACCAGAATTTAAACAATTACATTTTCTCCCTACCCGATCTCTTCAGAATTTGTAAACGCACACTGAATATTCTTATTTCCATGGTGATATAGCGATTTGCATTAAGTTCAATAAATATATGTTCTCTGTGTAACAGAACACAATTGGAGACACTGGTTATATCATTAAGGTTTTGACTGGAATATCTTATTTGTGAGTGATGTACACAGAATCAAATATGACCAGTTTTAAGGAACTAAGGTTGACTTAAAGCTACAATAAAGACCCTTGGAAATACGTCCTGGTGCCTTGCTTATAGTATTCCCATTAGCCTTACCTAGTGAGTAAAGAAGGTCACTTCCTGCCAGGTACAATAAACTGGAGAATGTCTTGGTGACTTTGACAAGAAAGGAAATTTATCCAAATTTACAAGTATTATAGGCACATTCTCATGGGGAGTCCTTGGCTTGGCTTCCCAGCCTTAAGGGGCTATTAAATGTCCAATGTGACATTCCTTATGAAAAGTTCCAGCAAAGTAGACTTAAAAAGAATCCATGTTGTTGATCACTGTTCTTGCCGCACTTATATAAATAATTCTGCCAAGTTTAAGGAGCCTAGATTTACTTTGGTAACAAATTATTCTTATTGTGATTATCTTTGGTAGAAATGAGGGCGATTATATAGAGAAAAATATTAGGTTTTAATAGAAAATATAGTACACCTTTGTGGGTCTAAAAAAAGTTAATTATTCAAATCCTCAGCACAAATCTGATTCTTCTATGATCTTTCCCATCTCGGCAAATAGCAACTTGATCCTTTAGGTTACTCAGGTCAAAACAACTTAGTCTTGAGAACTGAGAGAGAGACTTTTTTAAAATGTTCCAATTTGTAAGGAATTATTCTTGCTATAAATTCTAAATGATTCTCTTCAATTTCACTGCTACCAATCACTATTTTAAAATATAATAATGGCCAAGTGCTATCAATAAAATCAATTATACAAAAATGTGTATAATAAAAGGTAGGCTTTGAAAGATGGATGGATAGAAGGACAGATGGATGGATAGATATATCACCATCTATAATGATTTATCTATCCATCTAGCTATCCATCTCTCCCCAGGTGATTTCACCTGACATGAAAGGTTGATGATCTAACTATGTTAGATCATTTTGTACTAGGCCTCTGATTTCACATCCAAGCAATTATCCTTTCATCAACTTTTTGCTTTTACCACATTGGTCTTCATGGATTTCATATTGTTTTTGATGCTATTATAAAGGGAATTATTTTCTATTTCAGGTATTTTGTTGTTAATGTATAGAAATACAATTGATTTTCGTATTTTGCAACTTTATTGAATTCATTTCTTAGTTCTAACATTTTTTACTATGTCTTTACAGTTTCTTTTATATAAAATCATGTCATGTGCAATCAAAGACAATTTTATTCTTCCTTTCTAATTTGGATGCATTTTATTTATTTTTCTTGCCCAATTGCTCTGGGTAGGATTTTCAGTATTATTATGAATAGGAAGAGTGATAGTGGGCACTCTTGTTTCTGATTTTGGAGCAAGAATTTCAACGTTTCACCATTAAGTATGATGTTAGCTGTGGGTTTTTCATATATGGCTTTCATTATATACTGTTACTTGATTTTAGTAATAAAAAAGCATGATCTTCACAAAGCTACATCATGGAATACAAAGAATTATGTTATTATATTATCACTGATAAGAGCAACACATCCAAAACTAAATATTGCTGAAGACATGTTTCAAAATTTGTTCAGTGAATAAGTTAAATAAAATTAATTTAAAAACGAATTACACCCTTTCCATTATTCCCTCACTCTTTAAATAACAAATGTTTCCTGGATACCTTTAAGTTCAGATCATAAACAATAGAAGGTGGCCCTCTAATAACAATGGATTCTTTTATTATTTATTTTTTACATTAATTTATTTAAAAAAATTGTAATGTTTATTTTTGAGACAGAGAGAGACAGAGCATGGATGGGGGAGGGTCAGAGAGAGGGAGACACAGAATCTGAAAGAGGCTCCAGGCTCTGAGCTGTCAGCACAGACGCCAATGCGGGGCTCGAACTCACAGACTGTGAGATCATGACCTGAGCCAAAGTCAGACGCCCAACTGACTGAGCCACCCAGGCGCCCTTAAATTAATTTATTTTTTAATTTACACCCAAGTTAGTTAGCAGAGAGTGCAACAGTGATTTCAGGGTAGATTCCTTAGTGCCCCTTACCCATTTAGACCACCCCCCTCCCACAAACCCTCCAGTAACCCTCAGTTTGTTCTCCATATTTATGAGTCTCTTATGTTTTGTCCCCCTCCCTGTTTTTACATTATTTTTGTTTCCCTTCACTTATGTTCATCTGTTTTGTCTCCTAAAGTCCTCATGAGTGAAGTCATATGATTTTTGTCTTTCTCTGACTAATTTCACTTAGCATAACACCCTCTAGTACCATCCACGTACTTGCAAATGGCAAGATTTCATTTTTTTTTTGATTGCTGAGTAATACTCCATTGTGTGTGTGTGTGTGTGTGTGTACACACACACCACATCTTCTTTATCCATTCATCCATCAATGGACATTTGGCCTCTTTACATACTTGGCTATTGTTGATAGCACTGCTATAAATATTGGGGTGCATGTGCCCCTTCAAAACAGCACACCTGTATCCCGTGGATAAACACCTAGTAGTGCAATTGCTGGGTCGTAGGGTAGTTCTATTTTTAGTTTTTTGAGGAACCTCCATACTGTTTTCCAGAGTGGCTGCACCAGCTTGCATTGCCACCAACAATGCAAAAGAGATCCTCTTTCTCTGCATCCTCACCAACATCTGTTGTTGCCTGAGTTGTTACTGTTAGCCATTCTGACAGGTGTGAGGTGGTATCTCATTGTGGTTTTGATTTGTATTTCCCTGATGATGAGTGATGTGGAGCAGTTTTTCATGTGTTGGTTGGCCATCTGGATGTCTTCTTTGAAGAAGTGTCTAGTCATGTCTTTTGCCCATTTCTTCACTGGATTATTTGTTTTTTGGGTGTTGAGTTTGACAAGTTCTTTGTACATTTTGGATACTAACCCTTTACCTGATATGTCATTTGCAAATATCTTCTCCATTCCATAGGTTGCCTTTTAGTTTTGCTGATTGTTTCCTTCGCTGTGCAGAAGCTTTTTATTTTGATGAATTCTCAGTAGTTCATTGTGGCTTTTGTTTCTCTTGCCTCCAGAGACCTGTTGAGTAAGAAGTTGCTGCAGCCAAGATCAAAGAGGTTTTTGCCTGCTTTCTCCTCTACTATTTTGATGGCTTCCTGTCTTACATTGAGGTCTTTCATCCATTTTGAGTTTATTTTTGTGTATGGTGGAAGAAAGTGGTCCAGGTTCATTCTTCTGCATGTCACTGTTCAGTTTTCCGAGCACCACTTGCTGAAGAGACTGTCTTTATTCCATTGGATATTCCTTCCTGCTTTGTCAAAGATTAGTTGGCCATACACTTGTGGGTCCATTTCTCTATTCTGTTCCATTGATCTGAGTGTTTTTGTGCCAGTACCATACTGTCTTCATGATTACAGCTTTGTAGTACAGCTTGAAGTCTGGGATTGTGATGCCTCCTGCTTTGGTTTTCTTTTTCAAAATGGTTTGGCTATTCATGGTCTTTTCTGGTTCCATACAAATTTTAGGATTTTTTGTTTTAGCTCTCTGAAGAATGCTGGTGTTATTTTGATAGGGATTGCATTGAATATGTAGATTGCTTTGATTAGTATTGACATTTTAACAATATTTGTTCTTCCTTATCCAGGAGCATGGAATATTTTCCCATTTTTTGTCTTCTTCAATTTCTTTCATAGGCTTTCTATACTTTTCAGTGTATAGATTTTTTTGCCTCTTTGGTTAGGTTTATTTCTAGGTATTTTATGGGTTTTGGTGACAATAGATTCTTTTATGATTGAACATAAAAGTTTACAGAATCTATCTCACATTGCATCTAACATCATTTATTTTACTTATTTGCATCTTATGTTCATCTATAAGATGGAGATTAAATCTGTCTCTCTTATCTATGAAAAAATCTATACATGTAGTCTTAACAGAATATGGACTCCCTTTTAGTACAGAACATTCTCTCTACAACTTTCTTTTTACTTATTTCCTCAACATTATTAATACAGACTAAAAAAGGGAAAATTATAAATTAGACTTTGTTTTGGGAGTATTTGATAAAAATAGATAAACAGCAAAAATTAATTTGTGTTGTTCTCAAATATATTGAAGGGAAAACATAGTTTCTAAAAGTGCCCATTAAGTTTTTGTTTTCTGATATAACACACATTATATATTTGTGAAAATAGGAAAGAAACATAAAGTTTGTGTTTTCAAAACAGAAAACACAAGTAGGTTTTTGAATTTCAAAATGTATTATTTCAAAAATGTTTTATTCCACAATTATAAACTAAATATTATATTCTAAATTTAGAATAAAAATTTTATAGCTTTAAACATATCATTTTAATTTTTCTTCCTACTCAAAGTTCCATTACTTCTTACATTTATATTTTACCTTTGACTCCAATTACAGTGAATATACCACTAGAAACTCCTTAATCTGTGATATGTTACCACATCTGAGCATAAACTCTTCAAGGGAAAGTGTCACAATAATAGATTCTATGGTTACAAACTGCATTATCGTTCACAGTTTTCAGTACAGATTTTAGTGTCTCAAAAGATATTTTGGTACCACTCAGAATTCTGATAACAGATCAAAGCCCAGCAACTAACTCAAAGAGCATATTGGTAAAAATTAAGTCATTCTCTATCTGAAAGATGACATAGATTAGTGGTTATCTAAAATTTCAATCCAATTTTCCATAAAATAATAGGAAAATGAACCAATTTCCCAGAAAGATAAGTGAGAACCCATAGCAGCTTACTAAATACTAGAACTTTATTGCTGGCTCTGTATTATAACTTATAAAATGTGTGAATTTTACATTACAAATAGTGCACCCTTTAAAAGTAAAATTAATGCTCTAAGAAGATATTCTACATTTATCCTTGTCTTTCTTGCTCTCTGGACACAATATTGTGTAATTAAATGAAACAACAACAAAATCTAGTTTGATGAGCAAGTGGATTTGTAAGCGGTTATTACATTATACCCAAGTTTTACAGCAAACCTATCAAAACTAGAACTTTGCTGGCACTGTGGTAACATGAAAACAGTTGGGGATTTCTAATAAAAGGAAATACGTTGCTCTTAAAACGGGTAAGGCGTTTTTCTAAGTACAACATCTGTATTTAGATGTGTAATCTTCAGGAAAGTTCTGTAACTTAGCTATTATTATTTTTGTTTTGTAGGTGGGGAAATAGCACCAATATCCTAAAGTCACACAACAAGGAGGTACCAGAACCAGAATTTGAACCCTGGGAATTCCCTTCAAAAATGTGCTCTCAAACAGTATGCTAGGCTGGTACTTTTGAGGTTGTCCTATTATAACCCTAACATTTTGTCTTAGTCTGTTTGGAATGTTGTAACAAGCTACCAGAAATCGGGCAACTTCTAAAGAATAGAAATTTATTTCTCACAACTCTGAAAGTTGACAGTCCAATATTAGGGTGTCAGCACGGTCTGGTTCTGGTGAAGGCCCTCTTCTGAGTCACAGACAACCAATATGTCACTGTGTCCTCACACTGTTGATAGACATAACAGAGCTCTTGTAAGTCTTTAATAAGGACACAAATCCCACTCATGAAGGCTCTACCCACACGAACTAAGCACTTTCCAAAGGCCCCACCTCTCTAATACCATCACTTTGGGGGTTAGGATATCACATATGAATTTGGGGAGTGCACACACATTCAGCCCATGGCACATTTTTAAGTTACTTCCATTTTTTTTTTTTTTTTTTGTCATTTCTCAGTTTCCTGATCTGTAAAACAGGGCAGTAATGACTACATTTCAGTCTTATTGAGAGAATTCTTATACGTGTGTATAGCAAGATTAGTAGATTAGTAAAGTATATATGTACCGTATACACTGTGATTATTACATTTTTGTCTTTGACTCTACTGCTGCCACTATTTTTTTTTAAATAAAGAAATGTTGAACTACCAATTCCCATATGTAAGTTAGTACACATTCTTATGGTTTCTTTCTCTAAAGTTTCAAGATACCTTTATGGTTCAACTGTGTTGACTTCAAAGCTTCTCACATGTCAGACTAAAAAAACATAAAATATGACATTTTTAATAAATTTGGAGACCACAAATGCATATTATAATGTACAATCATTTGGTTCACTGTCCAAAGGTTTTCAAGGACGCCTTTGAAATTCAAGTTCAAAATGTTCACCACAGCTAAAGGCTTTTGAAAAATAACTACTGTTTAGGAACGTTCTCTGCTTCAAGAATTGTTTTTCAGCAAACACATCAAGAAAACAAATATTACGTATAATTTTGCAGATAGCTACACATTTCAAAGGATGATGACATCTGTGTATAGGTCTGCAAAATGAGTTGATACAGCATTTTTCTTTTCAGTCAATCCTGATTAAATAATTACTAAACATTATCACTGTCATCTTCTTTTATCTGAAAGTTGGTACTATAAAGTTGTATCATTTTTGGTGAAAATGGTATATTATCTGCTTCACTAAATGCTATACTTAGTAAAATGTGAAACACTTTAAACTGCCTTATTGGATATTTGCCTAAAAAACTAAAAATACACAGTATGCATGGTTTTTTTTTTAAATAAAGTTTCTTTATTTGCTGAGAGAAGAGAGTGAATGTGTGGGAGGGGTAGAGAGACAAGGAGTGAGAGAGTATCCCAAGAAGGCTCCGCACTGTCAGCAGCGGCTCAACACAGGACTTGAACTCACAAATCGTGAGATCATGACATGAGCCGAAATCAAGAGTGGGATGCTTCACCTACTGAGCCACACAGTTTCTTGCTCCCTTTCTTAATGGCACTAAATTCGCAAGCTGTAAGGTTCAGGCAGAATTGACTTCCCTCCTCCCAACTCCAGAGTGGCCGTATTGGCCATAATGATTTACTGAGTTGGATAAATAACTTAGGTTTTTCCAAACAGAAGGCATGCCGTTTTATTTATACTATTATTTACTAGGGATATGATGAAATGTATTAACTCTCTTTAACTGTCTTAGAAGTATGAAGTTATGAAGCTAAGGACTATTTCAGCCTTAAAACTTCCCAAGATCCTCCTGGATCAAAAATGAGGTCATTATTACATCACAGGAAGAGAGAGAGAGAAAGAGAGGGAGAGAAAGGGAGAGAGAGAGAGAGAGAGAGAGAGAGAGAGAAAAGGAGAACAGATATGAGAAAGAAATTCTGGCGAGTCCTTTTGCATTCTGGATCAAGCCTCAAACTGATACCTAAGTCATCTCAGGTCTCCCAAATTAATGAATTAATAGAGTCCCATTTAAAACAGTTTGAGTTAGCTTCACATGATGTACAGCCAAAGCAAATCATAAAATATCAGATAAGTATTCTATGATATTATTTCTCCCTGGTAAAGAATTGAAATTACCTTGGACAGAGTCTTTTGTTCAGATGCTAAACATCAGAGGATTAAGGAAATGGCTTATAAACTGAATTACTTGACAAAAAAAAATCCCCCCACCCCAAAATTAGATTTGAGGCCTTTCTTATTACAGAACTATCAATAGTAAATTAAAACAATGAGATGCCTCATTTATACTTTTGGTAACTGTGAAAAGACTCTAACAAGGCAAAATGGGAAAACAGGTCTAATGGTCCCATTAGGTGCTTTTGTAGATATATTGTTAAAAAATAATGTCTGGATTTATAAGCATTACTAGTGATGTGTTAGTAGCACTATATATCTGTATGAATCAGGAAAAATGGTTCATAATTCCACTAGGGAATGCTGAGATAACATTAAACATACCATGTTCCAAAAGATGGTTTACTCAGAATTCCAACCCACTACAAAATATAAAGATTTTTCAAGAGGATTGAAAGATTTTTCAATCCTTTAATTAAGGTCTACCTATACTAATCATACCCTAATATGCTTTCCTGAGAAAGTAAATTCCCAGAAATTTGCAAAAGTAGGAATTTTTTATCTACAGCTAAAGGTGAGCCAAGACAATTAGGTAACAGGGACAATAAAACTGTTCACTTGGATATCAGGATCCCTGCCTACCGATCAAAACCTGATCAAGTTAGCTTCACAGTTTTCAGCCAAGCCATCAAGTCTTTAACTCTGTTTTCTTCTCTAGAACACCAGAATATACTCTAAAGCACTTTCAGGTTCTAAATTCTGTGAGGCCATATGGTTTTCAGCTCAGTTTTGGGTTTGTTTTGTTTTGTTTTTTTAGTTTTTGAACTGATTTACTAACCATTAGAAAATTTTCTACGCTGGTTTTAAGGATTCATAGGTCTCAGGGAACCTAATTCCTCAGTGCTTCCACAGAAACCACAGGGCTACTCAGTTACAGCATTAATCTGTGACATTCACTGGCAGAAAAACCAATCCCAGGAATAAAGAACATTTCTGGCACTTTCCCAACTCATTTGGACCAGGTTGCTTGGCCATAATCTTTGTGCTTCTCCAAGCATCATTTTCTGTATGAGTGAATGCCAGATACAGGAAATATAAAGCAAGTACTTGTACTAAACACCAAGAACGTTGGGTGGTTCAGCCAGTTAAATATCAGACTCTTGATTTTGGCTCAGGTCATGATCATGATTAGTGAGTTGGAGCCCTGAGTTGGCAGAGCCTGCTTGGGATTCCATCTCTCCCGCTCTCTCTGCTCCTTCTCTGTTTGTGCTCTTTCCACTCTCAAAAATAAATAAACTCAAAAAAATAAAAATAAAATATAAGAATGTTAAGTCACGAAATACTTGATTAAACACAATGTATACTGTCTTAATCATCTTGTGGATTCTGGATTCAAGCTGTGTGGGTCACACAACTTGTTAGTGGAAAAATCTTAATCAAATATAATTCTACACATCCCCAAAGCCCATGTTCTCTCAGTAGCATATGGCTATCGTAGAACAAAAGGTGATGTTACAAATCCAACAATAGTAAGGTATATTCTTCTTGATATTTGCTTCACATTAAGTTAACATTTTTCATTGTAAATAGGACTGGGATTTCATTAATATTTGAGGATACCGAATTGCAGATACATAGAATATTATTTCAAGGAAAGTCAATAGAATACCTCAACTTCTATGCCATTTTGTCAATTGACATTTTTGTTCATAGTTTTTTTTATTTTTATTTTTTTGTCACAAAAAATGTAGCTCTCTCTTGGATAGGACTATTAGAACAACCTGTCAAAGTGGAATATAGGTAAAAATTAAATTAAGAACTGATATTTCACAGACACCACATTCCTGTATGGATGTAGGCATGTGATCAAATATATATGTGCCTACACACTCACACACATCAAATATCTAAATGCTGATGCTTATACATTCAGAAAAATTAAAAGTACTGTAGCAAAGTAAAAGAAAAACTAATTTGTAAAATTCAAAATATATTGTCTACCTATTGAAGCTATCAATATTAGTGGATTTTTTTTGCATTAATTGTGAGGTCAAACTCTGTTCTTTGCATAAAAATAACTTGCAGGAAATTTCAAATGCTAACTGAAGGAAGTGAACATGCATGACCACACGCACAATCCCCTGTTGGTCTAGCTTCTCATACAGTTTACAGCTTATTATTTACAGTTGTTTCTTAAAATTAAAGGTTCAATGTAAATAATTCTACTGTACGGGAGCTTATTCTATCAGTTCTAAAAATACAGTCCTTTATCATCATTGTACTCTCACTTTAATCGGCCTTTATGCAGACTGACATCTGAATCAATTTGACCTTTCAGCTTATAAACTTCCTTTGATCATCTTTATGACTGTAATATTTTTGGAAATTCATTGTGGCAATTTAGAAATTGAGCTCTGATTGCAAGAACAGGTGATGTATTTCATTTTCATTTTATTGTGAGAAGAAAAATGACTATTTTTTGCATATTTAAAGAAGATTCAGAAAATTATACTTAAACCATCATAATTAAAGAAAATGCACCATTCAAGGTATGAAATGTACTTTAAAACA
Source organism: Panthera pardus (assembly GCF_024362965.1). Classification (NCBI taxonomy): domain Eukaryota; kingdom Metazoa; phylum Chordata; class Mammalia; order Carnivora; family Felidae; genus Panthera; species Panthera pardus. The sequence goes on from NW_026526654.1 coordinate 53,573,083, forward strand.
ACTTTCAGTATAATAGTTTAATTTTAAATATCAAAGTAATGTAAAATATAATAAAGCAACTTCATTTACTATTTCTCCCTGTCATTAATAAATGGTTATGCGCTGACATAATTATTTAGTAAATAGGTAAAATCAACAAAATAATCATAATAATCATAATAAGGTAATAATAGCAATAGTTTTATGGCTATATGTCAAACAGTTCATTTGCATGCCATAGTTTCCAGAGGAAAACATCTGGAAACTTCACATCTCCTTTAATTCTCAAAACATAACTGCAAATTTAGAAGGCAGTGTCTGTGATGAAACATGTTGCTTTGGAGATCAGGAGCCTTCAATTCTACTTGTGACATTCTTTTTCAGTACTTAAAGACTTTGGGGAAAAAAATCTAAAACTTTTCTTTGCTCACTATAAAATGCATAATCTACATAAAATCTGGTGATACCAAGTATATCTAAAGAGATGTCTAATTTTCCATTATCTACGGTAAATTTTCTTCAGTTAACCTTTGTTATTGGCATTATGCAATAAAGAAAGAAAGAGATTAAATGATAGCCAAAATATTCAATGGTTTTCTAGCTCATCTGAGTTTACTATAAATTATACGGGTAAATAATTAAGCTTGCTTCATAACTTCCCCATTAATAAACTCTAGATGTTAAAAGGACATAAACATTCTATGGATTTCAAGGCAACTCAATGAAAACCAGGTCATAATATCTGGTTGGAGAGCACTGGAAAATAAAGAATGTATACGTGACAAGAAGTTTACTTGGCAAAAATTTATACAATGTCTCATTCTGTAGTCCCAAAATTTTGAGTGGTAATTACCACGCAACTTTAAACAAATAAATTAATTGAAGCTTATATAACATTAAATTCATCTCATATCTTCTCATGAACTATCATCTTTTGGCAGATAATTTACATCATACTTTATTGAAAAAGTAGAAAACAACAAATTAGAGTACCTTCATCTTTCTTTTTTTTTTTCAACTTTTTTTTTTTTGGGGGGGGGGACAGAGAGAGACAGAGCATGAACGGGGGAGGGGCAGAGAGAGAGGGAGACACAGAATCAGAAACAGGCTCCAGGCTCCGAGCCATCAGCCCAGAGCCTGACGTGGGGCTCGAACTCACAGACCACGAGATCGTGACCTGGCTGAAGTCGGACGCTTAACCGACTGCGCCACCCAGGCGCCCCTACCTTCATCTTTCTATTGATATTCATGTTTCTGCTTCTTCCTTCTCTCTTTTTTCCTTTACAGTAGAAGAAGTACCTCTCTTCCTATCAAAGGCTCTTCTAGATCTGCTTTGAACGGTCATCCCCTTTCTCGGGGGATTAGTTGGTTTTTACTTCTCTCCTCAATCATCAACACTTACATCTCCATTTTTTCCATCAACCTCTAGTCAGGGTCCAATTTCTCCTACATTAAAAAAGTCCTATTTTACTTTAAATCTTCTTACAGGGGCACCCCGGGGGCTCAGTCAGTTGAGCATCTGACTTCAGCTCAGGTCATTATCTCACAGTTCGTGAGTTCAAGCCCCGCATCAGGCTCTGTTGAAAGCTCAGAGCCCAGAACCTGCTTCAGATTCTGTGTTTCCTTCTCTCTCTGCCCCATCCCCACTCATGCTGTGTCTTTCTCTGTCTTAAAAATAAATAAAACATTTAAAAAATTTTAAAAAAATCTTCTTCCAATAACCACAAACTGCTTCTTCTCTTAATACATAAAAAGTTAGAAAATCTTGTCTTTATTTTTAACTTTCCCTCATTCTGTTATTTATCTGTTATTCTAATACAATTTCCCCTTTTATCACTTGATTCTAATCTTACCAATGTAACCAAAAATGTCTTGTAAAATCTGCACCTATCTCATATGCCCTCATACTTGAAATTTAATTACTAAAATGTTAAAAAAAAATGTTATCATTCTTAAAATGCTTTCTTCTTGGGGCACCTGGGTGGCTCAGTTGGTTGAGCATCCAACTTTGGCTCAGGTCATCATCTTGGGATTTGTGAGTTCTACCCCTACATTGGGCTCAGTGCTGACAGCTCAGAGCCCGGAGTCTGCTTTTGATTCTGTGTCTCCTTCTATCCCTGCCCACCCCCCACCCTGCTTGCTCACACTCTCTCTTTCTCTCTCTCAAAAATAAATAAATGTTAAAAGAATTTTTTTGAATGCTTTCTTCTCTTCTTTGACACCACGATGCCTTGGTTTTTCTTCAAGCTATATATTGTATTCTTCTTTGATCCGAATTTTAATTTTTTTAACATTTATTTATTTTTGAGACAGAGAGAGACAGAGCATGAACAGGGGAGGAGCAGAGAGAGAGGGAGACACAGAATCTGAAACAGGGTCCAGGCTCTGAGCGGTCAGCACAGAGCCCGATGCGGGTCTCGAACTCACGGACCGTGAGATCATGACCTGAGCCGAAGTTGGACGCTTAACCGACCGAGCCACCCAGGCACCCCTGATCCAAATTTTAAATATTGAAATTCCTAGGCTCTTGTCACAGCCCTTTGATTTTATCCATAGTCTTATTTAATTATCAAACTTATTTCCAAAGATTTAAAATCATGTAAATTTCATGTTTATATTATTAATAATGTTTTCTTTTCTATGTGTAGATGCAAATCTAGGCACCTTGATTTTCCTCTGTCCGTATTGTGTATGTCTGTTACCTTTACCTCTTTAACGCTATCACACATAATTTTTCCTTGACCAATGTTGATCAGGCCCCTCAGATTTTGCATATGTTTCCCTTCCTGGAATTTTAAACTATCAACTTAGGTCATGGCTTGCTCAAAATTTTTCATTTTTCTTTCACTCACAGCAGTCCACTCATTTATTTCATTACAATGTATGGTTGATTACTCCAATTTCATTATTTGTTATTTGCATATCCCATAGAATGTTATACTTGAGATCAAGAAATTCAAGCACTTTTTTTAACTATACATATACATATATATATAAGTATATACATATATATAGATATATATGTATAGTATACAAGTATATAGTATAAGTATAAAAGTATATAAGTATATAGTATATAAGTATATACATGTATATATAAGTATATACATAATACTTAGCATTAAAGAATCAATGGTTAACGAATGGGCCCTCCCTCCAAAGTTGTCCAACACCAAAACCTGTACATTCTTGCTCTACCACATTACCTTCTAAAACCCAACCACATTAGCCCCAAAGTAATGATTTTCTACAGTGACCGTAAAGCAAAACCAGTTTTTAAAAAGCTATGATACATAAAAACAGGCAATTGGCTGTGTAGTGTCATGGGGTGTGCGCGTTTTCATGAAATCAGAGTATATGAACAGTGGGTGTATGTACAATTTGTTCTCCAGTTCCATGAAATTGTCCCTAGGATAACTGAAGGAAGCAAATGAAATCTTGTTTTCTCTCTTGGCATAATCTGGAAAAGACGGTCCATCCCAGGGGTTTCAGCACCAACTGCCTATAGGTTTTCCTTTAGCTGTATCTCCATATTTGTATTTATTTTTATAATTATTCATTTACCCAGCACACATACTCTCCCAGGTATCACATGAGATATCAACCATATAAAGGTACCTGAGGGCAGCAATTCTGCTAAAATTTTTAAAGTTTAGGGGCGCCTGGGTGGCTCAGTTGGTTAAGTGACCAACTTTGGCTCAGGCCATGATCTCGCAGTTTGTGAGTTTGACCCCGCGTCGGGCTCTGTGCTGACAGCTCAGAGCCTGGAGCCTACTTCAGATTCTATGTCTACCCCTCTCTCTCTACCCCTCCCCTGCTCATGCTCTGTGTCTGTCTCTAAATAATAAATGTTAAAAATTTATTTTTGTAATTTAAAAGTTTAGTTAAAGTAGATAAATATATAAAAGAGCAATTATAAGATCATATGATTGGCAAAGACACAGTGATAGTAGAGGGCATTATAGAACCACCAAGAAGAAATGAAGAATCAGTGCAATCAATGAATGAGCAGTTCCTGAATCTTCCTAAGTCAGGAAGGAAAATATATCAGCAGCAACACCTCAAGCATTAATTTTTCTTGTATCTAGGATGCTAAGGATAAGCCATAAGGCCTCTTCTATTTTCTACACTTACCTACAAAAGAGTTTCTACTTAACTCTGTCTCCTCCCCACCATGATATTTTGATTTCAGGACTGAAAGTTGGTCATCATTATTCATCGAAATACTGAACCTAACAATAATGAATCTCTGACCTGAATTTCAGAGAACTTGTCCACAGCAAACCGCTAACAGACTCTGTCACCAGATACTGGACTCTGGCTCTCATTTTCCTAGCACCTGTTAGACCAATATCATGAATATATTAGTCAGAAATTACAAGGCAACAATCTGCCTTACACTGTATATCTCTTCCTGGCAAGATTCCTTCCTTTCCCTGACCTGTCATCAGTTCGAACCCTCAAATATCAAGGATTGCCTAAATTCTCACTCTGTTCAGACACCTTGCAACTACTATGGTCTGCATTCCAGTGAGTTTCCCCAGTAACTCTGGCCATTCCACAATTTCTCCCTTATCATGACTGAACTACAAAAATAACAAGGTTTCACATACCAAGAACTACCTTATTCACAAGAACACTTTTTTCCTATTTGAGCTTGTGTCTTCAGGTGTACTTGCCCACACTATCCAATTGCATCAACACTCAACAAAAAGAAACTCCTCTATCACTGAAATTTTGCAGCCTCTACCTTAGGTCACTTTCTTAGATCAATTTAATTCTCTACTTTCTGGCCTGTTTGGAGCCTTCAGCCCTGAAGTTACCTTGGTTCCTTGAAGAATCTACTACTTGGCAAAACTTTATTAAGCATATCCTCTCTTACTGTCCAGTCTCTAGGGTCATTAATTTGACTGACAACACATTTTTTTTTTCTCAGCTTACTGAATGAGGACTGGAAATATTTTGAAAATTTCTCCAACACTTTAAAAATAGTTATGTGTGTCTGGGTGGCTCAGTAGGTTAAATGTCCTGCTGTTGACACTGGCTCAGATCATGATCTCTTTTCATGAGATAGAGAGCTGCGTAGGGCTCCACACTGGAGTCCTACTTGAAGTTCTTTCTCCCTCTTTCTCTCTGTCCCTCCTCCACTCTCCATCAAAAGAAATACGCTTTTAAAATAATTACAGATATTTATTACATCTTATATAGCAAAGTTCTAAAGTCATTTTATTTTTCAATTTTTTTAAATAGTTTTTACTTATTTTTGAGAGAGAAAGAGCAGGGCAGAGGCAGAGAGAAAGGGAGAGAAAACCACAGGCAGGATCCATCGGAACCCGATGCCGGGCTCAAACCCACGAACTATGAGATCATGAGCTGAGCCGAAATCAAGAATGGGACACACTTAAGCAACTGAGCCACAAAGGTGTCCCTAAAGTCATTTTAAAATGTAATGATTTTGTTTACAAGATGATTATCTGAAATTCCACTTCATCTGCATTAAATTCATCAATGTGGTATATAGCAATTATTTGTGACAAACAAATACTGTAATATTTAAGAAGCGTTTTAACTTAAAAAATAGATCCCAAGTCCTATTTTCCTACCATGTATCCCAAGGTTGTTTTTTTCTTAAATAAGTGAACTACAAATTTTCAACTTCTGTTTAAAACTTTGACTTTAAAAAGAAATGGAATTATTTTCTTCTGAGACATTACTTTAAAACTCCCATTATGTTCAATAATTTAATTGAATTCACCAACAAAATATATGGAGTTCTTTTAATATACAAATTGTTTTAGGTTGGAAGACCAGTTACCAAGGCATATTAATGCTGACACTAGTAACAACTTTTCTGATCATTATCAAGTGGATAAATTACAATATCCTGTGAAAAACTGTGAGTCACAGTTAACATCTATTCCAAAATGCAAAGTCAGCATTCATTGTATTAAGATTAAGAAATTTATATTTGAAGGCATTTATATATTTTTTTACCTTTTCTATGCAGGATGACAACAGCTCTACCCTCAATTCTCCCCTTTCCTCATTAACCCCCACTCGCCCTCCAAAAAAAAAAATTCACAAACTAGTTATTTTCTTGTTTGAACTGAGATTCTCATTCAAGTCACCTTTCAGCAGTTGTCTGATGACTTCATAACATCTTTTAGCACTTGTCATGGATAATAAAAAATATATTAACTTGAGTTTTTATTTTTGAGAAGAAATACTAATCACTGTAGAACCATGAAGGGATTATTGATCAGTTAAGAGTAGAAAGCTGCACAGTAAATATAAAATATTTTTGGATATATGTTTTTATTTACACTCCTGAATTTTTATTAGGGATATATAAATAGAGCATGTCATATTTCACGACCTGAAGAAGTTGAAGGAATATGCTCTATAGAATAAACCATCCCAAGCCACAAAATGTAAATATTAACCATTCAGATTCTGATGTTTCCATCATTGTTTTAATTGCTAAGACCTGGGACATCGCAAGATGGTGGCGTAGGAGGACGCTGGGCTCACCTCATCCTGCTGATCGCTTAGATTCCACCCACATCTACCTAACTAACCCAGAAAACCACCAGAAGACCAGCAGAACGGACTCTCCGGAGCCAAGCAGTAGACAAGAGGCCCACAGAAGAGGGTAGGAAGGGTGGAGAGACAGTGCGTGCTACACGAACTGGTGGGAGGGAGCCAGGGCAGTGGAGGGGCAGCCCACTGTGCAAGGCAGAGCCCCCAAAGTCTGGCTTGCAAAAGCAGAGGGGCCGGACTCCGTGAGTACTGACAGCCAGCAGGACTTAACATCTGGAATGCTAAAAGTCAACAGCTCTGCTCTGGGAGAGCCAGGAGGGCGAGAGGACACTGGGAGGGAGAGCTGTTGAACCCCAGAAGACAGAGCTCGGCTCAGCGGGGAACAAAGGCACTGATTAAGTGCCATTTCCCTCTCCCATCAGCCAGCTGAAATTCCAAAGGGAACCAGTTCCCATCACCAATCTTGCTTGCGCTGCGCAAACACCCAATGCTATGCTTCTGTGAATCCATCTCTCCAACAGGCCTGCCTCCCTCCCTGTGCTGCAGGGCCCCTTTTGCAGGGGACCACCAACAGCAAAGCCAGCTAACCCTGTCCCTCTAGCCCCTGTGCACCTTGCAGATCCACCCCTTCTAATACGCCCTTGGCAAGATCCCATCAAAGCAGCACCACAAGTGTGCAATTAGCACAGACAGGGGCCACACCACTCCACAGTGAGTCCTGCCCCTGGGAGAGGAGAAAAATACAAGTATGACTGTGGCCCCAGCGATGGGCTGGGGACAGACATCGGGTCTGACTGAGGCCCTGCCCACCAACACAAGTTACTCCGGACAGCACAGGGGAAGTGCCCTGCAGTTTGGAGCCACGACAGGGACTAGCCAAAATGATGAATTAGAAGAATTCTCCTCACAAGAAACTCCAGGAAGTAGCGACAGCTAATGAATTGATCAAAAAGTGATTTAAGCAATATAACAGAAGAAGAATTTAGAATAAAAGTCATAAAATTAATCCTTCGCTTGAAAAAAGCATAGAGAACAGCAGAGACTCTATTGCTAAAGAGATCAAGGAACTAAAAAATAGTCATGAGGAGCTAAAAAAAATGCTATACATGAGGTGCAGAATAAAATGGAGGCAACCACAGCTCGGATTGAAGAGGCAGAGGAGAGAATAGGTGAATTAAAAGATAAAATTACAGAAAAAGAGGAAGCTGAGAGATAAAAATAATCCAGAAGTATGAGGGGAGTTTTAGAGAACTAAGTGATGCAATCAAACATAACAATATCCATATCATAGGAATTCCAGAAGAAGAAGAAGAGAGAGAGGAAGGGGCTGAAGGTATACTTGAACAAATCATAGCTGAGAACTTCCCTGATCTGGCGAAGGAAAAAGGCATTGAAATCCAAGAGACACAGAGAACTCCCTTCAGACATAATTTGAATCTATCTTCTGCACGACATATCATAGTGAAACCGACAAAATACAAGGATAAAGAGAAACTTCTGAAAGCAGCTAGGGAAAGTCAGGCTAAACTTTCAAAGGCAGACCTATAAGAGTAGTGGCAGACCTATCTACTGAAACTTGGCAGGCCAGAAAGGAATGGCAGGAAATCTTCAATGTGATGAACAGAAAAAATATGCAGCCAAGAGTCCTTTATCTGGCAAGTCTGTCATTCAGAATAGAAGGAGAGATAAAGGTTTTCCCAAAAAAACAAAAGCTGAAGGAATTCATCACCATTACACCAGCCCTACAAGAAATCCTAAGGGGGATTCTGTGAGTGAAATGTTGCAAGGACCACAAAGTGTCAGAGACATCACTACAAGCATGAAACCTACAGACATCACAATGACTCTAAACCCACATCTTTCAATAACAACATTGAATGTAAATGGACTAAATGCTCCAAGCAAAAGACATAGGGTATCAGAATGGATAAAAAAACAACAACACCCATCTATTTGCTGTCTACAAGAGACTCATTTTAGACCTGAGGACACCTTCAGATTGAAAGTCAGGCGATGGAGAACTATCTATCATGCTACTGGAGTCAAAGAAAGCTGGAGTAGCCATACGTATATCAGACAAACTAGACTTTAAGTTAAAGACTGTAACAAGAAATGAAGAAGGGCATTATATAATAATCACAGGGTCTCTCCATCAGGAAGAGCTAACAATTATAAATGTCTATGTGCCGAATATGGGAGCCCCCAAATATATAAAACAATTAATCACAAACATAAGCAATCTTATTGATAAGAATATGGTAATTGCAGGGGACTTTAATACCCCACTTACAACAATGGGTAGATCATCTAGACACAGGATCAATAAAGAAACAAGGGCTCCAAATGATACACTGGATCAGATGGACTTGACAGATATATTTAGAACTCTGCATCCCAAAGCAACAGAATGTACTTTCTTCTCAAGTGCACATGGAACATTCTCCAAGATAGATCACATACTGGGTCACAAAACAGCCCTTCATAAGTATACAAGAATTGAGATCATACCATGCACACTTTCATACCACAATGCGATGAAGCTTGAAATCAACCACAGGAAAAAGTCTGGAAAACCTCCAAAAGCATGGAGGTTAAAGAACACCCTACTAAAGAATGAATGGGTCAACAAGGCAATTAAAGAAGAAATTTAGAAATATATGGAAACAAATGAAAATGAAAATACAGCAATCCAAATGCTTTGGGATGCAGCGAAGGCAGTCCTCAGAGGAAAATACATTGCAATCCAGGCCTATCTCAAGAAACAAGAAAAATTCCAAGTACAAAATCTAACAGCACACCTAAAGGAAATAGAAGCAGAACAGCAAAGGCAGCAGAATAAGATAAATAATAAAGATCAGAGCAGAAATAAACAATATAGAATCTAAAAAACTGCAGAGCAGATCAATGATACCAAGAGTTGTTTTTTTTGAAAAAATAAACAAAATTGATAAACCTCTAGCCTGGCTACTCAAAAAGAAAATGGAGATGACCCAAATAGATAAAATCATGAATGAAAATGGAATGATTACAACCAATCCCTCAGAAATACAAGCAATTATCAGGGAATACTATGAAAAATTATATGCCAACAAACTGGACAACCTGGAAGAAATGGAAAAATTCTAAGCACCCACACACTTCCAAAACTCAAACAGGAAGAAACAGAAAACCTGAACAGACCCATAACCAGGGAAGAAATTGAATCGGTTATCAAAAATCTCCCAACAAATAAGATTCCAGGAACAGACGGCTTCCCTGGGGAATTCTACCAGACATTTAAAGCAAAAATAATAACCATCCTTCTCAAGCTGTTCCAAAAAAAGAAAGGAAGGAAAACTTCCAGACTCATTCTATGAAGCCAGCACTGCTTTGATTCCTAAACAGACAGAGACCCCGCAAAAAAAGAGAACTACAGGCCCAAGTCCCTGATGAATATGGATGCAAAAATTCTCAATAAGATACTAGCAAATCAAATTCAACAGCATATAAAAAGAACTATTCACCATGATCAAGTTGGATTAATTCCTGGGCTGCAGAGCTGGTTCAACATTAGCAAATCAATCAACGTGATACATCACATTAACAAAAGAAAGGATAAAAACCATATGATCCTGTCAATCGATGCAGAAAAAGCATTTGACAAAATTCAGCATCCTTTCTTAATAAAAACCCTTGAGAAAGTCAGGATAGAAGGAACATACTTAAACATCATAAAAGCCATTTATGAAAAGCCCACAGCTCATATCATCCTTAAAGGGGAAAAAATGAGAGCTTTCCCCCTAAGATCAGGAACAAAATAGTGATGTCCACTCTCACCACTGTTGTTTAACATAGTGTTGGAAGTTCTAGCATCAGCAATCAGACAACAAAAGGAAATCAAAGGCATCAAAATTGGCAAAGATGAAGTCAAGCTTTCGCTTTTTGCAGATGACATGATACTATACGTGGAAAATCCGACAGACTCCACCAAAAGTCTGCTAGAACTGATACATGAATTCAGCAATGTCACAGGATACAAAATCAATGTACAGAAATCAGTTGCATTCTTATACACTAACAATGAAGCAACAGAAAGACAAATAAAGAAACTGACCCCATTCACAATTGCACCAAGAAGCATAAAATACCTAGGACTAAACCTAACCAAAGATGTAAAAGATCTGTATGCTGAAAACTATAGAAAACTTTTGAAGGAAATTGAAGAAGATACAAAGAAATGGAAAGACATTCCCTGCTCATGGATTGGAAGAATAAATATTGTCAAAATGTCAATACTAGCCAAAGCTATCTACACATTCAATGCAATCCCAAACAAAATTGCACCAGCAGTCTTCTCGAAGCTAGAATAAGCAATCCTAAAATTTGTACGGAACCACAAAAGGCCCCAAATAGCCAAAGTAATATTGAAGAAGAAGACCAAAGCAGAAGGCATCACAATCCCAGACTTTAGCCTCTACTACAAAGCTCTAGTCATCAAGACAGCATGGTATTGGCAGAAAAACAGACACATAGACCAATGGAATAGAATAGAGACTCCAGAATTGGACCCACAAAAGTATGGCCAACTAATCTTTGACAAAGCAGTAAAGAATATCAATGGAAAAAAGACATTCCCTCTAACAAATGGTGCTGGGAGAACTGGACAGCAACATGTAAAAGAATGAAACTAGACCACTTTCTTACACCATTCACAAAAATAAACTCAAAATGGATAAAGGATCTGAATGTGAGACAGGCAACCATCAATACCCTAGAGGAGAAAGCAGGAAAAAACCTCTCTGACAGCAGCAATTTCTACCTCAACACATCCCCAAAGGCAAGGGAATTAAAAACAAAACTGAACTATTGGGACCTCAACAAGACAAAAAGCTTCTGCACAGCAAAGGAAACAATCAACAAAACTAAAAGGCAACCATTGGGATGGGAAAAGATATTTGCAAACGACATATCAGACAAAGGGCTAATATCCAAAATCTATAAAGAACTCACCAAATTCCACATCCGAAAAACAAATAATCCAGAGAAGAAACGGACAGAAACATGAATAGACACTTCTCTAAAGAAGACATCCAGATGGCCAACAGGCACATGAAAAAATGCTCAACGTCACTCCTCATCAGGGAAATACAAATCAAAACCACACTGAGGTACGACCTCACTCTAGTCAAGGTGACTAAAATGAACAATTAGGAGACTATAGATGCTGGAGAGGATGTGAAGAAACGGGAACCCTCTTGCACTGTTGCTGAGAATGAAAACTGATGCAGCCGCTCTGGAAAACAGTGTGGAGGTTCCTCAGAAGATTAAAAATAGACCTATCCTATGACCCAGCAATAGCACTGCTAGGAATTTACCCAAGGGATACAGGAGTGCTGATGCATAGGGGCACTTGTACCCCAATGTTTATAGCAACACTTGCAACAATAGCCAAATTATGGAAAGAGCCTAAATGTCCATCAATTAATGAATAAAGAAGTTGTTGTTTATACATACAATGGAATACTACTTGGCGATGAGAAAGAATGAAATATGGCCGATGGTAGTAACGTGAATAGAACTGGAGAGTGTTATGCTAACTGAAATAAGTCACACAGAGAAAGACAGATACCATATATTTTCACTCTTATGTGGATCCTGAAAAACTTAACAGAAGACCATGGGGGAGGGGAAGGAAAAAAAAAAAAGAGAGGGAGGGAGGCAAACCATAAGGACTCTTAAAAACTGAGAATGAACTGAGGGTTGATGGGGAAGGTGGTGATGCGCATTGAGGAGGGCACCTGTTGGGAGAAGCACTGGGTGTTGTATGGAAACCAATTTTACAATAGATTTCATATTAAAAAAATTAAAAAAATAAAATAATTTAAAAAAAACATTGCTGACAAAAAAAATAATTGCTAAGACCTTAACTATGGGAGTTTGTATGTTTCATTTGTTTCTATGCCTCAAATTCAGATGGTTACTGTCAGTTAAAGCTAAAAATGGATTTTCTATGGCTAGAGACAACTGATCTCAGCTCTAATCACAATAGAGCTCTCACAATGAATAGCTAATATAAATAATATGTATTATACCTAGAGAAATACACATATATAAACACATATATAAATACCTATGTGTGTGTGTGTGTGTGTGTGTGTGTGTGTGTGTGTGTGTAGAGACAGAGAGAGCATGCAAGAAGGGGAAGGGGGTGGGGGAGACAGAGAGAGAGAGAGAGAGAGAGAGAGAGAGAGAGAGAGAGAGAGAGAATTTTAAGCAGGCTCCATGATCAGTGTGGAGCCCAACACAGGGCTCAATCCCAACACTCTGGGATCATGACCTGAACTGAAATCAAGAGTTGGGTGCTCAACCAGCTGAGCCACCCAGGTGTCCCTAGATATATTTTTTTAATTCACTGAGCAGCGTCCAACAGTAAGCCTTAATTACCCTAAGTTGTTAATAATAACATTAACTTTTATTTATTGCGTGTACAAAGCACTAAGCTCTGTACCAATTTCTTTTTTTCAATATATGAAATTTATTGTCAAATTGGTTTCCATACAACACCCAGTGCTCATCCCAAAAGGCGCCCTCCTCAATACCCATCCCCCACCCTCCCCTCCCTCCCACCCCCCATCAACCCTCAGTTTGTTCTCAGTTTTTTTTTAATTTTTTTTTTAACAATTATTTATTTTTGAGACAGAGAGAGACAGAGCATGAACAGGGGAGGCTCAGAGAGAGAGGGAGACACAGAATCCAACGCAGGCTCCAGGCTCTGAGCTGTCAGCACAGAGCCCGACGTGGGGCTCGAACCCACATACCGCGAGATCGTGACCTGAGCCGAAGTCGGACGCTCAACCGACTGAGCCACCTTGGCGCCCCTGTTCTCAGTTTTTAAGAGTCTCTTATGCTTTGGCTCTCTCCCACTCTAACCTCTTTTTTTTTTCCTTCCCCTCCCCCATGGGTTTCTGTTAAGTTTCTCAGGATCCACATAAGAGTGAAAACATATGGTATCTGTCTTTCTCTGTATGGCTTATTTCACTTAGCATCAACTCTCCAGTTCCATCCACGTTGCTACAAAGGGCCATATTTCGTTCTTTCTCATTGCCATGTAGTACTCTATTGTGTATATAAACCACAATTTCTTTATCCATTCATCAGTTGATGGACATTTAGGCTCTTTCCATAATTTGGCTATTGTTGAGAGTGCTGCTATAAACATTGGGGTACAAGTGCCCCTATGCATCGGTACTCCTGTATCCCTTGGGTAAATTCCTAGCAGTGCTATTGCTGGGTCATAGGGTAGGTCTATTTTTAATTTTCTGAGGAACCTCCACACTGTTTTCCAGAGTGGCTGCACCAATTTGCATTCCCACCAACACTGCAAGAGGGTTCCCGTTTCTCCACATCCTCTGCAGCATCTATAGTCTCCTGATTTGTTCATTTTGGCCACTCTGACTGGCGTGAGGTGATATCTGAGTGTGGTTTTGATTTGTATTTCCCTGATGAGGAGCAACGTTGAGCATCTTTTCATGTGCCTGTTGGCCATCCGGATGTCTTCTTCAGAGAAGTGTCTATTCATGTTTTCTGCCCATTTCTTCACTGGGTTCTTTGTTTTTCAGGTGTGGAGTTTGGTGAGCTCTTTATAGATTTTGGATACTAGCCCTTTGTCTGATATGTCATTTGCAAATATCTTTTCCCATCCCAATGGTTGCCTTTTAGTTTTGTTGGTTGTTTCCTTTGCTGTGCAGAAGCTTTTTATCTTCATAAGGTCCCAGTAGTTCATTTTTGCTTTTAATTCCCTTGCCTTTGGGGATGTGTCGAGTAAGAGATTGCTATGGCTGAGGTCAGAGAGGTCTTTTCCCGCTTTCTCCTCTAGGGTTTTAATGGTTTCCTGTCTCACATTCAGGAGTGAGAGAACTTGGCCTGTAGTTCTCTTTTTTTACTGGGTCTCACATTCAGGTCCTTTAACCACTTTGAGTTTATTTTTGTGAATGGTGTGAGAAAGTGGTCTAGTTTCAACCTTCTGCATGTTGCTGTCCAGTTCTCCCAGCACCATTTGTTAAAGAGACTGTCTTTTTTCCATTGGATGTTCTTTCCTGCTTTGTCAAAGATGAGTTGGCCATCCATTTGTGGGTCTAGTTCTGGGGTTTCTATTCTATTCCATTGGTCTATGTGTCTGTTTTTCTCCCAATACCATGCTGTCTTGATGACTACAGCTTTGTAGTAGAGGCTAAAGTCTGGGATTGTGATGCCTCCTGCTTTGGTCTTCTTCTTCAAAATTACTTTGGCTATTCGGGGCCTTTTGTGGTTCCATATGAATTTTAGGATTGCTTGTTCTAGCTTCGAGAAGACTGCTGGTGCAATTTTGATTGGGATTGCATTGAATGTGTAGATAGCTTTGGCTAGTATTGACATTTTGACAATATTTATTCTTCCAATCCATGAGCACGGAATGTCTTTCCATTTCTTTGTATCTTCTTCAATTTCCTTCAAAAGTTTTCTATAGTTTTCAGCATACAGATCTTTTACATCTTTGGTTAGATTTATTCCTCGGCATTTTATGCTTCTTGGTGCAATTGTGAATGGGGTCAGTTTCTTTATTTGTCTTTCTGTTGCTTCATTGTTAGTGTATAAGAATGCAACTGATTTCTGTACATTGATTTTGTATCCTGCAACTTTGCTGAATTCATGCATCAGTTCTAGCAGACTTTTGGTGGAGTCTATCAGATTTTCCATGTAAAATATCATGTCATCAGCAAAAAGCGAAAGCTTGACTTCATCTTTGCCAATTTTGATGCCTTTGATTTCCTTTTGTTGTCTGATTGCTGATGCTAGAACTTCCAACACTATGTTAAACAACAGCGGTGAGAGTGGGCATCCCTGTCGTGTTCTTGATCTCAGGGATAAAGCTCTCAGTTTTTCCCCATTGAGGATGATGTTAGCTGGGGGCTTTTCATAAATGGCTTTTATGATCTTTAAGTATGTTCCTTCTATCCTGACTTTCTCAAGGGTTTTTATTAAGAAAGGGTGCTGGATTTTGTCAAAGGCCTTTTCTCCATTGATTGACAGGATCATATGGTTCTTATCCTTTCTTTTATGAATGTGATGTATCACGTTGATTGATTTGCTAATGTTGAACCAGCCCTGCAGCCCAGGAATGAATCCCACTTGATCATGGTGAATAATTCTTTTTATATGCTGTTGAATTCGATTTGCTAGTATCTTATTGAGAATTTTTGCATCCATATTCATCAGGGATATTGGCCTGTAGTTCTCTTTTTTTTACTGGGTCTCTGTCTGGTTTAGGAATCAAAGTAATACTGGCTTCATAGAATGAGTCTGGAAGTTTTCCTTCCCTTTCTATTTCTTGGAATAACTTGAGAAGGATAGGTATTATCTCTGCTTTAAACGTCTGGCAGAACTCCCCTGGGAAGCCATCTGGTACTGGACTCTTATTTGTTGGGAGATTTTTGATAACCGATTCAATTTCTTCCCTGGTTATGGGTCTGTTTAAGCTTTCCATTTCCTCCTGATTGAGTTTTGGAAGAGTGTGGGTGTTTAGGAATTTGTCCATTTCTTCCAGGATGTCCAATTTATTGGCATATTTTTCATAGTATTTCCTGATAATTGTTTGTATCTCTGAGGATTGGTTGTAATAATTCCATTTTCATTCATGATTTTGTCTATTTGGGTCATCTCCCTTTTCTTTTTGAGAAGCCTGGCTAGAGGTTTATCAATTTTGTTTATTTTTAAAAAAAACCAACTCTTGGTTTTGTTGATCTACTCTACAGTTTTTTTAGATTCTATATTGTTTATTTCTGCTCTGATCTTTATTATTTCTCCTCTTCTGCTGGGTTTAGGCTGCCTTTGCTGTTCTGCTTCTATTTCCTTAGGTGTGCTGTTAGATTTTGTATTTGGGATTTTTCGTGTTTCTTGAGATAGGCCTGGATTGCAATGTATTTTCCTCTCAGGACTGCCTTCGCTGCATCCCAAAGCGTTTGGATTGTTGTATTTTCATTTTCGTTTGTTTCCATATATTTTTTAATTTCTTCTCTAATTGCCTGGTTGACCCACTCATTCTTTAGTAGGGTGTTCTTCAACCTCCATGCTTTTGGAGGTTTTCCAGACTTTTTCCTGTGGTTGATTTCAAGCTTCATCGCATTGTGGTCTGAAAGTATGCATGGTATAATTTCAATTCTTGTATACTTATCAAGGGCCGTTTTGTGACCCAGTATATGATCTATCTTGGAGAATGTTCCATGTGCACTCGAGAAGAAAGTATATTCTGTTGCTTTGGGATGCAGAGTTCTAAATATATCTGTCAAGTCCACCTGATCCAATGTGTCATTCAGGGCCCTTGTTTCTTTATTGACCCTGTGTCTAGATGATCTATCTATTTCTGTAAGTGGAGTGTTAAAATCCCCTGCAATTACCACATTCTTATCAATAAGGTTGCTTATGTTTGTGATTAATTGTTTTATATATTTGGGGGCTCTGATATTTGGCACATAGACATTTATAAGTGTTAGCTCTTCCTGATGGATAGACCCTGTAATTATTATATAATGCCCTTCTTCATCTCTTGTTACAGACTTTAATTTAAAGTCTAGTTTGTCTGATATAAGTATGGCTACTCCAGCTTTCTTTTGGCTTCCAGTAGCATGATAAATAGTTCTCCATCCCCTCACTCTCAATCTAAAGGTGTCCTCAGATCTAAAATGAGTCTCTTGTAGACAGCAAATAGATGGGTCTTGTTTTTTTATCCATTCTGATACCCTATGTCTTTTAGTTGGCGCATTTAACCCATTTACATTCAGTGTTATTATAGAAAGATATGGGTTTAGAGTCATTGTGATGTCTGTATGTTTTATGCTTGTAGTGATGTCTCTGGTACTTTGTCTCACAGGATCCCCCTTAACATCTCTTGTAGGGCTGGTTTAGTGGTGACAAATCCTTCAGTTCTTGTTTATTTGGGAAGACCTTTATCTCTCCTTCTATTCTAAATGACAGACTGCTGGATAAAGGATTCTCGGCTGCATATTTTTTGTGTTCAGCACATTGTACATCTCGTGCCAATGCTTTCTGGCCTGCCAAGTTTCAAAAGAGAGATCAGTCACGAGTCTTGTAGGTCTCCCTTTATATGTGAGGGCACGTTTATCCCTTGCTGCTTTCAGAATTTTCTCTTTATCCTTGTATTTTGCCAGTTTCACTATGATATGTCGTGCAGAAGATCGATTCAAGTTACATCTGAAGGGAGTTC
This sequence comes from Panthera pardus, assembly GCF_024362965.1. Lineage (NCBI taxonomy): Eukaryota > Metazoa > Chordata > Mammalia > Carnivora > Felidae > Panthera > Panthera pardus. The sequence goes on from NW_026526654.1 coordinate 53,590,841, forward strand.
TCTGTGCCTCTTGGATTTCAATGCCTTTTTCCTTCCCCAGTTCAGGGAAGTTCTCAGCTATTATTTCTTCAAGTACACCTTCAGCACCTTTCCCTCTCTCTCCCTCCTCTGGGATACCAATTATGCGTACATTATTTCTTTTTAGTGTATCACCTAGTTTTCTAATTTTCCCCTCATACTCCTGGATTTTTTTCTCTTTTTCTCAGCTTCCTCTTTTTCCATAACTTTATCTTCTAGTTCACCTATTCTCTCCTCTGCCTCTTTAATCCGAGCCGTCGTCATTTCCATTTTATTTTGCATTTCGTTTAAAGTGTGTTTTAGCTCCTCCTGGCTGTTCCTTAGTCCCTTGTTCTCAGTAGCAATAGATTCTCTGCTGTCCTCTACACTGTTTTCAAGCCCAGCGATTAATTTTATGACTATTATTCTAAATTCACTTCCTGTTATATTATTTAAATCCTTTTTGATCAGTTCATTGGCTGTTGTTATTTCCTGGAGATTCTTTTGAGGGGAATTCTTCCGTTTGGTCATTTTGGATAGTCCCTGGAGTGGTGCAGACCTGCAGGGCACTTCCCCTGTGCTGTGGTGTATAACTGGAGTTGGTGGGCGGGGCCACAGTCCGACCTGATGTCTGCCCCCAGCCCACCGCTGGGGACACAGTCAGACTGGTGTGTGCCTTCTCTTCCCCTCTCCTAGGGGCGGGATTCACTGTGGGGTGGCGTGTCCCGTCTGGGCTACTTGCACACTGCCAGGCTTGTGGTGCTGGGGATCTGGCGTATTAGCTGGGGTGGGTAGGCAAGGTGCACGGGGGCAGGAGGGGCAGGCTTAGCTCGCTTCTCCTTAGGTGATCCACTTCAGGAGGGGCCCTCTGGCAGCGGGAGGGAGTCAGACCCGCTGCCGGAGGGTTGGCTCCGCAGAAGCACAGCGTTGGGTGTTTGCGCATGGAGAAGCGAGCAAGTTCCCTGGCAGGAACTGGTTCCCTTTGGGATTTTGGCTGGGGGATGGGCGGGGAAGATGGCGCTGGCGAGCACCTTTGTTCCCCACCAAACTGAGCTCTGTCGTCCGGGGGCTCAGCAGCTCTCCCTCCCTTTGTCCTCCAGCCTTCCCACTTTCTGAGCAGAGCTGTTAACTTATGACCTCCCAGACGCTAAGTCGCGCTTGCTGTCGGAACACAGTCCGTCAGGCCCCTCCGCTTTTGCCAGCCAGACTCGGGGGCTCCGCTTGGCCGGCGAGCCGCCCCTCCGCCCCGGCTCCCTCCCGCCAGTCCGTGGAGCGCTCACCGCCTCGCCGCCCTTCCTACCCTCTTCCGTGGGCCTCTTGTCTGCGCTTGGCTCTGGAGACTCCGTTCTGCTAATCCTCTGGCGGTTTTTCTGGGTTATTTAGGCAGGTGTAGGTGGAATCTAAGTGATCAGCAGGACGCGTAGTGAGCCCAGCGTCCTCATACGCCGCCATCTTCCAACCTTTTTTTTTTGTCTCTTTGCCAAATTCTAAACTCATTAATTACCCCTTTCATCCTCAAAACAAACAAAAAACCCAATAGGGATATTTCTGTTCTATCACCTGAATAGTTCTCAACTGTGGATGATTTCTGCCACCAGGAGTCATTTCTCATGTTTAAGGACATTTTTGAGTATCAAAACTGGGAGAGGGCCAGGGTCTGGTCTGGTATCTAGTGGGTAGAATTCAAGGATGCTGTAATTCACAGGAAACTCTCCCTCACAACAACAAAAATCAGAGCTGAATTGTCAAAGTGCCGAGTTTGAGAAACCTGAGCCCACCCACAGTTGTTCAGTATAGCTCCAAATCATTGAAACAAAGCCCAATCATTATGTATAAAGAGAAAGCATGGTTAAGAATCAGAGAGGCTTTTTTTTTAACTTTATTGAAGTATAAAGGTATAATTGACATATAAAATTTAATATAGAGTATACAAGGTGATGATTTGATATAAATATCCAATATATCCATTGTGAAAGGATTCTCATAACTGAGTTATAGAACACATGTGTCACCTCATATTATTTACCTTTTTTATTTTTGTGAGAAAGCTTAAAATCAACTCTCTTAGCAACTTTCATGTATACTATATAGTATTATCATCCGTAGTCACCCTGCTTTACATTAGATCTTCAGACTGTAATCATCTTTTAACTGAAAATTTGTACCATTTTAGCAACCTCTCCCCATTTCTGTTTTCATAAATTTGATTTTTTTTTTAGATTCACCCTTAAGTGATACCTTGCAATATTTGTCTTTCTCTGGCTTATCTCACGTAGCATAATATCCTCCAGATTCATCTGTGTTGTACCAAATGGCAGGATTTAAGTCTAAAACATATTCCATGGGGTACTTATATACCCAACATTCTCTTTATTTATTGATTGATGGAAACAGGTTGTTTCTATACCTGGGCTATTGTGAATAGTGCTGCAATTAAGACAGGAGTACAGATATCTGTTCAAAATAATGATTTCATTTACTTTGGATATATACCCAGTAGTAGATTTCTGGATCACATGCTAGTTCTATTTTAATTTCTTCAGGAACCTGTATCCCATTTACCATAGTGGCTATGGACTACCAACAGTGCACAAAAACAGTAAAGACAGAGTTCCTTTCTCTCCACATCCTCTCCAACACTTGTTATCTCTTGTCCTTTTGATAATAGACATCCTAAGGTGTGAGGTGATAATCTCACTGTGGTTTTGATTGGCACTTCCCTGATAAGTAGTGATATTAGAAACTTTTTCATCTACTCACTGGCTATTTGTATGCCTTCCTTGGAGAAAAAAAAAAAGTCTATTAAGGATATTGGCCCATTTTTGGGTTATTTAGGTTTTTGGTTTTGCTTTTTGTTTTGCTTTGCTATTGAGTTGTATGAGTTCCTTGTGGATTTTGGATATGAACTTACAGTTGGATATGTGCCTTGCAAATATCTTTTCTCATTCTATGGCTTGCTTTTTCATTTTGTTTTTCAGTTTGCTATGCAGAAGCTTTTTAGTTATATGTAATCCCACTTGTTTACCATTGCTTTTCTTTGTGCTTTTGTGTCATATTTAAAAAACCACTGCCCAGTCCAATGCCAAGGAGCTTGATTTCTATGTTTTCTTCTAAGAGTCTTATGATATCAGGACTTATGTTCAAGCCTTTGTTTTGATTTTTTGCAAAGGGTGTAACGTAGGGGTCCAGTTCCACTCTTTTAACATGTAGACATGAAATATTCTCAGCGTCATTGTTTGAAGAACGTATTCTTGGTCTGTTAGATATTCTTGGCTCCACTGATTATTTGCTTTATTATATACTATATTACTATGAAATACCATGCACATTTAATATTTGATTCTAAAATACTTATCACTGGAACCTTATTACACAATTCATGTGGAGTAGCAGTAATCAAGTTTAATTATAATGCAGTTCAAAACTGGTTTCACTTTTACTTGACTACTTAAGAAAAAATGATGATTATTTGTTGTAAAGTGAATACATTTTTCATGGCTTTTTTGACACTCTTGCAGGGTATACAAATAGGCACATCTTTACCTACAAAAGTGTTCTATTAGGGGTGCCTGGCTGGCTCAGTCTGTAGAGCCTGCAACTCTTGATCTCGGGGTTGCAAGTTTGAGCCCCAGGTTGGTTGTAGAGATTACTTAAAAACAAAACCTTCAAAAAATGTTTCCTACTAAGTAAACATATCAATCAGACAGTAGTTATGGACATTAACCGTCTGACCAAAACTTTGCTAAATTATTAGGAGTACGTGAAGCACCAAGTGCAACACCGTTCATGGAGGACATATTCTATAATTAAGGAGAGAAACAGAGTACCAAGGACAATGGCCACAGATGCAAATGCAGTACATACATACATTTAAAGATTATAAGTGTTAGCATTAGCGATCATTAAGTGGAAGCATTCCACAAGCATTTACTCAAAATCAACCATATCCTAGACTCACATGACACTTTCTGTCTCCAAGGGCATCAAAGAGGTCATAGATGATTGGGGAAAACAGACTGGCAGTCAATCATGTGATTATTATGGATACTAGGATAAAAATCTCTAAAGTACTCAGCAGAATACACAGTAAGGAACTCTTTCAATAGCTAGATTGAAAGTAAAAGACTACAACCTTGTGATATTGGACAGTGTGTCCAATTTATATGTTCTCTCATCTTCCTTTTCTTATATTCAATATCTCTATTGATTATAAATCCCGTATCATAGTTGAATCTGCTTTTAAATCACTCAATTTTTTAAGAAGTAATGATGTACCTTAAAATACTCTTATACATAGTTGTGTTTAAACATGAATCAATTACCTCAGTCTTAGATTTTGAGGGTGAAATTTTGAGCATCACCCATGTGATGTATTTATTTAGAGTTGTGATACTATTTCCATTGTCCTGAAATCATTTTTAGAAATAAAAATCAGTACTGCTATTTGTTGATGTAACAAATTTGTAATGAAAAACAATTTTTACTATTACCCCTAAAAGAAAATACTTGTCACATTCAAATAATTAAGCATTTAAGTAAAAAATCTAAAGACATAAAAAGTAATTAATATGTGATGTGAAAATCACATTTTTGAGCTCATACATACACATATCTCATTATAACTTACTCCATATTTACTTACGTAACCCCAACAAAGCCGGGTATAATTATTTCATGATATTAGGAATTCAAGAGACATTTTTAAAAAGAATCTAATTTTAAAAAATGGGCAGAAGATATGAACAGATTTTCCAAAGAAGATATCCAGATGGCCAAGAGACACATGAAAAGATGCTCAACATCACTCATCATCAAGGAAATGCAAATAAAAACTGTAATGAAGTATTACCTTACACCTGTCAGAATGGCTAAAATCAAAAACTCAAGACACAAGTGTTGGCAAGGATGTGGAGGAAAAGGAATCCTTGTGCACTGCTGGTGGGAATGCAAACTGGTGGAGCCACTGTGGAAAAGAGCACGGAAGTTCCTCAAAACATTAAAAACAGAACTACCCTATGACCCAGTAACTGCACTACTGAGTATTTACCCAAAGAATATGAATACACGTACCTCTATGTGTTTAGTAGCATTACTTACAATAGCCAAGTTATTGAAGCAGCTTAAGTGTCCATCGATAAATGAATGGATAAAGAACAGGTGGTATATGTATATGGGATGTATAAATATACGTATGGTGGTGTATATATACATACATACAATGCAACATTAAGCTATAAAAAATGAAATCTTGCCACTTGCAATAGTGTAAACGGAGTTAGAGAGCATAATGCTAAACAAAACAAGTCAGAGAAACAAATACTATACGATCTCACTCACGTGGAATTTAAGAAACAAAACAAATGACGAAGGGGAAAGAAAAAGGAGACAAACCAAGAAACAGACTCTTAATTATACAGAACAAACTGAGGGTTGCCAGAGGGGTGGGGGAGTGGGGGAAACAGAAGATGGGTATTAAGGAGTGCACTTGTGATGAGCACCGGGTGTTATACGGAAGTGTTGAATCACTGTATTACACACCTGATATATACAGGTGTATAATAGTTTTGTTATTAATACTAATTTGAATTAGTTATTAATACTAATTTGAATTGGTTATTAATATTAATTTGAAACTAATACAACACTCTATGTTAACTATACTGGAATTTAAAATTTTAAAATATTTGCTTTAACTATTTACAACTTACCTAAATAGGTAGTGTGAATTGATTTAAATATTGAGGGCTTTCGACATGAAGAATATAAATTATAGCATGATTTTGACTTTAAAATATATATGTGTAGTTTTAGATTAATTTTTTAGTAAGGAATTAAAATGAGAATGAGGAGTTAAATTATGCTTGAAAGCAGCCTGGCTGCATTCTTAGACAAAGAATTTCTAACAGTAGGTAACCATGAAAAATCCAGAAGCATAAATAATAGTGATGCACAGTGACCTGAGCTGAGTGAAAGGAAAACACCAATTTAATAGGTCAGTCTCAAGAGACCTCAGCATGGATCTTCTTCTGGGGCTAGCGATTTCCTAATTTCCATAAAAGTCCTCAAGGAAAAAAAATTTTACTTTACCTCTATTTAATTACTAAGAGTAGAGCTTAAACCCCTCCCTCCCTCTCTTCTGCCAGATTTCTGGCAAAGGAAAGTATAGGCACTTTGTCCCTTACTTCTTTGCATAAATGTGACCTGCTTGTGAGTCACCATTTACTGGAAGCTGCGAAAAATTATGTATTAAAATAATGTGCAACTGTATTTCAACTGAAGTAATGCTATCTTTTGACTCTTGCAGGCATCTTTGTAAAACGTCACGTTAGAATTACTGTCTTCTTAGTATATGTGGTTGTACAGGAAGTTTAATGGCTCTCAGATTATAAAATCCTTAAAAATTCCTAATAATAAATTGAACAGTTTCTGAATAAGTAGGATATATTTTTAACCCTTTACCTTGCCATAAAATAAAGATGGAAAATGTGTGCTTTAAAAAAAAAACATAGTCCTTTTTATCATAAATATTAAGTGGCTCTAATAGAAAACTGGCCCCTTTCTCTAAGCGCCATCAGGGAAAAAAAAAAGGCTTAAAATCACTCTTTTCAAAATAAAAAATAACAAAACATATTTTCTAGCCAATCTTTCCTGGTACTATTTGGCATATATTGAAATTTACCAATGGATCAATTAAGATAGTTTCCAAATGACTTTTTAAAGTATTTTATCTTGGAGTATTCTCAAAAATTATTTATGAAAGTATTATTAAAGACATGCTTTATTTATATTTGTGTGTTTATTAACTCTGTCTTTTTTTCACAGTTTTATTTATTATTTTCTCCACACTATTCTTATTTTTCTTATGCTATCACTTTCTATTGCGTATCACTGCCAATTACAATCTTTTGTAAATGAATCAAATAAGAAGGAAGAGAAGAATGGGGGAAAGAGGGAGATAGGAAGGAAATGCAGTGTAAATGAGACCTAATGGCCAGAAAACACACTTTCTAGACCATCATGAACAACATTAAATCCTGGAGACAGGATTAGTGGGTATGTAAACCACCCGTTGGTCATCTTTTCCTTTTAAGGCAATTAAGAGAGATCGAAAAGAGAGGGACATCCCCTGTTGAAGGGTCACAATGCCTGGGGTGTGGGGCTTTTTAAGTGGAAAGATTAGGCAAGTGTGGACGTTCTTCTCTAGCATAACCAGGACCAAGTAATAACAGCAACAAGATTCGGCCATATATTGATTCCAGGACTATCCTGCCAGCTCAGCATTCATATGTATGGAGAGCTCTAGCCTCTTCCCTGATCTGATCGTCTTTCTAAAACGGTTTTTATGTCTTGACTGGCTGCTTCAATGACTTCTCAAAATTATTTAACATGGTATAACACTCCTTCTATCTTGCAACACCTTTTCTTCCTAGGTGTATCAAGATGATTTTTACTGCAAGTAACACAAACCAAATTAACAGTGGATTAAATAATTTATTTACTCAGAGAATAAAATAAGCTCCGGAGAGCTTTTGAGTTTGTTCCACTGATTCAATGATCAAGTATCTGGTGCCTTCCATATTTCAACCCTTCCAACCTCAATATGTTCTAACATCTCCACTCACTTTTGTAAGATGGCTTAGGCAAAAATAAGTATCATTTGCTTCCATAACAACATCCAAAGACACAAAAAGCAAGCCTGTCTTTTTATCTCCCATTCAATTACATCCCAAAGAAGAAAATGGTAGAGTTTTTTATTTTGTGAAGACTGGTTCACAAAGATCTATCTATAAGCCATGAAAATTGAGTTTATCACTCTAGCTTAAATCTTAAATACTGAGTAAGAAAAAAAGTATCATGGTCCTTCTATACTCTAAAATTACAAATGATAGAGCACCACCTAAAAGACAGAAGTCCTGATAAATCTTAGTATAGCTGTGATATTCCAAAAATAAGAATCAATTCAAGTAGTCAAATGTATCTAATAAGAAAACATCTCGAATATAAGCTAATTCACTAACAAATGGCCCACTTATGTGAAACAAAGATCTGCTAAACTTTTAGTGCCTCTCCTGGAAAAAGCATGTAAATTCTTTCAAAACTTAGGAATTTGAAACAGTGGTCACCTTACTTGCCCCAAAGTCCTCTTGTTCCCCTTATCGGTCATGTGTTCCTTTCATCTCCTGACACATAGTTAGCAAGTGAACTCATATGCTTAACACGAATATTACAACAGAAATAAATTACTTTTATTCTTTATAATGCAAAGCTTTGAGCCATGGCTAAATTAGAGAAAAAAGTAGTAACTAGAATCACCAGAGCCAAACAAAATTACATCCAACATTTATACCATCAAACTTTACCCGTTTTGAACAGAATATCAGTTATAACTTAGCTTTATTTCTCTTCTAATACTATAGTCTGCTTGCTCATCATCATGCATGATCCATTAGTCATGCATATGTTCTTGCTATTAGTTTACATCAGTCCTGATACAACTTTATACACCACTCACTTTTTATGTATATACTAAATTACTATAAAATCATCACTCATTTATTGTTTGGGAGGCTCAGACGAGTTTTCCTCAGGCTCTAGAATAGCAGAGGATCATAAAAAGATCCAACAATACATATTATCCAGCAATTCAGGCACTTTCCCCTATGGTAGGAGTTGACTGTTTAAAAGATGTAGCTGCTTTTTAAAGTTTTAAATTCCTGGGTGAGTCCACCTCACAGATCCTTACACAAGTTTGCCAAGCTACAGCAGATGTCAGACAGGTCCCATGAGAAGATCTGGCTAGTTTCTTCAATGTCTGAATTGCCAGCCAGCTGTATGCTGTGTCTATGACCACCCCTGTCACTCCATTGGTGGATAAGCGTACAGAGACACTCCAGACATATGCAATACCTCATTCCTAGGGAGGAACTTGGCTGCCAGCTCCTCTGTTGTCTACTCCCTAGGAACTCCACTTGAAGAGGCCTTAAATACTCCGTTGCTCCTCTAGCTTAAGGCCTAAAACTTAAAATCAGCTTTTGAAATCCCTCAGTTCTGATATTTACCCTGGCTTCACTCAAATTCTCATTTGAATTTCCAAATAAACAAGAGATACTTACAGAACAAAGACGATAAGAAGACAAGGGTTTCTGGACTTCTTCTTAAGAAGGGAGAGTTCCTTGGCTGTGTTATTTCACCAGAGAAGAATTTTAAAAGTATGTTATCTTGGAATGCAAAGGAATAAAGGAAAAGATGGAGAAGAAATTATCAGCAGAGAGAGAGAAAAGGAAGAGAGGTGGCCATTCTATATTGAAGATAAACCAGTTTTCTCTTCTTTACTGACAATAAAACTTCACTTCTGCGGACTGTGGAAGTGTTGTTTCCTGGACTTTTAAAGGAACTCCTTTTCATAGCAATTACTTTAAAAAGGTGGGGGTGAGGGAGGTTGGCAAGCTGTTGGTAGAGCATGTGACTCTTGATCTCAGGGTTGTATGTTCAAGCCCCATGTTGGAAGTACAGAAAGTACAGATTACTTAAAAAAAAAAAAAAAAAAAAAAAAAAGTTAAAAAAAAAAAGGTACTCCTTTTTCTTAGGGATTTAGAAAGTCAGGACTGAGATGGAAAGAAGCAGCCACAGTAAGTCGGACATGAATTCTTCCTAGAGGTTATGTTAGACAATATTAACAATGACTACTAATGATGAACTATTTTAATGTCACTTATTTCCTAGGAAAGTCATGACCTTCAGGAATAGTGGTCAATATATTAAGCCTCAGTTAATTAAGAAACAAGATTTCTTTCTGACCTACCTATATAATAACTTAGGTATCACATTCCATCTACAGGCAATGTTTCAAATTATAAGCTTAGTATCTGCTAAAGATTGAATGTCTGTGCCTCCCACCCCCAAATGGATATTCTGAAGTCCTAACATTTAGTGTAATGGTATTAAGAGATGATCACTTTGGAGGTGATCAGGTCATGAGGGTAAAGCTCTCATGAATCAGATTAATAAGTACCCTTATAAAGAAGACCCCAGAGAGCTCTCTTGTCCCTTCTGTTATGTGAGGACACATGAGAAAATGGCCATCTATAAACTAGAAAGTGGGCCTTCACCAGACACTGAATCTGCTGGCACTTTGTTTTTAGACTTCCCTGGCTCTGTGCAAAGTATTTGTTGTTTAACTCAGCCTTTGGTATCTTGTTATAACAGCCCAAGCAGACTAAGACAGTATCTCAGGGGAAAAACAGCCTTGCAAATCTATTAGGGAAATAATTATAACGTAAACTACTGAATCAGATTTTTTTATGTGTTCCCTCTTCAGTCTGTAATCCAAATATAACTTCATTTTTCTATATTTTTTAAAATATATTTCATCAATTGAAACTTTGGTGAATAATTATATTTCAGGTTCATTCTTTTCTAAAAATTTAATATGAAAATAAAAACCGGTACAAATCATGAGGGTTTTTTTCCCCTATAGCAGTGATTTTTGACTTTATTTTTTCACTGTTGCCTCCTATAGAGCTGTTGAGACCATTTTTCCTAATGTTTCTGTGAAATTTTAATATAGATATACTGACTGTATCTTTATGAAGATATATACTTTATGCAGATATATATACTGCATATATACTTACATTGTATTCATAAAAACAATAGTAAAAAATGACACTATTTCAATACAGAGTTAAGAGTAACTAGAATAATATTAAGAATGAAAAAATCAAATTTTCAAGTAACATAAAAAGGTGGTAATATTTAACTTTATAATTCATTAGTGAGTAATAGTTACTTGTGAACATTATGCTAATGTATTATAGAAAGACATAATAGCGTAATCAAGTTTTAAAAATCATCCAAAATAAGTTTCCCAAGAAAAATCAAAACAAAAGAACACATTTTGTAAAAATTATTTTCAATGCACTTAACTTTGAACTTTTGCTTAAGATGAGAAAATAATGTATCCCTTAAGTAAGATATTCTCTTTTTTTTGTACTTGGCGTAATTAATGATGAGTTAAATAAATTTGTAGAGGTAATCAGTAAAATATAGATCATTTTTATTTAATTCTCAAAGTACAAGTCATCCACAAAAACACTGAAGATCAAATATAAACAATACACACAGAGCCACCAACAGAAGCCCATACGCATGTGCAGACCATCTCTGGTCTGTAATCTTGTCTGATTACAGACATGTGTTTGCACTAATGCATCTTTCATAACTCACTGTCATGGTTGCTCGTGTCAAATCTGAGAAAACTAAACAAGAATAATTAAATTTTAAGGAATATAATTTTGTTGGTGCAGTTAAGCTTTAGAGGCCATAACCACATATAAGGGTTGTTTTTTTTTTAACTTCTACCCAGAACCTATTTTCATCTTCATCCCTTTTGGAGTTTACAACCCCAGAGACTTCATACCCTTGAGTTATGGAGTTCTAAAGCTATAAAAATTATCTATTTCCTCACTTGTCTAAAAATGGGAATTATGCCATAATTATAATTCTTGTTCTCCTGTTTATACAAACAAATTAAAACTTTCTGATAATGAGATACTGTCTGCCATAAAGATGATTAGTCTACTCTTCCATATTGGTCTACTGTATATTTCCTTACTTTCCCAGTGAAAACTGATAACAAAACTAAATTAACTAGCATATTGTTAGTAAATTTATTTGTTAAAAAGTTAATTTTTGTCAATAAGTTAATTTCTCAACTTCTCTGTAACAGCTCAGTATTAAATTGCATCTCTCTTCAATTAAAGAACCACTTGAAACTTTTTATTCTAGAAAAGAGGGTGCAATTCAGAATAAGAGCAGCATATGCTCCTGAATGCCAGAACAGCAATTCTCCATTTGTAAATGAATAAACATTAAAAAAAAATAATAGCTGTCTTCTTCCGAAGCCTGAGTTAACATAAGGTTTATTATCTTCATCTTCATGTATTTCCAAACCTACCAGAGGGAGCTCCTCCATGTAAAACAAGAGGGAAGACATTGTGTGTGTGTGTGTGTGTGTGTGTGTGTGTGTGTGTGTGTGTGTGTGTAATGGAGTGTGTACAACTACTGTTGCATATAAAATAAAAGCACAAGATAACACTATTAGGAATAAATGAAAAATAAGTGATACTTATGGTGAAAATAATTATCTGTCATCCAATGAGAATATTATAACCTTCCCAGCATAGTATTTGGAATTTTTTCCCTGCATCGACATAAATCATTGAGGGTCTATCTTAATTCATAATAAATATGAACTTCAGAGCATGTTTGTTTGCTTCGTTTCTGTTTTTACATTTCTTTTTTAGGAAATGTAAAGAAAATACTGTGTGATATTTCTGAAAATGATAGGGCTGAGCATTTACAATTCAGAATGCAATTCCTTGGGCTCTCTAGGGACTGTCACTTGCGTGAAAAGACAGCATGACCCAGGGTCATACAGTGCCTTGTGCATTTTAACCTTCCCGTGGGCTAAAATTAGTGAAAAGAAGTATTCTCTTGGCTAATTTGCTACCTAATAAAGTTTCTCAGAGATAGATTAAAAAACTTCAGCATAGTTTTGGGTATCAGACACATAATGTGAATGCAAAGACACTTCTCTATGCTTTCTCATTTATCTGTGATGTCAACACCTATTTATTAGATACTGTAGGTAACGCCCTGAAAAAAAGCTTACATGTGAGACAGACAAGTAGGTCAACAAATACAACATAGTTTTCAATGTGCTGAAATATTGCCATGATTGAGATGATGAGAATACCTGTAAGAAAAGGCAATAGAAGGGATGACCTGGGAAAGTTTCCAAGAGAAGGTGAGGTTTTTAATAACATGGAGGAATAACGTAGTCAGTTAATAAGGAAAGGGCTTTTAAAATGGGACAAAGCATCTGCAAATGTATGGAAGTGTAGAACTCCATTCCATGAATAAGAAGCTGTGAGTATTTCAGGGCAATTAGCGTGTCTAGTGTAAGTGGGAAGAATGGTATAATTTGAGAGGATAGAATTAACATAAACAAATCATGAATAATCTTGTGACAAGACTAAAGCATATGATGATTCACAAAAAAAAAAAAAAAAAAAAAAAAAAAACTATGAGGCCTGATTAAAATAATGTAAAAAGTGAAGTAGCAATTTGCATTTTAGTTATTTTGGGGCCTGTCAAGAAGATATGCATGACAAGACAAAGGTGAGGCAATGAGGCTTATTTCAAATGGATGTTTTGGTTTCTAGTAATGGCAAATTCATTTGATTGGATTTACCCCCACACAGATAACTATGGGATTTGAGATAAATGGCAGATAAATAAATACACAGATAAAAACAAATATTTGAAAGCATTATGGAGTGACAAAAATAAGGCAGGGGCTGGAAAAGAGTCTTAAAAGGTGTCCATTTGGGCCACTGTAATAAAAGTACCATAGACTCGGTGGCTTATAAACAACAGAAATTTATTTCCTAAGTGTTAGCACATTTAGTGTCTGGGCTGATTCACAGATGGCTGTCTTTTCTCTGTTCTCACATGGTGGGAGAGGTGAGGGAACTTTCTTCTATAAGGCTTCTAATCTCATCAACTCCCAAAAGCGCACCTCTAAATACCAGCACATTGGGGATTAAGTTTCAATATATGAATTTGGGGTTAGGGGAGCAGCAAAACCATTCATTCTATAGCAAAAGGTTAATCCTGAAAGAACAGAACTACAATGAGTGAGATTTGCCAGTCTGGCACTTTTTGATTTAGGTCATTTCTCAACCTACAAACCTTGCTGGAGTGGGCGGCAAGCTGCATTCTTACCGCCTTGAGGCATCAGAGGCATTTATCAGAGCAAGCAGAACGAGTCAAAAGCTAGAGAAGAGATGAAGAGAGTCACAGCTGTAGGAAACCTGAAGGTATGCATATAAACGTCACCAAATATTTGGCCTGATTACTAAATTATGCACATGCAGGGAAGTGTAAAAGGGACTATAAAAAGAACAAAAGCAGAAAGCTAAAATCATTGAGTGGATTTTAGCTGCTAGCCATCCAAGCAGGCATGGTCTGGCATTCGATTTCAGACCAGGTACTTATCTGCTAGAAAAAAAAAATAAATATTCTTCAGAAGAACATCATAGAATTCAGAACCTCTACAATATAACATCTATAGTATTCAATATACAATTACAAATTTACTAATCCTGTAAAGACACAGAACAATATACTCATAATTGAGAGAAAAACTGTCCTAAGAGAATGAACCCAAGAACCAAGGTGGTGCAATTAGCAGAAAAGAACTATAAAAATAAAAGCTGCTTGATATGCCAATTTGATGATGGCAGATGATGGAGTCATTAGACTTGAAAACAAAACTCATTAGAAATAGTTCAGTGTAAAATCAGAGAGACAAAAGGATGCAAGAAACAAAATCAGGAGTCTCAGTGCCACGTGGGAAAATATCAAGCCATCAAACGTACATGTAACTGGAGTGTTCCAGGAAGAAAGGAGAGAGTAAATGGAAAGAAAAAAAATTCATATTTAGTAGTTGAAAAGATAGGCAAATCGTAAAAACCTTAAACCTAGAGAGTCAGCAAAATTCAGTATGGTGAATCTCCCAAAGAGAGAGAAATACAGATGAAATCCACCCAGGCAAATCAAAGTCATGCTGCCAAAATCGAAAGATGGAGACAAAACCTTGACAGTATCCAGGAAAAATTAGCATATTACCTTCAGGAAAACTAAAATATATTTGACATCTGACAAGTCATCATAAAGGAGACAAGAAGATAATGAAATTACATTTGAAATCCAGAGAGAAATATAAACATATGCCAAAGCAAAATTCTGTATCTGGCAAAACGATCCTTTAAAATTAAAATTAGAATTCTACTACAGGGCATGATGGTAAAATGGGGACCATATTTGCCCCTCCTGATATAAACAACAAAAACAAAACTAATGGAATAAAAACAAACAACCAAAAACAACTTTTAGGCATTAGAAAACAGACCAAAAGAAACAAACCAAAACAAACACACAAACAAACAACAACAACAAAAACAGTGTCCTCTAGGGAAGGAAAACAAATGAGGTAAGCCCTACAATTGTTCTGTATTACTGCCTGGAGAGAGTCTTCAGGCTGAATCATAGACGAGAAAGACCAAAGAAATCCCAGAAGTCCCCCTGAGTTGAAATAAGAGAGGTGAATTCTCTTAGAGGCCACAGTAGCTAAAACAGATGGGTAAGAGAATTGGAGAATTGGAAACTACCATAAAAGAAAAGTGCACAAGAGAAAGCTCAGAAAAACTGGAAATAGTTTCCCTAAAGTGTTCAGCTGAGTACCTATGGTTGGATACGTGTAAGAAATTAACCCAAAGTAAGGGTGGGGGTTAAGGGGCAAAAACAAAAACAAAACACCCGAATGAAACAAAAGAAAAATATCTTTGCTGCTCACACAAGGTTAGTAAATTTCATCTTCTCACCAGTAACTTGGAAAAATATCTTATACAGCATAGAGAATCAGGTCCAATCAACAGAAGGTTATTATTTCAGTAGTTAGGGGAAAAAACAACCCAAAGCTACAGACTGCTCAAGTCCTGAGTGACAAAACTTTTATGTTTTAAGCATCCTCAAAACAATGAAATTGTTTCTCAGTAACTTATCCAAGATAAACTACCAGAGTATTGAAAATATTATAAAAACATCCAGTCTATAGAATAGAACACACAAAGTTTGATTTCCAATAAAATATTTATAAGGTATTGAAAGAAACAGGAAACGATAACCCATCATGAGGAAAAAGAATCCATGTAAACAGACTGAGATTAATAAACAAGTCAATCAAAACAGCATTTGTAAGTACATTCATACATTCAAGAAGATAGAGAAAATCATAAGCCTATTCATTAGAGATATGTAATAAATGGATGGATACAGAATATTCAAGTCTAAAAGTAAAAATATATAGTCTCCTAAGAAAAAATATACAGTAGATAAGATTAATAGCAACTGAGACAAGGCAGATAAGGTATCAGTAATGTTGATGCATAGGTAGAAGTTATCTACATGAAACAGAGAAGAAAAAGAAAAGGAGGGAGGGTATGGGGGAAAAAAAGGAACAGAACACCAATGAGTTGTAGACCAATGTCAAGCAGCCAAATACATTCATACAATTAGCATCTCAACAGGAGAACAGAAAGGAGAAAATAAATAATTGAAGAAATAATGGCCAAAATATTAAATATAAACATTTGATAAAAATGTCAACCCATTAATTCACAAAGTTTAATGAACCCCAAGCAATAGCAATAATAAGCAAACAATACCAAGGACATCATAATGAAATTGCTCAAAACCCACTATAAAGAGAAAAGCATAAAAACAGGAACTTAAAGAGATTTGTACAGAGGGAAATAAATAAAAATTTCAGCAGATTTTTTATTTGTGCCAAGAGAAATGAGAGGAAACTGGAGCAATGTATTTAAAATACTGGAAACGTGGGCGCCTGGGTGGCTCAGTCAGTTAAGTGCCTGACTTCTGCTCAGGTCATGATCTCAGGGTTCCTGGGTTCCAGCCCCATATTGGGCTCTGTGCTGACAGCTCAGAGCCTGGAGCCTGCTTCAGATTCTGTGTCTCTCTCTCTCTGCTCCTCCCCTGCTCACCCTCTGTGTCTCACTCTCTCAAAAATAAATAAACATTAAAAATTTAATTAATAAATAAATAAATAGATAGATAGATAAATAAATAAATAAACAAACAAACAAACACTGGAAAGAAAAATAAAAGAAAGTTCCAGCTAGAATTTATACCCAGCAAACATATATTTTAAGAACAAAGATAGATCATATATACATCATATATACATATATACTATCATATATACAAAAGCTGAAAAAGTCACCAGCAACATACATGTACTAAAAAAACATTAAAGGAAAGCCTTGAAGCAGAAGAAAAATGATACTAGATGGAAATCTGGATCTACATAAAGGAATGAAGACAAATGGAAGTAGTAAATAAAGATATACTTAAAAAAATTGTAAATAATTGATTTTTCAGGCAGAAATAGTAAAAAACCTATTGTTAGGTTTCTAAGACTTAAAACTAAAATACACGTGGGGTACCTGGGTGGCTGGGTAGGTTAAGCATTGGACTTCTGTTTTCTACTCAGGACACGATCTCATGGTTCATGGGTTTGAGCCCCGTGTCAGGCTCTGCACTGATAATGTGGAGAGGGTCAGGATTCTATTTCCCTCTCCCTCTGCTCCTCCCTTGCTCGTGCACACTTTCCCTCTCTCTCAAAATAAGTAAACAAACCTTTAAAATAAAATAAAATAAAATAAAATAAAATAAAATAAAATAAAATAAAATAAAATCCATGAGAAATACTAACATAAAGACCCAGAGTTGGGGAAATGAATTATGTAACTGCAAAATTTTTATATGCTAGATAAAACAGTATAAAGCTACCTGAAGATAGACTGAAGCATTAAAACTACATACTAGAAACCCTAAAACAACTACTAAAAAAAAAAAAAAAACCCACAACAAAGAGCTATAGTAAATAAGCCAATTTAGTAAATAGTAAACAATTTTAGTAAATTAACCTATTTAACAAATTAATTTTATTGATAAAATTAGAAATAAAAGATCTCAATTCAAATGAAAGCAGGAAAAGAAGGAAAAAAACAGAGCAAAAGTCACATTAAATTTAAATAGAAAAACACTCCAATTAAAAAGCAGAAATTTTAAGATTAGGTGAAAAAAATAAGAATCACAAATATTGTATCTATGAAAACACACACTAAAAATACCCAAATATCTAGAAGTAAAAAGATAGAAAATGATACATTATGATAACAGTAATTGAAATAAAGGTGGGAAATGATTATTAACAATAGAGTGTATGTCAGAGCAAAGAATATTTCCAGGGATAAAAGTCATTTCATAATGATAAAAGGATCAATTCAGCAGGAAAACACAATTCTAAATATTTATATAACTAATAACACAACTTCAAAAGACATTAAATAACTTCCAAGAAGAAACTGAAAAATCCACAATTACAGCTAGAGATTTCAAAATTGTTCTCTAAACAATTGTTAGAACTTAGAAAAAAAAACAGGAAGAATATAGAAAATGTGCTTAATTAACCAGCTTGAGCTAAGTGGGATAGAACACTAATCCCATCAGCAGAACAGATTATAAGCACATGCTTATTATGTTCCTAATTTCTGAATAAATTTAAAATTTCAAGTTGTATAAGCTATGTCCCTTGACCAGATGGGACTTACTTGAAATTAAATATAAAACTCTAAAAAATTCTAAATATCTGGAAAATTATATATATATATTTACATTCTCACTAGCAACATATGAGAATTCTGGTTGTTCTAAGGATTCACTAACATTTGATGTTATGTGTGTGTGTTTTTAATTTTTATAATTCTAGAAAATGTATATTAGTGTAACATTATTGTTCATCTTTTCATTTCCCTAAGACTAATGCTTTTAAGCACTTTTGTGTATCTTTCTTTATTTGTCATTCATCTATCTTTTCTAAGTGCCTATTCAAGTCTTGGATCATTTTTCATTTTTTAGCTTTTTCTTAAATTTTTGTCTTTTTGTTATTGTCTCAAAAGATATGCAAATATATATATATTTACACTATATATGCATATATATATACATATTTATAGATAATAACCCTTATGTTAAATATGAAATCAAAAGGGAAACTAAGAAGTGTCTTCATCTAAATTATAAATTTAAATATATCCCACATTTTTAAATATGTGGGATGAAACTGAAGCATTAAATAAAAATTGTATCCTTGAGGCACCTTGGGTGGCTCACTTGGTTAAGCGACCCACTCTTGATTTCTGCTCAAGTCATGATCTCACGGACATGACAGATCTCACACAGAGTATGGAGCCTGCTTGGGATTCCCTCCCTCACTCTCTGCCCCCTGCCCCACTCACATGTACACTTGCTCTCTCTATCCCTCTCAAAATGAATAAATAAACTTAAAAAAAATTGTATTCCTAAATAAAGGTTTAATAAAATGTATCTAATGTTTCCATCTTAAAATTCTGGAAAGGAGCAACAAATAAAATCCAAAGTTATTACAATGAAATAAATAGAAAAAAAATTTTTTTAAATAGAATATAACTATTTTCTCAAAAAAGTTATTAAATTTGGCAATGCCTTTAGAAGACTAAGAGAAAGAGAGATTAAAAATTAGTAGTCATCAGAACGCACTGTTAAGAAAATTAAAGGTATGCCAGAGACTGGAAGAACATATTTGGAAAAAACATTTATCTAACAAATGCCCTGTACCAGAGTCTTATGAGTTGATAGCAAAAAGACAAAAAATTAAAAATAAATATAAACAAAAAATGAACCAAAGACTTGATAGGCTCTCAAAATATATATATAAATGACAAATAAAAAAAGATACAAAGAAGTGTGAACATCATTAGTCATTAGCGAAATGATGTTATACTACTATATATCCTTTAGAATGGTAAAAACTAAAAATACACATAGCATTAAATGTTAGTGAATGTATAGAGCAATCAGAACTCTTATATATTGCTAATGAGAATGTAAACTTTTACAAATGCTTTGGAACATATTTTTTCAGTGCCTCAGAAACTGAAACACACTCATACTGTGACACAGGATGCCATGGGTAGGGAGGTAATTACCCAAGACAAATGAAAATACCCCTTTTATTCATAATAGCCAATACTACAAATGACCAGATGGTCTACCTATAGAAGAACAAATACATAAACTCTGGCATAGTCACACAATGGTATCTAAAAAAAAAAAACAAAAAACAAAAACCTCTGCATGAAACAACACAGACTATTTTTACAGATATTATGCTGCGAACTAAAAAAATAAAATTAAAAAAGCAGGCACAAAACATACATGATTCCATTTAAATAAATTTCTAGAGCAGGCAAAGATAATGGATAAATGGATGGATATGTACATATATACTTATATACATGTTTATATATATACCTATATACATACATATGTATATATATGTCACCATAGCCTCTGAGAGGTGAAGGAAATTAAATGATGGAATTTTCTGGCTGGATAACTTCACACAGGGTATAAAAACAAACAAACGAAAAAGGTTGTTTCATTAATCAAAATTATAATATTAAGATTTGTGCATTTTATGTCACAGAATATTAATAGTAGTGAAGCCAGCTGGTGAACCCTAGTGATTATTGACAGAATGAAAGGGAATCAATAGATAAGAAGTAAGAATGAATAAGGAGGTGGTGTTTTGACTATTTCGAAGTTTGGGGCTTGAATATATGAGTAGAATTATATCTTTTCCAAGAATAAAATTAGAAATGACTGGAGCCTTGTCAATGTATAAGAAGAAAAGCCAAGTTTGGGACATAACGAACTTAATGTTCCTCTTGAATATCTAGGTAGAAGTGCCCGGTGAACTCTGATTATCCAACTTACTGGAAATCTAAACTTAGTTAGATGTTCCATTTTAAAGCAACACACACATTCTGAGTATAAAATCTGATGAGTCAGTAAGTGCATACTTTTTAGTTTAAACCAAGGCTTTAATTATAAAAATGTGGATGTTCATCAAACCAGCATAACGTTAATTTACCCACATGTGCAGAAATGCCAATACTATGTGGTGGTTATAAAAAGTTGAAGGAATCAAAGTATTTAGTATATACTAAGAGAAGAAAAGTGAGTTTCAATTAAAACTTGACTCCTTTAAAATTATGGGATGATTTCAAACTAAACTGCTGAATTTTAAAATCACATCGCCTGAGGCCTAATTTAGGTGAACATAATATATGTATGAATTCAGATTCATGTCATTTTTAGGTGAGAAATCTGATTCTGGATTATTTTAAAACCCACCATTTGTATTACACTGCTTGGACCTAGTTTTGTATTTATAATCTCATTGCTGAATTTTACGAAAACCTTTAAACGCTGTATTTCACGTGTAGAAATGTCAATTTCCATTGTACTTGATATACTTTTTGTTGCATTAGAAACACACTGGAAATGCAGCTCTGTGCTTTCCTGATGCTTTACAATGAATTTACATTTCATTTTCAATCCTCACAGACTCAAAATAAATATTCAATAAATCCATTTTATCTGTCTCTGGGCAAAAGTGCTTTGCAAAATAAGGAATTCTTTGTCAAATGTTGATGTAAGTCAAGGGCTTTTGTTATTTTACATGCCTCCAAGGATTACTACCTATAGGCTAACAGAAGAAATGATAAATGCTGCATAGCGCCCAACAGAAGTGACATAATATTCAAGAACAGTGCTCTAAATTGACGAATAGAATAACAACATGCACAGACACAGGACAAAGATAAATTTACCAGGGAATAAAATATTTTAAAAATTTCACAGTCCATGATTCCTTAAGGACTGTCAAGAGATAGGAAAATATCCAAACGGAGGCGAAAGCATTGGGGAAATAATGATTATTTGCCTATGGCTTTCCAGATGGTTTAGAAAAAGCTCTAGGGCAACATAATGCTTTAATGTACACAATAACAAGAAGGTATATATATTTTTAAAAGGATGCTAAGTGAATTATAAAATTCTGTGCAAAGACTCAGAATATAGTATCTGTGATCTTTATATTATTTATAAAAAAAAGGCAGAGAGGGGTAAATCAGAATTTTTAAGAAGCAAAGGCCATTTATAAACTACAGCATAAAAAATAATTCCATTATTTTGAAAAATTTAAGATGTTATTAGAAGGATGTAAAAAACTTAAATGAAAAAGGACAAAAAATCAGTATAGTCATTGTCAGCGGTGTTAAAGAAAGGATTCAGAATAATACTCAACCCCTAAGAAAATAAACTACTTCCTGCCAGAAATCTAAAAACACTCTGTCCTCCCAGGTAGAATTTGTATGAACAGCTTATAAAACAAGACTGCTGAGTTCAAGGTAAAGGTGGATATGAAAAAAGCCATATTGCTGATAGTCTTGAAAGAACAAATTACCTTAGAAATAGGAAATCCTTTTCCAGCCAAATGGCATTTTTAAAAACTTTTTCTTCTTCTTCACAAGAAAGAAAAAGAGAGAGAGAGAGAATCAATGAACAACCAAAGCATATATTGGTGCTGAGTACTAGATTTGTGAACTCTTAGTCATTTCTCAAACTGAAGTTGAATCAGTCATCTCTTCATTATGGAGAAAGATTTAAAGACATTTGATTAACCTTAAGAGGTTAAGGCTCAGCTCACCTGAAGGTCTTTGATTTGTTAAGTATAGGGATTCTAAGAGGCTATTATATTCTATTCCTCATTAAAAACATCAGAAGAGTAATAATTGTCTATGAGCCTGGAAACTGTCAAATAAAACTTATGAAAATGGTATAGTTTTACTAATTAGAAAATATAATACATTTGCACTAAGGATCATCAAAGGATCTTTGTTATCCTGGGCTTGACTGGATTATTTTATCCTATAATCATAGAAGTGTACTATATATGGAACAAAATTTATCTAAGAATTGCCCAAGTGTGTATTTTCTTTAAAGAAAAGACAGTGGATAAGGTTATCAAAGTAACTATATGGAATTTAATAAGCCCTTTAAATTTTTTAAATGCCAAAATAATTACAATTTATTATTATTTATTCAATTTTATCAATGTATATTTATCTGTCTTTATCCTTGGTATAAAATCTCAAGGAGTAGCAAGGGACAGAATCATTGTGTAATTTGAAAATCTTTGTAAGTTTCCAAAATGGTGACAACGTATTTAGCCTCTGTAGAGATTTGTTTAGTACAAATAACTTTACTAAATTCACAAATAAACAAAATTCTGAGCCAACATTTTACTTAAAACTCTAGACTCCTGGCTGGAATCTGCTGGTTCTTGAGCTCATTCAATGTCTGCACTCACATAAGGTATATAAGGCTATATATTTTCATCCTCTTTCACCCTGCCCTCTCTTTATAGACTTTTGAGATTTTTTTTTATGACTATGAGCCCTAATCTAAATTATGGTTTTAAATTATCATTAATAAGCTGGGCAAATATTACCAATTCACTAAAATGATGTATTTCTCAGCTTCTTCACGTTTCATAAGAAACTGAATTATCATAAAATTCGTTGCAAGATGTCCATTATATTTTCTGTGAAGCATTCCTTATGTATCCAGGTAAAAACCCACTTTCTTCTGCGATCTTTTTACTTGGTACAGAGGACTTTTTGTGAATATTGTGCCACTATTATTGATTTGATATCCTTGCAGTAAATAATAAGAAAGGAGAATAAGACTATCTTTCTTGAGCCACAGTTCCTGGCATAGTATGTGATATATTACAGGCATCTTGATAGTTTGTCCCATAACTAAATGGTTGCCTTAATCACTCTCATTCCTAGAATATGTTCAGCCCCTATTCAGCAAAAAGCACTTGAACGGGGAGCCTGGGTGGCTCAGTCATTTGGGTGGACAATTCTTAATTTCAGCTCAGGTCATGTTCCCAGGGTCATGGGATCTAGCCCCACATAGGGCTACACGTGGAGTGTAGAGCCTGCTTAAGATCCTCTCTCTCTCCCTCTGCCCCTTTCCCCTGCTTTCTCCCCCTCCCTCCCTCCTGCCCTCCCTCTCAAATAAAAAAAATAAAAATAATAAAAAAACTTTAAAAAAACTCTTGAACTAAATACTTCAAGGAGTTTGTATACAGAATTATTTTTGACAATTTTATAGTAAAATAACATTGCAAAAAAATCTGAGATCAGAAATGTATTTAGCAATAAAAAGCCCAAACTCTTTACAATATTAAAACTGATCTGAAATGGAAAGTATCTGCACACAGTACTGGAATATAATCACAGACAGCCTGAACAAGCTTCAGAGAAGAGAGCCAGTTTACACAAAGTGAGTAAGACACTCCTTATATTAGGAAAAGGCAAAGAACAAAGAGAATAGCTCCTAAGCAGGTTGCCAAATATCCTCAGAGGCTTTTAAAATAACAATGGCAGATTTGAATCAGGATAGGAGTGGGAATCCAAGCCAGTAAGTTTGTGGGTAGGGCTCTAATACTTTTCTTTTTATTTATAAGCAAAGGCCAATAATATTAGCTTTCACAAGTTAAGTAAACAATAGAAATAAAATTAAAATAGGCCATCTCTAGGATACAGTTTCTTGAACACTGCTCTTTGTTTTTGTGTTTAATGATATATATTTTATTCCCATATCTTCTAACATTGTGTGTGGATCATTAACAGTCATAGAATGCATTTGCCATATCTGTAACACTTTCCTTGATGTGGAAAATAATTCCCCACCAAATGAGGATTTTAAAAGGATAAAAGGGAAAGTACATCCTGAATCTAAATGATTTCTATTTACTAGCTCAGTTCTAAGAGGAACAAGCTAAAACTATGATTATAGTTTTAAATTATTATTGTTTTGTTTTGTTTTCTTTTACGACAAATATTTGAGCAGGCCTTTTTGAAAGTCTTTTGTAAGCAACAATGTCAAGTAGATAAAAATTTGCACTCTTTGTTGTATTCCTTGCAAAATAGCATAACTTTTTTAAAAAGCTTATTCATTTATTTTGAGAGAGAGAGCATGTACACATGAGTGAGGGAGGGGCAGAGAAAGAGGGAGAGAGAGAGAATCCCAAGCAAGCCCAACCCTTCAGCAGGGAGACTGAGGTAGGCTCAAACTCACAAACCACAAGATCATGACCTGAGCTAAAAACCGACCCACCCAGGTGCTTCTAGCATAACTTTTTTTTTTTTAAGTTTGAATTGTAAACTTTGGTTAGCCAGTGAAGAATCAGTTTAATCTCATATACTACTGAACACTTTACAGGTGAAAGGGATGTGTATTAGAGACAGTATTTGAAGAGAACTAAAAGCAAGAGAAAAGTCATCTGGGGGGTACCTGGGTGGCTCAGTCGGTTAAGCCTCTGACTCTTGGTTTTGACTCAGGTCATAATTTTGCAGTTTCGTGAATTTGAGCCCCATGTTGGGCTCTGTGCTGACAGCATAGAGCCTGCTTGGTATTCTCTCTTCCTTTCTCTCTGCCCCTTCCCCACGAGTGCTGTCTCTCTCTCAATCTCTTTCTGTCTCTGTCTCTGTCTCTCTCTCTCTCTCTCTCTCTCTCCTTCTCTCAAAATAAACCTTTAAAAAGTTAAAAAAAAAAAAAAGAAAGAAAAGTCATCTGTGCCTCCCCCCTTCCCTCCAGTTTTCCTTGATTATGTTCTAAAGATCAAATAGCTTTAAAAGGTCACAAAGTTGGTCAATGCTTTTCCTTTCCTTGCTAGCAAACTACAATGGAATTCCTCTGTAATAATACACATTCCTTTAATAAGAAAACATTTTGCTGATATGTAAAATATAAGTCACTGTGCACTTTTTTATGAATGGTGAAATACTGAATGAGTCAAGAATTCTGGGTAAGATATAATAAGAAAGCATCTTGCCTTGCGAAGTTTTAAGGAACTCAAGTTATAAAAATGGGAGCAATGAGAAAAATAATAGAATTTAAAGCATTTTAAATTTATTTTTCCAAATCTGGCTTTTTTCTGATACCTAAAAGTCGTGTTATCATTAGAATTTGGTACAACTTGGCTGGACAAAGGATCATTATGTTCTGTTAAATTACACTGGGACTCCAGGAACTATACTTATCAGAAGTAATGGCTGCTGGTCCTGGGAACATATAAAGAGATCACTAGACAATCAAACACTTGTATCTCAGCTCAATCTTCTAACTAGTATATGCATTATATATTAACTAATCTGAACATTTATATAATGTCATCATAGTTTTATCATATTACAATGTAATTAACTCAGAGAAATCTAACTGAACCCCCAACATTTACTTAAATGCAGCCTTTCTGGTGTCTTGTATAACTTCATATAGCCACATGAGGGTAGGATTAATTCATTGTTCTGTATTCTTACTTGATATTTTTCATGATTTTAATCAGTGTTTGCCAAGATAACGATGACTTCTCCTACAGTACCATGTGCCTTTTGGAATTATCCTTGCGTGGAATGACATGGATAGAGCTAGAGAGTATTTTGCTAAGCAAAATTAACTCAGAGAAGGGCAAATACCATATGATTTCACTCATTTTCACCCATATGTGGAATTTAAGAAACAAAACAGATGAACAGAGAGGGGAAGAAGAGAGGCAAACCAGGAAGTGGACTCTTAACTATAGAGAATAAACTAAGGGTTGCTGGAGTGGAGGTGGGCAGGGGATGGGTGACAGGTATTAAGAAGGACAACTGTGATGAACACTGGGTGTTTTAAGTGATGGATCACCGAATTCAACTCCTGAACCTAATATTACACTGTATGTTAGCTAAGTGGAGTTTAAATAAAAGTTTGAATAAAATTAAAATTAAAAGTATAAAAAAAACCACTATTAATTAAAGTAGCTTATTTTCGAAAAGCTGTTTATTTAGGTATAACTGCACACTTTCCCCTCATTTGCTTTACCATTCTCCATCTCTCTCTCTCTCACTCATTATGTACACATAGTGTTAAAAAACAAGACAAAAGGCCCAAAATGGAGTCACTTATGCTAAGCCAGTCACCAAACTGAGAATTAATTACAGTTTTGGTTTACCCAGAAATGGAACCTTAAACTGAGCAGGGATCACCTGATCATACTAGTTAATCTGCCTGATAGATCCCATTACCCCCTAAAGGTTATCTCTCAATAACCAACCTTTTTTTTTTTTTTTTGCCTAATTTAACTTCTGCTCCTGCTCCCTTCTGTCTATATAAGTCTTTCATTTTGTAGAACTCCCAGGAGTTCCTTTCTATCTGCTAGATTGGATGCTGCCTAATACAAATTAACATTTACTCAAACTTTTAAAATTCTGAATATGTCTCAGTTTATCTTTTAACTGTTCTGGTGTCAAAAGAGGGAACCAAATGAGACCCCTATAGCCCCCAGGAGTAATGAGCAAACAGACACATGTATCTGTGGAGCCCCTTATACTTACTGCTGTCTCACTGCCTCTGGGGACCATCTGCTGTCTAAGATCTTAGCTCTGCAGTTTCTGTATTAAGAGCTTTCAGACTTCCTTTGAGCATTTCTTTTTCTGGACTGGGTCCAGAAACCAGCTGGAGTTGGGCCGGGTCTAACTTAGAAACTAGACTATGTCTGGAGAGTCGGATGGTCCTACTTAAGTTGGACTGTGTACAGTGTGAGATTTCAGGTGAGTAAAATTTCGTTTTAAGGCTCAACAAGAAAGTTAACCTCACCAAAGATAATCTTTGAATTATAGTGGCCACAGTGGAGAACATTTAACCATCTTAGATAAGCAGAGACATTTATAAGGTATCCTAGAGAAAAAGGGGTCTCAGCCAAGGACTCATTATAAAGTGTAGATGGAAAATTGTTTTTCCTCCTCTACAGTTTCTGGTAACCAGGATGAGACCTTCTGGGATACCCCACCCACTCTCAAGCCTGCAGACAAGATCCTGCAAAAACTGGCAGACAGCAGCAATGGGTGAGAATTCATACCAAAGTGAGTAATCCCAGATCTTCATCTGCTGTGCCTGGTCAAGAAGGTAAAATTTCATGTTGTCCCTTCCTTCCCAAATTCAGAAGGGAGTCAAAAAAAACATTTTTAAGAACTTGATCCTTGATTTAGGACTTAAGAATTTGTGTTGGGATATCCAATGGTTGTTAATCCTTTCTATCCCAGGGACAGTTAGTGACTTTTTGTTTCTCTTATTTTATGTCCCGAGAATTTGGCTTCATAGTCATCAAGTTGTGAGCCTCCAAAATATGGACAGACAGAAATGTGGGTTACACCCCATTTGCTGCTAGATACAGGTGAACAAAAACGTGAGGTGCACTGCATTTGTGACTAGGGTCCTACCAAATGTTGCCGGCTCTCAGGGTAACTAAGGCTTGCTTTCTTTTGATTAATCTTTGAGAATGGCTCTGGAACTTGGGAGGATAGTACCTTTTTCACTCTTTTTGAGGATGCTTCTGGCATTTTGGGGGTTGTTCAACATTGTCAAGGATATTTACTTTTTGTCCTGAAACATGACAAGATATTTAAATGGATTTTTTAAAGTAGTTTTAAGGCCATCAGAAGTTGGCCAAATTGGAAGTTAATATTCAGAGCCTGATGATTTTTTTTTTGGCCTTTTCCAGTAAGCTAAAATGAAACTTTATACCCACAGGGAGAGAAAACCATTCTGAAGCCTTTGTGGGAAGGATTTGCTAAAACATTCCAAAGATGCACAGCTCTAAATCTAGAATATAAGAATCCAATGATTTACATAACAGTGTAAGATCTTTTCCCTGATAAAAGGAATCAAACAGAAAATAAGGCAGTTCGATGGCTAGATCGGTCCCTTGATATCATCAGGTTGCAACCCAGTTCTTTGAGGAATTAAAAAACTGTACTTGTTTTACAAATTAAGCCTTTACAAGAACAGAAATACAGCTCTAGAAACAATTCAAAGCCCATATTCTTTTTACCAATTCCAAAACTGCCCCTATAACCTCAATAGGCCGGTAGATAATGGAAAAGATCTGGACTTAGGGAACAAAAGTCCTTGGTGAAACTTATATTTTTTCTGTGTGCCTGTTGAGGTGTAAGAATTCTGTGTGGTCTTCTCTAGGGACCAAGGTAGTTACTATCAGAAGGAAAAAAAAAAAAGAAAAAGAAAGTCTATTTTGAAAACTAGGCCTAGAAAAAATGATAAAAGTTTCTTCCACAAGTATTAGTAAAAAGTTTTAGCCATCTGTCATCTGAGCAGGTAATCTTAACTAATTCCATCTGCCAGAAACACAATTTGGATGCAAATGTTCTTTTATAAACTAGTGAGTTATACATTATCATAACTGTCTCAATAGCTAAAATTTTAAAACAACAGCTATAAGATCTCTGTTCATGTTTCTATATTTACATATATCCATATATGTATATTACAAATGTGTAATCTTTTTTCTACCCCTGGAAGACATTGCCAAAATGAATTTGTAAAGAGCTCTATTTAATTGGCTTACAGGCAAACAATTGTTTATATAAATCAAGTATACTCACAGAAATGAAAAAAAACTAACCCAAATGCTTTTCAATTTCACATAATCAAGGATAATCTTCAGTAAATAAAAGCTAGGTTAAGTTTCCTGGTTTAATTAAAAAGAGCCAATTCTTAGAGTTATCAGTATTAAATACAGTAGTTTTATTCTACCTTGATTTCCTCAAAGTCAAATAAGCTTATGTCATTTCAACCACAGAATTTGTCAGCAAGAAAGATAATTTAACACGATGGTTAGCTGCTTAATATCTCATGAAATTTTCATGAATCATCTAAACTTAATTGTTAAGAACAAGGAAATTAAATAGACGTAAGATAAAAGTCTATATACTTTTCAACAATTCTGATGTAGGTCTCCATTTATCTTTCAGCAATATATACATACACATATACACTCATATGTTTATGCATATACATATATTAACGTGTATCCACATGTAATATTCATCTAAAATTTCTTAATCTATACCCTGATAAGTATTCTGTGTAACGACATAAAAGTAAAAATCACCCCTAATCCTCATTCAGGCATTTTACTGGTGTAAAAAACGCTTTAAATGAAATGGTATGGAGGTTTTGAAATATCTGAAAATGGTGGCCAGGACGCAAATCAGAGATAATGTGCAATTTTGATCTTCGAAGTTAAAGTCCAGGTTCTATACTTCTTTCTCTTAGAAATATGACTCTGTTCTACTCATCCCCCTAGCTATCTATCTATCGATGCCCACCTTGGTCTCAGTCTCCACCAAAAGCAAATTAACGGGCTGTAGTGTGAAAGCTCAGAAAATTATATATTTCTTACTTGCAGTATTCCAAATGTCATTGTTTTCATTATGCAACATATCATCTATATCAAACCCTATTTTTGACTCATTTTTTTTTCAGTAACAGAATTTAGTGATTCATTACTTACATATAACATCCAGTGCTCATCCCAACAAGTTTCCTCCTTAATGCCCTTCGCCCACTTCGCCCATCCCCCCACCCAACACCCGGCCAGGAACTCTCAGTTTGTTCTCTGTATTTAAGAGTCTCTGATGGTTTGTCTCCCTCTCTATTTTTATATTATTTTTGCTTCCCTTCCCTTATGTTCATCTGCTTTGTATCTTAAATTCTACATGAGTTAAATCATACATTTGTCTTTCTCTGATTTATTTTGCTTAGCATAATACTCTCTAGTTCCATCCACATTGCTGCAAATGGCAAGGTTTCATTCTTTTTGATTGCCGAGTAATATTCCATTATATTTATATACCACATCTTCTTTATCCATTCATCCATCAGTGGACATTTGGGCTCTTTCCATACTTTGGATATTGTGAATTGTGCTGCTATAAACATTTGGGTGCATGTTCCCCTTCGAATCAGCACTCCTGTATCCTTTGGATAAATACCTCATAGTGTAAGTTCTGGGTCATAGCTCTATTTTAATTTTTTTGAGGAACCTCCACACTGTTTTCCAGAGTGGCTGTACCAGTGGGCATTCCCACCAACAGTGTAAAAGGGTTCCTCTTTCTCCACGTCCTCACCAACATCTGTTGTTTTCTGAGTTGTTCATTTTAGCCATTATGACAGGCGTAAGGTGGGATCTCACCGTGGTTTTGATTTGTACTTCCCTGATGATGGGTGATGAGCATCTTTTCATGTGTCTGTTAGCCACCTGGATGTCTTCTTTGGAAAAGTGTCTGTCTTTTGCCCATTTCTTCAGTGGATTATTTCTTTTTTGGGTGTTGAGTATGATAAGTTCTTTATAGATCTTGGATACTAGCCCTTTAGCTGATATGTTTTGGCTTTGTGAAGAATACTGGTGTTATTTTGATAGGGATTGTATGTTGTTTTCTTAACCTGTTTCTGTTTTGTTATTTTTTTCATCTGTTTACCTTGACTTGTTAACATGTAGTATTTTATGCAGTGCTCTGGCATTTTTACTGGGAATATTTCTCTAGATAGCTAGACCACAATGTTGGAGGAAAAGGGATATATAAATGCTGTTTTCCAAGGGGAAAACTGCTACTATTTTCAGATAGAATGTCTTCGAATGACACCTATTAGTTCAAGATTTTCAAATATTTTAATCTTTATGATAAAATTTTTTTCTCAATATATGAAATTTATTGTCAAATTGGTTTCCATAAAACACCCAGTGCTCATCCCAAAAGGTGCCCTCCTCAATACCCATCACCCACCCTCCCCTCCCTCCCAGCCCCCATCAACCCTCAGTTCTCAGTTTTTAACAGTCTCTTATGCTTTGGGTCTCTCCCACTCTAACCTCTTTTTTTTTTTTTTTTCCTTCCCCTCCCCATGGGTTTCTGTTAAGTTTCTCAGGATCCACACAAGAGTGAAAACATATGGTATCTGTCTTTCTCTGTATGGCTTATTTCACTTAGCATAACACTCTCCCGTTCCAACCATGTTGCTACAAAGGGCCATATTTCGTTCTTTCTCATTGCCACGTAGTACTCCATTGTGTATATAAACCACAATTTCTTTATCCATTCATCAGTTGATGGACATTTAGGCTCTTCCATAATTTGGCTACTGTTGAGAGTGCTGCTATAAATATTGGGGTACAAGTGCCCCTATGCATCAGCACTCCTGTATCCCTTGGGTAAATTCCTAGCGGTGCTATTCCTGGGTCATAGGGTAGGTCTATGTTTAATTTTTTGAGGAACCTCCACACTGTTTTCCAGAGTGGCTGCACCAGTTTGCATTCCCACCAACAGTGCAAGAGGGTTCCCGTTTCTCCACATCCTCTCCAGCATCTATAGTCTCCTGATTTGTTCATTTTGGCCACTCTGACTGGCATAAGGTGATATCTGAGTGTGGTTTTGAGTTGTATTTCCCTGATGAGGAGCGACGTTGAGCATCTTTTCATGTGCCTGTTGACCATCCGAATGTCTTCTTCAGAGAAGTGTCTATTCATGTTTTCTGCCCATTTCTTCACTGGGTTATTTGTTTTTCGGGTGTGGAGTTTGGTGAGCTCTTTATAGATTTTGGATACTAGCCCTTTGTCCGATATGTCATTTGCAAATATCTTTTCCCATTCCGTTGGTTGCCTTTTAGTTTTGTTGGTTGTTTCCTTTGCTGTGCAGAAGCTTTTTATCTTCAAAAGGTCTCAATAGTTCATTTTTGCTTTTAATTCCCTTGCCTTTCGGGATGTGTCAAGTAAGGAATTTCTGCAGCTGAGGTCAGAGAGGTCTTTTCCTGCTTTCTCCTCTAGGGTTTTGATGGTTTCCTGTCTCACATTCAGGTCCTTTATCCATTTTGAGTTTATTTTTGTGAATGGTGTAAGAAAGTGGTCTAGTTTCAACCTTCTGCATGTTGCTGTCCTGTTCTCCCAGCACCATTTGTTAAAGAGACTGTCTTTTTTCCATTGGATGTTCTTTCCTGCTTTGTCAAAGATGAGTTGGCCATACGTTTGTGGGTCTAGTTCTGCGGTTTCTATTCTATTCCATTGGTCTATGTGTCTGTTTTTCTCCCAATACCATGCTGTCTTGATGACTACAGCTTTGTAGTAGAGGCTAAACTCTGGGATTGTGATGCTTCCTGCTTTGGTCTTCTTCTTCAAAGTTACTTTGGCTATTCGGGGCCTTTTGTGGTTCCATATGAATTTTAGGATTGCTTGTTCCAGTTTCGAGAAGAATGCTGGTACAATTTTGATTGGGATTGCATTGAATGTGTAGATAGCTTTGGCTAGTATTGACATTTTGACAATATTTATTCTTCCAATCCATGAGCACAGAATGTCTTTCCATTTCTTTATATCTTCTTCAATGTCCTTCATAAGCTTTCTATGGTTTTCAGCATACAGACCTTTTACATCTTTGGTTAGATTTATTCCTAGGTATTTTATGATTCTTGGTGCAATTGTGAATGGGATCAGTTTCTTTGTCTTTCTGTTGCTTCATTGTTAGTGTATAAGAATGCAACTGATTTCTGTACATTGATTTTGTATCCTGCAACTTTGCTAAATTCATGCATCAGTTCTAGCAGACTTCTGGTGGAGTCTATCGGATTTTCCATGTATAATATCATGTCATCTGCAAAAAGTGAAAGCTTAACTTCATCTCTGCCAATTTTGATGCCTTTGATTTCC
Organism: Panthera pardus; assembly: GCF_024362965.1. NCBI lineage: Eukaryota > Metazoa > Chordata > Mammalia > Carnivora > Felidae > Panthera > Panthera pardus. The sequence continues at coordinate 53,623,983 of NW_026526654.1, forward strand.
TTTTGTTGTCTGATTGCTGATGCTAGAACTTCCAACACTATGTTAAACAAAAGCGGGGAGAGTGGACATCCCTGTCGTGTTCCTGATCTCAGGGGGAAAGCTCTCAGTTTTTCCCCATTGAGGATGATGTTAGCTGTGGGCTTTTCATAAATGGCTTTTATGATCTTTGAGTATGTTCCTTCTATCCCGACTTTCTCGAGGGTTTTTATTAAGAAATTGCTGAATTTTGTCAAATGCTTTTTCTGCATCGATTGACAGGATCATATGGTTCTATTCTTTTCTTTTATGAATGTGATGTATCACGTTGATTGATTTGCGAATGTTGAACCAGCCCTGCAGCCCAGGAATGAATCCCACTTGATCATGGTGAATAATTCTTTTTATATGCTGTTGAATTCGATTTGCTAGTATCTTATTGAGAATTTTTGCATCCATATCAGGGATATTGGCCTGTAGTTCTCTTTTTTTACTGGGTCTCTGGTTTAGGAATCAAAGTAATGCTGGCTTCATAGAATGAGTCTGGAAGTTTTCCTTCCCTTTCTATTTTTTTGGAATAGCTTGAGAAGGATAGGTATTATCTCTGCTTTAAACGTCTGGTAGAACTCCCCTGGGAAGCCATCTGGTTTTGGACTCTTATTTGTTGGGAGATTTTTGATGACTGATTCAATTTCCTCGCTGGTTATGGGTCTGTTCAAGCTTTCTGTTTCCGCCTGATTGAGTTTTGGAAGAGTGTGGGTGTTTAGGAATTTGTCCATTTCTTCCAGGTTGTCCAGTTTGTTGGCATATAATTTTTCATAGTACTCCCTGATAATTGCTTGTATCTCTGAGGGATTGGTTGTAATAATTCCATTTTCATTCATGATTTTGTCTATTTGGGTCCTCTCCCTTTTCTTTTTGAGAAGCCTGGCTAGAGGTTTATCAATTTTGTTTATTTTTTCAAAAAACCAACTCTTGGTTTCACTGATCTGCTCTACAGTTTTTTTAGATTCTATATTGTTTATTTCTGCTCTGATCTTTATTATTTATCTTATTCTGCTAGGTTTAGGCTGTCTTTGCTGTTCTGCTTCTATTTCCTTAGGTGTGCTGTTAGATTTTGTATTCGGGATTTTTCTTGTTTCTTGAGATAGGCCTGGATTGCAATGTATTTTCTTCTCAGGACTGCCTTCGCTATGTCCCAAAGCGTTTGGATTGTTGTATTTTCATTTTCGTTTGTTTCCATATATTTTTTAATTTCTTCTCTAATTGCCTGGTTGACCCACTCATTCTTTAGTAGGGTGTTCTTTAACCTCCATGCTTTTGGAGGTTTTCCAGACTTTTTCCTGTGGTTGATTTCAAGCTTCATAGCATTGTGGTCTGAAAGTATGCATGGTATGATCTCAATTCTTGTATACTTATGAAGGGCTGTTTTGTGACCCAGTATGTGATCTATCTTGGAGAATGTTCCATGTGCACTCGAGAAGAAAGTATATTCTGTTGCTTTGGGATGCAGAGTTCTAAATATATCTGTGAAGTCCATCTGATCCAGTGTATCATTCGGGGCCCTTGTTTCTTTATTGACCATGTGTCTAGATGATCTATCCATTTCTGTAAGTGAAGTGTTAAAGTCGCCTGCAATTACCACATTCTTATCAATAAGGTTGCTTATGTTTGTGAGTAATTGTTTTATATATTTGGGGGCTCCTGTATTCGGCACATAGACATTTATAATTGTTAGCTGTTCCAGATGGAGAGACCCTGTAATTATTATATAATGTCCTTCTTCATCTCTTGTTAGGGCCTTTAATTTAAAGTCTAGTTTGTCTGAGATAAGTATGGCTACTCCAGCTTTCTTTTGACTTCCAGTGGCATGATAAATAGTTCTCCATGTCCTCACTCTCAATCTGAAGGTGTCCTCAGGTCTAAAATGAGTCTCTTGTAGACAGCAAATGGATGGGTCTTTGTCTTTTTTTATCCATTCTGATACCCTATGTCTTTTGGTTGGCGTATTTATTCCATTTACATTCAGTGTTATTATAGAAAAATATGGGTTTAGAGTCATTGTGATGTCTGTAGGTTTCATGCTTGTAGCCATTTCTCTGGTACTTTGTCTCACAGGATCCCCCTTAGGATCTCTTGTAGGGCTGGTTTAGTGGTGACAAATTACTTCAGTTTTTGTTTGGGAAGACCTTTATCTCTCCTTCTATTCAAAATGACAGACTTGATGGATAAAGGATTCTTGGCTGCATATTTTTTCTGTTCATCACATTGAAGATTTCCTGCCATTCCTTTCTGGCCTGCCAAGTTTCAGTAGAGAGATCTGTCATGAGTCTTATAGATCTCCCTTTATATGTTAGAGCATGTTTATCTCTAGCTGCTTTCAGAATTTTCTCTTTATCCTTGTATTTTGCCAGTTTCACTATGATATGTCGTGCAGAAGATCGATTCAAGTTAGGTCTGAAGGGAGTTCTCTGTGCCTCTTGGATTTCAATGCCTTTTTCCTTCCCCAGATCTGGGAAGTTCTCAGCTATTATTTCTTCAAGTACACCTTCAGCACCTTTCCCTCTCTCTTCCTCCTCTGGAATACCAATTATGTGTAGATTATTTCTCTTTAGTGCATCACTTAGTTCTCTAATTTTCCCCTCATCCTCCTGGATTTTTTATCTCTTTTTCTCAGCTTCTTCTTTTTCCATAATTTTATCTTCTAGTTCACCTATTCTCTCCTCTGCCTCTTCAATCTGAGCCGTGGTTGTCTCCATTTTATTTTGCAGCTCACTGATAGCATTTTTTACCTCCTCCTGGCTGTTCCTTAGTCCCTTGATCTCTGTAGCAAGAGATTCTCTGCTATCCTCTATACTGTTTTCAAGCCCAGCGATTAATTTTATGACTATTATTCTAAATTCACCCTCTGTTATATTGTTTAAATTGTTTTCGACCATTTCGTTAGCTGTTGTTATTTTCTGGACGTTTTTCTGAGGGGAATTCTTCCATTTCATCTTTTTGGATAGTCCCTGGAGTGGTGCAGGACTGCGGCGCACTTCCCCTGTGCTGTCTTGAATACCTTGCGTTGGTGGGCGGGGCTGCAGTCAGACCTGATGTCTGCCCCCAACCCACAGCTGGGGCCACAGTCTGGTGTGTGCCTTCTCTTCCCCTCTCCTAGGGGCGGAATTCAGTGTGGGGTGGCATGGCCTGTCTGGGCTACTTGCACACTGCCAGGCTTGTTGTGCTGGGGATCTGGTGTATTAGCTGTGGTGGATCGGCAAGGTGCACAGGGGCGGGAGGGGCAGGCTCAGCTCGTTTTTCCTTCGGAGATCCACTTCGGGAGGGGCCCTGCGGCACTGGGAGGGAGTTAGACCCACTGCCAGAGGGATGGACCTGCAGATGCACAGCATTTGGTGTTTGCATGGTGCAGGCAAGTTCCCTGACAGGAACCGGTTCCCTTTGGGATTTTGGCTGGGGGATGGGTGAGGGAGATGGCGCTGGCCAGCGCCTTTGTTCCCCACCAAGCTGTGCTCTGTCTTCCGGGGCTCAACAACTCTCCCTCCCGTTGTCCTCCAGCCCTCCCGTTCTCCAAGCAGAGCTGTGAGCTTATAACCTTCCAGATGTCAAGTCCCTCTTGCTGTCGGAACACACTCCATCCGGCCCCTCCACTTTTGCAAGCCAGACTCGGGGGCTCTGCTTGGCCAGCAGGCCGCCCCTCCACCCCGGCTCCCTCCCGCCAGTCCCTGGAGCGGGCACCGCCTCTCCGCCCTTCCTACCCTCTTCCGTGGGCCTCTCGTCTGCGCTTGGCTCCGGAGAGTCCGTTCTTCTAGTCTTCTGGTGGTTTTCTGGGTTATTTAGGCAGGTGTAGGTGGAATCTAAGTGATCAGCAGGACGCGTAGTGAGCCCAACATCCTCCTATGCCGCCATCTTCCCAGGATTCTATAATACACTTCTTTATACTTGCCTAACTTCTTATTAAATGAAAGGAAAGCAGTAAATTCAGTTGTTCTAATACAGATTTCAGCCACCCTGGAATGGTGCATGTGAGCTAAATGGCTTTCATTAGTAAGGTCACATATTGTTTTCTCTCTATTCCCAGTTATGAGTACACATTTTCCTTTACTATAGGACTTTACTGCAGATTACAGGACACAGTCACAACATTCTAACACATCAACCCTCCTGACCCCTCCAACTAAGTTTTCCTAAATTTACAGGAGTTACAAGTTCAAGCAAATGCTTCACGAACCCTTAAAAGGGACTGTTGGCTTCCATGCAGGGCATGTAGTAATCCCAACTACTCCTCAACCTCTCCTGACTCAGGCTAGTCCAAGTGTTATTATCCATTAATGCTATACCTATTTATGATATCTACATGGGTATTTTTCACTATTATTAGTGTCAAGTGACAGAAGACATAATTTAGAAAGTTTGTGTACATCTATTTTCAGGTATGCTCTATTTGGTATGAAAAACAATGGTACTGCTATTAAAGATGTCTTTTCATCTGTAGACTCCATTTTCTCTACAATAGTTTAATTACTAGGCATTTCTCAATATATTGTGGTAAATGTAGGCACTGTATCTCCATACTGACACATCACCAATATATACTATAAGGATTTGCAATACTAGAAAGTATTTACCATTGAGAAAAACTTTTTTAAAATTTTGGAAAATCTCTAATATTTCCCAGTGAAGTGTTTCAGCCAAAATACCCACATTAATTCTGACTGGTCCAAGTTGAGTCATTCACTTACATCTGAGTCAATAATGTTTTGTAGCAAGTAGAACATCTATCATGTCAACTAGGATCCTAAACTACTCTTTCATCCAGAAATTGGGTCAATTCTAAAATCACTACTGTCTAGAATAAAAGATGGGTAAGTTTTCAGTAACTTCCTGAACAGATAATAGATAGGTATTTTTCTTTTTTCCTCCATTACCTTTGTTTCTTTTTTCCCCCCTCTTTGCTTTGATCATTCTCTTCCGTGAAATTTTTTCCTCAAATCTACCAAATAAAACTATTTCTGGTCACTATTATTAAATATATTTATTCTGAAAACAGTCAAGAATATACCAGATTTCATTAATTATGTTTCAAGTTATACACTAATAAAAAATGTAATGCTGCAGCAGGTATTTTTTTTTTTAATATTTTTTTCTGTTTTTGAGTATATGATTGAAACTATATGACTAGGCACAAGTCTCAATTATAGAAAAATATTTGGGCAAACATTTAGCATTTGGTGAATAATGAATGCTTTGAGCGTTCTCCAGTTAATATCCTTCTTGACAACAGTGTTTTTATTAAATAAGTGTCATGCATTCATTAGTTAATGTATTCAATTTTTTTATTTATTTTATTTTTTAATGTTTTATTTTATTATTGAGAGATAGAGACATAGCATGAGCATGGAAAGGGCAGAGAGAGGAGGAGACACAGAATCTGAAGGAGGCTCCAGGCTCTGAGCTGTTAGCACAGAGCCTGATGCGGGGCTCGAACTCAAACCATGAGATCATGACCTGGGCTGAAGTTGGGACACTTAACTGAGCCACCTGAGCGCGCCATCAATTTTTTTTTTAACTTTTAAATAAGTAACATTTTTAAGACCATTCTACTCAAGTACATACCAAACTACATATTGGAAAAAAATTTCTTCAGCACAGAACGGATCATTCTAACATGAAAAAGGGAATCAAATAACATCCTGGAAGTGTATGATCTTGAGATTATATAGTTCATCTCTGCCTTTTCTGCCCGTGCCTTTTGAATTCCAAGTAGCGCTATTTTGTTGCTACTGTAATTTTCATTACAATAGTTTAGAAGTATAGCAATAGAAGCAATTTACTTCTCCCAGTCTACTGGTTCAAATCCTATCGTCAGGAAGTTTCCTTAACAACAGTCTTTTAATACCTATTTGTTTTTCAATTTGTCCTAGAAACACTTTCAAGTAGTAGCATTAGCAATTTTTTAAACGTGTTATTTCTGTGTGTTATACAATGTTGTCTGTATTCAAAGTAAATCTGGTACTCTGGTAGGAATCAAATACCAGTCCATCAAAACATCCAAGTTCAAGACCAAGCTTCTAAATTTGCTAACCCACAGTTTTAAACGAAAATTGGTATTCTTCTTAATGTGACTGCAACATCTGCACAGTTAGAGGGCACAGATAGAAGGGCCAAGTCTGTTTTCTACCTACCAGATATCTAGATATTTTACATTTAATACCAATCTTGTAAAGCTAGTAACAACTTCACTATTATCAACAGTTTCTCCAGGAAACTCTGAAGTTCATCAAGATGATAATAAGAAAGATACAGCACTATATAGCCATGTTACTGATCACTCAAAGGTGCTCAGATTGATTTTTCTTTTGCAAGAGATGGAGAAAGGTGATGCCAGTGTCCCAGCACTGGTGCTAGCTTATCACCTGACCCCACTGAAACTCTATTTCCAAAGAGAAAGGAAGATAAGTTGTCAAATGACAAAACAGAGACTTCAGGTAGAATTCAATATCAACATTTGATTTAGAAAATGGCAGAACACTGGTCTGTCACAAACTATTTCCTCTTTTAGACTTTTTGCCTATGTTCAAAATTCACAGATTCTGGGAATATCGAAATGGAGATCATCAAGGGGCCATTTTTCTGCCTACCACAGAAAGTAAAGGGATGAGTCTTTCTAGATAGATCACATTGGGATGAAATTGTACCTGTGCAGGCAAAAGGAAGCATAGAAACTACTGATAGTGTAGGTGGAGTTTTTCAAATGGCCAGAAAAACATACTCTTTATTTATACAAGGGAAAATCATCTATATACTTTATTTTCACATTGATTTTCACATTGAAAATGTGAATCATTCACATTTCACACAAGATTTTCACACTGATAAAATTCACACACAATTATTCACAAGATTTTCACATTGATAAAATTCCTATTTTTGACATTATTGAATTGATTCATTTAACCCACAAATAATTAATAAGCCTTTATGTATCATGGACTTAGTAAATCATTGGTGATAAAATGGTGAAAACAGAAACATGATCCTTACCACCAGAGGGCTTACAGTGTAGTGGGGGGAGATAGTCATTAATGACATAAAATTATTTGATATAAATTATTTGGAATTCTACATGAGAGATTTGTCTCTTTTCCTCCATTTATGGATTTATCAATCATTTATGTATATCAGTATGGACATATGAATAGTAATTTTAAATTCTAAGTTATAGTCCAATTACATGATTTACATGGCCAGATAGTTCCAACTTCGGCCACTGGAAGCCCATGAAGTTGCCTCCTGTGCTCCTTTGACCTACCTCATCAATAGTTTTTAAAAAAAAGTTTTTGTTTGTTGGTTTGTAGGCTGGTTGGTTAATTTATTAGCACATCATTATTTTCTGGTAGAACAAGATGCTCCAAGCTCATCTTATCTATTTCCTGACCTACCCTGGAATCAGCCATTTTTCCAACGAAAACTTGTCATTTTTATTGGAGAATGGTATTAACCTGCCACTTTACAAACAATAAATCCAGATCATTTATTTTTTGCTTGGGACAGAATTAAAATAAATTCATTCATTATCAACTTTCAGTATATAAGTCCATATGAAATGTGACTTTTAAGATTATCACATTTGCCTCAAAGAAACTGCCAACAGGAGATAGGAAAAAAGTTTCCAGAAGGAAGATGGTGGCATAGGAGGATGCTGGGTTCATCTTGTCCTGCTGATCGCTAAGATTCCACCCACATGGGCCTAAACAACCCAGAAAACCACCGGAAGACTAGCAGAACAGACTCTCCGGAGCCAAGCCTAGACAAGAGGCACGCGGAAGAGAGTAGGAAAGGGGAGAGGTGGTGCGCACTACACAGACTGGCGGGAGGGAGCCAGGCGGTGGAGGAGCAGCCTGCCAGGCAAGGCAGAGCTCCCAAAGTCTGGCTTGCAAAAGTGGAGGGGCTGGACTCCGTGAGTTCTGACAGCCAGCGGGACTTAACATCTGGAATGTTAAAAGTCAACAGCTCTGCTCTCGGAGAGCAGAGAGGGCTACAGGATGCCGGGAGGGAGAATTGTTGAGTCCTGGAAGGACAGAGCTCGGCAGGGGAACAAAGGTGCTGGCAAGCGCCATTTCCCTCTCCCATCTCACAGCCAAAATTCCAAAGGGAACCAGTTCCTGTCACCAATCTTGCTCGCACTGTGCAAACTCCCAATGCTGTGCTTCTGTGGCTCCAAACAGGTCTGCCTCCCTCCCTTTGATGCAGGGCCCCTCCCACAGGAGACAAAGCTAGCTAAGCCTGTCACCTCCCACCTCTGTGCACCTTGCGGATCCACCCCATCTAATACGCCCTTGGCCAGATCCCATCAAAGCAGCACCACAAGCCTGGCAGTGTGCAAGTAGCCCAGACAGGGGCCACACCACTCCACAGTGAGTCCTGCCCCTGGGAAAGGGAAAGAAGAGGTACACACCAGTCTGACTGTGGCCCCAATGATGGGCTGGGGGCAGACATCGGGTATGACTGTGGCTGCGCCCACCAACACAAGTTTCTCTGGACAGCACAGGGGAAGTGCCCTGCAGTTTGGAGCTACTGCAGGAACTAGCCAAAATGATGAAACAGAAGAATTCTCCTCAAAAGAAACTCCAGGAAGTAGCGACAGCTAATGAATTGATCAAACATGATTTAAGCAATATAATGGAACACGAATTTAGAATAAAAGTCATAAAATTAACCGCTGGGCTTGAAAAAAGCATAGAGGACAGCAGAGAATCTATTGCTAAAGAGAACAAGGGACTAAAAAATAGTCGTGAGGAACTAAAAATTGCGATAAATGAGATGCAAAATAAAATGGAGGAGACCATAGCACGGATTGAAGAGGCAGAGGAGAGAATAGGAGAATTAGAAGCTAAAATTATGGAGGGGGAGGAGCCAAGATGGCGGAAGAGCCTGGAAGATTTTTGTGTGTCTTGCATCCATGAAATACAGCCAGACCAACACTAAACCATCCTACACACCTAGAAAACTGATTGGAAGATTAACACAACAATCTGCACAACCTGAACCACAGAATTCAGCAGGTACACAGCGTGGAGAGGTGAATTTGGAGAGCCAGAAGCCATGGAGGGTAGGGAACCACTTTTGCAGATGGAGAGAGGACAGACAGGGCAAAGGGGAGAATACGATGAGAAAAGCACCCCTCCCCAAAAGCAGTGGGAGAGAAAGTAGAAAATAGGCAACAGCCGCAGGGACTAAACTAAAAAGGGAGAAAGGAGAAAGGAGAGGGTTTAAATTCCATTAAGACTGTAAACAAGGGGAGCACAAAGGCGGCAACGCCGCAACTCCATACCTGGCGGTGCTCTGGTGGGAAAGGTGATTCCCCAGAACAGAGTGGGGTCAGGAGGTTCTTGGGCCACACGGGGAAAAGCGGTTCCACTGCTAGAAGGACATTTGGTAGAGACTGTTGAAGCCACTTGGTCCCAGCAGACCCCAGAAAACAGCCACATTCACTGGTACTGGAACAAGGTGATTAAGGGTGAAGCCTGGTGCCAGATGTGTGTTGTGATTTTCCATAATCCCTGAAATGCTGTTGCTACACTATCTCGCGAACTTTTTCTGGGGTGGGGTGGCACCTGGCTGTAGTCTCGGGGCACCAGCAGCAGCAGGGTCCAGCAAATGTTTCTGGGTACAGCCGACATTTGGCCATTGCTGGCTGAGACCCTCCCACAGAGGGGCAGAATGGGTCAAAGCCGCAGTCCTTCAGGAGTAAGGGGCCGGGAAAAACAGCCGCATCTAAGACAAAACTTGGGAGAGAGGTACTGCCTGGAGCCTGGTCACGGACAGTGAAAAAGCGGGGAGTGGACGAAGGCTGAAGACAGAAGACAGGTGCGTGACTGCTGATTGGGGAGAACAGACTGGATAGCTGGGTGGTGCCATTTTCACCGCTCCTGTGCATGTGCACCTACGAGTACCCCAACAATCCACACCAGTAGGCTAGCAGCGCCATCTAGTGGAGAGCGGAGCTGTTACACTGAGCCCTGCCCAACTGAGCCAACTTCACTCTTCAAGAACACAAGTCTCACCATAGACTTAGTTTATGGACTATCAAGCTCTACATAGACTGACTTCTAGGGGAAATCCTACTTCAATCTGTTAGCAGGTTCCTCTATTCAATTTTCTTTCATTTTTTTTCTTTTTCTCTTTTACACTTCTTTTTTTGAATAAGGGAAAAAATTCATTTTTATTTTCAATTTTTATAAAAAATATTTTTAATTTTTATTACTATATTTTTACCTTTGTATATTTTTTTTCAAATTCTACTTTACTTCCAACATTTTATTTTAGTCACTTCAGTGTATTCACCTTTTCAAATTTTCAAACAATTTCCTTTTTTAGTTTCCTTCTTTTTCTTTTCTTCTTTTTCATTTCTTTTCTTTTCTTGAATGCAGATAGAGAAAAACTTCATTTTTACTTTCAATTTCTATTAAAAATATTTTTAATTTCCTTACTATATTTTGTACTTTTATATAAATTTTTTTCAAATTCTATTTTACTTTCATCATTTATTTTAGTCTACTACAGTGTATTCACTTTTTCAAATTTTCAAACAATTTCCTTTTTTCTCTTTTTTTTCCTCTTTTTTCTCTTTTGTATTTCTTTTCTATTTTCTTAATACTGAAAAAGAAAAAGTTCATATATATTTTTAATTTTTATTAAAAGTATTTTTCTTTAATTTTTAAGTATATTCTTTACTTTTGTGTATATTTTTTCAAATACTATTTTACCCCTATCATATAATTTTAGTCTACTTCAGTGTAATCATTTTTTCAAATTCTCAAACGATTTCCTTTTTTTTTCTCCCCCCCCCCCCTTTTTTTCTCTAATCTGTCAAACCACTTTCAACACCCAAACCAAAACACACCTAGGATCTAGCATCACCTATTCAATTTGTGTGTGTGTGTGTTTAATTTTTAATTTTAATATTTTTGTAATTTTAATTTTTTTAATTTCAATTTTTCTACCTCATGAATTCCTTTTCTCCCTTCAAAATGACAAAACAAAGGAATTCACCTCAAAACAAAGAGCACGAAGAAACAAGGGCCAGGGTTTTAACCAACACAGACACAAGCAAAATGTCTGAACCAGAATTTAGAATCACGATAATAAGAATACTAGCTGGAGTTGAAAATAGATTAGAATCCTTTTCTGAGGAGATAAAAGAAGTAAAATAGAATGAAATTGAAAATGCTCTAACTGAGCTGCAATCACGGATGGATGCCACGGCGGCAAGGATGGATGAGGCAGAACAGAGAATCAGCAATACTGAGGACAAACTTATAGAGAATAATGAAGCAGAAAAAAAAGGGAGATTAAGGCAAAAAGCACAATTTAACAATCAGAGAAACCAGTGACTCATTAAGAAGGAACAACATCAGAATCATAGGGGTCCCATAAGAGGAATAGAGAGAAATTAGGGTAGAAGGGCTATGTGAGCAAATCATAGCGGGAAACTTTCCTAACCTCGGAAGAGACACAGACATCAAAATCGAGGAAGCACAGAGGGCCCCATTAGGTTCAAAAAAAACCGACCATCAACAAGGCACATCATAATCAAATTCACAAAATACTCAGGCAAGGAGAGAATCATGAGGGCAACAAGGGGAAAAAAAGTCCCTTATCTACAAGGGAAGACAGATCAGATTTGCAGCAGACCTAACCACAGAAACTTGGCAGGCCAGAGAGGAGTGGCAGGATATATTCAGTGTGCTGAATCAGAAAAATATGCAGCCAAGAATTCTATATCCAGCAAGGTTGTCATTCAAAATAGAAGGAGAGATAAAATGTTTCCCAGACAAACAAAAATTAAAGGAGTATGTGACCACTAAACCAGCCCTGCAAGAAATTTTAAGGGGGACTCTCTGAGGGCAGAAAAGATGAAAAAAAATATATATATATATATACACACACATATATGTATATATATACATACATATATGTATATACGTATATATGTGTGTGTGTGTGTGTGTGTGTGTATATATGTATATATATATATATATATATATATACATATATACACACACCAAAAGCAACCAAGATTAGAAAGGACCAGAGAACACCCCCAGAAACTCCAACTCTACAAGCATCATAATGGCAATAAATTCATATCTTTCAGTACTCACTCTCAACGTCAATGGACTCAATGCTCCAATCAAAAGACATAAGGTGGGGCACCTGGGTGGCTCAGTCGGTTAAGCGTCCGACTTCGTCTCAGGTCATGATCTCGCGGTCCATGAGTTCAAGCCCCGCGTCAGGCTCTGTGCTGACTGCTCAGAGCCTGGAGCCTGTTTCAGATTCTGTGTCTTCCTCTCTCTCTGACCCTCCCCCATTCATGCCCTGTCTCTTAAAATAAAAATAAAATATTCTTAAAAATAAATAAACGTTAAAAAATTTAAAAAAAAAAGACATAAGGTAACAGAATGGATAAGAAAACAAGATCCATCTATATGCTGTTTACAAGAGACCCACTTTAGACCTAAAGACACATCAGATTGAAAATAAAGGGAAGGAGAACCATCTATCATGCTAATGGTCAACAAAAGAAAGCCGGAGTAGCCATACTTATATCAGACTATCAGAAGGGCATTATAGCATAATCAAGGGGTCTATAGACCAAGAAGACCTAACAATTGTAAACATTTAAGCACCAAACGTGAGAGCACCCAAATATATAAATCAGTTAATCACAAACATGAAGAAACTCATCAACAGTAATACCATAATAGTAGGAGACTTCAACACCCCACTCACAGCAATGGACAGATCATCTAATTAAAAATTCAACAAGGAAACAATGGCTTTGAATGACACACTGGATCAGCTGGACTTAACAGATATATTCAGAACATTTGATCCTAAAGCAGCAGAATATACATTCTTCTCCAGTGCACATGGAACGTTCTCCAGAATAGATCATATACTGGGACACAAATCAGCCGTAAGTAGGTACAAAAAGATTGAGATCATACCGTGTATATTTTCCGACCACAACACTATGAAACTCGAAATCAACCACAAGAAAAAATTTGGAAAGGTAACAAATACTTGGAGACTGAAGAACATCCTACTAAAGAATGAATGGGCTAACCAAGCAGTTAAAGAGGAAATTAAAAAGTATATGGAAGTCAATGAAAATGATAACACCACAACCCAAAACCTCTGGGACGCAGCAAAGGCGGTCATAAGAGGAAAGTATATAGCAATCCAGGCCTTCCTAAAGAAGGAAGAAAGATCTCAGATACACAACTTAACCTAACGCCTGAAGGAGCTGGGAAAAGAACAGCAAATAAAACCCAAAACCAGCACAAGACAGAAAATAATAAAGATTAGAGCAGAAATTAACGCTATCGAAACCAAAAAAAAACCAGTAGAAAACATCAATGAAACCAGAAGCTGGTTCTTTGAAACAATTGACAAAATTGATAAACCACTAGCCAGTTTGATCAAAGAGAAAAAGGAAAGGACCCAAATAAATAAAATCAAGACTGAAAGAGGAGAGATCACAACCAACACAGTAGAAATAAAAATAATAAGAGAATATTATGAGCAATTATATGCCAATAAAATGGGCAATCTGGAAGAAATGGACACATTCCTAGAAACATATACACTACCAAAACTGAAACAGGAAGAAATAGAAAATTTGAACAGACCCATAACCAGTAAGGAAATCGAATGAGTACTCAAAAATCTACCAAAAAACAAGAGTCCAGGGCCAGATGGCTTTCAGGGGAATTCTAGTAAACATTTAAGGAAGAGTTAACACCTATTCTCTTGAAACTGTTCCAAAAAAAGAAATGGGAGGAAAACTTCCAAACTCTTTCTATGAAGCCAGCATTACCTTGATTCCAAACCCAGACAGAGACCCTACCAAAAAGGAGAACTATAGACCAATTTCCCTGATCAACATGGATGCAAAAATCCTCAATATATTTGCCAACTGGATCCAACAATACATTAGAAAAATTATTCACCACGACCAAGTGGGATTTATACCTGGGATGCAGGGCTGGTTCAAGATCTGCAAAACAATTAACGTGATTCATCACATCAATAAAAGAAAGGACAAGAACCATATGATCCTCTCAATAGATGCAGAGAAAGCATTTGAGAAAATACAGCATCCTTTCTTGATAAAAACCCTCAAGAAAGTAGGGATAGAAGGATCATACCTCAAGATCATAAAAGCCATATATGAATGACCCAACGCTAATATCATCCTCAATGGGGAAAAACTGAGAGCTTTCCCCCTAAGGTCAGGAACAAGACAGGGTTGTCCACTCTCACCACTGTTATTCAACATAGTATTGGAAGTCTTAGCCTCTGCAAATCAGACAACACAAAGAAATAAAAGGCATCCAAATTGGCCAGGAAGAGGTCAAACTTTCACTCTTTGCAGATGACATGATACTCTATATGGAAAACCCAAAAGATTCCACCAAAAAACTGCTAGAATTGATTCATTAATTCAGCAAAGTTGCAGGATATAAAATCAACACACAGAAATCGGTTGCATTCCTATACACCAACAATGAAGCTACAGAAAGAGAAATCAAGGAACCGATCCCATTGTGGTATACACACACACACACACACACACACACACTGGAGTATTACTCAGCAATCAAAAAGAATGAAATCTTGCCATTTGCAACTACATGGATGGAACTAGAGGCTATTATGCTAAGTGAAATTAGTCAGAGAAAGACAAAAATCATATGACTTCACTCATATGAGGACTTTAAGAGACAAAACAGATGAACATAAGGGAAGGGAAACAAAAATAATATAAAAACAGGGAGGGGGACAAAACAGAAGAGACTCATAAATATGGAGAACAAACTGAGGGGTTGTGGGAGGTGGGGATGGGCTAAATGGGTAAGTGGCACTAAGGAATCTACTCCTGAAATCATTGTTGCACTATATGCTAACTAATTTGTGTGTAATTAAAAAAAATAAAAAATAGAATTAAAAAAAAAACATAATGCAAAGCCTAGCAATGTCTAATCAATACAGTAAGGTTCTGATATTAATTAAAGTCCTTTCACTGTTGTTGCAAGCTGAAAAAAAAAACTATAAATCTATGTCCTATTTACTTTAAATTAACTTTTGAGTAATACACAGCTTCCTTTATAAAAATCGTTCATAGACAACAATTCCCTACAGGAGAATTCTAAATGCCATAGTCTGACACATGAGGCCATTAAGTACTATCTAGAATCAAATTTCTAATTGGATTTGTAGTAACTTCCTAAAAAATTATACTGTACTGTTTCAGACATAAAGTTCAATTTATGTCTCAAACTAAATTTCTATTTAATATGTAATCTTCACAATGCCTAACAACTTAATACCCATGCTTCAAATTCTTAATACCCATGCTTCAAATATTTCTACTTTTTGGATATCTAAACTTAAAGTGAATATAATATTCTTATGTGTTCCAGTTTACAAACTATACAGTTTTTCCTCATTAAATTATATATTAAATTGCACAAAATAAATCATAATTATAACGCTATGTTATTATATATTAGGGCATATATAATGCATATATTTACATACATGAGTATATATCTCCTCTGGTTTATATTACATTAAGCACAATAATATTTATATCAACTTCATTTTTTATCAGTTTGGTTATATATTAGCAGATTGTGACACGTACTATAAAATAATTTCCTAAAGCATTTTGTGGCATATCGGTTTACCCCAGCAGAAATCATATGGCACCTACCTGTAGTGTATGAGATAATCCAGGAGTAAACTGGCATGTTTGCATTAGCTTGACTTAATCTGTGGGATTAAACCAGGATTTAGCATTTTTTTCCCCCTTGAAAGGACCAGAGAATAAATATTTTAGGATATGTGGCCCATATCATCTCTTTTATGACTACTCAACTCTATCAATGCAGTGCAAAATCAGTCACTGACAAGACTTAAATGAATGTGTATGACTGTTTTCCAGTTATTTTTTATTTACAAACATAGGTAATGGGCTGTATGGCCCACAAACCATCGTTTTCTCATCTATGTATTAGTCTAACACTACTTACTAAAATCCTCCAATTATTATAAGAAATAACTAAGTCTTCAATGCAAACTCATGGTCTATGCAGTTTTATTTGGCTGTAGTTCGTAGTCCTGTCATTAATAGTTGTGAAAAAAATGTGCAAGCCTATCAGTTAATGTTCTGGGACAGAGGTATTCCAAAATCTGTCTATAAGAATCTACAAATGTAACAACTGGAATAGCTACGAACATTCAAATGACAACATTCAAATTTTTCACATCAATGACATTAGGAAAGGTGGTGATTATAAGTACCGCCACAGATTTGGAAAAGTAAACACATACTTATTTTGGATATGAATCATTTTTGGAAGGAAATAAATTTATGTTTATAGGAAAGATAAAGCCTATGGGCTGGAGTACAAACAAATGTCATTAATTGATTAAGATTTGGTAAGAAATATTGTCTATGTATTAACTCACATATCCTCAGGAATCCCTGGGAGAAGGTGCTATTATTGCCATTTCTATTTTACAGATGATGAAACTGAAGCAAAGACATTTTAGAAAATTGCCTAATACTACACAATAGGCATCTGACAGACCTTCTTTTCAAATGCTAGCAGTTTGGCCTGACAACTTGTTCCAGTTCAAATAGGGTTTCTATTTTGCCTGTTTTATATCCCTGATTGCACAGTTTCTTAGCTGTTGACCACCCAAAAGTGGTTTAACCTCTTCAGGTTTCAATTTCCTCAAGTGTGTAATGATTGGCTTCAAGCAGACTGTCTCTAAGACCTTTTGGAAATGCTGTGATCAAATTCATAAAAAGTTGTAGCTTCGTAAATATTTTTGAGCTTTTCAAAATTTTGCCATGTTACTTTTATATGAATATTATTCACATATTCTCAAGCCATATGCATTTTCATTTTAGTACAGCCTCTCACGAGAAGACAGAATTAAAATTCCCATTCCAGGAAGAGAGGGAAATGGCAGTACTGATGTAGAGAGACTATGGAGATCGGAATCCAAGAACCAAGTCATGTCTCCTTCCTTTTCAATTTTGCCAATCCTGTTTTTTTTAATGAGGGGATTCTTCAAAGAGGGGATGATGAAACTTATCTTAAAGAGTTGCTATGAAATGAAATATACTGTGATATATGAACACTACTATTATTGATCCAAGTTATTATATAAATATTACCAAAACTTTTTAAAGAAACATTAAGAACCTAAATATGCATAAATTCAAGTAGTTACTGTTTTCAGAGATAAAGGTGGTTTCAGGTGTTTGAATCTTGGTTTCATTGGTGATCCCACAAATTTACTTACATATCAACTTAGGAAATCATTTAGTGGTATTTTCTTCAAGTAGAATGTTATTTAGAATCAAATTGGAGAATATTATTTGACATGACAAGAAATAAGACCCAGAAAGCAAGGCCTACTTAAAAGTAAAATATAAATATGTATCTATCTGTATTTTGCAACAACATGAAAAGGTCACTCAATTAAATAGAGTCTAAATTTATGTTTTTATGTATTCTCTTTACCCTGACAGGCTGCCACTCCCTGAAAGGATTAATTTAATCAATTTTTATTCCCCTAATTTGTAAATAATTATTTTTATTTATATAAGCTGTAGTATATCACAGAATGATCCTTTGCCTGAATTTTCATACCATTTAACCCACAGGACTTCAGATTTTATTATCATTATCATTATTATAGTGCAGCATCTGTAACTGTTCTCTGGAAAATAGAAGTGAAAATAATTTGTTTTTGGCCAACTAATCTCTGACAAAATAGGAAAGACTATCCAATGAAAAAAGTCTCTTAGGTCTCTTAAGTAAATAGTGCTGGGAAAACTGGACAGCAACATGCAGATGAATGAAACTGGACCATTTTCTTACACCATACACAAAAATAAATTCAAAATGGATTAAAGACCTAAATGTGAGACAGGAAACTATCAAAATCCTAGAGGAGAAAACAGGCATCAACCTCTATGACCTCAGCTGCAAAACTTCTTACTGGACATGTCTCTGGAGGCAAGGGAAACAAAAGCAAAAATGAGCTATTGGGACCTCATCAAAAGAAAAATCTGCACAGTGAAGGAAACAATCAGCAAAACTAAAAGGCAACCGACAGAATGGGAGAAGATATTTGCAAATAACATATCAGCTAAAGGGTTATTACCCAAAATCTATAAAGAACTTATCAAACAACACCCAAAACCAAATAATCCACTGAAGTAATAGGCAAAAGACATGAATAGACACTCTTCCAAAGAAGACATCCAGATGGCTAACCAACACGTAAAAACATGCTCATCAGCAGGGAAATGCAAATCAAAGCCACTGTGAGATACCACTTAACGCCTGTCAGAATGACTAAAATTAATAACGCAGGCAACAACAGATGTTGGCGAGGATGCAGAGGAAGGATAATTCTTTTGCACTGTTGGTGGGAATGCAAGCTGGTGCAGCCACTCTGGAAAACGTATGAAGGGTCTTCAAAAAACTTAAAATAGAACTACCCTCTGACCCAGAAATTGCATTACAAGGTATTTCTCCAAAGTATACGAAAATGCTGATTCAAAGGGGCATGTGTACCCCAATGTTTATATCAGTCCTACAACAATAGCCAAATTAGCAAAAGAGCCAAAATGTCCATCAACTGATGAATGGATAAAGAAGATGCGTTATATATACACAATGGAATATTATTCAGTGATGAAAAATAATGAAATCTTGCCATTTGCAACAACGTGGATGGAACTAGAGGGTATTATGCTAAGCAAAATAAGTCTGCCAGAGAAAAGACAAATATCATATGGTTTCTCTCATATGTGGAATTTAAGAAACAACAGATGAACACAGGGGAAGGGAAGGAAAAATAAGATAAAAAGAGAGAGGGAGGCAAACCATAAGAGACTCTTACAAACAGAACTGAGGGTTGCTGGAGGGGTGGTGGGTGGGGGGATGGGTTAAAAGGGTGATGAAGATTAAGGAGGGCACTTGTAAGGATGAGCACTGGGTATCATATGTAGTAGATGAATCACTGGGTTCTACTCCTAAAACCACGACTACACTGTATGTTAACTAACTTGAATTTGAATTATAAACGAACAAACAAATAAATAATTTGATGTTAATACTTAAGGAAAATTCCCAATACTTACAGAGATATTGACATCTGGAAATCTCGAAACTATTAATATGCTCACAGAGGCATAAATAAACATGCCCAACGAAAGTAAGAAAATAGTCTTAATTACAATGGTATCAAAAAGAATAATATACTTGTGCTTACAATTAACAAAAATGCAGAGTTGTACACTTAAAACTACACACTGTTGAGAGCAGTTAAATGAGAACCAAATGTAAAAATGTCTGACGTCATCAGAGAAATGTTATTAAAATAGCAAGAACGTCCAAATTCATCCTTATCAGTATTCCAGATGCGTTTTTTTTCCTTCAAAAGTAAACAACACGTTCATAAAATTACTAAGGAAATTTGAGGGACTCAGATTAGTCAAAAAAAAACCTAGATAAAGAACAACAAATTGGAAAACTCACTTTTCTTGATTTCAAATGTTACTGCAAACTGACAATAATCAACAGAGTGTGATAATGGCATAATGGCATAGGGATAGACATACTGATCAATGGATTAAAACTGAGAATCCAAATAAATCCTTACATTTATGGCCAATTGATATTTGACAACATACCAAGACAATTCAATAAGGGAATATATTGTCTCCTACAAATGGTTAGACCAAGTATCTACACACATGAAAAAAATAGAGAAAGAAAAAGAAAAAAAAGGAAAAAGACATAGCAAAAGAGAAAAATTTGGATCTCTGTCTCACACAAAATGTAAAAATTAAACTGTGTTTAAACACAATTAAATCTAAGAGGTAAATATATAAAACTCTTAGTAGAAAACATAGGAACAAAGTTTCATGGCCTTGAGTTGACAATAGTTTCTTAGATACAATAAGAAAACACAAGCAAAAAAAGTCTAAATAAAGTACATCACTGGACTTCTTCAAAGTTAAAGGCATATGCACCAAAGGACACCATCAAGGAATTAAAAAAAAAAACCTAGAAAATAGGAGAAAATATTTGCCAATCATATGTCTGATAAGGAACTTACATCCAAAATATATAAAGAATACTTATAATTCAACAATAGAAAGATAACTCAATTGGAAAATGGAAAAGAATTTGAACAGGCATTTTTCCACAGACACATAAATGTCCAATTAACAAATCCAAAGATGCTCAACAGAATTATTAGAGAAATGCAAAGAAAAATTACAATGAGATATGCTTCACACTTACTACAATGGCTAAAAACGGTAACAAATGTTGGCAAAAACACAGAGAAATGGTAAATTTCACACACTGGTGGTGGGACTGTCAAATGGTTTAACCATTTTGGAAAGCAGTTTGATGGTTCCTAAAAATGTTAAACAGATGACCCAAAAATTGAACTCTTACACATTATCTCAAGTTAATTGCAAACATATGTATACCCGAACATTATATGTATATGTTAACAGTGGCATTACTCATAACAGCAAAAAATGAAGATAACCCAAATATCCCTTATCTGAGGAATGGGAAAAAAAGGTGGTATTTCTATAGAATAGAATATTATTTAGCTATTAAAAAAAGAGAAGGAGTGACTCATGCTACAACATAGATGAACTTTGAAAGCATTATTCTAAGCAAAGAAGACAGTAAAATAAATCACATATTATGTAATTCCATTTTTGGAACATGTCCAGGTTAGGAAAATTTTCAGATTAGGAAATGGGAGACAAAAAGTAGATTATTGGTTGCTAGGGGGTTAGAGACTGTGAGAATAGAGTGTGACTGTTTAACGGGTATGAGATTTCCTTTGGGGACAGTGAAATATTGTAAAAATAGTAGTGATGGTCGTACAACCCTCAAGACACTAAAAACAACTGAACTGTACAAATGAAGAGTAAATTTTATATATGCACAAGTTTTCAATAAATGTATAATTAAAAGCAATGCAAAGGGGTCCATAATCATTTACACGTCTTCCACTTTTAAATGTTAATTTATAAATGATAAATTCATCCCACATTCTTTATAACTAAATAAAAAATGTTCTTAAGAGAGAGAACATATTAATTATTAGAATTTAAATACAATGCCCCGAAGATAAACACAGTTCTTGAATCACAAGTCAAAGGACGAATTTATCAAAGAAATGATCTCTTGCAGCTTCAACTGTCAACATGTCAGCTCAGTTCCTACTCTCAATTACATTTTGACACCATAAGACAGATGCCAATGTAAGTGTGGGCCAGAATTCTTCTGAGTATCACAGAATATACCAAAGAGTAGAATAAATATTAAGCACAAACTGCAGGTATCTGTGAAAATGCCATGCCTTCAACCACAATCAGATATGTATGTGCTGCTGTCCGTCTATGCCCCCATATAACCCAATATATAGGTTGGAAACTACCTCAAATAATGAAAATGACAAGTTGTAGTTAACACAAAGAGTTTACTAGTAAAGAGTCTTGCTCAGCTGTGGTTTACTTGCAAGAATACTAGATTTCAAGTTTGAATAATTGGTATTGAAAACCAGGTCCACCGAAGGACCCAGGTCCACCAAAAAGGATTCCATATACTGCGTTTGCCTTAACTGCCTTGCATCTTTCTTTTACCTGTTTTTTTTTTTAAAGAAAACACTTAGCACTAAGTATTACTGCGAAGTGTAAATGCAAATCATATGCTGAAGGAATCTAATATATGGTTGGTAATCCACAAACAGTTGCAATATCTGGTTAATTTATTTCAGATAGTATCTAATAAAAACTCTTGTTAGTAAAACTATACTGAATTTAATTAACACGTTTTAAACTTAGAATGCATTTTTTGTATTTTGAAAATATCAAAGGATCATTCTCAGGAATACTTGTTAGTACATTCTTCATGCCTAAAAGAAAGTTGTTTATGTAATGAAAGAACACTTAGGGATTGTTTCCTTGTTGGGAATCTCTAAAATGGAAGAAGCCCTAATATATGAAACATTACGTGCAATTTTATCATTAGGATAACGAATGGAGATTTTTTGAAGTCTAGCATGTAACATCCAAACTTCTGTAATATTAAAGGCCCACCAGGCACAGTAAAATATAATATTGAGAATGTAATTTTTAAACGCTGAAGGAGAGACCATTCAGTATAGCAGTTTGGCAAAACTACCAGCAACAGGCAGCACAGCAAATATAGCCCATAAATAAGAATATGTAGCTCAGAAGGATTAAGACTTATTACTGTATTTGTTGGCATGTTTTTGTTGTAATAAAACTTAAAAGGTTACACTTTTCTCTATCTAAAATGGTTCCTTGCAAGAGAAAAAAACAAAAAAACAAAACAATGATTCTTTCCCTTCCAGCTCAACAGAAAAAGTCACATAAATCAAAATGTCATCAGTCAACTGGCAGTGGTATAATACACAGCCCATCACAGTCGTCACAGTGTCTCAAATAAGTATCACAGAGGCAAAGACATGAAGTAAAACCCCGTGAGGTGCTATTCAAATACTCTCACGGTAAATGAACAAATGCCCAACGCTGCCCTTTGGGGTCCTGTCTCTATAGGAGGAATGAAATTATTGAAGGTACAAGTCCATCAAACTGGACTCCGTATCTCATGGCCACTGGAGTACAACACGCCCCACAGTAGATGTCATATTATGCAGTGTGAGAAATTAATAGAGAATTCACTTTTTTTTCTAAAACTCTAATTCCTTCCCCAGATGCCCTTGGGTGTACATTACTGTTTTTACTGTAAAGTCATTTCCAAGCAATGTCTACAGATAAACTTCTAAGTCTAAGGTCAAATACAAAAATCCGAGTGTGCATGTTGAAAAGAATGAAAAACAATTTAAAAAGGGAAATAAAGCCTCTAGAAAAAGAGGTAACACTGTGCCTTTTGTAGCATGTTTTAATTCCTTATTAGATCATTTTCTTTTCTTTTAACCACACTCTGCATGATTTGGCAAAGAAGGGCTATGTAATATGTAATTAATATAGAAGATGGATCAGGAAGATAAATTTACTCCACAAGTACACAGGTTGAAGAGATTTAGAGGTATCATTTTAAACAGTTTTAAGAAAAATTCCAAACTAACACATTCTCCAAGGTTTGATTTTCTGCAGGGGTAAATGTACACATGTATATCAATTTCTTGATAATCACTATAGACACACACACATCGATAAACAGGTGGATGGATGGAGAGATAAATGGATTAATAGATTGATAGATGATAGACAGATAGATACATTCACATCATTTCATTTTTTTCAAAGTGATTTTGCAATGCACTTGTCATGCATCGCAGTTAAAATCAGCAGAGTGAGACTTTGAGGTCTCAACTGCATTTACTTGCTCCTGCAACTGATTTTGTGCTCGATTAAATTTATGAAAAACACCTTTCATTTTGTGTTTTCAGTTACAACAGGGAAGTTAAAAAACAGAACTACCGCTATGTATAAACAATGTAAGACATGCAGAAAAAGCACAACTTACCAACTTGAATTCCCATTAGATTATAAACGGTATTGATGAAATTTGCCACAATTTGGTGTGGATTTTATTATATCAAAATGTGATGTATTGTAAGAAACATTTTTAAAGAATTGAGCACGAGTTTTATGGCATATCTGTTTATTGAAAATCCTCTAACGTTCAATCAATCAAAAAGCAAAATGCTTCTAAGAGCTCATGCCCTACCAGCTTCAATTTAGGCAAGTCCACGATTTGGTATGGGTCCTTGTCACTTAAGTATGTGCAATATAATTGGCTAGGCATTTTTAAAAGATACATGGGAACATTGTATCTTAAAAACAAAGTAAAACTATTTCTCCCAGGAATTTTGAATTTAAATAATTCTTTAATACTAGACTAATGTTGTTGAGTGGCGTGCAGCTATAACTTAGTGGTCCAACCTCAAATGTACAGATGTTTTTCATTTACCCAGGCCAGTGAATCACAGGAAAATAAGGAACTCTGTAGTAAAATTATAGGAGACACAGATTATTTCTTGTTATCAATGGGAATAAATTAATAGGAGATAAAGCTTTTCAATGAGAAAGTAACTACAAGGAAAAATAAGAATGAATATAGAAAAAAATCAGTATTTTTATATCAGGCTACACTTCAAAGACATACAAATATGCCATTTTTAATGTGTTTAAGACAGAATCAGACATAAAGTTATATTAAATGGGGATTTGAGGTAATTGGAATTGCATTCCATAAAAACAGGCTGTATATTATGGCTTGGATTCTATTTATGGTTTAATTTAAAAAAAAAAAAAACTTATCTTGGCTGGCTCAAGATACTTTCCTACTTATCATTAGACAAGTTTTCAATTTAGTTAAGGAAATACAGATAATCAAAACACCTATCCATGGAAGCCTTAAGCAAAGAACAGCTATTTCATATGATTAGTTTGGTAGGGTTCAACACTATAAAAATGCTATAACATTCAAATTCAATTTTGGTTGAATTAAGATTTAAGTTTTCTGATTTGAGAAATTCTTCAATTACATGATGTTAACATCAGAAAAAAATATTTATTTATAAGAGAAAGGAATGAGAATTCTTATTATCCTAGATTTATTTTATTAATAGAGAAACCAATATTTGTGTGTGTGGGGGGGGGTGCGTGTGTGTGCATGTGCATGTGTGTGTAATATTAGGGTAGGGCTAGATATCAAAGAAACAATAAAAGTAATTTAATTACTGTTCCTACAAAATTAGATTTCAGAGATAATTTTTTAATCCTACAGTAATTTTCAAAGATATTTGTGACTACATTTTCACAAACATTAGATCTGGGGCAGTTTGTTTGTTTGTTTATTATTTGAGAGTAGTCATGCATGCAAGGAGGGAAGGGAGGGGGTAGAGAGATCCCCAAGCAGGCTTCATGCCCAGTGTGGAGCCCAACATCCGGCGCCATCTCAAGACCAGAAGATCATGACCTGAGATCAAAAGTCCAGGGCTCAACTGACTGAGCCACCCAGGTGCCCCAGGATTTGGGGGGAATCTAATCAGGGCACTCTCTGTAAGCATATTTTTCCATTCCTAGCCCTTAAACTATAGATTGGCCTGGGTGGCATCTTTGAATGATGAAAATAGGTTATGCTGATTTGATATTTATTATCTTAACTGCTCACAACTAGCATAGAGGATGAATGCCAGTAATAGGCTCAGGCAGCTTCAAGGCCCTATTTTGGAAAGGATGCTTACTAGCTCTGAGACTTCAGGCAAGTTATTTAAACTAACATAAAAAAATACATGTGATAAATAAGAAATGGTGCTTAGAATATATTATTAGTAATAGCTGTTACAGTATGTTAGATAAGAGAAAACAGCAGTTTTACATTTTATAGTTAATAAAGATTTATGTTTACTGTTTTTAGAAGAGAGGTCTTTAACCAAAAATTTCATAGGAATTGCCTTTAAGTTTGCATTTGTCAGCCTACCAAGCAGCGAGAAATGCTATTATTGGGGAAAAAAATCCAAGTAAATATGGATCTTTTGTGTAAAGACTGTTTGGGTCTTAATGATGTAATAATCTTGCCAGTCTTACACCCCACTTCTTTCTTAAACTCCTATAAAATTTCATTCTTCATTTAATTGTTAATGCTACTCATGGGATCCTTTTCCTCCTGCTGCTACACTTATTCTGGTAACAGATTTCCCAGTTTATTTGTCTCCATATTTTATTGTTCCTTTTTTTTCCCAAATAGTTCTGATTTTAGTAATATTGATCTTATTGTTTAAAGCCTACACAGACACACACAGACACACACACACACACACAGACACACACACACACACACACACAATTTCAGCAATCTTGTTATGGCCTTTGATTATAGTAATATTTCTTGTTCTCAGATTGCTATTTTTTAAAAAAATTATATTAAATAATGCTAGTGCTACTATATTAAATAATGTAGTTACTTCCTGATTGAAAGCACTAATATTATTTAACAAGTTGAGACCTCTGTTTTTTGTCTATAATTGAGCAACAAGAACTAGGATTACTGTCCCTTCTCCCTTGCTCACTTAAACAACTAGAAAACAGGACAACTATATGAAACATACAATGGAATTGTTAAAAAAATGTTTTTAAACTGATAAAACCAAGTATTAGAAATAAAACAGCTACTTTAGAGAATATTTGGCAGTTTCTTAATGTTTAAAAGTTAAAGTAATACAATGCAACAATTCCATTCCTAGGTATTTACCCCAAAGTAAATAAAACATGTTCATAAATCTTTTACTTGAATTATCTTACTTGAATTATTCAAGATGGCCACTTTTTCAGTTTTATAGAAATATAATTGATATGTAGTACTATGTAAGTTTAAGATATAATACATAATAACCTAACATATGTATGCATATATAAATATACATATATAAAATGATTACCACACAAAGTTTAGTTAACTTGCGTTTAGTCAATAACCACATTTTTAGTTACCTTATGTAATGTGCACCATGACTATAGTTAACATCATTGTATGATATATTTGAAAGGGCTAAGAGAGTAAATCCTAAAGGTTCTCATTACAAGAAAAGACAACATTTTTTCTAACTATATGAGATGAGAGATGAATAGTAAGAATTTATTTTTATTTGTTCACTTAAATTTAGGGAGTATCTTATATATGGTAATATACAACTTATAGAAACTCATCCTGACAAATTGATATAACTGCTGACTGTACAGCATTATTAGAGTTGCTAAATAACAAATGGAATCTACTAGTTCATATATAAAGAGTTGACATTATCAATGAAAAATGATTCAAACACAAAAAATACTTTATCACAAATCAATAAATTATTATAATGTGTAAATATATAACTATAAAATAAATCACTGTATTGGTCTAACAAACCAACTTTTTCTATTCATATCTTCATTGTCAATACTAACTCTTATTTAGTTTTATTTTGCATACATTTTGGTGATATAAACTTATATTAAAGCTAAATTAACATACACACAAATTTGAGTGTTTTTATAAATTGCCTAAGGCATAGTATTTCACTAAGGCATAGTATTATTTGTGAGCACATGATGTCATACATTTTATATAACAAACATGTAACTTACAGCAAAAAAAATAAGCACAATTAACAAAATGATGATGTTTGTACTGATTAGTATGAACACTTCAAGGATAAGGGATGTGGAATTAAGCTTTCTGATCTCCAGTATTCTAAGGGATTGTCACTTGTTTCTTTTTTAAGAGTTACTGATTGGGCATTAGGTTAGAAATGGGTGTCTTCTTTAAATGATTCTATTTACCAATCTTTAAAAACATATTTACCAATGAATTGTGTTTTTTCTTGTGTTTTGTTTTTAATCTGGGGATGTTCTTGCAATTTGTGGCAGGCAAAGAAACGTAGCTTACATTCTTCCTGTCTAAGGAACTACTCTTAATTATAATACACGCCACCAGCAATTTTTCCTTCAAAATCCAAGAAAATATAATGGTATATAACAGTTATTTTTTAAGTGAATGAATATGCTGGTACAATGCTGAATATAAGGCCGTTTTCCTCCTCAGCTGAATCCATACTATATGATATTCTCATTGATACACACAGAAGTTGCTGCCCCAAAATGAAGTCTCAACTGGAGAGGTTCTATCCATTTTTATTTTTATCTCCTAAGTTTTCAGTTTTCCTTAGTTTTTTCCTGATGTCATTTTTTTAGTTATCCTAGATCCCATCTAGGATACCATATTTCTTTCCGTTGTTACATCTCTTTAGCTTTTTCTTGACAGAGTGTTTTTCAGATTTTCCTTGTTTTTGGTGACCTTAAAAGTTGTGAGGAATACTGGTACGTTATTTTTGCAGATTGCCCCTCTAATGAAATTTACTGATTATTATTTCATGATTAGACTTACAGTTATGGGTTTTCTGGATAAAGACAGACGAGCTATCATGACATTTTTATCACCTAATACCATACCAAGGATGTCCCGTGTACACAATTTATCACTGTTCGTGTGGATCTTGATCACGTGGTTGAGATAATAGTGTTTACCAGTTTTTGCCACTATGAAGGTTGTTAAGGTTGCTCTTCTTTTTTTTTTTTTTAGAAGTGGTTTGTCTTCCATCAACCTTATTTCCATTTTGTTTGCCCTTGTGGAAAAGCAGCTAAGACCACTCAGTGGTGGTTTGTGCCCATTCAGGGGCCTGAGCAGTGGGAGACGCAGACCAGTCCTCAGTGGCAGGCTGAACACTCTAGTCTTTAATAGGGAACCGCTTAATATCCATACCTGCACACCTTCAGACCAGTCTGTGACTTCAGGTTGTGTAGCAGCGAACCCAGGAGCTGGAGAAGTCCCCCGACCCTGAAATTCCTCGTCAGGTCGTAGCTTTTTCAGGAGCAGCTTGCCTTTCAGTTTCGATCTCTTCAAAATCTGCAAGATCAGTCATCACCTCTCATGGGTCTTCACAGGAAATGGTGCCACACATACGCAGAACTTCCCAAGCCAGCAACCACCCCATCAGACCCACTGAGTCACTGCAAGGGATGGCAAAGTTCACATCGCACAGAGGAGAGTCTGTGCCACACAGAGTGATGGTAGGCACTCTGAGAGGCTGGTGGTGGTCAGCCCCGGGATCAGTAACCACCAGAAGTCTTGGCTTCTGGAAGACTGCCTGGCTTCTGGTTGGTGAAGGTTTTGGGAGTGAAACAGCCAGCAACAGGAGTGGCTCCGGTAGCAGTAACAAACTTCAGCACAGCTCACTGGTCAGTACTCCTAGATGATAGGACACTGACATCAGCAGGATTTTCAATAGCAACAATGGTACGAGCTGCCAGCAAAAGCTTCTCCCAGATTCTCTTCAGGTTTATGATGTAGATACCATCACTTTCCTTTTGTAGAGGTACTGTTCATCTGGGAGTCGAGGTTGGTGAGACCTAAGTGGGTTTCTACTCCAAGAAATTTGAGGATATCCTCCTCCTTCATTTGCGGGACATCAAGGCATTGTCAAAGTTTCCCTTAAAGTTACTATAGCAACACAGAACAAGGCTGTATAGACACCTTCCTGGGTAGTGCAGAAAGGCAAGGTTGTTCTTCCTTCTGCTTTCAATACTGTCATTTTGCTAATAAGTCACTATGTGCAGCTCATATTTAAGGAGTGGGAAGTTATGCTCTCCTTCCTTGAAGACAGTGGGTCCATATAAATGTTGTGAATTTTCCAGCATTCGGATTCACCTCTTTTCTCAAGCCACTTATTTAATTAATACTTTGTATCAATATGGACTCAGAGATATTTAGTTTATACTTTGAGTTATAATTCAGTGGGTTTTTCTTTCTTTCTTTTTTTGTTGTTGAAAATGTTCCAACTTTGGCCATCAGAAGTTTAGTCAGCTCTGGTGTCCCTTTAACATATCCTCACCCATGTGTTTTGGTTGTTCTTCTGGCTATTTGTTATTGCTTGTTTTTGAGCACGTCCTTAATTTCTGGCAACATGAGACAGCTCCAGACCCATCTTGTGTATTTCCCGCCTCCAAATCATGGAACTAGTCAACTTCCAAGGAGCCTGAGTTCTTTATACTAGAGACACGGATTACAAACGAAGACCTGGGCCTTAAAGGTGCTCACTGATGATACAGTGTTGTTGCTCACTGGTCTTCCCAGGAGACAAAGGGTATGTAAGTGTGTACTCTAACCTGTGGATATGCACATGTCCAGAAACATATCTAAACGTAAACATTTGTTTCTATAGTAAACTATAGGAGTTCAACCTTGGTCACAGTGTATAACCTTCTATACAGTTTTGAGTTCAGAGATTAATAAAATCCTTTTATGATTCAAGGATTAAATCATGCACGCAAAACACGCTACTTGGATTAGCAACAGATCAATATGTAAAAACACTCCATAATTTGGCAACTACCAATTTAAAACTCTTGTTCTTAAAAGTGGTTCAAAGGTCCAACACTGTATTCTTCCAGTGTGTAAATTGTACTGCACATTGTTCCTTCTGGCACTGAGTTTTCGAAACCTCACAGAGTACCATTTTTAGGCAAAGCAACAATAGAAGCATCTGTCCATGCAGGGGAGGTAAAGAGTAGGGTCAGTTTCAGTGTTAATCATCTGGCAAGACAGTGATACTAAGACTCATAGTCTAAAAATAAAATATCTTACAAACTGCAAACCTGCAACACATGATTTTTACACCTACTTACTAGAAAACTAAGGCAAGAATGTATTAATTTTGAATAAGGTAATATGAAAACAAGAATGCATTTTTGCTAACCTACAAAAAAAAAAGTTCTACTACAATTCAGAAAAATTTTATAAGACAGAGACCTAATGCTCATTGAAGAGAAGAAAAGAAGTATACTTACTAAGTTAGCAATTATTCAGAGGAAATTAAATACCCAATTAGGGGAAAGGTGGCATGTGTAAGAAAAAGGAACATCCTCAGATAACACTGATAATACCAACCATTTGATAGAGAATAACCTTTTAAAAATTTTACCTGTGACACTTTTATTCAGCTTATTCTGGGTGCAGTGTAGTGTACATTAATTTCCACTTCGTATTTTGTCAAATACTGTCATCATCGTTTGATCATGTCAAATACTTCACCCACTCCACTCCAGTACACCCACAGCCAAGAACAGCATACTTCATTAGTGTCAGAATTTCCTAATATCAGAAGCTGCAGGCTCCTTAAAGACAAAAGTCTGTAAGAGTCTAGTACATAGTTTGTGTAGCACACAACACAACTCAGTTCAGAGGATATTTGGTAACTCAAGCAAAGCGAGGGTAGGGACTACTGAAAAGTAAGTCTTGGGGCGCCTGGGTGGCTCCGTTGGTCAAGCCTCCAACCTCGGCTCAGGTCATGATCTCATGGTTTGTGGATTCCAGCCCTGTATCGGGATCTGTGCTCAGAGCCTGGAGCCTGCTTCAGATTCTGTGTCTCCCTCTCTCTCTTCCCCTCCCCTGCTTGCACTCTGTCTCTTTCTCTCTCAAAAACAAACAAATATTTAAAAAAAAATTACAAGAACAGAAAAACAAGTCTTTAAGAAGGCTTGTCATTTTAGGGCTCGAACCCATACTTTAAACAAACAAAATTCAGTAATTTCTGATTAGTTTTTCCATAAAACTATTTGAGCTAGTCTGTAACTAAACTTTGACATCGAATGTGAAGTCTCCACCAGTTTTGAGCAAAGTGTACATAGGTTCCAAGAGGGACTGCGTAAGGAAGGAGAGGCTTAGATATTTATAAGCCGACATATTCCCTCTCTCTTCTGTTTTTGTTTTTTTTTTTTCAATGTTTATTTGTTTAGTTTGAGAGAAAGACAGAGAGAGCAAGTAGGGAGGGGCAGAGAGAGAGGGAAAGAGAATCCCAAGCAGGCCCTACACTGTCAGTGCAGAACCTGACATGGGGCTCATTCCTATGAACCGTGAGATGTTAACTTGAACCGAAACCATGAAGCGGATGCTTAATGGACTGAGACACCAAGGCACCCCTCCCTCCCTCTTCTTGATGAGTGTCCAGGAAACTGCTGTAGAAGCTTCATCAAAAACTGCCTTGAAGTGTGATAACCAGGTACTTCAGTCACTCTGCAGCCCAGAACCCCTCAGCCATGGCAAAGTCTTGTGGGCAGTGAGGGGAACGACCTTCTCTTACAGTTTCTCAGTTAGGTCTTCATCATCAATATGATCAAAGTTCCCTCTAGGAGGAGAAGGGTGTTGAGTCAATAGTGTTGCACTTCAGCATACCACGTTGCAGAGATTGTCAAATGATTTAAGACTCAAAGGAGAAGAACAAACTAAGAATGTGTCCGTTGGTGGACAAGACAGAAGGTATAAAGTGTCTTAATCTCCTTGTCCAGTTGTATTCCATCAAGATTCTCCTGTTTCCCATGTCCCATCACATTGGCAAAACAGTTACAAACACAGTAGAGATATATTCTCCAGGAGATGTGTTGGTTGTGTGACTTATCAGTAGGCAAGTTTACTTATATACCCATCCCCCACCACGACACACTTGATGGCCTGCTTGGGGCTCCAGGTGTTGAGAAAGAAAGCAGTGGCTTGGCTAGTCCAAAGCCCAAGCTTCTCATTTTTATCAACCAGTCAAGCCAGATATTTAGGGACTAGCTCGTTCCTATGTAATACTATATTTTTGAGAGTGAAATCCCTGAACTGGGAATACCAGACTTAAAATTGTTTATAGATATCTGACATTGGAAGTTGACTTTGTATCTCTGTGGTACAGCTCCCTTATTTATCAAAGAAGTTACAGCCCAGTATAGTTATGAGTATAGAGTAAGATTATATACCTGAAGTGCTAAAGTAAAAATAGTGCCTTGATTTCAAATAAGTGTTCAATGGATATAACTGACTAGGAATTTAGCATTACTACAACATCTCAATTCCTGTCCCATTTGGCCTGGAACACTTATTGTTATTGATCTTCTCTTGGGAATTAGTAGCAATATCCTCTGGCTGAACAAAACAAAATACTAAAGCAAAACAGACCAACAAACAAAAATAGATACTTTACTTAAAACAAAGTAGTTTGCCAGGAATGGCAGCAAACCCTGGGCTGATGGATGAGAGATTACTCCACATTTTGCTAAGAAAGGGAGGAGAAGGCATGGGGGTCAAGACCCCGTTCCCCTCACTCATATTCTCATTTATTGCAGCGTCAGGCCAATCACAAATCTCAGTTGGCTTGAGGTGTACAGAAGGCGCCTAACATTTCAGGTATGCAAAAACAAAGGGTGCATGACTTAAAGGCGAACCATCGCAAGAGACTGACTAAATCAGAGACCTACAGCAAGGGTCTCTGTGTGCAATTGTGTTACTAAACACTGTATACAATGTATAGATAATGGAGTTCCCAGAAGCCTGCAGAAAGAGTTCCAAGAGACCCAAGCTTAACTGCAGCCCATCAGAAATCTTCCTGTTACATTTTAGCTGGCCAACCATTGTGTATAATCTCCTCATCCTCAGTAATGACCCCAACAGCAGTTAATCCATTTGTAGTTACTAGTACCTTACATAAAACACAAAAGCATTTCTGTCTTCCCCAAGCAAAGGCAGGGACATCCAAGGCACTATTGCTGGGATTTACAATGGAACCCCAGTTCACGGAGGGGAACTCTGGATAAGAACTTCAGAGCCTAGACAGGGATTCGTTTTTCAGGAATAAATAGCTAATGCGAGATTTCTCAGTCAGTAACTGATTTTTTCGTAAGACTGTATTCATCTATCCCTGCAACATGCTTCTTTAAATAATAAGATGAATAAATAATTTACAGTTTATTTTACTTGAAGAGAGATTATTTCTATCAGATGCAGTTTAGATTTTGGAGAATGGTCAGAGTTTGGGGACCACCCATTATTTGTGTAGAGATTTAAAAATAATAGTGGTTGTACACTAAGCTAGAGTAGCAATTACACAAGGCTTGACCTCTTTAGAGGGGAAATGTCTCACAGAAGTGATAAAAAAATCCACGTGTAAAGATTCAAAATATCAGGGAGTAAAAAAAAAAAAAATATTCTAATCAAGCCACTCCAAATCAGTCCAGAAGGTGACTAATGACATTTCTTATTATTAATGCTTTTTTAAAAGTGCACTTAACATGATAAATCATTTTTCGTATAAGAAACCAATCAGGATCAGAGCATTTGCCCTGTGTGAGGATAGGATTAACATACTGCTACTTAAACAACTAATGTTCCAAATATCCAGTGGTATATTAAATTGTCTGTGACCTCTAGAAATTAACCCCCCCCAAAATTTTAAATTTCTTCTACTGAAACTATATAATATAAATTTATTACTTATAAAATACAACCTAACTATTAGCCTAATTTTCTTCAAATCCTTTAATTTTTAAAATCCTTGATAGTAAAAAGTATGTACTAAAATGCGTAAGTACATCAGTGTGATCTCTCAGAATCCCAGATTAAGGCAAACTACAACATGGATCATTTTCCTTAGAATTCTTGATGAATTTCTGGCTAATTGGCACCACTCTCCTTCCTAACAGAGCCAAAATTTCTTATTATGATTATTTTACAGCCTAATTTGTTATACTATTCCACACATTTCATTAGAGCCTTTAGCGTAAGGGGTCACAATCAGTCTTTTATTTGTATTCAAAGTAAAAGAACGAATATAAAATCCTCCAAAATTTTATTCTATTCCACTACACAATTCTGACACAACAGATTTTTAAATTTTTTTAATGTTTATTTATTTTTGAGAGAGACAGACAGAGTATGAGTAGGAAAGGGACAGAGCTAGGGAGACAGAGAATCCAAAGCAGGCTCCAGGTTCTGAGCTGTCAGCAAAGGAGCCCGACGTGGGGCTTAAAATCACCAACCACGAGATTATGACCTAGAGCCAAAGTCAGACACTCAAGTGACTGAGCCACCCTGGCACCCCTGACCCAACAAAATCTTTTAAGCCTGGGTATTATTAATAATTTTCTTAAAATACACCAAGTTCTAGTGTCTAGCATATCTGTGGCTTTACAGGTAAGAAAGGAGACCAGAAAGTTCTCTTTCTCCAGGATAATTTGTCTCTTGCCTTTTCTTGATTTATGGCACCAGTAAGAAATTTACCAATTTAAACTGAGTATATCACATTATCTAACTTGTGTATGTTATGGCCCAGAGGGATACGGGCAAGTATATGGTAATCTCACTAATTCGTTTCGATGCTAAAGTAAATTATAGAAACAACAGAAAAATCTCGTGTGTTCACAACTTTTGGGTTTTCAAGAGACAATAGCCAAGTGTGAAGTATGGGAGGATTCAAAAGTTCCTCTTCTGATTTATTCCATTTTTGTTTGCACCTTACGCATACTTAGGAAGTGTTTAATGATTTGTATCCTATAAATCAACAGTCTTCAACTACTTCTGTTTATAGAATTAAGTCAATTACCTAGAGAAATTAAAGGAAAATTCTCTGATTGACTAAGAAGCCATTTTTAATTACAGTTCTCTAGGTCATCCAGATTTCTGGATATTACCAAAAGGTAGGATAAATGATTAAAAAGTGTTGGATTTGAAGTGAGAATCTCTAGAAACTTAGTCTCATATGCAATTTGTAATCCTGGTTTTCTCATGTGAGAAACGGGTGTAATATATCACCCAAGTGAGTGTAACTATATTAGATGCATCACAAATTCATAAATACATGACAGGGCTTATGACATGAAATCATGTGTAACCAGCTGTATCAAAAAATCTAAGACTTTTTGTGAAAGTAAAGATACAGATATTAAAAAATTCTTTGGAGCTAAGAGCCAGCCCTTAGCCTAGATCCTTAAACTCCTAGAGCATAAAAGCAACTATTTAGCGATGCTTGGGTGCCCCTGTTAAGCATCTGACTTCAGCTCAGGTCATGATCTCACAGTTCATGGGTTCAAGCCTCACCTAGGGCTCTGAGCCTGGAGCCTGCTTCAGATTCTGTGTCTCCCTCACTCTGTTCCTCCTCCACTCATTCATTCATTCATTCATTCATTCTCTCTCTCTCTCTCCCTCCCTCTCTCTCTCTCTCTCTCAAAAAGTGAACATTTAAAAAAAAATTAAAAAGCAACCAATTAATTGTGTAAATAATATACTGATTTTAAAAGGCATACGTTCCAACTGGAGAGTTGGAAATCTCCAGGTAGGTATGGCACTGACACTCTTGGTAGTGCCAGAGAGGAGAAATCCTACACAATGGATGGTGTCATGTCATTTAGATGCACTTCCAGACTGGTTACTTCTAAATAAATGCCTGCGCCTTCAAGTAACCTAAATAAATTAGTATGAGATACAACCTTGATTACTAGAGTTTTTGTTCCTGTGAAGGACAAAAAAAGGAGAGAGAGACAGACAGAAAACAAGGTTAAAAAGAAACAGTGGATAAAGTAGTGTGTTGGAAAAAAAATCTATGTGAACGAAGACATAGTATAATTATTTTTGTGTGAATGGCATTTGCTGCCTCCTGATTTACATAACTTTCTGAATGCCAATGCCACATTGTTTCATTACTGTAATACATATTTAAATATGTTCCAAAATCAGGAAGTATGCTTCTAGCTTTTTCTTCTTTCTTATTGATTTTTAAAATGCATTTTATATATGTTAAGTTATATTTTCATGTAAATTTTTAAATATTCAAAAAAGGAAATAATACCTATGTCATATAAACTCCAAAATATATCTATGGATCACATTTTACATCTATTCTTACATTCTTCCCTATAGGAGAATCCTCTCTCTTTACACACACACACACACACACACCCATATACACACCTCTTACCAAAAATTAGGATAATCTCACTTTATACATATAATAACACAAGCTGTTTTTTGTTTACTGTGAAATATAAAGATTTTGTACCACATTTAGAACAGTCTTCATGACCGTGGAAATTTTAAATTACATATTAAGAGAGTATTACAATTAGCTAAATTCCATACTGACATAGATTTTTTTTTGGTAGTTTCAAAAAATCTCCATTATCAACAATGCTGTAATTTCCATTCCTCTGATTAATATAGAACTTAATCCTCTTGTCCCTCTCTTCCAAATATTCTGGCCTCCATCCCTCCCATCCTATCAGTCCACTTTAGGCTGTAGCCATTCTTGCTTGACTCACCATCTTGGAAAATCTATTTCACCTCCCTGTCTCCTCCATTCTATTGTGCATCATGCAGTCAATTATATTTTGAACAATCAAGCATGTGATTATGTCAGTTCCATCCTTAGTGTTTTTGATAGAATGCTACTGCTCTCCTGTTAAAAAGTATATCTTCATCATGTTTTAGAATATATGATATCCACCTTGCTTCAGCTTTATCTCAAGCTATGTTTTTCTCACTGTTGTGACATTATTTTCTTTATCACCATGATGTATTACATTCTCTCCTAACTTAAATATATTAACCCTCCTTTGTCTTTTCCCTGGGATCTTCCTTCAAGCCTTCTATATACATACAGATATGTACTATTAGCT
The DNA here is from genome assembly GCF_024362965.1 of Panthera pardus. Taxonomy (NCBI): domain Eukaryota; kingdom Metazoa; phylum Chordata; class Mammalia; order Carnivora; family Felidae; genus Panthera; species Panthera pardus. The sequence goes on from NW_026526654.1 coordinate 53,661,109, forward strand.
TGGCTAATTTCTTCCTTTGTTTTTCAACTTATAATTCACTCTCTCACTATCTACACCATTTTAAATCCTTTCCCCTTGCATTGCCATAGTACACTGCCTTTTCTTCCCCCATCATTTCAGTTGCCTAAATTATTTAATTTTTGTTTTAACTTATTGATGCCAGGCTTCATGAACTTACTGTTTCTTTACAACTATCACAGTGCCTAGAACATTATTTATGCTCAATACTTTAGAAGTTGACTTGAAGACTGTAGGGAGCCACTGAAGGTTATAGGCAATACAGAAACATAGTAAGTTGGATATAGAAGGTGCACACCCACTCTTCATTCTCACATCTACCAAGCTTCTTTTTAATAGAAACACCAGAAAATATAAACTTTCACATATATTCTTCAGTTAGCATTCTGAATGTAAATAAGATCCTAGTAATTAAATGCATTCATGAAATTTAAAAAGGAGAACAAAAGATAATTTTTTGCTGCTTTAAAATTTCCTACCAAGAAGCAAAACTATAGGTATATGAGTTTCTCCTGGCAACTTTGGTAGCAAAGACTATTCTCAGTAGTTCCATATCTAGTTTCTTTCTTCATGGACAAAAGGAAAGTATGGGAGCAGAGCTAGAGAAGCCGTCTATTCCATTTTCTTTTTGTTGAATTGTAGTTATGGCAGGTGTTTTTTGTCTCCAATTCACTACTTATAAGAGTGGCTTATTAAGTACCGTTTCCTAGAGCCTCAAGGATTGTATATATTCTTATATTAACAACATTGTCCTAAACTACTGAGAGTATTTGCTCTTTTCCAAACTCAGTTTTGAATGTCACAGCACTGGAGTCAAAAAAGATGGCAGACACTTAAGGAAGGAAATCAACTTGACTATTTGAATGGCTGATCACTCCAGACAGTTATTATCTGGTTACTAATGGAAAATGGAACACTATGAGAACACGGCATGTGATGACAAAATAGTTACTTAAATTTTCTTCTGTGGTCATCTGGAATAGAATCAGTCAAGATAACTCTTTGAAAGACCAAATGTCAAATGTCTGCTTCAATACAACATATTGATGGAGAAAATTGTGCATGGGCTGTCTCCTCCCTTTGTGAGAAAGATTAAAGAAAGAAAATGCAAGTGTGAGATTTTAAATTAGTGGCTCAAATCACAGAGAACTGGAGAGTTTCAACCATCCAAAATAATACCTTATTTCTTATAATTATAGGGCTGTTTTCATAAAATATCAGATTCAAAGTCTGATAATGTAGGCTGCTAAAATACCATATAAAATTAATTCACATTCTTGCCATGGCCAGTTACTTAAAATTAGGAAATTTATGGGATAAAGTAGGACTGTGAGAATTGAAATGAGAAATTATGGATGAATTTGGATGACTGTGACTATAATTATATGATAAACCTGCCTGATGGTCTAGTTTTGACTTGGTTAAAAACCATGTAGTGACTGATCCTAGGCACGTTACCTTGCAAGGGGACACCAAGTGACCACATGTTGCACCTCAGCGATTCCAATTGCCATCACATCTGTAAGTGGACTCAGATCTGAACGTACCCTCAGACAGTGTAATGTTCTACCTGAGATGAGAAGCCTCACATGCCACAGATATTGTAGCCTTACTCTGACTACATATCAGAAGAAATCTAGTCAATTGTACAAATTGCCTTTGTTTCTTAGAACCATAATGAAAAAAAAAATGCATACATTTAAATACAGCCCAATATACCCGACCAAAGATTCTGGACCCAACGAACTAAGTTGAGCATCTTCAGGAGATTCTGAAGTTTGCAGAGGTGATTGACTGAAATTTGGACTCACTGGACTTTCAATACCAGATATTCTTTCCATCTTACAATATACAAATGCAAAAGATGAATAAAATGGAAATGTTCAAATAGATTACCATATAAGATCAGCTTCCCTTCATCTTAACTACATCTCACAGAAGATCCTAGCCACTTACTTCAACAAGGTGGTGAAAAATAAACTGGAAAAAACATCCTTAGAAAGGCTCATATTGGCTATACTCACAGCCTGTGAAAGACACAAGAGGAGAGATGGAACCCCAAAGCAGGAAAAGCGAAAGGGGCATATAATCACTAGACACTTACTTATCAGTAGGGCTGATTAAAGTTACCAGGATTGTTTGATATGGTAAGATTTCTGGTTAATTTCTCATGAGGTTCCAAAGAGTAAACTACACTTCCCAAATCCTATTTGATGTGTGTGTGTGTGTGTGTGTGTGTGTGTGTATATACACATGTGTATGTATATACATATATATACACATGTGTGTATATATATACACACACACATCAAATAGGATGATATATATACGCGTGTATATATATATATATACATACACATATATATGTGTGTGTGTGCATATATATATATAAGAAATAACTCTAAATTAGTGTATAAGGATTAGTTCATAAGGATGAAAAGAACTAGGACTCTTCAAAAAAGGTTTCATGACAATGCCACAGGATATACTGTGTTTTCTTTCTACCTTTTGCCAAAGATATGCAGGACCAGTTCTGAGGATAGACTATATAGGGAAAGGGACATAATGAGATGTTTGTGCAGTTACTGATCACTGACTTTCAGTCATCATTAACCCCTGGAGGCAATGAATGCTGCTGGCATTTCATACGTCTGAGTGAAAGCCTGGGAAGTCGTGTGATAAATGCAATGTTGGACAATTTCCATCTCACAGTGATCTAGTACATCCACGAGGTCATCCTATGGTTATTTCAACAGATCCAGAATCATAAAGAGGCCAAATCAGTAGATCTCAAAATCATATCTGTGTTCCCTTATTTAAAAGTTTTTAAAACAAAACAGATTTAATTTGTATATACATATTTATTGCATTGGCACTTGCACTGATGATACAAAAGCAATAGTCTTCTGGCACTTTAGTTAAAATCAAGATTATAGATAGATGATATAGATGTAATGTAGATATAGATAGCTATAGATATAATGTAATATTACTCAACCATAAAAAGGTTGAGATCTTGCCATTCACAACAAAATGGACAGACCTAGAAGGTATTATGTTAAGTGAAGTAAGTCAGAAAAAGAAAGACAAATATGATTCCATTGATACGTGCAATCTAAAAAACAAAACAAATGAATAAAAAAACAGAAAACAGAATCAAACCAACAAATACAGAGAACAAACTGATAGTAGCCAGGGGAAGGGGGCTGGGGATATAGGCAAAATAGGTGAAAGGCAGTGGGAGATAGAGGCTTCCTGTTATGGAATTAGTAAGTTATGGATATAAAAGTCACAATAAACAGAATATAGTCAATGATATTGTAACAGTGTTGTATGGTGACAGTTGATGACTACAGTTTTGCTGATCACAGCATCACATAGAGTTGTTCAATTACTGTGTTGTACACCTGAAACTAATTTAAGATTGTATGTCAACTACACTCAAAATTTATTTATTTTTTAATTTTTTTAACACTTATTTATTTTTGAGACAGAGAGAGACAGAGCATGAACACGGGAGGGGCAGAGAGAGAGGGAGACACAGAATCTGAAACAGGCTCCAGGCTCTGCGGTCAGCACCAGAGCCCGACGTGGGGCTCGAACTCACGGACCATGAGATCATGACCTGAGCCGAAGTCGGCCGCTTAACCGACTGAGCCACCCAGGCGCCCCTCAAAATTTATTTTAATTTTCACTTAAAAGAAAGACTGGCGTCTTAACAGTGGTAAAGACTCAGTCATTTGAAAGATACATCCTTGATAATGGTTTCTCTTTTCAAAACAAAACAAAACAAAAGCCTTTGTTGCCAGTGATAAAATTCTAGTTTTCAAATAGAAAATTATAATTCTAGAAAGTTTGTATCTGTTATCATTGAGCTTGACAGTTTCCCAACACATACTTTTCAAATAAGGCTTGTCATGATATTTATGAATGAAATTTTTGATATTACATAATAAAATGTGTCAAAATTTGAATGGTCTGCATAATACCATGAATCAATATTACCAAGTGATCAATGCATGATGTTACAAAGTCATGCAGACATAAAAGATCCCTTCAAAGTGCAAATAGGCTTATGTAACAGAGTTTGAAGCTTATTGATAAGGTTTCAAATTCTGCATTGCAACTGACCTTTAAGAAACTACGGCTTTTCAAGTTTTCTTGTAATATCAAAGAAGAATAGCCATAATTATCTGAAATGTTATTAAAGTCTGCCTCTATTTTCTAACTACATATCTTTGTAAGACCAAGTACTCTACACGTACTTTAACTTAAAAAACATACAACAATCGATTATAAGGATTCAACTTTGTCCTATGAATCCAGACATTAAACTGGCTTACAAAACTGTAAAGTAATTATGCTTTTCTCACTTTCTTTTGAAAACATAGTGATACTTTCATAAAATTATGTATGACAAATTGTCCTCTATGGTTTATTATTGTTATTTTAAAGTGAATCAATAAATACATATTCAGCAAACTTCTCATAATATAGAACGCAGTATTTAGCTATAGATTTTACCCATATAAACAAAAGCTCTTTGAGATTTTCAGTAACTTTTCAGAGAATCAAGTAACCCTGATACCAAAAATTTTGAGAACTATTCAACTAAATAAACTAAGCAACTAAAATTCCTGACAAGCATGATGTCACAATATGGCAGAGTAGGTGGTTCCCAGCTTCAATACTACTTACAGACAGATCAGCTCTCCACTACCCATACACAGGATGTCGTTGTGAAAATCCCAGAAACAAGAAATAATGCTGAAGCAACGGCCTGGATCATAGACACTGAGAAATGGAAACCTGCATTAGAAGGAAAAAAGAAGCAGTTTCACCTTGAACACATTCCCCTGCCCAGGATGCCATAGCACCGCTCTGAGAATACCTCCCTGTGCTTATGGGTTCTATAGTCAGGGGAGAGCCCCAAGTGGACTTCCACTATCCCCAGCATTAGAGGACACTTCCTGTGAGGCCCACATAGGTCTTGCCTCACAGGGATCACCAGGGGAATCAGAGGGTCTAGACGACAGGAGATCAGCTAGAGGTACAGAAGGAGGTGGAGCTCGCAGCAACCAACATGCAGACTTTGGCAGACCACATTTCTGCCAGCAGCAGTGCCCAAGCAGAGAGCCCCTCCAGGGGTTCTCCCCATTTGCAGAGCCAACCTAGTGACTCCATCTAGCCAAGAAGCATGACTGGCAATTCTGCCCAGTGGCACAGCTAGTCAATGGGCTGTTCCAGATAAGGAACAAATCCTATAGCCTGCCTGGACAGGGAGCCCATCAAAATCCTGTAGCAGCCCATCCTACAAACCTACATGGGCAGACAGACAAGATAGAAACCCCCCCAGCTATGGAGCATAATCTCTGGCCCTACCTCACTAGTGATCCTGATCAGTCAGTGACCTACAATGAACTTGAGCAGTCACAGACACACGTCTACTATGCCACCTAGCCACAGGGCATAGCCGAAGGCCCTGGCTGATTGCTGCACACAACCTGCCTGTGGACTGACCTAAGCAAAAGCATAACCCAGTGGCTTCATCCAATCACACAGCATAACCTGTTGCCTTACCCGACCAAGAAACCCCAACAGCAGCCTTGCCCAACAGCAGACCATAGCCTCCAGCCCCACCCAACTACCAAGAAGAACTGTCAGCCACACCTGACCAGGCTGCCTGGCCAGTGACCTCTCTAACAAATAGCCTAGCCTGTGGCCCTACCCAACTTTGAGGTAACCTATGGCCCCATCTGAACACAGAGGATGGCCTGAGATTGCACCTGATCATAAAGCCCTGCCTTCGGCCCTGCAAATGTGGATTCCAGCCAGCAGCACCATCCATTTGGGGAGCACAGCCTGACTTTCAAGTTTCCAAAAGTCAAAGACAAAATTTTGAGGCAGCAAGAGAACAGACTTGTCACGTACAAGTGAGTCCACATAAGATGATCAGTGGGTTTCTCAACAGAAACCTAACAGGCCAAGAGAGAGTGGAATGATATATTCAAATACTGGGAAAAACCTGTCAACCAAGAATACTGACCTGGCAAAGTTGTCCTTCATAAGTGAAAAGGAGATAAATCCTTTCTCAAACAAAAAAGCTTCAGGAGTTCATCATCACTAACCTGCCTTTCAAGAAATGCTAAGGGAGTTCTTCAAGCTGAAAGGAAACTAAATAACCACGAATAAACCTATGAATATGTAAAACTCTGTGATAAAGATACCTACATAATCAAAGTAAGATCCTCTAATATTGTCATGATGATACATAAATCACTTTCAACTCTAATTTAAGAGTTAAAGGACAAATGTATTAAAAATAGCTATAACCAGGGTATAGATTCATAGTATAATACAGATGTAAATTGTGACATCGATAACCTAAAATGTGAGTGGGGGAGAGGTAAGCAGTTTCTGTATGCGGAGGTAAAGTTGTTACCACCTTAAAATACGATATTATAACTATAGGAGATTTTATGTAAACTTCATGTTAACTTCAAAGAAAAACCTGTAGTAGATACACAAAAGATTAAGATAAAGGAATCAATGCATACAGCCACAGCACTTCACATCACAAAGTAAGACAGAAAGAGGGGGGGAAAGGGAGCAAGAGATCTCCTAGTCAGAAAGCCATTAACTAAATGGCAGTAGAAGTCTTTATCAATAATTTTCTTAAATATAAATAGCCTTTATGTTCCAAACAAAAGACACAGACTGGCTGAATAAAAAATACAAGATCCCATGATATGCTGCCTACGAAAATCTCACTTTAGCTTTAAGAACACATAGGCTGAAAAGGAAAGGATGGAAAAGATATTCTAAGCAAATGGTAACCAGAAGAGTCCAGGGGTGGCTATACTTATAACTGACAATATAGACTTTATGTTAGAAATGGTCACAAGAGGGGCACCTGGGTGGCTCAATCAGTTATGCATTCGACTTTGGCTCAAGTCATGATGTCACAGTTTGTGAGTTTGAGCCTTGCACTGGGCTCTGTGCTGACAGCTCAGATCCTCTATCCTCCTCTCTGTCAGATCCTCTGTACCCCTCTCTCTGCCACTTCCCTATTTTTCCTTTCTCTCTCTCTCCCCAAAATAAACAAACATTAAAAATTTTAAAAAGAAATGGTAACAAAGACAAAAAAAAAGTCACATAATGACAAAGAGGTCAATTCACCAACATATAATAATGATAGTTATTTAAGCATCCAACACTGGCACACGTACATATGCAAAGCAAATACTAAACACAGTAAAAGGAGAAATAAACAGGAGTACAGTAGGGGACTTAATACCCCACTCTCAACAACAGATAAATCATCCAGACAGAAAATTAATAAAGAAAGAGTAGGTTTCAAAAACACTATAGAGCAAATGGACCTAACAGATACATAGATTTGAGATATAGATTAGATGTAGATACAGATATATAGATATGGACATGTTAGATAAACAGAACATTCCACCCAACAGCACCAGAATACATTCTCTTTAAATGTGCAAGAGACATTCGCCAGTATAGATTAGACCTTACGCCATGGAACAAGTCTTAACAAACCAAAGAAGTTTGAGATGGTATCGATTATCTTTTCTGACCACAATACCAGGAGAAAAACTGAAAAATTCACAATACTGGAGAAATTAAACAACATACTCTTGAGTTAACAATGGATGGAGGAAGGAATCAAAATGGAAATAAAAAAATATCTAGAGACAAAAATGGAAACACAAAATGCCAAAGTGTATGGGATGTAGCAATAGCAGTTCTAAGAGGAAAGTTATAGCTTTAAAAATGGCTATATTAAGAAAAAAGTAAGGTCTCAAATAAACAACCAAATATTACATCTCAAGGAGCCTGAAAAAAAACAAAGCACAGAATTAGCAAAGGAAACATAAAAATACATAAAGATTACAGGAGAAATAAATGGAATAAAAACTTGAAAAATAGTTGAAAACATCAATTAAACTAGAGGTATTTTTTGTGCAAAGATAAAATTGACAAACCTTAAACCGAATTAACCAAGAAATATGATAGAGGACTCAAATATAATCTAAATGAAAAAACAGACTTTACAACTAATATCACAGAAATATACAGGGTCAGAAGATACTAGTATAAACAATTATACAGCCCAGAGAAAATGTATGTATTCTCCTGGCTAAGGGGGACACCATCATTTTTGAAGACTTCTGTGTTGGTTCGCTTTTGCAGATCAGAAATGATATGTGAATGTTACAATGGCATTTTATATTCCATAATCTCAAGAAAAATAATGTGATCCTGGAGGAGCAAAAGCTAAGTTTTTGCTAACTATCTGAAAACAGAGACGCACAGTTACTACAGCAAGCCGTGGGATTGAAGCAGAGACTCTAAGCACTATTTTATGAGACCTCTGGTGATGGTTCATTAATCACAGAGTCCCTAAAGATGAAATTGATAGGCACCCTGTTAAAGTGCTGCTTGACATGTATTGGAGGAAAAAAATTAAGCATCGTAACTCAATACACCCTAGTGAAAATTCCTGATCTTTTTTTTCAGTTTCTAGAACTAAGCTGGTTCCCAGACCCGTAATCCCCTGACTAAAGTAGAGACTATGTCTTTTTTGAGGAAAGACCCCGTTTTAGAGTCATATTTGTATTCCATGAATCTTTCTTCAAGTGTTCTATATTTTTCAGAGGACAGTAAACTTGGAATAGATAAATAGCTATTCCTTTTGGAGTCAGTAGATACCAGCACTTACAATGACCCTAAGAGACTCAACAGGTCACTGAGTTCCATGAGTGAGAAAGCAGACTTCAAGAGGTTAGGGGTTAATATGGCCAACTAACAGTACTTCCAGTGATACCATGGACACCCTGGTAATCCTTAGACTCATCAGTTCAGGGGCACCAGAGTAGTAAAGGCTAAATGTAAGTCCAGTAACTAAAACCCCTACCCTATTACAGGATCTACATGGCCCAGACTAGTTGATACATAAAAATAACCATCACACAAAGGAATAGCAGAGGTACAAGAACACAAGAGCAAATATACAGAATTTCTCCATAGCCCTATCTACAGCACCCTTCATTGCTTTGATAATAGACTGAAGGTAATATTGACTCCAGGGTGAAAATTCAACGATTAGAAACATCATTAAACCTGTGAGAGAGGAAAAGGTACGATTCCTATCTTCGTCCATTTAATTTAGCTAATTGCTCTCTAAAAGAGTCTTTTGGGGGCACCTGGGTGGCTCAGTCGGTTGAGCGGCCGACTTGGGCTCAGGTCATGATCTCGCGGTCCGTGAGTTCAAGCCCCGCGTCGGGCTCTGTGCTGACAGCTCAGAGCCTGGAGCCTGTTTCGGATTCTGTGTCTCCCTCTCTCTGACCCTCCCCCATTCATGCTCTGTCTCTCTCTGTCTCAAAAATAAATAAACGTTAAAAAAAAAAATTAAAAAAAAAAAAAGAGTCTTTTGTGAGGTGGAAAAGGACAATCAATTATTACAACCATAAACATATGCTGATGCCAATCAACTATAATTCAGTGTCTTTTACCTCTCTTGGAGTAAATCCACACAATCCTGGAGTGCTACTTTTAACTCACTAAGTGAAACCCAAAGCAGTTTACATCCACAAAATCAACACTACCCTTTATTAACTTACCTTTACTCCGTTGCAGCATACTTCAGAGAAATTGTATTTATGTCTTTGTCATCTTAGTTTATGCTTTCCCAAAAGAAATCAAGAATTTGGGTTTAGTGCTTATTTGGCAGGTTATTCCAGGACTGTGGATCAGCTGAAGGCAGAGACTGTGCCTGAGTTTTAATATCCAGAGCAAAAAACTTTATTTGGTACTTAGCAGACATTCAATAAATGTTCTTACAATATGGGACGAAATAAGTGAATTTCACAGAAAAGAGAGGAGACTGCTAACTCAGTGTAAGTTCCTCGTAACTCTATCTGTTTGTCAGGGTGTTATAATTTCAAGAAGTAGAGAGGTCCTCAGAAAGATAGAGACTGAAACAATTTCTAGGATTTTGCTTCAATTGCGCGAAAGAAAAATTATGTAACTGCCTAGACAGGTTTCAAGAATTTCCTGAAATACCACGGTAGGCCACAAACTCTTAATTTACATAATATAAATACGTTAACATTTATAATATGTATATGTACATATGTGATATATACCCATACGTGTGTATGCATAATTTATATATAGTAAAAAACTTGAATTATATATATATATATATAGTATAGTGTGTATATATACAGACATATAAGCTGAAAAAATATTCAAATTTATTTTAAGTAACCCTATTTTTATGTTTTTCTCCAACATTCAGGGTCTGTTTTTTGTTGTTTTTTTTTTTTAGGTTTAATTAGAAATATTCTTGACATACATTTTTAGTTATGCTCAAATTTATCCTCTTCACCCATTAGTAAAACATATATGTGTGTGTGTGTGTGTGTGTGTGTGTGTGTGTGTATGTGTGTGTGTGTGTGTATATGCATGTGTGTATATATGAAATTGAACAAAATCAGACTTACAGTTTGAATTTTATTATAAAATACATTACTTTCCTGAAAATTTATTACTAAATATAGTATAACGTATTTTATAAAAGTATGATAATAACTAAAACAATTGTTCAGAACATTAAGAAACCTTCTATCAAAAATTCTTTTCCAAGGGTCATCTTCTAAGATGGCGGAATAGGAAGACACTGAAGTCAAGAGACCACATCAAAGAAGGTAGGAATGACCACATCAAAGAAGGTAGGAATGGCAAGACACAGTCTGGGACCAAAACAGACCATGGCCACCCACAGTGGGGAGGGAGCCGGTGGTGCAGATAAGAGCAAAACACAAACTTTTATACCTGGGAGTCAATGAACAGGGAGGATGAATCCCCAAAACAGTTGTCTTTAAAAATTAGAGGCGCCAAATTTCTTGAGTTCTTAAAACCAGAGGGACTTAAAGCCCCTATTTCTTCTTGCTTTAGTTTTGGTAGGTTGTATGTCTCTAGGAATTTATCCATTTCTTCTAAGTTGTCCAATTTGTTGGCATATAAGTTTTCATAATATTTTGTTACAATTGTTTGTATTATTGTGGTGTTGGTTGTTTTTCCTCCTCTCTCATTTGTGATTTTGTTTATTTGGGTCTTCTCTTTCTCTCTCTCTCTCTCTCTCTCTCTCTCTCGGTGTGCACCCACTTACTTTTATTTATTTACTCTTTTTTTTTATTGGTCTGGATAGAGTTTTATCAATTTTGTTGATCTTTTCAAAGAACCAGTGTCTGGTTCCATTGATTTGCACTATTGTTTTTGGTTTACTTTTTGTTTTAGTTTCTATATCACTTACCCGCTCTAATCATTATTATTTCCTTCCTCCTACTGGTTTTTCTAGCTCCTTTAAGTGTAAGGTTAGCTTTTTTTGCTTGAACTTTTTCTATATCTTTACCTAGATCTATGTATCTGTTAGATCGATTTGCTCTATAGTGTTTTTGCAATCTACTCTTTTATTATCAATTTTCTGTCTGGATGATTTATCTGTTGTTCAGAGCAGGGTATTAAGTCCCCTACTGTACTTCTGTTTATTTCTCCTTTTAGTATGTTTAGCATTTGCTTTGCATATGTAGGTGTGCCAGTGGTGGATGACTAAATAACTACAATTATTGTATCTTGGTGAATTGACTCCTTTATCATTACATAACATATACCATTGTGGTTAGAAAAGGTATTTAATATCATCTCAGACTTCTTTAGTTTGTTAAGACTTGTTCCATGGCCTAAGATATGATCTATATTGAAGAATTTCTTGCATGCTTGAGGAGAATATATTTTGGTGTTGTTGGATGGAATGTTATGGATACACACACACACATATATGATATATATTCATATCCATATCTGTATACCTGTATCTACATCCCTATCTGTCCATATCTATATCTATCTATATCTGTATCTATTTAATGATAAAATTCAGGACTAGATGGCTTCACAGAATTCCACCAAACATTTAAAGAAGAGTTAATACCTACTCTTCTCAAACTATTCCAAAAAATAGAAATGAAGGAAAACTTCCAAATTCATTCTATGAGACCGGTATCACCCTGATAAAGAAACCAGATAAAGAAACTACAAAAGAGAGAGAGAGAGAGAGAGAGAGAGAGAGAGAGAACACTACAGGCCAATATCTCTCATGAATATAGATGTAAAAATCATTCATCACAACCAAGTAGAATTTATTCCTGGAATGCAAGTGTGGTTCAACATTAGCAAAATGATCAACATGATACATCACATCAATAAAAGAAAGGATAAAAACCATATGACCATTTCAATAGATGCAGAAAAAGCATTCAACAAAGTACAACATCCATTCTTGATAAAAATCTTCTGCAAATTAGGTCTAGAGGAAACATACTACAACATAAAAAGGCCTTGTATGAAAAACCCACAGCAAACATCATACTCAATGGGGAAAAAACCAAGAGCTCTACCCCTAAGATCAGGAATAAGACAAGGATGTCCCCTCTCACCACTTTTATTCCACATAGTACCAAGAGCCCTAGCCAAAGCCATCAGACAACACAAAAAGTAAAATGCATCCAAATCAGCAAGGAAGAATTCACACTTTCACTGTTTGCAGATGAAATGATACTCTATCTAGAAAACCCAGAAGACTGCACCAAACAGCTACTATAACTGATAAATTCAGTGAAGTGGTAAGATACAAAATCAACATACAGAAATACATTCCTGTACACTACTAATGTAGCAACAGAAAGTGAAATTAACAATCCCATTTACAACTACATCAAAAACAATAAAATACCCAGGAATAAACTTAACCAAAGAGATGAAGGACATGTACTCTGAAAACTATAAAACACTGATGAAAGAAATTCATGGTGATGCAAAGAAATGGAAAGTCATTTCATGTTCATGGGTTGAGAGAACAAATATTGTGAAAATGTCTATACCACCCAAAACAATCTACGGATTTAATGCAGTTCCTATCTAAATACCAACCTCATTTTTCAAAGAACTAGAAAAACATTCCTAAAATATGTATGGAACCACAAAGGACTCTGGATAGCCAAATTAATCTTGAAAACAAAAAACAAAACGGGAGGTAGCACAATCTCAGAGTTTAAGTTACATTACAAAGTGGTAGTAATTAAAACAGCACGGTACTGGCATGAAAAACAGACACATAGATCAATGGAATAGAGCAGAAAACCAGGAAATAAACCCACAATTATATGATCAATCTTCAGCAAAGGAGAAATGAACATACAATGGGAAAAAGAGTTTCTTCAACAAATGGTGTTGGGAAAACTGGACAGCTACATACAAAAGAATGAAACTGGACCACTTCCATTCACCATACACAAAAATAAACTCAAAATGAATTAAAGACCTAAATATGAGACCTGAAACCATAACAATACTTGAGAGCATAGGAAGTAATTTCTCTAATATCGGCCATAGCAACATTTTCCTAGATATGTCTCCCAAGACAAGGGAAATAAAAATCAAAAATAAACTATTGGGACCACATCAAAATAAAAAACTTCTGCACAGCAAAGGAAACAATCAACAGAACTAAAAAAAAACAAAAAACAAAAACCTTAGTGAGAGAAGGTATTTACTAATGACGTATCTGATAAAGGATTAGTATAAAAAACTTATAAAACACCAAAAACCAAATAATCCAATTAAAATGAGCAGAAGACATGAACAGACATTTCTCCAAGAAGACATCCAGATGGCCAACAGACACATGAAAAGATGCTCAACATCACTCACCATCAGGGAAATGAAAATCAAAAGTATGATGAGCTATCACCTCACACCAGTCAGAATGGCTAAAATCAGAAACACAAGAAACCACAAGTGTTGGCGAGGATGTGGAGAAAAAGGACCCCTCATGCACTGTTGGTGGGAATGCAAATGGTGCAGCCACTGTGGAAAACAGTTTGGAGGTTCCTCAAAAAATTAAAAATAGAACTATCCCACAAACGAGTAATCACACTACTGGGTATTTACCTAAAGGATATAAAAACACTAACACAAAGGGATACACGCACCCCTATGTTTATAGCAGCATTATTTACAATAGCCAAACTATGGAAGCAGCCCAAGTGCCCATCAATTGATGAATGGCTAAAGAAGATGTGTACACATGCACACACACACACACACACACACACACACACACACAAAGAATGAAATCCATGGATGGAGCTACAGAGTACAATGTTAAAGTGAAATCATTAAAGAAAGGCAAATACCATATGCTCTCATTCATATGTGGAATTTAAGAAACAAAACAAAGGAGCAAAGGAAAAAGAGAGAAAGATACAAACCAAGAAACTTAACTATAGAGAAGAAACTGATGGTTACCAGAGGGGAAGGGTGGGGGACTGGGTGAAACAGGTGATAGGGATTAAAAAGTACACTTATCATGAGGAAAAATAAATTATGAAAAAAATTATTTTCCATCCTGAATGAACTCGCTTCCAAATCATTTGTGTCGCTTTCAGATGTATATAACTAAATGTAAGTAATTTTACTTCAGTAATGTTTTCACATAAGTAGAAATCATACTTAAATTATAAAACATAATGATATTTTTCAAAGGTTTAGGTTTTGAAGAAGAATGAATTGAAAAAACTTCAGGAATATGCTTTCATTAAAAATGTGAAAAAGTTCAATTCTCTTACTTAGTAAACAATGCCCTTCTTAAACTCAAAACTTAGAAAGTTTCAAAAGCTCTTAATTCAAAATTATCTTAGACACTAAAAAACTTTAGTTCCAATAGAAATATCGTTATAATGCTGCTATATAACAATAAAAAACAAATGTTTATTGCTTATGCTTCTGAAGTCAGCTGGGATCAGTAGAAGACTCTGATCATCTTGTCTGGATTGAATGGTTAGTGAGTGATCTATACTGGCTTTGTCTCAGACCAAAATGGCAGCTCCCCTCAATTTGTATTTCATACTCCATTAGATTTCTGATAGTGTCTTAATCAGCATTCTCCAGAAAAACAGAACCTACAGTGTGTGTGTGTGTGTGTGTGTGTGTGTGTGTGTGTGTGTGTGTGTGTGCATGTGTGCTGAAGGCTGAAGACCCTGGAAAGCCTGTGTTCCATTCAAGTCGAAAGGCAGTCCGCTACAGACAGAAGAACCAATGTTGCAGATGAAGTTCAAGGCACTCTGGTAGAGAATTCTTCCTTGCATGGAGACAACAGCTGTTTCAGTTCTATTTAGGTCTTTAACTGATTGGATGAAGTCTGTTTGCATTATGAAGAACAATCTTCTTTACTAAAAGTCCACTGATTTAGATGTTAATGTCATCCAAAAACACCCTCACAGAAAGACTCTGAGTAACGTTTGACAAGATATCTGGGTACTAGGTGGCCCAGACTAGTCGATATAGAAGATTAACCATCACACATAGGAATAGCAGAGGCACGGAAACACAAGAGAAAATACCCACAATTGTTTTGAGCATAGGCTCAGAACAGGCATAACACCATTTCTGTGACAATCTGTGGGATCAAGTAAGTCACCAGGCCAGCCCAAGTTTAAAGAATGGGGAATGAGACACCACCTCTTCAGGGTGATGAATTGCGGAGTCATAGGTCATGGTATATCACAGAAAGTGATAAACAATTGAGGTTATTAATGCAATCAGTCTAAATACTTTTAAAATCTTTGGTATGATTTTATTTTAACAAATGCATCTTCATTCTCTGATTTAATCATATGCTTAGATGAATAATTCAGAATGCTTTGTTACAAGTCAGTCCAGATAAGATTTGTGAGATTTGAACTTAAAAAGCATCTATTCTTGCTTGAAAAATGGTTAACAACCATATTATATAGCATACCAGATTTGCAAGTTAGAATTTTTAACCACTGTAGCAAAAAAAAAATAAAAAATAAAAAAAAAAGAGCCAGATGTTTAGTCATCTATCAGCAATTCTGTGACCTGTAGAATATGTAGTGTGAGCAGACTGAGCATTTATACACTTTATGCTCTGATTTAAAGCTGGATCCCCAATGCTTAATGATTATACGATTTAAATAATGAGCATTTAAATGTCATGTTTTTGTCCTGAAGTGATGTTCTTCCTTTTTCCTTCCTTCATAGATCATTTTGTAGAAGGAAAGGGTTACAAATTTCTACATGAATGATGCCAAGGAAAGCTTAAAAATTTTGAAGATAAAAATAATTTCATATAAATATTGCCAAGAATTTTTTATGTTAAGATAAATCTTAGTAATCATTTTATTTTTCAAATATTGGCTAGGCCATGGATAATGTCCAAGTGAGAACAAAGAAAAATTAAATATAAAGAGATTTTCTGATGCTCTCTGAAAATAAAAAAAAAATTGTGATTAAAGTAGCTAGAAAAATAATTACTTATGAACCATGTATTTTATCATTTTTCTTCTCTGTTGGAAATGTTAATCTGATTTGATTTTTGTTAAGATTTAATTATGCATGAGGAATATTTTCATCATGCTTATTTGAAAAAGGCTTTATTTTTATTTATTATTTTTTTTTTTTTACAATTTCCTATTTTCAGATTTAAAACTTATTCTTCCTACCGGTGAGCAATATAAATTCTTTTCTAAGTTTGAATAAATTATACATGCAAACAACTAGATGTAAAGAAAGGGAGTATGTAAATAAATTACACTTATAAACAGCTGGACCTCACCAAATATTTGGTATTACAAAGTGGTTTCAAATACTGATTAAGAGGCTAATGATATTCTCAAAGATAACTAACTGAAGTTCAGTAGAGCAATTCTCTATTATACACTGATATATTTTTATCATATAACATTATCTTATTGTAATCAGTGTTCATGTTACCTTTTTCAGGACAAACTCATACTACTTTATTTTTCTGGAGTCCCATAAAGAAAAGACCTGTTGGTCTCCCAGTTTAATTCATGATACCTGCAAGTATCATGAAAGCAAACAAATGATTTTTGAAACATAACTCAAAGTTGCAAGTAGTTGCAAAGATTTATATACAGGTAAGAACTTCTCCCATGACATACAACTTTTCCGCAGTCAGCCTACTCCTAGCAAATTCTAAGGTAGGCAAATAGATCATATCAGAATATATAAGAATAAACTTTAAAATTAATCTTCATCATCAAGTCAAAGATGCTTTTCTTTAAAGCAAAAGCATCTGGGTACCATTTCTTTGTGGGATTTTGCCATCTTTTGAACAAGTAGAATACTAATTAATCCATAAATGTTCCAAATAAATCAGAAGCACCTTTCAGGCAACTATGTAACACTCTGCAATGTCTCAGACCTTTATATAAAACACTGCCGACTACATAAATCCTATGCACCAGAGACAGCAATATCCCAACCCTGCAATATAATTAAAAACTGGATTCCAAAAACAAATATGTGTATATATGTGTATATATATATATATATATACACACAAATATATATGGATTCCAAAAATAAATATATATACATATATACATGTATATATATTATATACATATAATATATGTATATATACATATATACATATATGTATATATGTATACATACACATAAAAATATATACGTGTATATATATACATATGTATGTGTATATATATATATATATATATATATATATATATACATATATATATTTTTTTTTCAAATGTATTCCTCTACAATCCATCTCTTAAAATGGGTAAGGGACATTATAGGATATGGGAGAAGACCATCTTCAACATAAAAGCTAAATGAGAGAATAATATTAGCTAAGGAGGAGTTGCTAAATTAAAAAAAAAAAAATGTAAATCTTGAAGCAGTGTTACACTGGTTTTAGCTAGAAAAACCTAGATACCAAAATTGTCTCTGATGTTACTATGTGTTTTGGAAGACTTAAAAATGTCAAGAATTTTAAATTTCCTCCTGTGGAAAACAAGCATAATAGTAAAGGTTCAGGGAGAAATTTGGCTAATTTAATAATAACATATGGATTATTCAGCATAAAGTAATTCCTCAATACATGGTTACTGGAATCTTTCATACACTAATCTTGATTAGGACAGGAAATAACTCTGTCTTTTCTAGCATTGTATCTCCAGATCCTAGGACAATTCCTATAACACATCATGTGTAAAATAAATATTGGTGAATGGATTAATAAATACATCTAGCAAGTACAAACACTGGAAAAGAACAGATGAAAATTTAAAATGCCACATTTCTCAGTACAGTTCAATTGGTTAGAAAGACTTTAGTTTAAAAGATATAAGACATATTGAACAGAAAGGTACTATCCCATTTATCTTTAATCATTTATTACATGAATGTAGTAAGGATTAATGCAGTTGCATTTATTTATGGGAGATACACCTAGGACATGACATTCCAACAGAAATGGTAAGCATTCAGATAGAATCATAGAGAAAATACTGTGTAATAACTGAAAATATTTTTAAACTATGATTCTCAGGAACTTAATAACTTATCCTTGCCCAATTTAGGATTTATTTTATTTATACTTTTGAAAAACATGATCATTTCTTAAATGGTCATTTCACCTCTAGTTATCACATAATTATCTTCCATATTTTCCTGTTTCTTCTTATATGAATCCCCTATGTCTATAGTAATCACAAAAAAATTGGTATTAATGTGTTTATTCCACTGTTTTTACACATTTATTATCTTTCCCCTGATATTTTCTACTCACTTTTGTATCCATCTTTTTACTTTGGAAACTCTTAAATGATACAACATATGGTCATCAACCTGAATACATAAATCTAGGGTTTTAAATTAAAGAAGCACTTAAAAAATTGGTGGGAGAATTATTTTAATGGTGGATTAGAAAGTTTGAAGTGACTAAAATTTTTGGAAGGTATCTTCTCCTAAGTCTGGTTGCAAACACTGGAGAGATAGTAAGGACATTAAAACTACTGTAACAAAATCCACAAAAAAAAGAAAACCAAAAGAGTTAAGCTGAGCATTTGAGGTCATTTTCCCCTAAATTGCCAGGGAACATAAAAAGAGGTAAATGAGACAAACTTGGTAACCAGAACCGGATGAGGGGAGGGCTGGAAAAACCACCCATAATTTGGGTTGGGTACCCTAAAAGCAAAGACAGATGGGGATAAATCAATATGGATAATTCCTCAAAGGGATTGAAGCCCAAAATTTTAACGTTTCATTTTCCAAAACTAAATTGAGAAGAAATGGGGTTGCTAATGCCACTGGCCAACTGGTAGAAGGATCTGTCCTTTCTCAAGGAAATAACCTCATGCAGACTTTAAGTTGTTCCCATAACTTTTTCTATACAATACTACTACTTGATAAAAATAATAATAGAGCATACATGAAGAAAAGTCAGTATTAACCTATTTGATACAAGAGATAGTAAAAACACACCCTCAAGGAACCTAGATACTGGGATTCTCGAATCCTAAATTTAAAATAACTCTACTTAATATTTTCAAGGAAATTAAATTTCAGCATAGGTTCAGAAAATATAAAAAAATACACATGAAATTGAGGAACATTAAGTAAGATATGTGAAATTAAATAGTCAAGAAAGGGACTTAGCATGAGAAAAAACAGAGTTTAGGAGAGTGTTAGTGAACTGGAAAATGCATCAGAAGAAAGTATCCAGATAGAGCATTTGGAGACAAAGTAATGAAAATAATGAAGGTTCTATAAATATAAAATGATAAGTTCTACCAAATATGTAATTGGAGTTCAAAAAAAAAAAGAAAAGAGACAGTGCATAAACAATCTTGAAGAGACAAAACCAGGTAACACATAATATAGAATATGTAATAATATATAAATTATACAAAATATATAATAGTATGAATATATTTTAAATCATATGAAATTATATTTGTATATTATACATATTTATTTAAATATATATATATTTAATTAAAAAAATCAACTGACACATTCAAGGAGCCTTAAGAAAAATAAACACTTTGTCTACATACATCATAATAAAACTCCTGAGGTAAAAGATAAAGAAAAACCTTAAAAGTACAGTACAAAGCAGATGATTTTCAAAGGTGACAAAATGAATCTGAGTCCCCACTTTTCAACCGAAACAATGGTTGACATCAGACAATACAATGGTGAATTAAAATGAGGAAAGTAAATTAACTCTGTAAATGTGCTAATAATCAAATTAAAGTACAGGGACTGTAGGTAGGGTTTATGTAGCTTACAAAGGTCACTCTTAAAAGATTTATAAAGTAGAAAGCAAAACGATAAAGATATACCATGCCAACACTACCCAATGAAAATGTGTGCAAGTCTGTTATAGAAAAAGTAGATTTTAAGGCAAAAGCATTATAAGAGATGCCAGAGCATAATAAATATAAAGCATCATACATTATGTGTTGAAAGAATTTTACATGTATTGCTCTGCAACCAAGAAGAAAAATCAATAGGCTTTAAGTCTTGAGACACAGAATGTAAAAAATGGACCTAATGCCCATTTATAGAAGATGGCACCCAACAAGCTGTGAATGTGCATTATTTCCAAGTGCAAATAGGGTATTTAACAGAACTGATTGCATTCTGGGCTAGAAAACAATCTCAGCATGTTTGAAAATGTAACATATTGATTGTGTGTTCTGACCAAAAATGAATTAAGCTACCATCAGTAACAAAAAGCACTAGGCAAACCACATAATATTTAGGGAGTAAGCTTTTAAAGCGTTCTTAAAAAAAATCAAAATCGAAATTAGAAAACATTTTGATACAAATAAAATGTTAAATACTACCTGCAAAAGTTGTGGTTGATTTCTGTTTTGAGCCAGTCATGATTAACTTTTACGAGAATTTACCTCCCCTCTAAACAATGAGGAAACTGGACCAAATATATAAAAAATAGTTCTTGTAAATTGAACCAAAAGCAGCAAAAAAAGTGATTACTAATAAAAAGGAAACAAAGGGCCTAATATCACATGATTTTAAGACTATTTGAAAGCAATTGAGATCAGAGTGTAATTCTGGTATAAAGGTGGACATGTACATCTGTGGCAAGAACAGCCTAATAATGGGTACACAGAGATGAGGAATTAATTTTTGACAAATTTGGCAAGGTCATTCATTGTGGAAATGGTATTGTTTTCAACAACAAATTGTGCTGAAACAATTGTTCGTCCATAAACAAATAAAACAAACAAGAGCAAAACTTAAGACACATGTCAAATCATACACACAAAATAATAAGATGTAATAATAGATCAAAGACCTAAAGATTTGAGCTAAGACCATCAAAGATCTAGAAAAAATATGAAAAGAAAACTTTTGTGACTTTCGATTAGGCAATGATTAAACAGGTCTCAAAAAGCATGAAAGCAAAAGATGATAAATGTTATTTGTTCAAAATAAAAAATGTGCTCTTCACAAAACCCAGCAACATCCTCCACCCCACTCACATGTACGCACGAAAAGGCAAGCTAGGAAGCAAGTATTTACAAAACATATAATTCAGTAATGATTCATATTTGTAATATATAAAGAAGCATTACAACTCAATAATAGGACAAACTATCCAGAATAAATGAACAGTTTTGAACAGATACCTCACCAATGAGGATATAGGAATAGCAACTAAACACATCAAAAAATGCTCAACACCACTGGTCCTGAGGGAAGTTCAAGTTAAAATGACCTTGAGACAATATTATCCATCCACTAGAAGGGCTAAAATTAAAAGGGGAGACAAAACCAAGTGCTGGAGAAGCTCTGCAGAACCACTGGAATTCTCTTAATTGATAATTGAACGCAAGGCATCACAGCCAGTTTAAGAAACAGCTTATTAGTGTGTTAGCAAAAAATACACTCACTATAAAACCCAGCAAATCACATGTATTTACCAAAAAGATATGAAAATCTATGCTCATGCAAAGGTTCATACTTGAATATTCATGGTAGCCTCATTAATCATATCCAAAATATAAATGCAAATGATAAAACACCCATGGTACATTCATATAATGTAGTACTACTCAGCACTAAAAGAAACGTACTGCTTACACACTTGAACTCTACCCCAATGATTGAATTTCAGCAACCTTATGCTAAGAGAAACAATCTAGACACAAAAAAAAAAAAAAAAAAAAAAAAAGACTACATTCTGCATGAGGAAGATTCCATATATAACAAATTTTCAAAAAAACAAAAAACAAAAAACATATAGCAGTAAGAAAAAAGATAAATGGTTGTCAGAACTAAGGGAGTACAAAGAGAGAGTAACTAAAAAAAGCATAGGGAACTTTTTTGGAAAGTAGAAATGTTCTTATCCTGTTTTTGGTGATGTGATTACAGGACTATATGCATTTTCAGTATACTTATAATTGATTCATTTTATTGCATGTAAATTATTCCTCAATAATACATATTTTAAAAATGTAAAAGCCCACCAACAATCAATAACTTCTTCACATGTAGAACTTGCAAAGAAAATCCATCACCATAAATGGAAAGAAAGGCTCCAAGTCTATGAGCTAAGCTTCCACTTCAATGAAGAACAGCAAACACATATTTAATTAGAAGGAAAAAAGACAAAGAACAAAGATATAAGTGAAAGAGAAACAAATATATAATTGAGAAAATAAAAAAGCCAAAAGTTGTTTCTTTGAAAAAGAGAGAAACTGACGAATCTTTTAAACTGATCAAAAACAGAAGTGAGAAGATATAATAACCACTGTCAGAAATGAAAGGGACACTCACTACTCACCTGCAGATAGAATAAATTCAGACAGTGTATTTTTTTTTTTTAATGTGTGTGTTTTTTGTTTGTTTTTTGGGTTTTTTTTTGTTTTTTTTTTTGAGACAGAGAGAGACAGAGCACGAGCAGGGGAGGGGCAGAGAGAGAGGGAGACACAGAATCCGAAGCAGACTTCAGGCTCCGAGCTGTCAGCACAGAGCCCGACGCAGGGCTCGAACTCACAAATCATGAGATCATGACCAGAGCCCAAGTTGGATGCTCAACCGACTGAGCCACCCAGGCGCCCCCAGAGAGGGTACTTTAAAAACCATTCCAGTAATTTGAAACTTGAGCATCATGTACAAATCCCTGGAAAACCACATCATGTAATACAGACATGAAAACCAATAAAAATCTGAATATTATAAGAAGTTCTATCTGTAATTTAAAAACATCTAACAAGAAATGTCAGTTTCATAGTTTTCAAGAAGCCTTCCAAACATTTGAGGGAATATACTATACAAACTCCATACAAAAGATGTAAAAATCCAGAATAACCTCAAAAGGAAAATCTGAAAATAACATTATTAAAAGGAAAATTACAAGTGAATACAGCTTTTTAATTGATGCAAAAAAAATTTTTTTTATTATTTGGAGAGGGGCGCCTGGGGGTGGCTTAGTGGGTTAAGTATCCAACTCAATTTCAGCTCAGGTCATGACCTCACGGTTAGAAAGAGTTTAAGCCCCTCACAGGGCAGAGCTCTGCACTGACAGCACAGAGCCTGCTTGGGATTCTCTCTCTCTCTCTCTCTCTCTCTCTCTCTCTCTCTCTCTCTCTGTCTCTCTCTCTCTCTCTGTCTCTCTCTCTCTCTCTGTCTCTCTCTCTCTCTCTGTCTCTCTCTGTCTCTCTCTGTCTCTCTCTGTCTCTCTCTCGATCTCTCTCTCTCTCTCGATCTCTCTCTCTCGCTCGATCTCTCTCTCTCGCTCGATCTCTCTCTCTCGCTCGATCTCTCTCTCTCGCTCGATCTCTCTCTCGCTCGATCTCTCTCGCTCGATCTCTCTCTCGCTCGATCTCTCTCTCGCTCGATCTCTCGCTCGATCTCTCTCTCTCTCTCTGCCTGTCCCCTGCTCACACACTCTCTCTCTTTCAAAATAAATAAATAAAACATAAAAAAATATAAAACAGTAAAAAAAATTTTTGGAGAAACTAAGCAAATGTAAAAATATAATTTTAACAATCTAAATTAGATATATTCCAAGAGTGCTAAATTAGTATAACATTTAAAAATCTATTTACTGTTCACGTCTTTAAAGTAGGACAAAAATATGTAATTATTTCAATACATTTAGTGAAATTGATAAAATTCACATCTGTTTTTGACAAAAAAATTTAGAAAACTAAAAACGGAATTTAAGAATTCTTTGCCTAATAAATTTAATGAATAAATATTGAAAATTTATCCACTTTGATATTCAAAATGTGACAGAGATGCTTGCCGTTGTTGTTTCTATTAAGAATTATGCAGGAGGCAAAATCAGTGAAACAGTTAAATACGAGGAATTAAATAAACAAAAATATAAAATTATCAACAGAAAAATTAAAATATCCTCTTATGAATACGATGTAATTGCATACAGAGTACAAAATAACATGTAGATAAACTGTTACAATTAATAAATAAATTTTTGAGGTCAACAAAAAAATAAAATATAGATATATATATATAATCATTACTCGGTGTATCAAAAAAAAAAAAGTTTTTAAACGAGGTTTTAAAAATAATATGTCTTCGTAAGCATCGAAATCTAACACTGGGACCTCAGGTTTCCAGTTCTGCAATGTAAGTAAAGAGTTTGAAATTTGCCACTCTAACAACAAGTAAAAAGCTGAACAATCAGCAACTCTTCAATCTGTCAGATGGTGGGGTGGAGACACAAGGCAGACCACTGCCCCTCACGATGGAGAGACAAACGGAATCACGGAATCATGACTTACCAGAGCAGAGAGCCTCAGGAGTGGAAACTGCCTCAGGAACCCGGGCCAGGGTCAGAAAACCTGAACTGTAATTGATGAATTGCCGAAGGCTCGAGTTGGGACAGGTTTGACAGTTCCCGACTCCAGGAGGATATGGTCACAAATCGCAGTGTCCTGAGATTTGCCCTCTGGAGCTTCACCAGGTTTCCAAAGTAAATAGAGAAGAAAACAATTGCCTTACAACTTCAGGGAGGAGGTTGGGGAAAGGAACTGTTTTTAAATACAGGAGCCCACCCTGTTCTTAACAAGGCCTGCCCTCAGGGGAAACTAATGAACCAATCTCTGACCTGCTGGGATACATCATAGACTAATTGCCTCGGGGGAAGGCAATTAGTCTCTCCAGCCAACACTAGCCACCTATCCCACCTAAGGGGAGAAAACAACAACAAACACAACACACAGAAGCGCTTGTTCACAGTCCAGAAACACAGGCTCACTAAAACACAGAGACCTAATTGGAGAAGTATAGAATGTTTCTTCACCACCCACACCTGGCCACTGTGTTACTAAAGACATATTAACAGCATTTCCTTTTACCCAGTACATCATATTGTCATATAGTAAAAGGCCAAACAAACAAACAAAAACCCACCATTTGAAAAGATAGAGCAAGCATCAGGACAGAATATGGCAAAAATGTTAGAATTTATAAGACTAGAAATTTAAAATAACTGTGATTAATATACTAAGGGCTCTAATGTATAGACAGCAGGACATAACAGAAGGCAATGTAAGCAAAGATACAGAAATCCTCAGAAAGAACCCAAAAGAAATGCTAGAGATAGAAAAAGAGTGTAACACAAATGAATACTTTTGATGGGCTTATTAGTAGATAGGATACAGCTGAGGAAAGCTAAGCTAGAGGGAATGCCTTGAACCGAAAAACAAAGAGAACAAATATTAAGAAAAACAGAACAGAATATCCAAGGACTGTGGGAAAACAGCAAGAGGTATAACATACATGTAATGAGAATACCAGAAGGAAAAGAGAAAAAAGAACAGAGGAAATATTTGAAACAATGATGATGATCAATTTCTCACAAATTGATGTCAGTTACCAAACCACAAATCCAAGAAACTAGAACATCAATGGGAAAACAAACAAACAAAAAACACAAAAATACCACGCACACTATAGCCAGGCCTATCATTTTCAAACTAGAGAAAATCAAAGAAAAAAAAAAAAAATCCTGAAAGTGGCTGGGGTGGGGAGGGGTAGGGAGGAAAAACACCCTACCTACAGAGGAACAAAGAAAAGAATTGCATCCAACTTCTCCTCGTTAACCATGTGAGAAAAAAGAACATGGAGTGAAATATTTAAAGTGTTGAGGGAAAAAAATTACCAACTTAGAATCCTGTACCGTGGAAATTATCCTTCAAAAATGAAGAAATAAAGATTTCTTCCAAAAAACAAAAACTGAGGGAATTTTTTTTTTTTTTTTAATTTACCTCCAACTTAGCAAATAATGCAATAATGATTTCAGGAGTAGAATCCACTGATTCATCCCCTACAGTAACACCCAGTGTTCATCCCAACCAGGGTCTTTCTTAATTCCCCTTGCCCATTTACCGCATCGCCCATCCACAACCCCTCCAGCAACCCTCAATTTGTTCTCTATATTTAAGAGTCTCTTATGTTTTGTCCCCCTCCCTATTTTTGTATTATTTTTGCTTCTCTTCCCTTATGTTCATCTCCTTTGTATCTTAAATTCCACATATGAGTGAAATCATATGATATTTGTCTCTCTCTAACTAATTTCCCATAGCATAATACACTCTAGTTCCATCCATGTAGTTGCAAATGACAACATTTCATTCTTTTTGATTGCCGAGTAATACTACATTGTGTGTGTGTGTATGTACACATATATATATATATATATACACCACATTTTCTTTATCCCTTCATCAGTTGATGAACATTTAGGCTCTTTCCATATTCTGCCTATTGTCAATACTGCTGCTATAAACATTGGGATCCATGTGCCCCCATGAATCAGCACACCTGTATCCTTTGGATAAATACCTAGTCATGCAATTGCTGGGTCATAGGGTAGTTCTATTTTTAACTTTTCAAGGAATCTCCATACTGTTTTCCAGCGTGGCTGCACCAGTTTGCATTCCCACCAGCAGTGCAAAAGTATTCCAACTGAGGGAAATTTTTGCCAGCAGACCTGCCTTGCAAAAAATATTAAAAAAACTTCTTTAGAGAGAAGGAAAATAATATTGGTCAGAAACTTGGTTCTACATAAGGTAAGGAAGAACATCAAAGAAGGAATAAGTGAAGATAAAATAAAACCCTTTAGTTTTGTTATTTTTTTAAATGTTTATTTATTTTTGAGAGAGAGAGAGAGAATGAACGCACACACACACGTGAGGGAGAGGCAGAGAGAGGGAGACAGAGGATATGAAGCAGGCTTCACGCTGATAGCAGTGAGCCTGATGTGGGGCTCGAACCCACAAAACTGTGAGATCATGACCTGAGCTGAAGTCAGATGCTTAACTGACTAAGCCACCCAGGCGCCCTAGTACTGTTATTCTTAATTTACCAAACAAATTTGTTCAAAATAATACCAATAACATATTTGGTTATGTATTCTTATTTATATATCTACATAGATATGGCTATGTATGCTTATATAGAAGTCAAGTGAATGACAGCAATGACACAACGGACAGGAGGCAGGAATTAGGATTATTTTGTTATTATAAAGTCCTCACACTACCCATGAAATGGTATAGTATTGTTTGAAACTGGACTTGGATGAGCTGTAAAGACATATTGCACTCTAAGGCAACTACTTACGAAAATAAAAAAAGAATTATGTATGCTAACAAAAGAGAGAAAATAAAATAATATAAAATGCTCAGTTAAAACCAAAAAGGCAGAAAATGTGTGGAAGAGAGAAATAGGAATACATTACAAAGGCAACAAATAGAAAATAGGAATGAATATGGTAAATATAATCCAACTATGCCCTTTGAATGCCAATGGTCTAAATGCACCAATCAAAAGACAGGGATTGCCAGAGTGGATGAAGAGACAAGACTCAGAGACACCTGGGTGGCTCAGGAGGTTGAGCTTCTGACTCTAGATTTCTGCTTAGGTCATGATCCCAGGGTCACGAGATGGAGCCCCGTGATAGGCTCTGCGCTGAGTGTGGAGCCTGCTTAAGACTGCTATGTAGAAAGTCCTATGAAATCTAAAAAATAAATACTAGAACTGGTGAATGTAGCAAGTTTGGACAATCAACCATCAGTATCAAATCTAACTGTAATTCTATATACTAGCAATTGACATTTTTTCAGTTATCAAATTATTTTAAATTCCATTGATAATAGCAGCAAATACAAAATACTCAGAAATAAATCTGTCAAATATGTGCAAGACCTATACACTGCAAATGATAAACATGGCTGGGAAAAATAATTAAGATATAAATAAATAGAGAGATATGCTGTGTTCATGTATTAGAAGACTCTATAGTTAAGATGTTAGTTCTCCCTGAATTGATCCATAGACTCAATTCAATACCAATCAAAATCTTGTCGGGTTTTTTTTTGGTGTTTTTGTTGTTAAATTTGGCAAGCTTTTTTAAAAATTCACGTAGAAATGGAAAATTCAGAATAGCCAAATTCATTTCGATACTTATAATCATTTGATTTTTGACAATGATGCATAGTGAATTCACTGAAGAAACAATAATATTTTTAACACATCATACTGGAAAATTAAATATCCATATGTAAATAAAATCCAGTATCAATTGCAAAAATTATATGATCCATACATTGAAACAAAAATTAACTCAAAATGTATTATAGATTTTAATTTAAATTTAGGCCTCTAATATATATATGTATACACACACACACACACACACACACACACAAAATACTCTTTGGGACCTTCATGTAGGGAAATGTTTCTTGGATCCCGAATAAACAAAAGCTATATTTAAAAAATGAAAAAAATGCACATGGACTTCATCAAAATTAAGAACTATGTCTCCTTTAAAGACAATATTAAATTGTTAAAAACATCAGGCTGCAAACAAGAAGAAAATCTTTGCAAATTACATTTCTGATCAAAGGCTAATCTCCACAATACATTAAAGGCAACTTAAAACTCATGTTTTAAATATCTTTTAACTTAAGAAATAAAACAAAGTCTCAATTTTAAAAGTTTTAAAAATGAACAGATAATTCACTGAAGAAAATATGTAGATGACAAATAAAAATATGTTCAATGTCATTAATCATTAGGGAAGAGCAAATTAAAATCTCAATGAGAAAATGCTACCAGTCTATTCGAATGCAGAAAACGTCAAGTGTTGTCAAGAATGTGGAATAACTGAAACTGAAACTTCTTAAAAAGAACTTCTTTAGAGAGAAGGAAAATAATACTGTTCAGAAACTTGGATCTACATAAAGTAAGGAAGAGCATCCAAGAAGAAATAAGTGAACATAAAATAAAACCCTTCAGTTTTGTTTTTTTTTTTTTTAATGTTTATTTAGTTTTGAGAGAGAGAGAGAGAGAAGGAACATATGCGAGTGACAGAGAGGCAGAGAGAGGGAGACTGAGGATCTAGAGCAATTGTTGAACATGTTGGTAATTTCTTAAAAGTTAAAAATATGCCTGCCATATGACTTAGCCATTCCATTTCCAAGAATAAATGCATATGCCTATACAATTATTGTTTTATTTATTTGTTTTTATCCTGCACTAGTGAAAAAAAAAAAAAAAAACTCAAAAGCTTATCAAAATGGAGGGATAAGCACATTGTGGCATGCCCATATAATGTAATTGCATTCATTAGTAAAACAAAGTGTTTAATAAGACTTACATATTTTTTTCATGATGAGACACAACATACTGATACTCCGGGTACATGAGATACAGAACTTTTATTTTTACATGCAAAAATGAGAAGACTGCCAGGAGGGCCACACAGGTGGCTGTACCAGGGACTGGGTAACAACAAGCTAGAGCTGCAGGGGGCAGACTGTTTGGCAAGCAGGGTGGCATTACATTGGTTTCTGGGGCTCTGTGTGAATTGGCTCATTTGAATCAATTCTCCAATTCCAGGGCAGAGGGGCTATCTCCCATCTTATCTGGTATCTGGGCCCTCTAGCAATTAGAGCAGGTGCATACTGACCCCTGAAGGTGAACACTTGATAAGGGCAGGGGTTGGAATACGGGTTTCTAGGTTCAGGAAAGGGAACTCACCAGCCTCCAGCAAGTTCCTTAAACCTGGGTCAAGACACCATTTGAAATAATAAGCATATTACACTGATCCAGATAATAACATGGATGAATCTCAAAATAGTTGTGCTGAATAAAAGAAGCCAGATATTTAAAACTACAAAATGCATGATTTATTATTTCCTTACATAGAACTTTAGAAAATGTAAACTAATAACTAACTGGTTCCCCTAACAAAGGGGGAAAAGGATGATAAAGGTAAAGGGAGTTAACATGTGGAATGGTTAGGAACTTTTTAGACTGATGGATATATTCATTCTTTTGTTATTTATTTTTCTCTTAATTTCCCAGGTATACATATTCATAGGCATTTATCAAAATGTGTGATTTTCATATTGCAGTTTATTACAGATTCATTATACCACAATAAGCCTTTAAAATGTGCCAATATTAAAAAATATTTTACTGTTTTTATTTTGTACTAATTTTACAAATGGATTAAAAAATAAATTTAAGATATATTAACTTCCAAATCTCTCATAGTAAGAGATTTCAAAATCAGGGCATCAAATTCTCATTTTTCATCATTTGCAATTTTCCTTTTATGAAACTTTTGGTAAAACCCTTCCTTTTTTCTTCTTTGAAATCACTTAATATGTAATGTATAACATGGTATTAAAGACTGAATGTTTATGTCTCTCCCCCAAATTTTAATATATGAAGCCCTCCCCCCCCCATGATGGTATTAGGAGATAAAGCCTTTGGAAGTCAATCAGGATTAAATAAGATCTTAGGGGTGGAGTCTTCATGAATGTGAATAGAACCCTCAGTAAGGAGTCATAGAGAGCTGGCTTCTCTCTGCTCTCTGCCATGTGAGGATACATGGAGAGAAACTGGCATTCTGTAACCTACAAGAGTTCTCTCATCCCAACCCAACTATGGTGGCACCCTGATCTTGCATGTCCAGCTTTCCAGAACTGTGAGAAATACATTTCTGTTATTTAAAAGGTATCCATGGGGTGCCTGCATGGCTCAGATGGTTGAGCTTCCAACTCATGGTTTCCTTTCAGGTCATGATCTCAGTTTGTGATTGTGCCCTGCGTGGAGCCCTGCTCTGAGAACACGGAGCCTGCTTGGGATTCTCTCTCTCGCTCTCTCTCTGCCCCTCCCCAGTTGGTGCTGTCTGTCAAAATAAATAAATAAACTTAAAACTAACTACCTACTAACTAACTAACTAACTAACTAAAAGCTATCCAGTCTGTTGTATTTTTGTTATAGCAGCTCAAGCTAAGACATGTAATATGCACTTTTTTCTGTTCTTCCAAATTATTCACTTATACTGCCTCCCCCACCTTTTATGTGCTTTTTTGGAATTTGTATTTTATAATTTCCTTTCTATATATTTCCTTTCATATATTTTTAAAGTTCATAATTCAAATTAAGCTGTATCTATAATAGCAGATTTCAGTATACTTAGTGAGGAATGTAGTTGAATAGTTTTTCACAATTGCAATATTCTTCATAACTAGATCGAATCGTTCCAAATATAGCCTTCTTTTAATAGGTACCCATTGTTAATTTTATCTTCTCTGCAGTACAATTATTAATGGGACACTGTGCTTTACTACATGGCCACATGCCCCCAACCTCTTTCAGTGTCCTTCATTCATTTTCCTGTTCTAGTGCCTGGAAATAATTCAGAAAGCATTCAGTTTCTCTATTATTCTAAATTGTGTCTCTTCAAAAATTTGACCAGTATAATAGCTATTATGCAAAATTTATTTATAGAAAATGCTTCTCAAAAGCACAATCAGAGCTATTTTACATTTTAAATCTATTATATAGATGTTTAAGAAAATATCTTTTCCCCAAATAATAGTGGTGTGAAATTATTGTCATATATTATCTAACTCTATATATTAAAACAATTACTTTGTATTGAGTTATTATTGGAAATCTCATATACTTAAGACCTTAAATTAAGATATTAAAGCTGTATCAATTTTTTCTATGAACAGTTTGAAGTAACAAAGTAGGAAGATATGTAACTTTTTAAATACTGAAACAACATTGCTATAATTTTCTAATATTTAAAGTATTTTTATTTATTTAAATAATAAATGAAATTTCTATATTACCTTAAATAAGGAAATTCTTTAACAAGGAAATTAAAATGACCTTATCACTATCAGAAAAATATGAGAAATAATTTTAATTATGAAATATTAAAAACTATTAATATTTCGGGTCATGTTCTCTCAGGACTATTTCCACCTGTATGGAACCCCTCTCCACACCAAAGTCATAGAAATATAATGAAATGTCTTCTGGTTTGATATCTTTTAAACTTAGAATTTGAGATTCTATCAACAGATGATAGAGTGAAATAATTACAGACATTTCTCTCCCAATAATTGTTGAAATGTGCAAAAAAAAAAAAAAGTTATCAAACAGCCAAAGAAACAGGAATAAAACTTTATGCTGTGACATTTGGGAAAAAATAGAGAGAGAGAGAGAGCAGCTAAGAAAAAAAAAATGCTATTCTGGCACAGACCGGCAAGGCTCCTAACCCCGGCCCTGAAAAGAAGATGGGATATTGAGTGAGAAAGGAAGGTAAATAGAACGACACTCGAACTTGTCGGAAATTCCTCACTACTTCAAACAAAGTAGAATTGGGGTCAGGAAGGGGAGAAATGGAAAATATGCCTCTTTCTCTGTGATTTTAGTCCTGGGTTCTGGTGGGGACTATTAATGGAAATACCTACTGTAAAGAGTCGTGTCCAACAGGCCAGGTAAACAAGCACAAAGTTTGCCCCTGACAGAAGCATATGCACTAGGCTACTCGCCTGCACTCATTCCTTTGTTTATTTGACGTATGTTTCCTGAATGCCTTCTAAGAAATAGCAACTGGTGCAGACGTCAGCACTAATGACAAAAATGAGATAGCAGGAGTCTATTCTTACAGAGTTTAAATTCTAGCTGGTGAGAGGGATACAGGATAAGATTATAGAATACAGATTATTTCATGTCCCGATGAATGACTGAAGTAAACCCTGAAGAATAATGTGATGAAGAATATCTAGGATGAGAGGGGTGGGCACCGTTAGGGTGGCGAGGCCTCTTTAAGAGAATACTGTTGGAACTATACCCAAGTGAAGGAACCAGGACAAGGATCAGGAGACAAGAGTGATCCAAGCAGATCCTAAGGGGAAAACAGGTTCATCAAGCTCGCTGACTGATATCAATCCCTAGATTGATAATCAGAGTAAGAGATACAGAGAATAAACTTAAAGAGAGCAAACAAGCCAGATCATGCATACCACGGAAAAGCTAGGGTTTTATTTGAAACGGAATCAGAACTCATAAGAGTATCTAAAATTGGAGACTGATACGATCTGCCTTGCACTTTTTATTTATTTATTTTTTAATGTTTTTATTTATTTTTGAGACAGAGAGAGACAGAGCATGAGCAGGGGAGGGTCAGAGAGGGAGGGAGACAGAATCCGAAGCAGGCTCCAGGCTCTGAGCTGTAGCACAGAGCCCAATTCGGGGCTCGAACTCACAAATCCAGAGATCATGACCTGAGCCGAAGTCAGACGCTTAACTGAGCCACCCAGGTGCCCCTGCCTTGCACTTTTAAAAGTGTATTTTGGATGGTGGGTGGCTCAGTCGGTTAAGCGTCTGACTTCAGCTCAGGTCATGGTCTCTTGATTTGTGAGTTCGAGCCCCGCATTGGGCTCTGTGCTACAGCTCAGAGCCTGGAGCCTGCTTCGGATTCTGCATCCCCCTCCCTCTCTCCTCCTCCCCTGCTGGCTCTCTCTCTCTTTCTCTCTCTCTCTTTCCCTCTCAAAAATAAATAAACATTTTTTAAAAGTTTTGGAGGATGTGTGGGAAATGGGTTTCAGATGGCAGCTCAAAGGTCAATTTGGAGGCTATTCCAGAAATTCACATAGTGATGACAATGGGTGGTACCTTGGTAATACTCGCTAAGGAAGAGGTTGATGAGTAGAGATACTTACTAGTGTTTATGAGTTGGGTGTATAGAAGGTGGAACATAATAGCATACGATCTGAAATCCAGGTTATGCCTCCAAGGATATTAAATGCATTTCTGACTATATGAAGATGGCCTGGACCAGGATGCTGAATATCAGAAGACCAAATGGAGCTCAAGCGCTGCAGGAAAAGCTCTAGAGGGTCCCCGGTGAGCTCTAGTCCTCAACTCTCCTACAGAGGGTGCTACAGAAGCCAGGGGTGCTTGCTCCTTTCCTATTTTAAAGCCAGAGGAGATAATGAAGCCAAAGACCACTCAAGAATATGTTCTTCCCTGAGACCAGATTTTCAACCCATGACATGGGAAAAAGAAGCCAGGGAGGAGCTCACCACCTGGGGAGGGTGGAGGATGTACAGTTGCTGTAGCTTGTTCTCCAGGCTAGCCCCATTACCGGCTCTTGCTGCAGGCTTCTTGATTTTCTAGAGATCCTTGAATCCTGTTTATAACTCAGCATCAAGTTCCTCCTTTTTGTAAAATGTGTAGCCCTTTCACATCCTCAAATAAATTGGTTTGACTTGTCGCCTGTGTTATTTTTGTTGTTGTCATTGTTCACAGTGAAATAACCGACGGACATACCAAAAGCACGGTGTCCTAAAGTTGAAAATCCAGTAATTAGAATGGAGGGGGAATAAAAGGAAGAAAGAAATATGTAAGAGTCAGAGGCTAAGATCATCTGAAAACTTGACACAATTCTGAACAAAGAGAAATGGGCTATAAGATCCCAAATACTTTTTTTTTTAAGTTTATTTATTTTAAGAGAGACAGAGAGAGAGCAAAAGCTGGGGAGGGGCAGAGAGAGAGAGGAGGGGACAGAGGACCCAAAGTGGGCTCTGTGGTGACAGCAGACAGCCCATGCAAGGCTTGAACTCACAAACCGTGAGATTATGATCTGAGCAAAACTTGAACGCTTAACTGACTGAGCTACCCAGGCGCCCAAGATCCAAAATACTTTTATTAAACTGTATTAATTAAAACACTGGGAATTAGAGTATTAATTAATGAGCAAATAGATGACTAAGTAATTGGAAGAGTCTAGAAATGCAAAAATATAACCAAACACATATGAGAAATTGATAGCACTGCCTTCTGTATCAGCGGGAAAAATGAGACTATTCTATGAGTGGGATATAAAATTACCTGTCCGCATAAATAAGATAAAGTTATAACATACATTACTCCGCATACAGTTATGAATTTGAGATGACTTTAAATTAAAATGAGAAAAGAATAAACTTCTAGGTTTATCATACTTTATTACATATAACTAAAATCTCTTCTACAGAATGACAATGTAAAGAAATTACATGACAAACCACAGAGACTGAGTACACATTTCCAACATAAACACATACATTAAAAAATAAATTTTACTGGGTGCCTGGGTGGCTCAGTTGGTTAAGCGTCTGACTTCAGCTCAGGTCATGATCTCATGGTCTGTGGGTTCAAGGCTGGCATCAGGCTCTGTGCTGACAGCTCAGAAGCTGAGCCTGCTTTGGATTCTGTGTCCCCCTCTCTCTCTTCCCCTCCCCTGCTCATGCTCTGTCTCACTCTGTCTCTCAAAAGTAAATAAATGTTAAAAAAATTTTTTTAATAAATTTTATTCTATAGAGAATTTACCCATAAGCAATTTTTAAAACAATTGAATCATATAAACAGCAGTTTCTAAGAAGACACAAGCATGTGCAAAGACATTCAACCTGATAACCATTTAGGAAAATACAAATTAAAGCAATAATGAGACACCATCTTATGGGGCCAAGAGTTACAATATCAGTTGATGGTAATGTTGTAGTTAACTCTAAGTCTTACACACTGCTGGTGGGAATGTAAATTATAAACACCACACTTGAAGAACAATTTCACAGTATTCAAAAAATTAAACTTATCCTGTGACATGGAATATATAGGAATATACACTGAAGAGAAATGTCCTCCTCAAAAGTACAAAAAAATGTGTATTGCCACTCATTAAAAGTGTTTATGGTAATGTTGTTTATAATAGTGCAAAGTTGAGAACATAAATGACCATCCAGAAGGGTATAGATGAATAGCAGTGGCAGCAATAATAATCACATCTATTCCATATTGACCAATTGCTAAATATTTTACTAATTTCTAAATATTTTAATTTATATTAAATTATTTAATCTTCATCATAAACCCTAAGAGGATAGCTGCTATTATTAATCCCATTTCAAAGATAACAAAGCTGATGTAGAATTTAATTATGTAAATTGTTCACAGAAGATCATTGAACCAGTCAAAGCCGAGCCCAGATCAAAATCACTCAAGATGCTCGAGAAGCCACTGTCTTAACCGTCATTCTATTATAATATAGATATACACCAGGTTATACGGTATGTGTGTGTGTCTCCATTCAATGGAATAATATTCAGTCACTTAAAAAATGACTGTCAGGGGCGCATGGGTGGCTCAGTCGGTTGAGCGTCCAACTTCAGCTCAGGTCATGATCTCACGGTCTGTGAGTTCAAGCCCCGCATAGGGCTCTGTGCTGACAGCTCGGAGCCTGGAGCCTGCTTCGGATTCTGTGTCTCCCTCTCTTTCTGCCCCTCCCCAACTTGTGCTCTGTCTCTCAAAAATAAATAGATGTAAAAAAAATTTTAAAAAATGACTGTCAGTTATATGAATCAACATGAGTACACCTTAAAAAATTAATATCAAGCAGCATATCAAGTTGCGGAACAATCTGTGTAACCACTGCTCACGCAGCTGCTGTTTTGATGAATCCCGGAGGGGGCCATACACTATGTGCTCCAGGGCTGCAGTCTGCGAAGAATATAACATAAATGGTGCCTTCTACTCAGCAGTGCTGATTTCTTGTCTCTCCACGGTTAACACCAAAATCCATATGCGGATTGCTTTGGTGACTTTTAATAGTTTCTCATTTTTGCCAGGCAATCTAATGTGTCTGCACAATACCTTCTTATATCCTTTCCTCTCACTTAGAGTAAAATCAAAGTTCTTATTAAAATGACTAGCAACATGCCAGAGAATATGGTTTTGCCTTACCTCATTAATCCTTACGTCCACCACTCTCCCACTGTCGCTGTCCATCCCAAAATTGACACACTGGCCTCATTAACTTTTTCAACTAGAAAATCATATTTCTTCCTAAGATTTATTCTATTTCTTGTTCCCACTGACATATATGTCTTTTATCCCAGGTATCTACGAGGACCATTCTTTCAGTTCATTCAAGTATTGCTGTGAATGTTTTAGTTTCACTACAATCACTTCCTGGTAACACTATTTAACTCAACAGCCTATCTTCCTGCATGTTGGTTTTCTCCATTGCATTTATCACCATATTATATGTTGCTATAAATTATTTGTGCATCTGCCATTCATTCACTTCAAGGTAAACAGCATGAAAGCAGAGATTTTTGTTTCTGTTGTTCACTAATGTTTCCCAGCATCCAGAGGAGGCTGCTATACATTACTAATTCATACTGAATGAATGAATGAATATCAAGTGTTTATGTACATTTAATAGCAAATATAAAATAATTCTTTTTTTAATTTTTTTAGCATTTATTTATTTTTGAGACAGAGAGAGACAGAGTATGAACAGGGGAGGGGCAGAGAGAGAGGGAGACACAGAATCCAAAGCAGGCTCCAGGCTCTAAGCTGGCAGCACAGAGCCTGACGTGGGGCTTGAACTCACGGACCATGAGATCATGACCTGAGCCGAAGTTGGACGCTTAACCAACTGAGCCACCCAGGTGCCCCAAAATAATTCTTTATTATTTCTTTGGATTTATACGTTAATGGAATACATATAAAAACTTATGCTTTATGTTAATGGAATACATATAAAAACTTTGATATAGATTTATCAAATCCATTGCTATGTATTATTATTTTCTTTAATTTTTTTTTCCTGAGGGGTGAGTAAAAGAAAGAGTCTGGGATGGTAGAACAAAACCTGTCAGTGACTCTAACAAGGACTTGGTCCTAATACATTTATAGAATTGTTTCTTGACTCTTGGGATAAATAGTGGACCTTGTTAATTGAGGTTACAAGTGCTATAATTGCATTGGAAGAATATAAAAGTAGCCTTTCAGGAAACTCAGAGAAGCTTCATTATAATACGGCATATTATAATGGATTTTAATAGGTAAGACTAGAGAAACCACCAGATGGCCATGTTCCCTTCATTAAAGTTAACCAGGAGTGTAATAATAAAGTGTGAATAAGATTGCACCAAGTCATTAGGTCAAGCAAATTAGAAGCAGTCCATCATAGAGTGGAACTGGGACATATAGGATCAAATCCAAGCATATTTGGGGGACATAAATGGATGATCAAGACTCCCACTGACCTAAGTAACACTAATCCCTTTCAGTAACACACATATAGCCTCATGGGTAATTTGCTTTGGTGAAGAAGAACAAATCCAGGTCTTATGAATGGAACACTCTATCAGTTAGTGTGAACAAAACATAGACACCACATTGGGGGTTACCTGAAAGATGGAATGAGGGAAAACGATTTCAGTGGACTTGGATATACCTGGCCATACACTTGGTGGATGAATCTCTTAGAATGATGGCTCAGGGGTCGTAAAGAATAAGATAGGACAACAGAAAAAACTCTGTGACAGAAGGATGTGGATATACCTAGATAAGTACAATGTTCCCCAGAGAGCATATGCTGCAGAGGAAATATCCAACAAATAGGAAGCAAGAATGCCTTTCCAGTGGATGTCTCCCAGCCTCTGACCTCAGCCATACCAAGCATATTCACAATGGTGCAGGAACATCATGGTCATTGTATCAGAAATGGAAGCTATAACATAGACCTAACAGCATCAGCTTCCTTTGTTTAATGTTTATCTACCACCTTCAGCTGCTAAATATGCAACCTGTCGGCAGTAGAAACCAATGCTGAGTCTCTAAAACAGCACCATCTCTCAAGAAGACCAAGCAGTCTCTTTCTGGCACGTTGATTACATGGGAACCCTTCCATCCTGAAGGGGATGGTAATTTCTAGATTGATTCATGTTCTGTTAATGCATTTAACCTGCCCACACAATCTATGGCAGTACCACCATATGAGGGTACACAAACATCTGATTGAACAACATAAGATCTTATACATAACCTCACCTCAGACCAAAAGACTAATTTTAGATGTGAAGATGAGCATTTGATCACAAAATCCACTGGATGCACCTTACACTGCAATCACTTAGAAACTTCTGATCTGACAGTGCCTGGAAATGACCTCTTCAAGGGCTCGATAATATCACATTGGGTATGACATCCTAGGATTAGAGAATCATCATTTAGGATCGGTATGCAAGTTAAACTCGTAGTCATTGCACAGTATGGTCTCCCCTGATATCATTAAAAAAAAAAAAAAAAAAAAAGGATCCATGAAACAGATATGGAATTATCAGTGACGCTCTGTCACCATGACTCTCTGTTCACTGTTTTGTTTTGTTTTTTTAAGTTTATTTATTTATTTATTTATTTATTTATTTATTTTTGAGAGAGAGAGATAGTGT
Organism: Panthera pardus; assembly: GCF_024362965.1. Taxonomy (NCBI): domain Eukaryota; kingdom Metazoa; phylum Chordata; class Mammalia; order Carnivora; family Felidae; genus Panthera; species Panthera pardus. The sequence continues at coordinate 53,700,681 of NW_026526654.1, forward strand.
GTGCATGGGGGAGGGACAGAAAGAGAGGGAGAGAGAGAATCCCAAGCAGGCTCTGTGCTGCCAGGGCAGAGCCCCACACGGTGCTGGATCTCACAAATCGCGAGATCACGACCTGAGCTGAAACCAAGAGTTGGACTAACAAACTGAGCCACTCTGGTTCCCCTCTGTTCACCTTGGTTTTGTGCTTTACTCCTTTGAAAACTTTAGCCTTGGAAGAATTACAAGAGCAAGATTCAAGAGGTGGGACGTTTTCACCTGTGGATATAGTCAGGTGGCACTAAATTTAAGCAATGATGTCATATGGTCATTTTTGAGTCCTCGTGCCTGTACACCCAGAGGCAAACAAATAAATAACTATATCTGTGAGGGTAATTAACTCTGAATATCATGAAAAGGTAGGGCTGCTGCTAAATAAAAGAGGCAAGGACTGAAATTAAGAGAATCCTAAGGGAATCTTTTTTTTTAAGTTTATTTTTATTTTTTTTTGTCTGAAATTAAGAGACTCTACTAGCATGCCCATTTGTCTTCTTATACTTAGTAAAATGTAAAATTATAGTCACAATAGCCTGATAAGGGGAAATCAGAAACTCAGAACCGCACCGAATAAGGGTCAGGCAAGCAATCTAAAACAAGAGATGTGTTGTCCCTTTTTAAAAAACAATTACTTTTGTTTCTGAAATATTAATTTTAATAACTTCTTTGTATGTGAAATAAATTAGCCCTATATATGCAATACATAGGGGGAAAACCTTTTATCCGATGGCATGTGATTATTATTTGTCTTATATGCCAGACTTCCTCATCTGCTTCTAGCTCCTTCTGTCTCCTTGAGGGAAGCCCCACTGCTCTGTCACCTTGAAGCTGCCACTACTTAAATACTGGGCCCACTTTCCAGTTCTGCGGATTCCAAGTGACAGTGGTGACCTTGAGAGGTACACTGCCAGTAGGTACTATGATTTTCCGAAACCTGTAATATATATTCCTTAAGGGTGGCCCAGTCCCCATACCAGAATATTTCATGCTTCATTAGGGAGGAACCAGAATTATGAGGAGAGCAGTGTCTGTCTATAGTACCACAAGTGATTATATTAATAACATTTGTAATGTATTAGCACTGTATTGATGTCATTCCCTTAGTTTCATAACCTCGTAATCATTATGGTAGTCATCGCCAAAAGGAGAAAGATTTGGATTTTTAAAAAGTTTTTCATATTATCAAAACATTTCAAACTTCCTGGTTATAGTGCATATGAGTCTTCAATTAGGTACTTGGCATTTTTAATAGTTTTACGGAGATAGAACTTATATATGACAAAACACACTCACTGAGGGGTATAATTCAATGCTTTTAAGTATATTTGCAGACTACATCACAACAATCTAATTTTAAATGATTTCCATAACCCCAAAAAGCAATTCCATACCCATTTATGATCATTTCCACAAAACATAGAGTCCTGTTGAAAGACTCAATGCAGGGGCGCCTGGGTGGCTCAGTCAGTTAAGCGTCCAACTTTGGCTCAGGTCATGATCTCACAGTTCGTGCGTTTGAGCCCCGCATCAGGCTCTGTGCTGACAGCTCAGAGCCTGGAGCCTGTGTCAGATTCTGTGTCTCCCTCTCTCTCTGACCCTCCTCTGTTCATGCTCTGTCTCTCTCTGTCTCAAAAATAAATAAACGCTAAAAAAAATTTAAAAAAAAAGACTCAATGCAGAGAAGGTGGTCTAATGAAGAAGAAAGAAAATTAACTTTTCTCTTTAAGGATAAGATTGCTAAAATTTCATGGCGACACCAATATGAACAGCATGCTGCTGTGATGTACCAAGTCAACACCCTATCTCATCAAAAATTATTTCAGGGGGCACCCGGGTTAAGCATCTGACTTCACTCAGGTCATGATCTCACGGTTAGTGAGTTTGAGCCCCTCGTGGGGCCCCGTGCTGACAGCTCAGAGCCTGGAGCCTGCTTCGGATTCTGTCTCCCTCTCTCACTGCCCCTCTCCTGCTTGTGCTCACCTCTCTCTCTCTCTCAAAAATAAATAAACATTTTAAAAAATTATTTCATCTTATTTTACAGAGTATTTTTAAGACCTTGAATCCCACTAACCCTATAGGTTGAAAATATTTTTTTCATTAAAATTTTTTTTTAATTAAACCTGGAAAATATTTCAGAATCAAAGACCTTGAGAACTAACTGTACCCTAGAATATCTAAGGAACATAATTTACAAATTGAGGCAAAGGAAAATTATCTTTATCTACATGGAATTTATTATACTGATGTTTGAAAGAGTGCTACAAACTGTCAGAAATCTTCAAAATGCAGTACTCTCCTAGTTCCTTTTTGGTATCTTTGCAGAAGAGTATAATTTTATGTAATTTTTCCTAACAGTTAACAGAATGAGCCCATTAAGTATAAAATCTAAAATGCATGAGAGCAGGTAAGATTATAAAAAACATAGGCATTTATGCTGGAATCATTTACTCTTTTAAGATTTTCCCCAAGTTAACTAACAGAATTAACTTCAAAGGACCTTTGTTCTGTACCTTAGTTCCCCGGATATATATACTGAAATGCCTTACAGCCTGACTGGGGATTCATGTTCTGCTCCTTGGCCATGCTCTGGGTGGTGTTAGCAATTCAGAGAGAGCCACTGGGTACAAGCCCAGGCAGAGGACGAAGAGCTAAAGGGAGGACTCAGTCTTGGCAGATGCTTGTGCCCAAGCTCGTCTAAGCAGGACCCACGGCCCTTGCGGGACCATGTGAACTTGGGCATGGAACACATCAACATGCTTATGATAAACTATAGGCCTGTGACCTCCACTCTTTTTCCTTAGCTTCAGCCTTAAGATACAAAAGTATAAGGCATACAGAACAATAGTGAGGAACAAGTATCAGAGTCAGCAAAAAGTAGAATTAAATAAACATACAATAACACAATTCTAATAGCATATATGAATTTTGCTCCATGAACGTTTTGCATGCAAAGTTGTCAAATTGGCATATTTTCTTGTATCGAATAAAATTATAATAGGCATTGCCTTAAATAAATACGTGAAATCCAGTCATTGAATTGTTTCCTACTATGCTTCAAGCATAATTGATACAAAAGCTTAAAGTTAGAACTATACCTGCCAGTTTTCAACCCAAGATTCCCAAAGATAAAGACTGGCCCTGTAAGCCATTTATCATAGGCAAATACCATGATAAGAATTCAGCACTTGTTGGGTAATAAATGCAGTAGCCTAGTGTTGGCTTTAAAAAAAAACAACACAAATTTTTATCTCACCTTGACAAATGGGGATATTAGCCTTATAAACTGTCAAATGTATCTAAGCAGTGACTATGACACTCTGAGCAAAAAGTTACCACATCTGTGTTAGTAATTACTAATGCAAAATGTGCTAGTTTTCACTGTTATAGTCTTGTTAATGAAGTCTGAAGAACATGAGCCAAAAATTAAAACCTTTTTCTTCTGATAACAAAAGCCATAGGGGCAAACATATGTGACATATGGCTAGCATGTTGAAAATAAGGAAATATTAAACTGCATATAAATTTTTGTCATATGCTTGTACTCTCTGAAGGGAAAGGAACAAGCAAATTAGGGCCATTTAGATAACTAAATGTAAAATTTAATGTAAAATTTTTATTTTATGTTATGCATTCTTCTTTCAACAAATGTTTTATGAGTGCCTGTTAATGTGGCACCATCGTTTGGCAATGGGAATATAAAATGCCATATGTTTGTGTAACTTATATTCCAGCGTAAGAGGCAAAAATTCATGAAATATTAGGACATAAAGCAATGAGGTAAGATATTAAGTGGACAACCAAAAGCAAGAATGTCATCTTGTTGAAAGGAGTATGGATTAGGGCTGGTTTCCAAAACAAAGTAAACTGTGGTAAGTTTGTAATAACTAAAAACATCCATTCAATCTAGATAAATTCTTTTTATCATTAAATTATGTGATTTCCAATTTTGCATTAAAATGTCCTTTGTTTCATGAAACAAGGTTAACCATGAATGATAGTATTTTAATAGGCTTCCATGAAAAACTAAAATGTTAGCAACCGTCTTTAACTCCCATCCTTCTTTTTTTTTTTTTTTTTTTTTTTTGGATATATAAAATTCAAGGGAATATTGATTTAGCATAGCATGTTTACAACACCAGTTAAAACTAAAACTCCTCCTGTCCCAGGAGACTTGGCTGTACGTTAGCACCCGGGAGAAAGGATTTTTGTGTTTGACTTGAGGTGTAAATCATTAAACACTTTAACCTTTTAGGACTAAAGAAACATCGTAGCAGATAATGTTTGCCCAGACTCCCAAAGTTCAGCAAAACACAGGAAGGCTGGACTCCATTTGAAGGCATCACAAAAACAGTCTCAGCTCTCAAGGATGATCCTCAGCATCTCGCTTTCACTGCTAATGGGACACAGTAAAATGGTAATGGCACATAATATCATTCTCAAGATTCCCTCCATGGAAGAATACGGCCCAGAACTACATGTACGGTCCTGGCTCTGCTGACTGAGGTGATAAATGACAATCGAGTCTAATTCATTAGCATATGCAATCATGCCTGCGTTTTCCAAAGTTTTGGGAACTTTTGGAAACGTTCAAGCTAACATACGAGTAATGATTCAAGAGAACACAGGCGGATGGGCCTTCTGAGGTTAAGACTGACTGTGGTGGAGGGGTTGGGGTACCCATAAATCCCAACACAAACACATCGCAGACTTTCCCATCCTGTTAAATGGCATTTTACACAATTGTGTTTTGATACAAATGTTTGTGCTAACTTTGCCTTGCATTCCACTGAGAAAATAGAAATCGCCTTTAGGGGTGCCGAGAAAATGCTTTACTCTGAAAATTAGAGAATTTATGGATCTACCCTGGTTTTGACCACTGTTCTCTGCCTTATCTCCTGTTACAGAAAGTAGCATTGTTTCCTGTAAGCATATACCTCCCTCTCCTGACTTACCCATGACTTCCGGAGGGCTTCATTTCTCCTTTCCATTATCAGTGTTTTAAGCTCTTTTTTTTTCCTAATTTTTTAATATTTATTCATTTTTGAGAGAGAGAGAGAGAGAGAGAGAGGCACAGAGAGACGGAGACACAGAACTTGAAGCAGTGTCCAGGCTCTGTGCTGTCAGCCCAGAGCCGGACACGGGGCTCAAACTCACAAACCGTAAGACCATGACCTGAGCCAAAGTCGGACACCTAACCGACTGAGCCACCCAGGCGCCCGATAAGTTCCTAAGTCAATCATTCCCCCTAGATATACAAATGGTCTTTAGTTTCTCTACCTTTACAAAAACAAAAACAAAACAAAGCAAAAAACAAGTCAAGTGTAACTCTACATCTGTTTCCTGCTTTTCTGATCTCCTTCACAAAATAACCTATCAGAAGGGTGCCCTCCAGTCACATTTTTCCCTACCTCACTCCCATTTCCCCAGTCCCAACTGAATCTACCATAATAAGGCTTTGGTCTTGTCCATTTCACTGAAAGTCTGTGTTTTAAGTCACCATCGACTTGAGTGAACATACTTCCCAGTTTTCACTGGAAGTCTTTCTTTATACCTGGTGCTGTAGCTAATAGTTAATAACACTTTTTCACTCTCAAAGCTTAATTGGGCAAGTTATATATGCCAGGCTACCAATGACATGTATGTTTTCATATAGAGTTCATTTTTTACCATAAATCCTAGCAGCCAGAAAAGATGATCTCAGGTTCTTCCAAATTTTTCTTTGCTCCAATGACACCTCATTCTCCTGGTAGATGAGGTGCAGTAATGCTTACCAAGGTTTTCTTTTGCTCCACTGTGTTTCCCACACTCTTTCAATTAGTGACATGTAACAGGTTCTAGCTAATAAAATGTGTGGGAAATAATGTGAGTCGCTTGTATATTTAAACAGTGAAAATCAGCACATGATTCCCTGGCCCTTTTCTTAATAAAAAACTGGACGTTCCAAATTATACTTGCACAAGTTGCTTTAGTGAGGTCCCAGCCTGACTTTATGGAGCATAGCACCCTGCTCACCAGGCAGGACAGAAACGTGGGTGAAAAACAAGCTTTTGAAATACTGAACACTGAGGTATTAGAGTTGTTTGTTACAGAAATATGTCCCAGCCTATCTTGAAGAATATCTCTACCTTAATGTTTTCTCATTCTCAATTTGTATCCTGGTTCTGCCCTCTTTCCTTGACATTAAATATATCACACTATCATACTAGAGGATCCTATTTTCTTCCTAGCTTATCATGACTTATTTGTTTCTGTGATTGTTTAAACTCTAGTTAGAATACAAGCTTCATTAGAGTTTGAAATCTATCTGCCTTATTTACCAATGGGTCTCCAACTTTAGAACATTGCCTGGCACAGAGTAGTTACTTTCCAGTGAAAGAATATACTGTGGGTGAAGAAACCTGAGACAGGCAATTCAACAAAATCTTTAAAATATTTCCATTTATGGGACACTTGGATGGCTCAGTCAGATAAGCGACTTCGGCTCAGGTCATGATCTCAAGGGTTGGTGAGTGCAAGCCCCTTGTCTGGCTCTGTGCTGACAGCTCGGAGACTGGAGCTTGCTTCAGATTCTGTGTCTCCCTCTCTCTCTCTGCCTCTCCCCTGCTCTTGCTCTGTCTCTCTCTCTCTCTCAAAAATAAATAATAGACATTAAATAAAATTAAAAGATAAAATATTTCTAATTGTGTAGACATTTTTTGATTTCGAAAAATACTTTTTTTTTTTGCTAGAAAATGTCCAGCATTTGCAATTTACATTAATGTGCCAATAATTTTCAGTTCAGGAAAGATACCTCTCAAGGTGGCCAGTGTGGATAATTTCTTTAGTTCCACTTGTTTTTACTGCTAGTTAACCATTGACAATGCCCTGAATGTTTATACCTCGCTGAAATTCATATGTTGTAATCCTAACTCCCAAAGATGATGGTATTAGAAGATGGGACCTTTGAAAGGGGCTTAAGCTATGTGGGTGGAGCCCTCATGAAGAATTCATGCTCTTATAAAAGGGGCTCCAGAGAGATCCCTAGTCCCTTCCTCTATGTGGGGACACAGCAGAGGAGGCACTGGCTGTGAACCCGGAAGTGAGATCTCACCATAACATGATCGTGCCTGCACCATGACCTTAGACTTCTCTCTAAAACTGTGAGAAATACATTTCTGTCGTTCATAAGCCACCTAGTTTATGGTACTCGATTAGAGTGTTCCAAATGGATTAAAACACCACAGTTACATAAAAGTGCCTTGAACATACATTTTCCACTTTGGTAAATACCTGAAAACATCACATATTTATCACATATTATTGACAACCTGACCAAATTTAATATGGTTAGGTCACAACTCTTTTCTTCCAGATCATTGTAGATTTTACTCTAAGTGCATCTGTGATTTGTATTAGTACTGAAAAGAATAAAGCCAATCCGATTTTTGTTCTTTAACATAACTTTATATTTTTAATATTCTTTTTTAATTGTATTTTTTATTTTTTAAAATTTATATCCAAATTAGTTAGCACATAGTGCAACAACGATTTCAGAGTAGATTCCTTAGTGCCACTTACCCATTTAGCCCATCCCCCCCTCCCACAACCCCTCCAGTAACCCTCAGTTTGTTCTCCATATTTATGAGTCTCTTCCGTTTTGTCCCCCTCCCTGTTTATATATTATTTTTGTTTCCCTTCCCTTATGTTCATCTGTTTTGTCTCTTAAAGTCTTCATATAAGTGAAGTCATATGATTTTTGTCTTTCTCTGACTGACAAATTTCACGTAGCATAATACCCTCCAGTTCCATCCACGTAGTTGCAAATGGCAAGATTTCACTCTTTTTGATTGCCAAGTAATACTCCATTGTATATATATACCACATCTTCTTTATCTATTCATCCATCAATGGACATTTGGGCTCTTTCCATATTTTGGCTACTGTTGATAGTGCTGCTATAAACATGGGGGTTCATGTGTCCCTTCGAAACAGCACACCTGTATCCCATGGATAAATGCCTAGTAGTGCAATTGCTGGTCATAGGGTAGTTGTATTTTTAGTTTTTTGAGGAATCTCCATACTGTTTTCCAGAGTGGCTGCACCAGCTTGCATTGCCACCAACAATGCAAAAGAGATCCTCTTTCTCCACATCCTCGCCAACATCTGTTGTTGCCTGAGTTCTTAATGTTAGCCATTCTGACAGGTGTAAGATGGTATCTCATTGTGGTTTTGATTTATTTTTCCCTGATGATGAGTGATGTTGAGCATTTTTTCATGTGTCAGTTGGCCATCTGGATGTCTTCTTTAGAGAAGTGTCTATTCATGTCTTTTGCCCATTTCTTCACTGGATTGTTTTTTGGGTGTTGAGTTTGATAAGTTCTTTATAGATTTTTAGATACTAGCCCTTTGGCTGATATATCATTTGCAAATATCTTCTCCCATTCTGTCGGTTGCCTTTTAATTTTGCTGATTGTTTCCTTTGCTATACAGAAGCTTTTTATTTTGATGAGGTCCCAGTAGTTCATTTTTGCTTTTGTTTCCCTTGCCTCCAGAGACGTGTTATGTAAGAAGCTGCTGTGGGCAAGATCAAAGAGGTTTTCGCCTGCTTTGTCCCCGAGGGTTTTGATGGCTTCCTGTCTTACACTGAGGTCTTTCATCCATTTTATTTTTGTGTATGGTGTAAGAAAATGGTCCAGGTACATTCTTCTGCATGTCGCTGTCCAGTTTTCCCAGAACCACTTGCTGAAGAGACTGTCTGTATTCCATTGGATATTCTTTCCTGCTTTGTCAAAGATTAGTTGGCCATATGTCTGTGGGTCCATTTCTGGGATCTCTATTCTGTTCCATTGATCTGAGTGTGTGTTCTTGTGCCGGTACCATACTGTCTTGCTGATTACAGCTTTGTAGTATAGCTTGAAGTCTGGGCTTGTGATGCCTTCTGCTTTGGTTTTCTTTTTCAAGATCGTTTTGGCTATTCGTGGTCTTTTCTGGTTCCATACAAATTTTAGGATTATTTGTTCTAGTTCTGTGAAGAATGCTGGTGTTACTTTGATAGGGGTTGCATTGAATATGTAGATAGCTTTGGGTAGTATCGACATTTTAACAATATTTGTTCTTCCTATCCAGGAGCATGGAATCTTTTTCCATTTCCTTGTGTCTTCTTCAATTTCTTTCATAAGCCTTCTATAGTTTTCAGTGTATAGATTTTTCACCTCTTTGGTTAGATTCATTCTTAGGTATTTTATGGGTTTTTGTGCAACTGTAAATGGGATCGGTTCCTTGATTTCTCTTTCTGTCGCTTCATTGTTGGTGTAGAGGAATGCAACTGATTTCTGTGCATTGATTTTTATATCCTGCAACTTTGCTGAATTCATGAATTAATTCTAGCAGTTTTTTGGTGGAATCTTTTGGGTTTTCCATATAGAGTATCACATCATCTGTGAAGAGTGAAAGTTTGACCTCCTCCTGGCCGATTTGGATGCCTTTTGTTTCTTCTTTTTTAAAGCTTATTTATTTAAGTAATCTCTATACCCAACATGGGGCTCAAACCCATGACCCCAAGATCAAGAGCTGCATGTTCTTCCAACTGAGCCAGACAGGTGCCCCTATTTTTGATATTCTTATTTATAAGAGATGTTTATGTGTAAATTTTGAAAATTCAAAATATTTTTGTCTAAATATGGATCCTTTTTATTAAGTTTAAGAGATGATGCAAATTTTTAATGGTTAGGAACAGGCTCTTTCTTTGGAGAAGAAATATTTCTTCTTCTGTTACATCTTTTCTATGCTTCCTAATCTCTTCTCAATTTTTATATATAGAACTAATTTCCATTTCTCTTAAAATATTCCACATTTTACCTATCATTTTCATGTGTGTTAATGGGAGATTCTTTTGGATTTTCCCCTCATTCCATGATTCGACTGTCTTTATTTCCAGCAGTCATTCATTTCCTAAATGTACTGGTTTTAATACAATTATATTTTTAAATTCAAAAACATTTTTTAAATGTTTTTTAAAACTTTGATAATAAAGGCTTTGGGAGTTCCACAAATGTACTGTGGCCTTGCAACTTTTAGAATATGAATCAGGTGTGCTAAAATGTAATCATTTATTAGTCAGTAAATCTGGGAGAAGTAGTGTTTTGACTATTCAGAAAATGTTAGTCCTATCCTTTTCTACCACTAATTATTTTCATTTATTACTTAATGTTTATTTTTTACTCATAAGTGCATAAAAAAATCCTCACTTGCATAGAATTGACAAAGAGTTTTCTAAAAGTGTTTTCTAATATATTTTTGTGATTTATACTTATGTCTATGCCCATATCTTTCAAAATATATGTCAGTCAGGAAAATGGTAGGGGAGATCTGGGGGTGGGGGGGGGAGTGCCAATAAAAAAAAATCAAGCAAAAAGCAATATCCAAAATTTTTTTAAAAAAGAAAAAAAGAAAGAAAATAGTTCCAAACTGCAGAATTCTACCAGTCTGGTATGGAAGTAATATTGTATTAGTATTAGTAGTAATAAGCATTTTATTTATTTTACTTTTCCTTTTCTGCTTATGTCCATAGATATTTAGGATCTGGTGCCTTTCTGCCACATCTGATTTTCTGGTTATCTAAGCTAAGGCCTCCTCAGAGGACTGTAGACTTAGCACAAATGAGGCAAATGAGAGAAAGGTCATGTGTATGTTCATCTGCAGTCCTGTAAACTGTCCTTATTTTACAAGCCTAATCTGTAAACCAGAGATGAAGGAAAGGATGGTTTCTCTGTCCACCTCCAGACAGGCAGCCCTCTTCAAAAAGATGATTTTCAGACAGCAGGGATTTAGTTCTTCAGCACTTTATCTATTAGAAATCCCTCAAATTTTCAGTCAAAAAACTATCTTCAGTCTAGTTATTTTCTCCTATTTATATAGTGTGCATTTTTATTTTTTATTTACTTTTACTTATTTTTATTTTATTTTATTTAATATAATTTGTTGTCAAATTGGTTTCCATACAATACCCAGTGCTCATCCCAACAGGTACCCTCCTCAATGCTCATCACCCACGTTCCCCTCTCCCCTACCCCCCATCAATCCTGAGTTTGTTCTCAGTATTTAAGAGTCTCTTATGGTTTTAGTATGCATTTTTAAATGTTTATTTATCTTTGAGAGGGGGGTAAGGGCACAGAGAGAGGGAGACAGAGGATCCGAAGCAGACTATGCACTGACAGCACAGGATGTGGGGCTTGAACTCACAAACCATGAGATCATGACTTGAGCTGAATTTGGATGCTTAACCGACTGAGCCACCCAGATGCCCCTATATTATGCCTTTTTAAAAAGATCAAGGTTTCACTTGCTATTTTATTCCTAAGGACAGCATGCTTTTCTTTATATGCAGGCATGATCATAGGTCACTGACTTCGTCTTGCCCTCTCTGAATATCTGCCCTATTTTAAGAGGTTGCCCCATCATGAGAGCCCCTTCCTTCATTCTTTTCTTTCATATGTAGCACTTATAATTAGGCATTTCTCACTTCCTCAGGATAAATTTCGAGAGGAAGACACTAGTCTGTGAAGGATTTAATCAGGGGAGTATTGGGACCTAGTGCCTGCTCAGTGGGCACTGAGATATAGTGTAATACAGAGCGAAAAATGACTATTAGAGATTTAGGCTTTCAGTGGGGCCTGGGTATTTGTGATTCCCATGACTCCGTAACTGTAAAATGAGGCTCGTTTTTGCATCTAGTTTCCACAGTCCTATGCGTGGCTTCATCCTTACGTCAGTGACTTTAAGGCTTGTATCACACAGGACAGGGGAATTCTTCCCCAGTGGGTCATTGAATCCTATGGTGGCTTTACAAACATGAGAGCAACCATCTATAAATGAACCTTGATGGTCTTAGGAAGGTCTAAGTGAGCTTAATGAAATTGAAAAATGAGAGCTTCTTGAGCCTGGGAAAATGTAGGCAGGCCTGGCATAGACGTGGTTGTTATGCGGAGGCTAGGATAACCTTACACAACCACACAGAGTCAGCAAGGCACAGGCCCAGTCTGGGGATGTTCAGACTTCAGGATGTTCACTGCAACACTGGGTGCAGGCTTGGGCCCGTGCCAGGTGGCAGAAAGGACCAAAGATTCTATCGTATAGAAGAATTTTCTCTGTGAGACCTTTCAGGTATTGAAGAGATTAAGTAAATACTCACAGGCTTAACTTTGGTTTTTTCAAGTATGCAGCCTCTATTTCTAAACTGCAGTTAAGTTCCATCCATAACGAACACAAAGAATCCAATAGAAAAATGGGTGAGAGACTTAAGCAGATATTTCACAGAAGAAGAAATATGAATGGTCAATAGATACCCCCCTCTCAAAAAGGTTTACTATTGTTGGTGGCCAAGAAAATGCAAATCAAGACCATGATACAATAAAATTCTTAAACGGATTTTATTGAAAAAATATTTAAAATCCAACAAAAAATATTAACATTGTGGTTGTAAACCATGATACGCAGTTTGCTGACAGATGTGTGAGTTGGCACAAACAGCTTAGCATTACTTTTTCTAACTTTAATTCCAGTATGGTAAACATACAGTGTTATCATAGTTTCAGGTGTATAATATAGTGTTTCAGCAGTTCTATGCAGTATTCAGTGCTCATCAACATAAGTGTACTCTTTAATCCTCATCCCCTGTTTCACCCCTTCCCCCACTCACCTCCCCTCTGGTAACCATCATTTTGTTCCCTGCAGTTAAGATAACAGACTGTTGTTTGTTTTCTCTATTTCTTTTTCCTTTGTCCATTTCTTTTATTTCTTGAATTCCACATATGAGAGAGTTCATATGGTATTTGCCTTTCTCTGAATTATTTCACTTAGCATTATACTCTCTATCTCCATCCCTGTCATTACAAATGGCAAGATTTCATTCCTTTTTATGACTAATACACACGTGCGTGCGTGCACGCATGCGCGCGTGCGCACACACACACACACACCCTACCTATTTTTCTGCATCTATTGAAATGATCATGTATTTTCTTTTTCTTTCTCTTGTTGATGTGATGTATCACATTGACTGATTTGCAAATATTGAACCACACTTGCATCCTAGAAATAAATCTCATTTGATCACAGTGTATGATTTTTAAAAAATTCATTGTTAGGTTTGGTTTACTATTATTTTCTTGAAGATTTTAGCATATGTGTTCATCAGAGATATTGGCACATAGTTGTTGTTGTTGTTGTTGTTTTGTAGTGTCTTTACCTGGATTGGTTATCACAGTAATGCTGATTTCATAGAATTAGTTTGGAAGCTTTCCCTTCTCTTCTATACTTTTGGAATATTTTTGGAGTAGAATAGGTATTAACTCTTCTTCAATGTTGGTAAATTTCACCTGTGAAGCCATTTGGTCCGGGACTTTTGTTTGTTGGGAATTTTTTAAAAAAACACTTACTTATTTTGAGAGACAGAGACAGAGCACAAGCAGATGAGGGGTGGAAGGAAAGAGACATACAGAATCCAAAGCAGCCTCCAGGCTCTGAGCACAGAGCCTGATGTGGAGCTCAAACCCAAAAACTGTGAGATCATGACCTGAGCTGAAGTAGGAGGTTTACCTGACTGTGCCACCCAGGCGCCCCTGTTGGGAATTTTTTGACTACCTATTTAAATTCCTTGTTGTTACTTGGTCTATTCAAATTTTCTATTTTTTTCCTGATTCAGTTTTGGGAGGTTATATGTTTCTAGAGATTTAGCCCTTTCTTCTAGGTTGTCCAATTTGTTGGTATATAAGTTTTCATAATATGCTCTTACAGTCCTTTGTATTTCTATGATGTCAGTTGTTATTTCTCCTCTTTCATTTCTAATTTTGTTTATTTGAGTCCTCTCTCATTTTTATTTTTATGATGAGTCTGGCTAAAGTTTTATCAACTGTTGATCTTTTCAAAGAACCAGCTCCTGGTTTCATTGATTTCTTTGTTTGTTTATATTTAATTTATTTTTGCTCTAATCTTTATTATTTTCTTTCTCCTACTGGTTTTGGATTTGTTTGTTCTTCTCTTTCTAGTTCCTTTAGGTTTAACGTTAAATTGTTCATTTGAGGTGGGAGGGAAGATGGCGGCATAGGAGGACGCTGGGCTCACCGCGCGTCCTGCTGGTCACTTAGATTCCACCTACACCTGCCTAAAGAACCCAGAAAACCGCCAGAGGATTAGCAGAACGGAGTCTCCGGAGCCAAGCGCAGATGAGAGGCCCATGGAAGAGGGTAGGAAGGGCGGTGAGGCGGTGCGCGCTCCACGGACTGGCGGGAGGGAGCCGGGGCAGAGGGGCGGCTCGCCGGCCAAGCAGAGCCCCCGAGTCTGGCTGGCAAAAGCGGAGGGGCCACACGGACTGTGTTCCGACAGCAAGCGCGACTTAGCATCTGGGAGGTCATAAGTTGGCAGGTCTGCTCAGAAAGCGGGAAGGCTGGAGGACAAAGGGAGGGAGAGCTGCTGAGCCCCCAGACGGCAGAGCTCAGCTTGGCGGGGAACAAAGGCGCTCACCAGCGCCATCTCCCCCGCCCATCCCCTAGCCAAAATCCCAAAGAGAACCAGTTCCTGCCAGGGAACTTGCTTGCTCTGCGCAAACATCCAACTCTGTGCTTCTGCGGAGCCAAACCTCCAGCAGCGGATCTGACTCCCTCCTGCTGCCACAGGGCCCCTCCTGAAGTGGATCACCTAAGGAGAAGCGAGCTAAGCCTGCCCCTCCTGCCCCCGTGCACCTTGCCTACCCACCCCAGCTAATACGCCAGATCCCCAGCACCACAAGCCTGGCAGTGTGCAAGTAGCCCAGACGGGCCACGCCACCCCACAGTGAATCCCGCCCCTAGGAGAGGGGAAGAGAAGGCCCACACCAGTCTGACTGTGGCCCCAGCGGTGGGCTGGGGGCAGACATCAGGTCGGATTGCGGCCCCACTCACCAACTCCAGTTATACACCACAGCACAGGGGAAGTGCCCTGCAGGTCCTCACCACTCCAGGGACTATCCAAAATGACCAAACGGAAGAATTCCCCTCAGAAGAATCTCCAGGAAATAACAACAGCTAATGAACTGATCAAAAAGGATTTAAATAATATAACAGAAAGTGAATTTAGAATGATAGTCATAAAATTAATCGCTGGGCTTGAAAACAGTATACAGGACAGCAGAGAATCTCTTGCCACAGAGATCAAGGGACTAAGGAACAGTCACGAGGAGCTGAAAAGCGCTTTAAACGAAATGCAAAACAAAATGGAAAAGATGACAGCTCGGATTGAAGAGGCAGAGGAGAGAATAGATGAACTAGAAGATAAAATTACGGAAAAAGAGGAAGCTGAGAGAAAGAGAGATAAAAAAAATCCAGGAGTGTAAGGGAAAAATTAGAGAACTAAGTGATACACTAAAAAGAAATAATATACGCATAATTGGTATCCCAGAGGAGGAAGAGAGAGGGAAAGGTGCTGAAGGCGTACTTGAAGAAATTATAGCTGAGAACTTCCCTGAACTGGGGAAGGAAAAAGGCATTGAAATCCAAGAGGCACAGAGAACTCCCTTAAGACGTAACTTGAATCGATCTTCTGCACGACATATCATAGTGAAACTGGCAAAATACAAGGATAAAGAGAAAATTCTGAAAGCAGCAAGGGATAAACGTGCCCTCACATATAAAGGGAGACCTATAAGACTCGTGACTGATCTCTCCTTTGAAACTTGGCAGGCCAGAAAGGCTTGGCACGATATCTTCAGTGTGCTAAACAGAAAAAATATGCAGCCGAGAATCCTTTATCCAGCAAGTCTGTCATTTAGAATAGAAGGAGAGATAAAGGTCTTCCCAAACAAACAAAAACTGAAGGAATTCATCACCACTAAACCAGCCCTACAAGAGATCCTAAGGGGGATCCTGTGAGACAAAGTACCAGAGACATCGCTACAAGCATAAAACATACAGACATCACAATGACTCTAAACCCGTATCTTTCTATAATAACACTGAATGTAAATGGATTAAATGCACCAACCAAAAGACATAGGGTATCAGAATGGATAAAAAAACAAGACCCATCTATTTGCTGTTTACAAGACACTCATTTTAGATCTGAGGACACCTTTAGATTGAGAGTGAGGGGATGGAGAACTATTTATCATGCTACTGGAAGCCAAAAGAAAGCTGGAGTAGCCATACTTATATCAGACAAACTAGACTTTAAATTAAAGGCTGTAACAAGAGATGAAGAAGGGCATTATATAATAATTACAGGGTCTATCCATCAGGAAGAGCTAACAATTATAAATGTCTATGTGCTGAATACCGGAGCCCCCAGATATATAAAACAATTACTCATAAACATAAGCAACCTTATTGATAAGAATGTGGTCATTGCAGGGGACTTTAACACCCCACTTACAGAAATGGATAGATCATCTAGACACATGGTCAATAAAGAAACAAGGGCCCTGAATGATACATTGGATCAGACGGACTTGACAGATATATTTAGAACTCTGCATCCCAAAGCAACAGAATATACTTTCTTCTTGAGTCCACATGGAACATTCTCCAAGATAGATCATATACTGGGTCACAAAACAGCCCTTCATAAGTTTACAAGAATTGAAATTATACCATGCATACTTTCAGACCACAATGCTATGAAGCTTGAAATCAACCACAGGAAAAAGTCTGGAAAACCTCCAAAAGCATGGAGGTTAAAGAACACCCTACTAACGAATGAGTGGGTCAACCAGGCAATTAGAGAAGAAATTAAAAAATATATGGAAACAAACGAAAATGAAAATACAGCAATCCAAATGCTTTGGGACGCAGCGAAGGCAGTCCTGAGAGGAAAATACATTGGAATCGAGGCCTATCTCAAGAAACAAGAAAAATCCCAAATACAAAATCTAACAGCACACCTAAAGGAAATAGAAGCAGAACAGCAAAGGCAGCCTAAACCCAGCAGAAGAAGAGAAATCATAAAGATCAGAGCAGAAATAAACAATATAGAATCTAAAAAAACTGTAGAGCAGATCAACGAAACCAAGAGTTGGTTTTTTGAAAAAATAAACAAAATTGACAAACCTCTAGCCAGGCTTCTCAAAAAGAAAAGAGAGATGACCCAAATAGATAAAATCATGAATGACAATGGAATTATTACAACCAATCCCTCAGAGATACAAACAATTATCAGGGAATACTATGAAAAATTATATGCCAACAAGTTGGACAACCTGGAAGAAATGGACAAATTCCTAAACACCCACACTCTTCCAAAACTCAATCAGGAGGAAATAGAAAGCTTGAACAGACCCATAACCAGCGAAGAAATTGAATCGGTTATCAAAAATCTCCCAACAAATAAGAGTCCAGGACCAGATGGCTTCCCAGGGGAGTTCTACCAGACATTTAAAGCAGAGATAATACCTATCCTTCTCAAGCTATTCCAAGAAATAGAAAGGGAAGGAAAACTTCCAGACTCATTCTATGAAGCCAGTATTACTTTGATTCCTAAACCAGACAGAGACCCAGTGAAAAAAGAGAACTACAGGCCAATATCCCTGATGAATATGGATGCAAAAATTCTCAATAAGATACTAGCAAATCGAATTCAACAGCATATAAAAAGAATTATTCACCATGATCAAGTGGGATTCATTCCTGGGATGCAGGGCTGGTTCAACATTCACAAATCGATCAACGTGATACATCACATTAACAAAAAAAAAAGAAAAGAATCATATGATCCTGTCAATCGATGTAGAAAAGGCCTTTGACAAAATCCAGCACCCTTTCTTAATAAAAACCCTTGAGAAAGTCGGGATAGAAGGAACATACTTAAAGATCACAAAAGCCATTTATGAAAAGCCCACAGCTAACATCATCCTCAACGGGGAAAAACTGAGAGCTTTTTCCCTGAGATCAGGAACACAACAGGGATGCCCACTCTCACCGCTGTTGTTTAACATAGTGTTGGAAGTTCTAGCATCAGCAATCAGACAACAAAAGGAAATCAAAGGCATCAAAATTGGCAAAGATGAAGTCAAGCTTTCGCTTTTTGCAGATGACATGATATTATACATGGAAAATCCGATAGACTCCACCAAAAGTCTGCTAGAACTGATACATGAATTCAGCAAAGTTGCAGGATACAAAATCAATGTACAGAAATCAGTTGCATTCTTATACACTAACAATGAAGCAACAGAAAGACAAATAAAGAAACTGATCCCATTCACAATTGCACCAAGAAGCATAAAATACCTAGGAATAAATCTAACCAAAGATGTACAAGATCTGTATGCTGAAAACTATAGAAAGCTTATGCAGGTAATTGAAGAAGATATAAAGAAATGGAAAGACATTCTGTGCTCATGGATTGGAAGAATAAATATTGTCAAAATGTCAATACTACCCAAAGCTATCTACACATTCAATGCAATCCCAATCAAAATTGCACCAGCATTCTTCTCGAAACTAGAACAAGCAATCCTAAAATTCATATGGAACCACAAAAGACCCCAAATAGCCAAAGTAATTTTGAAGAAGAAGACCAAAGCAGGAGGCATCACAATCCCAGACTTTAGCCTCTACTACAAAGCTCTAGTCATCAAGACAGCATGGTATTGGCAGAAAAACAGACACATAGACCAATGGAATAGAATAGAAACCCCAGAACTAGACCCACAAATGGATGGCCAACTCATCTTTGACAAAGCAGGAAAGAACATCCAATGGAAAAAAGACAGTCTCTTTAACAAATGGTGCTGGGAGAACTGGACAGCAACATGCAGAAGGTTGAAACTAGACCACTTTCTCACACCATTCACAAAAATAAACTCAAAATGGATAAAGGACCTGAATGTGAGACAGGAAACCATCAAAACCTTAGAGGAGAAAGCAGGAAAAGACCTCTCTGACCTCAGCCGTAGCAATCTCTTACTCGGCACATCCCCAAAGGCAAGGGAATTAAAAGCAAAAGTGAATTACTGGGACCTTATGAAGATAAAAAGCTTCTGCACAGCAAAGGAAACAACCAACAAAACTAAAAGGCAACCAACGGAATGGGAAAAGATATTTGCAAATGACATATCGGACAAAGGGCTAGTATCCAAAATCTATAAAGAGCTCATCAAACTCCACACCTGAAAAACAAATAACCCAGTGAAGAAATGGGCAGAAAACATGAATAGACACTTCTCTAAAGAAGACATCCGGATGGCCAACAGGCACATGAAAAGATGTTCAACGTCGCTCCTCATCAGGGAAATACAAATCAAAACCACACTCAGATATCACCTCACGCCAGTCAGAGTGGCCAAAATGAAGAAATCAGGAGACTATAGATGCTGGAGAGGATGTGGAGAAACAGGAACCCTCTTGCCCTGTTGGTGGGAATGCACATTGGTGCAGCCGCTCTGGAAAGCAGTGTGGAGGTTCCTCAGAAAATTAAAAATAGACCAACCCTATGACCCAGCAATAGCACTGCTAGGAATTTATCCCAGGGATACAGGAGTACTGATGCATAGGGGCACTTGTACCCCAATGTTTATAGCAGCACTCTCAACAATAGCCAAATTATGGAAAGAGCCTAAATGTCCATCAACTGATGAATGGATAAAGAAATTGTCGTTTATATACACAATGGAATACTACGTGGCAATGAGAAAAAATGAAATATGGCCTTTTGTAGCAACGTGGATGGAACTGGAGAGTGTGATGCTAAGTGAAATAAGTCATACAGAGAAAGACAGATACCATATGGTTTCACTCTTATGTGGATCCTGAGAAACGTAACAGAAACCCATGGGGGAGGGGAAGGAAGGAAAAAAAAAAAAAGAGGTTAGAGTGGGAGAGAGCCAAAGCATAAGAGACTGTTAAAAACTGAGAACAAACTGAGGGTTGATGGGGGGTGGGAGGGAGGGCAGGGTGGGTGATGGGTATTGAGGAGGGCACCTTTTGGGATGAGCACTGGGTGTTGTATGGAAACCAATTTGACAGTAAATTTCATTTATTAAAAAATAAATAAAAAAAAATTGTTCATTTGACCTTTTCTTGCTTCTTGAGGTTGGCCTATATTGCTATAAACTTTCTGCTTAGAACCACATTTGTTGCATCCCAAAGATTTTAGACCACTGTGTCTTCATTTTCATTTGTCTCCGTATAATTTTTGATATCCTCTTTGATTTCTTCATCAACCCATTCATTGTTTAGTAGCATATCATTTAACCTCCATTTATCTGTTCTTTCCAGATTTTTTTCTTGTGCTTGATTTCTAGTTTCATAGCCTAGTCTTCAGAAAAGATTCATGATATTACTTTAATCTATTTGAATTTGTTGAGACTTGTTTTGTGGCCTCATATGTGATCTATTCTGAAGAATGTTCCACGTGAACTTGAAAAGAATGTGTATTCTACTGTTTTAGGATGAAATGTTCTGAATATAACTGTTAGATCCATCTGTTACAATGTGTCATTTGAAGGCACTGTTTCCTTGTTGATTTTCTGTTTGGATGATCCATCCATTGATCTAGGTGGGGCGTTAAAGTCCCCAACTATTATTGTATTGCTATTGGCTAGTTCCTTTATGGAATGAAATCATTTTTTCTTAGATTTTCTAACATATTCCATTGTTCCCTGTTTTTCCTCCTCTTCCCACTTTTATCTTGTAGTTGTTTCAGCACACAATTTCTTTCTATGCATTTGAGCCTTTAAATATATGACATTTTTCCTGTTTTTTTTTCTTCTTGGAAAATTCATATTTAATTTTTCAGGGATCATTTTCCATATTAGTTCCTATATATTCTTTCCTGCCTTTCAATAAGAAACATGTTTCTCTCAGATACTCTTAGCACACTTTGCCTAATTTCATTATAGTAATAATTACAATGTATTTCATTATGTGTTTTCACAATTGTCTTCTCCCTAAGTATTTAAAGACAAGAGATGTATGTTTCATATGTTTGTAATTCTAGTGTTCTACACATAACAATTATTCAGTAAATGTTAGTTAAATCAACAAAGAAAATTAACTCTCTGCCAAAGATAATATCCAACATTCTATAAAATAGACTATCAACCAAATCCATCTATCATTTTAGCATTCCATCCAAAATTCTAGATTTGCAAAGAAGCAGTAAAATATGTCCCATAAACAGGAGAAAATAAGAATCAATACAAATACACAAATAATGAAGTTAGCAGTCAAGCATTTAAACCAGCCAGTCTCAAAATTATACTTAATTATTTAAAGCAAAACATAAACATTATAGGTGAGAAATGGATACTGTTAAAAAATAACATTTCTGGAGATAATATTTTTAATATCTTTAGTGAAGAACATACCAGATGAGATTAACAGCAGATTAAAAAAAAACTGCAAAAGAAAAAAAAATCAGTGTACCTAATGGCATAGCGATGCAAACTATTCAAAATGAAGCACAAAGTCAGGGGTGGGGGGTGGGCAAGACTGCAAAAGAATGAATGGATTATCAGAGATGTAGAGAATAATATCAAATAATCTGTAGAAGGGGTTCGTTGGTAGAGGGAGTAGAAAATACTTGAAGAAAAAAATGTTTTCAAAATTTGTCAGAAACAACCCAAAGGCACTGATCCAAGAGACTCAAAAAATCCAAAGACAAATAAACATGAAGAAAACCACATTAAGGTATATAATGCTCATATTGCTAAAATCAATGATAAAGTTTTAAAAGTAAGTAGAGGGGAGAAAGAAACATTTCATACTGAGTACCACTGTTAAAGACTTCCTCAATCTCCTCATCTGCATTTATCTAAACTAACAGACAAGTGTGCAGAAAGGGAAAAAGCAAATCAAAATGATGTTGTTCAAAACTTCAGGAGTTCTCTGGGCTAGATCTGAAATCAGATCCTCTACATGGAGGATACAGAGAGAACAAAGAGGCAGGTTTTATAGACAAGGGAACTTACAAAGAAGCTTGTCTTGGGCAGCTGCAAAATGAGTGTATCTCTGGACCTGCCAGCCAGAATCTGAAGTTCATACAGAGGTCTTAAATGAAGTCATTCATATACATTGTCCAAATGGTCCCAAAAACACCTTACTTTCTCAAGGCTCCATCCTTGAAGAAGCTTCTAGTGTAGGAATGGTGGGCAGAATGTGCATTCCAAGGTCAAGAGTGGGAGTAATGAGTTTCCAATTGCCCAGGTCCAAAGATCAACAAGCAGCCAAGTCCCCCTGACATTTTCCAACAGTCAACTTAGAATTCTATGTCCAGTGAAAATTTCAAAAGTGAAAACAAAATAAAGAATTTTTAAGATAAAAGTAGAGAAAACATATCACTATTAGATCTGCATGACAAGAAATGGTATAAGAAGTTTCCCACAAGGAAAGAAAATGTTATCAGATATATATATAGATCTACACAAATAAATGAAGTGTGCCAAAAAACAAAACAAACAAAACAACAACAACAAAAAAACCCTGTTAAACCAGAAAGAATGACAGCAGTTAGTACAACAGTTAAAAGTAACATACCCGGAGAGGTTAACAAAATTTAGAATAAAGATAAGCCCAACTTTTCATGAACTGATCCCTTTGCTATAAGCAAATTTCAAAGGAGGAATGCCTTTCTTTACCAGAAACAACAGGAAAAGAAACAATGACTGCCATAGTATAATTTTCTAAGGATTCCATGAGTTTTAGCTACAGTCAAACAAAGCCGTCACTTTCTCCCTTTCCCCTTCCACTTGACCCATGTTGACATCATTCCAGTCTTAGGCAAGCAAAACCTCCAAACGATCACCATGCTAGCCTTAGACCAAATATTTGGATATTCTTGTTAATGAATCTGAGATTATAGTCAACTTAGGATAAAGTTAAAGAAAACTCAGATGCTTCTTCTAAGATTATCTGATTTCTTTCTAATTAAATCTCTATATATGGACACATCTTAAAACAAATATAGGGGCGCCCGGATGGCTCAGTCAATTAAGCATCTGACTTACGCTCAGGTCATTATCTCACAGCTCAGGGTTCAAGCCCTGCATCAGGCTCTTTGCTGACAGCTCAGAGCCTGGAATCTGCGTCAGATTCTGTCTCCATCTCTCTCTGCCCCTCCCCCACTCACACACACTGCCTTTCTCTCTCTCTCTCTCTCAAATATAAGGAAACATTAAAAAATTTTAATAAATATAATGGCTTATATTTACTATAGAAAATAATCAGTTTTAGAACTCAATATTTTTGACAAAAAACATCTAAAATGAAACAGGGATTCTGCTTATAGTCCATAATTTGTTGTCAACTTAGCTTTATATATGCTGAATTGAAACTATAAACATAAGACATCTCAGACCTTTACTGATACCAGACTTTTATTTTCCCGGGACCAAAATACTAAATATAGAGCATATCTGTGCATGCAAAACAGTTTGTGAATTATTTATGACTACTCCTATTTCTGAAGACAATACTCTATTTAGCTAACTACTGGGCTCATTCTTAGGCACTTCAATATTTTGGCTCCCCCCGACTTTTTAAAATCAATTTAGTTCTTTTCACAGTCACATTGGATATAAATATGAACCATTTTTATCTTTCTTTCAAACATTTCTGAATAATGTATAACTAAAATACCTCTTTTCCTGAAACATAAAATATTACATTGATCTTTCCAGTGTCAACTGATTAATGCTTTTATTTTGTACTTTTATGCATGATATTCTTAATCAAACTGCTCAAGAAAATGTTTTCATAAGCTTGTGAGGAAATATATTTTCACATATTTAAATCATATAATGTATAGCTTACTTCCAACCAACCAAAAGAGAAACAAAAGAAAATTGCAGAAAATGTGGTAGAATTTTTCTTGTTGCTCTGTTCTTGTTTTATACTCCATCGAACAGAGAACAACTTAGAGCACGAGAATATAAAACTATCTTCAACATCCCCTCCCAGTATTGACTACAAAGCTTTATTGTATATTTTTAAAATTTTTTTAATCTTTTAATTTTTGAGAGACAGAGTGCAAGCGAGGAAAGGGCAGAGAGAGAAGGAGACAGAATCCCAAGCAGACTCCAGGCAGGCTCTGAGCTTTCAGCACAGAGCCTGATGTGGGTCTCAAACACAAAAACCATGAAATCATGACTTGGGTCCAAGTCAGACTCTTAATCAACTGAGCCACCCAGGTGCCCCTTGACTATGAAACTTTAAACTGATAGATAAATAAAAGGAGGAGGGAGGGTGAGAGGAAGAGAAACTGAGAGAGAGAGAGAGAGAGAGAGAGAGAGAGAGAATATCCACTGGATGAATTATAATTGACCACTGAACTATTGACCTTGACCCAAGCATTAAGGGGCATTTGCCCACACACAGTTGAAAATCCACATATAACTTTTGACTATCCAAAAACTTATAATAGCTTACTATTGGTTAGAAGCATTATGGATAAACAGTTAATAAATTTTGCATGTTATATGTATTATATACTATATTCCTATAATAAAATAAGCTAGAGAGAAGATAACGTTATTAATAAAATCATAAGAAAGAGAAAATACATCTATAGCACTATGCTATATTTACTGAAAAGAAAATCCATGTATAAATGGATCTATGCGGTTCAAACCCATGTTATTCAAGAGTCAACTATACCAACAAAACGTATAACAAGGACAGTGTATAAATAGAAAAATCAGTGGAGACAGTGGTGGAAGGGATGCAAAATGATCTTTAGTTAAGGTTTATGTAAACGACTAGAGTAGCCAAATTAGTATAACACATCAGAGTCCAGAGTGCTAACCATTACACCATGGAAACACCATGACCCCCTGACATATCATCTTGCCTCCTTCTATGGGAAAGAGAATATGACAGCTGAAATGGCAACTTTCATTTTTGATAATTGGTGTTTTAAATACATAATCTATACTACTAAAGAAGCAAATATACTCTAATGATTAAACTAAGTGTAAATCACTTCATAATCATGGGGTTTCGGAGTTTTCTAATATCCTTAGTCATTCTAAGTCAATTTCTTCACTATATATCAACCCACTATTAAAACAAAGAAGATGTCTCTTTTTTTATAAACTAATTACCATGTATTATAGCAAACATTGTGTTTTAGCTTGTTATTTTAAACTTTAAACTTTAAATTTAAAAAGATACATATCAGGAAAATGACATTTCCCCCCTGTATTACTGCTAGACTGTCATGATACCCTCAATTTTAATAGCTGCATTATTTTATAACATTTAAAAAATACATCCATGTCAAAAGCCATAGCTACTCTTCTGTTGATCAACCATTTTTTAAATGTAAATCCAAAGAGTATTTCATTTTAACCCATACCAAGTTTCAGTAGTTCTTACTAATGTGGAGTACCATTCCAGGCCATCAAACTAGAAGAGTAAAATGAAATTATGATTAATTATGTGTGTCTTTTTAAAAAAATATATCTTTGCTTATTTAATTGTCTTTTAAAAATATTTCAGCCAAAGTTTCAAGAATAAATGATAAACTCTGCAGAGTTTCTAATTCTCTTCATTATTTTTAATAAAGTCAGTGATCATTTACAAAATAAACCATTAGATTAAAACTCAATCAAATCAGTGGCAGTCTGCTAATTTGCAAGTGCTGGCAAACATTAGCCAGCTAATGGATTTTTGTTACTTTTACTGTGAAAATAGATTTGCTACCCTTTTAACTAATAACGATATGGATATTTCAAAAGGATTTTCTGTAACTAAGTTGAATCAGCAAATATTTTCTGTAAGGTTGTAGAGGTGATTTGTAGACCTGATATAAATATTTCAGTTCATATAATATGAATATTAGCACTTGGAAATATCCTTATTTTTTTAAGTAACTCATAGTCATCCTCATTTTTTGCAACTCCATCAGGAGGAGTAGAGAGAAGTTCACTTTTATATCTGTCTTTTTGTGTGTAATCTTAGCAGTTCATTTTAGGAGAAAAATCTAAATCCTAGTTTTATTATCCATAAAGGAAGGGGCTATACTACATGGTTTTTCTCATTTTTTGATTTAATGATTAATCTTCTAAGGTATACTCTCTTCTCACTGAAAAATGAATGATGATATATGAATGATGATACACTGCTTTTTCCTGTCTGACTTTGAGAACACTTCTTATTATAATAATGTCTTTATATGTACAATAAAATTAAGCATGGACTAAGTAACAGGTTACTCTGAATTATGGAACTATATATCTATCATGGAATCCTAGTGATATCATAAAACATAAAAGCATGTTTTATTTTTATATACTCACTATGACAAAAAGATTAAGTTATAGCTCAATAATTCATGTTTTCTGGCTCTTATATTATTCTAGCAACATGCAATTATCAGATTTATTTTCAACATAGTTTTGGCTTCTTTTCTAATTTTATGAATGCTATAAACCACTATTTTTATATATGGAGATCCTACAACTATATACTAGAATATAACATTCCTACTCATCTGCCAAAATTTACAAGGCATGTAAAATAAATATGTACTGCGGTGAGTTTGGTTGATAGGCTCAAAAAGATAGAAGGAGCATAACTCGAATTCATGGCTATATGGATATCTTCAATAGTTTCATTCACATTACATCCCACTGGATTCTGAAGGCAGTTTGGGGCAAAATTAAAATAACAAAAAGCAGATTTTTTCCAATGAGAAGAGAATGAATTATGTAGATCTATGTTAGAAATCTGATTTTTCCTAGAACACACTACAACACATATAAAGAAATTAATAATGCCATTCAACAGCAATGTCTAGAAGTCACTGGGGATATTATTAAGCTTAATTACTGACTGGTGATTACTTCCTCTCTGGTAAAGAAACATGTAAGTCTACCTAATGATATATATAGCTCATCTGGAACTCATATGAGACAGATCAAGACATATAATCAAATATAAATTCAGCTTAGGCTCAAACTGAAATCCCAGTTGTATAAGAAAACAGAAGACATTTCTAAAGATAAGCTCGTTTTTGAGCTTCCTAAAACTATTTTTAAAAACTCATGTTGTAAACAAATAGACTAATACCTTTATTTTTGTTCACTTACTTATCAATGGCCTAACTGCAACAATTTACTAAACTTTCATGTAAATTGATAAATCCACCATTAAAACGGCAGTAAATAATCTCTGTATCACATAAATAATGTACTCATTGTACCAAATCCACAAACACTTCAGCATCATTATTAGTCATAATTAAATATTTAATATATGCACTGCTTTGCAAGTGATATATTTCTATTCCTTTCCCATATCAAAATTGACTAGATCAAAATTAATAATGTACATTCATCAGAAGATACTTTTAAAGGACTGAAAAGAAAAGCTATCAATGGGAAGAGATATGCACAATATGTAATTCCAATAAAGTACTCAAATCAGTAACGGAACAAAGAAACACCACCACTCCCAAAGTGGACAAAATCTTACGAAAGACACTTCATAAAGAAAGAGGACATCCCATGAGTAATTAAACATGAAAATGTCCTCAACATCATTGGTGTTCAGGGTATTGACAATGAAAAATCACAGCGAGACACCAAATATCCCATCCAGGCGGAACGTATCAGATGTTAGCAACAATGAAGAAGAAATGGAAGTCTCATAATTTCTATAAATTGGTATAAGAATGTTAAAAATTATCTAATATATGTAAAAATATGCCTATGTTGGAGCGCCTGGGTGGCTCAGTCGATTAAGCGTCGGACTTTGGCTCAGGTCATGATCTCTAGGTCTGTGGGTTCCAGCCCCGCATCCGGCTCTGTGCTGACAGCCAGGAGCCTGGAGCCTGCTGATTCAGATTCTGTTTCCCTCTCTCTCTGCCCCTCCCCCACTCATGCTCTCTGTTTCTCTCCATCTCTCAAAATTGAATGTTAAAAAAAAATTGTAAAAAAATGCCTTGTGACCAACAATTCCTAGGTATTCATCCAACAAAAATGTATGCACATATTCACACAAAAAACGTGTATTAAAAGATTCAGGGTAGCAGTATATAGCAGTCAAAATAGAAACCACCTAAATGCACAGCAATAAAATAAATAAATCAATTATGACGTATTCTCACATGAAATACTATATAACAATGTGAATGAAGAAACTTCAACTATGTCCATCAATACTGGATGAGTCTCAAAAACAGTACTTGGAGTAGACAAGAAAAAATCAGGCATAGAAGAATATGTAGTATAGGAGTCAAGTTTACAAGGTTAAAATCCATGCAAAAATAATCTACGATTCTAGAAGCAAGGATATTATTACATTTGGAAATGGAGGACCAGGTAGTGACTAGAGGAAATTTGAAGCCGACTTCTGGGATAAAGGTAATATCATCAATCTTGTAGCTGGTTGTATTGGTGAGTTTTGAGTTTCTGAAAATTAAGTGTGCGCTACACTATGATTTGCACACAGTTCTGCTTTTTATAATTTCAAAGAATGTATATAGGAGAATTAAATGTATTCAAATATTTTTGAAAAGAAAATTAAAGATTGGAGTTTGCTTATTAAATATAATGATATGCTAAAAATACATTGTAATTATAAAAATATGATACTGGCATAGGAATAAACAAACAAAACAATGGAAAAGAACAGAGAACCCAGAGACAACTTGACATGGAAAGGAACTTGATATATGATCAAAACTGCAAATGAATAAGGATAAATGAACTATTTAATCACTTTTTAGTTTGTTTTATTGTATTTTTTTTGTTTTTAGAAGATCCATCAACATGAAGAATTTGATTTCTATCTTATTGATCCAAATGGATTTAAAAAAGTGTGAAGTAAAATTAAAATCTAATGAAAGGAAATATTAGAAAATACGTTTTTAGCCTAAAGATTAGAATTCTCAAAACAATACTCAACAACGTGAAAACATTGGTATTGACCGATTCTATCCTTGACCAAATTTTAGTCAAGCTTCATTGAGCTCTCTACTCTGTTAGGCTGTACTTTTGGACTTCTTTTTCTGTTTTAGCATTGCCCAAATTTAGCAAGAATCTTGATAAGTCAATTTAGCAAGAATCCTTCCCCCCTCAATACCTGACTACCCTCAATATCTGATCAAATTTCTTATCCTTTAGCATCTTCTAGGTAATATGTGATTATATATATTTATAATTAATATATAATTATATATTAATTAACATAATTAATATATAATTATATATTAATTGATATAATTAATATATAATTATATATTAATATATTAGTCGATATAATTAATATATAATTATATATTAATATATAATATACTAATATAATTAATATGCAATTAATATATTATATACCCTGACCTGCTTTCAGCAAGACCTTGTGAGCTCCATTTAGCTAGAATCTCCTCTTATGCCTGATGTTTCCTTCTAATTTTCCATCCACCAACTCCCTACCCTGTTCCTTGGCAATAAATCCCCATTTTTCCTTGTTGTAATTCAGACGAGAGCCCAGTTCTATACTGAGATGTCTTTACCCATATTGCAATAGGTCCTAAGTAAAAACTGTTTGTATCTGCTCTATCTACTGCCCCAATTCAGTTTTTCTTTGACAGTTATTGTGATTAGTTTTAAAAGGTCAAAATTTGGTTGATGAAGGACACTGGAAAACTAACGACTAAGCAAAGATATTTGTAACACTGAAACTAAAAAGAGAACAAAATCCAGAAGATGTGATGACATGACATCCTAAAATGAACAACAACAAAAGTAAACTGGAAAAAATTTGCAAGGGATATAAACAGATAATCAACAGAAAGAAAACCGAAATGGGTAATTATACAAAAAGAGGTGCTCATATTCATCAGTAATATGGGTAATAAAAACTAAATCAATGTTAGGGGCGCTTGGGTGGCTCACTCGGTTGAGCATCCGACTTCAGCTCAGGTCATGATCTCACAGCTCCTTGAGTTCAAGCCCCGCGTTGGGCTCTGTGCTGACAGCTCAGAGGCGGGAGCCCGCTTTGGATTCTGTATCTCCCTCTCTCTGCTCCTAAGCCACTCGCATTCTGTCTCTGTCTCTCTCAAAAATAAACATTAAAAAAATATATTAAAAAAAAAACCCAACTAAATCAATGTAGATCCAGATCTTACTCAAGAAATTAGTAAAAAAAAAAAAATTTAAGTTTCTAATGCCAATTATTGGAATGAAGGTAGAAGAAATAGGAACAAATAGTTCAGTCCTCCAGAAAACTAGCTTGAAGTTGTTCATTTCTATATCCTGTAACACCAATCTTTCTCCTGGGAATAAAATCCTTGTGAAATGCTTGACAGGTCTTTAATGGGATACACATTTAGTTGTTCATTGTTGCATTGCTTTTGTAATAGGAAAGTGGAGAAGAGCTAAGTGTCCATCACTAAGCAGGGGATATAAGTGCAGTGTGATCTATATACGCCATGGAACGCTTTGCAGACGATTAAAGCAATGAACTAGATGCACACAGTAATACAGGCAGATTAAAACCACTTGTTCAGCGGCAGCAACAACAACAGCAGCAGCAGAAATATCGCTTTTTGTATACTAAAACCATTCAAAAATTGTATAAAGTATATAATTCATAGTATATAAAAATTACAAAAGAATACACATTAATTCAATCACATGGCAGTGGTTGCTTTGGAGAGGATGGACAAAAAGGTTAATGTTGTTAGGAAAAGAGGATAAAAAACAAAGTAAATGATATTTTTTGTAACTAATGACAGTAGTTGTACAATGACAAGGCAAGAGGCATCTCAAAAAAATTTTAATGCACACATAGAAGAGGCCATTGATTTGCTAGGCTAGCTCTCCATAAAAGAAAAGCACCAAAAGAGAATGTAGAAGATGATGAACATATTGTGAATAGGAATTTGTTTTTAGTCTTTCTGAAAGACTGAGTTACTCCAAGAATAAAAAAAATTGGGGGCGCCTGGGTGGCTTAGTCAGCTAAGCGTCTGACTTCAGCTCAGGTCATGATCTCGCGGTCCGTGAGTTCGACCCCGCATCGGGCTCTGTGCTGACAGCTCAGAGCCTGGAGCCTGTTTCAGATTCTGTGTCTCCCTCTCTCTCTGACCCTCCCCTGTTCATGCTCTGTCTCTGTCTCAAAAATAAATAAATGCTAAAAAAAAAAAATAAAAAAAAAAGAATAAAAAAAATTTGCTTTTCTTCCTGAAGGTTTTAAAAGGTTCAGTTATATCACATAATATAATTTGCATATTGTTTTAGGGTTTGTTGTGAACAGACAGCACAAAGGACTGAAACTACTATACAATGTAAATAAACTTACAGAAGATAGCAAGAGAAAACGAACTCAACTGAAATCCAACAGCAGAAAATTTGATAATTCATTTGAATGAAAACTTTACCATTAATAATTGATAAAACAAATTTCTTCAAATCTTTATTTATTATGACCTTTTTTTCCCTATTGTTCAAGAGACCATCTGTTCTTACTATTCACTCAGCTGGAGTCTTCAGAAATCTTAAGTATTTAGAATTTTTAGGATTGTTTTAAGGGAGTAGTTGGTGAAAAAGGATTATCTGCAACTTGTTACCAGTTTGGGACACAGTCACTAAAGCCATATAATTTCCAACTTCAATTGATACTATAAGCTTATAGTTACAGGGTAAATTAGTTAAAATCTATCCATTGTAAAGGCACATTAAAAATAGCTCCTATATTTACCATGACAAATATTAAAAAGCAACTTAGTGTCATCATGTTTTAGGTGGCAAGCAATTAAAAATCTCAAGTCAGGTTCCAACCTACCTGAATTCTAAACATTTGGTCAGACTTCTGTGGTAATATTAGGAAGGATAATATGCTCAAAGACATACTTTGTACATATAAAACTTTATTTGAGCCTTTAATAGTTTTCTTATTATAATTAAAAATTATTCAGGCAAAGAAGAAAAAATTAAGCAAAACACTGCAACTCGTTTCACTATGGTTCTGTACTATGGTAGTAAATTGTGCATGAAGTGCTATTGTTTTAATTACAGAAAGAACAAAATAGACAAATTGACCTCAGAGATAAGATCAAGTAGATACTTGAAATGATAATGTATTTTTTCCCTTCAGACACCAATCTATCCAAAAGTGAAAGAGATCACAGTTAATACTTGCTTCAGAAGGCAGTAACATGATTTATGAAGCAATTGACTTACATAATTTCCAGGGTGTCAACTAATTTACATAAAAAAATAAATCTTAACTAATCCTCATCAACTCAAATAACAATTCTCATTGTAGGATTTAACAGGGATTCACTGAATTTAGTATAAAAGAGATATAACAAGATATACGTGTATTTTTAAAAAGCAGGCCTAAAATACTACTTTCAAAAATTATTTTGTCTAGACATGATGGCCGTTTAATTTTTAAAAATGCCATACTCTATTAATATTACTTGAATTCTAAGACTAACTTACAAATAATTGCAACATTCAATTTTCCTAATTAGCATATGTGACATCAGATAGATATTAAGACAAATGGTTAGAGGTATAATTACTGGAAAGAACTATTTACTAGTGCAGGAACTTTTTTTTTTAATCACTAGTATATAACTTCAGAGGTTTGGCATAATAAATAAGCCTATTCAGTAGGTAATAAACATATGTCTAGGTAAGGGTGGGGACCATAAGTAACATTGTAGAGGAATATATAGAAAGTAATACAGTAGTATATAGAACGGAGCCTGAAACATTACAAAATCCTCTACATCAAGAACATAATTGCTCTCCTGTTTCAGAGATCCAAAAAATCTATTCATACTGTCACACAGTTGATCCAGTAGATTTTGCCATAACCAAAAGAAGAAGTAAAAGTGGAAAGCAAGGTCTTTAGAAGCATGAATCAGTTTGTTACAAAGAAAGAAAAGAGATTGTGATAGAGAACCTTTGAGTCACACTTAAAAAAAAAAAAAAAAAAGTAAGACCCGTGTTTGGAGTGAATGTTTGTGCCCACTTCAAAATTCATATGCTGGAGCCCTAACACCCAGTGTAGCTATATTTGAGGACAGGACCACTAAGGAGGTAATTAAGGCTGAATGAGATCATAAGAATGAAACCTTAGTATGATAGAATTAGTGTTCCTATAAGAACAGACATAAGAGGGCTCTAGAAAGGTCATGTGAGGACATAGGAAGAATATGGCCATCTACAAGCCAAGAAGAGAGCCCTCACCCAAATCTGAATTGACTGGAACCTTAATCTTGTACTTCCAGTCTCCAGAACTGTGAGAAACTAAAATTTTATTGTTTAAGCCACCCAGTCTATGATATTTTGGTGTAGCGGCCTAAGCTAACACAATTTGTCTGTTAATTGTGCACTTTAGCTTCATGAGAATGTTTAGTTAATTAGATATTCCCAATCAACTTGAAATAAGTTCAAAATGTAACTTTATATTATAAAAATTTTTGCATGTTAAATTTCTCAAGTACATTATACATTATTTAGTTTGCCATTTAAAAATATAATTTAGGGGCGCCTGGGTGGCTCAGTCGGTTAAGCGTCCGACTTCAGCTCAGGTCACGATCTCGCGGTCCGTGAGTTCGAGCCCCGCTTCGGGCTCTGGGCTGATGGCTCAGAGCCTGGAGCCTGCTTCCGATTCTGTGTCTCCCTCTCTCTCTGCCCCTCCCCCGTTCATGCTCTGTCTCTCTCTGTCTCAAAAATAAATAAACGTTAAAAATAAAAAAAAAAAAATATATATATATATATATATAATTTAAAAAAAATGGGCATGCTGAAATCACCAATGGTCCACTTGCCAAAATGCTTTAGTATAAGTTTGAGGGAAATAAATAATGTTTGTCATCAGGACTTAGTTTATATTTGGATTCCACAAATTTAGAACTCAGACTATGGAGGTGGAGAGAAGATATCAACATCAGAAGAAAAACATTCTCTAAAAAACAATTTAATGCAAAGGCCTTTGAAATATTCTTTGTAGATATTGAGCCTATAAAGAACATTAAGGAAAGGAGTAGCGTGAAAAACTTTGTACTTTAGGACTCCTCTGACGTTAGAGAAAAAAAGTGGATTAGGAAGATAAACCTAAACCAAAGCCAGAGATTCAACACAGAACAATAACAAAATCTATGCAAGAGATAATGAAGGGCTGACACCATGTAATTGCCACTGTAATGAAAGAGGAAGGAAAAGTCTTGATACATATTTAGTTTAAGAAAACATTTAATTGGCTATCAGGACTAGGGAAATTCTGGAACTGAAAAAATGGTAAATATAATGAATTAAATTTTAGAATTATTGATTTTTAAGTTATCAAATGTAAAAGTAGACATATTCATCACACAACAAATACATAAGATCGGAGCTCAGGCTGTAGAAAATTCTGATCTCAAAATTACAAATGTAGCTGACCACCAAATATATCAACCAGAAACATCTTACCAAGTATAATACAAAGAAGGAGAAAAATATACTTCATAAACTATTCACTCCATATTTATTAGGTATTCATTTCTACGAAACAAATAAGCTAGTGACTAAAACAAAAATAAGCTTTCTTTGTCTCCCATTTCCATAGGCTGTCATTCACAGAGGTCATATGGAAATGGTTTCTATTTGCTGGACAAAGCCAATGGTTCAGGTGTGTCACATGAAGGCTGGACCTGGAATAATCTCATTCATTCACATGTTGTCAAAGGATGTTGAGAGTTACCTGAAGTCAGTTACCTGGCTAAGACTGTCAGGCAGAACACCCACATGTGATCTCTCTATATAACCAGATCTTCCTCCCAGCATGTTAATTACGTTACAGGGGAAAGGTACCTGAGATAAAAGAGAGTTGTTTGGAAGCTATGGAAGCTATGTATCCGTTTATAATCTAGCCTTGGAAATTAAGCAGCATCACTGTATTGGTTTTAGTTGCAAAGGTCCACCAAGATTCAAAAGTATATGCCAATATTTGATGGAAGGATGTTAACATCACAGTACCAAAAAATATTTTGGGAGGAGGTGTGGCTGGGTGACTGAGTTGGCTAAGTGTCCACTTCAATGTCAGCTCAGGTCATGATCTCATATTTCCTGGGATCAAACTCTGTGTCTGGCTCCATGCTGACAGTGAAGCATCTGCTTGGGATTCTCTCTCTCTACCTCTCTCTCTGACCCTCCCCTGCTCTCACTCTCTCTCTCTCTCTCTCTCTCTCTTTCAAAATAAATAAACTTAAAAGAAAAGCATTTGGAAAAAAAAAGACATAAAGATTAGACCAGAAATTGATGAAATTAAAAAGAGAAATCAACTCTGACAATGAGAATTAAAGGTGGTTCTCTGAAAAAAAAATCAATAAAATTGGTAATTCTCTAGGTAAAGTTGCTAAGATACAAGAGAAAATACATGTCCAATATCAAGAAAGAAACTCCTTTTGATCTTTATGAAACTCAGTTTATTAAATAATAAAAAATATTTTGAAAAAAAATTAGGCCCATAATTTTGAAAACTTAGATTAAATGGACCAATTCCATGAAATAAATTTCCAAAGTTAACTAAAAAAAAAGATAAACTGAATGGCTCTAAATCAATTAATAAAATAAAGCTTGCAGCTAAATCCTTCCAAAGAAGGAAACTAAAGGCCCAAATCATTTCACTAGGAATTCTCCCAAGCATTTAAGAAAGAAATAATATCAAATTCACAAAATTGCTTCCAGGAAGCAAATAAAAGAGAACATATCCAAACTCATTTTATGAAGTCAGAATTACTGTGACACAAATATCAAAGACATTATAAGAATGGTTAACTAAAGATCAATAGGTCTCATAAACAGAAACACAAACATTCTCCATAAAACATTACCAAATTAAATCCAGCAAAGTGTATAAGGGTATTGCATCACTACAAAGTAAGGTGTATCAGGAATGCCAAGAGGGCTCCCCATTAAAAATATCAATCTAAGAAATCAGTAAGCAGAGACTAAAAAATAAAACCATATGATCATTTCAATAAATGAAATAAAAGCATTTCACAAAATTCAGCAGCAATACATGATAAACACTCTCATCAAACTAGGAATAACATCAAATATGAAATCTTATAAAAAAGCATTTGCAAAAATCTTACTGCTCACATCATATGTAATAGTGAAAAATGGAATGTTTTACCACTAAAATCAGAAACAAACAATGGTGTCCACTCCTACCATTCCTACTCAACATTGTGCTAAAAATCTCAGGTGGTATAATTAGGGAAAAGAAAGAGGAAGGAAAGGGAAGGGAAGGGAAGGGAAGGGAAGGGAAGGAAGGAAGGAAGGAAGGAAGGAAGGAAGGAAGGAAGGAAGAAGGAACAAGAGAAAGAGAAGGAGGAAGGGAAGAAGAGACAAGAGATAAAGACGGGGGAGGGGAAGGGGATGAGAAGAAAGAAGGAAGGAAGGAAGGAAGGAAGGAAGGAAGGAAGGAAAGAAAGAAAGAAAGAAAGAAAGAAAGAAAGAAAGAAAGAAAGAAAGAAAGAGGAAGGGAAGAAGAAAGAGGGAGAAGGAGAGGGGAAGGGGGAAGGGGAGAAGTAGGAAAGAAAGAGAGAAAGAAACAAAGAAAGAAAGAGAAGAAAGTTTAGGCAAAGAGGTTGAAAGTGAAAAAAGTGTCTCTATCCTCCTATGACATAAATATCTATGAAGAAAATCTAAAGGAATCTTAAGAATGCTTAAAAACTCCTGAACTAGGGGTGCCTGGGTGGTTCAGTTAGGTGTACAACTTTGGTTCAGGTCATGATCTCATGATTTGTGAATTCAAACCTCCCGTGGATCTCTGTGCTAATGGTAAGGAGCATGCTTGGGATTCTCTCTCTCTGTCTCTCTCTCCCTCTCTCTCTTCCCCTTCCCTGCATGCACTTGCTCTCTCTCTCTCAAAATAAATAAATAAACTTAAAAAAATAAACATACAAAAAAAAACCTCCCAACAACCCTGAACTGATAAATCAATTTAACAAAGTTGAAAGATATAAGATCAATATAAAAAAGTTAATTCTATTTCTATATACCATAAATAAATGATTGGAAAGTGACAGGTAAAAAGTATCATTTGCAATAGCATCAAAACCAAAATACATTGTTATATATCTAATAATAAATGCAAAATATGTATGCTGAAAACTACAAAGCCATGATGAAACAAATTAAAATATACCTAACTAAATTCCATCAGCATAACTGGCAGCATTTTTTATATAGATTGTCATAAGTAGAGTCCAAGATTTCCATGGGAAGGTAAAATAAATAGAGTAGCTAAAACAGTTTCCAAAAAGAACAAAGTTAAAGAACACTCACTACCTGTCTTCAAGAATTAACATAGAGGTACACTAATTCTGACAGGGCAGTGTTCACAAGAGATAGACACAGGGACTAATGGAATACTAGAGTTTCCAGGAATTGACCTGGATACACATGATCAACTGATATTTACAAAAGATGCAAAGGCAAGTCAATAGAGAAATAGCAGCCCCTTCAACACATAGTGCTTGATCAATTGGATATTGAACTTTGATTCATACATCATATGATGTACAAAAGTACAAAAAGTAACTCAAATGGATCATAGATCTAAATCTAAATTCTAAAACTGTAAACCTTATAGGAGAAAATACAGGAGAGAGTTTTTAGACTTTGGTTTAGGCAAAGATATCTTAGGTACAACAAGAGTACACTTCCATAAAAGAAAAAAATAAGATAAATGATTTTATCAAAATTTGAAAGTTATGATCTATGAAATACACTGTTAAAAAATGAAAAGACAAGCCAGAGACTAGTTGAGAATAGGATATCTACAATGGACTTAGACCTTTAATATACAAGGGACTCTCAATACTCAGGAATAAAACAGTTTTAAAATAAGCAAGTGTTGAATGAATGGGCAAAGTACTGATGAAGATCCATAGCAACAAGACTTCTACATTCCTATTGAGACTGCAAAATCACACAGCCATTTTGTAACCCAGTTTGCCAGTTTCTCATAAACATCCTCTTACCATACATCTCAGCAATCACATTTGCATGTATTTGGCCATGAGAAATGAAAACTTAATTACACATAAAAACCCATACAAAAATGTTTATAGCACCTTTATTCATGATCACTAAAAACAGAAATAACCCAAATGTCCTTCAGCTGATGAATGGATAAAAAACCTGGTATATCCAGACAATAGAATATGATTCAGCAATAAATCCAATGAACCAGTAATACACAGAACAATATGGATTGATCTGAAATGCATATTGCTAATTGAAAGAAGCTAGACTCAATAGGCTTTATAATGCATGATTCCATTTATCTGTCATTCTGGAAAAGTAAAACTAGAGGAACAGGGAACAGATCAATAATTTCCAGGGTCTGGAACTAGGGGAAAGTGGTGAATAAAAACAACCCCAGAGGACTTTTTGAGGTAATGGAACTGTTCTAGATCTTCATTGTGGTGGTGGTGGTGACTTGACAGTGTGTGTTTGTCAAAACTTGTAAGACTGTGTTATATAAGGGACTAATTTTAACTCTACGAACTACAGCACAGTAAAAACAAAAAAGAAACAAAACAAAAAAACACCTACAAAGCTCCTGGTATCAAAGTAATATAATTTAAATAATAAAAAATGAATAATTTCCTTTATTTTTTAAGTTTATTTATTTTGAAAGAGAGAGAGAGAGAGAGCATGAGTGAGGGAGGAGCAGAGAGAAAGAGAGGGAGAAAGAGAATCCCAAACAGACTCTGTGCTGACAGCACAGAACCCGACATGGGGTTAGATCCCATGAACTATGAGATCATGACCTGAGCTGAAATCAACAGTTGGACACTTAACCAACTAAGCTACCCATGCACCGTGAATGATTTAATTTTTAAAATTCCATTGTGTGTAAAGAAAATACAGCAAAACCTTGGATTGCGAGTGACTTGTTCTGTGAGTCTTCCACAAGAAGAGTAAATATTTCCAATAAATTTTAATTTGATAATCAAGTGATGTCTTGCAATTTGAGTAATATGTGACACCAAATGTCACATGATCACAACTGAGCCTATGGTTCTTCTCTCTCTCTCTCTCTCTCTCTCCCTCTCTCTCTCTCTGCAGGATTGTGGGAGATTATCATGCTCTGGATACTCAGTCTCAGGCTGCAGTGTTTAGTAGAAACCAGTGATCTTTTCAGAATGCTGGAAGGTGCCCACAACTGGTACTATGATATTTTTAGTCACTTCAAAGAACGTACAGACCATCTTTTGCTTTTTCGTACAAGAGTAAGCTTAGGAATGTTCTGCTTCATTCTAGGTCAGGCTGCCTGCGGATATAGACCCTTTCCTCTGCTGTCTTATTTCCAGTTACATTAAATACAGCATATGACAAGAGTTTATTAATATTATACTGTAGTCAACATCCATGCAAGTGTATACAATGGCCACCATGCAGAAAAAGGGTGAAAAGAAAGGCAATAAGGAGATGATTACAGTGGAAGTTAAGAAGGAAATCATCGAGAAGTACAGACGAGGTGTGCGAGTGGCCAAAAGTGCAGTATTTTATAAGAAGCCTATATCTGTATCTCGTCTGTGGAGGAGGTGGAGAAAAAGTCAGAGGAATCCTTCACTTCAAATGAGATTAGGGAGATGTGTAAAATGTGGGAAACTGCAAAATTTTGTAGAAAACACCACCCGAATAAGGCTGTATAACAATGCAAGTGATGAATCTGCTTAACCACAATGCAATGTCACTTTTCCCCAAAATCCTCAAAAGAAGGCAAAGCAAGTGTCATTGGATAGGTTGCTTGTTCAAGGTGCAAGAAAAAAAAGTTTCCATTGAGCCAATAGATAGCAGTGATTCGATTAGTGATAGTGAAAGTTGTCCTACACTATAGTTCTCCTCTCTCTTGTCTTTGCCACACCAGCCATGAAGGTTTTCAAAGGTAAGTGCAGGTTAATTGGTGTATTTTTCTTTATATTTTGTATGTATTATATGACAGTATTGTAATCATTTTTATGTGAATATTTGGGATTGTGGAATGAATCATCTGAGTTTCCATTATTTCTTAAGGGGAGGGAAATTCACTTTGATTATACAAGTGCTTTGGATTACAAGCATGTTTCCAGAAGGAATTATGCTCACAAGATTTTACTCGTCTTTCTCCACTAAAAGTTCAAAAACTACAATACTTTACTCATTTGTGTAACACTTTTTAGTTAGCAGGGTACTTTTTTTTTTTTATCTTTCTATTGCTATGTATGTAACTAATGAACACAAAGATAGTGTTTTAAAACAACTCCATTTATTAGCTCACAGTCCCATGGGGAAGAAGTTGAATATACCTCAAATGGAGTCTCTGTTAAAATGAAGATATCAGTGAGGTTGAGTCTGTTCTAGATGACCTTGGGCTAGGGACATGGGTAGAGGAAAGAATCCTCTGTCAAGATCATCCTTTTCTTTCTTACAATCCATTTCCTTGAAGTTTTAAAACTGTAATTATATCAGTTGTACCAAATTACTTTTAAGATTAATGAAAGCATATATCTGAAGTACGTGCCTGGCTGTGGAAGGTAGAATTCTAAGATGGCTCCCATCATCTCCACATCCGTTACACCTGGGATTGTTTACTTTGCAAAAGAAATTTTGCAGATATAATTAAGGTCCCTAATCTTTGGACTCTAAAATGGGAAGATTGTCTCCTATGCGCTTATCTCATCAGGTGAGCCCTTTCAAAAATATAGTGATTTTTTCTGGCAAGTAGCAGAACACGAGGTTTAAGATTTACAGCATGAGAAGGATTCTTTGTTCAGTTGCTGACTTGAAGATGGAGGGAGCCACGAGCCAAGGAATGAGAGTGGCTTCTGAGAATTAAGAATGACCCCTAGTTACCTTCTTTCCTTCTTGTGTACCCTCCTGTGTCTGTTCGGTATAAATCTTTTAGACTAGCTTCGTCTTTCCCTTTAGCAGTCCTTGAGATCTAAGCAATGGTGAGAGCTTTTTGTGCTTTATACCCCAGTTTTCCAGACACTGAACAATCTTTCTGTTTTATACCCCAAGTCGTGTCTGGGTGGGGGGTGAATTGAAGAGTCCCTGGGGAGTTATGCTTTTTCTCCTAACTTTGTTTCTTTCTGCACCACCCAGATTTTTCTGTTTTCTGCGTACTACTCGCATGTACTTGAAAAATACCCCTAAAAAGGAGGTGGCAATTAGTTGTGAAGTCTTTCTGTGACTGGACTTTCTGGATTCTGATCCATCATGATAGCCTACATGAAACTTCTAAATGTTTGTGGAATGTTAAACTATTGTTTTATTTTCGTTTCTCTCATCTATAGCAGATTCCTCTTCTTGCTTTGCCAGTAAAATAACAGCTGGAGATCTCTTATGTCTTGAGTTCTATTTGGGATACTTTGAAATTTATGTTCTCTCTTGAGTTTCAAAGATTTGATTTTTTTAAATTTAGTTTTACTTCTTGTGGAAAGAGTGACAGGTTTTTCATTTTTCTTTTTAAAAAGTTTTTAATGTTTATTTATTTTTGACAGAGAGAGAGACAGAGCATGAGTAGGGAGGGGCAGAGAGAGAGGGAGACACAGAATCTGAAACAGGCTGATGCAGAGCTCAAACTCAAGGACAGTGAGATCATGACATGAGCCAAAGTTGGATGCTCAACCGACTGAGCCACCCAGGTGCCCCCTTGCTTTGTTTTTCTTATTTTTTTCATAAATTTATATATTCTAACCAGATATATACAACCCACTATTAGGCCAACTTTTCAATAAGAAAATTAAAATATGTGTCTCTGAAAGACTGTACTAAGTTTTCTATTGCCCCTAAATTGAATTGTTAGTAATAATATTCTTCATATTTATTGAGTGCCCTTTAAGCATTATAAGGCACTATTAAAAATATTTTATTAACTCCTACAGAAACTCTTACACTATCAAATGAAGAAAAAGGTTTCACGGGTTTCTCAGTGTTAAATGTTTGTAAGCAGCAGAATCCATAGTTGAACACATGTTGTCTAATTCCTGAGAGCAGTTTCTCTACCAAGTTCCCACTTGATCAAAATCTGGAACTATAACAGTAAATGCATTTCACCATCAGTTCTATGACACGTAACCATGTTTTCTTCTTTTCTGTTGTTTTTATCTACAGAAGTAACATATCTTTAAATGGTTATATAAAAATGTATAAGGACAAGCTCAGATAAATACATTATTATCATCCTGTGATTCTGTTCCTCTAACAACAACATTACTAAGTTCAAATATTTAACAATAGTCAACAGAAATCCTGTCAAGCGTTTGTGTGTGCCTGCATTCATTACTTTTTCTTCACCTCCATCTACTAATTAAATGTGCATCACAGTTTATACTTACGTTCTTTTCTTCCAACACTGTGTTGCCAATAAAATGTCATGTCATTATCATCCCTATAAATTCTAGTTCGAAAAAAGTCATTCTTAAAGGTCATTTTAGATCTGTCAGTCTGGGTAAATGTATCTCCTTTCTTGAAAGGCCATGTTAAGTAGCTTTCTTAAAATTATAGTGATTCCACTGCTTTCTGAAATACCATACACAAAACATGGTCAAACAAGCCATTTGCAAAACTTAGATATTTTCATCAGCTTTGAAACACATAATCTACAAGAAATAGTTTCCATAATTTATTATTTCATGATTTATATGAATTCTTATGCAACCTTCTTAGTGAAACCCAAAGTTTACAAGTTGTATTGAAATATACCATGAACGTGACAACTAAGATGTGTTAAACTGATCAGTAGTTGAAGAGATATGCACCCTGTGTTCACTGCACCATTGTTTACAATAGCCAAGATATGGAAGCAGCCCAGGTGTCCATCAGAGGATGAATGGATAAAGAAGATGCCGTATATATAAACAATGGAATACTACTCAGCTATAAAATAAAAGAATGATATCTTGTCATGTGAGATAACATGGGTAGAGAGTATTATGCAGCAAGTGAAATAAGTCAAACAAAGAAAGACAAATACTGTATGAATTCACTTACATGTGGAATCTAAAAAACAAAATGAACAAACAAACAAAATGGAAGCAGACTCCTAAACACAGGAAACAAACTGTTGGTTATCAGAACGGGGAGGGTTTTAGAAGTGGGCAAAATAGATGAAGGCAATTAAAAAGTACAAACTTTCAGCTGTAAAATAATTAAGTTATGGGGATATAATGTATAGCATAGGGAATATAGTGGATAATGCTGTGATAATTTTGTATGGTGACAGGTGGTAACTAGACATGGGGATCATTTTATAATGGATAGGAATATTGAAATACTATAATGTACATCTGAAATTAGAAGAATATTATATGTCAATTATTCTTCAATAAAAGAAGAAAAAATATTTTCCAGTACTAAATCAGAAGTACTAAAATTTTGCCAAATTATTATTTCCCAGATAGTTCCCTTTTCCCCCAGGTTATAACTTTTAGGG
This sequence comes from Panthera pardus, assembly GCF_024362965.1. Classification (NCBI taxonomy): domain Eukaryota; kingdom Metazoa; phylum Chordata; class Mammalia; order Carnivora; family Felidae; genus Panthera; species Panthera pardus. The sequence continues at coordinate 53,744,096 of NW_026526654.1, forward strand.
ACTGCGTGAAGGAAACAGTTTCATCCTTTAACCTTTACTCTGCATAGCTTTGGATATCCATGCTTATGAATGAATAATCAGTATATTTTCTAAGATCCATAGCATTTATCAACATTAATGTATTTTAAATACTTCAAAATATAAGCAATTATTTCATCCAGACTACTAATTCCACTGAGAATTCAACAAAGAATGTCACCAAGACTGCTTTAGGTTTATATACTTATGGATGCCTTACATCTGCCTTCATCTTCTAATCAATTCAAAACCACTAAAGCCACCTCTCTCTCTGTTCCAGTATAACCACTGGGTTTAAAATAAATACATAACTGGAAGAATATATATCTGTGGTAGTCAGAATTATAAAATGGTCACTTAAGATTCCTGGCCCCTGGCTATTCAAACACTAATATAGACACTATGGTGAAGAAATTTTGCCAATATAATTAAGGTTACCAAGTAGGTATTTGTTTGAGAGATTATCTGTATGGGCCTAATATAACCACATGGGCCTTTACAAGCTGAGTTTTCTCCATGTTGCAGCAACAGAAGTCAGAGACACGCAAATAAGGAGGGATCCAATATGCTGTTGCTGGCTTTGAAGATGGAAGGGCTGGACAAAGAAACAAAGAAACAAACAAAAAACCAGACACTTAAATATGGAGAACAAACTGGTGGTTGCCAAGTGGGAGGTGAATGAAGGGATGGATGAAACAGTGAAGGGGATTAATGGTACACTTATTGTGATGAGCACTAAATAATGTCTAGAATTGGTGAATCATTATATATATGTTATTATATATACAATATATATTAATATTATATATTATAATATATTAATATATATTATATATACTTATATATTTTGTTTATATATACAAATATATACATTATATATATATTATATATAAAAATATACATTATATATGCTATATATATTATATATACATATATATTATATATATACATATAACACTGTACGTTAACTATACTGGAATCATCATTATCAAAATGTACCAAAAATATCATTTAAAAACATTTTTTAATGTTTTATTATTTATTTAAGAGAGAGAGAGAGAGAGAGAGAGAGAGCGCAGGGGAGGGGCAGAGAGAGAGAAAGGGAGCTACAGAATCTGAAGCAGGCTCCAGGCTCTGAGCTGTCAGCACAGACCCCGACATGGGGCTTGAACTCACAAGCTGTGAGATCATGACTTGAGCCGAAGTCAGATCCTTAGCAGACTGAACCACCCAGGTGCCCCCAAAAATACCATTTTAAAAAAAGGATGGGAGAAGTTGCATGCAAAAGCAGAAGAATGGCCTCTAAGTACCAAAAGCAACCCCTTGAGAAAGCCAGCAAAGAAATGCAATTAGTAGTCCCACAACTTCCGGGAAGTGAAAAAACCTGAATAAAGTGAATTCTTGGAAATGGATTCTTCTCCAGAACCTCCAGATGTGAGCCTAGCCTTGCTGACACATCTGTTTCAGCTCTGTGAGATCCTAAGTGGAGAAACCAGTCAGGTCCACCTGGACTTCAGACCTATGAAACTTTAAGATTAAAAATGAGTGCCATTTGGGGTGCCTGGGTGGCTCAGTCGGTTGAGCGGCCGACTTCAGCTCAGGTCATGATCTCGCGGTCCGTGAGTTCGAGCCCCGCGTTGGGCTCTGTGCTGACAGCTCAGAGCCTGGAGCCTGTTTAAGATTCTGTGTCTCCCTCTCTCTGACCCTCCCCCATTCATGCTCTGTCTCTCTCTGTCTCAAAAATAAATAAATGTTATAAAAAAATTAAAAAAAAAATGATTGCCATTTTAATCTGTAAAGTTTTGGTAGTTTGTATGCAGAAAGAGAAACCCGACAAAATATTTAATTCTATCCAGGGGACACGGTGGATAACAAGGCACAAAAGAATTATTTTTACATTTCACAGGTCTTCCATTAGTTCACTGTAATTTTGTACCTATTGCGTTCCTCTCTTCTGATTAGTGTTTGGAAAAGTTTTATTTTATTATTTCAGAAGTGAAATAATAGATTTCAATCATGTTCAGCTGGAATGTTCTGGATGCAGTGGAAGTCATCCTTTATCATCCATTTTCTATATTGCATATTATTGGAATTTTTGAAGTATGCTAATCCACTCACCTTATCTATTATGACGTTAGCCCTATAAATCAGAAACTTGGATATAAATATTTTACTAGTAAGTTAAATGATTCAAGATCATGAATTTTCTAAATAGAACCTGTGAAGCAGTGCAGTGGGCACTGGGTTTAAAATGCTGACCACAGAATGCAAACTGGTGCAGCCACTCTGGAAAAGTGTGGAGGTTCCTCAAAAAATTAAAAATAGACCTACCCTATGATGCAGCAATAGCACTGCTAGGAATTTACCCAAGGGATACAGGAGTACTGATGCATAGGGGCACTTGTACCCCAATGTTTATAGCAGCACTCTCAACAATAGCCAAATTGTGGAAAGAGCCTAAATGTCCATCAACTGATGAATGGATAAAGAAATTGTGGTTTATATACACAATGGAGTACTACATGGCAATGAGAAAGAATGAAATATGGCCCTTTGTAGCAACGTGGATGGAACTGGAGAGTGTGATGCTAAGTGAAATAAGTCATACAGAGAAAGACAGATACCATATGTTTTCACTCTTATGTGGATCCTGAGAAACTTAGTAGAAACCCAATGGGGAGGGGAAGAAAAAAAAAAAAAAGAGGTTAGAGTGGGAGAGAGCCAAAGCATAAGAGACTCTTAAAAACTGAGAACAAACTGAGGGTTGATGGGGGGTGGGAGGGAGGGGAGAGAAAAAATAAAAATAAAATGCTGACCACAAAAAACAGGATTCTAAATTCTGTTATTTAATAAAGTTATTGTATATAATTTATTTAAAAAACCCTATGAAGAAAATATATACACTGTGGCAGAAATACATAATATTAAATTGTTCCTAGTTTAGGGTTTCAGAAAAAAGCTTCTGTGAAGAAATAGACTTTTTTTTTTTTTTGAGTAGGCTTCACACCTAGCATGGAGCCCAATGTGGGGCTCAAACTCATGACCCTGAGATCAGACCTGAGCTGAGATCAAGGGTCAGACACTTAACCAACTGAGCCACTCAGGGACCCCAAGAAATAAGCCATTAAGCTGACATTGGAACAATGAGAAAGAAATGTGTAGATGAAAAGAGGGCAACATAATTTTAGATAGAGGGAATAACGCGTGCAAGACCTCGCGGCAGGAGAAAGCATGGCTGCTTTAAGAAATGTAGAAGACCATGGGGCTGAATGACGTGGTGAAAATAGGCTTGCAAACAAGGTTTGAGGTTTATAAGCAGGAGACTGATCACAGGGCACTACAGTTTTTGTTAAGCGTTTGTCAGCGTTTATCCTAAACAAAATGGAAGTCCTCAAGTCTGAATCACTTTTGGCAAAGTCAGTCTGGAATTGTTAACAACCTGCTTTTGTTTGCAACCCGCAACTATACTGGAAGGAGCTGGTAAGAGATGAAACAGCAGTAAGAAGGAATTGAAGTCCTGTAGAGGCAGGAGATGGTGTTAGACTGGACTGAAGTAGTGATGGTGAAAATAGAAAAAAATCCACTTTCAGACGTACTTGAAAGTGAAACAGACGTGGCTTCAGATAGGTTGAAGGCGGAAGCTCAAGAAATTCTTCATGGTAATGTCTAGATATTTTTGTGAAATAACTGGTTATATGAGCATGCCATTTGATGGAACAGACAACATAGGAGAGATGCAATCAAGAAAGAAAGATTATGAGTTGGTTTGGGACAGATCTTTCTCTTGAATAAGGAACGTCTAGATAACAATTTCAAGTGGGGACATGTGGGCACACTGTTCAGAACGTTAGACGAGTCGAAAGTCGGAACTAGGAATCTGAAGTCCTTGACATATGTATAGTATTCAGGACTTTGTCCATAAAAGAGGACACAGATCAGGGGGATGGTATAAGGACATATGAGAACCTGGACTTGCTGGTGACAGACTCCCAATATTTAGTGACGGAATAAACGATGAGACATAACAGATTCCCAAACTCCTGGAGAAAATCAGGGAGACAGTGGAGTCCTAGAAATCAAAGAAAGATCATGTTTCAGAAAGAAGCAGGAGATCAACATTGCATCACATCACTGAGAGTTTAGGGAAGATGAAAATAAATCATGGCATGAGATGAAGAAACAGTCCTTGGTGATCATGGAAAAAGGAGTGTTCTGTAACACTATGATGGGAAATCATAGCAGATGAGTTGAGGAGTATTTGTGGAAAGAGAAAAGTTTCAGTGAATACTACTGACTCTATTTAAGCAGTTGGTTTTGAAAGTTTGCAGAAAAACTGGGTAGCAACTGCAGTGAACTTCATGCATAAAAATTACTCTCTTCTTTCTTCTTTTTTTTTCAAGGTAATTACACAACTTAAAAAATATTGAATATTTCTGGAAAGACTCTAGTGATATCACTAAAAAGGAGATATTGACCAAAGAGAATAATGATGTAAGGATCCAAGATATAAATTAAGAGTTCATTTTTTTGCACATGGATATACGATTTATTGGAAACACTCAGGCCATTTATTAGAAGGATAATTGATCATGATGTGTAGATTTCTTTCTGGGATCTCTATTTTTTTCCATTGGTCTATTTGTCTATTTTCATGCTAGTACCATAATGTTTTGATTACTGTAGCTTTATAATATGTTTTGAAACCAGGGAGTGTGATGCCTCCAGTTTTGTTCCTCTTTCTTAATATTGCATTTGATATTCAGGGTATCTTGTGGTTTCCTATGATTTTAGAATTGTTTATTTTATTTCTATAATAAATGCCATTGGGATTTTGATAGGGGTTGCATTGAATATGTAGATCCCTTTCAGTAGTGTGCACATTTAAAACTTTTTTTTAATGTTTCATTTTTATTTTTTTAATTTATTTTTGAAACAGACCATGAGCAGGGGAGGAGCAGAGAGACAGGGAGACACAGAATGTGAAGCAGTCTCCAGGCTCTGAGCTGTCAGCACAGAGCCTGACACGGGGCTCGAACCCACAAACCATGAGATCATGACCTGGGCCGAAGTCAGACGCTTAACTGACTGAGCCACCCAGGCGCCCCCAGTAATGTGCAGATTTTAACGATATTAATTCTTCTAATCTATGATCATGGGGGTGTCTTTCCATTTATTTGTGTCTGCCTTAATTTCTTTTATCAGTGTTTTATGATTTTCAACATACAAACTTTCACCTTTGCAGTTTATTTATAAGCATTTTATAATTGATACCATGGTATTCATTTTTATTGTTATTGTATTTTTATTCCTACTGCTTTCTTAATTTCCTTTTCAGATACCTTATTGTCAGTACATAAAAACACAGTTGCTTTTTGCATGTTGATTTTTGTGTCTTGTAACTTTGCCAAATTCCTTTCTTCTAACAGTTTTATTATGGAGATTTAGGACTTTCTGTGCTTCTCACTGCATGGTAACCTCAGTGAGGTCAGACCTCACCTGTTAGCTGCTTTGCAAAACAAATCAAGGCAGAAATTCCACAACTCTTACAGACAATTCTTAGAATGAGTACAGTGTCACTTACACGTTATTAGTCAGTCATTGGCCAGCCCAGATTCAAGGGAAGGGAAAATAGATTGCATGCCTTTGATGAGTGTTAAAGATGTTTCTGCCATTTTTTTATGTGCCACAAAAGGATAAGAACTTGTCTTATGTCACGCACAGCTATTAAGTAGAAGAACAAAGATTCAAGCCAAGGTTGTTTGGCTTCAGGTCTGCTGTTCTCAATATTGTACACATCTAGGAAATATTTCCCATCAGAAACAGTTTTTTTTCAGGCTGGATTACAGATAATTATATATATACTGTATATATTTGGAGGAGGCCTTGTTTTTCTTTATTTTTTTCTTTTTTTTAAATTTTATTTATTTATTTTGAGAGAGAGAGAGCGAGAGAGAGAGAAAACAAGAGCACAGGGGAAGGACAGAGAGAGAGACAGAATCCTAAGCAGTCTCAGCACTCTCAGTGAGGAGCCCGAGGCGGGGCTGGAACCCATGAACCATAAGATCATGACCTGAGCCTAGATCAAGAGTGGGTTGCCTAATGGACTGAGCCACCCAGGAGCCCTGAGGCCTTGTTTTTCTCCTTTTCCTGGCTCCACTGTAATCACAAGGGTCCTCAAAGTAGGAAGGCAGAAGAAGAAAGAGAGAGGGAGATGTGGCTATGGAAGAAAGGAATAGAGATGCAACACTGCTGCTGTCTTTGAAGATGTAGGTAGGGATCTAGGAGCTAAGGAATGTGGGAGGCTAGTAGGAGTTGGGTAAGTAGAGAAAAGAATTCTTCCCTAGGGCCTCCAAAATATAACAGTCCTGCCACAATATCAGGATTTTCATCCAGTGATCTCTCTTTCAGATTTCTGTCCCCTAGAACTGTAAGGTGATAAATTAGTATTGTCTTAAGCCATGAAATGTGTGGTAATTTGTTATGGTATCAGTAGAAAATCAATGCTATGCATCCATACTTACCTGAACTTTTATTTTATGAGCCATATTCACAAGAGTGAATTTTTAATTTTTTGACTACTTACTTAGACTTTGCTTCCAACAAACTTTCAAGATTCCTGGCTGAAATATTTCCCTAAAGAATTGTGTTGAAAGAACTAGAAGGCCATATGCCCTTCAGCGACATTATAAAGAATGTTGCAGAAGATCTGAAATTGATAGAGTATGATTAGAATGAGAACTTTCACTTCTGAGTCAGCATTTTCAGATAACTGTTGATTGACTTATGTTAGGCTTATGAGAATCCACTGTTTTCTGTAAAGAAAAAAACCCACTATCCTTGTATGGTATTTGAGAATATTATTAACATATTTTAAATAAAATTTTAAGAGACACAGTTGTAACTTTTGACATAGTATGAATATTAAAAAACTTGAATCTCAAATTTTATTTATTTTAAAATGTGAAACACCTCAATTACCAACATGCACATACTATTATACAATTTTACAGTGGTGCTATCCTTAACAACGATCAATACTTAGAAATAATTATCTTTTGAGTATGTATTGTGCATTCTTAAAAATAAAATATGAAATACATGTACTTTGCACAAGTAAAACTTACATTGTAAGTGTAATTTTCAACATGAAATTAATAATGGAAAGTACCTTTTTTTTTTTAACATTTGTGGATTTCATCTGTTAAGAAGTTAAGAGAAATCATGAGAATCCTTCACCATTATTGCACTTTTTTTAAGTTTCCAATAATGTGAGTTATATATATATATATATATATATATATACACACACACACACACATATATGTATATATATATACATATATATACATATATATGTATATACATATTTTTTAAGTTTATTTATTTATTTTAAGATAGAGAGAGAGCAGAAGGACAGAGAGAGACAGAGAGAGAGAATCCCACACTGTCAGTGAGGAGTCCAACATGGGGCTTGATCTTACATAGAGTGAGATCATGACCTGAGCAGAAATTAAGAGTCAGACACTTAACCAAGTGAGCCACCCAGGCATCCTGAAAGTCATGTTTATTTTACCTAACCATTTTGAGAGTATGTTTTTTCCTTTATATTTATATTGTGGAACTTGATAGCTATTCCTTCCGTGATAAAACAGAACTATGCCTCCCGAGCAAAATTTGAAAAAGGTATATGAACACACATAGAATATATATAATATGCCGTGTCCAGGAAACCTTTATTGTATTTTGCTGTTTACATTTAATAAAGTTAGCATTTCTCCTCTTGCTTCTATTTGGTTAGCATTTGTCCTCTTGCTCCTCTTACCTGAATGTAATAAATAGATCTTTTCTCAGTTAGATTTTTCTTTTTATTGCTATAGGGTCATAGACTGAGATATGTTTTGTTTCTCAAACTAAACAGCATGCAAACTTTACAACTTGGGTATGCTAGATACAAATTAGGACAAGAGAAATTGATATAGGTTAAATAATGATTATATATAATGATATAATAGTTATATATAATGTGTGTTCACTGCTTTGTTGTTTGCTGTTGTTGCTATTTTTCGATTTTTTTTATTTGAGAGAGAGAGAAAGCATGTGTGAGTGAGGGAGGGGGCAGAGGGAGAGAGAAAATCTTAAGCAGGCACCACGCTCAGTGCAGAGCCCAACACAGGGCTCGATCCCACTATCTCGGGATCATGACCTGTGCAGAAATCAAGAGCCAGACACTCAACTGACTGAGCCACCCAGGTGCCCCAGCACTGTTGCTTTTTAATGGGATATTACCAGTAAATTATGAAACTTTCTACACAATTTGATCTATTTTGTTTGATATAAACAAAGGGTAGTAATAAGTATTCACTATTTAAACAATAAAATGATATAAATCTTTATGCCTGGTAATAATCCCAACTAGAGTTATAGTATATTATAAATGTGTACATCCTGAATATCTAGTGCTTTTTCATAAATCAGAAAAAAAATGTTAGTCCACATATTTTTGCACAGACTTTAAGAGTAAAGTAAAAATTCATGCATTCAAAAATATCCAATATTAAATGCAAACTTCAGAAAAAAAAACGTGAGGACCTTTGTTTTGGGGAATGACTTTTACACCATAGATAACATGAACTCCTTGATACAGGGACGGTTAAAAGTTTGCCTCACAATCTGAAGATAATTATGCAGTTTTGCAGTGTTTCCAGAGAAAACCAAGATGCAGGAAGGAACATGATTAAATTATTCTGATCATGCAGATTGAATGAATAGAGAATCTTAGGTATAAGTATAGTAGTTTCCATGGACACCTGATTCAATGCCTAGGTATGAAAACTATATTCCAAAATCCACAAGTTACAGGCCTAATAGAGTTCTGATTGATGCTTCAATTTCCAAACGTCTTTAAAATGCAAATAAATAATTGGGGAAGATTTTGATATTGATTCATATACTTTATATACCTTAATTTTATATATTTTAATACTTTAATTTGATATTGATTTATATACATAATATACTGTATGGCTGGTGTCTGTGTACAGGGGGTATATATGTGTGAATATAACTTGTTATTAGCTAATTTAACTTCTCAACACGTCACTGAAATTAATATTGGAGCCATAAAATACGACAATATTTGGTGCTAAAATCAAATATATGCCTTTTGAAATAATATTTGTACATAGTTTGTCTTCTTACATTAATTCAGAATTCCTTCATTCTTAAATAAATGTTACAGTCTAAATGAATTTATTCAATTAAATATGAGGATAAAATCTGAGATTCAAGTAGATTACCCTTTTTTTTAATATCAGAGTTGAAGGCATGGTACCATCTTTTTTTATTACTCTTTCAACATAAAAAGGAGGTTGCCTAGGTGGCTAAGTTGGTTGAGAGTGAAACTTTGGCCCAGGTCATGATCTCCAGGTTTGTGGGTTTGAACCCCACATTGGGCTTTATATTGACAGCATAGAGCCTGCTTGGATTTTGTAATCCTCTCTCTCTGCCCCTCTCCTGCTCATGCTCTCTCTCTCAAAAATAAATAAGCATTAACTTTTTTAATGTAAAAATATATAAAGGAACTTATTATTTAGAGTTAATATTTTATGTTTTTGTTTTTTAAGCAATCTCTACACCCAATGAGGGACTTGAACTCACAACCGCGGTATTAAGAGTTGCAAGCTCTACCGACTGAGCCAGCCAGGTGCCCTTAGAGTTAATTTTCATATAATTAAAGTGATAGAGGTATTTATTTATTTATTTATTTCAGTTAAAAGCTACCTTGGTATCAAAGCCAAAAATATTTTCTGCCAGCTGGAAAAAAAAAAAAAAAATCAAGGCTCCATGAGATTATTTGACTTGCCCAAGGTAAACGAACAGAAATATTTACAAAGAATTGATTCAACTTTATCTCATTACTTTTGTATGTGAACCTTATTTTAAGCAAATTTAATATAAGAAGTGCTGAAAAAATAATCAGTTTAGAGAATTGGTATCGGGGCGGTGGGAATAGCATTTAAAATTGAATTTAATGTGCACCCAACTTTCTAGGCACCCAAATTTTATTTGCTTCAGGTACATCTCTTTCAATTAGATCGTTTTTAAAATTAATTTCATAGCTTACTGAAACATGATTATTCATTTATAATATTTGTAGACAATTCTACAGAATCTGGTGTCATTCTATTTTATTGTAGTTTATAAACCTTTTAATAAATATTTTATGAGCTTTTTAATTCCAAAGCTAGCAGAATGTGAGCGTTTGTATGTGTGTATGTTTAGAAATAGCAGTGTGCATATATCACATGGGCAGAATTTGCATTTAGGTAACACTGACTAAAGAATGCAGGATCATGAGTAAGCACACAATAATCCTTAATCAAATATTTTATAAAACCCAGAGCAAATATTTAGATGTCAGCCTCAAAGAACCCAGGAACATCAGAAAGCAAATCCTTCAGAATCCTATCTTCATAAAACTGAGAATTCATAGTCGGGAGAAAATGGAAAACACATTTAGGAATGAAATCAAGACATAGTTTTTGGCTCATAACTTTCTAAATGAAAACAAAAGGACATTCAAATGTAGTTCATAGGTGAAAAAGAGAAAGGGAGGCAACATTAAACAAATTAGCTGGTATCTGGAAGAATTAGCTGATATCTGGAAATATCATCATACTAGCCAAGAATGAAAGCCACACAACTATATTAAATTTCCCAGTGTCCAGTTATTTAAGGAATTCTCTCCTCATAAGCACTCAACATTTAAGGCCATAACATTTCAAATAAAGTTTTAAATTGTGAGGAATAATTAATAGAATCATAATACAAAAACTCCAAGAACAACCACCACCAGAAAACCTCAAACACAAAGTTAGTATATGGTCTTTGTCATTAAGCAAGATTATTCATGCCAATTATTTATTATTCTAAAGAGTATGTCATTGCTGATTCATTAAACATACCATAAAAATATTTAATTTAAATAAAATTAGTAAAATGCATAATCTCTTTCAACCATATTGGCATATGTTTATTCTTTTGTATTTTATTTTCATTTGAATTATTCAAATTTAAATTTTCAAAAGACAGTGACTGATTTACTGCATTCGTCAAAACCACCTTCCATAGTTTAACAGAACCAAGAATATTGTAGGTTCTTAATTACTGCTGAATAAAGAACTAATATATATTCACATTATAGCCACAATATTTCGGGGCAGGGAGTCCCTGGGTGGCTCAGTCGGTTAAGTGTCCGACTCTTGATTTCAGCTCAGTTCACTATCTCATGGTTGTGAAATCAAGCCCTGTGTCAGCCTCCACCTGAACATTGGAACTTGCTTAGGATTTCTCTCTCCTCTCTTTCTGCTCCTCCCCACTACCTGCATTCTCTCTCTTCCTCTCAAAATAAATAAATAAACTTAAAAAACTATTTCAGGGGTTGGGACGCCTGGTGACTCAGCTGGTTAAGCGTCTGACTTCGGCTCAGGTCATGATCTCATGGGTTCATGAGTTTGAGCCCCATGCTGGGCTTTGTGCTGACAGTTCAGAACCTGAAGCCTGCTTCAGATTCTGTGTCTCCTTCTCTCTCTCTGCCCCTCCCCTGCTTGCACTCTGTCTCTCAAAAATGAATAAACGTTAAAAAAAATTTCGGGGGTACTAGAACACTTAGGGAGCGAATGGTAACTAGCAACCACTTTCCCACTTTCCCATTTTCTCCCTGAAAATGGAAGGGGAACGTTTCTATGAAATGGTAAGTTTAGAACTCTGATAGATAAATGCAGAGTTATCCAAGAAGTCCAATGACACTTTGTTAATGCATATATATATGCTAGGGGAATGTTACACTGACCAGGGAAGGCCAAAAAGGGGAAGATTAACAGCAAACCAAGATTTGAAACATGACATCCCGGAAGGAAGCAGTCAAGTACCGCTGACATTGCTGGGTAGAGATTTTTCCTATGCACCAAGTCGCTGCACATATGGGCTATTGTGTTGGTAGCTGCCTAATGCTTCAGAATGAAGAATGTGGCCACATGAAGAATACGGCTGCAGGATGAAGCAGCTGATTCTGGGAGACTGGCCAGAGGGAAATAAAATTTCCCTCATGGGAACAGTCGCTAGCACAGTCTCAGATGTATAAAGAACTGCTTAGCTAAAACTTTTCTTAGAGCCAGTCTCTTGCCATTTTCCCTATGAATGTAGTTTTTCTACATTAAATGCATATTTACACTCTAACAATACTGTAACTCCATGTTAGTGAGTTTTTCTTCCGAGACAGAGTAAAGAAGATACAAACTGATCAGGCTTCCAGTCTGCAAATTGTATCCATAAAGAAAAAACAAAGTCCTTTTTAAAGAACATGTGCTGTTAGGTTCGTTACTTTAATACTGTGCATGCTTGAAGGACGGTGTTCTTCTAATTGTTGATATTGATAAAATTCTCTCATTAAAAATAATGTAGCGTGGCCACAGACATAGAGAATTTAAATTTGTTTTTGAGCTTTAACCTCTAATTAGGGCCAAGATGCTATTTGTGACACAGCGCATTCATATCAATGGGCTGTAAGATACTTAATTTTGAAACACGCACTTGCTATCAGAGAGAAGTGGATCAATGTGACACGTACAGACAATAGGCCTGATAGGCCATGTGAGTGGGAGAGAAACCTTACAAGCATCACAGTCAGCCTTTCTCTGAGAAATGAGTTTAGGGCAATGCACATCTCTCCTGAGAAAAACTTTAAGAGGTGGTAGAAAGCTAAGGCTCTCTTTCACCTAATTGCCACATAAGAGGCCTTTTAGATTTGGAATCTACATCTGAGCATCTTTCCTAACTGTCTTAGGCAATGTCTTGTTGTTTCCACAGTTCTCCAAGACAACACGAGGCTCATGAAACAGTGTCAGATTCTTGCCTGCAACTAGAGTTATCATAGTAAATAAATTACTACAGGGAATGAAAAAAAAAGCCATTCAACTCATGCAGGTCTGCTTCCACTTAAATCCATATGAATTGATGGTTTGATGTGTATTCTTCATTTCAAACACAGAAATAGGACTTTATAGGCACTGATATGAATAAAGGAATTATTTCTCTTATCAACACAGTATTTAAAGCATGCTATAATGAAATATAAATCCATGAGGGAATTAAAGTCAAGCAGATGATTCAACTACAACCATATTCCATGTTCGCTTGGCTTCTATGTTCTGCAAAAGTAGAAGTGGCATTCTTGGACTTCAAAAGAAATACTTCCCATAACCATAATACAGATATGCGTAAATATCTTCTGCTGCCGTGCAACTGACTACATTACAGACTTATTTTAAATAAAACAAAACTCATTATGAATGTCACTTCTAACTCAGCAGCCATAAATAAACAGAAACAATTCCGTTTTTTTTAAAAAAGTTTCCAAATCTGGTCTGTAAAGATAACACACAAAATTGCTTGGGACACAAATTAAAAAGAGCAAATATGTCCTCATCAGCATATGGCAAAAAATGCAATTAAAGACAGTGGCTACATTTTTTTTTTAAGTCATAAATTCAGACCCTAACTCAAAGTTTTAAATTTGCTAAAATTTCCCAGTATCATTTAATTAACATACATGATATACCACCTTCTACTAATCTATCTGATTTATGCCTAACTGATTTCATAATTCATTATAAATTAACATAATAAGTCCTAAAACTATATGACACTTACAAGGATCTTTGTATGAATTATATCATTTCATCTTCACAACAGTCATGTGACAAAATCATGTATGTGAATTTTGATTACGGAAACTGAACTCTGAAGACTAAACTGTCTAATCTTTATACCCCAGCCACAATTTGTCCCTTTCCTACACACACACACACACACACACACACACACACACACACACACAATTTGTACAGAATAGATAAAAATGAAAAAGTGTTTCAGGCTTAAAAAACAACCACCTATTTTCTCACATACTCTTGTAGTAAAGCTTTTGAATACAAATTTTAATAGCCTATCAAACAGTATATGGAATCAGGGATCAGTTACAAGCCTCAGACCAGGTGCTATATAGGCAGGAATGGGAAGGACAAGAAGGACACAGCATGACTACAATGCAATGGAGTGAAAACCAGTATCTGGACATGAACAGAGTCCTCCCTGCTCCTTATGCTAAGTGGGAGTCAAATTTAAAAGGCCGTGTCCCTTCTGTCTGAACACCAAAGGTAAAGGGCTTGAGTGTTTTAACTGAGTGATCTATTTACAGACATAGTAGTTGAGAAATATTTGAAATATTACATAGCAGTCCTTAGGAATCTCTTACACAAGCTTCTTCCTTTGCTTCAGTCTAAATGTTAGACACTCCTTTAAACAAATGTTGCTATAAATTACTGATTTTCCTGGATGCCACGAGGAAAATCTGCTGAAAAACGCTCATGATTCTACTCCCTCATTTTAAGTGCTTCTCAGAAATTTTTGTCTTTAACATTAATATTCACTCCATGTTACGTTTGCTCTGATAAGGGTATAGGAGGTACTATGATTACATAATGAATTCTTGCTCTTTTTGAAAACTATGATGACTTAAATCCTGATAAACCAAAAGTTGATTTTTAAGCCAGAAAGAACCCTGTTTGTTCTCTAATTATCATACACTATATGGGTAGCTATAACTTCTGACAAAGTGAAATTTCTTCATCTGTAAGCTGGGCAAAAGTGTTCAATGCAAAATATCTCTTAAAAGCTACTGATAATGGGGTGCCTGGGTGGCTCAGTTGGTTAAGTGACTGACTTTGGCTCAGGTCATGATCTCACAGTTTGTGAGTTGGAGCCCCTCATCAGGCTCTGTGCTGACAGCTTGGAGCCTGGAGCGTGCTTCGGATTCTGTGTCTCCCTCTCTCTCTGTTTCTCCCTCACTTGTGCTCTGTCTCTCTCTCTCAAAAAAAAATGTTAAAAAAAAAGAAAGAAAAAGAAAAAGCTACTGATAAATGCCCTAGAAATATTTTTATCCAGAAACCTAAGTAGATTGTTAAAATATTTGTGGTGTTCTACAAATAAGCAGTCAGTCTACACTGTAGCATTTACATGCGGATTAATGTGGCAACTTTAATGTGACAAACCAAATCATGGGATCTGAAGGGCATTCTATATGGAAGAGACAGCAAGCTGTCCACTAGAAATCATTTCTCCCCTCTTCCATTTGGAAATAAAAACCTCCTGCCTTTGAGTTTTAGCTGGGCACTTGACAGTCTAGCTATAATCTACATTTTTCCAGCTTCCCTTCCACTAGCTATAGCTCTATGACTAAATTTTCAACAATGGAATGTGAGCAGAAATAATGTGTACAAATTTATGTTCATATTTGTATGAGGAGAATGATTACCTTCTTATTTTTTTTTCTTTCCTACTAAGGAAGTGGTAATAATTGAAGCAGCCACCGTAGGCTTTGACACAGAAGTCAGAAAGAAGCTGGAAGCTGGGGGTGCCTGGGTGGCTCAGTCAGTTAAGCATCCGACTCTTGTTTTGGGGCTCAGGTCATGACCTCACAGGTAGTGGGACTGAGCCCCACATTGGGCTCTGCGCTGACAACATACAGCCTGCTTGGGATTCTCTCTTCCTCTCTCTCTGCTGCTCCTCTGCTCATACTCTCTCTCAAAAATAAATAAGCTCAAAAAAAAAAAAAAAAAAAAAAAAAAAAAAAAAAAAAAAAAAAGAAGATGAGAGGATATTCTCCCAGCCTGGATGGTTGAATCACTATGTGGGTCATGGTTACTAACCCACCCCAGACCCATGTGTTTACCTCTGGGCTCTTACGTGAGGAAGGAAAAAAATTCTGTCTTGTTTAACCACAGTAGTATTGTATCCTTTTGAATGGCAGCCTTGCTAACTAATATACCGCCCCAGCTTTCTTTAATAAAAGAACATTTTCTGAAGTTTTTTTTTTAAATCAGAATTTCCATCATCATAAAATCAATAATACTTCTTTTTCATATATGCAAATTTAATAAGTTGAAAAAGAGTATGGATAGAATATTGTTCATACAGTGAAGTCATGTAGCACTAGCTTATCAAATAGTTTATAACATTAAATTATTTTTAAACAGTTTTAGTATTATCTTATATCCAATGTTAATAATTAAACGTCCTCCAAATATATCTTTCAATGAAGTCTGATATTTTAATGGCAGACTGAGGGTGTATTCAGAAAATTCACTATCAGAGAATATACATGAACTTTTTATAAAGTTACATCTGTAGTAAGGCAGAATGATATTGTCAGCAGAATGTACAAAGAAAAGTGTAAAAGAACTAACAACTAATATTCATGGGATGCTAGTTTTGTGCTAAGCATCCTTCCTAGGATATTTTATACCATTCTAAAAGAAACATCTATATAAAGTTCCTATTCTGAGGACCTCTCAGATATGGACGGCTGCCCCTCTCTCAACCCTTATCAATTGTCTTTGTCCCGAAGACTGCTCTCAAAGTAGAACATCTCAACTGGTGACAGCCTGGGCAACCCCTTAGTCCATGCCTTCCCTCTTCCTCGAAGAGGATAAAATTGAACTGGAGGTGGAGGGAGGGTTTTTTTTTTTTTTCATGTTCTCAATGCTCATGCATGATCTGTTGCAAGCTAGTCTAACCTGCATTATTGGGTCTCCCTGGATTATAAGGAGACAACTTTCTCTGGGGTCAATATAGTGGCTACATATTTGACTCTCCTTTCAATTTTATTCAGATCATGATTAATAATGCTAGAGCTCAGCATGGGAAGTTATGGAAAAGTCTGCCTTCTTTCTTGAAAGTATTCATGTTATTTGTGGCTAAGTATCTTTGAGAAGCACTCAATAATTATGATTCTGGGAAGAGTGGAAGGATGAACTTCTCATAAGGGATTGGGTAAGTCCACCAGGCTTACCCTTCATAGCACAGATAATCTTTTCCCAAAAACCTTTATTTCACCACGGTCTTCAAGTAGGTAGATATAGCAGTTATTTAGGAGAATAGTCAGTTAAGTCATTTTTATAAAATCTGAGAAGTCTGTATTTCCAAACAATAATGATGTCTTGGTTCACAACTGAGGTTCTACCTAATAGCTTATTCCTGAGCAATAGGAAATATCTCAGTGAATATAGGTTATGTAGTAAATCCATGACAATTCCTTCTGAAAAATACTCAGATTTTGCAATATAAGATAATTTTTAAAGTATCAATTTACCCAAATAGAGTGTGACTAATAGCCTTTGGAAAAGAATTATTTCCTTTTTTTTTTTTAATGTTCGTTTATTTATTTTTGAGGGAGAGAGAGAGAAAGTGAGCAGGGGAGTGGCAGAGAGAGGGGGAGACATGAAATTCCAAGCTGTCAGTGCAGAGCCTGGCATGGGGCTCGAACTCATGAACCAAACCATGAAAGCATGGCTTAAGCTGAAATCAAGATTCAGATACTTAACTGACTGAGCCACCCAGGCACCCCAAGAACTACTTCATAGGTATGTTGGATGTTTATATGCCACACACACTCATACACACATGGAGGAAAGGGGGAGGGTTTTTGGTTTTTTTTTTTAACTTTTTAAAGGGCACATACTGTCACAAATCTCATCTAGTTATTAGTTACAAGCTTGATATTTGTAAACTAACTTTCACAAATATTATGTAATGGTTTCCTTGGGGGTAATCATTAACCTTTAAGTAATATTTCCATGAATTTTATTGGTACTCATATAGAATGTTTATTCCAAACCTTTAAACCAGAATTCTTGTTTGGAGGAACCAAGATTATTGCATTGCATAATACTTGGCTACATTTTTCTTACACTTATTTTTAAAGAAATCAATAAAATATTATTATATGCCATCAAAGGGATCAAGAAAATGAATAAAATCATGTTTTACTATATTGAGGGCTTTATATTTCCAACAGTAAAATGAGAATCTCAGGGATATATTGGTGAAAACTGTAGAACGAGTAATATTTTGCTTTTAAGAGGTGAAAACACTATTTTTTAAAGGAGACATTTTGTAGGTAAATTTTAATTCCTTTGGGACTTTATCAGTTGCACTGATAACACTACTACTAAAAATGAGACTTCATGAAACAGTGCAGGAACTCTGAATCAGTCATTTAGGATATACACAGGTTTTTATGTCATTTATCATCTTTTTTAGGTTAATTGGAGTATCAGCAGAATCATATTTTGCACAAGTTTAACTGTGGTTGATCTCAATATATCAAGAAATGAACAAAATAGCATCATTTATCATTCATCACTTGCAAAGGAGTCTTTTCTTTCTTTCTTCCTTCCTTCCTTCCTTCCTTCCTTCCTTCCTTCCTTCCTTCCTTCTTCCTCCCTCCCTCCCTCCCTTCCTTCCTCCCTTCCCTCCTAATTTCCTTCCTTCCTTCTTTCCTTCTTTCTTTCCTTCTTTCTGTAGCCTCTGGAAGTTTGCAGTGTTAAACAGAAGCCCAGCTGTATAGAATTCTATGTGTATGGTACTCTATTCTGAGCTTGCCCTTATAATGAGTAAATGATGGATTGAATTAACATACATTTAATTTCCTTACAACTATGCTTGCTAACACTATATACATGTCAGCTAATACTCTTCTTACCATGGACTCCGGGAAAGAATATGTATTTGCAGAACATTTGATATTAAGAATGAAAGGAGATATTCTAGGATGAATTTAGAGAATTTAGTGAAAAGTGTGAAGGTATTATGAAAAAATCTGAAGTTGGACAAATATCTTTCTTCCCAATTTGCTACTCTTGGATGTTGCCTTTTTTAATTCTCTAATGCAAATGATGTGGTAAGACAAGGCTGGGGAGGCATCACACTTAGAAGCTAATGGACAATCAGGATGGCCCAGGAAAGAAAGAACAAATGTTACATGCAAACTCTTCTCTGGAAATTTAGAAAGTGAGAAAAAAAATAATGCCAGTCCTACTTTCAAGAGTGAATGAGGAGAGAAAATAAAGCAAGGGTTGTAATTGCTTCAGTTTCTTTAGCATAGGCTTAAAGCCAAATGGGGCTATACAGGCTCACAGGTGGTTACAGAAAGTGTCCAGAGCAGGGAAGCACATAAAAATGCATACCAAAGCTTTCACTGTTCATACTGACTGTACTTGTCTGATGGGTGATCTCTGTAAATTATCAGTTGAAGTCCTTTTGGTACACTGTTGTAAAAGAGGTCTGGTAAGAAGATGGGAAAGAAGAAATACATGTAAAGGAGAAGCAAGAATAAGATGCTGTTGGGAGATTACGATGGGAGGAGGAAATAAGGAAGGAAAAGGAAGTGAAGAGAAAAGAAGGAAACCATAAAATCCTGTGGTGATAAATTCCATTTTACCATTGCTGCATTTATACTCTCTTTTTGTGATAAGATACTGGAATTCAGTAAAGTAAGGACATCATGTTTTCTAAGAACTATTCAATATTGACCTTGCTTCTTACTCGTACCCCAGCCAAAACACAAACACAGCTTAACTGAAATATGACATTTCTATAGGTAAAAGATAGTCAGTGATATTGTACTCATTGACATTAGGAAATATTTTGAATTATTCAAAGGAAATTAGTTCCTAAGTCACACAAATCTGAACACCTTCAGAATGGACTAGTGTTATGTATCATCACATAAGCTGCCCCATTTAATGGCCATGTTTGTCTTAAGTTCTAGTTTGAGTACTGTGCCACTCAGTTTGGGAACTGTCTATTCATATCACCTGTAGGCCCAATAGAAAACGTTTATTCTTTCACCCAATACTAAACAGCCAACAAGCTGGCAGGAAAAAACAAACAAACAAACAAACAAACAAACAAAAAACAACAGCAAAAACAAGAAAATGGTAGGGAAAATAAGGCGATTTAAAATCAATATTTTGGATGCTATCTAAAAGTTGATTATTAATTTGGAAAAAGCCCTTTAATTTCTTCTCTCCTACAGTTATTTTGTAGAAAATGCTTTTCTATTTTGCAAAAATCAAGATTTCTAATCACATGAAAAAAATTATCACTTTTATGTTTGCCTTGTTTGTAAAGACTACTATAAAACATAAATATTAAACACTTAATATGTTAATAATTTCAACATGTATTTACGTACTAGTCACTAATACTATTGGTTTGTTAAGTTGTTTTGGCCTTGACAAATATCTATTTGGGACGATATTTTCCTGTCCATACCTAAATACATTCTTTTAACCCAAATAGTTAACCTGCTAATTGAGTGACAGAATCAATCAAATTCAGCTTATTAGGTGGCAATTTTTGCTTTTGACTACATCATACCAAATATATATTTGACTGCTTGTATATTTTTCAACTCTTTTGGCACTGTGTACAAAAAATATTTTGATAAAAGCCTTCTCCTAGAGGACAAGAACTATTTACATATAAAGGGACATTTGAACACAAAGCAGACAAACAAAAAAGTGACAGGTATTATGGAAGTCAAAAAGGAAAAGTGCATCAATAAGGAGGTCCACTGGGTGGAATACAGTGAACGGTTGAGTAAGACGAGGAGACAGTGGTATCCATAAAAATGGCAAATGGAAGTCACTGTTGATCTTCACAAGAGCAAATTCATTTGGGGAAGGGCTTTAGGGGGTATAAGCCTGATGGAAGTGGTTTTTAATATGAGAAAGTGAGAAAGAAAAATAAATGGAGATTATTGTAGAATTAAGAAGATTTCTAATGATGGATGATAATAGCACATTCCCATGTACCTTATGTAATAATCTAATAGAGAACAATTAACTGTGCAGGAAAGAGGAAGACAACTGAAGAGCAGTCTTTAAGCAGAAACACAGGGATATACTCCTAATCACAAGCTGAGGGATAAATATTTGAGGTTTTCAAGGTCACTTGCCTCGTCAGTCAGGAGAAAGATGCAGCAATATAGAACATAAGGGTGTAAATGTCTGATAGATTTTAGGTCACTCACATACTCTGCAGTTGACAGTGACATCATTCTGATTTTTTTCATAGACTCTGAGGGGTGTTCATTAGCCAAGAGTAAATAGTAGGAAAGGGCACATGAGGGTATCAGTTAAAAAAAAAAGGCATGAAATAATTTTCTCAAAGAGTAGGGAAATTTTATTGGAAAACATGTGTGACTGACGGGTAGTATAATTTGACAATTTAAGTCTTGTGATCATAAGGTTAAATTAATCCATAAAACTCATAGGGGAAATTTTCTGAAAGACAAATTTCAGAAGTGTGATAGGGACGCCTGGGTGGCTCAGTCGGTTAAGCATCCGACTTTGGCTCAAGTCATGATCTCACAGTTCGCGAGTTCGATCCCCGCATCGGACTCTGTGCTGACAGCTGGGAGCGTGAAGCCTGCTTTGGATTCAGTGTCTCCCTCTCTCTCTGCCCCTTCCCCAGTCATGCTCTGTCTCCCTCACTCTCAAAAATGAATAAATGTTAAAATTTTTTTTTTTAAAAAATCAGAAGTGTGATAGTTCTCCACAACACACAATCAGTGCGATCTACCACTCTTAGCTTTAAAGGCTATGTTCTATAGTTATGAAAAAATTGGTGATTTCTATAGCCTTTAATTACTTCATCGGGCATTTGTAGACAAGCAAATGGAAGAACAATAACTTTACTTTCAAATGCTGCATCAGTTTAATATTATGAAGACATTGTAAGCAATAATTAGACATAGATTTAAATTCAAGTTAATCAAATGGTCAAAAAGTGTATGCAAAGATGCTCCACATTAACCATTATCAGAAAACTACAAGTTAATAACACAAGGCAACACACCCACCAAATAGCTAAAAAGAAAAAGACAAAAAAAGGCTATTATGTTACTGAGCATATGGATCAATTGAAACTCAAAAACACTGCAGGTGGGGACATAAAATGTTACCGCCACATTGGAAAACTGTGTCAGCTGTTTTTTGGCATTATTTTAAGACATCCCAATGTCATAAAATTTGAAAAGTAACACTATTGTTAAACATGCAATTTAGAATTGAGAAAATATGTTAAAGTAAATTATAGTTATTCTATGGCAGTTATGGTGAGGGAGCCATATCTGGAGAAGCTACCAAGCTTATAATACTTTTGGTATTCTAGAAACAAGTCTTTACCTAGATATACATGGTTATGTTGGACGCTTAGCAATTATTTTCTGCCATGTACCTTGTCCCACTGGCCACTTTTGACTGAACTCTACTAGGAACCAAGCAATTTCTTAACTATGACTTTGGAATGGGAACTAAAAACTCCAGTCTCAGTCTGATTAATGTTTAAACACAAGATGTGCCACTTTAGGACACATCACTTCTTTTTAAGACATGCAGAGTAGGAAGCAGAAAATGAAGTTCTGCGATGAGGGAGAAAATAAAAACCAAGAAGGAAAAAGCACACAACAATGAAAAACATGCATAAACGTGAGGTGTAACGAGGTGGTGTTCATATTGAAACCATTACAATTCCACTTTTAGTCAATTCAGAATCCAGCTGATTACTATTGTCTGTAAACAGATTATTAATAAACGTACAGGAGCAGAAATGGGGCCCTCTGAGTATGAGTCACTTAATGTTCATGGAAGGGAAGAGAGGTTCCTCTATATGTGGAAATCAGAGAGTTAACGATGAAGATTTAAACACTTGCAGAGCTAAAGTCTGTGGTCACTGAAGGACTCTACTGTCCAGGGAGACATCACACGAGCTGTAATCTGAAGGTCAGGAATCTCTAGCTACTTGTGCGGCTATGACTATACTACATAACCATGAGCTGATAAGTAGATCGAAAAATGTGGGCTCTGGCCAGTAAAACCGCCTCTCAGCACCCATATATTCATACCTTTGCTTGATAACATCAACACAGATGGCCTCAAACTCAACTTTGCATTCCCAAACTCACAGCGTGTATTTCGTGAGAGGAAAGAAACTTATATACAGAACTCTAGTGTAGAGATTAAAACATGTAATTTTAGATGTCTAAACACAGTAACTAAAAGAAGGATTGAATGGATATTAAGAATGCCAATTCATAGTATTTATCACATATGTGATTGAGGAGAATCTTATTTACTCTAAAATTCCTGTCTGGCTTAGGAGAATTTGGACAGTCACTAATGATAATCGCAATTTGAATTGTTTTTTTCCACGCTAGGCAAAATGTCAAAGAAAGGTAATTTTTTGCACATTGGATGCTCCCTCCCAGGGAGGGAGCCTGGGTGGCTCAGTTGGTTAAGTGTCTGACTCTTTATTTCAGCTCAGGTTATGATCTCATGGGTTGTGAGCACGATATATGCCAACACTGCAGAGCCTGCTTAGGGTTCTTTCTCCCTCTCTGTCCTTCCCCTGCTTGCATTCTCTCTTTCTCCCTGAGAATAAATAAATAAATAAATAAATAAATAAATAAATAAATAAATAAACTTGTTTTAAAAAGATGATGAACGAATAGAGGTCTGAGCCTAGGAAACAACATGCGCAAAGACCCTGAGTTTTCGACACCAATTGCGTAAAGGAGCAGAAATAGTGAGAATCTCTTCCTAACTCTACATCTTTCATAATTTGTTTCCAGCTTTACTGAAATATAATGGACATATAATGTCATGTAAGTTTAAAGTATGCAAAGAAATGATGTGAAATACGTATACAGAACTTCTCCAACTTAAAATGGGATTATATCCCAGTAAACCTGCTGTAAATTGAAAATATCATAAGTCTAAAATCCATCTAATACACCTAACACATCAAACACCACAGCTTAGCCTAGCCTACCCGAACATGCCCAGAACACTTATATTAGCCTACTGCTGGGCAAAATCACCTAACACAAATCCTATTTAACAGTAAGTTTTTGAACACCTCGTGTAATTTATGAATACTGTACTGAAAGTGAAGCAGAAAACGGTTGTACAGACACAGAATGGTTGTAAGTGTTTCAGTGGTTTACCCACATGATCACATGGCTAACTGGAACCTGCAGCTCACTGCCATGCCCAGCATCATGAGAGAGAATCCTACTACATAGACGAGGAAAAGATCGAAATTCAAAATTCAAAGTGTGGTTTCTACTGAATGTACATAGCTTTCACACCATCACAAATTCAAAAAAAAATCATAAGTCAAACCACTGTAAAGTGGGGTCAACCGTATGTTGCAAAATGACTACCACAGTAAAATTAATTAACACATCTATTACCTCACACAGTTACAATTTGTGTGTGTATGTGGGTGTGTGTGTGTGATGAGAACTCTTAAGATCCAACCTCTTAGTAACTTTCAAATATATAATACAATATTGCTAACTATCATCATTATACTGTATACAACATTCCAGAAATTACTCATCTTATAAATGGAAGTTTATACTCTTTGACCACTTCCATTCATTTCCCCCACAAGCTCCCCACGCCTGGTAACCATCAATCTGCTCTCTGTTTCTCTTAGGTGTTTCTGTTTTGTTTGTTTTTTTAATTTTGCTTTTAAGTGAGATCATACACTGTACGTCTTTCTCTGTGTAACTTCTTACACTTAGTATAATGCCCACAAGATTCATCCATGTTATTCAAATGGCAGGATTTCCTTTTATTTTCATGGCTGAATAAAATACCATTGTGTGTGTGTGTGTGCACATACCACATTTTCTTTATTTATTCTTTGATAGACACGTGTGTTGTTTCCATGTTTTAGTTATTATAAGTAATGCTTCAGTGAACATGGGTGTGCATATATTTCTTTGAGATAATGATTTCACTTCCTTTGGATAAATACTCAGAACTGGAATCCCTGGATGACATAGTACTTCTAAATTTTTTGTGTTTATTTATTTTTCAGAGAGAGAGAGAGAAAGAGAGAGTATGAGTGGGGAAAGGGCAGAGAGAGAGGGAGACACAGAATCTGAGGCAGGCTCCAGACTCCAAGCTGTCAGCCCAGAGCCCAACACACGGCTCAAAGTCATGAACCATGAATTCAGGACTTGAGCTGCAGTTGGACGCTTAACCGACGGAGCCACCCAGGTGCGCCCGTAGTACTTCCATTTTTAATTTTCTGAGGAAGCTCCATACTGTTTTCCACGGTGGCTGTACCAATTTACAATCCCACAAATAGGGCACAAGGCCTCCCTTTTCTCCACGTCCTCACCAGTGCTTGTTATTTTTTGTCTTTTTGATAATGGCATTCTTACAAAATTGAAGTAATAATTCATTGTGGATTTGATTTTCATTTCCCTAATGAATAGTGACGTTGACTGTATCTTTGTACATCTTGATCATTTGGATATCTGCCTTGAAAAATGTCTATTCAGGTCCTTTGTCCATTTTTAAAATTTGGATTCTTTGTATTTTCCTCTTGAGTTCTATGAGTTCCTTATATATTTTGGATTTTAACTCCCTACCAGATATGTTTCAAAATATTTTTCCCATTCTGTACATTGCCTTTTCATTTTGTTGATGATTTCCTTTGCTAAGCAAAAGCTTTTCAGTTTGTGCAGCCCCATTTGTTTAAGTTTGCTTTTGTTTCTTATACTTTTGGTATCCTGTGCATATAATCATTGCTAACATCAATGTGAATGACCTTTTCCCCTGTTTTCTTCTAGCAGTTTTATGGTTTCAAGTCTTAAATTTAAGTCTTTAATTCATTTTGAGTACATTTTTGTGAACAGTGTAAGATAGGGGTACAGTTCCAATATTGTGCATGTAAATTCCTAGTTTCCCCAGCATCATTTATTAAAGAAACTGTCTTTTTCCTAGTGAATACCCTTGGCTCCCTTGTCAAATGCTAGTTGACTGTACATGAATGGATTTACTTTGGGGCTTTTGATTCTGTTCCTTTGGTCTATGTGTCACTTTTATGCCAGTAACATACTGTTTTGATTGCTATACCTTTGGACTATAATTTGAAATCAGGATGTTTGATGCCTCCAACTTTGTTCTTTCTCAGTATTGCTTCAGCAATAGAGATCTTGTGTGGTTCAATACAAATTTGAGGATTGTTTTGTGTATGTTACAAGTATCACTGGAAACTTGATAAAGATTGCATTGAATCTATAGATGACTTTGGATATCTTGGACATTTTAGCAATATTAATTCTTCTCCATGAACATAGGGTATTTTTCCATTTACTCATGTTTCTTCAATTCCTCTCATCAATGTCTTAGTTTTCCCTGTATAGATCTTTTACCTCCTGAGTTAAATTTATTCCTAAGTATTTTACTGTTTTTGATGCTACTAAACAGGATTGTTTTCTTCATTTCTTTTTTCAATAATTTGTTGTTAGTGTATAGAACTGTAATTGACTTTTGTATGTTGATTTTTTATCCTGAAACTTTAATTAATTCATTTATTTGCTCTAACACTTTTCGGTGGAGTCATTGGGCTTCTCTATATATAATATCATGTTATATGCACACACAAACAATTTTACTTCTTCCCTTCAAAAATGCATGCCTTTTGTTTATCTTTCTTAATTGTTTGCTCTGGTTAGGTCTTCAGGTACTATGCATTATGTAGTTATGTATTATTATATAGTTATACAGTATAAGTTCTGTAGACTTTCTTCATTTGTGTTCATTCTTTTTCTTTTACCCTCAAATTGGATAATTTCAAATGTCCTTTCTTCTAGTTCACTGATCCTTTATTTTGCTTCACTGAGTGTGTTGTTGAAGCTCTCTATTGCAATCTTTAATTTATTGATGTCACATTAGCTGAATACCACCCAAAGTGGGAGAATTCACATCACAGAAATCATTAAATATTATAAAACATTGTATCATTTCTTCCAGAAAGCTCCTGTTAACGATTTCCAACATGCCACTAGTTTGAACACATGAAATAAAAAAGATAAAAGTATGAAATAAAACTTGAAGGCAAGAACTCAGAACAATTAGCCCTTATCTTAGAAGTGTTAGGTTTTACCTTAAGAAGAATGAAAAGGCTCTGGAATTCAATTCGATATGACGTTATCAATGTGTAATCTGCAAATACCACACTAGCTGCGTTAAGGATAATCAATTGGATTGTGAAGCTAGTACCTGAAGAGACATCAATTCAGGGGCCTAGAGTAGTCCATGAAATTAAGAATATTAATTTAGACTAGACTTACTGTGAAGATACAATAAAGTGAATCAGTATAATAGCTATTTAAGAGGTAACATAGATTGAAATCATAATGGATTGGATAAGGGGCTGAAAGGGAGTGTGACACATTGGATAATTGACAATTTGACAGATGGTAGTGTTATACAATGATAATAAAAAAATGTGGAAAGATAGGCAACTTGAGAAAAGGGGCTGTAAGGGTCTTTAATCTGTTTAACACACTACATCTAAGTACTACACTACACTACATCAAACTACTCAAGTGTTGCTGCATAGGTTGTTACTTTAATTTCCTTTCTCTGGTGATCTTAAGGAAGACACAATTACCATAGAAACTCTAGTAATATAAATGTTGTCTATATCCTGGGAATCCTCTATTTCTCAGAAACCACATAATTCTTCCCAAGCACTTGGATGCTTTAGAAATAAAATAATAAACAAAATATCATGTCATAAACCTACATTCAGAGGAAGAGATTATTAATAAAGGTAAATTAGACTTTATTCTACATTGCCATATGCTCATCTAAATAGCAGGCATTCAATTACTGTGAGAGAAAAGTCCAGACTGGATATTGGGTGAAAGCTATCAGATTTTTGAAGGTATATTTCATTTACACCATGAAGAATCCTGATAAACTGCTTTAAAGTAAAATTAGTCTTGAAATATTCAGATTTGGCAGACAGAAACATAATCATTCTTGCTTGGAAAATGGCTATATAAACGTTGATAAATGTTTGCCCATTCACTCTTCATTTTCAGGGGTGAATGCAGCTTACCACTTTGCTATATGAGAACACAGAAAAAAACCCATATATGTTGCAAGCGATTTTACATCACTTATATCCCAGTTACCCTTTCCTAAGGGCACAGTATGAGATTCTCCCATTAAACTGTTACAATGCCCTTGGCTGTCTTATTTGACTTGGAAGATAATGAGTTTCCAAAAAAATATGCTTATAAATCTTTTTTAGAATATGTAACATGTAGCAAATAGCACCAACTGACATTTGAGTTGTGTTTCATATCTAATCTTGTTTGATCATTGGTCTTTACAACAGTATTACTACACACACTGACACTCTAATAACAGGACCAGAGAACCCAAAATGTCTGCCCAATGTTTCAATATTCACCCATTTGGTGAATTCAGTCCATGTATTCTTTATTATATCGCAACTGACAGAACATTACTAATCCAAACTAACTGTGTTATTTTACAAAAATTAAAATCAGAAGTCAAATTCATATTCTAATTTATTTCCACAGTCTTGAGATAATCAGTAGTACATGCACTGAGAGATAAGTGGGGTCAGAAAATTTTAGTCTTCAATTCCAGGATAAATTTTTTTTATGTTTTATCATTAAATAAGGGGAAATAATTGTTGCTTATAGTGAAGAAATACTTAGTATTTTAGGAAACAAGGCTGCATACAATGTGTAGATAATTTATAGTGTGCATGACAATTGGCTTTCTAACAGTGGTAACGTGAATAAAAAGAAAGTCAATAGTTAGAACTTATAAAAGGAAATGAAGGACTTTATGAATGATTGCATTTCTGGAGTAAATATTTACAGGAAAGGAAGATTGATAGGGGAAGGGAAAGACTTCCAGAATGGGAGGAAAAACCTCTGAAAATCCACGTCTCAATAAAAGCAACACCGACAAAATTTATCAAAATCAAAAATTTCAGAATTCTTGAATTAAAGGATCCCCAAAGTTTTGAGAATATTTATTCAAGAAAAATAGCTGTCTAGGTAACAGATTCATAGCATTTAATTTGACTTAATTTCATCCATTCTTCCCAGCTCCGTTGAAGACTTGAATACTTATAGCCCAGTAAATGAAGTAGCTGTGAAAACCTGAAGCCAGGAAGACACTGAAAGAGGCAAAAGGACCTGGAGTTCTCACTAAATCTAAGTTCCCAGAAAATTATCACTATTAAAGTTCCCTGGTTGCCTGCCATAAAGCTTGTTTCTCAGGGCTTGTTTTACCTGACTCAGAGCTTGCCTCTATTTGAACAGCCTTATCACCAGATTGCTTGATGAATACAGTCAGGAGAAATGGTTTAATACTGCATTACCAGTTTCCCAAATGACCAAACACTGAAAAGAAAAGCTGGGAAATGAGATGTCCATGAGGAGCTTTATAAGACTCCAACATGTTCCTAGGAATCTATAATTCCAAAAGCATGTCCAGAACCGTGTGTATTCTCAGGAATGAACCAAGAAAATCTTAATCTCTCTTTCTGGCTTACATTGAGGCTCTGTGCAAGAAGCAAATGAAAGCTGAGGTGAAGCTATAAACTGTCTTCTGGAATGAGGAAAGTACATGGCTAAACACACAGAGCCCCTCAACAAAGACCAGGAGACATATAGGTTCAAGGCATTTTTTTTAAATCTAATTTTTAGCCAGTAACTAAGCTAATCAAACATATACTTCAGTGGCTACATACAAGAAAGAGCACACACTTTGCAAAATTAGATCAGGAAGGTCACTAGAAAATAAGACAAAACAATACGAAAAAACAGTAACAACACAGACCTTAAGGAGGCTGACAGGGGACTCTGTTTTCCAGAATTGTCACATTATATTATTTTTAAATGTTGATTTTACATCAAAATTATGAGACATGCAGACAAACATAAAATTATGGTCCATAATGACAGTAATAAAAGTTGTCATTAAAAACTGTCCCTGAGGGCACCTTAATTTTTGTGGGAGAGACCCTTCTCCCCACCATAATTCTGAGTCCACTTAATTCTAGTGGGCCTGATCCCTTCTGCTCCAGGGGGAAGACCATGACCCAGGCCTGCCAATCAGAGCATTTCATGTCCTTGGCCTCAGTGATTTGTTCAGGGATAGGCACATGATCCAAGTCAAGCCAATTAAGAAGTTTATTTTCTTGGAGAAGCTAAGTTTAGAGGATTCTGGGGCTACTAAAGGTGAGACAAGGGATTGTCTGAGATTGTGAAGCTAATGGAGATGAAAAAACAACAGATCCTTGGCCATTGTTTGGACACCTGGATCCAGCTGGGCCTGAAGTTGATGCTTCTGTCTTTTTCAGTTACATGAGCTTTTTTCCTCCCCTTAGGCTAGTTTTAATTGGGGTTCTGACACTTGGAAATAATAAAATTTCTTGGAAAAATATGCTTACTGAGACTTTAGCACAAGCATCAGTAGGTTATCAGAATGAAACGTGTTATGCAGGTTATGATACACTCAAAATCCATGAGATTTTAAAAATACACCAAATTGACCTCTAAATTTGTAAAATAAAGCAGTGAAATGTTACCTAGAGAAACTCTGAACAAATAAATAGTTCTCTGGTGACAGCAGACTTCAGGCTACAAATTTCAAATATCAGTTTAAAGATACAGAAAGAATATTCCAAACTTTTAAAAGGAAACTTTCCAATTGAATAAACAGTAAATTTTATATGTATCTTTTGTGTATATTATATATTAATGCCTACTATATTTACCAGATATATCTCAATGTAATTATATTACTATATATACAAATCATATAAACATATACACATATTTAGAACCACATAATTTCAGCTTTTTCAAAAAGATGTAATGAAAAGACTGTTCAAAAGAGCAGATATTAGACTTAATAGGTAGCTTAAATCAACTCTTATAAATACATTTAAAATTTTTTAAACCATGTATAAAAAATTAAAGGAACCTATGAGAATGATGGTGCATTAAACTAGAGAATATCAATAAAAAGAAAAAAATCATAAATATTAAACAGACATTCCAGAGGTAAAAAGCATAATAAATGAATTCACCACAGTAGCACAATGACAGATTTGAACAGATAGAAGAAAGAATCAGTGAAAATGAAGACAAGCCAGTGAAAATGATCTAGTTCCAGAAACAGAAAGAGACACAATGGAAAAAAATGAACAAGCCTAAGGGATCTTTGAGACATCATTAAGCATAGCAACATAAGCATTTTACAAGGCTCATCCTGAGAGAAAAGAAAGTCTCAGAAAGACTATTTGAAGATACAATGGTCAAACGCTTCCTATATTGATTAGAAAATATTAATCTAAACATCCAAAAAGTAGGATAAACTCAGAGAAATCCAAAAAGAGACACATGGTAAGAACATTGGGAAAAATATCAAAGACAATCTTGAAATATCAAAGACAATCTTGAATCTTCCAGTTCAATTCTTCCCTTTGGAAGAACAGCAAAAGAACAAGGTCTTATCACATACAAGTAAACCCCAATAAGATTTACAGCTAACATCTCATCAGAAACAATAAAGGAAATGAGTTGGTGCATTAGTCATGGTTCTCCAGAGAGATAGAATCAACAAAATGTGTGTACTTATTTATTATAAAGAACTGACTCACGTGACAATGGATGCTGAGAAATTTAAAATCTGCAGTGTGGGCCAACAAACTTGAGACCAGGAGAGCTGATGGTGCAGTGCCAGACTGAAGGCTAACAGGCAGACACCTAGGAGAGATGATGATGTGAACTAAGTCTGAAGGCAGTCTGCTGGAGAATTTTTCTTGTGCTGCAGGAGGCCACTCTTTTTGTCCTATTAATACCTTCAGTTGATTTGAAGAGGCTTACCCACATCATGGAGGGCAATCTTCTTTACCCAAAGTCCACTGACTTAAATGTTAATCTTATACAAAAACACCCTCCAAATTTATACATAAAATTAACCATTGCAATGGTTAACCTTGTCAGTTTGGCTTATCTTTAAACCATACTTATTTCCAAATAAAGACAATAACAAGGTTATACTTCTATTTTACATGGTACAAGTATCCTGCATATGACAAAAAATGCACCATCCCTCTCTTCGGGAGAATGCAAAATACCTGAATGATGTTCACTCTTATCCTTTCCATCCCATAACTGAAATACTATGATATAAAATTAGCAGTACTTAAATACTACAATATAAAGTGCATACATCTTTGTTATACGGTAAGGGAATAAGAGAGGGAAGAAAACAAAGATATATGCTTTAACATATTAATAATAAAATAAAAAGTAATATTCATGACAATTACAGAACTTGATTCTGTCATTGGTCACATAGTCACAGCTGGTATTCCTAACTACCAATTCCAACTAACCATTCTGGATTCTCCTTGACTTCATCAAGCACCTTTGCTGGTCATGGTTCTTTTCCTGGTAGTGTAACCCAAATATTCAATCCCGAAGGGTCTGGGCCACTAATGGTCCTACCTGAAATGACCTTAATCACAGAGCATGGTAATACTAAGATACCCTAATACGTCTGTGTTCCACATATACTTTACTTTTCCTCCACTGTAGAAAAACAGTCCAATTTCTCCTTCGTAATCAGGATAAATTATCCTAGCCAACAGAGTAACTCCCTCTTTGCCTGTTCATTCAAAGACATGAGGAATCCAAAAGAGCTGAGTGGCCATTTGAACTTCCAGTTCAATTCTTCCCTTTGGATCCAAGACCTCTAGGCCCACAAAGCATAGAATTGTGGGAAAAAGGAGGCAACAGTTTCACTAAACATGAGGGATAATAGTGAGTGGTACTACTATTTCCACCTCTTGATTCCTGGACCCATGCACCCTGGTTACTGGAAAATAGCACTGTATATTAAAAACTGAAATATACAGTGCTATTTTATATACAGTGCTTCCTAGGACCTTGACTCAGTCTACCAAGTATTGCCACCTAGCTAATGCTATAACTGAGGCTTCAAAAGGCAATTCTACAATTCTGTTTTTCAAATGTTTGTTCATTTCTTTTGAGGATGGATGGGGCAAAGAGAGAGGGAGAGAGAATCCCAAGCATGATCCATGCTGTCAGTGAGGCTGACATGGGGCTTAATACCATGAGCAGTGAGATCATGACCTGAGCTAAGCATCAGACCAAGAGTCTGATGCTTAGCCAACTGAGTCACCTCAGTGTCCTAGGCAATTTCACTATTCTAACATGCTAGCTGCTTCAGGATAGTGGGTAACATGGTAAGAACAGTGAATGTTATGAGCATAAGCACATTTCTACACTTCATTTTCTGTAAAGTTGGTCGTTTGATCAGAAGCAATGGAGTAAAATGCCATGACAGTGGATAAGACATTCTATAAGCCCATGAATGGCAGTTTGGACAGAAACACTGAATGCAGAAAAGGCAATTCTGAACCTAGAGTAAGTGTTTATTCCAGTAAGAATAAAACATTACCACTCCACTGATAGAAGTGGTTCAGTGTAACTAACCTGCTACCAGATAGCTGGATGACTACCCTGGGAAGTGGTAACATACTGGGGACTTGGTGTTGGTCTTTACCTCTGGCAGACAGAGCACTCAGCACTGGCCACAGCTAGGTCAACCTTGGTGAGTATAAACCCATGCATAACTTACATCCCTGTCACCATAGCCACTTTGTTCATGAGCCCACTGAGTAAGACAGGAGAGCCTACAGAAAGAAGCTGAGCTGTCTTCATAGAAGTCAACCTATGCACTTGATTATTAAAACCTTCCTCTACTGAGGTCAGTCACCTTTTTGTAGGCATTGACAGGGGATATAAATATCTTCATGATTTTGCCTGTTCAGAGAGGCCTATCCACATTCCTCTTCCCCAGACTTCTTTGTCACAATTGTTCTCAGTTTATTTCTTCTAAGTCCCTGACCGTTCAGCCAAACCATTGGCTACAGTCCATGCATGAGTATATAATTGCACATCTGGCCATTCTTTTCTTCAAAGCAAACTAAACAACCAAGTGCACTGCTCAAATTTCTGTCCACTAAGATGGTTTATTCCCATCGTCCTTCAGGGATATTCCAGAAAAGGGTTATAGAGTTACAGCTGTCCACTTTCTAATGGTGCCTGCATATTATGCAGAATCATTTGTAAACCAGGCCTAAGTGTTTCTTTCCTCTTTTGGCCTCATATATACTTCCTATGAGGCCATAAGTGCAGGCTTAGAGAGAGAAGGTAGCATGGCAGACGTGGAAACTTGTACATTTGGGCCACTTCTTCTTATACCTTACTTATGCCTTCAAGACCTGCTCAGGACCTATCTCATAAATACCACTTCCATTTGATGATGGATTTCTGCTGTGCAAACCCAACTTTATATTACTCCCATCAAGTGAGTAGTTACCTATGGAGGATGGCCTTTCTCCAACATTCTAAAGGCCTACTGTGATTCACCTATAGGGGACTGCCAAAAACTCCAAAGAGCATCCCTACCTGCCACTGATAATTCAAGCACCACTGAATCTGATGAGTCATATGTCCCAAGGGGAAAAGCATGGCAGCCTGGATCTATTGCAGACCCTTCTTCTTTTTCTGGGCCTCAATTTCAGACACTTGGTAAATGGCCAGCGTAACACATTCAGATGAGAAATATGTTGCTTCTAACCTCCAAAGGGACCCATTAGGTATTGTGTTTGTTTTTTGATTGTAGCAGGGTCCAGTTTCAACATCTTATCTTCTACCTTAAAAGAGTATGCCAATATGGTATATATCACTGGACTCCTAGAAATTTCACTATGGTAGAAGGCTCCTGAATTTTTGTCAGATTTATTTCCCAACCTCCTGGCACATAAATGTCTTATCAGTAAGTCTGGAGTAATTGCTACTACTTTTTCATTAGGTTCAATCAGCATAATGTCATCAGTGTAATAGACCAGTGTGATACCTTGTGGAATATAAAGACAATCAAAATCTCTGCCAACTAAACTATAACATAGTCTGGAGAGTTGATATACTCCTGAGGTAGGACAGTGAAGGTATATTACTGGCCTTGTAAGCTGAAACCTAAATGGTTCCAGTAAAAAAAAAAAGCTTCTGGTGAAAAAAAAAGCACTTGCCAAATCAATAGTTGCATACCAGGTATCAGGGGAAGTATTAATATGTTAAAGCTATGAAACCACATCTGGTTCAGCAGCTGCAGTTGAAGTTACTGCATGATTAATCTCACAATAATCCAATGTTATTCTCCAAGATCCATCTGTTTTCTGCACAGGAAAAATAGGCAGGTGGAACAGAGATGTGGTGAGAATCACCATCTTTATGTCCTTCAAATGGTGGCACTAATCTTTGCAATCCCTCCATGAATACGGCATTGCTTTTGGTTTATTGTTTTTCTCGACAGAGGCAGTTTTAGTGGATTCCACTTGGCCTTTCCTGCCATATTACTCTTATTCCACAGGTTAGTCAGCCAATTTGTGGATTATACCAGATGCTGATATATCTCCACTCTAATTATGTATTTCAGAACCAGGGATATTAGGGACCCATGAGCCCACTGTGAGATGGATCTGAACTAACATTCCATTGATCACCCAACTTCTATAAGCCCCTCTTCTGAGTCAACAATAGTGATGTTTGTGTCTCCTGGAATTAGTGTCAGTTCAGAGCCAGTATCCAGTAGTCCTCAAAAGGTTTGATTATTTCCTTTCCCCCCAATACACAGTTAACCTGGTCTTAAATTCCTTTTGGAAAGGCTGGGACAAGGATTAACAGAAAACTTTAGGCAGGGCACCCAAGGTCCTTTCTCAAGGGAACCCAGGATTCCTTCATTCAAGGACTCTGGATCTGTAAACTAGTTCAAGTCTAGGAATTGATTGATGGTTCCATCACTGCTGTTTTTACAATAAAAACTAGAGTTTTATTCATTCAATCTAGAACTTGTCTGCTTATATAAATCAGGTAAGAGTTTAGTAGGCTTTATATCTATTTCATTTCTAGCAACATCATGGTCAAGTAACCAATCCCCTAGATCTGCATGGGTCTGACTACACAGATTGCTGCTTTGACTCTGCCATCCATTACTGTAATCATGCATTGAATACCACCACTTGGACCCTGTCACCCCAGGACCCAATTACTCCCATTGCATTTAGGTTTCCCAGATCAGTGACCACAGTTCCCACTGTAAGGTTTATCCTTCAGAAAAAAAGCAATCATAGAACTCTTCAAGGATCTGGGGCTTCCCTTACAAAACTGTTTTACATTCATGGTGAAAGGTATATCTTGTCTCTGTCAGTTGGGTGAGTAGGTCTTAAATGATAAATCCATTCTAACACTCTGATATCCTTAAGCCTTTGAATCACTTCTACCATGAACCACGGCAGATCTGGCATTTCTAGCTCATGCAGTCTAGGCCAACTTTCAGCCCTTGTTTAACAAGCCAAGCAAACCATTCCTGAGGCAAGTAGGATTAGCCTCCTCATGTAAGGATGAAAAGGCTGCTTCTATTGGCAAAGATTCCTCAGAATTCAGGGGCTTAATGCCCTCAGCTTCATTCAAGGTCTTTCTACATGTGCTGATTCTACATAGGATCACATTTCTTCCTGAATGAATGCCCTCACTTAAATGCTAGACATGCTGTCAGGCTGAGAATTCAATGCGCATTGTAGATCAGCCACTTACAAGGTAAGCTTCAGGGCTTGGTTTTAGCAATCTTAGCCCTGTGGCTATAGGAGAATTTTTTGGTACAGATGTAGAAGCTTTCAAGTCATTTATACAGCACTTGAGTGAGGACTTTTAATCCCTGAGCTCATCCTTTTCTTTCTCCATTTTGTCTGGTGATATCAGTACCATCTACCCAATTCAACTAAAATGGCAGTTTGACACAAATGTTTGAAAGTATCATATACATGGTCACTCATATCCTTGCTTCTTACAAATGTTTCATTAAGAGTATTCAATGGTGATATTTTATGTATCGCTATTGCCTATCACACCCTGGATATACTCTACTACTAGGAACAGAGATATCAGTGTCTTTAATCAGATTAGACATCCAGTTCCAGGAACTCTAGAACTAATTCAGAAAATTCATGCTTAGTTAATATTTTGTTCCTCTAGTATTACTCTTAGCACCAAAATCTGTATTAGTTAGTATTATTCAGAGAAACAGAATAGAACGTGTGTATGTGTGTATCTCATATACATATATGAACAGATTTATTGTAAGAAATGACTCACATGGTTATGGAGGCTAGGAAGTCTAAAATCTGTGGTGTGGGCTGGAAGTCTCAAGACTCAGGAGAGCTGATGGTACAGATGAAGTTTGAAGGCAGTCTGCTGGAGAATTTTTCTTGTGCTTGAGGAGACTGGTCTTTTTCTCCTATTCAAGCTTGGAACTGATTAGATAAAACCCATACACATTATGAAGGGCAATCTGTTTTCCTCAAAGTTCACTGATGTAAAGGTTATTCTCATCCAAACATATTCCAAATTGACACATAATGTTAATCAACATAGATGGCATATTCAAATTACTGGAGGAAAAAAAGTCAGGCAATGGTCTTATGTAAAGCAAAACTGTCTTTCAAAAATAAAGGCAAAGATATTTGCAGATAAACTAAACTGAGGGAATTTATTGTCTGTCAGCTTTCCCTACAACAGACACCAAAAGGAGTCCTTGAAGCTAAACTAGAAGGACATTACTTAGTAATTCAAATCCACACAAATATAGAGCATCAATGAAAATAATTACATAAGTAAATATAAAAGACAATATAAATGCATTCTTGTAAGTCTTGTCTGTTTTAAAAGAAAACTGTATAAAGCAATAATTATAAAATAGCGTTCATGGGCTTATAATCTAGAAAGATGTAATTTGTATGATAACTACACAAAGGAGGAGGGAGGGAATGGAGGTATATTAGAGCAAATTTTTTGTACACTATTGAAATTAAGTGGTATCTATCTAAACTAGGTGGTTTTAAATTAAGATATTAGTTTTAATACCCCAGGCAACCACTAAGACAATAACTCCAAAAGAGTTAAATAAGCAGCAGAAAGAGAAGCATATAAGAAAATATTTAACCCAAAAGAACGCAGACTTGGGGAAATAGAGAAACCAAAAATTGACATATGTATTATGCAAAACAAAGATCAAAATGGCAGAAATAAATCTCATCATTAATTATACCAAACATACATAAACAGTTAAATCACATACTGGTAAATATTTTACATTCACTAATATTCCTAACAATCATTATAGCTGCTCTTATAAACCATAGGTTTTTTATATCTCCAGTGCACAAAGATTTAAATTGATTCAGGATCTTGTCCAAGGTTACACAGACATAGGTTATAGTTTGACCACTCTTAACCAAGGAGTGAGTGTACCTACAGTAAGATTTTGATTCCAGCTTTCTACCCATGATGGACCAAACATTGCAATTCACAATATTACTTGATTCATTAGGTACAAAGTCTATTTGCTTAAACTATTATTTCTTTTTAACTGAGAACAGTCATATGCAGGGATGAAACAAATCAAAGTCTATTTTTGTTAACAAACAAAAAATAAACAGAAAATGCTAACAATAATAGATTCCCATTCTACTTTTGTTTCTTTTAAAACTTTTAATTTTTTGGCATTGATAGTGGTATGACAACCCTATTTCTAACATTACCATTTAACCACATTAAAAATGAGAATTGATAGGTGGTGGTGAGGAGTAGATATACAGAACAGAAAATGAAAAGGAGGGAATTTCTTTGTGTTTCAGATGATACTTGTTAAACCCAACCTACTATTTAATCTAAATGTCACTTAGCAGCTCTATGTCTCTCTGTCAAAAGGTAGTCTGTGGGTCGTGGTGACCACTTAATATCAAATGGCATTATATTAGAGAGTAAAAGTGGATATTGTTGACATATATGTACAAATTACAGGCATAAGCCATGACTGTTCCAGGCAAATTAGAACACATGTTTCCTCCTACTTACCTGTGGGCCAGTTATATTTTTCCCTTCACTGGAAGTCATAACTTACCTTTCAAGGCAGAAGACTTACATTGATCATTATTACACACTATGCAGAAATATGTGAATTCAAAATGGATGATCACCTACACTGAAAGCTTAAACTACAAAAGTTCTAGAAGACTGCATGCAAAACCATCATGGCCCTGGAATAATCAAAGATTTCAAAGTGGTTCACTTTGTATCCCAAATTCTATAAGTCTAAGGCACAAAACATTCTTTCTCTTTTCCTTTCAGTGATTTTTCTTACTCTTCAGTCTGAACAACAAAAATGATCCATTCAAGTGATTTTTCTTAGGACAAAAATCTGCTTTAATGCAACTTTTAATTTGTGCCTGGAGTAGTAGCTTTAAAAACGTTGCCTTACTTGATACTCAATGTCCCTAAAATTACCACTTTTACAGGTCAACACTTCTTTCACTGGAAAGCTGGCATCTTCCCGGCACTGATGACTACTGAAGGCTATTGCAGATTCTGTCAGCTACCAACATCTCACTCAATATCCTGTGTTTTCCTTCCATTGTCCACGTCGTCCAGGCACCATATACCACATGGATGCTCCTCCGTGGAAACTGTGAGCACTGTCTTATAACCTTGAGGGTTATAGCTGCCTGCCTCCCTTCATTTAGTCAGGATTACCAAAACATAACTGCCTTGCTCTGGAAAGCATCTTTAAAACACTCCACTGTGTTGTACTTACAATCTCTCTCCCTTTATTGGTGTGTGTGTACACATATGTATAAACAAAAATACACCGTAAGTAAAATATCTTTTTCATTCCCTTGGGTGGAATAAATTTCTTTCAACATAACTTGCTTTGATCAACCTTACAATAAACAGAAATACAAATAACTTACTTTTCACTATTGTCACCGTGAGGTAATGGAATTGTGAGATTGTAACTGACCTAATGGAGGATAAGCAGGAACAGGGGGAGGATGAGGAGAAGAGGGAGGACAGGGGAGACAAGGAGGATTCCGATGTTAACAGAGAGTAAGCAGAATCCTACGGAATCAAGAAAGATCTATTTCAAGGTATAGCCATGTAATATAGACTGTTTTAAACAGTATAATGGAAACATGCTAGATCTATTCATACTGTTAAGGAATGATCTCCAAAACACTGTTAAGTAAGACAAAGTATGCATACAAGTATGCATAATATGTGTGTTTTCAACATATATATGTGTGTGTGTGTGTGTGTGTGTGTGTGTGTATATATACACACACACATATATGTGTGTGTGTGTGTATTTCTGTAAGTACACACAAGAACTGTATCTGTAAACTCTAGAAGGTAGGGTTTTAGTGTGTTATGAAGGCAAGTTTTGTTCTTTTTTTGTATTATTTTAAATTCTTACCATGTACATGCATTGTTTTATAATTGTTTTTGCTTCTTATAAATGGGTCTATTGTACAATCACAAAATAATATGTTTTCTCAAAATAGGGAAAAAAAATAAACCTTACTTTTATTCCCGTCTGTAGCCTATGCTTATTTTAACTAGCAAATCACTTGGTTATAGACATTAGCCACTGCCCCCCACATATTCCTTGTCAGTTAAGAGTAAAATCTGAATTGAACATTTAATGACTACGATACTGTCACTGTTTGAAATGAGGCTAAGCAAAGCAAGTCAGCCAAAGAAAGACAAATACCATATGATTTCATTCACATGTGCAATTTAGGAAACAAACACGCAAAGGAAAAAATGACAAGAAACAGATTCTTAACTGTAGAGAACAAACTGATGGTTACCAGAGGGGAGGTGAGTGGGGGAATGGGTGAAGTAGGTGAAGGGGATTAAGAGCACACTTACCATAATGAGCACTGAGGACATGTATAGAATTTTTGAATCGCTATATTGTACACCTGAAATTAATATAACACTGTATGTTAACGATACTGGAATTAAAATTAAAAATTTAATTAAAAAAAGTCTTCACAGTGGTTACCAACTACCAAGACCAAATTAGTCATGCAGTGATTGGTGCTAGTCATTTAAATAGCAGAGATGAAGAGCTAAGATAGTCCATGTCCGTTCACTTCATGTATATAAATGTGCCTTTGGACAGGAAAGATGATTCAATAAGATAAAATGTGGGAAAGAACCGCTGGAGAATAAGAAAACGTCTGCCAGGGAAACCTGAATAAATATGCCAGCAAACGTTTATTTTACACTTTTCAGTTTTGTTCCACATGATGCCTGATTATTTTCATCTCTAAAACCACATACAATTTTTTTTAGCAGAATAAACTTTGAACATAGTGAGATCAAAGTAGACTAGGGTAACCCACTTCCTCCTGAAATGGATATTAAGAATTCACTATATGCTTCATTAGATTCACTTAAGTTAATCATTATGATATAATCACAGGCATTGCCATTTAATCCATTCTTTTAAAAGAGCAAGCTCTTATTAGTACATTACTCCTGCTCTTCATGAATGAGCCTCTGCAAAGCTGTTAAATCACCATTTATGGGTTACTGACAGTGTTATTAAGGGACAAGTAAAAATATTGTTGTATGTATTTTGCCCTGTAAATTGTCTGTGATCGGTACCAAATAATGCCCTTCAATTATTTAATTATTATCTTACATAGTACAATGAGTTATGTGGTAGACTGATTTAATAGTTTCAGTTTTGAGTTTACCATGTGAAGAGAGAGTGGATTAATTAACATGATTCTATTCAAACAGATTTGATCTTACAGAACAAAAATGCACTTCATCATTTCTATAAGCCATTTCTTTTACACCTTATGAATTGTTTAAACGATACTCCATAGGGAAACCATTGTGTAAAATATATAAAATATACTTTAAAAAAAAGCTTTTATCAGTAAAATTTTTTTTGTAAAATATTTTATTGGGGAAAATGATTAAGTGTGTAATAAACTGACAGTTATTTACAAATAATAGAAAAGATTCACTTTATTTCTCCATTGTCTGTAGTTATATTATCTTGGCACATACCTGCACAATTGATTTTTATCCCCTTTTCTATTGAATTATGGCTTCAAGGTTCAGTGCACTGATAGGAAAAGACACCGATATGTTCTGCTTTGAGATATATGGGGAAGTAGATTTCATCTCACTTGGTAAACAATAAAAAGTGAGATTCTTTTTTATAATAATTGGTACATATTTATATATAATTATATAATGTATGTGATGTTATATGCATTTTCTTTATATTGTACAAATAAATATAGGTTCAATACTTTATGTTACTCTATTTTAATTTGAAATATTTTTATCAAATTTTATACACATAATAACTGGTCTCAAGAAAGCTAGATTTTGTTCAAGAAATAAGGAAGGGGAAGCTGGTAAAATGTAGAGTTGTTAGCCCAAAACAATGGGTCTTCTGAATAATCTAATCCCTTTGAGACGGCATCTCAATACCATTTTACTTTTAGTAAGTGTTTTCTTGGTCCATTAGGTCGAATCCAATTTTCATGGTCCTGTGTTACAGAGAATTCTGTTCCCTCCACCTTCAAGGTTGTCTGGTTTTTATTTGATCCTACTCAGGGTTTAGTATAGCTATCTCTGGATAAAAATGGGCAACACTTTATGATCAACGCAGCAATTGATAAAAAGACAAGAAGTGTTAAGTCACAATTTTACTACAAATGCATACATGTGTAAATTGGTAGAAATCTGGAAATTTGATTCAAAAAAATCACTTAACTGTGCTATATAAAAGTACATTTTTCTTAAGGATTCTTTTTTTGTGACATTTCATCAGAACTGGGGGCCAGATTTTTTGTTGAGCAACTCTTTTTTTAAGTGTTATTAATTTCTTGGAGGATGTTAAGGAGTTTTGTATGCTGTCTTTTCCAGTTATTTATTTAGCTCTATTTGCTTTGATTTTATACCAGTATATTTGAATAGGAATCCTAGAGTTCTTTGTGAAATTATGTTTAATATCTTCACTTTATGTGAACTCTTTCTGAAGCTGGCTTCATAATAATTCAGGCAAAATATTTTCATACTGCAAGAAAATAAAACACATTTTGAATTTCTAGATTCTAGGAACCAAGAACTTGCCTATTTATTTCATGTCCATACACACTGTGTGTGTTTGTGTGTGTATGCGTGTGACAAGAACACTTAACATGACATCTAACCTCTTGACATATTTTTAAATGCACAATATAGCATTGTTAACTACAGGCACAATGTTGTGCAACAGATCTCTAGAACTTATTGATTTTATATAACTGAAACTATATATCCATTGAACAGCAGCTTCCCCAAGCTCTGGTAACCACCATTCTACTCTGAGTGTCTGAGTTTATCATTTTAGATACCTCATATAACCACGCAGAATTTGTCCTTCAGGAATTGGCTTATTTCACTTAGCAAAACGTCCTCTAAGTTCATCCAGGCTGTCATGTATGAAAGGATTTCCTTTTTTTAAGGCTGGATAATATTCCATTGTATATATCCACCACATTTTCTTTATTCTTCTATCAATGGACATGTAGGTTGCTTCCATACCTTGGCTATTAAAATAATGCTGCAACGGACATGCAAAAACAGATGTCTCAGATTGGATCCTGATTTCAATTATTTTGGATATATATGGATGAATAACAGTCATCGTGTCTTTAAGAAATTTAATATATTTTAAGAGATAAAATACATACAAATGAAAATGGATCAGGTAATTTATGATTAATATCCAAACCATAAAAAACAAATTCAGTTCACAGAAAGAAGAAATAGGAGTTTGAATATCTAGGACTCAATTTAAATATATGTCAGAAA
Organism: Panthera pardus; assembly: GCF_024362965.1. Lineage (NCBI taxonomy): Eukaryota > Metazoa > Chordata > Mammalia > Carnivora > Felidae > Panthera > Panthera pardus. The sequence goes on from NW_026526654.1 coordinate 53,787,705, forward strand.
GAATTTTGGAAAAGGCCAGATATCCATAATAATTAATTTTGTAAAATAAATAACAGGTTCTCTACAAAAGAAATCATGCTTCACAAATGTATTATTATTACTATCCTAGGATGTAGTAAGAGTAAAATAAGTCATTCAGAGGAAAATATTAGGATATGTCATTTAACAGCGCTTTACCTAGAAGTATTAAGAAAAATTAAAACAAAATTCCCAATGGCTGTTTTTTTCATTAAAGATTCATTCATTCAATATATTTTTTATTGCCTACTACATTCTGGGCTCTCAGAGTTCAATATTTTTCCATTCTATGATTCCCCTCTAGTAATGGATAGCCAACGTCCCCCGTGCCCTCAAGGATCCCAGCCTCCTAGAATTCATTTTTCTGTGTGATGTCCCAATGCACTGTCCCAGTGCTGCTCTGCAAGACAAATAGGATACTGCAGAAGTGATGATATGCTACTTAGATAAGTAGGTTATAAAACACTGTGGCTTCTGTCTTGAACCCATTCTCTCTCTTGGGTCAAATGCTCTCTTGGAAGACATAATGTGAGCAGTCATATGCAGAGGCCCATGCGGCAAGGAACTGAGGCCTCTTGCCAACAGCCATGGAAGTAAGGTTGGAAGCGGACCCTCCAGACTCAGTCAAGCCTTCAGCTGATGGCTGAAGCAACAACTGATGCCTTGACTGCAGCCATGTGCTAGACTGAGACTGAACCAACCCGCAGAGCTGTTGCCAGAACACTTGACACGCAGAAAGTTTAAAATGATAAATGTTTGCTGTTTCGCTCAGCTAAGTTGGGGTAATTTTTTATGTAGCAAAAAATAAGTAATACGTGGGTACCTGGCAATGGCATGCTGTTGTAACAAAAACCAAAATGATAGTAGTGCTGTGGACTGGGAAGAGGGCCTTGCAGACAGTGTTTAGTTAAAGACGGAAGTGCCTTGAAGAAGCTATTACTTGAACACTCCCGGTCTTTGATAAGGCTGTGGGTGAGGGTTCCAAGTAAAGGGAGGTAATATTATTGTTAAGTGGAAGAAAGAGGAGCTTTGTTATGCAACAGAATGAACTGGATGATATAATTGCTAAGACTCCCAACCAAAGTGTTTAACACCTGGTTTCTTTTTGCCGTTTGCAGCAAAATGAGAGAAGACAGATGAACTAAAGGAATGGCTAATAAGGAAAAAAGAGCCATGACGTGATAGTTTTTTAAAAAGTCTCAGTTTCTCCAGGCAGTGAATGATGCTATAGCTAAGAAATGGCTTCCAAGCAAAGATCACATCCTGGGCAATGTGAGGAAAATATGATTCATTGATGATGCCAAGGTGTGGCTCTAAAATGTTCTGTTAGATCTCAGAATGGTCTAAAGTACTATTCAGATAAAAGTTCCCCTAAAGAGATTAAGGGTCTATCTCACAGATCCCAAGTAAGAGCAATAAAGTTCATTAGCAGAATAAAGGTATTGTCCCTAAAGCATCTCAGAAGAAGCTCAAGGTAAAAAGAAATTAAAGAATTTTTGTCTAGCGCAAATGACTCTCAAGGAGGAGAAATTCTGCCCCCACCTCCATCTCCATCCAAGTACTAACCAGGCCCGACCCTGCTTAGCTTCCGAGATCAGAGGAGATCGGGCGCGTTCAGGGTGGTATGGCCGTAGACCCCCCCCCTCCATCTCCATAATCTCTGACAATGTCAAGAAACTGTTTGGTTTATCATAACTTGGAGAAGCCTTACTGGTACCTAGTGGGGAGAGGCCAGTATGCTCCCAAACACCTTGTAATATACATATTGTCCCCACAAACACAGCAAGCAAATATCAATACCAAAACGAGCATACCAATAGTACTAAAGTTGAAAATCCCTGTCTAATGGATAAATTGTAGCAAGATTCATAGAAGACCAGCATACTGATATATAGATATAGATATATAGATATTTTTACATTTGTGGAAACATCATCATCTGAGATGTTGTAATGGAGAGAAACAGTACAAACTAAAAACCAGATCTGAATTCCCCATATTCTTTTGGCAGTAAGTTGCTAAGAATATTCTTCTACTGCAAATGCATGCTATCTATTATGAAAAAAGAAGGTTGAATCAGAATGGAACCAAGAGCTCAAAAAGAAAGCAGAATCTCAAATCATGGAGAATTAATTATTCACAGGGCTTAAGATCTAATCAAGGACATTCCAACTTGTACTCCACTGAATTTCAAAATTGTGGTGGACCAGTGACTCCTTCATATACCTCATTTTCCCCTTTTACAAACAAAAATCTTTATATTAGTTGTCCTGTTTCTGTCTCTCCATTGCATGTTGGATGTGCAGGGGTTAGATTATTTGTCTCAATAGTTTATTAAGTAAAGAGAATATTCATGGAGCTGAACTTGAGGAATAGGACATAAGGAGCCTCATTTGTACCTGTTGTTCATTTAAATGGCAAGGTTCTGGATTTTGAGCTGTTGCTCTAATGGAGGCCTTAGAGGTTTTTGGAGACCTTGGGATGGAGTGAGTTTATTTTGCATATAGGAATGATTATTAATAATTAAGGAACAGAGGATGGACTGTGGCAGCCAACCATCAAGATGACCCCAGTGTTTCCCATGTCCATTATTCATACCCATGTGTAATCACCTCCCACATAATATCAGGGTTGATTTATATATTATTTATTACTATATAAAACGTGACCCCAAAACTATGTGGCCTAAAATAAGATATATTTTTATCCTCAAGTTTCTGTAGGTCAAGAATCTGGGCGCAGCTTAGGTGGGCCCTTTGCTTCAGAATCTGTCACAAATCTGTAATATAAGTGTTGGTCGGGGCTGCGATCTCACTTAAAGGCTTCGTCTTGGAAAAAGACAATTTCAAGCTGACTCATAAGATGATTGGCATGATTCATTTCCTCAGAGCTTGTTGAACCGAGGGCATCAGTCCTTATCTGATAGTCCCCTCACTTCTTTGCCATGTAGACCTCATATGCTTGCTACAAAGGCTGCTGATCTGCTCACAACCTACACTGAGCAGCTCAAAGAGTTATGAGGATTAAATCTGTAAATGTAGGTAAAGTGCTAGCATAAGTGACTAACACTTAACAAAATATAGGTGCTAGACGTTGTTATAACTCAAAAAAGGAAGGAAAAAACATTAATGCAATGCCTTTGTTTTAAAAACTAATATGTTGTCAGAATTCCAAAGATTATGCACATAAATGCATGAATAATTATAAATGTGAAATGAAAAAAGAACAATCTCAGTACTATTCCTCCCTACACATTTTCTTTCAAATTGGTAGATAATTAGTTTAAGAAATTAAAACATAGAAGTACACTATTTAGGTAATATTCTTATTTCTAGCTCAATGAAACAAGAGGAAAAATTAACTATCATATTTACAATATATTCACATAAAGTTTTAATTGGTAAGTCATGGAGCATACATCTGTCATGGTTTGATAAGAGAAATTTCCTGGGGAAAAGAAAAATATATGTATAATAAAGTATAATTATAATTGATTAAGTAGACAGTCAAGCTCATATATTATCATAAGCAAGGAAACTATTTCCAGGATATATTATGGAATTATACTAACAACTGTGATTTCCTGCTAAAATAAGATACAACAAATTAGGTTTTTATGTCAAACCATGAAGTTTTTAGATGACTAAGTTACTCATAGTAGACTATCTCTGTTTTAATGACTCACACAAAATTCAGAAGTCATTCATTACTTTTACTCATCGTAGCCTGTTATGTAATTACCAAGAACATACAACGTCCAAATATCATGCTATAGACACAAAAGGATGATCCTCAAATTCAATTACAAGCTTAGTAACTTAAAACACAATTTCTTGCATCATTGTTTTTTAAATTTTGTGCTAGCATATATTCATCATTGTATGAAAAGACACTCCATATTGATAAACACTTATTTCCTAAGATAAAAGGAGGGAAAAGTTGTTCCAGTCTTTGTTAGTTATTAGCCAGGGTAGAAAAAGTTCGAGAGAAAAGAGAGTGAATCCAGGAAGAAATCCATCCATTATCAAGACTCCGTCTTAGGACTATCTTTTCTGATATCCTGGTGCATTCTAAAGTGGGTACTTTCTTTAAATTATAGGATTTAGAATAAATCAACTTACAATATATTCCTATGATAGTGTCGTCCCTTACTAGGTTCCCAGGATGCTTATTGGTCAAAATACATTGACCCTATATATGAACCTCAAACTTACTTGCACTATTACCGGAGTCTCAAAGTTTTCTTCTGATCGATACATGCCCATCCAAAGTCTTACATACATTGTCGCTATATCTTGCTCTAAATTCAATTATTTATTCATTCTTTCAATATACTGAGAATTATTTCCAAGCAGGAATAATTATACTGTTCTGTCCAGAATTCCAAACATGTATGAAGCAAAAACTTTCCAAATCAATCATACAAGTCAGGGTTCTCATCTGGGCAGCATTCAAACCTCTGGGCTCTGTAGTATGTGTGTGTGTGTGTGTGTGTGTGTGTGTGTGTGTACACGCGCACATGTGTACTCATGCAGATACACATGTAACTGTGTGACAGGTTTTATAAATAAAGGTTCACATAAAAATACATATAAACATTTTGACATATTGAAGGATATTTAATGTAAACCACTTATCAATATTTCAGATAATACCTCAGTTATAGCTTAGAGTATGCTTTGCTTTGGACTACTGCTAAGCATTGGTCTTAATGACCAATAGCTAATGGTCATAATATCTGATTTCTTCTTTGGAAGCTTTCATAGACTCTTCTTGAAAAATCACTTAATTTAGAATAAGTGAAATCATTCTATTTTCCAAATTGGCCAGATTGATATCCTTACATGAAGTTAATGATTATTTCATTGATAGGGAAAAATTACATTATAAGATGGCTGACAGCACTGATAGGGGAATTCCAGTCCCCACCTGACAACTCCCCTTCCAGGTTCTTCTTCCTGCTCCACTTGCTTGCAGCCCATGCCAAATTACTAATGCAGAAGTAACAGACTATATAAATTGGCCCCCATGCTTGCGCTGGGTGCTCAGACCTCTGGAGAGTGATCTCCTCTGAGGCTCCCGGTTGGAAATAAACCTCCTGTCTTCCAAGATCTCCAAGTGCCACTTGGTTCTTCTGCCAGGTGATCCAGGCCAGGTTCTATAACATCATAAGATAATGATAGAGGACAAGGGGCACCTGGGTGGCTCAGTCGGTTGAGCGTCTGACTTGATTCGGCTGAGGTCATGATCTCACAGTTGGTGAGGTCATGATCTCACAGTTGGTGAGCTCATGCCCCACTAGGGCTCTGCGCTGACAGCATGGAGCATGGTTGGGATTCTCTCCCTCCCTTCCTGGCCCTCCCCGACTTGTGCTTGCTTGCTCTCTCTTAAAAGTAAGAAACTTAGAAAAAAAAAATATATTATTTAGCAATTGGCAATTTAAGAAATGCATTTAGTATGACATAGTGAAAAAAGCAAACAAAGTTGGTTGCTCAAAATCCTAAAATAATCTTTCAATATTTAAAATTGTGAGTTATTTAAAAATGTATGAAGCTAATTAGCATTAGCTGCCCCCATCTGGCATTTTTAAGGTAATATTAGAACTAGTAATATTTTTTTCTGATGAGACACAAATGAGGTGGCAAATTAATTTTTTTATTAATTAGACATGTAAGTTCTTCAATTTGTTTTAAAAAAGAAAATATAGATTTTAAAATAATTACTGCTCTTCAAAATTCTTAATTTTTAAGTTTATTCTCTGTTTTTATTTTCTGATTTTTTAATTGTACATTCTGACTAGATTGATATATTGTGAAATTAGATGATATAAATATATCAGGTCACTTGTGACATGTAGATCTCAAATGTATACACACACACACAAATCTTTCTATTTATCTGTTTAATTATCTGAAGCAAATTTTGCATAGCTGTTTTCAAGCTCTATCTAGAGATTTCATAAAACATTTTAATCTTAAAATATGGTAGCATAATAGATTTATTCTATATATTTTTATTTAACTATCATTTCTCACTGAGTGGTGAAAAAAGTCCAAAAAAAATTGCTGTTTTGTCAACTACCTTGCCCATGTGAGTACCCACACACTCTGTATTCCCACCTGCTACTCCAGTGTCCAGATAAATTGTCCATGCCCCCTTTTTACAGCAGAACCCTCCTAAAACTCACATAATCAAGGACTTTTTTTCTATCAATTCTCCCTTCTTTTTAGGAAATTTTAATTTTTCTCTCTATATCAGATCATCCCTATCAAAATAAAATCTATTTTTTTTCTCCTATATTTTTCTCTTGGTCTTATATCTATCTCATGGTAGCTACTGATGAGGTTTTTTTGGGGGTTGACAGTGGGGTTTGTGGGGTCTGGAGCCAATGGCCAATAAAAAAATCCTTGTAGATGTCTTTGGTGCAAAAAGGCGATTTTATTAAAGTACGGGGACAGGACCCATGGGCAGGAAGAGCTGTCCTGGGACCATGGGGAGAGACTGGTTATATACTATGGGGTTGGGGGTCATAAAGTCCAGGGGAAGTTTGTATTGAGATTTTCATATGCTAAAGAAGACTCCCATTAGTGGAGGCCTAGCTATTGTCAAGCTAAGGTTGTTTTTTCCCTCTAGCAAAGCATTAACATTAAGACAGTAAGGAGTTCCTGGAGAAACATTTTACACTGCCAGCCTCAATATTTGTCAGTGGGCTGTAGGTTATAAGGAAATTTACTTCTATCGCCATTTCCTTCTGCTTTTGTTTCCCACATCACTCTGGAGGGGTGATAGAGACTTAGGTCCTGCAGGACTACGATCTCTATCAGTTAACCATTTGTTTTGGGGCAAATGTGTTTGGGCAGCCAGGAGTGCCTGAGGAATACCGCACACATCCCACCTGGGGCAGGGGTGGGGTGTTGACTGTCAGCTTGCCTTATGCTCCCTCATCAGCTACCACCCAACTTCTGTCTCCCCATTTACATCAAAACTACTCCTGACAGTTGTCTATGTGCTTTGTTTCCAGTTCCTTTCATCTCATTCTCTCAATTATTGATCCCAAGCAGGCTTTCTCCTACATCTCTTCAACAAAAGATACTACTGTCAAATTCAGCAATGCCATCTATGTGTTGGAGTTTAGGAGTAAGACCTGACAGAAGCTGAACCCTTGATGGCCTGTCCAGTCCAGCAGGAGCAGGAGGCATAGAGATCCTAATGGAAAGAAAGAGTTGAGGGAGGAATACCTTAGCATCTTTTCCATCGCCTTCCCATCTTCTGTAAGCGTCACACACTGACCCACCCAAATGGAACACAGCTTATCCAGGAACCTGGGAAACATTGCCCCAGTGAGTCAGCCCCCGCAGGAACACAGAGCCTTTTCAAGTAAACACAGCCAATCTGGGATGCATAACAAAGGAAGAATGGGTGTGAGTGCAAACAGGCCTCAGGGCTGGCCCGACAGACATTGAATGAATATTTGTGGATTCAATAAACGATCTGAAAATGTGAGTAGATGTGGAACATATAATGTAATTTCTTTGATCTATATTAATGCAATTGAGTGGAGATTAACTGACAATACAGTAACACTCTCTGCTTTATGTATAATAAAATGATAAATATAATTGCTATACTGTTATACCTATGTTATGATTATATAATCATAATATGTTTGATAAAACTATATAATTATATAATTATATATTCTATATATTTATATATAGAATATAGTTATTATATATAACTATATATTATATAGTTATTATATATTCATATACATATATATTAAATATACATATATATTATATATGTTTGATATGTTTGATAAAACTATATATGTTTGATATGTTTGATAAAACTATATAATATATAGTTATTATATATTCTATATATATTATATAGAATATATAGTTATATATAACTATATATTATATATAGTTATTATATATTCATATACATATATATTATATATACACATATATATACATATATATTATATATGTTTGATGATATGTTTGATAAAACTATCATGTTTGATAAAACTATATATGTTTGATATGTTTGATAAAACTATATAATTATATAGTTATATATTCTATATGTTATATATAGAATATATTTATTATATATAACTATATATTATATATATAGTTATTATATATTCTTGTAATGCCTGAAGTTCCAAAACCTCCCACAAAAGACCACCAGAGTCCTAAGTCAAAGCCAAGCGGCAAGGGTCGTTTATTGCAGGTTCGAACCTGGTCCTCTGCGCACTCGTCGCCGGTGACGCAAGAGGCCACGATTAGGGTTGGTATAGCGTTTTTATAGACAGAGACAAATAGCACAGGGGAGGTTTTTACTTGTGGCGGGAGGAAGAAAGGGGGAAGGGGGTAGGTGAGGAATGTGCTAAGCAAGCAAGTTTACAGAAGCGAGAAATGCCGGTTAGTTTGTATACAATCACTCATTCCATTACATATCAGACTACATTTAGGAAGTTTTACAGCCCATTCTACAGCGGGTTACAATCAGGAAAGGTCTCACAATGCTCATAGCAAACAGCAAGCAAAACAGACTTCTCAGCAATTGTATTTCTTATCAAAGATCCATAATAAGCAGAAAAGAGAACCTAGCTTTAAACTAAGGCAGGGCTGTCATTTGGATTCAAAGCTGTTCCTTTCATTCTATATAATAAAGGCTATCTTTGATAAATGTTTCTAATTTTTTCAAATGCCAAAATTAAACTTTGCTTAGAAATAACAACGTTTTAGCATCCACATATGCGGCAAACATGTACAAATATTTGTAAAACTAAAATAAAAAATTCTTTGGCATTTTCCTCAGTAATACACGAAGACCTTGGCAATAAGGTTTTACCACTTAAATAATTAAACTAATCAAGACAAAAGTGTATTTTTTGAAAAAGCATTGGGTAGAACTTTTTATATAGCTGGGCTACTAGTCTTTCCCAGAACACAGGGGTGTGGACTGATTGTGAAGGTATAGTCTTTCCAAACTGAAAACATTTGAGACCTTACTTAACACCCCTGCTACTTCCGTGTTCCAAGAGTAAAAGCAACAAAGTAAAAAAAAAATTACTAGCTCCAGAATTTTTCAGCTTTTTAATTCTGCCACTAAATGTTCAATCTTACATAAAGCATCTTTAAAAAAAAAAATAGTGTTGGTATATCATACAAATGATCCTCAGAAAGTTAACAATGGATTTCTTATCACACCATGGAGACCAGAAGACAGTGAGATGGCATATTAAATGTCCTGTGAACAAAAGAATTGTGCAGCTGGCAAAACTGTCCATCAAAATGAGGGAGAAGTTAGGACATTCTCAGATAAACAGAAATGAGGGAGTTTGTTACCACTAAACTGTCCTACAAGAAATGCTAAAGGGAGTTCTCCAGACTGAAATGAAAGGACACTAGGGGCACCTGGGTACTTCAGTAGGTTAAGCATCTGACTCCTGATCTCAGCTCAGGTCATGATCTCATGTTCTTGAGATTGAGCCCCATGTCAGACTCTGTGCCCACAGCAGAACATGCTTGGGATTCTCTCTCTCTTTCTCTCTCTGCCACTTCCCTGTTCGTACCGTGTGCACGTGTGTGTGTGCTCTCTCTCTCTCCCCCTCTTTCTCCCTGTCTCAAAAAAATAGACTTTAAATTTGGAATGAAAGAACACTAAATAGTTACTCAAAGCCATATGAAGAAATAAAGATCTCTACTAAATATATGGGCATAAATGTAATCCAGTATTAACTGTAGTTTTGGTTTGTAACTCCACTTTATTTCCTACAAAATTTAAAAGACATATGAATAATTGTATATCTAAGCTCTTGTACACATAATAGGTAGAGATGTAATTTGTGACAATGACAACATAAAGGTGCAGGGTGGGGGGGTCAGAGCTGTATAGGGGCAGAATTTTGTATGCTGTTAAAGTTGTTGGTATCATTTTGAACCAGACTGTTATGAGTTTAAGATGTTAAATAAATTTCCATGGTAACCACAAAGAAAATATCTAAAAATTATGCAGGAAAAAAATATGAGAAGGATAACAAAATGGTTCAATAAAAAAAATCAACTAAACACAACAGAAGGCAGTAATGAAGGAAATGAGGGACAAAAAGTACATATGAGGCACATACAAAAGACAAATAGTCAAATAGCAGAAATAAGTCCTTCCCTATTTGTCATTACCTTGAATGAAAATTAAACTCTCCAGTCAAAAGACAAAGATTCACATAATGGTACAAAAACCAAAATACAACTAACTACATGTAGTCTATATGAGACTCAGTTTACACTGAAAGACACAAAGAGACTGAAAATGAAAGGATGGAAAAAATATTCTATGCAAATAGTAACCAACAAAGAGCTGGAATGGCTAGATTAATATTAAACAAAATAAATTTTAAGTCAAAACCTATGACAAGGGCGAAGAAAGATCTTTACATACTGACAAAAGGATGACCTGAGAAGATATAACAATTACAAACATATATGCCCTTTTGTACATTGATAGCGGGAATTTAAAATGGTGCAGCAGATGTGGAAAAGTTTGGTTGTTTAAAAAGCTTAAGAAACTTAGGAAAACAGGAAACTAGGAAAAAACTAGGAAACAGTACGGCACAACTAAAAGCGTAAACAACTCAAATGTCCGCCAACAGCTGAATGGAGAAACAAAATGCTGTATATACATACAATGCATTATTGTTCTGTAATAAAAACGAATAAAGTCCAGATACATAAAGAACTTCTTACGGGAATGAGGAATCTATCATCAGTAAAGTAGAAAAAGTTGAGGCAGATCAAAATGGCAAACTGCTACAGCTGTCTTTATCATAGATCTATAATTAAACCTAAAACTCTAAGTTACAGGGAAATAGAGCTTTAAGAAACGTCAGAAGTTGTTATAGGCTTTTGAATGATTTATAGTGATGTGACACATGTTTATGTCTCAATCTGTTACACAATGAAATTTCTAAAATATTATATTACTGTATATTAAGTCAATGTACTATCACTATACTTATCTGAAGTAATTTCATAAGGATAGCTAAACGTCATCTAAAAATCCTATTATTATTATTATTATTATTTTGCTTAAAAACTTCAGAAGTTAGTTGCATTGCTAAGTTATGAAAATGAGACATTCTTTACTTTTTTTAAGTTTTATTTATTTTGAGAGACAAAAACAGCACAAGTTGGGGAGGGGCACAGAGAGAGAGAGAGAGTGAGAGAGAATACCAAGCAGGCTTTGAGCTGTCAGCATGCAGCCCGATGTGGGGCTCAAACTCACAAACCGTGAGAACATGACCTGAGCTGAAGTTGGGCACCTATCCAACTGAGCCACCCAGCCACTCCATAGAGTAAGTTTGTTTATAGAGTGACCTTCCAGGTAATGTACTTCTGTTTCAGTCCCATAGAAACTTCCAGTGAGACTCTGGAAGATAAGTGTTTGAGACTAAGTTGGGAAGAGAAGATATGTAGAGGCAGAAGTGGTCTTGACACCCTCCAAATCGTTTTATGTTATAATGTATTGGAGTGGTATGTTCAGGTTAAAACAAGATTGCTGAGATGCTTGACACAGTCCAGAAAAGAATATGCCTCTAGACATGATTCTATAATGAATGGCAAAATGCATTAGACTATCTGATGTGAAACCGAGTTTATAAAAGGTAAATTACCAAGTTGGTAGACAGAAAGTTTTGCTCAAGGTGTTCACATATTATAAATGCCACTGTCAGATAAATGCAAACCTAACTTTCAAGGGTAATCTCGAAAACTGTGTGACAGCTTTTAGAGGAAAACAACGATTTATCCGACACCAGAGGAGCACAATTTACTACTAGAGTGTTCTAGGAGGAGCAGTTACAATATGTTGTTTTTAATTAGTCGCCTGCTTTTCCCTGGAAGAAGAAACTTCCATTAATGAAATTCCACTAGTGAATTCAACTTATAGAAGGGCTCCTTTTAAAACCAGGTCATTTCTCACATCTTTACCCCTTTGGTCAGTGGCCTAAAAGTGATCTAGGAAAATATGCAGCTTGAGGACTGCTAATGGGGTCTTTGTGCCACCCCGCAGCACTTGTAGGAAGTTAGGATGATTGAGGCTGTTAATCATAAAGACCCTGTAGCTAGAATGATAAGCAGTAGTTTTCATCATCATAGTGCTTATTTATATAACCCTGAAGTTTTCAGCCCTACTTAGCCAGCACAACACCACATACGTTTGTGGTGTGAAATAGTGAAGGCAGCTGTAAACTGTTTAACTTCCACCCCTGAGACAGTGACACATAGGGAGTCTCTGTGCCCAGCTGTCAGGATGTGGATTGCAGGCAAATAGCTCCACCCTGGGAGACTCTGAGGTCTGGTGGGGAAACTAATTCTGGGTCCCAGAGCTGGCAATAGCCCTTGACGTTTTACTTCTATGCCATGCTCATTCTCCTAGAATGTCTCCAAACATTTCGTTAGTTGGAGGACTTTGGCAATTTCAGCATCATTAGTAGCAGAGGAAAGCTCTCTAGCCCATTGCAAGAGGGAAAAATAAAGTCAGCAACCACAAGCCCAAGGCATATTGGCAAATGTGCTTCCTACTGAATTTGTTACAGCTTCTTGATCTTTGCCTAAAGTTTGCTGAATTTTCTCCATTTTGAAAAACTAAACATGTTCCTTTAATATTGTTTCTCCTCAAAGTACAATTATAACTAATTTCCTAATCCATCATTTAAAAGACAAAAGAACTCAGCTGTAGAGAATCACTGGGACATCTGTATAAAACTTCAAGGAGCCTCTTCAAACTTGCTTCTTCCATCTGGCATTTGCATTTCCTTCCCCTCAACTTCCCTTTCACCCAAACACAGTGGAGCTCTAGGGCTACTGTTCAAAGTCACGGACAGATATCATTTAATTCTAGTTGGCCTACATTTTATTTTTATTTTAAATTTTTCTTGGGGAGGACTAAAACATACATAAAGGGGAAAGTATAAATCATGTACAGAGAATCAGTAAGAACCTATTTAACCATAACCTTGGATAAAAAGAATATAGTTCCAAGATTATAGAAGACTCCTGTGTAGATGATATATCCCTATTGCTTAGATACAACCAATATACTAACTTATCTGATACAAGTCTCTTGCTTTTTTAAAATATAGTTTCTTTACTCATTTGTACATCCTTAAACAAAAATAATTTAATTTTCCCTGCTTTTCCAATTTGTTGAAATGGAGTCACAGTGGATATATTAATTTGTGGGCTATAAGCAAGTTACTGCATGATGCTGTGGTTCACCTGTTTTCATTGTAGTAATAGTCCACTGTGTAAATACATGATTTATTTTTCAGTTCTGTAGGACTGGCTTTATAATTTGTGAGAGCTAATTCAAAATGAAAACATGAGGCCCCAAGTTCAAAAAGTATTATGAATTTTAAAATAGTGACAGCAAAGTATTAAGCCAAGCAAAGGTACATTTTACGTGTGGGCCCCCATTAGACTGCATAGACCACATGCCCGTGAAGCCAATCCTGACTCAATTATTGATTTACATGTTTTTGTTTTTGTTTTCTTTTCAGTTTCCTTCACTTCCCTTCCCTTTCCTCTTTCCTTTCCCCTTTCCTTTTTTCTTTTCGCTTCCTTTCCTTCTTTTCCTTTTCCTTTCCTTTTCTTTTTTCTTTTCTCTTTTCTTTTCTTTTCCTTTCTTTTCCTTTCCTTTCTTCCTTTCCTTTCCTTTCCTTTCCTTTCCTTTCCTTTCCTTTCCTTTCCTTTCCTTTCCTTTCCTTTCCTTTCCTTTCCCTTCCTTTCTTTTCTTTTCTTCCCTCCTTTTTGTGTACTTACCAACCAGCACACTTTTACAAACATCCTGCTAAATTTCTCCTGGGGCACACGTTCAAGAGTTTCTCCAGCATACGTACACCAGAGTCTGTCTGCTGCCTTAAGGATGTGCATTTTTAATAGCTAATGGCAAACTGTTTATCCAACTGCTCAGTAAATGTTGTATTGTCAAACAATAGTTTAGATTTCCTTTATTTCACATCCTTATCTATTATATACTTAGTGATACATAATAATAACTCCTTGTGATGTTAATATTCTTAGTGATAAAATAATGATTAGTTTTTATTTCATAACCTATCATGATAATAATTGGAATTAAATTTCATTTACTTGGGGCGCCTGGGTGGCTCAGTCGGTTAAGCGTCCGACTTCGGCTCAGGTCATGATCTCACAGTCCATGAGTTCGAGCCCCTCGTCGGGCTCTGTGCTGACAGCTCAGAGCCTGGAGCCTGTTTCAGATTCTGTGTCTCCCTCTCTCTCTGCCCCTCCCCTGTTCATGCTCTGTCTCTCTCTGTCTCAAAGATAAATAAACGTTAATAAAAAAATTTTTTTTAAAAATTTCATTTACTCTATCAATGTGAGGAATATTGTCATTTCAAAATGTTTTGTAATTACTGGATACTGTATATACATCTCCATTTGTAATCTCTTTAAATGTCATGCATTTAAGCTTTGTAATTTTTGTGTATAATTATTATCGATTTTTAATTAGACTTTCCCTAGCATTTTATACTTTTTACTTATGACTTTTATCTACTTTTGGTTATTTTCAGTAGAATGTCTGAATAATGGTCTGTGAAACAGCAGAAAACGAAGGTCCCTGTTTCCTATTAATCATCAAAATTTTCAAGAGACATCTATATTTGCTCTCTTTATTTTCTGATTACTTTCTGTTTAAATGGCTTTGGAATCAATTTTTAAAATTTGCTTATCTACTAAAATTTAGTTCTCCTGAAAGATCATTGCCCATCTAATACTAAAGCCAGATACATCTGAATGTTTTAAGCTCACTTCCTGTTTGACATGTCTCCACATTTCAGACTTTCCTTTTTAAAGCTCTCTCCTTTCTTGGCAATAGTGCACATTCCTAATGCCATTCTTCCTTTGCAACATGACTCCAGAGAATCCCCATCACTGATAAAACATTCTGTTAAGTTTGTGCCTTGATCATTTGCTTTAAAAAAAAAAATAGTTTTCAGTAGCTGACCTCAGTATTTCTGTAGCTCTAAGTATTACATCTAGTCAATAACTCTCAATTTTATAATGAAAATATAATTTTCCTTTCTAACTCGTATTCATTTCTAGTTGTGTGCCATATCCATATTTGTTTCCAACAAAATGTCATATATTTCAATGAGGGCTAAATTCACATATCTTTTTTTATATCCCCCAGGTAGTTAATAATATCATTTTGTCAAAAATGTGACCATTAAACTACTCAACTCACAGAAAAGAGAACTCTTTCAGCAACCCTAAGACTCCAAACTGAGTTTGTGGCATTTACATGATTTTGTCAGCAAAACTCTGTTACCTCCTGGGCAGTAAGTCATGGATTCACGGATTTATTTATTTATTTATTTATTTTTGCACTGCCTTTGACAGATGTATTTTTCAAGCAAATTTACATAGTTTAATCAAACAGAAACTAAACCTCCCGAATAATTTCAATTCAGTCTGTATTCTAAAATTCCATAATATCTCCTAGTCTCAGTATGCAGCTGAGAGGTTTCTTCCTTTCTTCTCAGTATATACTTTCAGCGTTCAGTCCCCTGTAAATTTTCACATTGGTTGTCCTCTCTATTGATAATGAACAGATGATATGAATTTCAGGATCTCAAATTGCAGCAGAAACAAATAATGGAAAACAAGAAGCTTTAAAATGTTTAGGTTGGATAACAAAAACAAAATATTTATGGAAGGCTTATTATATTGTAGGGACTGTGTGAGGCATTTTGCATGCAGTAATTCATTAAGCTTCCACATAGATTGTAATGATTTTCTAATTACAGAGAGGGAAAACTGAAGCTGAGAGAAGCTAAGTAATTTATCCAGGATTACTCCAAGGGATTGAGCCACTTGGCTCAGAACTGGAAGATTCAAAAGCCTGTGCATTTAAATGGTTGTCCTTGTGGCTCTGTTTCCCACATCAAGAAATGCATGATGGCAGAAAGCTTGAGCTTTATCGAATTCAAGAAAACAGTGAAAAGGAAATATTGTCCAGACAGCTGTGAAACAAGATTCCCTCAGTGTAGGAATCCCAAAAGGGCTTCCTCAATTCTGACTGAAGTTACTTTGAATGCAAAAATTCCAGGCCATGAATCTTGACATAATACTCAACTTTCTTGTCTGTTTCTAAAACACCTATTCAATGGGGCACCTGGGTGGCTCAGTCAGTTAAGCGGCCGACTTCGGCTCCGGTCATGATTTCGCGGTCCGTGAGTTCGAGCCCTGCGTTGGGCTCTGTGCTGACAGCTCAGAGCCTGGAGCCTGTTTCAGATTCTGTGTCTCCCTCTCTCTGACCCTCCCCTGTTCATGCTCTGTCTCTCTCTGTCTCAAAAATAAATAAACGTTAAAAAAATTTTTTTTAAAACACCTATTCAATATTTATGCCCCATATGTTTTCCTACTTGTATCTCAAATCTATCATATTCTTTTTATTGCCATTGTACCAATGATCTACTTGGGAATAAGTGAATCATAGCTAGACTGTTAGAATAGGACCGTTCTTTCTAATAATTATAGCTATGGACTCAATATTTTTGTCTCCCCAGAATTTGTATATTGAAATCCTAAATCCCAAGGGGATTATGTTAGGAGATGAGGCTTTTGGGAAGATTAGGTCATGAGGGTGGAGCCAATTAGTTTTAGACTTACTTAGGACCTGATATTCTTTTCTATTTTGATCTTTTCAAATGGGAGTATCTATCCTACACCTGTCCCATCATTGTATTTTGGAAGTATATAACATGTTTGATTTCACAGGATCACAGCTGGAGGAAAGCAGTTTGCCTCAGAATGAAACATACCTTCAGTCTCACCCATATATGATTTCAATGATAGTTAAATGACACTTTGGACTTAGACTTTTGTTGATTCTGTAATAAGCTAAGACTTTGGTGCCTGTTGGGATGGGATGAGTGCCTTATGCACGAGAGAAGGATATGAAGACATGAATTTGGGGGGCTGTCAGAGTGGAAAGCTATGTGTTGTATCTCCCCCATTTCCCCAAACTCATATATTGAAACCCTAAACCCCAATATGATGGTATTAGGAGGTGGAGACTTTGGGACCTCATTAGGTCAAGAGGTGAAGCCCTCATGAAGGGGATGAGAGCTCTTACAAAAAACTCCCTCCCTACTTCTGCCATGAGAGAACACGTGAAAAGACAGCAATCTAAAAACCAGATATTGTGTGTGCCAGCACCCTGATCTTGGACTTCCCAGCTTCCAGAACAGTAAGAAATAAATGTCTGCTATTCATAAACCACCAAGTCAATGTTTTGTTTTGTTTTTGTTTTTTTTATAGCAGCCCAAATGGATGAAAACAACTATATACCTTTTTTTTCATTCATAAGGCAAGGATTAAAGATTGTAATAGTGAGTTAAAATTTGTGCCCCCAAAAGAATACTCTTTTTTTTTAAATTTTTTTTTCAACGTTTTTTATTTATTTTTGGGACAGAGAGAGACAGAGCATGAACGGGGGAGGGGCAGAGAGAGAGGGAGACACAGAATCGGAAACAGGCTCCAGGCTCCGAGCCATCAGCCCAGAGCCTGACGCGGGGCTCGAACTCACGGACCGCGAGATCGTGACCTGGCTGAAGTCGGACGCTTAACCGACTGCGCCACCCAGGCGCCCCGAGAATACTCTTTATTTATCATTATGAAAAGATAAGATAAAGCATACTTATAAAAAAGACTTATAGATTATTTTAATTATTGAGACAATAGAGAAGTTGAAAGCATAAAGACTATATTTCATATACCCTAAAACTTTAAAAGAAAGAAAATAATGAGAACTCCAAATTTAGAAAGCATCAGAAATATAATAACTAAATTGTTTAAAACAAATAATGTACATGGGTCATTTTCATTATGATTTAAATATAATAATGTAAACTATAGTATCATAGTTGATAATTATTTCTACTTCTTTCTTTGAAAGAATTATACTTCCCTGCCTTAGGACCTCAGGATTGAGCATAGAACTCACTTTGCCATTGAAATATAAACAAAAAAGGGATACTTTCAAGCAGAAGGTTTAGGAGTCAGCACATGGCTAGCCACGGTTTCTTTTATTTGTCCTTCTAACAAGGGCAAAATCCTGGATTTTGACATCCTGGATGAAGGTGATGTGGATAGGACCACAATGGCTCATTATGGATGTGTGATCATAAGCCAGAAATCAACCACTATAGTTGCAAACCACTGAGATTCTTGGATTGTTTTTCACTGGTGCATAGTTTATTCTATCCAGAAGGATAGAATGATATCTAGTGATTATTTTTATCCAAATTAATAGAACCTACCTAAAGAATATTCTACAGAGATGATTAAGAATCCTACATAACCCTTTTATTTTTTAATTATTTAAATGTTTATTTACTTAGAGAGAGAGAGCATGTGCATGAGTGTGAGCAGGTGAGTGATAGAGAAAGAGAGAGAGAGAGAGAGAGAGAATCCCAAGCAGGTTCCATGCTGTCAGCACAGAGCCCAAGTGGGGCTTGAACTTACAAATCATAATATCATGACCTGAGCCTAAATCAAGAGTTGGACGATTAACCGACTGAGCCATCCAGGCGCTCCACAACCCCTTTTATGTATCCACATGCACAAGGAATGCATCCAGCTCTATTGTTGGGACAGTGATTAAGCCATACAAAAAAAAAAAGCGCAAAACTTCTCCCCTCATACAACTTAATTCTAGTGGAAAAAGAAAGACTAAACAAATTCTTAGATTTTACAGAATGTTAGAAGGTGATAAATATTTTGGAGAGAAATAAAAGCAAGGAAAATTGATGGAGAATCCAGGGTCTGGGAAAGGATTGAACTTTAAAGTTCCCAGGGAAGATGTCACTGAGAAGGTAACATTTAGCAAAGAATTAAATGAGGTGAAGGAGCAAGACTTTAAGGTATTTGGAGGAAAAATCTGGGCAGGAAGAGCAGGATGGACAAAGATCTTGAGCCAGGTGTATAATTGCAGCAAGAAAAACAGAAGGGCCAGGTCAGAATGAGTGGGAGAAAGCAAAATGGAAGATGAGATAGAGAGGTAATGTTCCAGATCCAGATTATGTGAGGCCAGTAAGATGTAGCCTATCCTGGCTGCTGCATTGTCAGAGTACCTCCAGCTGGACCACTGGGAGGCTTCCCGGTCAAGGAAAAGAGATGATTGTGCCGTGAGCACAGTGGTAGCAGTGAACTTTGGTTAAATTCTGGATGTAATTTGAAGATAGACTCATTTGGATGTGATGACTAATTAGCAAGATAATGGGATTAAAAGATGGTATCAAGGATTATCCAAGTTTTTGCCTGAATGACTGGAAGAGTGGAATTTGCTATTAACTTAGAGAAATCTAGAGGAGTTGAAGATTGGGGGTAATGAAAATCAGGCATCTATTACACTAATAGGCATATTAAGTTTGAGATGTTTATCAGATGTCCAAAGGGAGGTATTGAGAAACTATTGTATGCATGGTCTGGAATTAAGGAGAGTTGACTGACTGTAGATATAAATTTAGATAGATTGATTTTAAAGCCATGAGAAGGTGGGGACATACCTAAGGAAATGAGAGGTGAGGACTGATTTTATATTCACTTATATCATTATTACTGCTAAGGGAAATGATAAACTTTAGGATTTATAATCAGAGTTTCAGGAATCCTAGTTAGGACAGAAATGTTTATTAGACTTAAGTGTATAAATATGTTGATTGCAAGAGCCATTATCTGACACACATCATATATTCAAATTAACCAAAATATATGTAGTATATACCTACTTTTTCCTTAACAAGAATAGTACTATCTTAATATTTTATAGAAAATGACTCTATGTGGTCATTGAGTTGTGTCCCTCAATTCCCTAAATGATAGAATGATAAAAAATATTAAGAAATTTCCTATGGAGGGTTAAGTTTATTTATTAAAAAGTATATGTGACTAGCATAATTAAATAAAAAGGAGAGGGAAACATATTATCACATCATTTGAAAAGATTAAAGAATTATAACTGTGTCAAGCATTTTTTTTTCCTCCAATTATCGTACTACTCTGTTTTCCAGGAAAATGTTCACTGTTGATGATAATGTTAAATTACAAAAGCAATTCAAGGAAATCAGCATGAGAATGAGAAAATATTAAGGATAGAAATAAAAAGTAAAAGAAAAACTGTCAATCAGTTCACTCTAAACCATATAATTTTTAAAGGGGAGATTCATCAAACCTTAGTCCTATTTGGTTTTAATAGCAGAGATTAAAAACACCTTCAGCTGACAGATAATCTATACAAAATACAGAAAAAAATGAAAAACATTCTTTTCACCCTTCTGTAAAAACATGCCTCTCTTCCTTCCAAAAATAAAAATAAACACAAAAATATCAAGGTACAGACAGCAATAAACCACCCTGACAGCTGTCAACTCATAGTTGACATAGCATTAACTGTTAGACTATGGTGTTCTGCTGAACATAAATAATTTCACAAACTCACAGAATCCAGATGAAATTACTCTATGATACTGATGGAAAGAAAGAAAGAAACAAAAATCTCTCTGTAATCACTTCTGAGCACAAATAACCAATTGCCCAAGCAACCAGAAAGACGAAATGGCCCCCTTTCCAGGCCACCACAAGTGACTGCTACTCCATTTTCAATTACACGTTTAGCCTTGCTCTGTTGTTCCATCCTTAAAAACAATTATCAAGGTACTAACCAAGAGGGCCTTAATGTTCTCCTCAACAAGACTTAACTTTGGTTGCTTTCTTCCTGACAATACAGCCCTGACCTCACTTTTCTCAGAGGATTTACTTTAAAAAACTTTTAATTGTAAAGTCTTTCTCTGCTCCTTTGAGATGTAAATCTTCTCCCAGTCTCTTGCCAGTTTTATAATCCAAGAATGTCTTTCTCAAGGGCCTGGGGGCCATCTTGTTCAAATATAATCATCAAGAAAGATAGCTCCCCTATTTCCTGGTCAGTGGTACGGCAGGAGCCTAACTTCCTGCATAAGCTTTGATTAACAAACATAGATAACCTAATCACCTTGACCAATCACCTGCCTAATGCCGACTAGTACTTTTCTATTAGACCACCCAGCATTTAAAAATTCTTTTGCCTTTTGTGTCAGTAGCGTTGAGTTCAGGCTCTGC
This sequence comes from Panthera pardus, assembly GCF_024362965.1. Taxonomy (NCBI): domain Eukaryota; kingdom Metazoa; phylum Chordata; class Mammalia; order Carnivora; family Felidae; genus Panthera; species Panthera pardus. The sequence continues at coordinate 53,808,923 of NW_026526654.1, forward strand.
CCTTAACTACAAAAGCCTGAACCCCTCCTGCAATAATCTTTCTTGCATGTTTGACTCCAGTTGGTGTTGTATTTTTTAGACATTACTCAACAGAACTACCAGTAGTTCCTATCAGCATTCAATCTTGAAAGGTAACCTGGTTCACTGAACCCTCTCCCAATGTACCTCACACAACCACAAATCCTACAACAAGCGCCCGCTAACATCCTCTTACTAAGATGTCTCATATATTCCCACAATGTCTGTTGTTTGTTGGTGTTCTGCTGGAAAACGTAGCTAGTGAGCTCCCACAAGACTAAAGTGACTTATACGCATAGGAAGGAATTCTAAATAAGAAAATATTAAATCACAATAAGCTATGGTTTGGGGAGGAATAAAATGAGAGTTTCTAACTGTTGAAATGTAATATGACCAAAACATTTACCTCTACAATTTTTCAAATTTCTTGAAACTATCAAAAAATATATGAAATTAAATAGTATACATACACACACATTCACAGCAGCATTAGAAAATAGGAAAAACAATTCTGTGATACTGCAAAATGTGCTAAATTCTGTGTTTGCAATAGCATGACTTTTAAGCTGAGACTCAAAAGGCAAATATAATTGGACAAGGGAAGTCCTTAAAGTTTGATGAAACTTATCTGGAAGAGCTCAAAGAGTTGGGACATAAAATGCAATGAGGCCAGGTTCGGGGAAAATTCCCAGAGGGCTTCACATACGAATTATTTCAAATTTTTAAGAAAAGAGATAATAACATTCCTTCACAAACTTTTTCAGAAAATAAAGGAAAAAACATTTCCCATATCATTATATGTGGCTACTATTACCTTGATACAAACCCAGACATAGACAAACAAGAAAATACAGCTTAAGATCAATATTCCCCATTAACATTGAAACATAAATATTAATATAATAGTTACAAATGAAATCCACCATCATAGAAAAAATGATTATACACCAACAGCAAGTGGAATTTATCCAAGGAATACACTGTTGCTTAACAATCAGAGAATCAATAAATACAATAACCATACTAATTGAAAAAGTTCAGAAACCCAACCACGTTGTAATCTCAATAAATGCAGAGAAAAAAAAAATACATTGACAAAGACCAACATCCATTCATGATTTAAAAAATATTCAGCAAACCAGGAAAAAAAGGTAATTTCCTCAGTCTGATAAAGGGCATTTACAAAAACCTCACAGCTTATGATATATGCAAAGGTGAAAAACCAAATGTTTTCCTCTTTAGACTGAAAACAAGGCATGGATGTCTACTTTCTTCACTTCTATTCAACATTGCCTTGGAGACTTTACCCTGTACAATTAGGCAGAAGTAAATAAATGAATAGATAGATGAAGATAAAAGAAGCAAAACTGTCTACATTCACAGATGACATGAAAATACATGTAGAAAATGTCATCAAGGAATCCAGAAAAGAACTATCTGAACTAATAAACAAGTTTAGTAAGGTCTCAGGACTCAAACTCAATATCAATTATATTTTTTATACCTTAGTAACAAAGAAACCAAAAAAGAAATCAAAGAAAGCAATTGCATTCACAGTAACTTCAAAAAGAAAAAAAAATAAGCTTAGGCATAAGTTTAACAGAAGAATTGCATGTCATACTCAGAACTATAAAATACTGCTGAATAAAATAAAAAAAAAAAAACTCTCTAATAAGTAGAGAAATGTTTTGTGCTCATGAATTGGAAGACACAGTATTATCAAGATGGTAATTCTCAAATTTATTAATTTATTGTTTTCCCTTCAAATAGACAGCAGATTCTTTTTTAAAATTGCCAAATTGATGCTAATATTTATATAGAAATCTGAAATATTAGAACAGCAAAAATAAGCTTGTAAAATAAGAAAAAAAAGTTAGAGGACTTAAACTTTCTGATTTCCAAACTCACTACAAAACTACAGGAATTGAGACACAATGTGATACTGGCATAAAGATATGTATGAGATCAGGGGCACCTGAGTGGCTCAGTCAATTCAGAGTCCAAATTTGGCTCAGGTCATGATCTCGCGGTTCACCAGTTCGAGCCCCACTTTGGACTCTGTGCTGACAGCTCAGGATTCTGAGCTGTGGATTCTCTATCTTCCTCTCTCTCTGTCCCTCCCCTACTTGTGCTCTCTTCTCTCAAAAATAAACATTAAAGACATAAAATAAAGGAAAAAGATCAATATAATAAAATTGACAGTCCAGAAATAATCCCTAACATTCATTTTCAATAAGTGTACCAAAACAATTTAATACAGAATATACTCTTTTCAGCAAATTGTGCTTGGGCATATTAAAGAGAATAGATTTAGACGCTTACCTCACACCATACGTAAACAATGGACCACATCCCTAAAACCTGAAGAAAATACAAAAGAAAATTTGGGGGACCTTGGATTAGTCTAAAAAGTTAAATATGACATCAAAAGTATGTTCCATAAAAGAAAAAACATGATTGATTTGAGTTTTATCAAAATAAAAAAAATACTATGTTTCAAAAGCCCCTATTAAAAAAATGAAAAGACAAGCCAAAGTGGAAAGACCTTTTGCACATCATATATCTGGTAAAAGGACTTTAACAGAATGTTTAAAGAACTCTATAATATGATAATAAAATGAAAATAAACATCCCAATTTGAAAATGTGCAAAGAATTGAAAAGACATTTAACCAAAGAAGATACATGAATAGCTAAAAAGCACATTAAAAGATGTTCAACAACACTATTTATCAGGGAAATATGAACTAAGTCCCCTAGGAGATACCACTATATACCCACTGGAAGGCTCTTAGAGAGAGAGACAGTAACTTGCTTTGGCAAAGATGTAGAGAACTTGGGACTATCATATATTGCTGGTGAGAATGTAAGATGGTACATTTTGGAAAACAGTTTGGCAATTTCTCAAAAAGTTTAATGTAAAATCACCCCCTGACACAATAGTTCTACCACTAAGAATTTACTCAAGAGCAAATAAAACCATGTTCGCACAAGGCATGTGCACAGTATTTGGAGAAGTATTATTAATTATACCGAAAAACTGAAAAAAAATGCTATCAAATGATGAATAAATGTGATATATCCAAATATTGGGATACTATTCAGTAATAAATAATAAATAGGAAATAAATAATAATAAATAATAAAAAGGAAAAAAAAACATTGATGGGGCAACATAGGTGAGCCTCAAAATCATACTAAGAAAAGGATATGCAAAAGACTCTACCATGTTGGATTCCAATTCTATAAACTGTTTAAGAAAAGCAAATTGACAGAGAAAGAAAGCAGATAGGGGCACCTGGGTGGCTCATACGGTGAAGTGTCTGATTCTTAATTTCAGCTCAGGCCATGATCTCACAGTTTGTGGGTTTGGGCTCCATGTCAGTGTGGATCCTGCTTGGGATTTGCTCTCTCTCCCTCTCTCTCTCTCTGTCCTTCCCCTGAGTTCTCCTCTCTCTCTCTCTCTCAAAATAAATAAATAAACTTAAAAGATATTAAAAAAAAAAAAAAAGAAAGAAGACAGATGGTGGTGTAAGGCTGAGGGATGAGTGTGAGAATGGATTAACTGCAAATGATCACCAGAGAAATTCTCTCACTGGATTGTGGTGAGGGTTGAACAATTATACAGATGTAGTAAAAATAAAGATAATAGAGGTGCAGCAAGTTCCTTTATGTAGGTGCCTCTCAGGGTAGGTGAAAATGGAGTAATGACCTGGAGAAAAGGAAGGATCTAGGCTAAGTAAGAACATGCAGGCCAGGATGCAGGGCACCAAAGAGCCTTCTAGAATAAGGACCATGGGCAGTTGGTAAAAGACCGTCACACCAGCATACAGTAATAATGTGAAGAGATAAAAGGATTGGATTGATTGTGTTCTCAGACACATGAATGACCAAGAAACTGTATCACAAACTCTCTTACTCATGTTATTTCCTTGTATCAGTGAACAACTTACACTGACATTGACGATGCAGAAGGAATAGAAAAGATAAGGCAACCCTTTTCTTTAAGTCTTTCCACATTCATCAGTAAGCTGAAGGTAAAGTGTTGGTGGTATATGGGCATATCAAAAAGTGAAAGACAGCTGAGTTAGTTAAAAAATTTTTTTACATTGATTTATTTTTGAGAGACAGAGAGAGACAGAGCACAAGTCGGGGAGGGGTGGAGAGAGGAGACACAGAATCTGAAGCAGGCTCCAGGCTCTGAGCTGTCAGCACAGAGCCTGACGCAGGGCTCGAACTCAAAAACCGAGAGATCATGACCTGAGCTGAAGTCGGAGGCTGAACCAACTGAGCCACTCAGGTGCCCAGTTGAGTTAGTTTCGTGTAGCATTTCCACTGTTTGGTAACTATAAAATAAAACTGCATAACTTCAGCAATTCTACATGCAAGTTAAATGCCCATACACAGTAAAACCTTGGTTTGTGAGCATAGTTCATTCTGGAAACATGCTTGTAATCCAAAGCACTTGCATATCAAAGCAAATTTCCCCATAAGAAATAATGAAAACTCAGATGATTCATTCCACAACTAAAAAATATTCATATAAAATGATTATAATACTGTAATATAATACAAAATCATAAAGAAAATACAAAGACAAATAAAGAAATTAACCTGTACTTAACTTTGAAAACTCTCATGGCTGGTGTGAGGGAGGTAAGAGAGAGGAGGGTTACTGTGTAGGAGGACTTTCACTATCACTAAACACTAATGGAATCACTGCTATCTATAGGTTCAGTGGAATCTTTTTCTTTTTGTGCAACTTTAACAAGGAATCTATCCAATGACACTTGCTTTTGCCTCCTTTTGAGGATTTTGCAAAAATGTGACATTGCCCTGTCGGTAAATAGATTCATCGCACTGCTACAGCCTTATTTGTGTAGTGCTTTTCTACAAAATGTTGTACTGTTTCCCACATTTTACCCATCTCCCTAATGTCCGCCTTTTTCTCCTCCTTCTCTGCAGACGAGATTTCCTCCATAACCTTTGTGTTGCTCACGATGCAGATCCGTCAGTTCCTGGGTGGTCAGCTCCTGGCCATGTTCTTCCACCAGCTTTTGAATGTCATCCCATTTACCTCCAGTCCCATGGTCTTCCCCAAGTACAAAATTTCATCAGCAACTGGAGGCTCCTATTCAGGAACAAGCCTCTCTAAGTCATGTCCAAGAATGTAATCAGGCCACAGTTTTCTCCAGGCAGAATTGAGGGTTCTCTTGGTGACCCCATCCCAGACTTTATCAATGATCTTGAGGCAGTTCATGATGTGGAAATGATTTTTCCCAAACTCTCTTCAGTCACCTCAAAGCATTGCTGAAATAGTGCTTTGGTGTAAAGCTTTTTAAAATTTGAAATGACTGGCTGATCCATGGGCTGGAGGATTGGCGTGGTGTTGGGAGGAAGGAACTTGATCTTAATGAACTCAAATTCTTCCAGTAAGTCATCCTCAAATCCTGGAGGATGAACAAGAACATTATCCATAACCAGCAAGACTTTGAGTGACAGATTCTTTTCTAAAAGATGTTTCTTCACCCCAGGACCCAAGACCTCACTGATCCACCTAATGAACAAGATACAAGTGACCCAAGCCTTGCTGTTGGACCTCCATATAACTTTAACTGGCTCTTCTACACCTTGCATTTTTTGAAGGCTCATGGGTTCTCAGAATGATACATGAGCAGGGGCTTGACTTTGAAATCCCCACTTGCATTAAAACAAAACAAGAAGGTAGAAGGTCTTCCATGGGCTTATGACCAGCCACTGCATTCTCTTCTTCAGTAATGTAGGTCCTCTTTGGCATCTTCTTCCAAAAAAGCATTGCAGTTAAAAACTTGCTCCAGCAGGTAAGATTCAGAAACCATGAGTTTCTGGAACACGGTAGCAAATGCCTCAGCTCCCTTAGCGTCCCAACTTGCAGCCTCTCTGTGCCTCATAGCACTATGGAAGCCATTTCTCTTGTTAAAGTTATCAAATAATCCCCTGCTTGCCTTGAAGACTTCTCTATTTTCTGTCGATGTTCCTGGCAGTTTACTTATGAGGTCAGTGTACAAGGCCTTTGCCTTCTCATAGGTAAAGCTCTCAGGCACAGTATCACCTGCTAGTTGCTTCTTGTTTATACAAACCAGAAGCAACTTTTCTACATCTTCCAGAACATGTGGCCATTACTTTGATATTCTCATGACTCCTTTTGCTGCATCTAGCCCCCTTACTTCTTTTTTCTTCTTTAATATTGCACAGATGGTTGATGTAGTCTTATAAAATCTTGTAATTTTGGCCACTTGCATACCTCGTCTGTACTTCTCAATGGTTTTCTTCTTAACTTCCACTGTAATCATCTCCTTCTTACCACCTTTCTTTTCAACCCTTTTCTGCATGGGGGCCACTGTATACACTCACACAGATGTTGACTACAGTACAGCATTAATAAACTTGTCATAAGCTGTATTTAATGTAACTGGCAATAAGGCAGCAGAGGAAAGGGTCTATATCTGCAAGCAGCCTGACCTAGAAGAAAGTAAAGCATTCCTAAGCTTACTCTTGTATGGAAAAGCAAAGGACTGTCCATATTGTGGGCACCTTCCAATGTTGTGAAAAGTCACTAATTTCTGCCAAACACCACGGACTGAGACCAAGCATCCAACCATTGGAAATGATCACCCATAATCCTGCAGAGAGAGAGAGGAACCACTGGCTTAGTTGTGTGACCTTCAGCATCACATACTGCTCATATTGCAAAATATCGCTCGTTTATAGAGTTAAAATTTATTAGAAATGTTTGCTCATCTTAAGGAATACTCACAGAACAAGTTACTCGCCACCCAAGGTTTTACTGTATTTGCAATTAAAACTGGCAATGTACCATATAATAATGAATAGCAAATGTCACGATAATAAGCAAAATTTTATTTTATTTTTTTACTTTCAACAGAATTTGTTGGCAAATAAAAAACAACATGGTAAGTTTAGAGATTGCAGAGAGAGCTTACTTCACATTTCAATACCTTTCACGCCACTTTTTGCCCCACATTATTAACAAGGAGCCCATCATTTGTATTTTGCCCTGAGCCCTGAAAGTTATATAACTGGCCCAGCTCCTGGAGAAATTTTGACCAAACTGGCTATTCTGAGAAGATTATAGTTTAAAAATTCCACCTTGCTTAGAGGTTCTACTTTTCTGTGCTTGAACTTTTCGATCACATGTGACATTTGCATGTGTGGGTGGATTATGGGATAGCGTTTATTTCTTAGACTTATGTGGGGCCTTCCATTTGAAAATCTGGACTTGCAAATCCTGCCTGTAGGAAACTGTCACTGTCCCGAAAGCCAATCTTGGCTATAAAATTCACTAAGACTGTTAAGAGCAGCCCCATGGCTTAGAACCAAACTACACACTGCTCATCCACACCCTCCAATTATTCCATATGAGCAAATATGACAGATTTTCACCGAACTATTATAACAATACCATCCGTTGACAAGTTGAGTTCTTCCAGTTCACCAGATTTCAGAAATAATTTCTCCCCACCTCCATTGGCTACTACATCACAGACAACAAAGAAACAAAGCATAAACAACAGTAATAACAATAACACTACCATCAGGACAATTGAGTTTACCCAAAAATACACATCTATGTCCACTTAAAGTGCCACAACATTATAAAAGTAGAAAAAAAATCAAGCAGACATTTAGGTAAATCCCAGCAATGGTAAAAATGCAAGAATGTTTCCTACTCTAAACAGATAAAAGAGGAAATATGACTGAAAGACAGCAATGTACTGAGTACCAAGTGATATTGCTAAACTTGAACAAAATGATCCTTTCTGTTAAAGGATTAGGACAGCAACTGAAACTTCAAAAGGAAAGTTGACTTGTTAGAGGCAAAGGGCTTGAGTCATAAAACATATTTTATAGTTATCAAAAACAAAACAAAGCACAGCTAAACAACACATGTTTAAGGAGACATGAAGGACCTTGGAAATAACAAATGGGTGTAAGATAAAATCATAGGATTTTACACCGGGGCCAACTTTCTTTCTTTCCAGCGATGTTACTCAATTGTTCCGTCCACTGGCAGAAATTCCTACAGTTCAAAGGTCCAATACTCACTTTGTTGCTTTAGGAGAGAGAGTGCATTTAACTGTGGTGACCTAGAGGAAAAGCACTGGAGGACCTTAGGGGGGACATTAGTCGATGTGATTGGGCCACCCGAGTTTTCTCACTGGCATGAAGTGAAAGGCTCCTGCTCTCTTTCAGACTCTGGACGATATCCAGAGGTGATATCTCCCTTGATGATTACATTTCAAAGTGAAGGCTCCCATGTTCATGAAAAAGACATTCCTCTAGTAAAACTTTCAAGAAGCTGGGAAAAAACTTACATCTCAAAGGGACATGGAGAGTATTTATGAGGTAAAGGTTTGTAAAGTAAATCATCTCAGAATAGGGAGGTCAGCGTCAAAAAATATATATATGTCCAAATCTTGGTCAGGCTGAGGGAAACTTTAAGACCTTGGTCATACCCCTCACTCTCTCTTAATGACACTTTACTTTACATAGCCTTTCAGCACACCTCTGATTCCCCTAGAGAAATTATTTTCCTTATTCCAGTTCCACTCATGCAATCCAAGCCCCTTTCTCTGTACCTTGCACGGCATCCCCTTGGTTTTCTTGGTAAACTTTAGGTTCTCTCATTGCCTTTTGCATCTTTAACTGATCAATTTGTCTCTTCTTGCTCGTTCCCTTAGTATCAGGTCATTTCCAGAACAGCAGCGGCAAAACACTACAATCCCTTGGCTCCAAATCACTTTTGTCTTATCCTATTCAGCTTCTCTTTAAAGTCAAATGCATTGAAAATTTTGGTAAAATCACTGGTCCCTAGTCTTTATTTCCTACCCATTCACTCATTATATTTTCTCCACATTACTTTTATAAAACTTTTATAACAAAAAGCAATGGCCATCTTATGATTCCTTTTACTCTTGATATTTCAGGAGCATCTGTGTGTACTGAACATACCGTCTGCTTCAATACTGACTTAGCTACCACTATACTATAATTTCCTCATTTTACCCTGAAGGTTCAGGGATTCTTTGTTTTCTTCACAGAATGTTTCCCTCTGCCCTTTTATTAACTGCTGGCACTACAAGAACCATGTCCTTAACCTTCTTTTCATCCATACACCACTCTCTCTAGCAAACTGCATCCACTTCTGCTAATGTTGATGGGCTGATAACTTCTGACTAGGTGTTTCTGCTCTACAAAGTCCTCTTGAGTTTCTGACCACACATAAAACGTAACATTTCACTGTGCATATAGTACACAACTAGCCCATCCCAAACTGAACTTACCAACTTTACTCTCCTATCCCCAATGTTGGTCTTGTATTTACCCCTCCTTTTTAAATTTATTTTTTATTATTTAAAAAAATTTTTAAGTTTTTTTTTTTAATTGGGGGGGTTGGGAGGGGCAGAGAAAAAAGGGAGAGAGAGAGAGAGAGAGAGAGAGAGAGAGAGAGAGAGTCCCGAGCAGGCTCCTCACTGTCAGCGCAGAGCCCAACAAGGGAGATCATGACCTAGGCTGACCAAGAGTCCGATGCTTAACCGACTGAGCTACCCAGGCACCCCCCACCCTTTTCATAGATGGTATCCTTTACCTAATGGAAATCTGGGCTTCAGACATGTCTTTCTCTCTTCAACTCATTTCAACTCAAATACCAAATAATGTAATTTCTAAATGCTAAACTCTCTTAAATCCGTACATTTTTCTCTATTTTGATTGCTCCTGTTCCACTTCAAGTCCATTATCTCCCATCTAGTTTATAATAGCCTGTCTGGCATCAGGCATGTCCTCTTTCTAGAAAATTCTCTAACTGGCATTTTAATATTTAAATCTGGCTCTTTAATTCTCCATAATCCTAAACACCTCTTATACTATTTTGTATGTATCCTAATTGCCTTTTGTTCCTCAGATATTGAAGGTCTCATATTTCCAGGGTGTTATATATTCTTTTTCTTCTGCCTGAAACATATCTCTGCTTCCTACCTTCATGCAATTTCTCACTAGGTGTATTAGTTTGCTGTGCTGCAGTAGCAAAGAGTGTCAAACTTTCAACAATAAAGTTTTTGGTTTTTTTCTCATGCATTCTACATGCTGCTCTCATGGGTCAGCTGCTGTAGCTTTACTGAAGAGTAAGGCAAACTAATCATTGTTTTTTCGCTTTAACTTTACTAAAAAAAACCCTTGTGTCATTTCCTCTAGCTGTTGTTTTATCTATTTTTGTCAGTACCTTGAATAGTGTGTTGGGCTTCCGTAAGAAATATTCAGCCAAATGAATATGTTAGCATTCAGGTGAAACTAGAGGACTATAATTTAGATTTAATATACGATAAATATTTACATAATGTATGCCTTTCTTTTCATTTATTGTTTGCACTACATGTTATGATTTCCATCAAGGGAAAGCACAAAAAATATTAAGTGTGGATTAGTGTGTAAAAACCATTATCTATTTTTGCAGAATTGACAGTGGTACCTCTGTAAACTTTTCAAAGGTTATGATAAGTATATTTCTTTCTAATAAGGTCAGAAGGAATCCAGAACATCTAAAATAAAGGCTTGATTAGCTATGTTTTAAATCACTTTTTTATTATTATTATTTTACTGCATTCCCAAGGACACAGTGTAAAGTGAATTGGAGTGAAAAAAAAATGGAGTGATCAATATCTTCATAGCCCGAATTACTTTGAATCATTTGCTCATCTCTAACTATTATGAGCAACTTGAATTGACATTTTCTATATCAATTAACATTATACTGAATATACTTCAATTTAATTTCCTCTTAAATACCTTTTTTATATGCTGCATGGAACAGGATCCTGTGGTGTAGCCTTCATTTCCAGTTTATATGCTTCAGTTAAAGATAATTTGATTGCTTTTCTTTTGTGTCAGTTAGGATCCTATTAGAAGTCTTTCATACAAATATGAAACTTAAAATTGAGTTTATAATTCAATAATAAATTGGTCTACTTATATGATCTTTTTCTAAAGAATGTAAGCATTTCTGTCTCTTATAAGACACAGAAGGAGACGAACTGAAAGGACAATTCAACTTGAAGAAAACAAAATCATCCTATGGGCTACGTCACCCAAACACAGATCAGTAGAAGTTCCTTTAGCCCGGACCCCAATTTACTCTCTTAGACTATGTTAATTGAGAAGTAAATCATTTCTCTATCTAGACATGCCATGTTTCAATTCATTTATTACAGGCAGAATAATCCTTCTGACTTCTAATATAATCTTATCATTACCCTGTTTGAAAGTCATCATTGGTTTCTGATTATGAACCTATAAACGTTTTCAATCCTTAAATCCCTTCGTTAGCAGTCCGGCTATATTGAATTATTTGTGCTTGTGCCAAAATGTCTTGATTTATATGCCTCCACATATAATCTTTTCTACATCTGAAAGGACTTTTTCCATCTCCTTATTACTGAAGACACTTTTTGGTTTCTTTTATGAACCAGTTCTTTCAATTGTTAGGTTCTGTCTTCACTAATTTTGTAACTTACTGAACGTATTTATTAAGAAATGACAACGTGTTGGATAGGATGGCAAGACCTGAATGGTCATTGCAAGCCTGTCGTGAAATAGAAATCAGTACCTCGTATAAAGACATAACATAGTGAACAGTGCTATAAAGAAAAGGAGCATGGGATTATGACAGGATATAAATTATAGAGATTACCAAATCACTGAGTGTATAAAGCCTTTCCAGAGGAAATAATAATTAAATCAAAAGCAAACCTAAGTAGGGGTTGGCTACAAGAAAAGAGGAACAGAGGGAATTCCAAGCAGAAGAAAAAGCATGTGCGAAGTCTCTATGGTAGAAATTTGCTTGTAAAATATAAATTTGGAAATAGGACAAATACAGCTAGGGGAAATAAGCATGAAAGGCTACAGCATCCAGACCAGTTTGGAAGAGTTAAATCTTTATCTTAAGAATAGGATAACATGAATATATTTTAGGTAGGTTGTCAATGTAATGGGAGTTGTCCCTTTACATGATGACTCAAGATGATGTTGAGAGAATTGATTGAAGAGGACAAAGAACGAGTCCGTGGTTGGGGAGTGGTTCATATTAAAGGGGTATTTTGGAAATTTGTAAAGGTTGTTGACACAATGACTGGTGTTCACTAGTTTAATTCAGTGTATAGTAAGCAGTGGTGTTAGATATTCTACAACCCAAATATCAGTTTTACACAGAGAAAAAAAAACTGTCCCTTCTGAAATTAGCATAGTTTGAATAATATGTTTTTATTTATCTGAGACTAGAACCTATATACATTTTACACGTAACACAAAATAAGTTTTTGCATGGTTTTAATGGACTGAATATTACATGCAAACTATTTTTATATCAATTTTTCATAAGTGCAACTATAGTATAAATCATGTGGGAACTGTATCTTGCTTTATTCAAAATAAATGTTACCATTTTAGAAAATTTCATTACCGACAACACCAGTAATGATATTTGAGTCACCAACAAAATACACCTATATAAGTCTACTTTTCATATGTTACATTTACTATAATTCTATATATACAGTAACATTCTAATTTAGTATTTTTTTAAGTTTATTTATTTATTATGAGAGAGACAGAGACAGCATGAGTGGGGTAGGGGCAGAGAGAGAGGAGAGAGGGAGAATCCCAAACAGGCTTCCAGCTGCCAGAAAAATGCAGCGTGGGCTCGAACCCACATAGCTGTGAGCTCATGACCTGAGCTGAAACCAAGAATCAGTCGCTTAACTGACTGAGCCACTTAACTGACAGAGCATCCCTCTGAATTAGTATTTTTTAAAAGGTAAAATATAGGGGTGCCTAGGTGGCTCAGTCAGTTGAGTGTTCAACTTTAGCTCAGTTCCTGATCTCATGGGTGGCTTGTGAGTTTCAGTCCTGCATCAGGCTCTCTGCTGTCAGAACATAGGCTGCTTTGGATCCTCTGTCCCTCTCTCTCTCTGTTCCCCACCCCCTGCTCACGCTCTCTCTCTCTCTCAAAAATAAATAAACATGTAAAAATTAAATTAAATTAAATTAAATTAAATTAATAAATAAATAAAGGTAAAATATAAAGAAAAATGTCAATAACATTCAGGTTGAACATTGAAATTGAGTTGCATACATTGTTCACAACTTAATCGTTACCATGGCTACCATGACATGTTTTTCTCCCCATTAAAGCAGTAACACCATCAGTATTAAGTAAATAGTTTGCAAAGAGACACTGTAATTAACTGGAAAAAAAATAAAGTGTATAAATCTATAACACTGTCAATGTAATGTTAAAAACATCTCCTAAATAGAAGTAAAAACCCTTTTTTTCTTTTTTACCTTACAACACTCAGTAGCCACATAATAATATATGAATATTAACAAAGCCATCCACAGATGAAGCTATGAGGACAGAGAGAAAAAATCTAAGTGAAGTTTCCACTGCCAATACATTCTTTCAAAAAATATATTCATGAGGTGAAAATTAAGAAACTCAGATGTATAATTAAATGCAGTCAAGACAATTTTCCATGGCATGTGGGTAAAGAAAGGCATTCCATTTTCAAATACCCTGTTATTACATCCATCTTTTTAAAAATCTCTCTCTCATGTTCGCTTTTCCATATAACTTCTACAACATTTCTCTCCTCTCCTTTACAGAAAAGTCCCCTGAAAATGTTGTTCATGCTCTTTGGTTATCTGGAATCTGATCCTTGTTCCTTTTCTTTTTTCACTCTTTATATTTACTCCTTTGGTGTTGTCCTAAGGTCTCATGGTTTTAGAAAACATCTGTGTCTTCAAACTCCTAAATTTATACTTTCAGCTTTCTCTAAATCCCAAATGTGATATCCAACTCTGTATTCAACAGCTTCATGACGGGGGTCTAAAAGGCCAAATTTTATGTATTCAAAGGGACTCCTGTTCTACACACACACACACACACACACACACACACACACAGACCCCTCCTACAGGTTTCCACATCTCAGTCAATTACAACACCATTCTTCCAATTGTTCAGACCAAAGATATTTGATGTACCCATGATTCTTTTCTTTCTTTCATACCTGAAACAATCTATAAGGATAACCTCTCATCTCTACCTTTAGAATATATAAGGTATCTTACCACTTACTTCATTGCAACCATACTGGTCTAAGTCATCACAAACTTAAAAATTTTTTTTTCTTAATGAACTCATTAAATAAATTCATTCAATAATTTTGACAACCTGTATTGGGAACTAGGTATACTATGACAATCAAGGTAGACAATGTCTACCTTGATTTGTATTGACTTATACAAATCAATATATCTACCTTGATTTGTATTGACTTATACAAATCAATATGTATTCAAACTGAGATAAGTACTAGGGTGCTAGGAAAAACAGGATGCCTTGAAAAGATGGGAAAGTCCAGAAGTCTGCTGTTACAAAAAAAAAAAAATGTTTAAAATCGGACCTAATATATCCAGAGTAATTATGCAGGTTGAGAATGGAATGAAGAGTAAGTAATATAGGCAGACAGGGCAGCCTGAGCAAATATCCTGGGGCAGGAAAGGCCAGTGTGACTGGAGCATTTTGAGAGGCAGGGAGAACACCATAAGGTTTGGTGTACATAGGAGTCAGATGATTCAGAGCTTTGTAAACCACATTAATTTAATTATTCCAAAGTTCATGTCAATCTGGCTATCACTTACAGACTAGAAAGGAATAAAAACAGAAATGAGACAATGTTAGTTCATTGCCCTTAGATTAGTGGGCTCCAATTATGATGTAACAGTAGCTTGGACAGGGGCATGATTGAGACATGAAGAGTTGTAGATGGATTCAATGTTCATTTAAGAATTGTAACCAATAGAATTTGGTGATAGATTGTGGTATCAGAATGGGGATATGCCAAGGATTGTTTTTAGGGACCTAAAGCAAGTAGATGAAGGTGCTGTGTACTAAGTTGCAAAAAGACTTGAGACAATAGATTTGAGCAAGGACCAAGAGTTCAGCTTTAGGTGTGTTAATTTTGAAATGAGTCTGAGAGATATTTCAGTGCAGGTGAAGATGTCAGGTAGGTGGCTCAATACATGTATGTTATTTATCTCTTGCTGCATAACAAAGTACTGTGAAACTTAGCAGCAAATCTATATTAGCAATCTATTGCTGTACAACACATTAATCCAGCATTTAGCAGCATAAAACAACTTCTCGTGCAGTTTCCTGGGTAAGGAAATTGGGAACAGCTTTATGGCCCAGAATCTCTCATGAGGTTGCAGGTAAGGTTTCAGCCAGAGCTGAACGCTTGAGTGAGGCTGGAGATTTGACTCCAAGATGGCTTATGCACATGGCTTTTGGCAGAAGCCTCAGTTCCTGGCTGGCTGTTTGGAGAAGGCCATACTTCCTCCCCAAATAAACCTCTCCATAGGTCTGCTTAAGTGTCTTCATGACACGGCAGCTGGCTTCTCCTAGAATGAGTGATACTAGAGAATGCAAGGAGGAAGCTGCAATACCTCTACATAGTCTCAGAAGTCCCACATGATCACTTCTGCCATATTCCATTTGCTAGAAATGAGTTACCAAATCCTGCCCACACTCATGGAGAAGGAAGGTTAAGCTTTGCCTCTTGAGTGGAGGGCTAGCAAATAATTTGTGAACATATTTTAAAGCCACTATTCATGATTTTATAGTTCAGTGGAGAGATTTATGTTAGAAATATAACATTGGGAGTTTTTCACATAGATGGCATTTGAAACTGTGAGAGTGGATGATGGACTGCTTAGTAAGAGAGAATAAATTGAGATAAAAACCAGAAATGCTTTCCTGGGAAATCCAACATTTACAGGACCTGTGGTTGGAAGAATAGAGAAGGAGGAAATTGAAGCTGGGAAGACAAAGAAAGAGAGTATTGAGAGGCAGGGAGTGGTATACTTTGTGTAAGGCTACCAAGATGTTCAACTTATACTTTTAAGAATCTGTTATTTATTTTATTTTATTGGTACATAATTAATATATAACATTGAATTCACTTTAAGTGTACAACATAGTGATTTGATATATGTATAGATTGGGAAATGATTACCATAGTAAGTTTAGTTAACATCTATCAGCACACGTAGTTACAAGTTCTTTTCTCCCATGATAAAACATTTTAAGACCTACTCTTACCAACTTTCAAATATGCAATAGAATATCACTAACTATAGTCACCATTCTGTACTTTACACTGCCAGGACTTAAATATCTTGTAACTGGAAGTTTTTACCTTTTACCACCTTCACTCATTTCTCCCACTCCCAGCCCCTGCCTCTGGGAACCATCACTCTGTTTTTGTATATATGAGTTCACCTTTTTTTTTTTTTTTTTTAGATTCCACATATACATGAAACCAAACAGTATTTGTTTTTATCTCTCTGACTTATTTCACTTGGCATAATGCCCTCGAGATCCATCCATGTTGTCACAAATGGTCGGATTTCCTTCTTTTTTATGACTGAACAACATTCCATTATATATTAACACCGCTTCTTCTTCGTTCATCCACCGACAGACCCTTTGGTTGTTTCCATGTCTTGGACGTTGCAGTTAATGCAGCAGTAAAGGTGGGAGTGCCGATATCGTCTCAAGAAAATGATTTCATTTCCTTCAGGTAAATATCCAGAAGTTGAATTTCTAAAACATATGGTAGTTCAATTTTTAATTTTTTGAGAAACCTTCATACCGTTTTTGTTAGAAGGTGCCCCAATTTACATTCCCACCCAGAGTGTACAAGCATTCCCTTTTCTCATCCTCACCATTTGTTATTTTCTGTCTTTTTGATAAAGACATTGTATCAAGTGGGCGATGATATCTCATTGTGGCTCTTAATTGCATTTCTCTGGTAATTAGTGATGTTGAGCACTTTTCCCCGTACCTGTTAGCCATTAGGATGTCTTCCGAGAAATACGTCCATTCAGTTCCTCTGCCGTTTGTAAATTACATTGGCTTTTTTAGGTTTGTTTTTCACATCGAGTTGTATGAGTTCTTTATGTATTTTTGATATTAATCCCTTATCAGATATATGATTTGCAAATATTTTCTCCCATTCCACAGGTTACCTTTTCACAAACTCAACCTGGATGATTTTAATCTTGTTATATAGTATTGTATGTAGTACATATACGATAGGCTATATACAGTCTTGTATGTAGTATTTCTATTTATATACTTCCTGGAGATGCTGCGATCCTACTGTTATCCTCAAAAACAGATTCTAGAAGAACAAAATTTAAAACTGAGGTATCAGCAGAACACTAGGTGAACAGGAAAATACAAGAGAATCTCAGACAGTTTAAATTTCAAAATCTTGAGAAAGGGATGAAATATTCAAAACACAACAGTGAATCTCTTATCTGTTGATACACAATAAAATAAATGTCAGATGGATACAGAAGCCAACTAAAATGTCAAACATGCTAGTTGAACAGTAATAAAATATTTCACAATAGATTTTAAAATGCAAACATTAAAGTAAATTTGAAAACCATAAAAATTAATAGATTGTATATAACAAAAATTAAAATAGCCTATGTATCAATAATGATTGTACGTAGTAAAATTAGAGAGACAGTCAGGGAAATAATTTCACATATATTAAAATCTCAGCTTAAATAACTTGACTATATAAAGAGCACTATCTATTTAGAAAGACTAGAGAGCAAGAGACCAATAAAAATGGTTATATGATCTAAATAGTCAAATCTCAGAGAAAAAAAATTAAATTCATAAAATTTAACTGCCCCCAAAATCAAAAAAATAAGAAAAAATGAAACTATGTAATAGCATTTTTGCGTAGTAAATTGCAACATTTATAAAGAATTATAGTACTCATTATTGTGAAGGATTTGATAAAACGTGTGTTTTTATATTCTATGATTTTTGTTAAGCATTTATATAAAATATTATGACATTTCAGAAGAAAATTTAGCAATATCAATTAAACATTTTAAAATATGTACATTTTAACTTGGCAATTCAACTTTGGAAAATTATCCTAAGGGAACATTCAGAGAAGATATCAGAATTTTATGTACTATAAAATTCACTGTACTGTTTTCATGAAGAAAAGAAATAGCTTAAATATTCTTCTTTGTGAAAAATATGAAACTGATAATGTTCATTACAAAAAGTTGAATATTATTTAGACATAGAACATATGTTTGAAGAAAATGACATATAAAAGTCATCACAGTATAAAGTTAAAAGTAGACAAAGTAAATTTTATGACATAATTTTGTGCACTTGTGCATATAGGAACATGTAGAAAAAGGAAAAAGGAGAAAAAAGTAAAAAGAAATACAATAGATACCAAATATTTATAGTGGTTTTTCTTTTAGCTGTGACATTCCAGGTGATTTTTAAAATATCTTTTGTTCACACATTTTTGTACCTTCTAAATATTTTTCCTACTTCTTATACTCCAAAAAATATATAGAAAAAGAAAAACATCAGCCATCGAATCCCACTTAGCTCAAAAGAAAAATTAAAAAACAGTAGAAAAAAGAGGAAAAAATATGTCACCAATCATTATTTAAATAAGTCAATTGAGGGGTTCCTGGGTGGCTCAGTCAGTTAAGTGACTGACTGCAGCTCAGGTCATGATCTTGCTGTTCACTGGTTCGAGCCCCGCTTGGGGCTCTGTGCTGACAGCTCAGAGCCTGGAGCCTGCTTCAAACTCTGTGTCTCCTTCTCTCTCTGTCCTTCCCCCACTCATGCTCTCTCTCTCTCTCTCAAAAATAAATAAACATTATTTTTTAAAAAAATAAGTCAATTGCAATTTGATAAACAACAAACATTCGAAATACTCTAATATCAGTTTGCCTTTGGTAGTGTAGGAGAAAGCATTTGGCCAATGGCCCCCATTTGCCTGGCCTCTTTGTGAAGTGCTCTGGCCCATGTCATTGTGAATCAGAATGCTTAAGCAAAAATCAAACCGTTAAGTGACAAAGGCTTCTATATCTTTACGCTCCTTCCATATCTCACTAAGACAGATAGATACCCTGGAATCAAATTGTCAGGTCTCCTGTTTTGAGTCTTTTGAACCTAAAGTTCTCCCTAACTGTATCAGCAGTAACTGAGTTAAATGTTGTTCGCTCTCCTCTGAGCCGTACCCTGTCATCTGACTCCCAAAGAAAAGCCTCACCCGATGAAAGTGAGAGAGAAAGAAACAGAAAAAGACGGAGGTGGAAGTCCTCAGAAAACCAAATATCTTCACTCAAAGTATCCAAATTAGTGGAAAAAATGGCCACTCAATTTTTACCAGGATATAATATAGGAAACTTGTGTTTATAAAACCTTTGCAATACAGGCTACAAAATAAAAAACCTCTAGATCAGGTCTCCAGAATACATTCCGGTACCTAGCAGAAATGAACATCCAGAGAGCTCACACCACTGGAACAATGAGAAAGGGATATGAGGTCACTGCCATCACAGTAACATAAATAAAATAGTAAATAAATAATAAAATAATAAAATGAACTACCATAGAGACATCTGTAAGTATTCTTTTAAAAAAACTCTAGCTTCTAAGAAGAACACAGGCAGAAATCTCTTTGACATCAGTTGCCACAACTTCTTTCTAGATATGTCTCCTGAGGCAAGGAAAACAAAAGCAAAAATAAACTATTGGGACTTCATCAAAATAAAAAGCTTCTACAGGCGCCTGCGTGACTCAGTCAGTTAAGTGTCCAACTTGGGCTCAGGTCATGATCTTGCAGTTTGTGAGTTCGAGCCCTGCGTGGGGCTCTGTGCTGACGTCTCGGAGCCTGGGGTCTGCTTCAGATTCTGTGTCTCCCTCTCTCTCTGCCCCTCCACCACTCACACTCTCTCTTTCAAAAATAAATAAACATTAAAAAAAAAAAAAACAAACTTCTGCACAGTGAAGGAAATCATCAACAAAACTAAAAGGCAGCCTAAGGAATAGGAGAAGATATATGTGAATGACATATATGATAAAGCATTGATATCCAAAATATATAAAGAAATTATAAAACTCAACACCCAAAAAGCAAATAATCCAATTAATAAATGGGCAGAAGACATGATTAGATATTTTTCCAAGAAGACATACAGATGGCCAACAGACAGATGAAAAGATGTTCAACATCACTCATTATCAAGGAAATACAAGTTTCCCTGGAGAAAGGGACTCTCTTGCACTGTTGATTGGAATGCAAACTGGCACAGCCATTCTATGAAATTGCATGGGGTTTCCTCAAAAACTTAAAACCAGAACTAACCTACAATCCAGCAATTGCACTACAAAATATTTACCTAAGTGATGCAAAAACACCAACTGAAAGGGATACACACACCCCAATGTTAATACGGCATTATCTACAATAGCCAAATTATGAAAACAGCACAAGTGTCCTTTGGCTGAGGAATGGATAAAGAAGAACTATATACAATGGAGTATTACTCAGCCATAAAAAAGAATGAAATCTTGCAATGACATGGGTAGCTGCAGAGAGTAAGTGAAATCAGTCAGGGAAAGATAAATACCATATGACTTCACTCACGTATGGAATTTAAGAACAAAACAAATGAGCAAAGGGGAAAAGAGAGAGAGAGAGAGTGAGAGAGAGAAATCAAGAAACAGACTCTTAACTATAGAGAACAAACTGATGGTTACCAGAGGGGAGGTAGGTGGGGGGATGGGTGAAATAGGTGATGGGGATTAAGGAGGGCACTTTTTGTGATGAGCACCTGGTGTCGTATAGAAGTGTTGAATCACTATATTGTACACCAGAAACTAATATCACACTATATGTTAACTGAAATTTAAATAAAAACTTAAAAAAAATAAAAAGCTCCAACTAGCCTCCTGAGATTCTTTGTATATCCTAAGAATTAGATTTATAGCTTTTCTCTGGATAATGGTTTAGATCTAAACAGGTAATTGAAGATTTTAGTTCTCTGAGAGTTGTAAATGGTTATAGCTCTGACTAGGTCTCTAGGTTATGGCCCAGGATGAAGTGCTATCAGTCTAAGGTATTCAGGCTCCTGTTGCATTTCCTTTCAGGAGAGCAGGACAGCTGCCTCTCTCCTTTCATAAGCTGGAAGAGATCATGTTTCTTTGCCCTTCACCTACAGAATGTCTGGATCCTTGTGTAGGAAAATCTCTACTGGCTCTCATCACGTCACCCTAGGGATAGGAACCAGTGCAAAAAGGGAACCAACACACTTATTTATCATGAAGTGATAAATAAGATATCTGTCTCTGACCCAGAAGGCCTCCTGTGTGCATTCAGAATAAAATAAATAAAGATGAATATTACAAACCCATAATCACCAAAGTAACAATAAGCAATTCAGGGATCCAGAAGCTAAAATACCACAAAACGGGAGACTAGACATTGAAACACTTTTGAAGAAAAACCCTACATCATCATAACTTTCAGTGCCAGAAGAAAAAAATCACCTAGAACAGCAGAAAATTGGGTTCCGACTCAGGTGCATTACCCTAATGTCATATGAAGGAATCCATATTATAATATCTAACTGGCATCCAGAATTCCAGCTATCATGCAGCCTAAAAACATAGTTACGGTTCTTTACTTTCATACCACAAAACACATGAGTGAATGCTGAGTATGTATGCATATACAAACACCTGGTAAAACTGAATTATAAAATGAAAAATCAAATAGACTCCTGTGTTCTTCAGGATCTGAAAATACTGTTAAAGTAACTGGAAGATATTTGGCAGTTGCAATATGGGAAGGAGTTGTTAGCTACTTCAAGTTCAAAATTTTCAACAGATCCTTAGGAAGCTGAGAAAAAATGTTCTTCTATTCTGGAAGATATAATTTATATACGTCTTAATGTATTTATAAACCTGATAAAAATGATACTCAGAGAATAATCATTGGCCAGGTAAATCCTGTATTACACACGTACACAACCATCCTCCAACTATGGGTACACGTAGAATGTTCTGATCAGAAATAAATATCTTTAAACATGTTTTCAGTTGCCATATTTTTATGTTTTATATTTGTTAATTAGTATAATATGAATTTTTCTGTAACAAAAAGGAAAGAGGAAAATGCCTCACCTAGATTCCCTGTAAAAAAACATACATAAGAGATGCTATAATAAGGAAAGAAGAACATGAAATAGGAAAATACCTCAGGAAATGGAAAAAAAAACAATAGAAAATTCATTAATGGCAATAAAGAACAGACATGTAATTAATAAAATCTAGGGCCCATTTAAGAAAAAGACCCAGATTAAAAAAAAAAAGACACTCCCATAACATTCTGAAAAATGGACTATTAAAGTTCTAAGATTTGAATCTGTGAACCAAATTTTGAAGAGGATTTAATGCTCTTGTTGAAAAATGATGATGGATTTATTGAAGAAAGTAGAGATGGAACCACAGACATGGCCAGGAAAGCATTTGGGCTAGAGTTCCAGAATCACACATGAAGACACGTTCCCCTCTTCTTCCCTCCCATTCTACCAACTGAGCACCAATGAATCAAATGTTCTACAATCCACTTTTTTCTAGTCCAAACAATTGTATCTCAACCGTTAAATGCTTGTGGGAGCAACGATTAGGCCTGGCCTAGAAACTCTTTAAGCAGCATGGAGAAGAGATGTTTGAGTTTCAATCTCAGGGGTCAAAGAGTAAAATGAACCTCCAATATGACTTTTCACCCCTGCATCTAAAGAGAAGAAAGAGACGGTAATCAAGCAATGAATGAAAACAAATATCAGCATGAATTTGATAGATTTTATTTTCAAATTTTAAATCACTGGATCAGTTATTTCAAGCATCAAATCAATTTTCTTCAAATGTAGGAAAAAATAATTAAAATATTCTGAAGATTCTGTTGTTCTTCTGTGAAGGACAAACAACAGTTTGCAAGTTCAGCACATCTTGAAACCAGCAGAAAAAATGTCAGATTTCAGTAAAATATGTTGATAATTTCAGAAGAAATATCTTGAGCACTTGGCTTCCTTCAGTCCTCCAGTTAAATGGTAAGAAAAAAATATTTATTAAAAACTAGTCTCTTGGTCAAAACAGGATAAAGCAACTTTACATGGTCATTAATATTTTCTGCCTTCTTAGGGAACATAATTTCTGATGTAGTAAAATGAATCCCCTCACTATTTATCACTTTTTCAAGGAGCCCAAGTAAATAATTTTCAGACTGCACAGAGTTAAGGAAAAAAACAAACTAACTAATTTTCATTAGCAATTAGAAGTCGTCATAATCATAGCTATGTCCAGATTAAATATGCACATTTGGATACCAACCACGATGATTAATATTTCACCTTTGCCAGTGTTACCATGGCAATATTACAATTAAAATTATCCAACTTAAAACTAATAATCTCAATATGCAATTAACTAACAGTGTGCAAATGTAAGAGAATGCACGGATTCAGAAAACTGCAAAAATGTACAGATTTTTCCCCTCCTTTCTCCTCATTCCTCCAGGAAGAGACAAAGAGCAAAATTTAGACAAAAAGGGAAATTATTGATCATTGTTAAGCATTCTATTAGTAAACACTTTTATGATCAGTTAACGACAAACTTTAAAGCAACCTTTCTTTTCACTCCTTCCCTTATGTTCCCTTTTTATTCACTGTGGATTTCTTCTTTAGTCCTGAGCAGAAGTCTGCTTTAGTTAAGCACCCCTTTGTGTTATTTTACATACATTCCTTGCCTCTCCCTCTCCCATTTATAACTGAAGTTCTAATGCTGGCCTCTCTCATAGGAAGTACTGAAGGAGTACTAGCGACAGTAATAACAACAGTTTCGTTGTTTAAGTACCATCATATCTACTGCCTTGGTTGGATGCCTCCTTAGCATAGATCCTAAGGCAAGGATGTAAGTCCAGGTATTTTAACTGAGAAATATAAGTGAAGAATTAGGGAAAGTGAAATAAACCATAAAGTGTATGCCAAAGTTCATTTCCAATATGGGCAATTGGGACTGAATTTCATCATGCACTCTCTAAGATAATGTGTGAACATGCTTCAGAATCAGCCTAATCAGGGACAGAAGGCTAAATCATTTATGTTCTGATTCCATCATCCACTGGTTGAAGACTGCCTCAACCACATGATCTTCTTTTCTGTCCTTTGGTTGTGCCTGCACATAGCCCAGCAAGCCCACTCTGTGCTAGAGAAAACCTCTTGGCAGAGAAGAAAGACATACATAAGCCCTCGTTATTGGCAGCCATCAGATGGCTGTGAACTGTCAGTAACTTCAGATAAACTTAAGTGAACTAATGAGATATAGAGCAGACATCAGAAGGGTCAGCTCTTTTACTTCATGCAAAGCTGCAAGCCAGATTCTGGAATGAAAATAGTTCATAAGACAAACATTGATTCCTCATGAAGTGTATGGAATTTATAATAGCAGACAAGTCTAAACAATTCTGAACATCAACAATTTGATTACATTTGGTACATTTATGCAACACCTGACATTTGTCTTATCCCTGTAATTTTTCAGCTTAGGGGAATCATGCTGCTCTGGCTTCTCTTCTCCACCAAACTATGTAGGAAACTCCATACTGTGACTCCACAACCTACACAGCCATTTATGCTTCATGATTCTACAAACCACTTGAACTCTATCTGGGAAGAGAGATTCTCCCTGTGCTTTATGTTATAGAATTGTTCATTACCCTCAATTTCACAGTCCTCAGCCCAAGGTAGAACAGCAATGAACAAACACAAAACTTCCCTCTTAGTTTATTTCACTGCCTAATTTTTTGTTATACATTTTCTAGTTATTGGGGAGTTAATGTAGGTCCTTTTTGGTCACATCATCTCTTATGCTCTGATTTGTTAAAGACACAGGATTCTCATAAAATGAAAGTCCATTTAAATACACACGCATCAAAAGAGTATTTTTAGCAACTCAGAAGCTCCCTGATGCCTTCTAGTACCTACTAAGCTCATAAGTAGCCACATTCCTGATATTTGTCACCATAAATTTTGTCTGCTTTTGAACATAATATAAATGGAATCAAATAGTATGTACTATTCTATGTAGGGGCCTCTCTTCTTCAATAAAATACACATTATTGTAGGTAGCAAGAGATAATTCTTTATAACTTTCAGATAGTCTATTTTATACATGCATCACAATATATTTCTTCTACAGTGTGTGGATATTTGGTTTATTACTAATTATTAGCTACTGCAAATAGTGCTTCTATGAAAATTATTACGTATTTGGTAAATGTATGTATACATTTCTGTTGTATGCATGCATAAAAGTGGAATGCTGAACCCAAGGTTGTATGTATTTGTTCAGCTTTATTGGATACTGTTAAGATTTTTCCAAAGTAATTTTATCAGTTTTATTTTTCAATTGTTTGTTCTCATACTTATTTGCTGCTAGATACAATTATGTCTGATTGCTTTATAGTGACATTGCTGGATACACGTATCTATTTTAATAGAATGCCAGTCAAATATTTTGGACTTTCTATGTACACAATCATTTTAAGAGCAAATGCTTATAATTTATTTCTTCTATTCTAATTCTCATTTTTAAAATTATTATTTCACTTGCTAGGACAACCAATTTAATGTTGGATAAAAATGTTGACTAAAAATTGTTTTAACAAGCAATTTGAATCAATACTGACTTTGGAATAAAGCATTCAATATTTTATTACTAAATATATTGCTTGCTGAAGGATTCTTGTAGATACTCATCAAAAAGAGATTGACTGTTTTCCTAGTGCTCTGTGCACTTATTTGGGTCATAAATTGGTGTTAAATTTTATCAGATGTTGTTTTTGTCTCTGCAAAGACTATTATTTTCCCAGGGCTGTCATACTAAATTTCCACAAACTCTGCAGCTTAAAACAATAGAAGTTTACTGTCTCACAGTTCTGGAGACTGGAAGTCCTAAAAAACCAAGCTGTCATCAGAGTTATACAAAAGCTCTGAAGGAGAATCTCTCCTTGCCAATTCCAGGTCCTGGGGCTCCAGGCATTCTGTGACTTGTGGCTTTATTACTCCAGTCCCTGCCTCCTTCTTCACATGATCTTCTCCTCTGGGTGTCTTTCATAAATCTCCCCCTCCCTGTGTTTTATAAGAATGCATGTGATTGGGGGAGTCTGAGTGGCTCAGCTGGCTAAGCGTCCAACTCTTGGTTTTAGCTCAGGTCATTATCCTGTGGTTTCATGAATTCAAGCCCCATATTGGGCTCTGAGCTGGCAGCGTGGAGCCTGTTTGGGATTCTCTGCCTCCCCCTGCCTCTCGCATACCCATGTTGTCTGCTGTCTTCTCAAAATTAACAACAACAACAACAACAAAAAGAAAGAATGCATGTGATTGGATTCAGAGCTTACCTAGATAATCCAGGATAAGCTCCTTCTCTCAAGATCCTAAACTTAATCTTATATTTAGCCATATCAACTAATACTCACAGATTCCATTGACCTTACATGAATAACTTTTGGTTGAATTTTTTGGCCACCACAAATTCATATGATTTGTCTCTTTTTTAATATGGTGACTTATATATATATTTTTAATATTAAACTAACCTCATACTTGAAAGATGAATCCAACTTGATCATGATACATTATACTTTTATGTGTTGTTGGATTTGATTAATAATATCTTGTTTAGTTTGTTTTGCACCTATATTCACAAAAGATATTATGCCATAATCTTGTTCTTAGAATGTTTCCTTGTCAAGTTTTGGTATAAAATTTATACCGGCATCATAAGTGAGCTTGCAGTGTTCTTTCTTTTCGTGTATCTGGGAAAGTTGTTCAAAGTTTTGTGTTACTTTTTCCTTGGACATTTGGGAATATTTGGTAAATCTATTTAATCCTGGAAAGTTATCTGCGTGAAGATATTCATTATATATTTAATACATTTAGAACTAGCTTTATTTTCAATTTCATCTTGTGTCACTTAAAATTTGTGCTTTTTCTATGAAGTTTTCCATTTAAAACATTGTCAAATATATTGGCAGAAAACAGTTAATGGTATACTTCAACATATTTTAATATCTGTATGATTTGTAATGATGACTCCTCTTTCATTCGTAATATTGCTAGTTTGCACTTTGTCTATGTTTCTTTTCATCTTGTTAAATGTCTGAAAACTGTATTAATTGCTCAAAAAGCTTGCTTCAAGATTTGGTGATTTTTTTCATTACGGCCCATTTTGTTTCTTTTTCCTTCATTTATTCTTTTATCTAAAACATGTCCTTTACTCATATTTCTTTGGTTTAATATTCTAGTCACATTCTGTCTTCTCAAGATGGATTTTCATGTATTCTCACTTTTAATATATGCATTTATCACTATATTTTTCTCTCTAGTCACTCTAAAAACAGCTTTTAATGATATTTCAAAAGTTTGTGAATTATATTTTTATTTTACTGACTTAAAAAATATTCTAATTCCCATTAGATTTCTACTTTGACCAATAGGCCATTTAAGAGTGTATTGTTTTCCTGTTATTTCTTTATTTTTTCTCTACTGTTAATTTCAACTATAATCAGAAAATATACCATAAACTATGTACATCCTTTGAGATATGCCAAGTCTTGCTTTGTGATCCAGAAAATATCACTAACAATCAGTTTTGGTAAATAATCCATATCAAGTTGAAAGAAACAAGTATTTGGTTTTTACTGAATGCTCTGTTTTATTAATCTATATCAAAAGATCAATATTCTTAATAATGCATGTGAAACCTTTCCTATCCTTATATAATTTTGTTCTGCTTTCTTCTATCATTAACTGAAAGGTTTGTGCTGATTCCATCTACTATGAATATAGAGTCTGCTTATTAATTCTTAATTTCTTAATTTGCTTCATATATATTGAAGCTATGGAATTAGGTGATACAAATATACAATTTTATATTTAGTTGTATAAGAACTTTTAATAATTGTGAGTTATTCTCTCTTCATCTCGAATAGTTTTTGCTTAAAGTCTACTTTAACTAATATTAGCTGGGGCTTCTGTAACAAAGAACTACAAACTGGTTGGCATAAACAACAGCAATTGTTTCATAGTCCCAGAGATTAGGAGTCTAAGATCTAGGTGTTGGCAGGGTGGTTTCTTCTGAGGGCTGGGAGAAAGAATCCGTTCCATGCCTCTTGCTTAGCATCTGGTGGTTTGCTGCTAGTCTTGTGTTTGTTAGCTTGTAGAAGCATAACCCCAATCTCTACCTTCCTCTTCATATGACATGCTCCCCCAGGCCATGTCTGTGTTCAATTTCCCCTTTTATAAAGACATCAGTCACACTGTATTAGGAGCCCACTCTATTCCAGTATAACCTCATGTTGATTAATAACATCTGCAATAAGCTATCTTCAAATAAGACCAGTTTATGAGGTTATGGACTGTTAGGACTTCAACATGAATTTGGGGAGGACACAATTCAACCCACAGCCTAAGATTTGCTTTGGTTGGTTTTTACATGAATAAAATGCAATGCCTGAGGTTTCAATGACTTATTATACAAATATGTTTCATAAATTCTGTGAGTCAGGTGTGATGCCATTGCTCCAGGCTCCATCCAGGCTAGGGGTAGGTCTTTCACAAGTCTTTTCATGCCAGCAATCTTGCTAGAAGAGCAGCTCCTGTGTGGTATGTGCACTTCTAATGGTGATGAGAAGGAATGTAAAATATCAAGAGAAGCCCTAAAAACATGTTAAAAGCCTCTGCCTGAATGCACCACAAGTCGTATCTATGCACCTCATATTGGTCATTGCAAGGAATATCACAAGCTCAACATCAATGAAGTAAGAAGTATAACATTCTCATAAAGTTAGGGAGAAGGAGAATAAATACCTGCTGAAAAATATTATAATCTATCCATCATTCTTTTACTTTTAATATTGCTATTGAATACTTAATACTTTTAATAATTTCTTTATACTTTAAGTTTGTCTCTTATGAGCAGCACATCTTACCTTTTTTCCTCTAGCCTAAAATTGTGTCTTTTAATTAAAGCACTTATTTCATTAAATGACAAGGGCCTATCTATTATTATGTTACATAAGCGATACCACACATGAGACTGGGAAGAACTGTGACTTTATCTTAAAAGTCTTAGGTATTTATAAGAATTGTTAATAAAATTATAAGTTCTTTAAATTTGGGGTGGTTAAGTTACTGTGTGTAGTGAATACAGAATTTTATTGCAACTTGGTTTAATTATATATAAAACAAAAATCACATATTCTCAGGGAATAGTTTGATGGATTTGACAAATTTATACAGTGATCGAACAATACCAGAACTAGATATTACAACACTTCCTTTGCCAAAAAAATATTCCTTTATGCCATTGGTCAGGTATTGTCCTCATATATACACGAATGTATTCAATTTAACATTTTGTTAAGATGCCGATAGCGGTCTTCACAAGGGATATTGGACTCAAATTTCCTTTTTATGTGATGTCTTTGGCTCTCACATCAGGGTAATGCTTTCCCATTAAAATAAGTTGAAAAGTATTCCTTTTCAAAAAATTAAATTAAGGGAGATTGATAAAAATTAAGGGATATTGATGAAATTTCTTAAAGATTTTTTAAAAAAAATCACCAGTGAGCAATTAGGACTAAATTTTACTTTGTGGGGTGAGTTTAATTTAACAATTAAACTCATTTAAATTTATTTCATTGATATAGGATTATTTATATTTTCTCATTGTCTTAAAGCAGTTGTTTTTCATAGAATGTGTTCATTTCATCTAAATTGGCATGTTTATTAGCATATAGCTGTTTATCATACTTATTTATTATCATCTTAATGTCTGTAAGTTATGCACTGAGGTCCTGGCTTTTATTTCAGAATTGGCATTTTTAAAAATTAATCATTTACCCAAAGTTTTATCCTTTGGTTCATGATTTTTTGTCGCTTTTATATATTGCTTTATCTTTTTCTATTTTATCATTTTCTGCTCTGATCTTTTTCATTTTTTTTCCTTCTGTCTGCTTACATTAGGGTTTAATATTCTCATTTTTTCTAGCTTCTCATGGCAAAATCTAGAGCACTGACATTAAATCACTGTTCTTTCATAATACAAACATTAAATGTAAATTTCCCTCTAAGCACTGCTTTAGCAGCATCCCAGAGATTTTTTTGTATGTAGTCCATTGTTAGTTAATTTGAGGTATTTTCTATTTGCTACTATGAGGCTTTCCCCTTGACTTACGATTTACTTAGAAATGTGTTAATTTCTACATATCTGTGAGTTGGCTGAATTTCTTTCTGTTACCAATTTGCAATATGAATCAACTGTGGTAAGAGATCAAATAATTCCAATCCTTTAAACTTAAGGGAACTTATTTTATGATTCATCCAGTGGTATATACTAATTGATAGACTCTGTACACATGAGCAAATACATATCTTAGAGATGTTGGATAGAGTATTCTGTAGATGCTAATTAGGTCAGGTTTGTTGACACTGTTGCCTTATTTTTCTTTTTTTAAAGTTTATTTATTTTGAGAGACAGAGACAGTATGAGTAGAGGAAGGGCAGAGAGAGAGGGAAAGAGAGAGAATCACAAGCTGGCTCCATGCTGCCAGCACAGAGCCTGAAGCATGGCTTGAACCCATGAAACTGTGGGATCATGACCTAAGCCAAAACCAAGAGTCAGACAGTTAACTGACTGAGTCACCCAGGTACCCCAATGCTTCCCTATTTTCTATATTCTTAGAGATATTTCATCTCCTTGTGCTTTCAATTACTAAAGAAAATTACCAAAATATTCGTTTATCATTATTGAATTTTCTATTTCTCCTTTCTATTCTGTAAGGTCTACTTCAAGGATTTTGGAACTCCACAATTATGTGCACATATATTTACAAATGTTATATCATCCTATTCTGTGTATTCTTCTACCATTAAGAGTGCATGTAGTTCTTTCAATAGAAGATGGCAGAGGGAGAGGAGGATCCTAGGCTTACCTTGTCTCATATATATAACCAGATAACTATCAAATCATTCTAAGTACCCCAGAAATTGACCTGGGACTGGCAGAACAAACTCCACAACTAAATGTAGAGAAAAGGCCACATCGAGAAAGGTAGAAAGTATGGAGACACAGTCTGGAAGAGAATAGAATCATGGCCACTGTGGTGTGACTGCAGCCACTGAGCAGGGTAGAGACAGACTAACAAGGGGGGAGTACATAGGGAAAGTGAATCCCCACAACAACTGGCGTGGAAAGTGAGAAGAGCTGAATTTTGGGACTTCTGGCAATCAACAGTGCTTAAAGTCTGAAGTTTTACAGTTCAACAGGCTTGACTGGGATACAGCCTGGAGGGCATTGCTCTGAATTTGGAGAGAAGGCATGCAAACTACCTGCAGTCACAGAGCATGGAATTAGCAATCTGAAGAGCACCTGGGGCACACAGTGGGGAGGTTATTTTCTCATTTTGGAGCACAACACAGAGAGGCAGTGTTCAGAGAGAGACAACTCTGAGAACAAAGGAAATGGCAAGTGTCATTTACCACTCCCACCCATCAGAATGAGCACAGGGCCATCTTCAGGAACCAGCAGGGCACCCATACTGGCTACCTCACTTACACCAAGCCCTGTCCCCTCTCCCATGCTCCAGTGGAACTGGCCTTCCAAGTCTTGCTTGATTCCTTCCTAGAACTGCAGGTGACCTCCCACAGAAGACCAGCCCAAACTTCTGCTCTCAACATGTCTCCCTACTCATGGGTTTTGCAGAGTCTTAGTTCCAACAGCAGCGGTGATAGGTCTCATGTAGCAAGCAGACCAAAGCACTCCTAGTTAAAAAGCATCACATTCAAGCCAGGGACTAAACACTGGCCACAATAGCCTATGAAGATGACTGGTCTAAAAATAAAGCAACTAAGAGAAAACAGCAGAACACACACAAAACACATTGAAGAAACTCTTGGCCCCAGGTCACAGAGAACAGAGGACACTACACAACAGGTCATTATAGGACCACTTCTTCATAAGGCCATTACCCTCAAGAACAGGAAACAAAGCTAACTTTCCTAACACAGAAAATCAGGCATGGAGACTTAGATAAAATGAGAAGGCAAATTTATCCCTGAAAGAATAAGACAAGGCCATGGCCAGAGATCTAAATGAATAGATATAATTAACATATCTGATGGAGAATTTAAAGCAAATAATCATAAGGATACTCACTGAACTTAAGAAAATGGTGGAAGACATGAGTGAAACCTTTAACACAAAGATAAGAAATAACACAGCAGAGAAAAGGGCTCAATAAATGAAGTGAGAAACACTCTTAATGGAATGAACAGCAGGCTGGAAAAAACAGAGGAAGGAATTAATGACCTAGAAGACACAGTGATGGAAAGTAATCAAGCAGAACAAAAGAGAGAAAAGAACTATGCAAAATGAGAATAGATTTAGGGAATTCAGTGACTCCATCAAACGTAATAATATCTGTATTACAGGAGTCCCAGAAAAAGGAGAAGAGAGAGAAAAGGGGCTAGGAAATTTATTTGTGGAAATAATAGCTGAAAACTTTCCTAATCTGGGTAAGGAAACATATATGCAGATTTACAAGGCACAGAGAACACCCAAGAAATCAATAAAAGAAGATCCAACCAAGTTGCTGTAATTAAACTGGTAAAATACAGTGATTAAAAAAAAAATGTAAGGCCTCACAACAAAATAAGTCAATAACATATAAGGGAAAACCCTGCTACCAGCGGATTTTTCAGCATAAATTTTCCAAGCCAGAAAGGAATGCCATGACCTATACAAAGTGCTGAATAAGAAAAATTTGCAGCCCAGAATACTCTATCCAGCAAGGCTATCATTCAAAATAGAGGAAAAGACAAAGAGTTTCCCAGTGAAATCACAACTAAAGAAGTTCATAACCACTCAACCAGACAAGCAAGAAATATTAAGAGACTGTGAGTGGAAAGGAAGAACCAAACGTGAAAGTATGAAAGTAGGAAGCACAAAAGCAGTAAAAATTAATATTTCTTTAAAAAAATCAGTCAAAGAATTCACAAAATAAAAGGATGCAGTTTTGACAACATATACCTAAAATGTGGACAGGAGAGGAGTAAGGAATGAATTTAAATGTAAACAACCATGAACTTAATATAAACTGCTATCTGCAGAAGAAGTTAGACACAAACCTAATGTTTGGTTTATATCAAAAGCCACAAATAAAGTGTAAAGAATAAAGAGAAAGAAATCCCAAATATATCACTAAATAAAATCAGCAAACCATAAAAGACAAGAAAAGATCCAGAAACAAGACAAGTAATAAAATGGCACTAAATACATTTCTATCAATAGTTACTTTGAATGTAAATGGACAAAACACTCCAATAAAAAGACATAGGATGTTAGAATGGATAACAAAAATAATAATCATTTATGTTTCCTACAAAATACCCATTTTAGACCTAAAGATACCCTCAGCCTGAAAGTGAGGGGTTATAAAAATATTTATCATGCAAATAGATGTCAAAAGAAAACCAAATTAGCAATACTTATATTGGACAAAATAGACTTGAAAACAACAAGAAACAAATGTCCAAAGAAGGACACTATATAATAATAAAGAGGGAAATGCAATAAGAATATATGACAATTGTAAGTATTTATGCACCCAACATAAAGCACCCAAATACATAAAAGAGTTAGTAAAAAATGGAAGGAACTAATTGATAATACAATAATAGTAGGGGACTTTAAAACCCAACTTAAGATCATCTAAAGAGAAAATGAACAAAGAAACAAAGGTTTTTAATGACACACTGGAACAGATGGATTTAATAGACATATACAGAACATTTAATTGTAAAAGAGAAGAATATACATTCTTTTTAAGTGCACATGGAATATTCTCCAGAAGAGATCACATACTAGCCCACAAAATAAGCCTCAACAAAATCAAGATGAAATTCATACCATGCATCTTTTCTGACCACAATGCTATGAAACTAAAAGTCAAGCACAAAAAAACAAAACAAAAGAAAAAATCTGTAAAGACCATAAATACATGGAGGTTAAATAACATGCTACTAAACAATGCATGGATCAACCAGGAAATAAAAGAATAAATTAAAAAGCCCATGGAAATGAGTGAAAATGAAAACACAACATTCCAAAACCATTGGGATGCAGAAAAGCAGTTCTAAAAGGGAAGTAGCAATACAAACCTACCTCAAGAATCTAGAAAAATCTCAAATAACCTAACCTTACACCTAAATCATCTAGAAAAAGAACAGCAAACAAAACCTAAAACCAGCAGAAGGAAGAGAATGATAAAGAATACATTAGAAAGAAATGAAATAGAAACTCAAACAAACAAACAAACAACCAATAGAACACATCAGTGAAACCAGGAGCAGGGTCTTTTAAAAACAAAATCAATAAAATCGTGGCATCTGGGTGGCTCACTCTGTTGAGCATCCAACTCTTGATTTCGGCTCAGGTCACGATCCCAGGGTTGTGAGATTGAGTCCTGTGTCAGGCTCCATGCTCAGCAAGGAGCCTATTTAAGATTCTCTCTCCCTCTCTCTGCCCCTTTCCCCCTCTCTCTCTAAAATAAAAAGATTTACTCTAAAAATTTTTCAATAAAATTGATAATCCCTACTCAGGCTTATCAAGCAAAAAAAAAAAAAAAAAAAAGAGAAAGGATTCAAACACATAAAATCACAAATGATAGAGGAGAAATAACAACCCAAACCATAGAAATACAAACTGTTATAAGAGAATATTAAAGGGGTGCCTGGGTGGCTCAGTCGGTTAAGCAGCTGACTTCAGCTCAGATCATGATCTCATGGTTCATGAGTTCAAGCCCCGTGTCAGGCTCTGCATTGACAGCCCAGAGCCTGGAGCCTGCTTCAGATTCTGTCTCTCTTTCTCTTTCTCTCTGACCCTCCCTGGCTCACACTCTTTCTCTGCCTCTCAAAACTGAATAAATGTTAAAACAAAATTTTTATAAGAGAATATTATGAAAAACTATATGCCAATAAGTTGAACAATCTAAAAACAATGTATAAATTCCTAGAAACATATATACTACCAACATTGAAACTTCCTAGAAACATATATACTACCAACATTGAAACAGGAATAGAAATTTCAAACATACTAATAACCAGTAAAGAAATGGAATCAGTAAACAAAAGACTCCCCAAAAAACAAAGGTCTAGGAACAGATGGCTTCACAGGAAAATTCTACTGAACATTTAAAGCATTAACCTATTCTTCGCAAACTATTCCAAAAAAATAGAAAAGAAAAGTAAACTTCCAAATTCATTCCATGAGGACAGCATTACCCTGATAGCAAAACCAGACAAAGACATCAATAAAAGAGACCTACAGGCCCATATCTCTGATGACTATAGAAGCAAAAATCCTCCATAAATACTAGCAAACCAAATCAAACAATACATTTAAAAAATCATTCTTTGGATCACCTGGGTGGCTTAGTTGGTTAGGCATCTGACTCTTAGTTTCAGCTCAGGTCATGAGGTCACAGTTTGAGTTCGAGCCCCACAATGGGGTCCGTACTGACAGTGTGGAGCCTGTTTGGGATTCTCTCTGTCTCTCTCCCTCTCTGCCCTGCCCTGATGACACTCTCTCTCAAAATAAATAAGTTTAATTAATTAATTAATTAAAAATATTCACCATGATCAAGAGGGATTTATTCCTAGATTGCAAGGGTGGTTGAATATTCGCATTTCAATCAATGTGCTACATCATATCAATAACAGAAAGGATAAGAACCATATGATCCCCTCAAAAGATGAAGAAAAAGCATCTGACATAATAAAGACCGTTTACAAAAAGTGCATTGCTAACATCCTCCTAAAAAAACTGAGAGATTTTCCCCTAAGGTCAGGAAAAAGACAAGGATGTCCACTGTCACCAGTTTTATTCAACATAGTACTGGAAGTCCTAGTCAGAGCAATCAAACAACAAAAAAGACCTTATAAGCATCCAAATTGATAAGGAAAAAGTTAAACCTTCACTATTTACAGATGACATGGTACTACATACAGAAAACCCAAAAGACTCCACCAAAAAAACTGCTAGAACTGATAAATTCAGTAAAATCTCAGGGTGCAAAATCAATATATGGAAATCTGTTGCGGTATAATAAATAATAATCAAACAGCAGAAAGAGAAATTAAGAAAACTCTTGCACCAAAAATAATAAGATACCTAGGAATAAACTCAGCCAAACAGGTGCAAGACCTATACTCTGAAAACTATAAAACAATGATGAAAAATATTGAAGACAACCCAAAGAAATGGAAAGACCCTCCACACTCATGGATCAGAAGAACAAATATTGTTAAAATATCTATACTACACAATGCGATCCACACATTTAATGCAATCCTCATCAAAATACCAACATTTTTCACAGAACTAGAACAATCTCAAAATTTATAAGGAATCACAAAAGACCTCAAATAACTAAAGCAATCTTGAAAAAGAAAAGCAAAGCTGGAGGCAACATAATTCCACTCTTCAAGTTATATTACAAAGCTGTATTAATCAAAACACTACTGGCACAAGAATAGACACATAGATCAATGGAGCAGAACAGAAAATCCAGAAATAAATCCGTAACATATGGCCAATTCATCTTTGACAAAGCAGGAAAGAATATCCAATGGGGGAAAAAAAACAATCTCTTCAAAAAAATGGTGTTAGGAAAACTGGACAGTGACATGGAGAAGAATGAAGCTGGACCACTTCCTTACACCAACACAAAAATAAATTCAAAATGGATTAAAGATCTAAAAGGGAGACCTGAAACCATAAAAAATCCTAGAAGAAAACACAGGCAGTAACTTCTTTGACATAGGCCATAAACTGTTTTCTAGATATGTCTCCTAAAGCAAGGGAAACAATAGCAAAAATAAATTGTTGGGACTACATGAAAATAAAAAGCTTCTACACAGTGAACTAAACAATCAACTAAATTAAAAGGTAACCTATGGAATGGGAGAAGATATTTGCAAATAACATCTCCGATAAAGGATTGGTATCCAAAATATAACAGATACAATTCAACACCTAAAAAATGAATAATCTGATTAAAAGTGGGCAGAAGACATGAACAGACATTCCTGAAAAGAAGACCTCCATATGTCCAATAGACACATGAAAAGATGCCCAACATCACTGATCATCAGAGAAACACAAATCAAAAGTAGGAGATACCTCACACCTGTCAGAATGGCTAAAATCAACAACACGAGAAGCAACAGATGTTGACAAAGATGTGCAGAAAAAGGAACCTTCGTACATCATTGGTGGGAATGCAAACTGGTGCACTTGCTATGGAAAACAGTATGGAGATTCCTCAAATAGTTAAAAATAGGGACGCCTGGGTGGCTTAGTCCATTAAGCATCCGAAACTTGACTTCGGCTCAGGTCATGATCTCCTGGTTCATGGGATTCAGCTCTGCATTGGGCTCTGTGCTGACAGTGTGCAGACTGCTTAGGATTCTCCCCTCTCTCTCTGCCTCTCCCTTAATAGCTCACGTGTGTTCATGCACATGTACTCTCTCTCTCTCTCAAAATAAATAAACACTTTTTAAAAAAAAATTAAAAATAGAACTACCCTGTGATGCAACAATCACACTACTGGGTATTTACCCAGAGAATATAAAAACACTAACTCAAAGGGATATATGCACCACTATGCTTATAGCAGCATTGTTTACAATAGCCAAATTATGGAAACAGCCCAAGCATCCATCATAAAAAGAATGCCATCTTGCCATTTTCTAGGACATGGATAGAGATAGAGAGTATAACGCTAAGCAAAGTAAGTCAGAGAAAGACAAATACCATATGATTTCACTCATATGTGGAATTTAAGAAACAAAACAAATGAGCAAAGGGAAAAGAGACAGACAAGAGGAGAGAGACAAATCAAGAAACAGATTCTTGATTATAAAGAACAAACTGTTTGCCAAACTGGTAACAACTGTTACCAAAGGGGAGGTATGTGGGTGGATGGGTTGAATAGGTGATGGACAGTAAGGAGTCCAGTGAGGGAAATCAAATAGCTATATCCTGGGTTAGGAGATTATAGAGAACGCATTGCAAAGCAGAAAACTGCTTTCTGGTCTTGCTGAAAACAGTAGTCATGGTTCACTTACCTAGTTAATGTATACCTAGGGGGCTTTGCTTATCTAGTTAATGTATATCTAGGGGTTAGGTCCTGCCTATGCTCAGAAATTCCTTAGACCATGTTATCGCATGGGATATTTTACCCTGTCTCGTTTTTCTGCACGTATCTATGCATTCTTACTGGCACGTAGCCCACTGAATATTGCGCGATGTTACCCTAAATGTATGCTCAACAAATACAGGAGCTTGAGAGCAGCTCAGGGAGACCTCCCTTAGACTCCCTTCTCACCTCCCTTGACTTGCATGGAGTCTTGAGTAATACTTACTGCCATCCCTGCCTTTGCTGGACAAAGCCGAGAGCCGAACCCACAGTGCAGTTGTCATGAGCTGAGCACTAGGTAATGTATAGAATCGTTGAATCACTATATTGTACAGCTGATACTAACAGTATGTTAACTAACCGGAATTAAAATAAAAGATTTAAAAAAAAAAAGAGTGCATGTAAGTGTGTGTTTCAGTGATTTCTCTAGGAATTGTATTACACATCTTTAATTTATTGCAACATATTTCAGGTTAGTCCTGATTTAAATTTGGTAGATATAGAAAATTTTTACTAATAGAGCTCAATTCCCTTTAACACCTTATTTGCTAATATTGGCATATGTATTATGTCTACTTATTTATATTATATATCCAACAAGATCTTTATATTCTTATTTTTAAACAAACATGTCATTTAAAGAAGTTAATAGAAAAAAACATGCATATATACACGTGCTTGTGCGTGTGTTTGTGTGTAGGTTTGTGTGTGTGCGTGTACTAACAAATTATAACTTCTGGGGTTGTTCTTTCCTTCCCATAGATCACTGTTACCATCTACTTTACTTCTGACTTTCATAGTTTGTATAATACAAGGCTGATAAAGCTGGATTATTTCCATTTTTATTTATCTTTAAATGTATTAATTTCATTTTATTTCTGAAGGATAGTTTCACTGGATATAGAATCCTTTGATAGCAGCTTTGTTCATTTGTTTGTTTTGCTTGTTATTTTCCTTTCAATTTGTCATTCAATTGTCTTCATACTTTTTTTTTTTTTGGTCATAATCAGATGTTTATCATGCTGTTGTTTCCCACTAAGGGATGTGTTGCTTTTCTTTTGGTTCTTCCATGATTTTTGTCTTTATACTTTGCTATCATCAACTTGATAGATAATATAGTGTGTGTGTGTGTGTGTGTATGTAAAATTAAAAAGTATATATGTGTATGTGTGTTTTTGTGTGATTATCCTACTTGAGCTTCTTGGATGTATAAGTAATGATTTTTTCTCATTTGAGAAATTTGACATTATGTTTTCAAATATTTTACTTCTAGCTTCTTTCTCTTCTTCTTCCAGATTCCATTTTAATATGTGACAGAATTCACTCATAGCATATCATAGGTTTTAGGTCAGTCAAAATAAAATCTCCTTTTCCTGGTGTCTACTTAAATTTTCTGGCTCACTTTGCCACAAATTACCTTTTCCTATTTTTTTTCAATATAGCTTTACTGAATGTATCTAAGTTTTTGAAAAACTGCTCTACTTTTCTCACCATCTACTCTTTGAAAGAGCTACTACTTCTTTATAAAATATTCATCCCCAACTTCCTTCACTAAAATAATAAGTATTTATCTTTCATGTGTCAGCTTAATCATTCATATCTCCAATGAAGCTATAGTTCCTGTCAAAACCATCCAAAGTAAAAGAAACCCAAAATTTCAGACAAAGTTTATCCTAACTTATGAAAAAAATACATTTGTGCATTCATAGAAGGTTCTTATTTTTTAAAATGTCCAATAGCTCAAAGTTAGATTCCTAGTGCTTAAATAACAGATACTAGCTCAAAATTTTTGAGAGGGAAAAAAAAGTACTTTGTCAAAATTCTCAGTTACATTGACTTTCCTCGTTTTTGTTGTGTAAATTAAAAACCATATATCTAAACCAAGATGATTCACTACTGAGATATCTGTCATGTTCAAGGGACAAGATACAAATAGACCACTGTGATATTTCCATTTTGATCAACCTTAAAGACATTCAACTCAAGATTCTTGCTTCTAGATAAAGTATTCTGCT
This sequence comes from Panthera pardus, assembly GCF_024362965.1. Classification (NCBI taxonomy): domain Eukaryota; kingdom Metazoa; phylum Chordata; class Mammalia; order Carnivora; family Felidae; genus Panthera; species Panthera pardus. The sequence goes on from NW_026526654.1 coordinate 53,849,243, forward strand.
GGAATTCCTGAAGTTGGAAAATATCAGTATGGGGACAGGGTGGTGACAGCAAAGATTTCAGTCATTTTGAAAAGTATTATAGATAAGCATGTTGACATAAACATGTGAACTATATATATTTTGATATATATGGAGTATATATCAAAAGTAAAATCATAGTATAGCAAAAAGATCTTGGAAGAGTATATTAAAGTAGATTAATATCAGAAAGTAAACACATAAACAGCATAGCATAGAGATCACTTCCTGAAATATAGAGTGATTTAACTCAAATGACTAACAAAAGAAAATTCTTTGCCAATTTTTTATTGATGCCACGATTATTATAGATTAAGCAAATGTGCTTTCACTGAAAGCCATACTTTATATCTGAAATAGTTGTTAAAGTTTATCTTAATTTGGAAGCTTAAGTATAAAAAAAGTGACTGCTATAAACTGAAATACACCTCTGCAGAACACTGTTACAGTCATCTCTTAAAACATCAATATTAACACGGGGGATTCAAAGATGTATATATTTTCATTCTAATATAGAAAATAAATAAAATAGGGGAACCTGGATAACTCAGTCAGTTGAGCATCTGACTCTTGATTTCGGCTTAGGTCATGATCTCACAGTTCGTGGGATCGAGCCCCGCATGGGCTCTGTGCTGACAGCACAAGCCTGCTTGGGATTCTCTCTCTCCCTCTCTCTCTGCCCTTCCGCCTCCTCAAAATAAATAAACTTAAAAAAATAATAAATAAATAAAATATAATCTTCTATTGATTAAAAAGATTTAGCCAAAGCATATTCTAATTATTAATCTTCTTTTCCTGGGTTCAATATTAATTTTAATAAAGTGATGGACTATTCCTTCTATGAGTGTGTCTCAGGAAGAAAAAATTCAAAAGAGCTAAATAAATAAGTATCCCTAATTTACAATTTAAATAGGAAAATTCTATCTTACCTACAAGTGCTATAGCACAGAACACCATAAAATGGTTGAACTGACTCAGACATTGGGGCTACTGCTTTATTCCATCAAGTCTAGAAAGGTGGAACTTCAGACTCAATTTTATTGCTGTGGTTCTAAATGTAATGATGAGGATAACAAAACTAATCCAAGGTCGAGGATGAACAATTAACATTATCTCCATTGTGAATGATGTCTATCCTTAGTGGAAGGCAATGTTTTAGAGTAATTTCTTTTTTTTTTTTTTTTTACTCTAAATTAAAGGTGGTAAGACATGGTAAAATTTGGATTCTATTTCCATTTCATCTTTTTTTTTTCCCTCATGCATTTATCCAACTGGCCTCTTGTACTGTTTCAGTACAAGGATAATTTGCTTGAATCATTGTGGTGAGCCAAGGAGAATGAAAATAGGTAGATAAATATAACTAGCCCCAAAGTCATTTTGTAACATTGTCACTCTGGTCAATTTCAAAAATTTAAGGCAAAGAATCGGTTAATTCAGGATAATGGACAATGTTAGAGGTCCCTTAAAATTTAGGAAAGCATCCATTTAATATTAAGAATAAAGTAAAGTCACTAAAATCTGGATAAAATTTCAGCTAAGATATGTACTAAGTGTAGTAGATAGAATGACTGAAAAATGTCTACGTGCTGATCCCTGGAACCTATGAATATGTAGTGTTACATGGTAAAAAGGATTTTGCAAATGTAGTTAAGTTTACACACTTAAACAATTTTTTTATGTTTATTCATTTTTGAAAGACACAGAGAGACAGAGCACAAGCAGGGGTGGGGCGGAGAGAGAGGGGGACAGAATCTGAAGCAGGCTCCAGGCTCCGAGCTGCCAGCACAGAGCCTGACACAGGGCTTGAACTCATGAACCTCGAGATCATGACCTGAGCCGAAGTCGGACGCTCAACCACTGAGGCACCCAGACGCCCCAAGTTTACATACTTTAAAATAGGGAGATTATTCTGCATTACCCATCATTCAGGCTGGCCCAATATAATCACATTAAGTCTTTAAAAGCAGAGAACTTTTTTGACTGGGGTCAGAAAGAGGTAGCAAGAGAAGTCAGAGAGATTTAACGTAAAGAGTGAGAAGGACTCAATCCACCAATTTTGGTTTGAAAATGGATGAGGCAATATGATGAGGAATGCCTTAAGAATCCGAGAAAGGCTTCTAGCTTATAGACCTCAAAGAATTGAAACTTCAGTCCTACAACTGCAAGGAGCTGAATTTGGACCATAATCTCAATGAATTTGGACGCAGATGCAGCCCCAAAGCCTCCCAAAAAGAACACAGCTCTCTTAACACTTTGATTTCATCCTTGTGAAACGGCAAGCAGAGGACCCAGCTTGTTGCTGTCTACCCTTGTTTTGTGCCCCATGAACTGAGATAACAAACGGGTGTTATTTCAAGCCACATAAGTTGTGAAGTTTGTTATATCGCCAATAGAAAACTAATACGTTAACATAATAAACTCTTCATAATAGATTCCTGAACTTTAATTTGTACTTTTGTAATAAAGATATTAATATGCTGATCTAAATAAAATGGGAAAGATACTAATCTAAAATATTTAGCAATATAAGTATTCTGTAATATATCTGTCCAATATATAAAACTTCATTTAAATATATTTTCCTGTATCATTAGATCTACTACATAAATCTGAGTATAAACAAGCTATAAAATAATAACAATCATGAGCTACCACAGTCAAAGGAATAAATATCTAATGGTGTAGCTAGGACATGCTTGGTGATGTTGAATGGAACGCTTCCTAACCTTTGCATTTCTGTTAAATGAGGCTTTCTTCCCTATCAGGAAGCTATCCTCCCTTTGAAGACAAGAGGAAGACACACTCAACATTCTGAAATAAGTGACACTGCATGGATGAGATAATTACCAAATTGAGGGTAAAGCCAGGAACACAGTCATATTAACAAAATCATCCTCTAACAATAAAGAACGTTTGCCATTTTGTGAGGACCATTACCAAAATCAAACTTGCTTTGTTAGTAAAAATGCCAAAAATACTTATGTACTTCAACTATGAACACATGGTTCAACAGAAATCGACAATGTGGAACTTGGCATTGATAAAAATATCTTTTTGCCAAACAGATGTACAAGACATGAAGAAAAACAGCTGCTAAGCAAAACAAGTGAAAAGAAAAATTGAGGTCAGAAAATAAAATGAATTTTCAGGTAGGTATATTTTTGTTTTTCTCTAAAGGTAGTAGACAGAAAATAGTTCCTGAAGCAAACACTACATCTTTTAAAGATTACATCGTATGCTTTTAAGTAAGTTCTATAGTAAAAAAAAAAGTATAATAAAAATTCCATAGTAATGTTGTTTATATTAAAAACAATCTTTTTGTTGGTTTCATAAAATTTTGAATTAGGGAATCTCCTAAGTGTTACACTGAAGTCTCAAGCCCAGATTCTTTCATTCAGATAAGGAAGGTGCTCTACAGAATCTTATTCTATTAAGCCTTAGTTCTTCTTTTTATTACATCAAATATTAAAATGCCTTTAGGGGCACCTGGGTGGCTCCGTCGGTTAAGTGTCCGACTAAGCTCAGGTCATGATCTCACAGTTCATGAGTTCTAGCCCTGCATCAGGCTCCGTGCTGACAGCTTAGAGCTTGCTTGAAGCCTGCTTCAGATTCTGTGTCTCTCTCTCTCTCTCTCTCTGTCCCTCTCCCACTCTGCTCTCTCTCTCTCAAAAGTAAATAAATAAACATTTAAAATAAAATAAAAAAAATAAAATGCCTTTAAAAATCCCATATAATGTTGACACCGATATTTGAACTTGATGGCTTTTTTTAATGCTTTCAAAATTGTATTGCCTCCATTTGAGTACAAATGTTTAAAAACTTTGAACCAGTTAAAAATACCTAATATGTATGAAAATTTTTTCTTCAATATGTTATACTTATATAGCTTTAAACAATGTTGGTGAAGAGATTTTATTAAGATACAGACTAAAAAATTTTAGAAAGTCAGAAAGTAGGCACACTTCTACAAAACATATATATCTCTAATATTTAACTTGGAGAAAACATTTTCAGCTATAAATACTGAGTAGTCCAAAGATTAACACTAAATTCTCCAACATTTTGATTCAAAAGGCTTTTTCAAACACATTATTAACAGGCCAACTAGAAGCTACATGTAGTCTTTGATAGTGTGAAAGGATAAGTTGACAATTACCCATCTTTGCTACCAGAAGGACTGACATCAGGTATTATGGAAAGCAGGCTTTCAATAAATATCATTTTATTCATACAAAAATTATTCTTGCTAAGCATATCTTAACTTATTATGAAATATAATTCAAGGAAATATCAGAAGAAATAGAAACACTAATGTCAAACCCTCCCTTCCTTTTTTAACTACTTTATAGAGGTATGATTGCTATACATACATAGGATTATCATACAAAGCTGTACATATTTAATGTATAAAACTTAATGAGTTTGGAGATAAGTATATATCCATGAAACCATTATTACAATCCATGCCATAAACATATCTATCACCTCCAAAAGTTTCCTTCCAACTTCTTAGTTATTATCACTATATTATTTTATAAGACCCCTTGGGGTGCCTGGGTGGCTCAGTCAGTTAAACCTCTGACACTTGGTTTTGGCTCAGGTCATGATCTCCCGGTTCATGGGATGGAGCCCCACATTGAGCTGCTTGCTGACAAAGCAGAGCCTGCTTGGGATTCTCTCTCTCGGTCTCTCTCTGTCCCTCCCTCCTCCATGCTCCCGCTTTCGCTCTCAAAAATAAACTTAAAAAAAAAAAAAAAAAAAGAACCTTAACATAAGATCTACCCACTTAGCAAAATTTTAAGTATACAATTCAATATAGTTGGTTTTTTTAACAGTTTATTTATTTATTGATGTTTATTTATTTTTGAGCGAGAGGGAGAAAGCACAAGTGGGGGAGGTGGGGAGGGGATCAGAGGATCTGAAGTGGGCTCTGTGCTGACAGCAGAGAGCCCGATGCAGGGCTCAAACTCAGGAATTGAACCATGAGATCACCAACTGGGCTGAAGCCGGACACTTAACCAACTGAGTAATTCAGGCACCTGCTAATTGTTTGTTTTGTTTTTTTAATGTTTATTTATTTGGGGGGGGGGAGCAACAGGAGTTGTAACGAGAGAATCCCAAGCAGGCTCCATGCTGGAGACCAACACAGCACAGAGACCAACAGGGGGCTCAATCTCACAAACCATGAGATCATGACCTGAGCCAATATCGAGAGACAGATGCTTAACCAACTGAGCCACCCAGGTGCCCCTACAATTCAGTATAGTTAACTCTAAGCATTATGCTATAACAGTAAATTTCTAGGCCTTTTCCATTTGCATAAGTGAAATGTACCTTTGACTAAAGCCACTCTTTGTTCCCCACCCTTCAGCACCTGACAGCTACCATTTTACTCTCGGTTTCTATGAATTGGACTGTTTTGGATTCCTCATCTAAGAGGTATCATGTAGTATCCCGCTGTATTTAGGTTCTTTCAGTTTTCATAATGACCTCCAGGCTCCTCCAAGTTGTGGCATATAGCAGGACTTCCTTTTTCTTTATGGCTAAATAACATTTCATATCACCTTTTCTTTATTTGTTCATCATTGGAAATTTAGATTGCTTAGCTGTTATGAATAATGCTGCACTGAACATGGGAGTACAGATATTTCTTAGAGATTCTGATTTCACTTCCATTACATATGTATTCAAATGTGGGATTGCAGGGTCACATGATAGTTCTATTTTTAATTTTTCTTTTTTAACGTTTATTTATTTTTGAGACAGAGAGAGACAGAGCATGAACGGGGGAGGGTCAGAGAGAGAGGGAGACACAGAATCGGAAGCAGGCTCCAGGCTCTGAGCTGTCAGCACAGAGCCCGACGGGGGGGCTCGAACTCACCGACTGTGAGATCATGACCTGAGCCGAAGTCGGACGCTTAACCGACCAAGCCACCCAGGCGCCCCCTATTTTTAATTTTTTGAGGAAGCTCCATGCCATGTTCCATAGGGGCTGCGTTGATTAACATCCTCACAGCATATAAGGGTTCCAATTTCTCCAAATCTTTACCAACACAGTTATCTTTGTTTTTTCAACACTAACCATCCTAATAAGTGTGATCTAATATCTCATTATGATTTTGATTTGCATTTATTTCCCTGATGATTAATGATGTTGACCACCTTTTCAAATTGTTAGCCACTTGATGTTTTCTTTGGAGAAATGTGTATTTAAGCCTTTGTTGATGTTTTAATCAGGTTTTTGGTCTTTTTTTTTTTTTTTTCTATTAGTTTGTATGAGTTCCTTGTGTATTTTTTAGATAAATTTTTATCAGGTATGTGATTTGCAAGTATTTTCTGTTTTTTTTTTATATTTGTTCTTCCTCTCTTTATTCAAACCTTCTTTCTCACCATTTCCTTGTATACATATTTCACATATTAGAATGTTTACTGCAATATGACTGCCCTTTATTCCATGCTAATGAAATCAGTAAAACTTTCAACCTGAATATTTTTGCTTCATTAATATGCACATAATGATTTTTGCCACATTTTTCCTGATGAGAAATATCAGGTGCTCAATCAATTTAAAAATAATTTTGAATTTTAAAAATTATTTTACATATTTTCATTGATAAATTTTTAATTTTTAAATGTAATTTAGAAAAATACATGAAGTTTCCTATCAGGAGATTTATATTGTGATTTGAATTCTGCTCTAATAAAATTATACAAATTTGGTGTAGGAATGAAATCTTTTAAATTTCTAGGTTATTGGCTCAGTCTGTTGAGCATCCAACTTCAGCTCAGGTCATGGTCTCACAGTCCGTGGTTTTGATTCCTGTGTCAGGCTCTGTGCTGACAGCTGAGAGCCTGGAGTCTGCTTCGGATTCTGTGTCTCCCTCTTCTGCCCTCTTCCCTGCGTGCGCTCTGTCTCTCTCTCTCAAAAATAAATAAAAAATTTTATTTTATTATTTATTAAAAATTAATAAATCTCTAGGCTATTTTTTCAAGTGTAAAAACACTTAAATTCATTTTTTAAGTCATCTTTCTATTTTAGCATTTTTGAGGATCAAAAATTAAATCACTACCTATATTTCAGCCTTCTATAGGTTTCTTTGATTTGAAAAGCTTTTAAATTTTCATTCAGATTGATAGACGAATTCAGCATTTCCTTGCATTAACTTTCATTAAATAAAGCTCTATTTTCTTCTTATGTAAAAAGAAATTATAGCTTTCCTCCTCTAAAAAAATAATTAAAAAATTTTTTTTATTTCCCTGCCTTCCACTCAACTATGGATGATATAACACAGCAATTCAGGGGTAATTCTATTCATTCTTCTTAGAAAGTATACTGGGAGGTCAATATTTTTATGCCAGTCAGGTCTGCTTTGTGGTTAACATCTTGGATTGTCATCGCTAGCTTGCTGAGTGTTACATGTTGATGGCAGAACTCCAGTGTGACATCTGACAGTTTGGAAAAAAAATCACTGAAAATTCTTTACACACATAAACAAAATGCACCAGAATACCCTTGAACATTTCTAATTTAAATTTCAAAAACAGTGCCTGTTTCATTCCATATACTTGTCACTTTGCTAGTCATTGAAGAAATGCAAAGATGAATACCTATTTTTATCTTAAAGGCTTCACATCTCTCTCTAGCTTACTATTATCTCTTTGAGCCCCTGAATAGGGAGGAACAGTAATATTCTATCTATTTGATGGATAAGTAAACGCACATTTAGAACAGGACTAGCCATAGTAAGGCCAGAAGACCAGTTTTCATCCCTGAGCTGTTGAATAATAGTTTAAGAGGAGATAGTACATTAATTAAAAGTGTTTAGAAACTTTAGAGCAATATGTCAAAGCAATTGCATATTTGTTGAATTTAACAGTAAAAACAGTGTTTATATTTTCTATGCCTTTTTTCATTTTTCTAGTAATTACATATATATTATAGAATATAATTATATATTATGTATAAATATATATAACATAAATATATATGATATATATATATATAATATTGCATTTTACAAAAGTGTTTATTTGTAATGAATGGGGGTAACTAGTACTTTATGAGAGACAGTTTAAGGAATATTGCTCTAGAAAGTTATTAAGTATAACCAACGACATTATTCAGTTGTTTATACCTCTAACATACTCTAGAACAATATATGGGTTGTTTCAAAGTAAAAAAAATCCTCAGCCCAACAACAGCAAACCCCGATATACCAGGTACGAAGCTTAGATATATGTATTTGCAAAATAAAACTAAACCCCAAAAATCTCCTAGTAAAAAAAACAATGAAAAATAACTGGAACATGTGAATCTAGATTTTAGGTACTAGGATCACCCGGTTGTATTCTACTTAACATTCCCTAAAAGAGTTTTCAATGATCACCAGTCAAAATCTCCTCCCTCATAAGTGAGCTCCTGTGAAGGCTCAGACTGGAGGGACGGTGCCAGCAGATGGAGGTTCCATGAGGGATGATATTGGCAGTCTCCAAGGTAACAGTTACCATGGCGAAGGAACAACCTCCAGCAATGGCTAGCCTTAGTGTAAGAAAGGGAAGGCAGAAAATGTGATTGCCTTTGTGACTGCTCTATAAATCCCTTGAGCAGATCGAGGAAGCACTGGTGCTGCACCTACCACCTTCCCTTAATTCTGGCGTATTCTTCCACAGATTGTTTGTTTGGTTTCATAGTCCACCCAAATGAAAACATCCCAAGCCCGTTTGAATAGTCATACTAAACAATTTCCGTTCTTTATCATCCAGCTTAGATGAAGTTCCAGGAAAATACTTTGAAAGTTGCATCACTTAGAAGCTGTAATAACTAATAAGGAAGTTTTACAGGAAGTAGAATCAAATTAGCAATACTAAAAAATCTAGCATTTTCATATAACATTAGAATTTTCACTTTATTTTCACTTTCTCCAAAACGTTGTAGGTGTGACTGGGTACTTTCCAAAGGTTTAGCACTGTTTATTTGAATATCACTTGTGCAAGCTTGATGAAAGGAAATGGAATGAAATTATTATGTACCAGAAATCTTTATTATCACAAATTTGAATAAAAATGAGACATGATTTTGCTTAATTAATTTATTTTATATTTAACAGGGAAATATAAATTATTCTGAATATATTGGAATGGGAACTAAGGATTTAAGGATCCCTCTCCAGTGTTTAAAATTTATGTACGTATGATAAAAGAAAATACATAAGCTATTGCTGAATTATCCACAACTCAGCGTGGAGGTGCTTCAAGAATTATAGGAAGATTAAGAATCCAAGCAACTAGAATACAAACAGGCAAATTTCTGGCAAAAATTACTTGCAGTTATTCTAAAGAAGGTCTGGTTAGCAGGTCATGAATAGACATGGGGAGAATTTTCTTAGTGTGCCCATTTTCTTGAATGGATGATTAATATCCTACCTCTCCTGCAAGTCAGAAAACAGTTTTTAAAAAGTCCACCAGAGTCATAGTGTAAACGTAATGCAAGTTCATGCCAGACCTTACTAGGGTGGCAGGCAGAGTAGAATAGGTGGGTCTAGTCAGATGGGCTAGCCACTGGGTATTGTCTCACTTAATCCTCTCATTACACATTTACTTATAGCTGATTTAAACAAAAGGTGATAAAAAATTAAAAGGTGGTTATTATAAATTAGTAGTACCAAGAAACTCCCCCCCCCCAAAAAAAAAGAATACCTTGTGGGAATGGGGTCCAACTGGAACAGACTGTAATATTCAAAGGACTTTGCCCTGAGGCACCACCCCAACCAACAAACTGAATTCAAATTAGGACAGAGGCTTAGGTGTGGGCTTTTAAACCTCCCTCAAAGTACACCACTTGTGCATTAGGTCACATTCCTTCTTCACTACTTGAAGACATATCTCTGACAATTACTCTTCTCTTTCCTGCACCATCATGTTTTTGCCCATAAACATTACCCATAAAGCATTCAAAATGATGATACTTTGGGGTGCCTGCGTGACTCAGTTGGTTAAGCATCCAAATCTTGATTTTGGCTCAGGTCATGATATCACAGTTCATGAGTTCGAGCCCCGTGTCTGGAGCTGTGAGCGTGGAGCCTGCTTGGTATTTTCTCCCTCTGCCTCTCTCCCACTTATTCTTTCTCTCTCTCTCTTTCAAAATAAATAAATGAACATTTAAAATGCTGATATTTTTCCCATCTTTAAAGAAAAACCTTAACAGCATATTCCTCAGCTTTTCCAAATCCAATTCTCCTCCCTGTTTGAGCAAAAGTCCTACAGAGTTGGCATCACTTATGACTTACAACATCCTTCCTCTCATTCCCTCTTAAATCCATGCCAATCAGGTTTCACCCGTACTGTTTCTCTGAAATAGCTCTAATTAATTTCACCTTTTCAAAATACATTTCCTAGATGCCAAATCTCAGAGTCAACCCTCAGTCCTTATTTTTGACCAAGCTGCAGCTTGTGGTTGAACTCCTAACTCACTGGTCTCTCCTTAAACTCCTTTGCTGCTACTAACTTTTCTTTTTAAGTCAGAGTGCTCCCAGGTATTAGTCTTTGATATTCTTTGCTTTTCTGTCTATGCCAAAGTCCAAGGCAGAATTCATCCTCAGAGCTTAAATACAATTTATACAGTTACACCTACATTTATACCATCAGACACTCCCCTCCCAAACACCACACTTACATCACCTGCTAACTTCATATTTCCTAAGATGTCAATACACATCTTAAACTTATTATGTCCAAACTGATCATCTGATTTCCCCAAAACTCCTTATTCTCTTATCTTGCCCAACTTGATGGATACTCCATCCTTCCACTTGCTTCTCTCCTTCCACACCTCACATAAAATCTACCAGGAAATCCTTAAGTGTATATCCGAAATCTAACCACTGCTCACTATGTCCATTGCTATCACCCTTGTCTGAGTCACCATCATCTCTTGTCCTAATGGTCTCCTTCCTTCCATTCCCGGACCTTAACAGTTTTGTGTTAACAAGTATTTATTTTGAAATTTATCATTTCATGTGTGTCTGTGTCTGTGTTTAACTCTGCTTTAAAGTCTGAAACAGTTCCCCATTTCACTCAGAATAAAAGCTAATGTTTTAAAAAAGCTGACAGGTCTCTGAATGACCTGCGGTGCCCTGACTTCCTCTTCTGACACTGCTTTACTCATTCAATTTTAGGTGAATTGTCATCCCTGCTATTTGCTCTAGGTTTTTCCTTTGCCTAGTCAATTCTTCCCCTAGATATCCATTATAAATGTCCCCTCTATCTACAGCTCCCTTTCTTTAAACGACTATGTGTCAAACTTTTGACCAAACTCAAGTCTCTATTAAAATCCACCCTACCTGTATCATCTATACTTGTAACCTGTACCAAACCCTATCACAGGCATTAGTATACTAAAAGAAAACAAAATCTAAAACAAGAATTCCAAACTAATCAAATATATTCACCAGTAACAGAAATAGTATTTATGGGTGAATATAAACGATATTTTCTCTTCTATTAATTTCTACAATCGATAATTTTATATTTTTTACAAAAAAGAACACCGATGCATTGTGGACTTTTTAAAGATATGCGGAAATAAAATGAATTAAAAGTATAGCACAAAAGATGAATGTGATAGTTAATTCTACGTGTCAGTTTGATTGGCCACAGGGTGCCCAGATTAAAAATTATTTCTGGATATATCTGTGAGGCTGTTTCTGGATGAGATTAGCATTTGAATCAGCGGTCTAGGTAGAGTGCTCTCCCCACTGTGGGGGAGGGGCATCATGTAATCCATTGATGATCTGAATAGAACAAAAGGAAAAGGAAAGAGGAATTCACCTCTTTTTTTTTTTTTTCCCCCTGCCTTTCTACTTGAGCTGGAACATTTCATCTCCTCTCCTCTTTTCTTGCCTTCAGACTCAGACGGAATTACACCATTGGGTTTCCTGGGTCACCAATTTGCAGATGGCAGATTGTGAGACTTCTTAGATTCCATAACAGTGTGAGTGAATTCCTCATAATATATAAATCTCTCTCATATATATAGAGTGTGTTGACAGATTTATAGTGGAACAAAATTTTTCTAGCACTTAGAATTGATAAATATTGAATTCAAAACATCACAGTAACCCAATATGTACATATATGTGCATTTTATAGGTATTTTACTATATGGAAATATATGTATTTACCTTAAAATCATACTGTTGAGATTAATAATGAATCAAGAAAAACTGTGCATATTTTATAATGTTTTTATTGTGGAATATATCTAAAGCATTCATCTTAAAATTTAGAAGTGTAACTATTTATATCATACAATAAAAAGAATACTTAACATTAAAAGCATATATAATAGGGGTGGCTAGCTGGCTCAGTTGGTTAAACATCCAACTCTTGATTTTGACTCAGGTCATAATCTCAAGGTTATGAGATCGAATGAGCCCCATGTCAGGCTCAGTGCTAGGCATGGAGGCTACTTAAGATTCTCTCTCCCCCTCTCTCTCTCTACCCCTCCTCTGCTCACTCCCAATCTCTCTTAAAAAATATATATATGTATATATAATAAATATATATATAGAATTTTATATATTATAATAAAAGTATATATATGTATATAAACACACATGTATATGTGTGGATCTCCTATTGATTCTGCTTGTCTAGAGAACCCTAACACATGGGACATGGGAAAAATGCACTTATACAATTTTAGGAGTCTTAATGATAGGTAAAGTATATAATATACTTTATGGGAGACTATAATGAGTTAAAAGATACATACTTATAAACCCTGGAGTTGCACTCTATGCAATAGTCACTAGCTACATGTAGGAATGTAAATTTAATTTAAATTAATTAAATTACAATCCTGAACTGGACACTTGAGTTTTAAAACATTTCCATTATCATTGAATGTTCTCATATGTATCACTGCCTTAGAGAACCGCCCCCACACACACAAAAACGCAGAAAGATAAAATAAACAAATAGAGATAATAAGATGAATGCTAGAAATACTCCGTCCAAAAAGATGGCAGAAAAAGAGAAAAAAAACAAAGAATGAGACAAAAACACTTACCAAGATATTACAACTAAATTGCACAACCACATCCAGAATTACACTAAACATAAACATTTATTCTTTCCCAAGGAACATGGAACTTTATCAATGGAGACAAATATGATGGGTCACAATAGAAATCACAGTAAATTTGGGGCACCTGGGTGGCTCGGTCGGTTAAGCGTCCGACTTCGGCTCAGGTCATGATCTCACGGTCTGTGAGTTTGAGCCCCGAGTTGGGCTCTGTTCTGACCGCTCAGAGCCTGGAGCCTGTTTCAGATTCTATGTCTCCCTCTCTCTCTGCCCCTCCCCTGTTCATGCTCTGTCTCTCTCTGTCTCAAAAATAAATAAACGTTTAAAAAATTAATATATTAATTAAAATATATTAATAGTTTAATTAAAAATAATTAAATTAATTTTTAAATTTTTAAATAAATTTATAAATATTTAAATTAAATAAAATTAATTAAAAATAAAATAAAAAAATTAATATATTAATACATTATATATATTATATATATATTATATATATATATATATCTCAAAATTTGTGTGGTGCAGCTGAAGCATTTCCAGAGGGATACTTACAGCTTTTAAAGTTTATATTAGAAAACAAGAAAAGTCTAGAATCAGAAATCTAAGCCTCCACTACAAATGTCTAGAGAAAGAAGAGAAAATTATACCCAAAAGGAAGAATTAGACATAAGAACAGAGATCAATGAAATAGAAGATGGCCTATCAATGGAGAAAATCAATGAAACCAAAGTGGTTACATTAAAAAGATCAGTAATGTTTATAAACCTTTAATTTGACTGATCAACTTAAAATGGGAGTGAAGATAAATTACCGAGATCAGACAAAGAAAAGGGGCACTCTTCAATATCCTATACCAATCAAAATGATAACATAATATTTCTGCCTATAAATCTGACAATCTAAATGAAGTAGATAAATAACTTGAAACCACAAATGATCAAAACTGACATAAGAAATACTTAGAAATTTGAAGAGCCATAATGGAACATCTGAGACACAATAAGGCACACAAACATCATTAACTTGGTCTCATTTTTACTGCTCAACTTAATACCTAAATTATCAACCCACAATAGGACATGTGCTCACTCAGGTAAAAATCCTATTTGAGTTAACAAATCACCAGAACTAGTAAGAGTGTTCATAAAATTTGCCAGATAGAGGAGATCTCTTTGAAAAATAAAATAGTTTGGGCACATGAGCAATAGTAACTAGAAAATGTAGAAATAACTTCAGGTAGCAACTAATAAGAGATATTTTTTGTAAAAGATTTCAAAACTATTAGATGTAAATTTTAAAGGATCTAGATAAACAGGAAGACATGTCAAGTTCATAGATGGAAAAACTTAAAAATATGTTAATGTTCCTCAGCATAAACTATAAATTTAATACAATTTCAAATGGAATTCCAAATATTTATTTTTATATTTCATGAAACTCATACTAAAATTCATATGGAAGAATAAATATCAATAAATACCAAAACAAATTGAAAAGAGGTTCAAAGATGGAGTAGATGCCCTATATGTCATGAATTTTGTCTGGCATAAATATAGCAATAATTATATACAGAAGAAGAGGTAAATCAATAAACTATATTTTAGAAATATAGAGTTCAGAAATACCCTTACTTTCCTGTATATTGTTATTGAGCTTTTAATTCTCATAGCTTCATTTGATTAGTGTTTCACCCTTCTGCTAGAAAAAATATTGCTGATTATTACTATATTATTATCATAAAAAATGTAGGGTTAGGGCAGGGACTTTGACCCTAGCTATATGTCCAGGACTTCTAACAGTGATTATTAAATATTTGTTGAAAGAAAGAAAAGATAATGAAAGGCATATGATAGAGGTTGAACCACCAATCAGTAGAAGACTTTGGGGAAGCCACTCACCTTATGTAGAAAACATAAAGTTAACTATATAATACATGCCAAACATTGAAGCAAATTGTAGATGGATTTAAGATTTAAATATCAGCAGTAAAAATTTTTAAAACTATGGGGAAATAAGAATATGGTAGTATCTTTATTATCTTGGGATAGGAAAGGACTTCTTAAAGAAGAATCCAGTATAAAGAAAACACTTCAAATAACAAAATACTGAAATAACTGGATAGAAATTTTGAGAAAATAAGATGCATATGATTCTTGTTAAAGATATACACTGGAAAATTAATATGTCTTAATTTATATTGGGGAATTGAGAACTAACTTAAAATTCAATATGCACAGCTTTTCAGAACAGAATATCTAATACAATGGGTTTTTTTAAATAAATTTTTTAATGTTTGTTTATTTTTGAGAGACAGAGAGAGTGTGAGTGGGGAGGGGCAGAGAGAGGGAGAGGGACACACAGAATCAGAAGCAAGCTCTAGGCTCTGAGCTGTCAGCACAGAGCCCGATGTGGGGTTCCAACGCATGAACTGCAAGATTGTGATCTGAGCCGAAGTCCCAGGGCTAATGGCCTGAGCTACCCAGGCGCCCCTGTGAATGTTTTTCTGTGACCTCTTTCTTCTTCTATGCTGTAGACTTATTAGACTATGAACCCTTTGATAATGTATATAAGAAAATCATTCCACAAAGATGCACAGGATAGAAAGTCCATAGTCACCATACCAGTTGAACTTGGAGGTGACAAGTCTCCATTTTGTTTTTGAGCAGCTGCATAATATGCAACCACCTTTTATACATAGATTACAGTTTATACACAGACTACTTTAAACAATTGAGAGGTACTGGTGTACTGTTTCTTCTGATTATATATTTTTGTAGTTAATGAGTTATTCTGGGCAGTGATATTTCCTATAGATGCTTTTCATTGGATATTGTAAGTATTGAAGATACTAAGGCTTTTACTGAAAGCTTTCATGAGGAATCTCAGGATTATAAAGATGCTTATTTGTTCATCTAATTTTAGTAAGGCAGTCACCTAAATTGCTTTTGTTGCAAAAGAAGTGAGCATGACAGCTAAAAGAGGTGACACAAAAACCCTGACTTCTTTCATGCCTTTATGGAAAGAATGACAGTTAATGGGTAGAGAAAAAGCATGCATAACTTTTTCAAGGAAAATTGTATAAATGGGGCTTCTAACTGTAATTTAGAAAATCTGCTTGTCATGTACCTTTTCTACTAAGCAACATTCTAATTAATAGCAAAGTCTGGGTAATATTATCCTGTTACTGTAAATTGCAGAAATTGTGTCTATGAGAATATGTGTTAGGAAAGAAGGTAATGTTCAAATTCTGGAAAAGTATTTTGCAAACACAGAAGTCTGAAAGGCTACAGGGTAAGTCCTAGCCTAGCAGTCATAGCAATGTATTCTTTTTAGACTGTCATGTGAAGTGTACATTACTTTGAATTTGTCTTTTTTTTTCCTAGAAAAAATTACATTGGAACAAAGTTTTATATTTTTCATATAGGCTTATTTAACAGATAAATAATGCATGCAAGTGTGAATAGCAGTACCCCAATAACACACATTTCTTTTTAATTTATAAACCTCAAAGTTTACATCTTTAAATGTCTTTCTGATACATTGGACATCCCAGGTTAGAACATTTTTATTTCTAGTCCAAGTAAAGATGGTGAGGCTGTAATTTAGAATACACTGGTAAGTGAAATTACTCCACTATCAATAAAACAATAGTTACTAAAGGACAGATTTTGAAATAAAAGCAGTTACCAAGTTTGTAAACCCAAACACAATGGTTTTAAAGAAAAAGTATATGTACATATAGCATAAAAAAGTATTCACCAACTCTACTATCATTGGTACCTCCTACTGAATGCTTTGTGATATACAAATTAGTCTTATATAATAAACAATATTAAAGAAATCAATTTGGGGGGTACCTGGGTGGCTCTGTCAGTCAAACATCTTACTCTTGATTTTGGCTCAGGTCATGATTCATGGTTTGTGAGAACAAGCCCTGTGTTGGGTTCCATTCTGAGCATGGAGCCTGCTTGGGATTCTCTCTCTCTCTCTTTCTCTTTCACCCTCCCCTGCTCGCTCTCTCTCTCTCTCTCTCTCTCTTTCTCTCTCTCAAAGTAAATATATAAACTTAAAAAAAAAAAAAAACAAGGAAAGGGATACTATTTAAAAAATCAATTTTTTTTTAAACAAAGCTTAAGTTACGTTCAGGATAACAGACTTCAAACTGGGAGGCTATTCATATAGAACACTCACTTCTTATTACCTTCTTTACATTCTGAAACAAAGCAGGAAGAGTCATTTCTAGGAAATAAATGGAAAGCAAATTGTAGCAGACCAAAAGTTTGAGAACGTGATCGCTCATGTGAGCTAAAGTTAAGAACATTCTTTTTCTGCCTCCGTAAAAGACCAGAGAAGGAGACTCAGATTTGGGTTAATTATGTAGAGCCAATTTGAGCAGCTTTCATCCCTGTGAAGAACTAAGATGATGGACTCTTGAGTTGTTTTAGAAGGCCTGAAAGAATTCTTCATTTAGAGAAATGTAGGAGGGGTGGATACAACGTGTACTAATGTAAAGAGTGTATTCTGAATTTAGAGTCAGAACATGGAGGTAAATGAAAAAAGCAAAGCTCCTCGGATAGCCTGCATGACCCTGTGTGACCCAGCATCATTACCCTCTCTCCCCTCTCTCCCTGCCTCCTGCTCTCCCCAGGCACCAGGGCTGGCTGGGGACAGGGGAGCTGGCCTCTTGCTATTGTTAGACTTACCAGGTAGACTCCTGACTTGAAGCATTTGCACTTCTGCTTTTTCTAACTGGAGTACCTGTCCTCAAAAACCAGTTTGCTACCTCCCTCATTTTCTTTAATGTCACCTCTTATCGTGAGTGAGGCAAGAAAAAGATCATATTTTGTTTGTATTGGTTTTGCCTCAAACTCTAATGTGGTACTTACTATATTTGACTTCCTCAGAGGTTTTAAAGATAGGAGACAGGAAAAACGAGAAGTAGACGAGATTTTTCTTCGCCGGAAACCATCGATGAAATTTGGACTTTCACTGCTTTGATAATGAAAAAGTGCAAGTCTAGTGTTCTTTGATTTGACAAATCCATGACAGCATTCATTCTTCCTGCAGCTGAGTTGAGGAGAAGAAGCTAAAGTCGGGGGAAGGGACTTAATCTCCAACATTAATTTTCATGTTCAACTAAGTTTCCTGGTTCTGATAACTGGACAAGAATATATATCTATGGCAATACCATCGGGTTAGCATTCCCCTCACCTAATCTGAAATGCTATCTAATTTGTATCAGTGAAGCCAGTAACTCAGGATTGTGATGGTCCTAGCAAAGTGTTCAGGCCATTTGTTGATTTTAATCACCTGTTTTTGAATAAAGAAACTAGGAATCCAAGCTTAGAAAAAATGAAAGGTCGGAGCAGTTTACTTACGTTATTTAAGTAACTCATATTTTTCAGAAACGTCATATTCTTCTTTAGATATAAAGGGTAGGAGGAGACTTGCAGGAGACTTTTCTGAAATGAGATGACATAAAGGGAGAAATAAATACCTAGGACAAAAGATGAACTATAAAGCACATCATTTTGACTTTAATATTGTCCCTGTTAATGCGTGTAAGCCAATAGATTCACTATGTGTTTGGCATTACAATTTCCTTAATGATGACTACATTACGTCGATAATAAAGTGGCAATGGATTTTGGTGAAAAAAATATCAAAACGTTGTAAGCTGACTAAAGAAATTATCATCTCTTACCATTCTGAGCAATTCACAGGCTCTTGAGGTATCAGCAATTTCAATAATTACTCTGAACTATTCTGTATACATACTAATAGGCAGAGAGCAAATACATTTTTCTTATTGCACATTCACAGTAAGAAAAAGGTTCTGAACAAATGTTGACTGAGCAGTTTGTCTCTGACACTCTCAGCTCACCCACAACTTAAATCTTCCTTTTTAATGATGTACTTATTCCACGTGCGTTATCTCAAAGAGATAATGGAAATTAAAATAAAGTGTATTAAATTTTTCTACGTGGTAAAATCATACTGTGTTTCTAGTCAGAGATTTACTCCTATTGATCATGACCTATACGCTAAAGAAGGAATCTTCTCAGTAAACCAGAGTCCTATCAATAGTTCCCCTGTCATAATAATAAATACATGAAGCCATGGTCATTTTCAGAACACAAAACAATAACATCTGGACTTGATAAGAGTGATACAGTTGCAATTGGATTTTAGAGATCACCTATCCCATCACCTCATAGCACAAGCAAGGAAATTGAGATAGCAAGGTCAGAGAGCTCGTTAATGGCCTAACTCAGAATCCATGTTCCTAAGTGACTCCTTAAATATCATTATGTCCTTTGCCTGTAATGTTTCTTCTCTACTTGCTGACCCAAACCACCCTGACTCAGCCTAGTGAGTTCCTTTTCATCACCCGAAATTCAAATAAAATGTTAAGGGGAATTCTCTTTACCACGCCTGTCCCCACTCATTATATTTGTCCTCACTGAGCATCTACATATAAGCCCGTAATTCTAAGATACATTTAAGCCTAAATTGCAATTAATTAAAAAAAACTGCCTCTCATCGTGAGATCAGCTTAAATAAGAACAATATATTATTTATGGCTGAATCTCTGTGCCTGACAAGGCTGCTGTCACAGAGGGGACACACAAGAAATGCTCCTTGGCAGCTGGAAGAAAAGTGTATGTCACCAAGTGTGATGGCTCAAATACAAAGTTCCCATACTTCACTGGACAAGGAGAGCTTTTGGTTGAATGATGTTAAATATAGTATAGACACTATGAAGTTGTGCTTAGATTGAATACCATTCATGTTCTTTTACAGGCCTCTATGCTACCCACAAAATCTATTTTTCCAGGGCTTCAAAGAAACACAGCTTTCTTGGCAACTGGACAGGTATAAGTGGAATCCAAGTAGAAGGAAAACCAAATCTCATTAGCATCTAGTTTCTGAATAGGCAATGTATGGTTGAAATAATGAGAAAAATAAATACAGCAATATTGAAATCATTGGCAAAGACTGAAATATGAGAAATCAGATATTGAGATTTCTATGTAGTTAGAAATTACAAAATCAAATGACCAGCGTGGTAAAAAGTAGCATGGACAGAAAAGTACATTGAGGACCAGTGACACATTGGGAAACAAACAACAAACAAAGAAGAGTCTGAGAAATAGATCACAAGCAGAACAATTTCCATTAGACACACCTACCTAAATTGTCCACTGGTACCATCAGCCTATTGTCCTATATTACCTTGGAAACTTCAGTTACTTTTTCCAGGGATACCATCCATGAAATCCTTCCAACGTGGCTGAGCTTAACCTTGCTCACTCTTTGAGCCTCATCTAAACTTTTACTGACACCCCCTACCCCAAACAGTTACACAACCAGGTTGACTTTAAGTCAAATGAAACATGACTGAACTCCTATTATTGTTGTGAAACAATTACCCATGAGTCTCATATTTCTGCATACCTCTGATTGAAGGCATTGCAGCCTTTTGTTCTGGATTATCCTTTCAAGGTTGTTTACAGAGCAAACAACATTGGTATATAGAGATAGTTTCTTACAGAGGAAAAGAGAGTAGATTTATTTGCTGTCCAGAATAGTAAAGCAAATGTTTCCCTCTGGGATAAAGGCTGAGCAGGTTTGCCTGACGTTTTTTAGAGGATTGCATTTCCCAAAGATCAGAGTTTCTCAGTTATGCCACAGACACACTGTATGTGCACAATTCATGTAGGCTATCTCATATCCTTCTCATGGTATTTGAGGGGGTAGTAAGGACTCGAAAGTTGGAAGCACATGCTGCCTGGTGTACTGTATATAATAAAGTCCCTTGTTTCTGACCCAGAAACCTCATGTCTTCTGCTAGCATCTAGGCCGTGGAGGCAGACTAGTTTGTAAGTTTTCAAGCAGGGAAGAATCTCCCACCCTTCACAGTTCTTGATAATTATACGTTCAATATGATTCCAGTGCTATAAATACAGTGATGGGTGACCACTATGCTTGTCCTCCAATAAGGTTTGCATTTTACAGAGGGAGAAAAACAAAACCTCGTTTAAATAATAAAGACTGTGGTAACTACAGTTTCACACAAGTACTATAATGGGAAGGCAACAGGGAGCTGTGAGAGAGAATAAATGCAGACATAGAGGGTAGGATAGCGAGGAATAAAGATCTCTGAATTAGTAACTTTTAAACTAGAACATGAAATGTACGAAAGAGTCTTCCACTGGAAGTATGAGATAGGAGTGTTCTAGGTATGCATCAAAACCAAGGGTTCTAAGGTGAGAAAGAGTTTGGGTGTCAGAAGACCAAGATGGCTAGAATGAGGCAAGAGCACGGGTAAAACTGTTTGAAAATTATATAGGAGAGGCTGGAAGGATCCACAGCAGATGAGAAGTCTGGAAGAATTTGTTAATCATTGTGTTTCTCCTAGCAGGGCACCTGTCGAAGATTTGGCTCCCAATAATCACTACCTCCCAAATTAACACTTTCTTTCTCTGTCAAAAGCAGTGTTTTCTTTAAAACAGAAAGGCTCGCAGAATACGATTTTTTTTTAACTTTAGGCTCACTCATAAATAATTTATTTTTCCTGGCCTCGGTCCACTCTCCTGTGAATCACTGCTTCCCTTGACCTCTCAGTACATTCTTGTTCAGCTGGATTTTTGCCACCTTCATACAAACTTGCCTTTACTTAGCCCACCCTAAAAACATAAGGACAGTTTTAAAATTCCACTTGGCTCCAACACACCTCCTCCAGATATTGCCCCATTTTATATGACACTCTTCAAAGCAAAGCTGTCAAAATAGTTGTGTATGATGACTCCTTCTTCATGTTCTATTTGTTCTTTATAAACATTGTCAATTTGCCCTTCTCTCTGTTTTCCCAACCAGTAGTAGAAGGGGTATGTTGATTTTATTATTCTTTTTTTTATGTTTTTTTAAAAAAATTTTATTTATTTATTATTGAGAGACAGAGAGATACAGAGCATGAGCATGGGAGGGGCAGAGAGAGGTGGAGACACAGAATCCGAAGCAGGTTCAGGCTCTGAGCTGTCAGCACAGAGTCCCACGCGGGGCTCGAACTCACGAACTGTGAGATCATGACCTAGGCCAAAGTCAGTTGCCGAACGGACTAAGCCACCCAGGCACCCCGATTTTATTATTCTTTTAAAAGAAGTAGTTTTGACTTGGTTTAGATGTGTTTTATCTTTTCCTAATTCATTTCTGCCCTTATAATGATAAAGGCTAACCACAAAGTTCTAAGCAAAGTCTTGGTGCCCTGTATCTTTTATATATTTTGATTCATTCAATCCTCACAATTCTGCAAGGCAGGTGCTATAACTATCACCCATACATTATAGATGAGAAAATAGAAGAGCTTATGTTACTTTCTCAAGGTCAAAAAACTATCAAGAGGGAAAGCAGAGATTCATTATGTAGACAGTCTGGCTTCAGAGGCAATGAATGCCTCATTATTAAAACCTATCTCCTTCTTTGGCTTTATTCTACAGGTAATGTTTTTTAACTTTAAAGCTGACTATATAACTCATTAATTTTAGCCTTTCTCTTTTTGTCTAATATAAAAATTTAAGACTATATATTGCCAATTGGGTTAGACTCCATTTACATTACATAAGTTGTGATATGTAATAATTTTTTAAATCAGCCCCATTTTTTTTTTTAATTTAAAAAAAAATTTTTTTAACGCTTATTGATTTTTGAGACAGAGAGAGACAGAGCATGAACGGGGGAGGGGCAGAGAGAGAGGGAGACACAGAATCGGAAGCAGGCCCCAGGTTCTGAGCCATCAGCCCAGAGCCCGATGCAGGGCTCGAACCCATGGACTGCGAGATTGTGACCTGAGCCGAAGTCGGACGCCCAACTGACTGAGCCACCCAGGCGCCCCAAATCAGCCCCATTTTCTAATATCCATTTTGATTTTTTTATTTGCTCTTCCCATTGTTCAGAACAATGTTTTCAAATTTCTAAACTCATGGAAGTTTCTTGCTTTTCTTGTTTATTACTAGATTTCTAACTTAATCAGAACTATTGTCAGACAATGTGGTCTATATGACACACCTTGTAAAATTGGTGGAGGCATGTTTTTTTTTGTTTGTTTTTTTAAAAAATTTCTTTTAACGTTTATTTACCATTGAGAGACAGAGAGGCAGGCACAGAGTGTGAGCAGGCGAGGGGACAGAGAGAGGGGGAGACACAGAATCTGAAGCAGGCTCCAGGCTCTGAGCTGTCAGCACAGAGCCCGACGTGGGGCTCGAACTCACAAACTGTGAGATCATGACCTGAGCCGAAGTCGGTCACCTAACCAACTGAGCCACCCAGGTGCCCCGACTGAGGCATGTCTTAAAGCAAAGAATGAAGTCAATTTTCAGAAATGTCCATGTATGTTTGAAGCAGATTGTTGAATCTCTACTGTTGGGTATAATGTCTTTCATATGCTCATTAGATCTAGTTCCTTGACTGTGTTAATTCTCCAATATTCTTACTGATTTTTGGCCTGTTTATCAATTATTGAGATAAGGAAAATAGCCAAATGTAGGTGTATATTTTCTATTTCTTTTTGTGGTTTTTCAAATATTTATATTATTTACTTTAGAAATTCTTTTGTAAAGGTATACAAGTATATAATTTTTATATAATTTGGA
The DNA here is from genome assembly GCF_024362965.1 of Panthera pardus. Classification (NCBI taxonomy): domain Eukaryota; kingdom Metazoa; phylum Chordata; class Mammalia; order Carnivora; family Felidae; genus Panthera; species Panthera pardus. The sequence goes on from NW_026526654.1 coordinate 53,873,000, forward strand.
TGAATTGAATTTTTTAACATCATGCAGTGACACTTTATCTTCAATAATGCCTTTTATATTAGAAAGTACTTTGATATTGATATAATAACACAGATTTCCCTTGGTTATTATTTTTCCTATTTTAAAATTTTTACCCTTATCATTTGTATATTTTTATTATTTTAAAATTACCTTTTATAAAAAGCATATAGCCTGATTTGGCTATAAAGTGGAAACATTTTTGCGGGTTTTTTTTTAATATTTAATCCAATTACATTTATTGTCTTAACTGGTAGCTTATTTTTGCTATTATTTTATGCTGTTATTTATCTGTTTTTGTGTTTTCTTTTTTCTCTCATTTCTTGACTTCATTGGATTAAACATTTTATTTTTCTCATTATTCTTCTGCTATTATATTTAGAAAGCTATAAACTCCATTTTTTAATTTTGTTATCCTAGAAATAATAAATATGTATAATTAATATATCAAATGTTCAAATCCATCAATAGATCAACCTCCCAAATAATATAAGGACTTTAAAAAGCCTTAACGCCAATAGCCTCTTCATGATTAACATGGTACTATTTGGGAGGATTCTTTTACTTCTTTCTTGATTTTTTAAAAATTCCATAGGACATTCTTATTATCATGTCTTCATATACATCCACAGCTGAACTTTTTATTCCTCTTTGCAAGTCAAAATTACCAGTTGTGATCACTTTCATGCTGCCTAAATGAATTCTATAAGAATTCTCTTTTATAAGAGGGTTCTATTGTTAAAATCTCTCATGTGTCTCTCATGGAATGTTCTTTTTGAGTCTTTTCACTGGGTTTCACTGGTTTCTGTTCAAATTTTATGAATCATAGAGGTTATTCCAGACCCCCACACTTACTCTCTATCCTGCTGATTTTCTTCACACCAATTCTCCTCATCTCAGTTGTTTGGGTGTTTTCTCTTCCTTCCCTCCTAGAATCTCAACTCCAAAAGGAATACTATGTTTTATTCACTAATGATTTTTCAGGCACTAATACAGCCTCTTGACTGTGATAAGCCTTTCATAAGTATCTAGTTTAAAATAAAATCTTGAATTGGGAATCTTTAGGACTTAATGATACTATTTGCCATAAATACAGGAATCTCTTTTGTCTGGTTCCTTTGTATTCTCATTACCTAGGCTGTGTTTATATATGACATATCTTTAATAAGTAATTATGGATTAATAAAAACAAATCAGTGAACAAACCTTACATACTTTATTTTCCATAAACAATGTTGATGGAATCACAAGAATATTGGATAATGGAGATAATGGGCAATTGTGAGGCATTAAGCCCCAAACTCTATCTTCTTCCATTTAGATTCTCTGACATGGATAGTTTATCCAAGAATTCTTGGACTCTGCCCAAGATGTGGCAGCATTAGTGAAAGTTTCCTCATATTCAACTAGCTTTTTAGAAACAAAGTGTTCTCTCTTACATTTATATCCTATCAGTTCATACCACAGGGATACAAACCTATTAAGTAACCTAGAAACGAATAAACAAATTAACTGGTAAAAAATGAGGATGTGCAGATAAATTTTGGAAGTTAATTTTGCATTAATTTGGGTGGCAAATCTTCTAAATCTAATGAAATGAAGAATAACTAGTATACAATATGTGAAACAAGAGGAAAAAATGTTTTAAAAGTAGCTTAAAAATAGGCTCACCAATAATAGCAATGGTCTTGAGATTTTGGATTTCCAAGACAAGTAAGATTTTACACATACCACCATTTATCAGTAGAACATACAGAGTTGTCTTAAAAATGTTTTGCCACATTGGGGCGCCTGGGTGGCTCAGTCGGTTAAGCGTCCGACTTCGGCTCAGGTCACGATCTCGCGGTATGTGAGTTCGAGCCCCGCGTCGGGCTCTGTGCTGACTGCTCAGAGCCTGGAACCTGTTTCAGATTCTGTGTCTCCCTCTCTCTCTGACCCTCCCCCGTTCGTGCTCTGTCTCTCTCTGTCTCAAAAATAAATAAACGTTAAAAAATTTAAAAAAAAAAAAATGTTTTGCCACATGGATATAAAAGCATATCAAATTAACACAATATTTTCACACAAGGATAAATTAATGTTAAAATCTAGAAAGGGAAATAATCCCAAAATAAAATATTTATTTAAATTAAATAAATCTAGCTTATGAAAATCTCACTAACTTATCTTCCTTATTCCCATTTTGTCTTTGTCCAGAGAAAATTTTATCACAGAATCTAGCAAGCCACAGACAAATACTGGGAAACAAAAATTAGAAATATGTATTTTAACATCTATTCTCTGGCCTAGCAATACCCAAAATGCTACATCAAACACTCCTTTCACCCTTGCTATGAATAGTCCAATGAGACCTAATAAGAATTGATAATTAGAAACTTGAAGAGTTGGATGTTTTGATGTTGTTTTTATTGTGTTCTGATCTTTAAAATCATGCACTTTTGGGGCATCCGGGTGGTTCAGTCGGTTAAGCATCTGACTTCGGCTCAGGTCACCATCTCACAGTTCGTGGGTTTGAGCCCTGCATCGGGCTCTGTGCTGACAGTTCAGAGCCTGGAGCATGCTTTGGATTCTCTGTTTCCCTCTCTCTCTGCCCCTCCCCTATTCATTCGTTCTTTCTCTGTCTCTCCCTCTCTCTCTCTCTCTAAAAAAAAAAACAAAAAAAAAACAACAAAAAAAACCCAAAAACATTAAAAATTAAAAAAATAAAAATATATAAAATCATGTATTTCCTTATTTTTCCAAGGAAAAATTCAGATATTAAGGAACCATGAATAATTTTTTTCCTGAGTAAAATTTTTAAGTGAAGAAAAAACATGGTAAATATGGGAAGAGCTAATGGAGGAACGTAAGATAGGCATTTGGCTCCAAATGAGCAATTAATAGATGTCTATGATGGAAGCTAGCTAATTCTGTTGTACCAAACTGAAAGCGTTGATGATCCATGCTGCATTAATCAAGGCAGTTTTGTATTAAATGTAGTATACAAAGGTTATGATTAGAACTTGTATTTTCCTCTGTATAACAGAATGGGTCAAAAGAGAATAACAAAACTTCAAGAATTTTTAGTTTTATTTGTATAAATCAGAAACAAATTGTATGTGCTTTTAATAAAAAGATATAGCAAGTGTGAAAAATAGGTGTTCATTGAAAAAGTATTTTTAAGCACTTCTTCTATGACATATACTGTTAAGAATAATGGAGATAGAGCAATAGGTGAGATTAAAATCCCACCTTCATAAAACCTAAAAATCATCTGGATCACCTAGTTCCAGAAAATTTTGCAACAGATTCTAAAATTACAGCCATATATAGTGAAGTCCATGTGTTTATAAAAAACAATTGATAAAACATCTCCTACATTTTTCTAGTATATGTAGTGTGCCATTCATTACATATGTGAAATGTCAGAAGTTTGCTAAAATTCTTTCATAAGTATATTTTAGGGTGTGTTCATGTATCATTAGAAGCGATAGTATAAGAACAAATGAAAAGACAAGTCAATGACAGAACTTACTGTAACAGAAGACCATATTCTAGTATTAAGTCATTAAAAAATTTTAAATATAGTTAACATTCTGATACCAGTTTTCTTAAGTGTAATAAATATTTAAAATGTAGATTGAATTATCAGACACTAGCAGAAACATGTTTTATAATTAAAAACAAAGTTTTGATGACTATCGAATGACTTACAAATAAGTATAAAGTCTCTTCTGAAACATATATAATGGAGACATAATTAACTAAACTCTATTAGATTACTCTGACACACTTTGAAAGATAGTAAAAACATGTTCTTTGAGACTGCGCTAATCACCCATTTGCCTCAATTATCCACTCCATTGCACAGAACAAAATTATAGGACTTTTGAAGTAAGCTTCAGTACATAAATTCTGATACGGATTTAGAAATAATAACCCCAAAAAACACCCCAATTTATTTCTTTAATATGATAGTTCCATACTCCATTTAGATCTTCAGGAGTTCTATGGCTATAGCTAAATGGAGTGTTTAAGGTTTTAGAATATGCATTATTTAAAAACATAGTTATCTGACTTCTTAGTTAACTCTTTCCTAACATCCCAAGGACAAGTTAACTGGATTGTTTACTAAAAGTAAATGGGTTTCCAGAAGAGTCAGAATAACAGTCTTTACCTTTTAATATGTTTGGATACCAAGATTGTGCCTACTCAACTCCAGAAAAAGTAACTCTCCTATCCATTTTATAATTAGGTCTGAATTCTTTTTAACTGACTCTTACTTTAAAGCCTCTGGGGATTGGATTACATGCATTGAATATGAAGTCTACACTGTTTGATATTATTTCACTTAGTTATAATGACATTGAAATAATGTAGCATGAGTATTATAAATGTATACAGAATAATGCAGTATTGAAATAACAATACAAAATCCATGAATCTGGTTAGTTGTGTTCATATCTTTCCTTCTGTGTCTATTCCTCCTACTGTGATCCTCGAGTCCCCAGGGATTTGTAAACATTTTCCTGTGAGTCCAGATTTTGCTATAATACACATACTTATAATTTGTGTTTTATTTTCTATGAAAACTTGAGGCAAATGGATGATTAGTGCAGTCTCAATAGAAAATGAAAATTTCTATTTTCAAAACATACCATTTTTTTATTGACATCTGTATGGTTCTTATATCTGAGTCCTATACACAATTTCCTGACTTACCGGTTTACCTGCTTATGGTATATTGTTCTGCAAATGTGCACCTGTTCCAAACATAACAACATCCAAAGGAAATAATAGAAGTTGTTAAATCTACGACTGACCAGTAATTTCATTTAAATGATAATCAGCATTATCTAGAGGCTCTTTCAGGGCCAAGAACTATCATAGAATATCAGAGACCCTGGTCAGGCTCCAGATACCATGGCAGGAGAGCTATACAAAATGTAGTTAGGCACAGGTCAGATTTTGAGAAGAGCCAATGCATGTGATTTAAAGATTTAGCTTTTCTTCTGTCTTTCTTGCATGGAAAAAGTATAAAAGAGACGTTATAATATGTTCTTCAAAATTACTGATGATGAAAAACTTACCAAAATATTTATATAAACATACGTACATCCCTACTAAATAATGGCTATCATATAAGCATAAAACTTTTTCAAAACTAAAGAAATGCAAAAATGTACACAGCTATGTTGTTAATGTGGAAATAAAAGAATAACAACACTGAACTTGGGGGATGTGAATTATTTATAATGTGTGATTTTGCTACATGGATAATTTCTCAATCTTCACCGATTGTGTACAAATAGCTCTAAAATTTGATAGAATTTGGAATGGAAGTTTGGAAATTCTGAATAACCTCATAGCAATTAAGGACCAAGCAGAGGCCAGATCACACATTCATCTGAGATTCTTTTTTAAGGCTCTTAAATAAAGATGTGGTAGCGGGATTAAGCAACAGGCAATACTGAGCCCCCTACTGACTAACAACAGCAGTAAGACAATATTGCTTGTAGGTGCAGGTACAGGAAGTGGCATTACTAGGATTTTTTTTAGCGCTGGAACCTTAAAGGAAGGGCTGCCTGTCAGAAGCTGTAGACAGAACAGAATTTCTGTAAAGACTGTGAGGCCGTGGAGAAGGAACAAAAGGATCAATTATCCCAAGTCCTCCTTCCTCCTACACTCTGATCTCTTGTGGATAACTTCAATTGGTCAAACCCCACTGGGAACCAGTGTGCCAGGGAGGCTGGGGGTGGCACTCCATAAAGAAAAATCTGACAGGCACACAGTAGGGTAATGAGGTGGAGCATAGGTGGGGGGGGGGGGTTAGGGGGTGAGAATAGCCAATAGAATGCCCTCTGCAAGATCTGATTGACCAAAATAAATAAAAGAGACGTATACAATGAAAAACTCAACAGATGGACATGTCATAATTGTCTCAATGGTAAAGTGGTCCTATTGCTTTGATACCCTAAAGTATCTCTCATTAGAACTGCAGCAGTGCACCCTAACCCAGATGAGTTAGACAAGCAGTTATTTTGAAAAAGGTGCTGTGGAAGCTTCATCTGTTCCCTTCGCCGATCACATTCTCCTCTCTCCTTGAAAAGAGCCATTTTCCTAATTTCCTGGTAAGTATGCTCTTGCTCTCTTTTCACATTTACATATATATATGTATATATATTATATATATATATATATATACACACATATATATGTAATATATATGTATATGTATGTAATATATATGTGTATATATATGTAATATATATCTGTGTGTGTATATATAGAGGGGGGGCTACCACTGACTCCTTTTTAGATTTATAGGAATGGAAAATTTTGTATATTTTATTTAGTTTTGTTTTTCCATAACACCTTTATTGAGATATAACTTTCACTTCATAAAATTCACTCTTTTAAAGTGTTTTTAGAGGTGCCTGGGTGGCTTAGTCAGTTAAGCATCTGACTCTTGTTTTCGGTTCATGTCATAATCTCACAGTTCATGATTTCGAGCCCAGTGGAGCCTGCTTGGGATTCTCTCTCTCTCTCTCTCTCTCAAATAAATAAACTTAAAAAAAAAAAATAAAGTGTTTTTAGTATATGTACTGAGTTGTGCAACCATCACCAATTTTAGAATTAGAATATTTTCAACATGTTAAAAAGAAAGCCCATGCCCATCAGCAATCATTTTCAATTTTTGCCTTCCCCTGGGCCCTGGCAACCACCACTGTACTGTCTCTATGGGCTTGCCTATTTTGAACAGTTCACATCAACAGGATCACACTACATGTGTCATTTGGGGTCTGACCTCTTTCACTTAGCATAATGTTTACAAGATTCATCCATGTTGTATTATGTATTAGCATTTTAATTATTCTTATGGCCAATTATATTCCATTCTATGGAAACATCATATTTTTTAACCCATTTATTAGTTGATGGACATTTGAATTGTTTCCACATTTTGGTTGCTGTGAATGATGCTGCTATAAAATTCATGTATAATTTTTATGAGGACATCAGAATTCCTAGCGGGTAAGAATGCTGACTTGTGGTTTTCATTTGCATTTACCTAATGGCTTATGATATGACTATCTTTTCATATGCATATTGGTTATTTGTATAATATTTGGGAAAATTTCTATTCAAATCATTTGCTCACTTAAAACAATAACAGCCATATTTAATTCACTAATCATACATGTCTTGGTCAGCTACAGCTGCCATAACAAAATACCAGACTGGGTGACTTAAACAACAGAAATTTATTTCTCAGAGTTCTGAAGGCTCGAAGTCCAAGATCAAACTGCTGGTAAGGTAGGTTTCATTTTGAGCCTCTTTTCTTATAGAAAACCACCAGCTAGCTGTGTACTCACATGACCTTTTCTTTGTGCATGAGAGATGGGAAAGAGAGAGAGTGATCACCCTAGTGTTTCTTATGAGGACACCAAGCCTATCAAATCAGGACCCTACCTACCCTTATGACCTCATTGAACCTTAACTATTTCCTCAGAGGCCCCATCTCCCAATACAGTCAAAATGAAGGTTAGAGCTTCAACATAACAGATTTTGGGAGACACATTTACCCTGTAACAATACTATTTACTCATTTAAAGAGTACAGTTCAAGTATTTTTAGTATATTTACAGAGTTATGCAACCATTACCACAATTTTATTTTCACTAGCCCCTCTCCCCCCATGAAAAAACTCATAGCCACCTACAGCCATTCACCATTTCCCCCTAACACTCCTCCCTAACCGTTGGCAACTATTAACTATTTTCTGTGCCTATGGACCTACCTATTCTAAACATTTAATATAAAGAATGCCATACAAGGTGTGGTCTTTTGTTGTTCTCATTATTCACGTAGCATGATGCTTTCAAGGTTCAATCATACTGTAGCACATATCAGGATTTCATTTTTTTTCTATGAACAAATAATATTCCATTGTACAGACATACCACATTTTTGCTTCTCCATTCTTCAGTTGATGGACATTTGGGTTGTTTCCACTTTTTGGCTGTTGTGAATAATGCTTCTGTGAACATTCATGCACAGGTTTTTATGTGAACATATATTCACATTTCTCCTGGCCACACACCTGTGATTCAAGTGAAACTGCTGGATCGTATGGTAACTGTGGCTTTAGTGTTCTGAGAAACCATCACTGAAGCCCCATGGGCCTGAGGTTTATTTAATGGACTTTTAAAAATTGCTAATTCAGACTCTTTGCTCAGTATAGTTCTATTCAAATTTTCTCTTACTTCTAAAGTCAGTTTCAATAATTTCTGCTTCCCAGGAATTATTACATTTCAAGTAGAATATCTAATTTGTGTCATAAAATTGTGTACAGTGTTCCATTTTTATTTCTGTAAAATTAATATTAATTGTGCCTTGCTCATATCTGATTTTAATTATTTGGGCATTCTTTCTTTCTCTTGGGTCAGTCTAGCTGAAGTTTGTTACATTTTTTTTTTATCTTTTCAAAAAACCAATTTTTGGTTTTGTTGATTCTGTTTTTCTACTCTAAATTTCATAAACTTCCACTTTAGTCTTCATTATATTCTTCCTTTGTTTGCTCAAATTTAGTTTACCCTTCTTTTTCCATTGCTTTAAGGTAAAAAGATAATAGACTACTGATTTGAGATCTTTCTTCTCTTTTAAAACTATAAATGTTAAGGCTGCAAATTTCCCTGTAATTGCATGATTCCACAAGTTTTTACATGTTGTATATTCATGTTCACTCATCTCAAAGTATTTTTTAATTTCCCTTGTGATTTCATCTTTAACCTATTAGCCATGTTAAGTAAGTGATGCTTAATTTCCACAGCTTTCTGAACTTGCCATTTCCTTCTGTTATTATATTTAATTTCACTCCACTGTAGTCAGAGGAAAGTAATTTATAAGATCCCAATCTTTGTAACTTTATTTAGACTTGGTTTATGGCTTATCATATGTTCTATCTTGGAGAATGTTCCATGACATGTACAGATCTTGTTAGGTGGAGTATTGCACAGATGTTTATTGTGTCTAGTTGGTTTATAGTGCTGTTTAAGTCTTCTATTTTCTTATTGGCCTTCTGCCTACTTGTTCTAACCATTAGTGAAAGCAAGGCATTGAAATCTCAAACTATTATAGTTGAATTGTCTGTACCTCCCTTCAGTTCTGTCAGTTTTTTCTTTATATATGCTAGTGCTCCACTGCTAGGTAGGTGTATATTTACAATTGTGATCTTTCTGATAGATTAAACCTTTAATCAATGTCTCTCTTTATCTCTAGTCCTTTAGTTTGTTTTAAAATTAACTTTGGTCTGGTATTAATATAGCCATTTCAGCTTTCTCAACACTTGATCTGTTTGCATCTTTGAGCCTAAAGTGTGTCTTCTGTACATCGCATATATTTGGTCTTGGTTTGGTTTTGTTTCCATTCAGTCTGACAATCTCTGCTTTTTAATGACACTGTTTAATTCATTTACATCTAATGTTGTTATTTATATAGTTAGATTTAAGTTGCCATTTTACGTTTAGTTTTCTGTATGTCTCATGATACTAATTTCTCTACCCTTCCTTTTGAATCAAGTAAATATTTTCTGGTGTAGTATTTTAGTTCCTTTAATGATTTTTTTTAATAATACATAGATGTATGTATTCATTAGAGGCTATTCTAGGGCATACTATATATATCTCCTCAGAATCTACTTCAGTGTATACTGATTTAACTTCAGCGAGACTCAATCCTATCTCATGCTATTCCCTTTTCCCCTTTGTGTTATTATGCAACAAATATTTCATTTATATATGTTACAAAACCAATAAGACATTGTTATAATTATTGCATTATATTTTATGTCTTTTAAAGAAGCTGAGAGCGGGGTGGTGCCTGGGTGACTCAGTTGGTTGAACGTTCGACTCTTGATTTCAGCTCAGGTCATGATCTCGCCATCATGAAATCCATCTCTGCATCTGGCTCTGTGCTGAGTATGAAGCCAGCTTGAGATTCTTTCTCTCCCTCTCTCTCTCTCTGCCCCTCCCCTGCTTGTGCACACTCTCTTACTCTCTCTCTCAAAATAAATAAATAAATATTAAAAAAAACTAGAGAAGCTGAGACAAAGATAAAGAAGTATATATTCATAGAGTTTGTTATAATGGCCTTATTATTTACCATTTCTGGGTTTATTCCTATAGATTCAATTTACTATCTGGTACCATTCTGTACTCTAATACGGCTTTTCTCCCACCCACACGCTCTGTACTGTTATTGTCAAATCTATTCCATTTCTAAAAGGTGTTAGGCTCTACCATGCACTTAATTACATATATGTTGCTCTATCTAATTGTTTTTTTAAGTCAGGTAAGACAAGATAGGAAAAGAAATACACATTTTTACTGGCTGTTTTTGTTTTAATTAACTTTACCAGGGCTTTTAATTTTTGTCATGGGTTTGAATTACTATCTGGGGTAATTTCCTTTCACCTAAAAAAAAAAAATTCTTTTAGTACTTCTTATAAGTATGTTTGGCTAGATATGAAACCTCTTTTTTTGGATCTGAGGACATCTTTATTTCAAATTAAATTTTGAAAGACAATCTTGCTGGATATGAATCCTAATTGACTTTTTTGGTGTTTGTTTTCAACACTTTGAATATGACATCACCCTGCATTCTGGCCTTCACTATTTCTGACAATTAATCTCATTGGAGTTCCCTTGTACAGGATTAGTAAAGGAACTGCTGCTTTCAAGATATTCTTGAAAAATTTCACCTTTCATCAGTTTTACTCTGTATCTGAGTATAGATTTATTTTCTGTTATCCTACTTGGAGTTGGTTGTGCTTCTTAGATGTGTAGATTAAGGTTTTTCCACAAATTGGGGAAATACTCAGTCATTATGTTTTCAATTTTTTTAAATCCTTTTCTCTCTCTCTCATCTCACTCCCTAAAGGGTGTAGCCTTGGGCACATGACAATCATTCAAGGATGACAGTGGTTTTAGCAGGGCTATCTTGGTCTGCCTCTTTATGGGATCTGTTAAGCTGTAGGCCTTTCTTGGTACCAAATAGTTAGGTTCCATTAATTGCTTGCTCATTGCACTATTGTTTTGACAATGTCCTAGGGGCATAAATTGCAGCACATTGTGATCCAATTAAATTAAGGCACCTTTTCAGGGGTAGTTTTGAGGCAAATCTTCAAAATTTGTTGTGACTACAGGAGGGCTCTTCTTAGCTGTATCTCTCCCTGATTCTTTCTTGTATATTAACTGGCCTACAGTTTAGTTTGTTACTCTCATGGAGCTACCAGGTTCCTATAATTGCTTAAAAAATAAAGTCAGTGAACTTGCGGAGAGCTTCAGAGCTCTCTGTTCTTATAGCCAGGCTCTCCCCCTGGGCTAAATTTCTGCATCACTGCTCCGAAGCTGGAGATGCAAACAGCTGCCTGCTTCTCCTTGAATGACACCCTGCTTTAAGAGCCGGGGGCTGGGTGCAGGCAGAGGAGGTAGCCTCTAGTCTCTTCTGGTGTGGAACCTCTGTCATACAAGCAAGCTAGGGCAAGGGTGAATGGGATCTCAGTATTTTCAACCTTCCATGACTGGGGTAGAACTTCCAAACTACAAGTGTGGGCTAGGTGAATGCCCTGAACTCTCAGGGCTGGAGGAGGATGAAAAAAAGCTGACAGCTGGGAGAGATACCACACTCACTGAAGGAGAGCTGGGGAAGCGAAGCTCTATATTCTTTGCCACAGCCATCCAGAGTGCTGACTGGGGAGGGGGCACGTAGGGTGGGAGTGGGTGTGACAAGTGCCGCGCACTTGCCATTCGTCCCGAAATTTAGTAGATGTTCTCGAATAAATAAATGTTTCCACTTGTGCTGCATGCCCGTAGGACGATTTCCAGAGACTTTAGATAATTGTTTCATTTTCATGAGTCATGGCTGCCTGGGGAAAGAGTCCACGGACTCCTCACAATGCCTTTTGGGAAACTGTTCATCTGTAAGCTTTCTTTCATGACTCTCTTCCTCTCCTCAACATTGACTGTATTCACCTACACTGACAAATGTAGCATGTTGTGTTCATTGTGACTTTTTTGCATTTTTCCATTTTATGATTACACCATGATTATTTTTTCCCTGATCTAATACTGATGGGGCTTTACAATATAATAAACGTTCCTATGCATATTACTGCCAATGTCTCTTCAGGCACAACTGATGAGGTTTTCGGGTGATGGTGTGGAGGTCTGGAGCCGACGACCAAGAAAGAATTCTTGAAGACATCTTTGACGCAAAAAGGTGATCTCAGGGACAGGGCCGTGGGCAGAAAGAGCTGCACTGGGGTTGTGAAGAGTGGCTAGTTCTATAGTAAGAAGTTGGGGAGGAAAAGTCTAAAGGGAGGCCTCCAGAGGGACTTTCATCTGCTAAAGAGGACTCCTAAGCTGTCCGAGGCCTTGCTATTGTCAAGCTAAGGTTGTTTTCCCTCTAGTAAGACATTAACATTAGGACACTAGGGGGTTCCTGGAAAACTCTGTATTTGTCTCAAGTATTTGGCTGCAGGTTATGAGGAAATTTAATTTTACCTGCCATTTCCTTCTTGCCTTTGTTTCCCGTATCACTATGAGGAGTGATGTTGGGGCTCCAGGAAACTGAGTCTATAGGTTTCTGGAGAGTAGGCTACAGATCGCCTTTTTCTTGTAATTTACTAAGATATTTGCAAACTGATGGAGATCCATGTCCTGTATGACTGTGATCTCTATCAGTTAGTCATTTTTTTCTTTCCTTTCCATTGTCCTTGGGCAGCCAAGAGTGCCTGAAGGATATCACACACATCCCACCTGGGGGGAGGGGGTGTGTGCTAGCTTGCACTCTGTCCTTAGCCTGCCCCATGCTCACTCATCACAACTAGGAGACTTTCTGTAGGTTACATGCCCAGGATAGCAATAAGCAGATTTTATGAGACTAACCAACTGTTATTACCTAAAGCCAAATTCTTTTCAAAATAGACTTTCACTGGCATGTTCAAGAGAGTTCAGGGTGGCTCCCTAACCTTGACATAATTTAGTATTGTAAGCCATTTGTGATTTTTGTCTATATCATTTAGGTTTCATTTACTATTAGTGAAACTAAATGTTTTTTGTTTCACGGCCATGTAGATTTCCCACTTGGTAAAGTGTTTGTAGAACATTTGTTTGCCTATTTTTTATGTTGAGTTATGAGAATTGCTTTAATACTCTGGAAACCCCTGGTACTTAGACTGATATTGAAACACAGTTCTTGAAAATTTTTCAAATCTTTATAAGTTTTGGCTGCCCATTTCATTTAGAATGTGTACATTGATGACTAGAACATCTTAAGCTTATGTAATTGGATTTGTCATTTTCCTATAAGGGTTTATGTCCTATCCACAGTGTTCTTGCATTCATCACCACAGGTAGCCCTTTGCCCATTGTACTCATCAAATGCAGAGCATCAAACTTAGGATTCTTCCATTTTTCCCCACAGGCTTTTCACCATGTCACCTTTCCATTCTTCATCACAGGCAGTGATTCATCTATAGCACTTTCAATTTATTTCCAAAGACACCTCTTTTCCTGCAGTGCTCTGGCACTTGTTACGACAAGCTCCATCTGTAATGGTTTCCCACTGCTCACATCAGGCTCTGCTCCTTCCACAGGCTCTTCATTCTTCACTACTGGCACCGCTCCATCTGCAATGCTTTTTCATTCTGCATCCTGGTTAGTGTTTTGTCCTTAGTGTTCTTTCTTCCATTGCCATCTATAGTGTCTTTTGATTCTTCACCAAAGGCTGGGTTTCATTCCTGGTGCTTATGCTCTGTGGTCGGTCCTTCATTCATAGTGCTTCCCCATTCTCTACCTTGGGCAATTGTTCCTCTGTAGTGGTTGTCTATATTTCTTCACAAGCAATGTTTTTGTTTGTTTGGTTTTTTGTTGTTGCTGTTGTTGTACTCTTCCAATCTTCACCAAGCACTACTTCATGTACAAAACTCTTTTTCCAAGTCCACAAATGTACCGAGTTTTCTTCTCATTCAGGGTCTATCTGCTATTTTCTCAGCTTCTCTGCTTCATTATTGCATTATACAATTCCTTTGGTTTCAAATGTAATGAGCCTTCCTATGAAAGTCCATTTTGACCCCACGATGTAAATTTCATCATCCCTTTATATTCTCCCTTGTTATTCTATATTATTTTTATAAAACCTTATGTTTGCCTTGTTCTTATATCATTTCATGTTTTTGAAGTTAAACTATGTGTTTCATGTGAACATTGGTCAGGCCAGTACATTTTTTTTTTCTAATGTTGAACACAGTGCCAGGTTACAGACAATGAGTAATAATTTTTTTAGAAATGGGTGGGTAAATGAGGGAATAAATAAGTATTAATTATTTCAAGCATGTTTCTATATTTAGCTTTTGCTTAAGCAGGGCAAGAATTTTTAGTGATTTGAGGTTATACTACTTAAATGTATTTTCACCTGCCAATCTTTTGATATAGAGGTTAAGTCCTTTTTGTTGATAACTAGTTGCATTCCTTATCTTTTTTTTACCTGACTTATGATTTCCCACTTTCTTCTAAGATACATCTATATAAATTGAACACATTTTCCTAGAAGTCTTAGAATTATTCTAAAATTTACAAGGTATTTTACCATTTACAGTTATCCACACTGAACTTTAAATTATTTCAGTTGCCTTGTTTGTATTCTAATCATCACCTTCATCACAAATCTTATGTGTACCGAATATTTAATTAATTTATGTAACACTATAATAAATTCAATTGCATGAACTCAGTTGGGAATAAACAAGATAGACGTTAGTAAGCATTCAACTCAATGAGTTGAAAAAGTAGTGTATGAGTACAGCAGAGTACTATCGCCAGCCCATGTACATGTACATCATGTTCTGGGAATCAGTAGTTTTTGCAGACTGTGAAGAATAAGAGTTAATCTAGTAATTCAGTTAACTGCATATCAGCTCGTAGACTTCTACTGTTATTTTATTCAATAGGCTATGGAGACATTTCAAACTTAAAAGATATAGGGCAGTTAAAAGATACCATAAGCAGTTATATAAATGTGTCAGCCTTTAGTAGATTCTATTCTGATTTTTTTTCAGTGCTTATAGGGTAACAGTACATTAACAGTAGAGAACTATCACTATCTGAAGTATTTGTGGTTTTAGCTAAAATGCTATTCATATTATTAAAATGTATGACTTCATTATAAAACATGAACTGTTTCCATTGGAACAAAATTATCTTTAAAAATAAGAGTTCCTACATAAGTGATCAGGGTTATACATCACCATCAATAAGTCATGTTGATATCATATACCTCCTGAAAAGATGCGATAAGAAGGGCACATCAGCTTGGGGGTGTTCTTATCCAAAATACATAACCTCATCTAATCATGACAAAACAGCAGATTGGTGGCCATCTGAAAATATATCTGACCAGTGCTCTTCAAAAAGTGTCCAAGTCATGAAGCACAAGAAAAAACCTGGAAAAACAGTCAGCTTGTAGGAGATGAGTCATGACAACTAAATGCAACAATAGTATCATGGATTGGATCCTAAAATGGAAAAACGACATTGAAAGAAACTGGTGAAGTCTGAGAAAAGTCTATAATTTCCTTTATAGTACTGTACCAATGTTAACATCTAAATTTCAATAAATGTACCATGGTTGTGTAAGGTGTTAACATTAGGAGATAGTAGGTGAAGGATATATGGGATTCCTCTGTACTATCTATGCAACTCTTCTATAAATACAAAAGTATTTCAAAATAGGAAAGTCTAAGGATTTTTCCTTCTGCGAAGGTTTTATAATATGTAGCTCTTCACCAAATGTCCATTGATGGATGAATGGATAAAGAAGATGTGGTATATATATACAATGGAGTATTACTCAGCAATCAAAAAGAATGAAATCTTTCCATTTGCAACTATGTGGATGGAACTGGCAGGTATTATGCTAAGCAAAATTAGTCAGAGAAAGATAAATATCATAGGACTTCACTCATATGAGGACTTTAGGACACAGACGAACACATGGAAGGGAAGCAAAAATAATATAAAAACAGGGAGGAGGACAAAAAAAATAAGAGACTCTTAAAGATGGAGAACAAACAGAGGGTTACTGGAGGAGTTGTGGGAGGGGGGATGGGCTAAATGGGTAAGGAGCATTAAGGAATCTACTCCTGAAATCATTGTTGCACTATATGCTAACTAACTTGGATGTACGTTAAAATAAATTAATAAATAAAATAAAATAAAATAAAGTAAAATAAAATATAACATGTAGCTCTTCACGTGTCCCTATAATTGACAACTACTTGAAGAGATCAAAGTCCAATCCATGTCATGTGTGCTATTGCCTCAGAGTACTATTATTTATACCATCTCTCATTGCTAAGGATGCCTATCGGGGAAAACGAGGTTCTTCAAACCTACTTCTGGTTAACCGTGAATAAGTCATAGAAGTTCCAGTTTTATTATGGCTCTGATCTAATTTTTCTAAAATTATTTTACCCAGGTTAGGGGTGCCCGTGTGGCTCAGTCGGTTGAGCGTCCAATTTTGGCTCCGGTCATGGTCTCACGGTCCATGAGTTCCAGCCCCACATTGGGCTCTGTGCTGACGGCTCAGAGACTGCTTCAGATTCTGTGTCTCCCTCTCTGTCCCTCCCTTGCTTGCACTCTGTCTCTCTCTCTCTCTCTCAAAAAATAAACATTAAAAAAAAAAGTTTAAAATTATTTTACCCAGGTTAGCCTTCTGCCATCTGAAGATCATTTATTTTCTAAAACTTGTGGCCAAAGTTAGACATGTATGCATTCTAATGCTGAAGGGAACACCCGTGGAGGGGAATAGCCTGGTTCATCTAGTTTTTTTCATGTTTTATCCCACCATATAGCACCCAGCTTGATGAAGGAGTTGGACTCCAGCACACTGAACAAAAACCTTGCTCTGAACTTGTTGGCTCATTTAAACTTGTGAGACATCTTACACTGTCTCCCAACTTTGAAAATGTATATTGCACTACCATTTGGAAAGACTTGTTAAATGTTCAAATAAACTGACCCTGAGATCCCACATCCTGGCATACAAATAATAGCAAACTAGTAATTATAAGCTATATTCAAGAAGAAGCCATCACAATCTTGTCAGTAAGTTAAAAATATTGAAACAGCCTACACATCCAAAGGAAGAGTAATGGTTTAGTTAATTAGGTATAGATACATAATTAAATAACATACAAACATTAAAAAACCACTAATATAGACTGTAATTTTATATTTTTGACATGTAAAATAAAAAAATAAATTACCACCTCAACTCTCAGAAATTACAAAATAAAAATTAAAGCAAAATTAAGTAATGTTAAGTAAAGGACAGCCTTGCTACTGCTTTATTTGATTTAAAACTTAATTCACAGAGTTTGGCTCCCATTATTGTAAAAATCTGAATTAATTTTGAACTCAACTTGAAAAATTGCCATGATAAGTCCACACATAAAACATTTTCTTATACTTTAATTCTAAATATGAAGAAATTTTTGCATGTTGTTAGATTTATTTCTATTTTTTATATATAGCCTTTATGAAAAGTAATGTCCCTACATCATTCAGATACATTGAAGAAACATAAATATGTTTATTTACTATATAGGCAACAAATAGTTATCTATAGAAAATGAAAGGTTGAAATGTCTGATTTAGGTCTATTCAGCCATCAACCAATCTAATTTATTATTAGATCTTTTTAAAATTTATTTTAAAGTGAGCAAAAGAGAGACATGAGGGGAGGAGAGGGGCAGAAGCAGAGGGGGAGACAGAGAATCTTAAGCAGCCTCCATGCTCAGTGTGGAACTCAACACACGGCTCTCTCCCACACCCTGGGATCAAGACCTGAGCCAAAATCAAGAGTCAGTGGCTCAACCAAATGAGCCACCCAGGTGCCCCTATTATTAGATTTTTTAAGTTATCTTTTTTCTACCTGGATTCTGGGCAAAGTGTGTGTTTCTATTTTTAATTTACTCCCCAAGATAAATCATTTGATTTGGTTCTGTGTTATTACCAACAGATCAATTTACTTTAGAGGACTTTGTATGAGATATTCTGGTTAAGGTGAAGATAATTTGTTACCATGGAAGCACAGAAGTAAAAATAGCACCTGATGAGCTGGTACACTTACCCATCATCTGAGAGAGATATATTTCAAACAAAGTAGCATTAGACTCAGAGATTTCCCTTCATTATTTAAACCCCACTAGTTGAAAGATAGTTGCTCTTTGCTTCTCAAACAATAATGCAGTTGAAAGTTTAGATAAAATAAAACATACAACTACTGCTAATATACAAGAGGCTACAACCTGGCACATTTCAACAATGATATATATGTACTGAGGAAAACATCCACACTCACTACCACGCCTTTAAAACATTCATGATTTAATAATTGTTTATTAAACAGTTCACAATAAATATTAGTGAAATATTTCAATCTAATATGAATTTCCCACTAGCTACAGTTTTAATTTAGTTTTCCACAAGAGTGACTGTTGCACCAGGTAACATCATATGATTTTTAGGGATCACTAAATCATAGATGATTTTCATGACTTATTTAAAAACATATAACATAAAAATTTCACAAAGCCCTGTAATACATTATTAGTCTTTTGAAGTTAGGAGACCATTAAACTTTGAACCTATTCACTACTCTACATTAGGTAGTAAACTAATTAGGACCCATTTATTAATCACCAACTTATGTCTATCAATAAGGACAAGTAGCAAAATAATTACTGTAAAAAACAAACAGCACCTTATGAGAAAAACTGATTTTCATGTCTAAATATCAAAGTACCCAGGAATGAAATGTCCTACTCTTATTTAAAAAAAGAAGAAGAAGAAAAAGAAGAAGAAGAAGAAGAAGAAGAAGAAGAAGAAGAAGAAGAAGAAGAAGAAGAAGAAATATTTCCTAGGTTTTTTGTCACAATTTTCTCAGTCATTTATAATTCCTTAATCAGTTTTGTATTCTATTTATATTTTGTTTTCAATTTTCATTCTTAACATTCTTTTTAAACTCAGAGCTGGATATTTAAATTTACTCTGGTGAACAAATTTCCTGAAGAATTCATCTAGGCATACATAGAAAATTAAACATATCCCCTGGGTGGCTCAGTAGGTTAAATGTCTGACTGTTGATTTAAGCTCAGGTCATGATCTCACATTTCATGAGATCAAGCCCCATGTCATTGGGCTCTGTACTGGGAACATGGAGCCTGCCTGAGATTCTCTCTCTCTCTCTCTCTCTCTCTCTCTCTCTCCCTGCTCCTCCCCTAGTCTCTCTCAAAATAAATAAAAACTTTAAAAAATAAAAATTAAAAAAATTAAACATATTAAGTATTTTATAAAATCCTATTTTGACCTTCAAATTTACACCTGAGTTTAGCAACAATTGCCAGTGATGTTTACTTTATTCTTTTATTCACTATAATCACCTGTAGTGGGGGGGGTGTCACATTAATTTCTTTAAACTTTTGAAAATATCTGTTACTTAATCTTTTCTAGCATTAGCAGTGTCTTAAACATTATTATTGATTTCTTCTGTCCCTGCATGACTATCCTGCACTGTGAACCATACAAAATTCCTCAAAAAAATATTTTGCACCCAAGTGACTAACAAATGACTCACTGTCACAGAACCTACAGGGCCTGTGCAGAGTCATCTAGCTGATACACTACGTGGGATAAAAGTAAACATACTGTATTCTCTTAATGGGTGTAATGGTTATTTTCCCAATAGCTATTTGGATGAATTTCTAAGGATGAAAATGGGGACACGCACTTTGAAATCTCATTTATTCATTTATTTAATGTTTGTTTGTTTCTAATTTTTGAGAGAGAGAAATAGAGAGCAAGAGTGGGAGACAGAGAATTGCAAGCAGGCTCCACACTGTCAGTGCAGGGCCCACCCTTGGGGCTCAAACTCACAAACCGCGAGATCGTGACCTGAGCCAAAATTAAGTCGGCTGCTTAACTGACAGAGCCACCCAGGTGCCCCTGAAATAGACAGCATTTATAGTGGACAGCCTAAAATTTGGGAAACTGGGGAGATAAGGAGAATGTTACTGATTTTTTATGAAATAATAAATAGTTGCCTTCTGCGAGGTTCTGTCAGCTCTATAGACAGCAGCTTTAGCAAATCTGTTTGGTTTTTTAATTCTCATAAAGAAACACCTAGCATTATTTGATATTCCAACTTCTGATACTAAATCTCTATTTTCTCATACTTCCTTGGGAAATTCTGATGCTAAATCTCTACTTTCTCATATTTCCTTGGGAAATTCTGGAGAAAATGGGGGAAAAAATGCCACTCTCCAAAGAATACGGGAAAATAAAAAAAAGTAGAGAGAAAGTGAGGTATTTGGGAGAAGGTAGGTAAGAAAGAAGATTGCAGGGAAGAGATGGACTAGAGCAGAAAAATAGTGATCTTGGTGATACAGCATATATACTTGCTTTATTACCAGGACAACCTTTGGTCTAAATTACTATACCCATTCAGGAAATGGAAGTTGTGAGATCACCATCGCAATCAACCAATTTAATTACTATATACAGATGAACTACTTTGCAAGCATTTTTCTGTTCATTTGCAAGAAAGTACCATGAATTTTTGCCATGTGTCTCTGTGTCAGAACTACTTAGAGTGTTTTAAAATTTAACAATTAAAAATACTTTTTAATTCATAACGTGAAAAAGGTTTAGCAAAACTTATGAATTTTTAAAACCTTGACACAGTAATTAGGTCCCTAATGTGACTGCATATCTGCATTTATAGCATCTGAATTTATAACATATCTGTATTTCTGACAGGGTCCATCGGTGATCCTTCTGCGACAAGATCACCAAATATTTTCTTTACGTACTTACACCGGTATGTTCTATGAAAAGTTGATTTATTTTATATAAGAGCATAACCACTCTGTAGAACTAGACACTTTTCCGTGCTAACATATCATTACATAAATCTCATTGAATCTGTCTTGTACTACAGGTAATTCTGGGCCTACTATAAACTTTTATTCATGTGGATACAATCTATTTGCTCTTTCATTTTTCTAAACCATAACTGAATATTTCCTTTATAATTTCAAAGGTAGGGCTTTGATGGTATTTATTTTAGTTTTATAATTCAACTCCCTGAGGGTATTATACAGGGAACTGGGAAAATGAATACTTATAACCTGGGAATATGTGTATGTGAATTTATTTCTGTACCT
This sequence comes from Panthera pardus, assembly GCF_024362965.1. Lineage (NCBI taxonomy): Eukaryota > Metazoa > Chordata > Mammalia > Carnivora > Felidae > Panthera > Panthera pardus. The sequence continues at coordinate 53,894,283 of NW_026526654.1, forward strand.
CATGCCAAGTCTACTATGTAAATGTCAGTTTGTTCCCTGCTTTTGGGTGAGTAAGTCACTTTGATTAGAAGTCAAGCTAAAATAAATCCTTCAACTCACAGGCCTTGTTTTTTTCTTTTTGTTTCTAGGTCAATGCTTATTTTTCTGCAGGTACTCACCTCCGCTCTGAGCTGCCAAACAGGCTTGTCTCCAGGATTCATCTCTCCTAATTAAGAAGCTGAGTCCGAGGAAAAAAATAGGCCCCGCCCCCACCAGTTCCTCCTCCAGCCGCTTCAATCCTGATGATTGCCCCTTTGCAAACACTTCGAGTTGCAATCCAGGGAATCTTGTAAAATATCTTCCACTCATTTGCTAAAGCTGAAAGTATGTTCATATATCAAATCCCTGGAGATGTCCTGTCTTTCTCTCTTTTGTTCAAATTATACTTTATTTTGTGAATATGGTACACAGCTTGTTAAATGGTGATGAGATCATTCTCTAGTTGGATTTAAAAGACTTTTCCTTTGATAGATGCACATGCACTTCCTCTGCCAATTCTCTCAAAAGCTTTCTCTTACATTACAGAAGATGCTAACGTTAAAGAAGAGTTGGTGTCTGTTAAGACTGCACCACTTGGATTAAATTATTCTTTGTTTTCAGTCTGTTTTACATATGGTTGTACACAAGACTCCATGTGCGCAAAAGTAGCCAGCATTATTAAACAAGACACGTGAAATGACAACAGGTAAAATGATGCAAATGGCAGAAAACTATTCGGGGAGTTATGACGAGTCTAAACCAAAAATATACATCCAAATATTACATTACTACTGTCAGGGGCAACAGAGACGAAAACGAAGTTCACAGGTAGTTCCGTATTACATTGAGTATCAGGACTATTCAGATTTTGAAGAGTTCATGAGAGATTGCAAATTAGAAAAAGGGATAAGCTTTTCTTCTACCCCATACCTCTGAAAAATAGTTTATATTTCTTTCATGAGAAAATGGCCCTAGAAATATTATTTTGATTAACGAGATTCTTAAAATCACTTGGGAGCCTCATTGAGATACACTATCGCAGGATTACTACTTTGCAAAATGTTCAGTACTGTTAACAACAAGGACCTTAGGCACAACGTACTAGGGTTTTTGAAATTTTCTTATTAGTCAGAAGTATTTTTTTAGTGCATTAGACTGTTTCTCCAGTAACTCTGGAAATACCTTTTAAACTTTGAGTCCCATATGTTTAAAAGTTAGGAAATATCCTATTTATCCTTATTTAGTGAGCAAAGAACACATAAACATTCTCATTTAATGTAGGTATGACATTTGAAAAAAGTGATTAACAACCAATCTGTAGAGCTAGACAAGTTTCTGTATTAATATAGCATTACATTAACCTCGCTGAATCTTTCTTTTACTATAAGTAATTCTGATAAAATAAATTTGACACATGCTTTAAACGATTAAAGAAACAAATCTGACTTAATCATTTTGGGCAATATACAAAGTGGAATTAGGTGGAAACAAAGAAAGCTCCAAAAATAAGTGTGCATCTATCTGGCCAGGTTATATTCAGCATTTTCTCACTTCTACATTTCTGTACTTCAGAGAATCCTTCTAAGAGGTCTAGGGTCCACTAGACCATTCAAAACATGCTGCCACATATTTAAAAACTATCAATAGAAACCCCCAATTAAAATTTATCTTCCTTCTGGTTCATTTCCTGGGAAACTTTTTCTATCCTAATTTTAACTAAGTTAATTCATATTCAAAATTTAACTAATTTACTTTAACAACTCTTACTCAGCTCTTTTCTTTCTTCCAAACATTATTATGTGCTCATGATATTTTTGTTTTATACAGCCTATGATTAAAGATATAAGGCACATTTAAAACACCTAGACTATCAAACAAAACCAGTAAGTGTCCCAGAGAGATGTGAATGTCCTCTTTGGGCAGAGATGACGTTAAAAGGCTTCTGTAAAACATGGATGCAGAGAAAGAACACTTTCCATAATAATTTTTTTTTTAAAAACACATGATACAGGAAATTAAGCATTTCTTGAATAACAGAATATACTATTGCAGTTTGGAGACAAAGGACATTTTTTATAAAAGGGTTGTAAACAAGGCAAGAATGTACATACGTAAGAAGAATGTACTGGGAAGCATGCTAAGTGAGACAGTGGGGGATGACAAAACTAAAGTTTTTGTTTTAAAAATAATAATAATAAAAGCTTTTCTTGCTTTTGTTTTTTTTTTTTAACGTTTATTTATTTATTTGAGAGAGAGAGCATGAGCAAGAGAGTGGTCGTGAGAGAGGGAGAGAGAAGATCCCAAGCAGGCTCTGTGTGTCAGAGTGGAGCCCAACCCAGGGTTCAGTCCCACCAACTGTGAGATCATGACCTGAGCTGAAATCAAGAGCTAGTCAGTTAACCAACTGCGCCGCCCCTGTGCCCTGCTTTTATTTGTTTTTAATTGATGTACTCATTATGTAAGCTTTCAGGCAGAGATTTTATTTTATTAGTAACTTGGCTCACTTAAAACCAAAATTTCAATGACAACAGAACTAGTGCCTCTAAGAGTGAGATTTCCCTCATTTTTACTGTTCATTTTAAGATAACTTCTTATTGGGGCACCTGGGTGGCTCAGTCTGTTGAGCTTCTGACTCCTGATGTCAGCTCAGATCATGATCCCAGGGTTGTGGAATTGAGCCCCGCACTCAATGTGGAGCCTGCTTAAGATTCTCTCTTGCTGTCCCTCTGCCCCTCTTTCCCTCTTGTGGTCTCTCTATCTCTAAAATAAACAAGATGATAAATGATAGATAGATAGATAGACAGACATAGATATAGATAGATAGATAGATAATATATAGATAGATAGATATAGATATAGATATAGATATAGATATAGATATAGATATAGATATAGATAGGTAGGTAGATAGGTAGATAGATAAAATAATTTTTTATTGAAATACATTTCACCACGGGTATCAAAAAGATTAAAAAAATCATGAGCATACAGCTGAACGAATGTTAACCAAATAAACACATTTGTGTAATCACAGCACAGGTGATGAAACATGACATTTCCAACATTCCATACTTGGCTTAATCTCCTTTAGTTACTGTATCTCCTACAAAGGTAACTGGTATACTGCCTTTTATCATGACAGATTATTTTTGTCTATTTATACATGGAAACCTATATTCTGTACTAATTAGTATCTGTTAAGTAGGCTTGTAATATTCATACTTTGGGTAGCAAAATTTCTTTTTTTTTTAATTTTTTTAATGTTTATTTATTTTTGAGAGACAGAGTATGAGCAAGGGAGTGGCAGAGAGAGAGAGAGAGGGAGGCACAGAATCCAAAGCAGGCTCCAGGTGCTGAGCTGTCAGCACAGAGCCTGACGAATTGTGGGTTCGAGCCCCACGAACTGTGAGATCATGACCTGAGCTGAAGTCGGATGCTTAACCGACTAAGCTACTCAGGTGCCCCAAAATTTCTTTATTTATTGTTGCCCCATAGTCCTTACTAAGAAGGAAAACAAAATACAATTATCCATTTTACTGTTGGTGGTTACTTGGGCTGCCTCCTGTTTTTGGCTACTGTAAATAGTATAAAAATAAACAGTCTGTTGTGGACTGAACTATGTCTCCTCAAAATTCATATATTGAAGTCCTAATCCCCAAATGTGACTGTATTTGGAGATAGGGCCTTTAGGGAGGCAATTAAAGTGAAACGAAACCAAAAGAGTGGGGCTATAATTCCATGGGGTCGACATCCTTGTAAGAAAAGAAAGTGAGACAAAGACATCTTTCTCTCTGCCTCTGTGCCACAGATGTGGTGATGACACCTCAAAAAGGTGGCCATATTCATGCCAGAAAGAGAGGTTTCATCCAGAAACCATCCCTGGCACTTTGGGCTTAGACCTTGGTCTCCAGAACTGTGAGAAAATAAATGTTTGTCAGTTAAGTCACCCAGTCTGTGGTATTTTTGTTATGGCAACCCAGGTAGACTAATAAACACTCATATATAAATATTATAAAATTCTTATATTCATTTTAATATAGAGGTTTTGCAAATATCTCATTAGTTTTATTTTTAAGTAAATGAAGTTATTTACTACTACTAAAATGCTATCAATCCTTAAATTTCACGTTTGAATTTTCATTGCCAATTTGTAAAAATATAATCATATTTTTAATTGGCCTGGCATACAGTTCCCTGGAAATTTTATCCTCTTCAGCTGTAACAGTTTATTTCTAGATTATCTTGGATTCTCTACATATACTCTAAGTCATTTCCAAATAAGGAGCATTTTATTTTTTTCTTTTCTAAATCTTATAATTTATATTTTCCTGCCTTATTATGCAAGCTAGAATTTATAGTAATATAATAAACAGGAGTGGTAATAATAAGCACACTTGCCTTATTTCTGATCTTAAGATGAATACTTTCAGGGAGCCTGGGTGGCTCAGTCGGTTAATCATCTGACACTTGGTTTCAGCTCAAGTCATGATCTCACAGTTAGTGAGTTTGAGCTCCACATGGGGCTCTGCTCTGAGGGCACAGAGCCTGCTTGAAATTCTCTACCCCCTCTCTGCCCCTCCCCTCTTGTGCTCTCTCTCTCTCTCTCTCTTTCTCAAAATACATACATACAACTTAAAAAAAAGATGAACACTTTCAATCTTTCACTGTTATGTATGGTATTTAGTGGAGATATTTTAGAAATACTCCTTAACAAATTAAGGTAGTCCTTTGCCATATTTACTAACTACTAACTCTTACACACACACACACACACACACACACACACACACACGATAAAATGCATCTACTGAGAGTATCATTTCTTTTCTCTTCCTTTGAATGGGTCATAATTTGATTAGAGAAGGAGAACTACTAAAAGTGATGTCAACTAAGGGGATTATTATATAAATTTGACCTAAAATAGTTAATTAGATAAGCAGTTTATGTAATTCTGTTGAGTTGATGTCGAGTTGATGTCTGGTCCAGCACTGGGTAGCAACTGCATCTGCAGTGCAGGCATTTGGGAAGGAAGATGCATGAAAGGCAGAGAAGACGGAACACAAACTGGAACCCACGCTACTAGTTGGAACTCACAAGGATAAAATGAAACCCACATTAGCCTCCCACCATATATCTAAGCTTCCAACTTCAAAGGTCTGAGTGACCTGCAGGAGAAAATGGTGATGTTTCAACTGGTCCAGGAGTCCGAGAGGCAGAAAATAGTGACCTAGATGAGGCTGGATGACCTGCCACCATGTACCAACATCGAGTGTCAGCTGACTGACCATAGCATACATGAATTGCAACAGTGGCTAAACTTTGATTCCCAAGCATAAAAATGGCCGCTGTTTAGATTTCCACCTTCCAAATACTGTGCAGATTTCTTATAACCAATCTGAGAGAAGCTACATATGAGGAAGGAAGTTCTGTTGCAGTTGAGCTACACTGACACCAAACAAATCCATCTTGGCATCCATACATACACAGCCATCCATACACAACCTCAAAATAAAGACAAAAGCCAAAGCCTGATTCCACATAACATGATAGTATTATAGCTAACATAACCGAAAACAGTCTAACTGTGAACCTTGGCCTCACTTTTAAGCATCTTCCTCCTTAAAGTAGCAAACATCAGATAAGAGTGGGTAGGAGGGAAAGAGGGTGTGAAGGGAGGGAAACACTTCATGCCAGTCAACAGGGCATTACATTTAATTTCTGTTGTAAGAAGCTGCCCACACAGCTCAATCAAACCAACCTCTCATGTTTTCAATTCCCCTAAAGCTCTATATCTTCATTCCTAACGCCATGTATTTCAGCGTTGGGGACTTCTTGATTCAACTGGTATAGCCACATTGTGCTTAATCTGGGGTTGCAGGACTTACTCCCCTGTTGTCATAATAACATACCTCCTCCTTCCTGCCTGAGGGAGAGTGCGCAACGCTCAAAACACCATTTGGGAAACCTTTTCCTCTCACTGTTCTTCCTTGAAACATTCATTAACAGGTGGCAAAGTGGGGGACCCTTATCAACACTCCCACTCACTCCCTGGTGAACATTCCCACTCACTCACCACTTAGGTGAGAATATTTGCTAATGGCTCTGAATGAGAATTTTCATATTCCTTGCACATGCTCACAAGGCTTCCATCCTTTGTCTTTCACAAAGCCATGTCTCTGGGAGCACTTTATTGTCAATGCAAAATCTCTCATTAACTACGAAGGATCTGAAGTTTTACCCTAGTTGTAAGCTCACAAGTTAGTCTCCCACACTTTGATACATAGTGGAGAGAAATGTCAGTATACTAGGTCAGGGATAAATGAGTTATTAGTCACAAAAATGGTAGTAGCCAGAGTATCTGCATTTGTGCAGGTTCTCTGAACCCGAATTCCCAAAAAGTGATTCAAATGGGATTAATTGCTACCTGCACACGATGGATAGCCTTTATCTTCCAAGGCTCTATGCTCTATAAACATCCTTTGAAAAACTAGTCAGTGCCGTTTTTCAAAAGGTATATGGAAATACTGGAGAGCCATGGAGAATTGTCCCCCAATGTTCAACTGAATTCCACTGAGCTCACAGGTGTAGATTGATAAGAAAGAGGCAATACAGTAGAAGAACGGGCCATGGACATCTGGGCCACAGGTCATGCCACCTACTTAAGACTTGAGGACCTACTCAAGACCAATCTTGTATCTACCATTTCTGTTTGATCGTGGAATATTACTGTGCATATCTGCCTTTAAGGATGGGTAGGTCACAGAACACCCAATTCATGACGTCAGGACACATGGTAATTTTAGGTTGTATGGTCAAGTGTTCTGCCTTTCTTAAAGCCCTGAAGATAGTCAGAAACCATTTTTCAAAAGAAGAATTATTTTTTTTATTTTTTTAATGTTTATTTACTTTAGAGAGAGACAGAGACAGAGTGTGAGCAGGGGAGGGGCAGAGAGAGAGGGAGACACAGAATCTGAAGCAGGTTCCAGGCTCTGAGCTGTCAGCACAGAGCCCGACGCAGGGCTCAAACCCACAGACTGCGAGATCATGACCTGAGTTGAAGTCGGACACTCAACCGACTGAGCCACCCAAGTGCCCCTCAAAAAGAGAATTATTATCTGCTGGGTAAGGCATACATTACTACACATTTCTAGGGAGCAGCCCAAAGGTCCAGGTAATATTCCTATTTTGCCAAAAGTACTTCAAGGAAAACTGCATCTTCTGGGCCATATGCCCAAGTGGCAGAATAGTTTTTATGGATCACCATACTGTTGCAGGGATGTTTATTGTTCTAATTCCTGTTCAAAACTGGTAACAAGGATTACTTGGTAAATGGGGCAGAGATATCCAAAAGGCCCACTAAGCACTGTCTCTTTTTCTTGTAGTACAAGGTCTCAGATGCATAAATGTGTCCATTTAAGAAATAGATCTCCATGTCTTGAACAACTGGACCCCACGATATTTTACCTAGGTGAAAGACCCCTAAAATTTTATGAGATTTATTTCCCACTCATAGGCATACATTTACCTTACAACTGATTCTAAAATATATGCTACTTTTTGCTATTAGGTGAAAAGAACATGTTATAATCAATGTAATAGGGAAGCATGATGTCCTGTAGCAAAGACAGGCAACCAAGAATGGACAGTTGAGACAGCCCCAGTGGAGGACAGAGAGGTTGTATTGCTGGCCTTAGCAGCTGGAAGAAAATAGCTTCCGGTATCTTTTAACGAACAAGAATAAACAAACAAACAAAAACATTTGCCAGATGAATAACCACTTACCAGGTCCCAGCAGAAGTGTTGATCTGTTCCAGCAATGAAATCACATCTGGAAGAGCAATCGTAATGAGAATAAAGACCCAGTTAATTTTACAACTAGTATCTAAAATTTCTGTCTTCTACAGAGACCAAATAGGTAAGTGAATGAGTATGTGGTAGTAATCATTATCCCCACATCTTTCAAGTTTTTAATGGTGGCACTAATCTCTGCAATCCCTCCAGTAATGTGGTATATATTTTAATATGTTTGTAGTTGAGAGGAATTTCTGGTGGCTCCATTTGTCTGACTCTAACATCATATTCCTCACTCCATAGGTCGGGAATACTGCATTCTGTAAGTTACTAAGTATGTCTATCCCTATTAGGCATTCTGGACTGGGAAGATAATCACACAGAGGATTCATCGCCCACTGGGTCGACTGTGAGAAGGGCTCAAGCCAAAACTCTGCTCACAATATAACCTCCAAAGGTGCCTGGGTGACTCCATCAATTAAGGGTCTGACTTAGGTTCAGTTCACGATCTCACAGTTCATGAGTTTGAGCCCCATGTCAGGGTCTTCTGATGAAAGCTCAGAGCCTGAAGCCTGCTTCATATACTATGTTTACCTCTCTCTCTGCCCCTCACTCACTTGTGCTGTGTCTCTCTTTCTCTCTCTAAAAAATATATGCACATTTAAAAAAAAATTTTAAAAAACCACATAACCTCCCTAAGGCCCTAGAATGACTATGGACCATGACAGTGCCACCAATAATTGTCAGCTCAGAGCAATACATATAGCAATATCCAAAATATCTCATTATCCCCTTCTTTTCCCCAATGCATAGTCACCCTAGTAAATGGCTATATGTCCCTTTAGAGAAGGTTGGGGAGAAATGCAGAATGTCTCGATCTATAAGCAGGATGCTTCCTCAAGTGGCGCCATCATTTCTTTATTTCAAGGTACTCTCAGGTCGTGAACTTGGTTCAGTCTGAACTTGTCTGTGGGCCTGTAACTTGTTATTGCGGTGATTCAGGTCAGATCTCTGTTCATCAAATCTAGAGATTTTCTGGTCATGCAAATCAAGTAAGATTTTAGCCGCCCACCCAGGAATTTCAGCCCTTGGAAATGCCAACGGCTTGTGAGGGTCAGAATATCCTGATCACTACTTCCTCCCTGCTGCCCAGGACTGAGAACAGTTCACGGTGTCTTTGTGGAGTATGAGTCACCCCTCTGAGTCCCTGTAGCTTTTGTCAAGTCTACTTTCAGTCCTAAATTTATTGTGGCTTTTCCCCTATTTGTGTGTGTGTGTGTGTGTGTGTGTGTGTGTGTGTGTGTGTGTGTGTGTTTTGACAGCTACACACTATGAAAAATAAGTATGTTTGTATTCACGCATGCAAACACACAAATATTAAAAATTATGAGATCTTATGCCTAGAAGAGTACTTTCCACATAGTAGAGTGTCCTTAATAATTTTTTCACTTTAATTCCCACAAAACTAGAGATGCCTCTGAAATGCAAATCAATTTCTCACAAAAATTAATTGTGATGGAAAATCAGCTCAACATAGCTTAGGGAGAGAGAAGAATATATTGTTTCCTGTAACTGAACTGTAGGAAAGACAAGTATACAACTTAACCTTAAGTGTATTGAGAACTATAATTTATACTACAATCCAGCACTTGTCTCCACTCCTGTTTTTATTTCTCTCTGTATACTGACTTAATTCTCCCCGATTAGCTTTCTCAATTTTGGTCATTATAATGGCCATCAGCATATATTAGAATCATGTAGTTCACTTTAGCTCTGGAGAGTAAACGCAGGGCCAAGTGAGCAAGGTAATAAAACAGGTAGCCCATTTCTGGAATATATTATTGACCAAGAATGGAGAATATTCTCCCCAAAGTACGCTGTTCTATAACAGAGAAAAGTTCAGACCAACAAAATAAGAAACATTAGTGATAAGAAAGACCTAATACTCAAATGTCTCAGAATTTCATATACATTACCAAAATGAGATTGAACAAAGACATGATTTATGCTTATGGGAAGATACATATGAACTGTAAAATAAATGTTTGTATAGATGTATAAATATATACATGCATATGTGTGCCTACATGCATATAGGCATACAAGTCGATAGAAAGTTGCATTTAAATATAGTAAGGGGGGTGCCTGAGTGGTTCAGTTGGTTAAGCGGCTGATGTCGGCTCAGGTCATGATCTCCTGGCTCGTGGATTGGAGCCCCGAGCTGGGCTCTGTGCTGACAGCCCAGAGCCTGGAGCCTGCTTGGGATTCTGTGTCTCCCTCTCTTTCTGCCCCTCCCCAGCTCATGTTCTGTCTCTCTCTCTCAGAAATAAATAAACATTAGATTTACTAAGGGAAACGATTATATATAAAGAAAATACAAACAACTTAAAAAGAATGTAAACATTTGTTATCTCTGTTTCATTCAATTAACTAAGAAAAAATCACCCAGCAAAATAAATGATGCACATTTGAAAACATATAACCTTTAAATGTATCTGTGTTTTTGTTATATGATGACTAAGTCATCCTGGAAACTAAGTTGGAAAATTGACTCCCAATATGAAAAGACAGAACTATAAACTGACATTAAATACATGTGTGTACATACAAACATTACAGGTAGAAAATGCATAGAAGATAGATGACAGATAAAAAGAGAAAACATTATTTAAAGGGGAAACAGAAAAATCAGATAGCATTTATATGTGCAATGGTTTAGTATGTGACTGTGCAACATTTTTGACCCAAATCTATAGATCTACGTACTACATTCTGGCAATGCAACAACGTATGCTGTGTATTAGAACTCGTGTTGAGTTTAGCAATCAATTCAATGTGCCATATGTCAATTGAGTTGAAAATGTGTCTTTACACTTTGACCTGACCATTTTTCCTATTGATTAAAGACCTTGTCACTGGGATCTGATGCACAAAATAATGACTATGACAAAGATTGGTTAGGACATTAATTTTATGTCTAGGTCTTTTTCAGGTCTAAATAACCTGTACCCATTCAATGAGATATTTTAGATTTTTGTCACACAAAGATAGGACAGATTAGGGAATACGTAAGTAGAGAAATTTTATTCAAAGTAAAACTACTTGGCCTTTCCTAAATGGCAATAGTCTAGATTTTATAGCTAAATTATACTCCTCGTCATAGCCATACAGTATAGGAGAATGGATGATCAATTTTATGATTTGGACATAATTGTTGCCTTCCTCTCTGCTTGGATATGCTTACAAGGCTCTTCTGTTTTTTTGTCTTGACCCCTTGCAGTCGGCGTTGCCTTGTCTGATATTAGTGTTCTATGAAATTATGTTCGCCAGGAGAATATGACAGCCGGACCTCTGGCTAACAACTTCGAGGCCAAGCTGCTAGTGCTAGGCCAGGTCACAGCTGTCAGGGGTTGTTTTCCTATGCAAAGGTAGATCTGCAAAATTATCTACAGGATCGTAGAAGTAGAAATAAAAATAAAGATGGCATTTGAGTGAGTTGTAAATCTCGCACATCAGCTGGATTCACTTAAAGCATTTACCCCTATCTAGCAAAGAATTTCACAAAGGTATTAAATTCTGGAAATATTTGTGAGACCTCAGGTTATGACAAACACTTCAACTATGTTACCAAGTAAACATTTTATCTGAGATAATTATATGCTGCAGAATACTGTCTTAAAATGCTGTCTTTCGTTAGGTATTAGTCATACCTTCCATTCAATATTTTCAGTTTTTTAAGGGCAGTGACTGTCCCATAGCCTCTACATACTGCCCACTTGGTGATAGTCTTAGCATTGACATGAATAAACACTTAAGTGGTTGGTTATAGAGTGGAAAATAGAAATGGATTAAAAGGAGAAATGGCTTCTTCAAACTACTCTAATTCATAATACTAGTCACCAGCTTCAGGAAAGCATTTTCTTCTGAAATAGATTTAAAATGCAATTTATGGAATATATTATTTTTATCTCCCTCCTCTTTGAAAGCCTACCTTCAACAACTCTCTAAGCTGCAATTGGAGATGATGACTTTTTCAGTTGTTTCCAACAGTCTCTGAAAATATAATGATAACAGGGATACTCAGACATCCAGCTTTAATAAGCACTTGTACACTGACCTTCTCTGATTCCTAGGATTGCTACCCAGCTGTAGTGCTTCCTGTTGAAAAATAATTGGATTACCTCAAACTCATGCAGCTAACTCCTGGAAGCTTGCTAAGTATAAGGATGGCTTAGAATGTTCTCAAACTTTATTGTATGTTAGAAACACCTGGAAGGCTTAGAAACAGAGTTTGCTGGACCCACCTCTATAGTCTTTGATTCAATAGGTTCTCAGGTGATGTAAACAGTGTGAGTCTAGGTTTCCACATTTTGAAAAATATTAGACATTAACAAATTTATACTGAGAACTACTGATTTAAATATTGTGGTGGGGAGAATAATGGTCCCCAAAAGACGTGCACGTCCTAAACTCCTACAGCTGTGAATATGTCACCTTACATGGTAGATAAGACTTTTTGGATGTAATTAAAGCTAAGGGCCTTGAGGAGAGAAGATACCTGTAGGTTATGAAGGGGGGCCCAATATACTCACATGGGTCTATAAAAGTAGAGAAACTCCCTAGCTGTATTAGACAGAAGGCAATGTGACTGCAAAAGAATGGTCAGAGCAGTGAAATGACACTGGCTTGCAACAGGAAGGAAAGGTGCCATGAGTCAAGGAATGTAGGCGGCCTCTAAAGCTGGAAAAGACAGATTTTCATGTATAGCCCCCAGAAAGAAACTCAGCCCCACCAACACCTTAAGTTTAGCCTAGTGAGACTCATGTCAAACTGACCTAAAGAGCTACAGGATAATAAATTCCTCTTTTTAAGGCACTAATTTGTGGTGACTTGTTACAGTAAAAACAGAAAATGAATATAAGTAATTAAAAATTCTATCAGCCAGAATTGCACATCCCTATCTGTTCTTTGTGGACCCTCCACATGCCATTAAACAAAAACAAAACCCCAAAAAACAAAAAACAAAAGTATATAGGTAGCCATCATAGCAGCAAAAGCCTTAAAATTGATATCAGAAAATCAGCATTTATGAACCACTTACTACCTGTATTATTTTAGACAAAGACATTTCATTTAATTGAGAAACATTTGAGACCATCCTATGTAAAAGGCCACATGCTATGTGTCAAGACAGAAAACCAAGTCAAGAAACAGCTGCTATTTTTAAGTGGCTTTACTTTTGGAGAAGGCAGAAAATCAAGACAAAGAACACTGTGAAATGATCTAGATGTTGATATTCAGAATTGTGATATAAAAGCCCACAAGAAGGGTGTTTCGACTTTTCTAATCCCAAAGTTTTTTCACATAAAATTACAGTTTGGGGCACCTGGGTGGCTCAGTCAGCTAAGCATCCAACTCTTGATTTCAGCTCAAGTGACGATCTCATGGTTTGTGAGTTCAATCCCCAGGTCAGGCTCCATGCTGACAGTGCAGAGCCTGCTTGGGATTCTCTCCCCACCCCCATTCCTCTCCAACTCATATTCTTTCTCTCTCTCTCTCTCTCTCTCTCTCTCTCTCAAACAAGCAAACAAACTTTAAAACTACAGTTTTCACAAAGAAGACCTAATATTTATTGAGGGCTTGTAAGAGCTGCCAGGCATTTAAGTGGTCAATTACGACAATGACCTAAACTGAAAATAATAATCAAGCCTTTATTCACCAATTGAAATAGTGTAAGCAAGAGGCCAAAAAAGAATATAGTACTGGCTTCTCCCTATTACATTTTCCCCACAGGTTGGGATCAGTGAGGATCAGGTGACGTGCAGTGAGGACCCGGAGAATTTCGGGATGGGAAAGAGAAAGGACTAAGAGTAGACAAATAGGAGTCAGCTTAGTTAAAGTCCCAGAAAAGGATGTCTCGGTGGAGGGGACTGAAAAGTACATCAACAAAGCCCCCTGCCCCCAATAAGAAAGCCTCAAATTGCAGGTGTCTGAGCTAGTAATGCCGATATGTGCAAGAGAATGGTTGGCCTATGGTGGAGAAGGGGCTGAGAACTTGAATACAACTTCCTCCAAAGACTGCAATGCACTGGCTGAGCACCAAGTTCAGAGAGAGGATGACAGCTTCTACCATGAGGCCTGACAGGCAAAACCTTGTTTTTGCCCATGGTTTGGCCTTAAAGATCACACAAAGGATTTCAGCCTGACAGAACCAGTGTTATCCAAAAGAAATATAATGTGAGATTTTTTACTAGCCACATTCAAAAAAAAAGAAAGAAAGAAAGAAAGAAAGAAAGAAAGAAAGAAAGAAAGAACCAGATAAAATCCATTTTAATAATGTGGTTTATTTAAACTCACATAGCCAAAATGTTATTTCCAAGTGTATTCAATACCAAAATATTTTAAAAGTATTAATGGGATATATTACACTCTTTTTTTTCCAAAGCTAAGGTTTCAAAATCTGGTGTGTATATACACTCATAGAACATCTCAACTGGGACTAGCCATACTTCAAGTGTTTCATAGTCAAATGTGGTCCCTGGCTTATACTGGACAGTGCAGATATAGGGCTTTCTCTAAGTACTTTGAAAAAAGGCACAAAGGTATGGTCCAAAATCATGCAGTCCTAGTTTTGTTTCAGCTCCCCTCTTACTAGCCATGTGGCCATAGGCAAAATTCGTAACTTCTCTGAGTTAATGTATTTAAATTTCTTAGTCAAGGCTCTGATATGTTCATGGGACTCAAAACATAACAGTTTCCTTTATCTCAAGTTTCCTTCCTTTTACACAAATTGTCTCAATTGAAGAGAATCATTATGGGGCCTTAATGAGATAAAACATATTAACATTTTAGTGAGTGTTCAGAAAGAGTTAACACTGCAGATGTGAAACGGCTATTTTTAGAAGGGTTTGCTTATAAGGTTGGCCCTTGTCTGGTACCTGGGAACTTAGCTTTTGACTGTTCCCTGATTAAAGGTAAATCACTGTGTGTAGACTATACAAAAAGAAAATGTGATTTATGGTAAACTCCTGTTTTCCTTCTTGGAATCTGGAATTTTGAACATACAAAGGACAGAGTACCTATGTGATCAGCACAATAAAATCTTGGGTGCTCAATCTCTAATGAGCTTATGTGGTAAGAAATATTGCACACATTTTATTGAATTTTTCACTGCTGAAGAAAGGGTCATACTTAATTTGCCCCATCAGAGGAAGAAGAAAAAATAAGAAAACCTGTATATGGATTGCTACAGATCCTGTCTGTCCTATGTCTTTTCTTCTTCCTAACACTGTCATATATCTTTTCACTAAAATACACCTTAGTTCTGAGTCCATCTAGTGAATCACTAACCACTAAATGGTCTTGAAGACCTCTGAAACAAGGAATATTCTAGATACTAAATAAATTTGTATTTGAATTTAAATCTCTCTAATAAAACTATTTCCACTTGAGGAGCACCTGGGTGGCTGAGTCGGTTAAGCTTCTGATTCGGCTGAGGTCATGATCTCACGGATCCTGACTTCGAGTCCTGAGTAGGGCTCCACACTGACACTGGAAAGCCTGCTTGGGATTCTCTCTCTCACCCTCTCTCTGTGCCCCTCCCCAACTTTCTCTCAAAATAAATAAATAAACTTATTAAAAACAACAACAAAATCCACTTGAGAAGTGCATTAGGGCTTGGAGGACAGGCAAAATTAAATGAATAAAATACAATTTTCATGTAAACAATGTAGAAAATAGCACTTAAGAGTGTTTCTGGCAGAATTTCTGGAAGACTCAAGAGCTCCCCCCATGACCCTTCCACCAGAGACTGATTTGGTTCAAAACTATTCAGGTCCACGTCTAAGAGAGAAAATCAAATTTCCTTCTGGACCCTGATACTAGCTTCATGAAGGTGTGTGTGTGTATATGTGTGTGTGTGTGTGTGTGTGTGTGTGTGTGTGTGTATATATATATATATATATATATATATATGCTCCATGCCCAACGTGGGGCTTTGAACTCACCACCCTGAGATGGCACCCTCATGAAGGTGTATTAAAACAGCTAAACTTAGATCATCACAATACATTTACATTTAAAAGTCTCATCAAAGTAGAAGCAGCCAATGTCACTGTGCTGCATGTGGACAAGTCTTCTCCACAAATTGCTGACCCTTGCCACGGTAGACATTTGTTGATGGGGACTTCCAAAAACTGGGACTGTGAATCTGAGTCTCCCTTTTATCCTGGTAGGACCATATAACTTTTTTTAAAGTTTATTTATTTTGAGGGAGAGAGAGTGAGTGAGTAGGGAGGGGCAGAAAGGGAGGGAGAGAGAGAATCCCAAGCAGGCTCCATGCTGTCATCGTGGAGCCCAATGCGGGGCTTGACCTCGCAAACTGTGACACCATGACCTGCGCTGAAATCAAGAGTAAGATGCTTAATGGACTAGCCACCCAGGTGCCTCTATTTCTTAACAGAACATGATGGAAGCGGTGTAGCACTTCAGGTCCAATTTTCTAAGAAGTAGATTCCCTCCATCGCCTCCTGCCTTGTCACCTATGTAGAAGCAGGAGACTCCAAGATCACAGTAGACAACAAAACCAAAAAAATAGAAAGAGCCCATGCTTTGAACTATGTCACAGGATAGCCAAACACAGGATGACAAGCGGCAGTTCAACTCAGCCTGGCAGGAGATACCGAATTGTGCTTCTCCAAGAATAAGAAATGAATGCTCATTGTTTGAAGATTCTGAAATTTTAGGGTGATTTATGTAGTTGTTGCTATTCTAACACAGAAAGATCTCAGGATATAGAAAAATAACTGTCTTACAACCCCCCTCCATTTGACCTCAACAAATAAATACACCTTGACAAAGTTTTAGCTCCAAATGCAAGTCAGTGCACTGCCTTGACAAGACAATAATGAGAACACTCTATGGTGATCACCTTTACTAAAGGATGAAATACTGCACAGTTCAGTCCCAAATCAGCGCTGCTTTTAAAGAATCTGAGGCCAAACGAGAATATCCAATATTTAATCTAAATTCTTCCATAAACACTGAAGGGGGTTTTACAATAGACTCACTACAACTGTCAGTACTGATGCCTCACCTAATAACTACTTCTGCACAATCTATAAACATTCGCTCCCTCCCTCATATTGTCAAAGAATTCTCTCTCATGTTCTCTTGGTGTTCTGTCCTCAACATGTTGAGTCCTTCATCCCCCTACCAACTCCTGTGCCAAAGCATGGGCTGTATCAGCAGAAATGTGAACCCCTTGAGCATTACAATTTTAGAAAGACATCTGTTAAATAGAATATATTATTTGGTAATAGATTTTATACATGCAATGAATTATATTTCATTTGCCAAATTGACATATATTTATCTTATTTCCATATTTCCACAACAGGAATTTTAGTCATTTCTAGAACTCTTCTGAAGAGTTTCAAAAACAAAAGCAGTCTCTATCTGTAAATGCCACAAAATATTAATAATGTATGTATGATATTATAAATTACAAGTTTCAATATACTCAGTCTTTTTTGGTAAGAGGGGGCTATTTTTGCTTTAAGTATCTGCAATTAGTAGGACAATATCATTTACTAAATGGACTACTGTGAGTTGAATTCAACATACCAACTTGTTGAATTACTAATAGGATATGGTCTGAGCTTTGTTTATTGAAAGCATACAATATTAAATTTTGTATTAGCAGCTAAATACTTATATGATATGATATGTATTTCTTACCTGATATCACTTGTACTAGGTAAAATTATTTTTACCAGTTGGAATTCTGATTTAATGACTATCAATGATTTTTAGTTGACACACAATGTTAAATTAGTTTCAGGTGTACAACACTGTGATTAGACAAGTTTATATATTTATGCTAGGCTCACCACAAGTGTAAGTACCATCTGTATTAATGATGTTTTTAAAAAACATAACTAAAGGATTTTTTTTTTAAGTATAGATTCAAGGAGGCAAAATGGGTGATACTCAGACTGGGTTGACTTTTATTTTGTGAATATGCAAATCTATGAAAGCTTCAAAATGACGACTCTCGAGTAATGTGAAATTTATCTACAGCAGAATTGAATTTATGCCAGAGATGTTTCAGAATTCCCTCTTGCTCTTCTTTCAAATATTTCTTCCAATATTTGAAAACTGTGAAGGATAGAATAAATAACCACTTAAGAATTTTTCTTCTATTTGAAACGAAGAAAAGTATCTTAACAGCTCTTGGAAAATGTAATTCTTTTAGACATTTACTTTCCACTTTTATAATATCAAAACGAGAAAGAGAATATGCTATTTACAGTAGCAAAGATTAGGTATTAGGAGATTTGAGTGTCCATGATAAATTCAGGTTGGAAGATACAAGAACTCTCAATTTTTTAAAACACTACATTAAAAGATTTTCTAGAATTTAGGTGAAATATGGGATGTAAGTTTCTAAATAAAATCAAACCACCCCACTGTGATTTATATTGCTCTGAATGATACATTTGGATTACTATTGTTTTTAACGCAGAGCCAACCTTCCAGAAGCTTTATAATAACTACCAGCAGTAGTTGCATTATTAATCCTTCCACTTTCCTCTAAATTATTATTATAATCCCTATACAAACTCAGCTTTTCTCTTTGTGTAACAAAATCAAGTTCTGAATTTCAAAACGAGCACCTGTCAGGTCTGGCAGAATAATTGGTGTTGTTTCCCCATTTTTGATCTTTGTTACCAGAGTGAATCCAGAAATAGTTGTTTTAACACTGTACCATGTGTACCTCAGGGCCCTTTTTATGAGTCATCATGATTTGGGAGTAATTTTCACAGGAAAAGCACAAAAAGTACTATGCAGAGGATAACTGATTTATCATTTAGTTTATTTTCACACAAAATGACTCTCGGTTGAATGTGGAATGGGGAGAAAATCTAGCTCAACAGTAAGCCAATGCCTAACAAGGAGGTCTGGTTTTTGTGGAATGGATTCATTTCTTTAAGAGTCAATATGCCCACTCTCTGTTTGGGAAGGAATTTGTGAGCGTATGTACAAAATATTAATCTTGAAAATAAGTATCTCCAGGAACTGTACTGGAAAGCCCAAGAAAATGCCACCTTCCCAAACCAGGTTGAATAGGATATTAATGTTTTATAGAACAATATTCTGAGTGTGACAATAAAATCTAGAGCTGTGAAAACATAGCATGGTACCTAGTTCACTGAGTAAATTAGAAATAGATGATGGATAAATAAGGTAATGGATGGATTCATGATTAGGAATATGCACAAATAATGTGGTCTACTTAGTAACTCACCTAGTAAGTAAGTGGCAGCACCTTAAAATGGCTTGCTTCCTATTGGTTTACTTAAACCTAAAACTAGCTCTTGAGCAAGCAAGAGATACCTGAGTAAAAGGGAAGAATTACTTCACTCTTCCCTAAATCATTCATATTGTTTAATCAAACGGAGTTATTTTAACACTCATTCCAGCATGAAAAATACAAAATGGAGAGAGGCCAGTTTAACTGGAAGCAGAAGACAAAAGGGAAGCAGTTTAAGTTATGAATGGCCATGCTTTTTACAAGGCAACCTGGTTATTTTCCTTTGATGAAAACAGTGCAGGAGATGTGAGGTTATATACCCCTGCTGGACCATAACTTACTGCTGATGTACCTTCCATTTGCAATTGCTTTTATTTTTAAGAGGTAGTAATGGAGTGGAGCTATATTTGAACAGAAAAAATGAGCACAAAAGCAGGGCAATATTTGAACACCCAAAATGAGCACAAAAGCAGTCCCATGTCCAGGCAAAGGTCTGGTACTTTTAGAGAGATTTTTGACAAACACATTACTATCTATTAGGACAGAGCCTGATTCTTCTATTGCATTTGGTCTAAGTTGGAGCTTGCTTCCTATTGGTTTATTTAAACCTAAAACTAGGGGTACCTGGGTGGCTCAGTTGGTTAAGCATCCGACTTAGGCTCAGGTCATGATCTCATGCCTCATGAGTTTGAGCCCCGCATCAGGGTCTGTGCTGACAGCCTGGAGCCTGCTTCAGATTCTGTGTCTCCCTCTCTCTCTGCCCCTCCCCTGCTCTCTCTCTCTCTCTCTCAAAAATAAGTAAACATTTTTAAAAAAATAAAAAAATAAACCTAAAACTAGCTCTTAGAAGGAGCATTCTCTTTTTCTTTTCTTTTTTTCTTTTTTTAGTTTATTTAGAGAGAGAGAACAAGCAGGGGAGGGGCAGAGAGAAAGGGGGAAAATGAATCCCAAGCAGGCTCTGCTCTGTCAGCACAGAGCCCAATGTGGGGATGGAACTCATGAATTGCGAGATCATGACTTGAGCCAAAGTCAGATACTTAACCGACTGAGCCACCCAGGCACCCCCAATTTGCTTATGTTTTAAACTACAGTCTCACGATACAGATTGTAATTTAGATAGGTCCAAACCTCAGAAATTTGTTAACATTTTCTGTGCAAAGTCAAACTTCGCACCTTAAGATTTCTTATTGAACAAACTACTGTAGTAGGTCCACAGATTTTTCAGGAGCAAGTATTTGCTGGACCAAGAAGTTAAGGTTTTGATATCTTGTATATTGTTGAAAATGAGAGAACTGTCCTAGTATTGCACAAGATAGAAAGAGGAAAATATTTGGTAGAAGTTCTCAGGCATTGGTCCAAAGTCAAAAACTAGTGATTGAAGTGATATGGCCAAGATGTTTTCTTTCCAAAACTGACCATGCACTAATCCAAGACAGATATGAAAATAAGAATAAATGTGTATATTTTAAAACAAAAGCAATAAATTAGTATATTGATGTGTGCACATGTATTCGTGGGAGAAAAATAATTAACCTCCATACACACTTGTAAGAATTGATTTTCAAGCTAATTTATCTTTAAAAGACAATCTTTGGAAAACTCCATCAACACAGTTGTCTATTTACACACATATTGCTTTATATGGTGTGCTAAACTAATCCTGAAAACAAATAAGAGACAAAGCAAACGTTACCCATTGCTTTCCAAAATTTGTACATTTTTTCCATTCTTAAGGACAAAACACATCTTTGACAGGCACCGTATAAACATCACTGCAACTTTAAGACAAGTAAGGCCATACCATGAAAGCTGGAAATAGCTTTCTACTGCTTCTGGGAGCCAAACCCATCCTTGTTAATGAGTTTTGTTTAGCCAAAGCAGTATTTCTGTTTTATTGTGGTTCAGCTGGGTTTGTTCTTATTGAATTGAACATTTTTTGGTGGAGCTGGGGAAGGCCCCTGTTCTTCATGTTTGCTGAGGCCAACACCATTCCATTCTCTTAAACTAGGCCACATTACTTGTCTGAATTGGAAGAAATTTGATTTTGTTACTACTGTTTTGTATTAAGGTCATCAGACCTATTTGGCATAGACTTTCAAAGACAGAACAGAAAATAGGGAAGCAGAGGAGTTGAGGGCATTTCAATTGAAGAATGTAGCTCCATAATGACTGGAATTCTGATGTAGAGAATTGCTAAATCAAGAAATGTATGTTAAAGTTCGATTACAGAATACTTTAAAGTACAACTAAGTCATCAGGATTAATGCCCAGTGTCAGTGGAAATTTATCAACTAATCTTAAAGGGCTATACAACTGGATCAAAGTCTTGTTTTAGAAAATTAGTTTGTTGGGATATTGGGGTGATTGAAACGGGGAGTGTGGGAAGGTAAGGAAAGTCAGCAGTGACACTGTTATTAATGAAAAGAAGTATGAATATGAAAAATCGTTCTAACGATATTTTGGCCAAGAAAAAAGAAAACTAAAGGAACAAAGTCGGTAAGATAGAGAATACATATGACTAGGAGAATGTTAATTGTAATAGAGCAGGTAGGAATAGAGATTATTATAAAATATGAATTTTGGGGCACCTGGGTGGCTTGGTCGGTTAAGCATCCAACTTCGGCTCAGGTCACGATCTCGCGGTCGGTGGGTTCGAGCCCCGCGTCGGGCTCTGTGCTGACAGCTCAGAGCCTGGAGCCTGTTTCAGATTCTGTGTCTCCCTCTCTCTGACCCTCCCCCGTTCATGCTCTGTCTCTCTCTGTCTCAAAAATAAATAAACGTTAAAAAAATTTAAAATATGAATTTTGTTTTAAATATGTTAAGTATAATTTCACTATTTAATATCTGGGAAGAAATGTCTAATATGCAGGTGTAAAAATAATATTCATTATTTATATAATACCAAAAAGATATGTAAAAATTGAGTGAATTAACCAGTCTATTTTTGTACCACAGAGTCATAGCCATGGATTTTCAAAAAAAAAAAAAAAAATCGCAAGAAATAAATGAGATTTTTAAAAATAAAAACATGTCAGATGAAAATACATCTATGCCAAAAAAAACCCCAGCTATTTCTCTCCTTTCCTATTTCACCGATCCCATATCTCCTGCCCTGAATTTAACACCATAAAATACCCTGGAAAATATTGTTATGATACACTGGAAAAATGCAAAAAACATGACAAATCATTATAAAAGTAGTTCTTAAACAATCTGACCATATGAATTTGAAGAGTCCATCCATACTTGTCTTTACCACTACAGCAGATTGAAGGGTTGACCCAGGATGTGGCCTAAAGCTATGATTCCTAGGTTTTCACTCAAAAGCTCCACAGACATTTTAAGAGGTTATGGCTCTGAGAAACACCTCAACATGTTTGCATCCAGATTCTATGTTATCTGTAAATTTTTGGACATTTATTCAGGAATCCAAGTTTTAGAATCTCTGACTTAAGGTAAGTTTCCCATATGCAAACCCTATTTTCCCTTTCCATTAAAAATTGAATTGTTAAGCATCACCAACTCCCTGCTCATTTTTCTGTAAACTCAACTCCATATAACATTAAATTTTCAAAACTCTTTACAAAGTATACAAATTTGAATTATGAAAGAAGTTTGTTCTGAATTTCCCTCTCACTGTAACATCCAAAAATAGGCCATCTGTTGCTTACATGTAGCTAAATAATCTTTAAAAAAAAAGACATTTGAGTATCTTGATCCTCAAAAATGACTACTTTTCAGGGCACCTGGGTGGCTCAGTCAGTTGAGCATCTGACTTGGGCTCAGGTCATGACCTCACAGTTTGTGGGTTGGAGCCCAGGGCTCTGCTGTCAGCACAGAGCAGGCTTCTGATCCTCTGTCTTCCTCTCTCTCTGTCCCTCCCCCCACTCTAAAATGAGTAAAAAAATTAAAAAAGGACTACTTTGCTTTTTTTTTTTTTAACATTTATTTATTTTTGAGACAGAGAGAGACAGAGCATGAACGGGGGAGGGTCAGAGAGAGGGGGACACAGAATCTGAAACAGGCTCCAGGCTCTGAGCTGTCAGCACAGAGCCCAACGCGGGGCTCGAACCCACGGACCGCGAGATCATGACCTGAGCCGAAGTCGGCCGCTCAACAGACTGAGCCACCCGGGCGCCCCGCGATTTTTTTTTAAATAAAGTTTCATAGCTGTAATACAATATTCAAACAGAATTTAACGCTTCTTGGAGATTGCCAGTGACGTCAGTGAAATGGTGGCATAAAAATTGATATGACTCACCCCACCCGTCAGACATCAATCTGAACACCTATCTGTACAAGAATGAGGGGAAACATTTTCACAAGGCCTAAGGATTACAGGCAGGGATTACAGCACCTGGTGAAGCACAGCACCTGGGCAGCCCAAGCGCCGAGACTCCGTGGGAGAATAGTGTGAACACCTGACTTCAGCACAGACCTCCCCCCCCCCATCTCCCTCCACGGGACCTAGGTGACTGCCAGGAGGTTCCAGTGCACGCCGGCCTCTGGCTCTGGAGCCGCCAACTCCAGCTGTCCCAATTGGCGTCCTTGCAGCTCCCTGCAGGCTCCCATGAACCTAGACTCCCGATCACCCCAGTGTCTGCCTACCCCAGAGGCTCAGGGCAGCTGCCAGGCTCGGGGAGGTTTCTGGTAGGCTCAGCAATTGACAGAATGGGTCACAAACTTACCCAGGCACTTGGTGGCTCCAGCAACCCCAGGCGGAACCAGGGTCACCAAGGCTCCCAGCGGAGCTCCCGGGAACATAGGCCCCCAGGCAACCCGGTGCCTGTTGACTCCTTTAGCCCCAGGAGGCTCCTAGCCCACCAGGCAGGTACTCTACTAGAGGTTTCTGGAAGGAAGCTGTAAGTTCTGGCCCGCCCCTTCCTCGGCCGTCCCCCTGCCGCCCCACCGCAGCGCTGTCCACCTGCCCTCAGGCAGCTCAAGAGGCACCAGGCTGTTTCAGGCATCAGCTCACAGCAAGCTCCCTCAAACCCAGGCCCTAGGCTCACCCAGGTGCCTGCTGGCAGCTGCACCCCCTTGTGCACTGACGGTGGGAACGTCAACAGGTGCAGCCGCTGGGTAAAACACTATGGAGGTTCCTCAAAACATGAAAAACTACCGTATGATCTGTAATTCCAAATCTGCGTATTTTTTCCAAAGCAAATGAGGCCAGTGTATGGAAAAGATGCCTACCCCTTCCCACCTTGTTCACTGCAGCATTATTTACAACAGCCAAGATATGGAAATAGCCAAAGTGTCTATGAGGGATGAATGGATAAAGAAGATGTGGTATATGCACACAATGGAATATTAGTCAGCAATAAAAAAAAAAATGAAATCTGCCTTTGCAGCACCATGGATGAAATCCGATAGTATTATGCTAAATGAAAATTAAGGCAGGAAAAGACAAATACTGTTTTCACTAATGTGGAATCTAAAACAGCTGAACTCAAAGGAAGAAAGAGTAGAATGATGATTGTCAGGGGCGGGGTCATGGGGGAGATGTTGGTCAAAAGGTACAGACTGCCAGATGTAAGGTGAATAAGCTGTGGGGACCTAATGTACAGCATGGGGACTATAATGAATAATACAGTATCATGTACTTGAATGTTGTTAAGAGAGGAACAACTAGAGAGAAGTTAGCTCTACAAAAAAATGGTAATTCTGTGAGGGGATGGAGGTATGAACTAACCTATCATGGTAATCATTTCACAATGTACATATGTGCATGCATCAAATCATCACTTTGTACACTTTAAACTTACATGTTATAGGTCAATAATATCTTCATAATGGTGAGAAATTAATTTTCAAAAAATAAGTGAAGTAGTTGAAAGCATTGCCCTCATTAATGTTTGCAACTAACTTGCATTTCTTTTTTTTAAGTTTTTTTAAATGTTTATTTGTTTCTGAGAGAGAGAGAGAGAGAGAGAGAGAGAGAGAGAGAGAGAGAGAGAGAAAGAGAGAGAGAGGGGTAGGGGCACAGAGAGAGGGAGACATAGTATCTGAAGCAGGCTCCAGGCTCTGAGCTGTCAGCAGAGAGTCCAACATGGGGCTTGAACCCACTAACAGTGAGATCATGACCTGAGTTGAAGCTGGACGCTTAACCAATTGAACCACCCAAGTGCCCTGAGTAATGTGCACTTCTAACAGCAATGTATACAGAGAATTTCCTCACAGTTATATCAACTCTGTACGTTAGTAAGCTTTTGCATGATTCTAACCTGATAAAACACTTCTTGGGGACATCTGGATATGTTTTATTAACAAATACTAAACTTGGAACTTAATTATTTTTTATATCTTCTATTGGAGTATTATAATTGGCTAACAAGTGATAAGGTATCAAATTTATTTTCCTTCTTTCATTACTTTGCTAAATATTTCTATGTATATTTCAAAATATTAACCTTTCATGTCTAGAATCTCGGAGTTTTTGGTGTACTTTCATTTACACAATTGCCAGTCAATCTTTTTTTAAAAATATTTTTTAATGTTTGTTTGTTTATTTTTGAGAGAGAAAGAGAGAGCGTGAGCAGGGAAGGGGCAGAGAGAGAGGGAGACACAGAATCTGAAGCAGCCTCCAGGCTCTGAGCTATCAGCACAGACAGAGCCCGATGCAGAACTTGAGGCTCAAATTCACCAACTGTGAGATCTTGACCTAAGCCGAAGTTGGACACTTAATTTACTGAGCCACTCAGGTGCCCCAAATAATCGCCAATCTTAACCTACATACTCAGCCTTCCATTATAACTGCCAGTCTTGAAATTCAAAACCATGCTGTTAGGAGTGCCTGGGTGGCTCATTCGGTTGAACATTCAACTGCAGCTCAAGTCATGATCCTGTGGTTCATGGGTTTGCGCCCCACATTGAGCTCTATGCTGACAACTCAGAGCCTGGAGTCTGCTTTGGACTCTGCGTCTTCCTATCTCTCTGCCCCTACCCTACTCATGCTCTGTCTCAAAGAAAAATAAACATTTTTTTAAAATGCTGTTAAAATAAATAAGAATTTAATTTTCTATTTATCCTTTTTGAACATTTTCAATTAATTTTAGAAATTAACTGTAATTTAATAATTAACCTTATTTTGATTGTACTAGGAATTATTATCTTCCATTTTCTAAAGTTGAAGCATTTCTATGTAGCCTTGGTTTCCAAACCATGATCACCTCAACCACATGATTCTACATTCCTCTCCTAATTTTCTTCTATTTTTATTACACAAAATTTATGCTTAAAACAAAAACATTGAACAAAAACAATTTTTTTTTAATTACCCACACTAAAGAGTGATTACATTTTATTCTATTGTGTTCATGCTTGTGGATGAAAGCATCAAGTATTAAGCTCAATCTTTTCCCGAAATGCTGCTCTGGGAGTAATTACCCCACCCGTTTAGGAAGTGTAACTGAGGTAACATTGAATTTCGGGCCTTTTATTTCTGTTCCAGTTTTGCCCCACCCAATTCAATATAGCTTAAAGCTGTACTCTTGTTTCTGATTGTGCCATTGTTCCTTAATACCCTAGAGTCTGTTTGATTTCATTTCCCTGCACGTACAAAACTGCAATTCTCTAATTACACCTTATTTCTTTACTTATCTCTGTATCTATATTTTAACTCAAAACTATACTAATGGACTTTCTGAGCTAAGGTCATCATTGCACACTCTTTATGCTGTATTTTCTTCCATAATAAGTTCAAATTCAAATAGGACCAATAGTCATGCTTATAAGATTGCTTCCATGTCAAATTGTTTAAATGTCATGGATAAAGCTTGCACCTGCCCTCCTACCTGCCCCTGTGATAGATTTTCCATATTCTACTTACTAAATTAGGAGACTTCAATTTCACCAGAATTCCCAAATTAGTCCAGAGTTCTCCAGAAAATTCTCTATGCAGGAGATCACCACATTATTTCTCTTTGGACTTGAGCCAGATCATAGTGAAAGGTTTGCAAGAGAAGTACCTTAGTGCCTCAAACCGAGCAGCTGACTGGCACTTGTGGCTGATTGGCCCAGAAGTCTGAAAACACCACGAAAATGAGAAACAGAAACATCGCCCTTAGAAATTCTCACTTGCTTGTATCTTTCTGTCATAACTGCACAGTAAATTAAATTGTGTAAAAATGAAAAGTAAAGCAAACTAATTTCATGTGAAGATCAAATATTAAAACATCCTTTTTAAATTTTAGATAAAACAAAAGAGTAATAATAAAACTCCAAAGCTATCTTATCTAACATGGTAGACACATTTCACATGTAGCTATCTAAATACAAAAATTTTATTAATTAAAATCAAATAAATTTTAAAAATCACTTACTTGGCTGCACTGGCCATATTTCAAGTGCTCAACAGACATGTAATTTCCATTATCACAGAAGGTTATAGTGGGCAGTGCTGCTAAAGGGTAAAGAATTACATTCTAATTGAAATTTTGCTTTATATTAGAAAATAATTTTCCATCTTTAAATGCACAGAAACACTTTGGTTATCTATTTGCTCTCAAATTTGGAAACCAGCATGAATGCCTCTGAACAATCAAGGACAGAGATAATGATCAGATAAATCAAGATAGACATGTAACAAAACCTGGCTAATTTTGCACTAATACATTTCCACTTTTATGTAATATTTGATTTAACAATGATAAATTACTGCTCCCAGAGTACCTCTGCAAAAATTCCCATCTGCAAAATTGTAAGTTGCAAATTTTCTCTTTCCTTTTTGAAAACATGGAGGAAAAATAACACATGAAATGCCAAAACCAAATTGGAATATCCACAAACTAAATATTTTCATAACTACTAAGAAAAGTAGAATTACTTTGTTCTGCTACAGCTCTCTGTAGAATATGTAGGAGAGGAAGAAATTTCCTTCTCCCCACCACACCCCCATGCCAGGGTTCTTTTAGCAGGGTTAGGAATTAAACTGATAGGAGACTGATTAACAGAAGAAAAAACCCAGGATTTGATTATGTGCGCACAGATGCCCAATAATGAAATTGAGACCCAAAGAAATGACCAAAACAGCCAGTTTATATACACTTTTAGACACAGAGGCAATAAATTTGTGATATGGCAGGATAAAGAAAACAGGTGTTTGGAAGATTTAACTAATAAAGAATTCAAAGCAGCACGGAGGCAGATGTATTAGATTAAAAAAAAAAAAAAGGTTTGTTTCTACAGCTTTCTCCACTTTAAAGTCCCTATCTCTACTGATGAGGATGTCTTTTGACTTCTTAGTACAGGGAGGGTATTTTTCACATGGGGGTTTTCTTTCCTGCTTTCAGGGGAATAGAGGAGGGTCTGAGTGTCCTTGTACTAGCTGTTTCCACGTAGCTTCCATTCGAAACAATCAATATTCAATGTCGAACATTTTGGGGCGGCCTGCCCTCGTTCCCTACAAATAGAAATACAGAAAGAAATTTCACTTTTTGGTTTTATATTTAGAAATGCAAATCCACATCAAATTGCAAGTAAATTATTTTAAATCCTTGCTATCTTTCAGAGAACATAAATTACAGTTTACTTTTTAAACCTACAGAACAGACTTTGTGGCCTGCAATAAATAGAGTAGAACACGGTGCTGATAAGCAGCAATGTTAATATAAACCCTAAAAAAGAGATCATTTACACTGAACTAATGAAACACTCTATCATTCTCCACAGCAAAGCAAGAAAATAATCTGTTTCCTCAATACCACTGCACAAATGCATGTGTGCACGCACATGTTTAATAAACTATTACGATTTTAAATTATTAAATGGGATATGGGACTGAGCTTTGTCCTCTAAACCAGATTTTCATGAAATATTAATAAGTAGTTGTTAAGACACATAAATTTGCATTTCTTCTTCGACATAATTTTCCTTTCTGTTGGTAGCGAAATTTTTCAGAAATTATGGCTTGGTTTCTTCCCTCATGTGTTTTTTTGTTTTGGTTTTTTCTTTTGGTTTGTTTTTGCCTTCTTCTACTTTTAAATACCTAAAAATCATATTACATTATAATTTCTAGGAATAAACCAAAAATTAGAAATAATACAAATTATAGCACATCTATGAAAATATAGTTTTCTTGCCGATATTCTGAAAACATATTCTGTTTAATAACATATTATAAATTTACATTTTCTAAATTAATGTGATTAATATTATTTTAAGCAAATATAATGAAATTTCGCATCATTTCTACAATTTTAATAATTAAATATGTAAAAAATAATGAGTATTAATGATGGAGGGAATGAAGTGTAACATATAACCGATAATAAGTGTGGACCAGAGATGAATTTAATTAAATAGAATTATTGCATGCCAATATATGGAAACAAATTTGTGAAAGTCCCATAGTGCAGACAACTATGAAAGAATATAATGTATTGCCATTTACTTTGTAAATTAATCAATTTCATCATTCTGAAAGTTACCTTCCGGACAATGACATCCCTTCCACTTAAAAATTTACTCAATAGGTCTTTTTTTCTATTTGTGAATACAACTATTTGCAATTCTTTAGATATCCACATGTGGCCCATTCTTAGCAATATTTCAAATTTAATGTATTTAAATCTATATTTTACTGAATAGCCTTATTATTTTTATTTTCAAATTAAGTAACTATAATTAGCGTTAATCTTTTTAACTCTAAAAACGTAGATTAGCTATTTGTAGCTCACAAAACAAACGATGATCACAAGTAATAGTACAAGTCCCTTTTTGTTCTGGATATGATGCAATAAAATGCATATTCATCCATATATAAATAACATCAGTGGTTTCTATTTCTCTGGACAACTTACATGCCAATTATCTAATGAAGTGCTATTTATCCTCATTGGGTGAATGTGTATTTGGATTTGGTTTTGGATACTCAATACAATTTTAACTTTTGGCAAATTTAAGCAATATTTTTGAAAATTTGAAATATATATGCATATTGAATTGTACTATTGATTGAATAATCTTGAGTTTTCTAAAATATTACAATTTTCAAGTCATAAAGTGTCAGCTGTTTCCTTTAATTGACCTATAATATATTTACTATTTCTAGTTTTATTTTAACTAAAATGCTATAGATGCAAAATTTGGAATTCTTACAGTTAGGTGTTTAGGAAGCAAAATAGGTAGATTCTCCTTTACATGAAAAATATTCCTGGGGCACCTGGGTGGTTCAGTCTGTTGAGCATCCAATCTCGATTTCAGGTCAGTTAATGATCCCAGGATCACGGGATTGAGTCCTGCATTAGGTGTCCAAACTGAGTGTAAAGCCTGCTTAAGACTTTCTCTCTTTCTCTTTCTCTCTCTCTCTCTCAAAAAAAAAAAAAAAAAAAAAAATAGTTTAAAAAAAAGATTCTCTCTCTCTCTACCTCTGCCCCTCCCCCACTCTTAAAGAACTCTTTCCCTCTCTCTCTCTCTAAAATAAAAAATATATGTATTCCTTGGAAGATGTTTAACTAACTTAATAAAATATGCTATTTTCTATATATGTTTTGTAATTATATTCACCCAATCAGCAAGAAGATATTATATGCAGTTGAGGATGCATGAATCTATAAAATGATAAAAATAATCCATCTTTTAAATTTTTTTAGCTTACAAAAGAATTATAAAATATGCCTTTTTTGTTGCATTATATGAGTTAATTGGGAGAAATACACATTCTATTGCTGGATACTTAAATACTTCCAAAAACTTAGAATACAGCAATTTTAATGCTTACTCTAATAAAAGTATTTATCAGATAAACACGGAAGCCTGATTTGTTCCTAAATCAAAAAGTTCAGTAGGCCAACAAGGCTGACATTAATTTAGGGCATACTATACACAACTTCAAGTACTTTATATGGTTTAACTCACAGTGAGTCTTCTCTCATTTTATAGAAGATACTGAGGCATAGATAGGGTTAGCAACTTATCCAAATTCACGCTGCAAATAAGTGGCAGAACAAGCAATAGAATTCATTAAGTCTAACACAAGGGATCACACTTGTCATCACGGTAATACGCCGCCTCTTAAAATGGCTGTTAGCATCTTTGTCATTTTTTTCCCAATCAACACTAATTAATCCATCAGTTCTCTTGGTCAGAAACCAGTTTGGGAAGAGAAATCAGTCACAATGGGTAAATGTGACAAAGGAGGTAGAAAAAGGGGGAAATTTTTAAGTGGAAAAGATGTGGGATTTGGAATTGCAGAATACAGATTATATGTATTTTCTATATTTTTTAAGGAGAATCATAAATTCTGGAACTCAAAATTTCGTTGCATTAAATTAGGAGAGAAGAGTCTTCATGATCGGTCCCCACCATTCTCTTCTCTCCAAAATGTGACCTAGTTGATCACTGTGGTAGAACTGGTGTCATAACCACTATTTTCTGGTTTCTGCTCTGGGAACATGGCAGGAGTGTAATCCCCTGTTCCTTTGAAGTTACATGACATGAGATCAGAAACAACACATACAACTTTTTCATGGAAGAGCCAGTGTACCATTAGCTCCTCTCTCTTCTCTTTGCTATGGTGATCATAGAAGCATACATCAAGATAATGTCTCCATTGGTCTGGATCTTCATAAAGTCTGCCAAGAATTGAGTCCACCTGCCAACCCCCATATGATACATAGCGTTGGTAAGAAATAAACTTATATTCTAATAAGCCACTCAGATTTGAGGTTGGTTTGTTACAGCAGCCTAACTCAGCCTATCCTGAATGATATACTCTGAAAGCGCCATAGTAGTGTCTGAGAAATGAGTTGTCTATCTTATACAGAAACTTGGTTGTAAAACTGTAAGGAGAATTTTTATTATTAATAATTCTAAAATGAATTTCATAACAATCACAAGAGACCGTTTTTCTAAAAATTAACTTTAAAAATGTGTTCTAAGGGTGCCTGGGTGGCTTAGTCAGTTGAGCACCCAACTCTTGATTTTGGCTCAGCTCATAATCTGAGGGTCATGGGACCTAACCCTGGGTCAAGTTTTGTGCTGAGTATGAAGCCTGCTTAAGTTTCTCTCTCTCTCTCTCTCCCTCTCTCTCTCTCTCTCTCTCTCTCTCTCTCTTTCTCTGCCTCTCTCCCTCACTTGTGCTCTCCCTCTCTCTAAAAGTTCATTAATTAATTAATTAAGAAAAAAATAAAATAAAAGTGGGTTCTAAAATAACAAAAACAGCAAAATCCTATTTCTAATTAACTTTGTATTTCCACTATCGAAAATGTCTATGGATGTACATGTTGATATATCTCCTAGCCAAAAGGTATATCCCAAACAAATTTAGGAAAGGCAAAAGATGTTATCTTCCATTAGTAATGATATTTATATTACAGATCTTCTCTTAATTCTGCATAATCCTGGAGTGACCATCTTCCATTGTTGGTCAAAACAGTCCCCTTCTGTGTTTTAAAAAGTATCTTTTAAAGTATCTCTGTGTTTCCCCATTTGATGGATGTTATTTAGGCAGAAAAGACAAAAAGGTGAATGGGGTGAGTCTTCTTGAGGGAAGAAAAACAAGGAGCCTAGAATAAAAGTAGCCTTGCTGTGTATTCATTACTAAATAGCCATTCTGCCATCACCAACATTTTTCACTGCTGCCATTTTTATTCAACACTGAAAAATTTATCAGAATGAAAATTTAGTTGGCAGAACTGTTTTTTGTTTCCACATAGCAATATCCACATACAGAGTACTGCATCTTCTTAGGAGATTTTTGGGTCAAAAATTAACTTATGCATTAATTGGTTGATTTTTTCAACATTTTCTCAATAGGATTATCTTAAAAATATGATTTTAATATCCAGGCTAGCTCTAAAAATGCATGAATTGTGTGTGTGTGTGTGTTAGTATGCCTTACACATTTGTTTAAGCTTTGTGGTTCAATTTGCTTTAAAACAGACTAACAAAACACCCTTTCTAATATTCTGACTCTGATGATTTCTATACTGGTGAAAAATACTTTTCTGGCATTATTTCAAAATCATTTCCCATGTTCTTATTTTATTTCTATGGAGAAATGCACTCAAAATTTTAATTTGTAAAATAGTCTTAGATTGACCCTCTGTAGTATCATTGAAGACATT
This sequence comes from Panthera pardus, assembly GCF_024362965.1. Lineage (NCBI taxonomy): Eukaryota > Metazoa > Chordata > Mammalia > Carnivora > Felidae > Panthera > Panthera pardus. The sequence goes on from NW_026526654.1 coordinate 53,927,472, forward strand.
TCCAGGTGATTCTAGCTGTGTAGAAATGTAGACTGGGAATCAAAAACTCAAGTCTCATATACTTTCACAACACACTTAGAAATTAATGCACGGTGGAAGCTAAATTTCTCTGTCAACATTTCCCAGCATATTTTGAATTGGGGAGAAAATGGTATTTTCTGACTCTCATGGTGCTCATAGAATTTGAACCAATTAATTTCAGTGTATTTTGCTTTACCAAAGGCCATAATATAAACGTGAAAATGTATTTTCCTATTTTTTTGTGCCTTTGGTACTCCAGGAATAGCTAAAGTTTCTTTAAAAGAGTCCCCATGGGGGAGGGGAGGCATGTGAGTCGCTCAGTCGGTTAAGCATCTGATTCTTGATTTCCACTCAGGTGGTGATCTCAAGGTTCATGGAATAGAGCCCCACACGGTAGGGGGTGGGGGTGGGGTCTCTGTGATCACAGCAGGGAGTCTGCTTGGGATTCTCTCTCTCCCTCTTTCTCTCTGCTCCTCCCTCACTCTCACTCTTTCTCTCTCAAAATAAATAAGTAGACATTAAAAAAAAAAAAAAAAGAGTCCCTGAGAGGGAGCAGGGGAGGTACTGACCTAAGTAACTTCTGAAATGAAGGGATTCTCACTTAAAAAGGATGATACTCTAAAGCAAAAGCATGATACTCTAGTTATTAAACTTGTTTCTAACAGGGGTATGGGTTAACTAACACAGGATTCTGGTATACATATATACTAAAATTGAATGATTAATTATATGAATGGGGAGAGAAGATACCAGGTTTCTCATTATTGGAGTGGGAATTTATAGATCGGCAGGGAGAGGAAGCTATATTGATCCAGGTGGAAATGGATTATACTAGAAGACATGAGTACAAACTCTTGTTTAACTTAACATAGATATAGATGGTTACATATAGAAATGTGTATATACGGGATGCCTGGGTAACTTAGTTGAGCATCTGACTCTTGATTTTGGCTCAAGCCATGATCCCAGGGTCGTAGGATGGAGCCCCAAGTAGAGCTGCATGCTGAGTTGGAGCCTGCTTGGCATTCTCAATCTCCCTGCCCCCCCACCCCCACCCCACTCATGGGTGCACACGTGCTCTCTCACTCTCTCAAATAAAGTAAAACAAAATAAAGAAGTATGTTTATAGATGTATATACACATATGTGTATTTGTTCTGTCAGTAAGAGGTCCTAAAAGAAACATTTCAGTTGCAACAAGCACACCTGGCATCTGGAACTTGGTTTCCAGTATCATTCTCCAATATAAGGAACCAGGGCTCCTTGAGAGACATATCTGATTCTAAGACTGGGGAGGTAATATATAAGATGAGTTGGGAGCATCTTGTAATTTTATAGTGTCAGAAATTAAGGAGGTAATCTGGGGCTCAGCTGGTTAAGTCATGATCAGCTCAGGTCATGATCTCATGGTTTTTGAGTTCCAGCCCCGTTTTGGGCTCTGTGCTGACAGCTCGGAGCCTGGAGCCTGCTTTGGATTCTGTGTCTCCTTCTCTCTCTGCCCCTCCCCTGATCATGCTCTGTCTGTCTGTCTCTCTCTCTCTAAAATAAATAAACATTAAAAAAAAAGAAAAGGAGGTGCTCAAAAAAATAAAAATAACAAAACTAAAGCCTACATTGATAAGATAGGTCAGAGGGACACATGAGGCAACTCAGAGAGCTCCCAATTGCCAAAGCTGAAGCAATCTGAGCAAAAAAATATAAGAGTAATATTGGAACCCAAAGTATAAAACAATTATCTAACAAAATAAATTTACGTAGAGAATTCCAAATAAATTATGGAGATACTCCACCCTTAAGTGTGGAGTGTACGTAGTGACTTTCTTCCAAATAATACAGTATGGAAGGGGCAGATGGAATATAAATTTACAGTGGAGATCAAGGTAGATGATCAAGGTCAACATCAATCATCATAAATCATGTTGATAGAATGATATAATGTGAAGGGAATGGCACATCACACCTGTGTTCTTCCTCCAAAAAAACCCTGTAAATATCTGAGAAATCCCAGTAGAGGGACATTCTGAAAGGTATATGACTAATATTCCTCAAAACTCTTAAGGTTGTCAAAAACAAAGAAAGCCTGAAAAACGGGCAGAGCCATGAGAACCCTAATAGAACGCGATATCTAAATATACTGTAGTATCCTGGATGGGATTCTGGAACAGAAAAGAAAAAAAAAAAAAATAGAAAGCAGAAAATCTGAATAAACTATGGGTCTTTGTTGATTACAGTGTATACATATTGGTTCATTAATTATAATAAAATATATATTAATCTAAGATAATAATAGGGGAGATTGGGTACTGGATATATGAGAACATTGTACACAATATGCTCAATTTTTCTGGAAAGCTAAAACTCTTCTTAAAAATAAAGTTTATTAGTATTTAAAAGAGAAACCTCGTGCTCTAATGAAACCACCTAATCTAGTATAAGACAGATTGCTAGCATTCTAAAATGTAACTAGTCTTGCATTTTTGTTTCATAAGAAGCAAAATGATGGCCATATTGACTACCTACAGTTGAAACTATTTTTGGTTCTCTATTTCTGATACATACATACCAACTCTTCCTGACTAATCTGAGCACTGCAATGCTATATTGAGTAATGGTCATATGATGAAATAAGTCCCATGTTCCAAAAAAACTGATTGTTAAAAATCAACTTTCAGAAAAGTATCCCTTTTTTGGGAGTTGTGACGATCCACACCCTAAATACCACTTGGCGACATCGGATTTTCTCATTTATGTGGTAAGGTGATGTTCCTTTATGTGATCAAAAAATTTCATTGTACTTTGAGGACCATGTTATATTATTACTCCCTTCAATACTTCTAGAATAAATACAGTCATATTTTCATTGTTTGAATTTTAATTTATTTTTTATGAAAGTTGAATGAACTTCTTTGTGAAAAGTAATGATAATCTGTTGAGTATATATAACAGACTTCACCAATTTCCTAGGAATTAAGTTTTATAATGTCAACCAATTAAAAAATTTTTCTTTGCATTTTTATAATGTATGGACACAATCTAGTGTACAGAATTATAAATTACAGGAGTGTGAATAATCCTATTTAAATAAATTCTTTTACAGTGTAAGTATACTAATTCTTTGTGTAATCCTATTAAAATAATTCACGTTGTTATAAAAACACAAAGAGCCTGATTCTATAGCAAGTCAACTATTCTCAATGACCATGTGAATGTTGGATAACATTTCAGGGCCTCAGGATTCCATATCCTATAGCAGGATGAGCTAATTCACTTCATTTAAGCAAACATTTTATTCAAAAATCCAGGTTATTTCTTGGAAAATTGTGCCCAACATTTTGTTTTCTCCTTTGAGCTCCATCTCCCACCTGAATAAAGGTCTCAGTTTCACTATTTTATTTTTACAATATCACTATGATTAATCATTATTCTACTGAATAAAACAAATATGTTAGACGATGGCCTAGAATAAATCTATAGTCTCCACCTGGAGGTTTTGTTATATGAGCTTCTGAAATTGTTTTTCCATTTTTAAATATTCTTAATCCATGAAATTCCTCATTTTGCAAATACTTTCTTATTGTATTCTGTTTAATGTTGTATGCATATTATTTCTTTTGGCTCCATTAATTTATTAAACTAAAAAACACCAAATTTGATAGTGAATATTCTATAAGAAGAATGGTTTTACAGTCCTGCCCTCTTTCTTCATTCTCTTGTGTCTTAGGATGCTTCCTGCCTCTTGTTTGCTCAATGATGAAAGCATCATTGGAGCAGGAAAGGGAGAGTAAGTTATAGAAACACAAAGGGTATAAAAAAGTGGGTTTAAAAAAATTTTTTTTAATTTTTATTTAATTTTGATAGAGAGAGACAGAGCGCGAGCAGGGAAGGGGCAGAGAGAGAAGATGACACAGAATCGGAAGCAAAAAAGTGGTTTTTAAAATTCCTTAATTCCTTTTTAGAAAATACTAAATGGCAGGGATGCCTGGGTGGCTCAGTCAGTTAAGCATCTAACTCTGGCTCAGGTCATGATCTCATGGTTCATGAATTCAAGCCCCATGTTTGGGCTCTGTGCTGACAGCCTGAAGTCCGCTTTGGATTCTCCTCTCTCCCCCTCTCTGCCCCCTCCCACTCTCTCTCTCTTTCTCTCTCTCTCTCTCTCTCTCTCACACACACACACAGACCCACAAAAGTAAATAAATAAACATTAAAAACAAGATTAGGTGGCAGAATATAAATGTGTTAGAAAGATAAACCAAAACCCCAGAAGCAATCAGAAGACATTTTTAGCTTTGTGATATTAAGAAAGGAGAAATGAACATAAAAGCAATCAACTTGTGAATTATATGTTTATAACTTCCAATATATTACATAACAATATAAAGATTAAGGCATTAGCCTCATGTATGTTTAGACATTTATTGCCCATGACTTGAGGGGAGATTCTCTTACAGTTCCTGGCAGGAAAAAAAAATGTCAAAGAGTTGTAAATGGGCAAAAGAGATCATGGCATCCTTTAAGTGACATCTGAGGATTGTTCAGCACATCCATGCATCCTCTGGGCATTTTCTAACTCTGTGGTGCTGTGTATCTTTGATTGATTTTGACTGACTAGTCCATTTTACAACTCTGTAGGGAACAGAAATTAATGTATAGAAAACTGATTGTAATGCAAATGTTTTCACCTGTAGCACTGCAGACGAAACTTGCCCTGGAGAGAAAATAAACCTTTGAAGGTCAAATTCTCACTGGAATTGCTTTTAACCCCTTACTATTTACACGTTAGAAAATGAATTTTGTAAGATATTTTTGCACATGTTCACTTAATGTATGAGTCATGTTTTTACATGTCTGGTAATTATAATATAAAACTCCTAACTGAAAGAGATTGACTATAAAGGATACCATTCTCCCTTAAAGAGGAGATGAAAGAGAATTTGTGATCTCTAATTACATAGGACTCTTTGGCATTTAAATTCCCTGTATCGCTGAAAAGCCATCTAGAGCAATGTGTTTGATTTTGTATATGCTATGTGAAACTTGTTCTCAAAAATAGAAGTCCAAACACTGCTCTGGCTGAAGCTGGTGAGGGTCTCTCCAAGCCACTTCTCAGTGAGGACTCACTGAGGGACTTCATATGTAGTTTGTAGGATACGTAACAAGAGACACTGTGCTTCAGCCAGGAGCAGTTGTGGAAAGTAAAAACATTTGCAATTTCTGAAGTTGCTGACATTGATCATCTCTCGGGGCGCCTGGGTGGCTCAGTCTGTTAAGCATCAGATTTCTGCTCAGGTCATGATCTCACGGCTCAGCTAGTGAGTTTGAGCCCCACATTGGGCTCTGTGCTGACAGCTCAGAGCCTGAAGCCTGTTTCGGATTCTAGGTCTCCCTCTTGCTCTCTGCCCCTCCTCCACTTGCACTCTACTCTCTCCCTCTCTCTCTCTCTCAAAAAAAATAATAATAATAATAAAGAAAGAAAGAAAGAAAGAAAGAAAGAAAGAAACATTAAAAAAGTTTAAAAATAAAATAAAATAAAATTGAGAGAGTATACAGAATGAGAGGGTGGTTGGTATTAGACCCATCTAAGGTTTTTCTTCAAAGATGCTATCATCTCAATTGCAATATTTATCATATGATAAAATAAGTATCTCTATTTAATATTTCTCCCTTATACTTGAAACACATATTCAGCTGGGAGACTACATCAAATTTGTTTCCAGAGGGTCAATGTTGTTCAAATTATTATAGCATAATGTTTATTTTAGCTTCAAAAACTTTTTGAGAATTGTTTAAAATATTAAACTCTCTTGACAGTAACATAATACTTTACAGCTGTGCTTTCATTTAGAAAGTGTGGCAAAAAAATGCAATTTGTCACTTCAATCAAGACATTTCTTTCACTGTGATGTGTAAATATTTCTGAATAGGCATCATTGAAAGCTTTTGAAAATAAAGCTGTCTTGTGTTTTTGGTGGCATACTTAAAGCTTTGAATATGATCAGAAAGACTACAAAACCGACTCAAATAAAACACACATAAAACCTAAAAAGAATGCTAAATTAGGAGGCATGATCTAAAATTAGGAAACTAGTAATAAGTATAAGCTAATGGAAAACATAAAGTATTCAAAAATCAAATTAGATAATTGTCTGTATAGATTGCATTGAGAAGTAGAGTGGAAATATGCTAATACAGATATCAGCACTTAAAATAAAGAGTCATTTTCTTAATATCTGGAACATTGTATCTAAAAAGGTGAAGTCATGGAAACTTAGAGTAGATTCCGAGTCTAGGGCAGGATATAAGTAACCTTCAGCATAATGGGCTTATACACATCTCTTTCTGTGAGTATCGATGGCGTTTTTTCTTTATCTATAAATTTTCATTTGATCCTGCCTGCCGCTTGCCCTGATATATGCTGTTAATACTTGCAAAAGAACTTACCTAAGCAGTTTTAGACAACTTCACTTTAACTCTATCACATCTTCAGAATGTAAAGATAACATGCCCACTCACAAGCAGACAGCATTTTTTGTAAGGCACATTCTCGTTTTTCACTAAACAGAAGAAAATGTTGCATTTTCTCCATCGGAAATATTATCCCAGTACATGAAATGGCTCCAAAGGCTCATATAATTTCTTTCTACCCAGGTGCAATAGTACCCCATTCTACTCAGAGTTTCTGATTGGCTTACACAATGTGCAAAAAAAAAAAAAAAAAAAAAAAAAAAATCAAGATGATGCATTACTTGGAGAGAGAATTTCATATATATCGTGAGGACAGAAAAATAGACCGAGGCCACATTTTGAGTAACATCAAATGTCACAGCTCTTAATTCTACACAACTTCATTTATTTCTGAAGAGTAAATTTCTCATTTGAACTTTTTGGAGGCTCCCATTTAAAAAGTATCTGGCTATTAATTCCTCAAACAGCCTCTGCCACCATCCCTTTAAAATGTTTATAATGAATAGGTAAAGGTTAAAGCATGTAATGCAGATAATTAAAGTAAAAGTCAGTCTGGAGCCATTTCCCAGTTTATGGTGTTCAATGAGTTCCGCTATACGTAGAATAAATCCCAGCCTCAAATAAGGGTGACAACGTTGATTAAAACCTGGTTCCTATTCCAACCTTGAGTTTTATCTCATGAGACTCTCTCCTTCATCCACTAGTTCATAAGCTCTTTCTAATTGCCCAGCCTTTTGCAGTGCTCTCTCCTCTACCTGAGGAAGGGGCTTCCTATTCCTTTACAATTTTGGCTTTTTTTTTCCTTCGGAGTTTCAGAATAATAGTCAACTTCTTAAGAAGCATTCTATAAACGCTCTGTTTTCATTAGGTGTACCTGGTACTGCATTGTTTCTCTATTCAGAGACATGTATCTTGATTTGCTATGGTGTTATATGCTTGTGTGTTTTTTCAAAGGCTGCAGACCTTCATGACAAATACGGTCATAAAATGAGTTTCCTTAGACCATAGTCAATGTTAGGTAGCACAACATCTTTTTTAAAAAATCATTTACTGGCAGTATTTTAAAGTTAGGACATTTCACATAATAATCTTGATATCAGATTTTACTTAAACCTCAGAAAATCTCACACCAGTGGCCTGATGCTTCTCACAAACGAACTCCACAGAATTGAGTACCACCTGTATCAATGAAGAAGGAAATACTTTCAAATCCATAGAAGATCCTCCACTCTTTCTTATATCTCTGATTTTTTTTTAAGTTGGATCCACGCCCAACATGGGACTTGAACTCACAGCCCTGAGATCCAGAGTCACATGCTCTACCAACTAAGCCAGTCGCGTGCCCCTCTTATATCTTGAAATTGTTGACTTTACTCCTCTGTGGCTTCTTTATGTGTAAGGACTTGCACTTCTCACCTTTGTTTTACCCATTTATTGTTTGTGTCACCACGGACCCTCAGCCAGGAAACCTGTCTATTTCACAATTGTAAGACTACATTTTATTCAGTGGTTTGCACGCAGTCTATAAATATGTGTTCAGTAAGCAAATGAATGATGGAATTAATATTCTGCCAGAATATAAGAATAATTTGCACTAAATTCTAGGATGGTAGAACTTGAGTGAAAAACTCATGATTAAAGTGTGCTATGCTAATAAAAACTAATCAAACTTGCCCTTCTGAAGCTATTAAGAAGGATTACTGATCCCTTCCGCAGCTATACTCTTTCTCTTCCCTTGTCTATACATAGCTTTTTAAAAACAAACAAACAAAACATGGCTTATCAATTATTTTAGTTTACAATCTCTATTTTTTTTGAGAAAAATGGAATTCCTTTATGCTGCTTTCATCTTCACTGCCTAAAGTACTTCTCTTCCTATGTCCTGATGGACCAGAAAGGTAAGTAGCTATATTGTCATAAGGGTGGAGCACATAGGATTTTAATATTTTTTATATGTCCTATATCTTCAAATTGTTAGAAAATTAGATTTCCTTAAAAAAAAATAGATTGAGCTCAGCATTAGGCAAAGACCGTGAAACACAGAATTTGGTAGACATTTTCTACTTCAATCATGCTGCATTGTTGTACCGAATATGAAGTTACCTACACAAAAAAATGGTATCAACAATCAACCTACAAGTGCTCCCTCTTGATGAGATGTTTCTCTTCATTCAAGGATGGTAAGAGAGAAAAAAATCAGGTTTTCTCTACATTTTAACCAAATATTTGGTTACCATCTACTATGTGCCAAGCACTGTCTTCTGCATTTAGAAAACGAACGTGAATAAGGAGCACATGTTCTTTGCTTTTACGCACCTGAAACAGCAATAAGTGCTTTATGAAAAACTTTCGCGTAACAAGAGATGTGAAAAGCTATCCTTAAACCTCATTTCAGCAAGAGCATGAGTGTGGACGTGATTATGGACACGGTTAAAGTAGATGATCCAGAAAAGAAAATGTTACTGATCTATCTTGAATTTTCAATATGGCACAAGAAGACACAGATGTCTCTAACGATAACAGCAAAAAATAATAAGGAAATGTAAAGGCAGTACACAATTCCGTGAAAACATAAATAAAAATAAAAGCATAATAATACGAATAAAAATCGTAACAATGTAATCAGTTGGAAAGTAATTTAAAAACAGTAAGCAATAGGCTTGGAGCTATAGGTACAATGAAACATCAACTGGGAAAATGAAATAAAATCGAAGAGATGAGTTGTGGACACCAGTTAAGATGTCATTCATGTTACCTGGGCGAGGATTAATGAGGGTGTAGAGGAAAACAGGCAGAACAGGTGAAAAGACATTGAGACGCAATGAATTTAAGACTTCTTATTTGGAGATGAGGTGACTTGGAGATGCCATGACCAAAGATGGAGCTGAGCACAAAGGAGGGTGGAAGGCAGAGAATTGTTGCCATTCTTTCCATAAGATGTACATGTTTCATGGATTTGGGGATCAGTATATCTAGCTACAATATGCAGTCGTAGAGCTCAGGGGAGAGAAATACAAGTTGTAGACTAAAATCTTAACTTTTTTATAATATAAGATTGGAAAAATGGAACAGATGCTGAAATAAGCACTAAAAGGAGAATCTCTGCTTCTAAAATGTTGTTTTCCAAAACAGACTACGTTACCATTTTTTTGCATAAGTCAAGGGACTCACTGTTACCTTAACTTTTAGGTATCTCCCCGGTCTTATTACCCATCAGTCACTGCCTCTCTGTTTTCAATTTTTAATAAGAAACTTCTCATATTTCTACAGTGCCCTCTGTTGTGTGGCTCCTTGTCTACCTTTGTGCTTTTCTCTCAGTCTGAAATGATTTATCTCCACTGTATCCCTGTGAACTATGATTGAACCTTTAAATTTTAACTCAGAGATCATTCCTGCAGCAATATTTTCCTGAGCTCCTGGGTTAGACAAGGCCTGCTCATTAGTGTTCCAATACTACCTGCGATCAGTTTTCTCTTAGCACCTACCATGATATATTTATAGTACATAAATATGAAAACTATGTCTTTTTCATTGTTTTGTCACCAGTAATTACTGTAGTGCCTGGTACAGATAAAGTACTCAAATGCTTCTTAAACTTTACTGGAGAGAAAATATGGAAAGGAAATCATAAGAATGACAATGTTTAATATCCGTGGATACATTTTAGCAGATGACTATTAATTCATGTTCATTACAGAGAATTTGAAGTATGCAGATAAGCACAAGGAAGAAAGTGCAAATCACTTGTTAGCCCTTCTCCCAGAGATGACTGCTAATGATTTCAGGGTACATAGGCACTTTGTTCTCTGCACACTAATATACATATAAATATTGTTAAGTTAAGACAATACTGTACCTCTTCCTTTAAAAATGCTTCTTGGGGCACCTGGGTGTCTCAGTCAGTTAAGCGTCCAACTTCAGCTCAGGTCAAGATCTCACCGTCCGTGAGTTTGAGCCCTGCATTGGGCTCTGTGCCAACTTGGGCATGGAGGCTACCTGGGATTCTCTGTCTCCCGCTCTCTCTGCTCCTCCCCTGTGCATGCATGCTCTCTCTCAAAATAAGGAAATAAACTTAAAAAAATGCTTCTCTTACTCTGTAATATATCATAAATATTTCTTTCACAAAATAAATTGTAACTAATATCTTGCATTACACTGTAATATGATGCTGTATTTTATTTAACCAATCATTTGTTTGGGCGACATTAGATCTGTTTAATTTTTATTATTAAAAGTTCTGGATAAGCAACCTCCAAATTAAATTTTGTCATATAGCTGTGATATATTATTAAATTATAGCAGAGTAATTTGTCCAATTAGAATGCATATTTTAAAGCTTAATCTATCTTTAAAATTACTCACCTGAGTAGCAATTTAGACTCTCTAAGGCACTGCATGAAACTTATACCTAAGTATTCCTATCCTCTAAAAATATGGACACCATAGATTTTGTTTTATTAATTTTTCCATCTAATGGCATCTGTTTAATAATAATATTGATTACTAGAGAAATGGAATATTTTTAAATATTATATTGGACTTGGGAAATTTGTATACTTTTTAAAACCATTTTCAACCAGAGTTTATAAATGCATACTTTTATAAGATAACTATATGAAGTAACTGTATTAACTTATTATTTTAGATGTACTGAACTTCTCTCAGCTTATTATTTTACTTAGAAGTGCATCTTTTGATGATTCAAAATGTCAAAGACATTGAGAAGGCTTGCAATAGAAAACCTCATGTAAGTTGACTTAGACACATTTTCTCCAAGTTTATTTTGCTGTTGGACTCTTCATTTTTTACATTAACATAGACAATATTTGATGTAGTGTTATATAAGAAAAATCTTATGATGTAATTTTTTTATATATATGTAGGAATTTTATGTGTAAAAAACTAGAAATTTTAAGAATACCCATGAAAATAATTGTCAGAATGGTAGAAAAAAATAGAAGAAAGTAGTCTCTGGAATTAAACAGAGGATATAATTTCCAGCAAAATGTGTGATCAGAGAATTGAATACTGTAGTGTGGTAAGATAGGATGACAATGGAGAGAGGTCACCTGATTGGGAACACAGACGGCTCTCATTTTATATTCATTAACAACAAATTATAAATAATTGTGAAGGTCTTTCTTTCACTAAAATGCCTACTAGTAAAATCCACATATATCATTTTTCATTTCTATTCGAAAATGTGTATCAAAAATACATTTAAAAACTTTCCCTGAAGATATCTTGATGACAGTGATAAACACTTCACAGTGTGAATAATATTATACCTCTCCTGAAAAGGATGCATTTCATTTCTGTCATCCACTCCTGACAGGCTTTTTTTTTTTCCTTTAATTTTTTGGGTACTTCCTCAGGGTAATATATTGCCATATACATACATATACATATACATATACATATATATATATATATATATATATATATAATGCAACTTAACTGAAGTTTGAATAAATCATAGATTTCTAATGCTGTATCCTTTAAATGAAAATTCAGCTGAATAGCAGAAAGATAATCAAGAATTTTCCTAAAGTATTTTGCACTTTAGAAGGTTATTGTTGCTTTCTCACTTGGGATAGAGATTGGATTAATCATATTAGCATAAAAAGTTCAAAATGTAAGTTTAAAAAATGCACATTTTAAAACATATTTCTTTAGGTGTCTATATTGAATAATAATCAGATATTAGAGCACTACAGGAAAACTTTGAAAAATAAAAGTAGGACTTGGAGTCAAGAAGCAATAGGAAACACAGTCTTGCATATTTGAGTGTTGTACGGCAGGTGGGTACAAGGCAAGAGTCAGGTTTTTAATATCTCAAGATCTTTTTAGTCATGGCCACTAATATAATACACAGGCATAAATATTTCAGTGCATTTTTAAAACAAAGGACACAGAATTTTTTGCATGATCTTAAATCAGCAAAAATAATAACATTGTTGATCTATTTTGTCATCTGGTTGATTCTCCAAGAACAACATTCTCTTTAATACTAGAGTAATTTTGATGTTATACTATATCACAACATAAAAATAACAAAACCAGAAGACACAAGGTGGTGAGGGTGTGGGTGTGCATGTGTATGTGTGCTTATGTGAGTGTGTGAGAGAGACTGAGAGAGAGAGAGAGAGAGATGCTATTGAAAAGGAAGAACTTAAAGTGTCCATGGCAAACTTTATTGTTTAGAATATAATAAAAAATATATTTCTCATAATCATAATTATAAAGTGAAGTTTTAACTTATTTTCAGTAGACTCCAAAACAAAAACCAAACACTAAAAGTTGAATATAAATTTGCAATCTTATTCAAGAATCCAACCAACAATAGAAGACGAATGTACTGATATTAGTTCCTTGTCTCTCTGGTATATCAAGACCATAACCCATTTTAATTTCTAGAATATTTTCTACGTGCTCTAGGAGAACAGGGCACTCTAAAATGCATGACTCCCTGTTACATGGTTCCACTTTTTATTTGATTTTAATTTTATTTAATTAAGGAACAAATTAAGCTCAAAAGGCTGATTGAAAGGACTGTAAGAAAAATGGAGCTTCTCAGTTCCAACACTTTTCACTCCTGATTCCCACACCTCAGAGGCAGATTTTTTCCATTATTTTAAGTTTCTCCCCCTAGTATATATTTCCATATTTCTAAATGATAATATACTTGTATAGATATTTCTTAATTTTTTAGTTGTTCATATTATGCACTCACATTTATGCTAAGCACTAGTCAGATACATACTTCTCGATTGGTCTTGTTTCTTTACTCAACTTGAAATAAGTTACTATTATGATCAGGTTTTTTATAATAGGTTATAATCCTACTTCCCATTTTCTTCTACTTAATGATTCACAAATTATTATTCATCATTCCTCTATGAATCCATTATTATTAAATCATCACAATTATGTGATGAGAGTTAATTCTGAGGCTTGTTTACCCAGCAATTTTAGCAATAATAAAATTAAACAAATCTAATGTCCAAACACAAGTAACTGGTAAAATAAATGATGGCATAACACTTTATTGGAATATAATACATCTGTTGATATTTATTTTCAGAAAAACATCTTTAATATATTGTAACAGGAAAGAAGCATTTTAAGTGACAGAGTATTAAGTTAACAACATTGTCTGTTCTGCTACCAATTAAGAAATAGAAAAACATATTTCATCCGATTCTACAAATCCTACCCCAGATGTTTAATGCACTTTAGTTGGACTATACCCCTTGGGAAAGAAGAGAAGATTAAACGAAGTAACTGAGGATAAAAGGTAAACATTTTTAACATTTACCAGGTATTGACAGATATCCAATCACCCTCCAGTTTGTGTAGGTGTTTTTCTTTTATTTTCTGCTTTTACTTTTAAGTTTTTGTTTCTTCAGTTTTTTTTCTGGGATATCCTTCTGTGCAACCTTCTCTTCTGGATTAGGAACAATCTGCTCTTTTTCAGTAAGGATTGTCTCAATGGGGCACGGAGGCCTCCTGCATGAGTTAATCCAACCATGAACTTGTAAATTCTGCACCCCATCTTGGGGACTTTGTTCACCTGGATGGCAAAAGAATCTTTATCCATTTGTTGACGACATGACGAAGTAAATCAAACACGAAATTTGTTTTGTTTGCCTTTTATTCTCTCTGTATTTTGTTTTTTAATTTAGCTGTTTCTAAGAGTATACTTTATTATTTTTATTTATTTTTTAAAAATTTACATCCAAGTTAGTTAGCATATAGTGCAACAATGATTTCAGTAGATTCCTTAATGCCCCTTACCCATTTAGCCCATCCCCCCTCCCACGACCCCTCCAGCAACCCTCTGTTTGTTCTCCATATTTAAGAGTCTCTTATGTTTTGTCCCCCTCTCTGTTTTTATATTATTTTTGTTTCCCTTCCCTTGTGTTCAGCTCTTCTGTGTCTTAAAGTCCTCATATGAGTGAAGTCATACAATATTTGTCTTTCTCTGACTAATTACTCTTAGCATAATACCCTCTAATTCCATCCACATACTTGCAAATGGCAAGATTTCATTCTTTTTGATTGCTGAGCAATACTCCATTGTATGTGTGTGTGTGTGTGTGTATATATCCCACATCTTCTTTATCCATTAATCCATCGATGGGCATTTGGCCTCTGTCTATACTTTGGCTATTGTTGGTAGTGCTGCTAGAAACATTGGGGTGCATGTGCCCCTTCAAAACAGCATACCTGTATCCCTTAGAAAAATACTTAGTAGTGCAATTGCTGAGTTGTAGGGTAGTTTTATTTTTAATTTTTTGAGGAACCTCCATACTGTTTTCCAGAGTGGCTGCACCAGCTTGCATTCCCACCAGCAGTGCAAAAGAGATCCTCTTCCTCTGCATCCTCGCCAATATCTGTTGTTGCCTGAGTTGTTAATGTTAGCCATTAAGACAGGTGTGAGGTGTTATCTCATTGTGGTTCTGATTTATATTTCCTCGATGGTGAGTGATGTTGAGCATTTTTTCATGTGTCGGTTGGCCATCTGGATGTCTTCTTTGGAGAAGTGTCTAGTCATGTCTTTTACCCATTTCTTCACTGGATTGTTTTTTGGGTGTTGAATTTGATAACTTCTTTACAGATTTTGGATACTAACCCTTCCTCTGATATGTCATTTGCAAATATGTTATCCCATTCTGTCTGTTGCCTTTTAGTTTTGTTGATTGTTTCCTTCGCTGTGCAGAAGCTTTTTATTTTGATGATGTCTCAATAGTTCTTTTTTGCTTTTGTTTCCCTTGCCTCCGGAGATGTGTTGAGTAAGAAGTTGCTGCGGCCCAGGTCAGAGATGTTTTTGCCTGCTTTCTCCTCGAGGATTTTGATGGCTTCCTGTCTTACATTGAGGTCTTTCATCCATTTTGAGTTTTGTGTATGGTGTAAGAAAGTGGTCCAGGTTAATTTTTCTGCATGTCGCTGTCCAGTCTTCCCAGCACCACTTGCTAAAGAGACTGTCTATTCCTTTGGATATTCTTTCCTGTTTTGTCAAATATTAGTTGGCCATAGGTTTGTGGGTCCATTTCTGGGATCTCTATTCTGTTCCATTGATCTGAGTGTCTATTCTGGTGCCAGTACCATACTGTCTTGATGATTACAGCTTTGTAGTATAGCTTGAAGTCTGGGATTGTGATGCCTCCAGCTTTGGTTTTCTTTTTCAAGATTGCTTTGGCTATTTGGGTCTTTTCTGGTTCCACACAAATTTTAGGATTGTTTGTTCTAGCTCTGTGAAGAATGCCAGTGTTATTTTGATAGGGATTGCACTGAATATGTAGATTGCTTTGGGTAGTATTGACATTTTAACAATATTTGTTCTTCCTATCCAGGAGCATGGAATATTTTTGCATCTTATTCAATTTCTTTCTATAAGAAATTTCTTTCTATAAGCTCTCTATACTTCTCAGTGTATAGATTTTTCTCCTCTTAGGTTAGATTTATTCCCAGGTATTTTATGGTTTTTTTGTAAATGGGATCGATTCCTTGATGTCTCTGTTGCGTCATTATTGGTGTATAGGAATACAACCGATTTCTGTGACTTCATTTTTTTTATACCACTTGGTACTTGCTGCACTCTCAACACAAATACTGCAATTTTTCAGTACTAGAAAGCTCGTAATGATTGTATGTTTGATTATTGCTTTTTTCTTTTATCATTATTTATAAAATGTGCTTTAGAACCACTTGAGGCCTCTTGATTTCAGCTTGTTGTCTTCATATTCTTCATATGTTTATCTCGGTTTTGCTTTTGTCATCAAATATTCAATAATAACGCCTTAGTCACTATTGTTTTATTTATTCTGTTCAATAGAAAATGCACCACATATTAATTCATTAAGTTTTTTTTCCAAAATATTTTTGTTTTTTTTAAGTTTCTTTATTTATTTTAAGAGAGAGAGAGAGAGCATGCATGCAAGTGGGGGAGGGACAGAGAGAAGGGGGGAGAGAGAGAATCCCAAGCAGGCTCTGCACTGTCAGCACAGAGCCCCACAAGGGGCTCAAACCCACAAACTATGAGATCATGTCCTGAGCCCAAATCAAGAGATGGACATTTAACCAACTGAGCTACCAAGGCACCCCAATTCATTAAGTTTATTTTTAATGTTTATTTTTTATTTTTGAGAGAGAGAGAGAGAGAGGAGTAGAAAAAGAGGGAGACACAGAATCCAAAGCAGGCTCCAAAGCAGGAAGGATCAGCAAGAGAAGGAGACACAGAATCCAAAGCAGACTCTGAGCTGCCAGCACAGAGCCCAACAAGGGGCATGAACCCATGAACTGTGAGATCATGACCTGAGCCGAAGTTGGGTGCTTAACCCATGGAGCTACCTAGGTGCCCCCCAATTCATTAAGTTTTATAAATCAATTACCATTAAAAATATACACACATACAATCTGTAATGGTTTAGTTTTCTTGTCTTTATGTTCTTGATATATATAGGCATTTTTATAAGTCCTTGTTTTTTACACATTTTTCTTTATAGAGTGTTTTTTTTAAAGGGATACATGTATTGCATATAGTACCATTTTGCTGTTGGTACAACTTTATTGGGAGTGTTTTTAATCTCCTGATAACCAATTTTTTAAAAATATTTCTTGCTAAAATTTTTCCTCATGTTCTTTTATTTGTTAGGTTTTAGGGTCACCTTGATAAGAAGTCTTTGTACTTTTTCCTCAGTGTGTTCATCGTCTTCACTAGTGGGCTTGTAGAAAATCTACCTAGAGTCTTTATTTGCCCATCCAGAAACTGTTCTTAAACTGGTGGTTCAAGGGGCGCCTGGGTGGCGCAGTCGGTTAAGCGTCCGACTTCAGCCAGGTCACGATCTCACGGTCCGTGAGTTCGAGCCCCGCGTCAGGCTCTGGGCTGATGGCTCAGAGCCTGGAGCCTGTTTCCGATTCTGTGTCTCCCTCTCTCTCTGTCCCTCCCCCGTTCATGCTCTGTCTCTCTCTGTCCCAAAAATAAATAAACGTTGAAAAAAAAAAAATAAAAAAAATAAAAAATAAAAAAAAAAACTGGTGGTTCAAGGCTCTTGCCCTAGACTAAATCAGGATATACTGAGCCTTAAATCAGATGCTGAAAGGGTTATTTTCTCTATCCTTTACAGATATGCATCTTTACAGATAGGGTATTTCCTTAGAGTTGGCAGTAATTGTTTATTCACTCTTATTTCACAGGTGACAGAGCCCCATCTCAGTCCCTAGTTTATGAAGTGAATCTCTCTCTGGCCCCTCCCATGCATGTAAATTTTTGGCCTCCATCATCCTCACAAATCAAAGGTCTGCTTCTTTCTTTTCTGCAGGCTCCTGACACTAGTTTCTGCCTACTTTTCTAGGTCTTTACCCATGAAAGTTACATAATTTTCTATTCTTAGATTTTAAGACAAGTAGTTAAAATTTAAAGCATTGCTCTGCCATGCATCTTAACCTGAAGTTTCAAGTATTTTTCTCTATATCATTAACAGGCTCAAATTTTGTACCTTTCTATTTAGCATCTCCCTCCTGAAGTATTGCACATAGATACAGAAGAAGCAGCACTTTAAGTTTATTTGTTTATTTTGAGGGGGCATGGGCAGAGAGAGAGGGAGTGAGAGAGAATCCCAAGCAGGAGCCCAACATGGGGTTAGAACCATAAAATCAAGACCTGGTCCCAAATCAAGAGTCATACACTTAACCGACTGAGCCAGTCACCCCGAAAGGAGCACTTTTTTAAGTGCCATATGTTGTATATTTTGTTTTAAAATAATCTAGCTTACACCCAAAAGAAGTGAATGCTAATGATCACCAAAGGCTAGTACAAGAATGTCCATGTGAGCTTTATTCATAAAAGCTAAAATTTGGAAATGCTCCCCCCACCAATAGTCATCAATTTTGAATCTTGTGGCTTTGTATGATCGTCTTTTAAAATTTGGGGCACCTGGGGTAGCTCACTTGGTTAAGCGCCAGACTTCAACTCAGGTCATGATCTCACGATTGGTGGGTTCGAGCCCCGCATCAGGCTCTATGCTGATAGCTCAGAGCCTCGGGCCTGCTTCAGATTCTGTATCTCCCCCTCTCTCTACACCTCTCTCTCTCTCTCTCAAAAATAAATAAACATTAAAAAAAATTTAAAATTATATCCTGCTTGTATCATGGGTCCTACTTTTTATTTAGTGAAAGACAACTGAAAAACACTCTTCCTTAATGAAAGAAACCAACATAGGATCTTCAATCCCTTCTTCAAAAGAAATGCTAAAATTTTAAGAAAAATTAGAGAATAAATCTCTGCGTTCTCTGATAGTTAGAATTCAATAAAAACACATTATTTTTGAATTCTGGAAAGAAGAATAGAAAAAAATGATTGTGTTAAACATTTGTTTACACACCAGTGTTCTGCTTCTGTGGTCACAACTATAGGAGTAATCATCTGTTGGCCCTACTGTCACTAATAAATAAATCTGTATATTTATTACTAGCTTCTATCTATACTACTAGAAAAAATATTTCAATGACACATTTGATAATAGTAAAAAAATTTTCAATCTGCTCATATAAACAGTCCTTTTTTGCACGAAGTAATATCATGTATTTGAAGAAGTTTGTGACATATTATACAAATAGATATTATGCTCTGACTTTGCCATTACTTCCCATTTTCTTTCTCTGTGCAAACTTGAAAACTAAGAGAATATCTTTGTTTCCTCAATTACATATGATTTCTATGTGACTTAGTATAACAAACATATTAAATATGGTGCTATAGCATTGATTTTATCTTCTTCACTTTCAGAATTGCCCAATCTATTTGCTGTGTACATAGAACATCACATACAAGGTGCTCAATTACCTTTTGTCATTAACTTTTTAGAGAACTCTGGTGTAAAACTGTGCTTGTATTAATCTGGAATTTGTATACCTGAGTATTGAAAAAGAGAAACAATTTTCTCAACTAATTCAGACATTTTAGATTATTTTAATATTTAAATATTTCTAGAATCAAGTACATAATTTGTATGCGACTGCCATTTCTGCAAAATGAATGAAGTTTTCTTGCCTTTTACACTAAAGAAAATAAGATAATGATGCTAAAAAAGAAAAAATAAGTTTTCAATATCTTAAATGTTCCTGGCAGTCAGAAGAACGCTAAAGAAAGAGTAGCTTTATGTTTCCTGTTCCTTGACGTATTCTACCAACACTTCCCTCTCCCCACTGGGGCATTGCTTCTTGTTCAATATTTTAAATCATTTTAGAAATAAGAGTATAACTACTATGAGTGACAAAGATGCAATTTCTCAAAAAGAATTCGAGTGGAAACTCACTGATTCCAACCCATTTCCTCCCACTTAGCTTTTGGAATCCCAGCAGTGCTGATCCTCATTAGAATATCTATTCCACTGACTATTGTATAGAGCACTGTGGAAGAAATAGCAGATTTTGCATTCATACCAAGCTATTTGAATAGTAATTCTCATCAACACCACACTCAGTGATATAGAAAAATAATTGTAGACTCTGCATCCCACAGTAAATTGCTTTAGAGAAAGGACAGGAAAATAATTATTTCAGAAAATCTTAGTGATTCTCAATTTTTGCTAATTCTGATTTGGTGACAGTTGGCTTGGCCCATGTCTTGAAATTTATGTCTAAGTTACTCTTTTATTTACAGATCAAATTTGTGGTGTAAATGAGTTTGCAATGGAAATAATTGTTACTGAAAATGAAACAAAATTAAAATAACTTTTTATAACACTCAAGTTTTAGAGACACTCACAGACGTGTAATTGGAAAGATACTAAAGATATATTATAAACACATCATTAATTTAGATTCACTTGGGACCTCTACATGGCCACGTTTAAAAAAAAAATAGTAGCTATCTATTTCCAGATAAGGTAATTAATTAAGATTAGGTTTGACTACACATAAGAGAAAACCCAAATAATTGGCCTAAACAAGAGAAAGGCTTATTTAGTTACCCCATTAAATCTGTCTAGTGGTTGGGCCGTCTTTAACTTGCTAGGCAGCTCCAAAACCATTAGGGACACAAGCTACTTTCACTTTTCTGCTGTGACACTTGAGGCCTTGTCCTTTCCTTTGTAGTCCAAGATGGCCGTTACTCCTTCAAACTCACATCCAATTCTGAGCAGTAGAGTGAGGTGAAGAACCGCATGTTTGCTACTTTCAAAGTGACCTTTCCTAATCCCCACATTGCCTGCAGACTCGTAAGTGATGGCATCCAGTTTTTTAGGTACACTGAAAATGATAAAGGATGTTGAGTCAGGCACTTTTTATTTTTATGGTAGTGAAATAGCAAAACTACACTTTTCACAGCTTAGTAGGCCATGTAAACTACTGTTTTGTACCCAAAATATAAGCTCATTAACAATTGTAGAATACCCTAACGTCGAGGGCTTATTTTTCTTTTAAACAAACCTTTTAATACTGAACCTTGGCAATCATAACACTTCTTCTCAAAATTTTTTGCTACAGATTCAGAAAGAAAAGAAATATTGCTATGTTAATTCCATCTATTATTCTGTATTTTATTATGTATTTCTGTGGGAAGTAGGAGGACGACGGGAAGGACGCTATTCTGTGTTGAAGTTGGGAGTGTGCCTGATGGCAGCTCTCTTGCTCTCATTTTCTACCTCGTGGGCGCCTGCCATCTTCCTCCCACGACCCAGCTCCAAGAATCCACGTCTACCAGAGACTGATCCTCTGTATCTTCTCATGGGGAAATCCTCCATCTCTAACTCTGGCACATCAAACCTGAAGCAGTTATTAGTGGAAAGGTTATTTTGCCCGGAATTCATTAAAAATAACGTGGAAGAGAGAAAATTGATCCAATGAGAAGAGGGGAAATGGTGAAAGCTGTATCTATTTTCTGTATAAATTTCTGAAGAATAAAAAACACTATAAATGCATTGATTTTTCTCAAAATTCTATGAAATGTTATCGCACAGGACGAAATATGTATTTTTCTTACTGAATATACTTTGACCCAACTCCAAAATGATTAGTATGGTTTTCCTGTGTTGAGGAGCTTTTGACTACTTCCTGAGACTGATCTCAATCTTAAGGAAGACGACATGGTCTGGGCTATCAAGAGAGGGAACACCAACATGAATAAATTCTTTTTGATCCCCTAATATCTTCTCTGATTCAAAGAAAAAAAGGTGTATGATTTGTTTGCTCAAAAAAAAAATAGCATTCCTTATGAGATAGGACACATTTTAACAATTTACTGGTAGTCTGAAGGAAATATTAAACAATAGTGTTATTTTCTTATTAGCTAGAGAGGTGATAAAAGTATTTTTATTTTTTTAATTAAAACTTTTTAAAATGTTTTATTTATTTCTGAGAGAGAGGGAGAGAGAGAGAGAGAGAGAGAGAGAGAGAGAGAGAACACAAATGGGGCAGAGGCAGAGGGAAAGGGAGACACAGAATCTGAAGCAGGCTCCTGGCTCTGAGCTGTCAGCACAGAGCCTGACAAGGGGCTCAACCGCCAGATCATGACCTGAGCCAAAATCAGAAGCTCAACCAACTGAGCCACCCAGGCGCCCTGTTAAAAGTATTTTTAA
Source organism: Panthera pardus (assembly GCF_024362965.1). Lineage (NCBI taxonomy): Eukaryota > Metazoa > Chordata > Mammalia > Carnivora > Felidae > Panthera > Panthera pardus. The sequence goes on from NW_026526654.1 coordinate 53,949,535, forward strand.
CAAAATGATTCAAAGTTGAGAATCATGAAGTTCTCAAAGTAGACTGACTTTGAATTACTTTCTAGAAGTGAAGCTTGTGGTAGAGTCTTCAATGCCTCTCTACTGTGCTATTCTATAATTGAAATTAGTTAAAAAAAAAAAACAACTTAATATTTCAAGAATTCTTTGTGAACAATTTGGGCTATTGAGTCAGATAGAGCCTCATGCCTTATTTAGTTTATTTCCTCAACCACAATTTTAAGCATCCTAGATATGGCTTTTCAAAAACTGCATTTAGAAATGTCATTTGCATCCCCTCAGGGTAATTACAAGTACTAAATGAGAAAAAAAAAAGAGAGCGAGAGAGAGAAAGTTCTTTGTAAAGCACTTCATACAAATTAACTTATTGTATAAAGTCTTAGTAATATATTTAATATTGTTTTAAGAAAGATAGCAAACTTCCTATAACTTTAATCTTTAAAAGTATATTGTTTTGATCAAAATTGTGCTGTTAGGCAGAAAATATCTAATTAAAGACGCTAAAACAGAGATGAAATGTCAAGTGCTATTTAAATTTCAAATAATATATAGTTTTTGTTCTTTGTACTCCAAGGATCAAAAGTGCTCTATCATTAGATACTATCAATGGATTTCATGGATAACTTTATGATGTAATGCATAATCAATCCAACCATAAGTATGTGATTTAATAAAAAAGGAAGTTCCAAGAGTAGATAGATGTATTAGATATATGAACATATATCTCAAAAATTTCATATTTACTCATTTTATCATTTAAGTGTACTAATTATATTTCATTGTAATATAAGAAGTTGAAAACATGAACAAAATATATGTCTGAAACATGAATATTACAGCATTCCTCAAGGGGTGGGGTTGGCATTTTTTGTTTTGACCTAATATTCATTCCCCTTTTTGGAGTAGTAGTACTTGAATATCCCTACAGAACAGTCTTTTGTTTTGCAGAATTTGTTGACTCAACTCACAGAGGTGAGTGTGTAGCTGAAAGCTAGCTTGTCACAGCATGGCTACAGGGACAGGATCAAGGATGGACATATGACCCTCTCTTCTGTAGACTGGCACTTTCATATTCAATAAATTAGAGAACAGACAAAGCAATATTGGGGAAATCCAAGTTACAAATTCCAGCTATGATGCATAAGGAAGGCCTGGACAAGAGCAAATGGCAACGCACAGGTAAAGGAAAGTACAGGTGGGCTCACATAATCTTACAGATCGAACAGACAATCTGAAGTTGTATCTAATGAAGCCGCACAAAAATATAGTACGTTTTACCTTTAGGCATCTTTCCTTTAGTAACTCATGTTATTTTAATTAGAAGCGATATACAAAAATATGTAAAATGGAGAGAGACGCTTGTTTAGTCTGTAACTTTCCTGACAACCTGCACAGTTTTGTTCATATTTGTTACAATTGTGTGATTGAATCCAGCGGCAACAACAATTTGTTGTCTCAACTGGAGCTTGGGCTCAATGACTCAAGGTTTCTTGTGGGGAATTGAACAAAGCTGACTTTGATTTTAGTGTGACAATTAAATATTTGTGGAATGATAAAAGTTCCTCATTTTAATTATAAGATGTATACTTATTAGCATAAAGCAAAAGGCTTCACTGTGAGGCCCTTTTGAATGCTCTGTACTGATCTCATCCCAGGCTAAAAAAAGTAGACATTGGTCAACCTGCTTTAATAATAGAAAACAAACACCATTTCTCTGGATTACACTTTCCAACTGAGTTGATTTTATTAAACCTTTCATTAGTTTCATCAAGACATGTTGTAATCAAATCCACAGTCACAGAGATCAAGGGAGAATGTCCGCTTTAAGTGGAACATGTTTACCACAAGCAATTTTTTAACAAATACTTCACAGTGAAAATGCTTAATGTCTGTATACGTTTTCTGTAAAAGGGCATCTTTGTGTCTAATTATAACTTAATTTATTTCTCTTTTAAACACATTACGATCAAAAGATCAATGCCGCTTCTTGAGTAACCCAGGACATTTTGGTTATTTTTATGGCATGAGTTTTACAATGGAGCCTACTTGTTCAGAGATCAAGAAAATTTTATATATAAATTGTAATATATTATACCTATGGAATACACATTTGAGTGACTTTTAACATCTTTATGTGATCAAATTAGGATAGAATTATGCTATTTACTCTACCCCAAGGTATGTATTTTTTCCACCATCGCTTTATGCTTTTATTGGCTTTACTCACTTACTGAAGTCAATTCAATGGATATTTACACAGTCTTTAATGTGAGCTGTTGAAAGAGACAGACTGGACCAGACAAGTTCATCCTACTTTTCTTATAATGCTGAGTGAAGAACACATGTTACTTATGAGATATAAACAGCATGCTGTAGGTAAGCAAAACGACAATAACAAAAAGACAAACGTAGAAAGATCAATTCTCTCTGGTGATATTATGGAAGATTACATAAAGGGGTAGAGGAGGGGTCGCTTCTTGACATTGAAAGATTTCAAGTCTTGTCCATCTCTAAATATATTCAATGAGATCTATTTGATGAAATCTTCAAAAATGGTAAAAGTTATTTTTCCTGAATAATAATTTTCCATCTAGAAATTAATTTCTGGGGATATTATGGTAGTTATAAGTATGTAATTGCCTCACTGGATAGATCATTAAAAAATAAGAAATATCTACTATGAAAGATTTGGTTATAGAATGAATGCTATACTCAGGCAATAGTGCATTATTCATCTATCAAAAGGAACTAGTGAAACGTATCTACACTGATATAAAATGGTATCCAGAATATATTAAGAAGCGAATCGTCAAAGATTATGGTTATACTTACTTAAATAAGTGTATACATAACCATGACAAGAGGAATTTATACCAACTCTTTTTTTTTTTAAGTTTAGTTATGTATTTTGAGGGGGGGTGGGCAGAGAGAAAGGCAGACAGAGAATCCCAAGCAGGCTCTGTACTATCAGTGCAGAGCCCGACGTGGGGTTCAGACTCACAAATTGTGAGATAATGACTCGAGCCTAAGTCAGATGCTTAATTGACTTAGCCACCCAGACACCCCAACCAACTCTTAATAGTTGCATTTTTAGTGTTGCAGTCTTGGGGGGAATATCACTTTATATAACATACATTTTAGTAATCATTGAATTTTTGAAGCTATAGATACTACTTCTGAGATCAGAAACCTATACTACTATATATATATATATGTATATATATACACATATATGTATATATATGTATATATATACATATATATATATATACATTATATATATACTATATATATACGATATATATACTGTATATATACTACCTATACTACTTCTGAGATCAGAAACTGATTTCCCTAAGGACCTCAAGAACGTTTCTAGCCACCACCTTATTTCTCTCTTCCTTCTTACTGAAACTGAAAGAATATTTTTCACTCTTCTTTGATTCTTCACCTCCATTCCTTCCTCAAACCAGGTTTTCCCTTTTTACTTTATCTCACCATAATTTTTCAAGGCAAAAAAGAGAGAGAGAGAGAAATAAAAGAGAGAAAAGGAAAAGGAAAATAAAAATACATCATCTTTTCAGTGTAAATTAAAATCTTAATCTTTTTTTCAGGCTTTGTATGAGAGTATTCTTTTCCCTTGAACCATTATATCCCATGATTTTCTTTTTATTCTATCATTTTCTTTTTACCTCTGTCTTCGTGCTGACTCCTTTTCTTATTTTTTGCCTGCTCTTCAGCAGTAGAAAAAACATTTGTTGCTTACCCAACAATCATTCCCATTCTTCATACCTGATAATTAAATTTAAACTTTGTTAAAATATTAATCTCTCCCCACATTTATTGAGATTTACTGCATCCTTGACAGGGAGGTAGTCACTAAGTGGACTGAGCCAATTGTAGTGTTTCCATTTCCTGGCTAATAACAGATTTAAAGGTGGCCATGTGTTGTGGTCATATTCAATCAAATTTCAAAACATATCTGAGGTCATAAATATTAATGTCTTTCTCCCCCCTGATTTTGCCTTATTTTAATATGATACTTGCACTGTTGCAGTATTTTGTAACCATGATAGAAGCACTCTGACAGTGGAGCACAGGCATAAAAGAAAATTCAAGCTTGGGGGCACCTGTGTGGCTCAGTCAGTTAAGCATCTGTCTTTGGCTCCAGTCATGATCTCACGGTTTGTGGGTTCGAGCACCACGTTGGGCTCTTTGCTGACAACTTGGGAGCCTAGAGCCTGCTTCGGATTCTGTGTCCCCCTCTTTCTGCCCTTGGCGAGCTCACACTCTGTCCCTCCCTCTCTCTCTCAAAAGTAAATAAACATTAAAAAATAATAATAATTAGAAAAAAAAAAAGAAAATCCAATCCCTTGATGACAGGATTAAAATACTACAACAATCTAGAAAACTACTATCAAGTTGTTATTTGAGGAATTTTGTTTTCTTGTTTTTGAGCCAATTTGAGGCTTCCAGATATTTGCAGCCCAAAGCATCCTAACCAAGAGAACGGCTACGTGCTTTGCGTGCTCTAGAAAGCCTCATTCGTTATGGGTCATTCTCAGGCTATCAACCATCTGAATGGCCACACACAAAGCCCTGGCCTTTGGAATTGTAACTTCTAAATCTCTAGCTCATACTTCTCTGCTAGATATATACCGATAGATCACATTCCTACAAATTTCATTTTGGTGCCTCATGTACATTTTATAGTCAACCTGTTCTCAGTGAAATTAGTCTTCTACTCTCTAACCTCCAACCCAAGTCAGAAACTTTGGAATCATCTTAAATTTCTTTCCCCTCAAGTATTTATCTTTTTTAATTGGCAAATAATGTCGATCCTACCTCATCAATACAGTCTGGCTCTCTAGCGGCATTATCATACAGTGGCTAAAAACAAGGATTCTAGAGTCCAACTTCCCAGGTGTAAACTCCGTCCTGACCGCTTTCTTACTGTGCACTAACTGCGATATTCCTCAAATCACTTACTCTTTCTGAGATCCCTCATCTATAAAATTGGGATGAACCTCATTACACATATCATTTAGCGTTGTTATATAAATTAAAACAGTTGATAAGTATAAAACGGTGTACGGAAAAGTACTCAGTAAATATTAGCCATGATAATTCAATTTCTTCTTGATGTTATCCTCCTCACCTCACTCCAACTGCTCCTGTGTTAGTTCAAATCCTCACTCACCATTTCTTATCTGAATTACAGAACTACACTTTCCCCATCTCCTTTCTCAAGTGCATTCAACCCATTCCCATGTTCTGAAAGATCACATCCAGTTCCTTTTTCTGTTGGTGACCTTTCTCAGAAAAATCTGTTCACATAACCCCTGGCATGGAATCTTTCCATGATTCCCACAGCCAATGGCATAAAAATCTAAGTTCTGTAGCTCAGCAGAGAAGGCCCTGCCACTCCTCCACAAGTATCTCCTTACTTTTGCTTTCCCAGAAGCACTAGCGTTTTGCAGGAGCCATTTCTGATGACTAGAAAGCATTTCTCTCTTTTCCTTACTTTTGTTACTCACTAGTCTTTCAGGATCTTCCAAGTTTCCTCTTCCCGCAGACATTCTTCTTTATATCTTCAGGGCTCACCACACACATATGCCCTGTGCACACTTGCATCTCTACCGTATTGTGTTTCCTGTATTGCAAATATTTGTTTGTGTGTCCTGTTTTTTATTTTATCGTTTTTCTTTGGATACAGACTATGTGCAGCCAGATATTGTGCCTTTTATCTCTGTATCCATAGGACCTACTATATTGATGGCCACCTGACAATTATTCAATAAATGTGCTCACGCAAGAAATTAATGAGTTATGCCTAACCCTTCATATCTCAGTATCTGAAATCTATTAGCCTAAAATCTACCAATACATCTAAAATACATTCCCCCAAGGTAATCTCTCTCTCTCCCCTTGGAAACCACTGAATCTATATAATTAAGTAAGCAATTAGTTTAGTGCATCTATGAAAACTCTCATTTATTATATGAACTTATCTGTTACATTCATTCAAGAACTTTCTTTAAGAAATAAGAGCTACTATGTGCCAGACTCTGTTGCAGGAAGTCAGACACATCAGTGAGACAAAAATGATCAAAATTTCTTCTTGAAGAAGCTTTTATTCTAGTATGTGGTGACAGAAAGTCTTTTACTACTATCTATTGGTTCCAATTTTTCTCATCTCCCCAAGAATATTACAATCTCCATAATATCCGTGGCTTTATCTCACACTTCATAGTTTCCAAAATGCTGATATTGTCCCTTGAATTTAAATGTTCTATTTCTCAACCACTATTCCTGGTCTCTCTTATTCTCTTACCTCTTTTTGTTTCCTGCCTTTTTCTCACTTTCTTTCATTTTCCCTCAAAAGTAAACATATCTTCAATTATATGTCATTACACTGTATAGTTTCTCTCAGATTTCACATATATTTCAACTATTCCATTATGCCTTTCGGGCACTTGGGAATTTTGTAGTTTAGTGCTGAGAAGTTGGGAATAAGCACTGATAACGAGCATATAAAATTTCATCACAGTAGTCTGTTTTCCTGAATCATGTGCTGCTTTCTCCTGAAATGTGACCCGATGAGGTTCCTTTGAGTCTAATACTGATGATTCCTGGATCCCAGATGCTGCTTAGGTGTGGTTGACAAATGTGCTTACCTGAGTTTTCCCTTTTGAGTCAAAAATAAAAATGAAGTACTCACTACCTATTTCATGATGAATTCACACTTAAACCACAAAATTCATGTACAGAATCAAGATTGCACATCCCCATTTTGTTGGGGAATGTGACAGCCAAAAACAAGTTTTTCAGCTTGTTGGCTTTACCTTTCAATAATTCTTTACTGTGAAGACCACTATGATTTCCACTTTACAGTTTTATGTCTAAGTGCATCCTACTGTCTTACATGTGTGTATGCTTGTCTGTGTGTGTGTGTGTGTGTGTGTGTGTGTGTGTATGCATTGTATGACACTCATGTCCCCTTAAGTGAATCCCCGTAAGAAAATTAGGGGAAGAATTACAATAAGGGAGTGTTTTATAGAACTCTTCAATGGTTATATGACTAACCAGCTGCTCTTGTTTAATAAATTACATCGATCTAGATAATCCCAAGGAAGAAACTAGAATTTTAATTAATGTATACAGTTACTTGGGAGTTACTGGACACAAGGTTACTAGATTCCATTTTTGACATTAGGCAGGATGTATTTAAATTCCAGTTATACTGAAATAATGTTTCTTTTTTTTATTAAAAAAATTTTTTAACGCTTATTTATTTTTAAGACAGAGAGAGAGACAGAGCATGAATGGGGGAGAGTCAGAGAAAGAGGGAGACACAGAATCTGAAACAGGCTCCAGGCTCTGAGCGGTCAGCACAGAGCCTGACGCGGGGCTCGAACTCACGGACCGCGAGATCATGACCTGAGCCGAAGTCGGACGCTCAACCAACTAAGCCACCCAGGTGCCCCTGAAATAATGCTTCTTAAGGTTTTTGGACTTCCTGTTTTTTAATGTTCCTATACTGAATACAATACAAATTGAATTATTGAAAAGAATATTAGTATTCTGCAAATAAAATGAACTTACTTGAGCATATTTTACTTTGGCTCCTAAATAAAGCACAGTTAAGGGCAATCATGATAATATAAATTATGCCAGATTTCCCTAGGTTGTGCTGCACAAATTCACAGAGGATCAGCAGCTTAAGCATCAAAACAAAGTAAGAATAGTAGACCTAGTCCCTCAAAAGGATCTTATACTTATATTAAAAAAAAACTTTTTAGTAAATAATAAATGTAAGCAGCATTATTAATATATAAATAATTACTTTTCTCTTATCACATAACCTCACTGAACAGTCAATAACAGATAGGATGAGAATAGCTAAATCATTTTTGAAGAATTACTCAAATATGCCTGAAGTAACATATGGTAGAACCTAGATATAAAGAGGGATCATAGGCTCCTAACTTACAGTTGTAATTAAAATCATTTAAGTGTTGTATCATCCTTGGGATAGATACCATTAATGACAGAAGCCAAAATATGAAGTACTGTGTGATGCATTTTTTGTTGATCTCCAAACCAAGCTTCCTTAGTCTAATACCTTGGCATTTTATTGACTTTCATCCAGTAAATCAGCAAATATTTATGGAGTAACATCAGGTACCCTCATAGGCTCAGGGGAATCAGTAATGAATAAAACAGACAATCTCTTCACTTAGAGGCTTTATATCCCATAGACAAAGGAAGACAGTAAACAAATACATATGGTATGAGGTGGTTGATTGTGAGTACTGTGGAGAAAAATGAAGACAGGAGAAGGGATTTTCATATTAAAATTACCACATCTTTGCTCTATGATTACATGTTCAATTTTTATAGCAAAAGGACATTTTTAGATCATCGAAAACCTTCTGAGTGACTTAAGCGCAGTGGAATTAAGAGAAAGGAAAGTATTTAATGTCTAGCAGGGCTCCAGGAGCATGCTGGAAGACAATGGAAAACACAATGGGATTAGAAGACATATGTGGTCAGAGATACCTTGCAGAAGTAGGAGACGAGATGGACTATGAATAAAAATAGAATATAAATAAGTGTATATCATGAACAAACCTGAGTCAAGATGCTTAGTGGGGCAAAGTACAAGTCTGAGGGGAAGAGGGCATATCATGAGATAATTAGGTAGGATAGGGGAGATTTTATTAACTTGAGATTTTAAATTCAATATTAAATTCATATTTAACTCAAATATTAAATTCAAAAATTTTAACCTATTAATTATTGTTTTATACTGTTATAAATTGAAGACTGTGTTATCTCCCCTTAAAGAGCTAAAGCTGGAGCTACAACTGGAGATTTCTAGACACATCTTAATGTGTCCTGGGTCATGACATTAGTTTTACATAATTGGGAGAGACAGCTTGCTCTGTAAAACAAATGAGGGAGAATAACCTACTTTATATTTTGGATTTTTTTCACTGAAATAATTCAACATAAGTTACTGGGCTTCTTTCTGCTTTAATATGTGTGACTTAATAGGAATTTATACCAAAACCCAGATATTATCCTATCCTAAAGAAACAACTTGTGAAGCTCAATGTAAGTGAAAATGCTTCTATTATAAAGAAACTTTAGGAAAGTTTCATTAACTCAACTCTCCAGGACATAGTCAATGCTTTATCTAGTTTATTCTAAATTCTCTCCTATATTAATTGATATTCTAGTATAGGCTGTTATGCATCTATACGAAGACATGCCATCTGAGAAATAATGTGACTTCTTTGAATGAAAATTGAAACACTAAATATAGAAAAATACTGAAGTTGATTATCCCATAGAGTTGAACTTACATGCCCTTCAAAGAGAGAAGAATTGACCCCATTATTCAGCAGCTTATAAACAGTCCCAATGAACAAAAATTGCATTGTGTTGAGTCTTCATTTGTAAATGACAAATTTTCAGATTTTAATTTTTGGCCCTGATGCATACTCAAGTTGCAGTCATTTTAATCAAATAATTGTGGTTCTGGAAAACAGCACACAATTTTTAAAGTTAAAAGGAACACTTTAAATTTTCCCACATTTAAAGCCTTTATTAAATCTTCGTCTCGACTAAACAGGAGCACCCATTAATAAGGTAATGAGTTAAATAATACTGCCTCCTACACTTGGAACACTTGTTTATTATATAATAAAGCTGAAGTCACTATTTAAAGCTCACTGGAATAATTGATAGATTTAAAACTTTCTTTCAAAATATATCAGTATAATTAAAAATTTTTTTTATTATGTTTATTTATTTTGAGAGAAAGACAGGGTGTGAGCAGGGAGGGGCAGAGAGAGACGGAGACACAGAACCCGAAGTGGGCTCCAGGCTCTGAGCCCAGCAACGCAGAGCCCGACATGGGGCTTGAACCCACAAGCTGTGAGATCATGACTGGAGCTCAAGTCAGACGCTCAACCCACTGAACCACCTAAACGCCCCCGAAGTGTATCAGTATAATTTAATAAATTACTATGATCGACCAAAAATCCTATATCACAACTTATTTATTTACATCATAAATGGAAGTACTTGATCATTTCCTTATGAAGAGCAATTTATTCACTTACATCTCAACAAGTGCCACGCTATGCAAGCAATGACAGTGGAAAAATATGCCATCAAAGGAGAACTAATTATAATGGGGGAAACTTCAAATTGTCCGCATCTCTGTAATCAGTGGTGCTAAGAAATAACCAACACTCCTAGAGATATAATCAGCAGTGAGAGAAATACAGAAATGTAATCATCAATGACAAAAATGTAAGAACATTATCACCAGTGGTTCAGAATACTCATGTAACTCTTTAATAGAGTGTTGATACAGTTTATATGTATTTTAAGTCCATAAAGGCATTTGAAAAGCTGGCTATCCAATTTACGTATAGCTGTTAGCACAAAATAATTGTGATTATTATCAAAATCCCATGATTCTAAGTACTGGGATCGGAAATGAGGTTTGTAAATCCTCACAAAAGTTGAATATTATTTTGCCAAATTCATTCACTTGATAAATCTTTCTCTCTCTTTTTTAATATGGAGAAAGACCACAGCCATGGCATTTCTGGGTGACACCTGAGTGCCTAGCCATGTGCTACAATTCTCTTAGGCCTTTTGAGTGGTTCTTTTATGACTTCCAGCCAATTTTTGATGTAACAGCTGGTAATTGTCTAATTTAATCCATTCAGCTGTTCTCAACTTCTACAATAAACATTGGTTAGCTCTTCATTACAACCATGTGTAGAAATATCTGAACTAAAGGAGATAATTATACTACTTGTCCCAAAAAGGTATCAGTTAATCCTGATTGTATAAGCATAATAGTTTGCCCAATTTACATTTTCTTCTGCCTAAAGTGATCATGAGGGTGTCTGTCTAGTGATAAACTGACACTTACATGAGCATTTTACAGAATTCTATAATTCCATAAAAATTCTAGGCTGACTGTATAATTTACTAGGCTGACTGTATAATTTGATCCAATGGTATCGTTTTTGATAATGAGAATGGACTTTGTTAATGATTACCTGAAGACATTAGGCACATTCTACGGATAAAAGCTCCACATTCCAAATTCCTAGTTAGCAAAAAGTACAAGATGTACAGAAAGGAACTAAGAACTTAAGAAACAGAAATAACTTAACTCCTCATGTTCTTATCAGCACAGAGACAGGAAAAGCTGGATCCTCAAAGTTTGAGAGACCTAAAGTTTTGTGTGTGTGAGCTTTCAAGTACCTTAAAAATTTGGAAGAAATCATCAAAAGCTACTTCCCAATTCTCTATTCTTCCTGGTTGAGGGACCTTATAAATCTAGAATGAGACTTTCCTCTTGGAACTAAACAGATTTTCTTTTCTGGGAATGAGAAGACAAATGTTCCTGCTTCCTCTTAGGAAGAGGTAAAGAATGGGTAAGGAGAGGATATCTGAGTCCATTTTTCTATACCTGAGAGCTCAGGATTAATAAAATAAGCATAAAGACATCATTGTAATAGTATTTTTTTGCAGGAAAAAAAGCATACAACAGGGTGGAAGGTCTACTCACACTTTGATGATCAGCGACAAAACCGAACAATCCCGTGTTGCTTTTGGTTGATCTTACTCTCCCTTTCATCTCAGTGGCTATTTAAAATATTCCACACTTTCCTCAAAATATAGACACCCCCCATCCCCCATTCTTATTTCTCAGAGAAGATTAAAGAAAGAAAAATCCCTCACCTTTTACCCATTTGAGAAAATCCACTTAGGAGAGCATTATATGAAGACTATTAAAATGCAATCAGTATCATCCTCATTCTTAGAATCTGAGTGCTCCTATGGGTCTCTGCATTTATCTCAGGATTGTGAAATGTCTTCTTTTGTCATTTAGTTTTCACTAACATCACAACCAGAATTTTTTTTGAAAAATTTGAATTCTCAGCAATTTAATAAAAGTAAGAAAAGTTTTTATTTTTAAAAAATTTTTAAGTGCTTATTTTTGAGAGAGAGAGAAAGAGAAAGAGAGACCGAGACAGAGAGAGACAGAGAGACAGAGCAGAAGCAGGGGAAGGGCAGAGAGAGGGAGACACAGAATCTGAAACAGGCTCCAGTCTCTGAGTGATAAGCTCAGAACCCAACCAGGGTCTAAACTCACAAACTGTGAGATCATGACCTGAGCCAAAGTCGGATGCTCAACCAACGGAGCCACCCAGGCACCTGAAAAGTTTTAAAAATTTCCAAACATGAAATCTGTATCTCTGTGAAAGGTAATGCAATACTTTGTTAATACAGTAAGAAAACTTACAGATGATAAAACAGTAATGATCCTTGCATGATCCTTCTGGGTGATTCCATTCTTTATCCATTTCCTTATTATTTTGGCCATTTTTAAGCATGGGATAATAATCGATGAGTGATGCTGAAATAGTTCCTAGAATACAAATATTACAAAATATTTCAAAATTCCTCTTTGTTTTTTAAAATAAAAAGTTGTAAGAGATCAGTCTTTATAAATCATTAGAATTGTGCAATAAAAAACTTCAACATTACATTGAGTCCAGTGAACCTTGATGACACAAAGATGAAAGTGTGAGGTTACCCTGGTTGCAAAAGAAACATACCAACTGAAAATATAACTGAATGTTAAAGGCACAGTAATATGTATAGCAGAGGAATGAAGCCATAAACACAGTTCTATACTAATGACTGTTAAGTTAAATATAACTGGAGCTTCTTTTTTTCCTAGCTTACTGTATAATATACCTTATTTTTATTTTTACCTTTCTACTTTACTTCTCTATTATGTATATACATTATATGGTGGTTGTTGCATGTACTATTTCATTCCTACATTGAAAATATCAGTGTAACATTACTATAGGACTGAAAGAATAGACATCAACTTAAACTTTAGTCTTCAGGCTTACTCAGTAACTGGATCTGATTTTAGGTTTTCTCCATTGGAAACAAGATTAAATGCTCTTAATTGTTTGTGAGAAGGAAATAAGGGGCAGAGATTAATATTGGGAATAAATTTCTCATGAATAAATATCCTGATATAAGAGAAGCCACAAACTTGATTAACCATAGATTCAATTGTTAAGCCCAACAAGGCTAAGAAAACAAAAAACAAGAGAATGGTGGTGAAGAGGCACACTTCTACCCAACTTCTGATGTTCTATTCCACAAGACAAGGTGGAAGGATGAGAAAGATTGAAAGGGAATAAATATTCCAGTTAGAAAAAAAATAGCATTTGAAAGGCCTACAAAACCTAGGATGTCCAAGGAATTTATAGAATATTTAAATGACTGGAGTCACATATGTGAGGAGAAGTGGCAATACGCAAGACTGAAGAAGTTTAAGGGTGGGCTCTGTGAGCCATAACAAGGAACTTGAACTTGGAAGAGAATAGAAATAATATATTTGAAAGACTTTTAGAAAATCAAAGTTAGTGTACTTGGTGATTGACCAACTCTGAGACAGTATTGACAAAGGATATTAACAAGAATAATTTCTAGGTTTCTGGGTTGGCTAATTGGATGGAGAGTAGTACCATCAACTGTGAAAGCAAACTAAAGAAAGATTTGGGGACAAAGAGGATAAGTTCTCTTTTACACATACTCAAAAGTGTTTCCATTTGACACCTTTCAAGTAAAGATGCTAATAGTTGGGTATGCATATTTAGAAATCAGGAGAGAAACATAAACTCTATGTATTTATTTGGGAAGCAACTTTAAATAGATAAATATCATAGGGGCTATATAACATCACATGGGATTCATATGTGGATGGAGAAGAGAAGAGAAAAACTAAAACAAAAATTAAGATCCCCAAAGTAATAAGTATGTAGGGAAGAGTCAAAACAAAATCTGGGAAAGAATGGTAAGAAAAGTCCAGATAGCATGGTTTTGGAGAAGACAAGGGAAGACAGTGTTTATTGGAAGAGGGAGTGACTAGCAATGTTTTTAAAAGTGAGGAAGAAAAGCAAAATAAGGGGCAGAATAGTATCCATTGGATGTGATGAGAAAGAGCTCACTGAGGAAATTAATAAGGACAATTTTAATGGTTTGGTGGTGTTGGAACATATCATAGTTGGATCTAAAGAAGGGCAGGTAGTGGTAAAGAATCTTCAAGAAGTTGGACTGTGTTGAAAGCGAAATGACAGTGTAATAGCCTGGAGTAGGGCTAGTTTTTGTGGGAATTTAAATGTATATCAGGGGCATGTGGGTGGCTTAGTCGGTTAAGTCTGACTTCGGCTCAGGGCATCATCTCATGGTTTGTGAGTTTGAGCCCTGCATCTGGCTCTGCATTGACAGCTTCAGATTTTCTGTCCCCCACCCCCCTGCCCCTTACCTGCTCTCTCTCTTTCTCTCTCTCTCTCAAGAATAAAAAAAAAATAAAAAAAATTATATCAGTAGGTCATGTGGATATACTAGGCACTAGGCTTTAGAAGAGGCCCTAAACATAACAACTTTATGAAAACTCAACCTATAATGATAGTCAGATGAGGTCAAGGGCCGAGGAGGGACTTATTAGGTTCCAGAGATTAAATCCATGTATCAGAATCAGCAGAAAGAAAGAATTTCTTGGATTGCCTAGAAAGCTCATACTGAGGCAAAGGCTTGTATGCTACTACTTTACTAGGAACTAAATTCTCAGGGAAGGAAAGGGAGAAAAAAGGGAAGTCAATCAGTCAAACCAATTAAACATCTATGACTGGGCTGACCACTGGTTGCCAACAAGCATGGATGCTAGCTCATTCTCAAAGGTCCAACCAAGTACATCTCAGGGAGTCCTGAGACAACAGGGGAGAAGAATTGATCCAGTGATCCCATTGCTTTCAGTGTCATTCCACAGACTGAATTCTCAGGCTGTGCGTGAAAGGTGCCCCTGGCATCTCAAGCCTCATCATTAGTAGGAAGTTCTGGGGCAGGATGTGAGAGATACACCAGCTCAGGAATTGTTCCCCCATGGAAGCTGGTCAGGATTCAAACAGTTCATTAGCACATTGTGTACTTGGCTTGGAACAAATGGGCAAAAATTCCTGGAAGCAGGTAAGATGTAGAGGATCTGATGATGTGGTGCATTAGAGGGGTCTGATACACAGTGATTAAAACTATAGAAGAGATTAAGCACAATCAATAGAACAGTTAAGGTAGGTAATCCAGGACAGAAATGAAAGAATATATTCTAGACTCTACTGTTCACACTCAAACAGTTATGCTCTAAAGTCACAAAATGCTAATTCATGTATCTGAATAATTGCCTTTATCTAGCCAAGGATAGATCTGGGCCTGCATCATGGTCTACGTGCATGAGACTACATATTTGGGGTTGAGAAGAAGAGAATAGTAGAAGTCACAAGCACAGGTATCTTCTTCATATTATAACCTAATGTGTAGTAAAGCACCTGGAATATAGTTGGTCCCCAGTAAATCGTTCTGAAAAGAATAAAGGAAAACAGTAGGGAAAAAAACCATAAAATTTGCTTTTATTTACTTAAAAGTTTATAATAAAATCTTTCATCTCCCTTTCCCACAACACATCAAGCTTATCCCATAGGCTTAATATATTGTTGAATGATATAATATAATCATTCACAGGCAGTGATGGAGAAATATGTTTATTTGCTACAGCATCTGACTATATTTGTAAAAATATTAAATTTCTTTCTTTCAAATGTGTGCTTCAGAAAAATGCCCTTATTTTGTGGGAGAACATCTTCCAAAGCCATAAAAATACTTTTCACTGAGAGAAGCAAAAGTATTTATGACATTTTCCATTTGAAAATAAAATAAACAATTGGCTAATATCATGACCATTCGTATTGTCACTGAAAATATAACTCATGATTCAACAGATAATACATACAATTTTAGGTCATATTTTAAGTTTCTCTAATGTACCTTTCATTACTCTTTAATACTTCATATTATGTAGTCATCTTTTATTCTTTGCCTTTCCCTCTTTCTTTAATTATCAGGAATGCCAAATGGACTCTTTTTTATCAGTCTTTTCAAGGAAACAAATATGACTTAGTTGATACATTCCATTTTTATTGCGTTTTGTTTTCTATTTCATGTACTTCTTCTCTTAGGTTTATCAAACCTAGGTATACTTACCTAGATTTCTCTTCTTTTGAATTTCTCAATCATCAGTAAAGCAAAAAAGCAAACTACACCAAACTGCAGTGGTTTAACACACATACAAGTGTATTTCTTGTATACATCACAGCTTGATGTGTGTAACCAGGACCCTTCTTTATGGAATTGAGACATATGGTTCTTTTCTTCTGTCATATTCTAGGTCCTCAGAGCACCCTTTAATGCCTGTTACCTATAGCCAGCAGATAAGAAAGATAAGCAAAAAAAAAGCACACTCACTCTCAATTATCTTGTCCTGGGTATAATACACATCACATTCCAATGGCAAAGAGTTATATGACTCATATAGTTGAAATAAGTGGGGAAATGTGATCTAGCTGTGTGTCTAGGAAAAGACAAAAACATCAATGGTGGTGAATACCAGCATTTTTTTTGCCAGTCTGCTTTGGTGGTCACCAAATAGCCCATTGCTCTCTTCTTCTCACATATAGAACATACGAATTCTACCCCCAAGGGAAAAAATCCAAAGTCTCATCAAATTCACTGAATCCAGCTCAATATTTATAGTCTCTGGAAGATGGGTAGTCTTCCCTAACAGATTCATAGCAACTCAATGCTTTCAAGCTCTATGAACTAAGAGATAAATTACCTACTAACTGGTATACTAGGATCAGGATAACTGCAATAGACACTTCCATGTGGTAGAGGGAATATTAGAGGCGCACCATTTAGCAAGTTTGGAATCCTGATGGGCAGGTGATATAAGAATTCATTGTCATGGACATGAAAGAAGTCCCTTGATTAAACTGTGATTCTGTTTTCTGTAAGAATATTCTTTTTTTCAACATTTATTTATTTTTGAGAGAAAGAGATAGAGCATGAGTGGGAAAGGGGCAGAGAGAGAGTGAGGCACAGAATCCGAAGCAGGCTCCAGGCTCGGAGCTGTCGGCACAGAGCCTGACATAGGGCTCGAATTCACGAGCTGTAAGATCATGACCTGAGCCGAAGTCGGACGCTTAACTGACTGAGCCACCCAGACTCTCCTGGAAGAATCTTCTTGTGTAAGTTTTGGTCATGTATAGGCCCCTAGTTCCACTATCTAGGAAAGTTTTCTTTATCCATTATTCGCAGTTGCAATATTTGAAGTGGGTTTTATTGAACGTGATGTCCTTGGCACTATGCCGTTCTCACTTTCCCATGCAAGTTTGGGGGCTCATGATATGAGTTTAGGCTTGAACCATCAAAGCTTTTTCTTCCAAATTCGTGGCTTTTTTGCCAAAATAATTTTCTCAAATTCTTAGTAGGCTTCTGAACTATTCAATTCCAATCATTTCTGTGTGAAATTTTTCCCCCTCTTTCTACACTTTAAGCAGGAAGAACCATGTACAGAAGTGTATGCACATAGGGCTGCTATAAGGACCCCATAAGCCATTTCCCCACTTCAGAGAGAGTGTGCCACCAAATGAAGCCATGACAGATGAAGGCAAATTCAGGAGATGGAGAAAGGCAAACAGAGCCCTGGTGAAATTGTTTTATCCACTGGACCAAGCCTTGCCTGAAGCCATAACAAACCATGAGATATTACCATTATGTAGGATAAGTCCTTGATTGCTTTTTCAGGTGGATTTCCTGCACTTGTACAACAAAAACAGGAAACAAAACAAAAAATATCCCACCTAATGCCAGAACAAAATTGTATTTCATCTGGATAGCTTCCATTTTGTATAGAGATTCAGTAATAATTATTATTTGCATAAGATGGCTTTGATAAAAAAAGTAACAAAAAACAGAATGTGTTGATTAATGACGCATTCAGTTTCCTTCCTTTTTCTACTTTCTGGTTTAGACTGATAATAAGGGTTAGCAGTTTATGTGAAGTAAGAACTGACCAAAGAGGCATGAGACACTGAGAAATATTCTATGGTAGAAGGACTGCAGTGGAAATTGTCAAAAATTATGAATAAATATTAATGACAGTAGAATTTATCATTAAGGAAAATAATAAACTAAATCAGGCAACTGAACATTTTTTTTTTCCCAGAAAGGAATCTATTTGCATTGTACTTACTGAATGTTTGCTTGATATGTTTTGGAAACATAAAAGAAGATCTGGAATAAGAGCAGCACCACTTTATAATCATTTTGCATGCCAAATATCAGACACCAGAAACAGTTCTGTTGTATGTTGTATACTATGTTGTATACCTAAGACTAACGTAACACTTTATGTCAGCTATATTTCAATGAAAACAAAAGATGTAAGTGTGCTATAGAAGTGTGTTCTATCTTTCACAGGCAGGATTTACTCACATTTTAAAAATTTCACATAACATAAAAATTAATGGAATTTCAATGGCTAAGTTTTGTGCTTCTACCTGGACATTTATAAGATAATTTCCAGTTACCATTAACTATATCACTAAACTTTTACAATAAAAAAAAATTGAGCTAATTTACTCTGAGAGATACTTCTCTCAAAAAAAAAGATATAAAATTTGAGATAATTGAAAATTATGACAAGAACATGTACCAAGCAACAAAATTATTGAAGAAAGAATCAGGTTATTACGTTTTGTTCTGTAAAAAAAAAAATTAAAACAAAAACAAACTGAAATCTTGTATTGACTTTGAAAAAATCTTATAGTTTCCATTTATTTATTTATTTGTAATTTTTTTTAAATTGAGGTATAATTAGGATACAGTGCTATATTAGTTTTAGGTGTACAATATAATGACTCAACATTTCTACACATTACTTAGTGCCCATCTCAGTAAGTGTGCTCAATCCCCTTCACTTTTATTACACATTCCTCTGCCTACCTCCCCTTTGGCAACCACCAGTTTGTTCTCTGTATTTAAGAGTCTGGGTTTTTTTTGTTTGTTTGTTTGTCTGCTTTTGTTTGTTGTGTTTCTTAAATGCCACATATAAGTGAAATCATACAGTATTTGCCTTTCTCTGACTTATTTTACTTAGGTCCATCGTAAGTACTAGGTCCATCCATGTTTTTTCATATTGCAAGATCTCATTCTTTTTTGATCCAGTACCTCCACTACTGGGTATTTACCCAAAGAAAATGAAGACACTAATTCCAAAAAGATACATGCACCCCTATGTTTATTGCAGTGTTATTTCCAATAGCCATAATATGGAAGCAACCCAGGTCCATTGATAGATGAAGGGGTAAACAGGAGCAGTATATATACGTACAATGGAATATTACCCGGCCATAAAAAGAATGAGATCATGTCATTTGCAACAACATATATAGCCCATTTAAATCAAATGTGAAATTGACAGTGGTAATCTGTGAAGCTGGATCGCAGTCTGTAAACATAAAACAAATGTTTTAGCTTATAAATCAGGGAATTAGTGGAAAATAAGAATAATATCAAACATGACTTTTTGCAAGGGAAATTTCACTTGCCCATATTCTAAAATGTGTAAGTATTTGAGCCCTTCTCATCTTTAATTTTCAAATGCCAAAGGACAGTCTTATTATGTAGCTGTGATATCTAAAGATAATATCAAACAAGCAAAAAGGAGTGTGAGAATGTTTCAAGTTAGGCTAACATTTGGGAATACCACCAGCTGCTCTCTTTTACAATGAAGGAAAAAAATAGCTCAGAGGCAAAACTGTAAATAAAGTAATTTCAATCTTATTTTACAGGTTAAAAAAATACTCACAATGAAATCCTTTAATGAGTTTGCCCTTTTTCAAGCTGCCTCATGGTCTAACTAAAATTAGGCAACACCCTAAGGGAAATTTTGAATAATACTGTTATTTATGTCCTATTAAAAGGTATTACCATATTTTACCATAGAGGCTTTGCAGTATTTTAACATAATGCCCACAAACCTGATTTTATGAATTAGTGAATTGAACAGGCATTAAGCAAAACAGGAAGGATTTGAATTTTTGTTCACTTTAAGAGCTATGAATTTTAATGAATGTTTTGTTGATTGAATATTTATACATATTTATATTCACACACACAATTCTATATATCACACATATGTATATGTATGTGTATACCTATATGTATATGTATATTTATAGAGATAGATGATAGATAGATAGATAGATAGACAGATAAAAGAGAGAGATAGAGACCTAACATATGACTACAAATATAAGTGATGCTCTTCAATAGGTAGGAATAATTCATTTGTTAGCTAAAATTCCAAACCACACAACCATGATATGAATCTGGCTAATGGCAGAATTCCATAATACATGGTTTCTTCTGCTAGGTTCTTTCTATAAATTATAATATATTTAATAAATATGAATTAATGTGTAGGTGTTTAGCAAATTATACAAGTTGTATTCTATTCCTCTGTTTTCTGAGAAAAATATCTCAGCAAAATTAGCTGACTGAGGGTTAAAAGTATTTTCTCTTAATTTATAAATCATGATATTTGACCTATTATCATGACATTGTGGGTGGATCATTACACGTAAGTGAAAGAAAAAAAAACAATTAAAAAGAAGCCAAGAAAGCAGATGCTAAGTCTCATTCAGTACTAAATCCACTTTACCATTACTTTTCAAAAGCAATCTAAATGTCAAATTTCTGACACCAAAATTGGTAGCAAGTAAATCGCATAGCACTAAACTGCAAAGTGGCATGCAAAATTTAGAACAGTAGGTTGTATATAATTAGGAAAGAGTTTGTGCTTCTAAATATAAAAGTCCTACATTCAGCATGAGGAAATAAAACTCTTAGGAAGAAGGCAGTCTGGTTGCACTCTTTAAAGACTATTAATACAAACATAAGGGCAACAGATAAAACATGAATGTTCACTTAGAAGCAGGTTTTTCACAGGCAAATGTGTAAGATCATTAGTGGAACTAATCAGAGAATGCTGTTGTGTTCTGCCTTCCTTTATCCTTAAGTATTTTGCCTATATTCCTTCCAATGGAATTGTAAAGATTTAAGGCAGAGTCATGTCAAACATAAAATAATTGACTTTCTAAATCCCTTGAATGTCCCATTCATTCACTAAACAAATAATTCTGAATATTAATAGGTAGTATTTTAAGTTCTTAGGCTATAGAAGTGGAACAGGAAAAATCCCTGCCTTCATAACACTTCAATAATAGTGAAGGAGGCAGATGACAAACAAATAAAAATATAAAGAAATACATAATAAAATCCCAATACTCTGATGACAAATGAAGCAAAGACAGCAGATAAAAAAGTAATTAGGGTGGAAGATAGTTCACAAAGGGCGATCATTCCAGCTCTTTCTGAAGTGGTCTCATTTGAGCAGAGACTTGAAATAAATGAGGGTACGAGCCATGCAAAGATGTAAAAGAGAAAAATATTTTGCAGATAGACCAGCTAGTTCAGAGACCCTGAAGAGGAAATGAACTGGGTTACACTGGCAGGAGGAGGTAGAAGGAGGATGAGGAGATACCCGCTAGAAGACTATTTCCAATTCCTTGAAAGAGATGAAGCATTAAGGCTGTACTAGCAGAAATGGTATCAGTGAGACTGAAACTATAGTCTGACTGTCGAGGCCATAGGAAAGGGCAATCAGTTCACTGTGGGTTGAGAAGAAAAGAGGCAAATCAAGAACGCTGTCAGTGTGTTGGCCTGAGCTACTGGCAAATGATGGTGTTATACTGGTATTGGGAAAATTGCGGGGGGGGGGGGGCGGGCAGTAGAATCAAGAGTTAGGTATTGGAAATATTCAACTAAGATGCCTACTAGGTATGCAATATCATTATCACAGTGACACTAAGGAAGAAGTAGACTACAGGAGTCCAAACTTGAAAAAATAGTATGTGGTGAAGAGAGGTGGCAGAAACTTGGGCTATACATTTGGAAGTCATCACCATATAGAATTTATTTAAAGCCATGGGGATACAGAGTATCTTGTAATGAGATGGTATCTATAGCCACAATTACAGAGATGATGTGGTCAGTGAGGTGGAAGGGAATCAGAAAGAAAGAGTGGGTGCTCTAAGTGGAGGAAAAAGAGCAATAAATGAGAATAAAGTATCAAGTATATTCAATTATAATACTATTCTCTACCTTCATTACAATTTTGCAGGTGGTTAGGCTGGAATATTTCCTGACACTTAGCAGAAAAGGTTATGTTGCCTGGCAGAGGAACCGGATTCCTCTGGTTCCTAGCATACTAGGAGAGATGTTAACAGGAATTATAAGGAGAGTTATTCCCTTTGTCCATCCTCTGGGGGATAGAATGCTCAACAGTAGACATTGGTTAGTGCATAATTGGATTAAAACATTTTTGTTACCTGGGAGGGTCACATAAATTAGTACACAGCTTAGTAAGGACTAGTAGAAGCAGTCAAATGTCATCTGGTATCTTTCGTGGGACGTAAAGTCACCCACTCTTAGCATTAACTTTAGATTTTTTTAACTTAATTGTACAACCTTGCACGATCTCACTTCTACTGACCACTCCACCCTTACTTTGCCTGCTATATCATATGTAAACTGAAAAAAAACCTATAGAGACTCTTTCCTGTGTGCTTAGAGACCATAATGAAACAAAGAGAAATAAATTTACTAACCGCACTACAACACAAATACATGCTTTTGTCATGGGAAACTAAAGTCAGAGTGTCTACTTTTAGAAATTATTATAATTTATTATTATTTTACTATGAGCTAACTTAGGTGACAAATGGTACGTATTCTAAAAATTAAAGTACAGAGGCTAGGACAATTTATCTGAACTTAGCCTCATGTATTAGGATCAGACTGTGATAAACTATGATCTCACATTCTTATTGAAAGTTTATAGAAAACAAAATGCATTATATCAGAAGCTAAATTTAATTGACTGTAAGAAGGCATGTGTTGCCTGAAACTGCATCTTGATACCTTTATCCTTTATTTATGGAAATCTTCCTAATTCTTCAAAACCTAGCTCAAAAGTCATCTTCGTAATAATGATTGTTTTAAGCCCAATCAGATACAATTACTCCATCCTATTGCATTTTACTTCTAACTCTATTATAAGATATTCTTTATTCTGACTTGTCTTAAAATAGTTTGTTGACAATATACTGCAACAAATTATATCTTCCTTGAAGGCAGGTAATATGGATTAAAATATTTGTTTTCACTGAAATAAAACTATCCCTCGTTCAATGAAGATTAGGGTTTTTATAATACTGTCTTAAAATACCTTCTGTGGTTTCATTTTTAGTTAAAATGTATGAATTAACAAACAAAAAATGTGACTCAATATGTACCACAAAGCTACCTCCCAGCTAATTCAGTATATGGTTTTCCGTAAAGGAATAAATAACTATAACACAAGTGTTCAGCATCCCTCATTGTACAGTTATTCTTCAGGGGGATGAAAGTTTATATTTGTAAGTATTTATATTTATAGCAATTTTAAGTATATATATCCACACACATACATATCAAATATATATCACACATACATGTACCATATATATGCACAGTCCAAGATACACACACACTCACATATATAAATGGGATTTTATGTGAAATTCTTCACAGAAATAGATCTCAAATGGAATTACAAATGTTACTAGGAGTCACATTTAATAAACTGATTAAAAAGCTAATTACAAATATACTGAGAGTGAGACTCAGAACATATTTTTAACTCCAAATGGAACATAATTTGCAATGGACTTTAACAGAGCAACTTTTTCAGAGTTGACTCCTAATACTTTGGTGTCATGGCAACAAATCATTTAGTTTAGTACCTTTTATCCCACATCTTATTTTGAGAATAAATTAAGGATGTCAGTGTTCCCAGTTTCCTTCGCACTTATACACTGCCTCAATCATTTCAACTGAGTTGAACTGGATGCTAAAGAAAGTAGGAAATGTTTTTTGTCTAAGGATAGCTTGCTTGCTTATTTATTTATTTATTTATTTATTTAATCTACATGGCATAATTTAGTTAGGCTGTTGCCTAGAGAGGCCAGAGGGACTAGATTAGCTCCCTGGTTCTATTCTACCCTTTATATAAGATGTCTTTCAGGAAATAGTGGATTACAACAGGTTTCTGTGGAAACCTGTCTCGCTGAACACAGGTATGTGTGATTTATTATGATGCATCTGTCATGGACCTGAACAAAAAGAATTGACCCCAGTGTAAAGAATTATTAAGATATGATTATGGGCCCCAAATCAACAAATTCAGAAAGAAACGGAAAATAGCATTACTTGGGTGGAGGCTTTGAAAGTTTTTAAAAAATGATTTTGAAATACAAAATGATAACAGAACTGGATTTTACTTAGGGCTACTTAGGTCACATGGGCATTTGGGCTACTTCTTTTCATAGTATTCATTGATTCTCCAAATGTAGGGACTGAACACAACTTGCTTAAACCAGGGTTTCTCAACCTTGGCAACAGCAACATTTTGGATCAAATGTGGGGACATTTTGGGCCAAGTGTTCCTTGTAGAATGTTTAACAGAACAGCACCCTTGGCCTCAGCCTGCTCGATGTCAGTAGCACCCCCTCCCCAAGTTGTGGCAATCAAAATCGACATCTTTATGTGTCTGCTTGAGAGTGAAATCACCCCCGCTTAGAAACCACTGGTTTAAATAATATCGAAAACGTTTTGTGTAAGTAGTTCAAAGCAACTTTATGCTATTGGTCAAAACAGACGTTATTTACGTTGACTTTCAAAATGTGAATCTAAGAATAATATCTAGACACTGAAGAGAAATGTTTGGATCACGATAATTAAAGAGGCAGTATCATACATGCAGACAATAGTTACAAACTATAGTATAAACATCTTTAAGAACTTAGTAACATTTTAACAATATGGTGGATTTTAACATGCAGAAATAATGGAAAAAGTATTAGGTATATTTATGACAAATTATATATATACATATATGTTTCTATTTTTATAATATATTAAGCACTGCCTCTGTTATGGTTCAATTAGCTTGTCAATTTCCACATTTATAGTCCATGCTATAATATCCTAGATATTTTCATAGCTTTTTAATTTGAATATATCTAGTCCTCATAAATTTATTGGAAAGATAAGTGGATGTAAATATATATACAATAATTTATATAACACACACATATGGTTTCATGTGATGTGATGTGTGTATGTTGTATATGTGTGTGTTATGTGTTACATATTATATATATATAATATTTATGTGTATATAACCTATACAAGTTTTATATAACATATGTATACATATTTATGATAAAATCATTCTATTGCTTCTGACTCACTGAATTTGAGTTTAAATACATAATTGTCAGCAAAGTGGGAGGAATATTTACATATTTGAAAATTTAGAAGCTTGCAAACAAATATGAGGCGATAGATCCAGTGTAAAGAAAGTCTTCCTACATGTAGGTGATGAAAAAGAGGTAGAAGCAAACATCCTATATTCTAAATTAATCGTGTCCAAACTTACCAGTGGCAATTGTTTTGTGAGATAAATACTTAATTTACCCCAATGTCAGTCACTCTATCTTTTTACACTAAGTACAGTATTGTTCTAAGGAGATGCAAAGATGTAGAGGCATTCCCAGTCAAGTATGGGTCAGATATACACACCACTAACAAAATGAAGATAGATTGATGGCAACTGGGCTACACATACAGATACGTATAGGACAGAGGAAGAAAGCAAGTAACAGCATTTTGAGTTACATCTTGAAGAGCACAACAGTTTTCTAACATAACAAGGGGCAAGGCTTGGAAAGGTGAAATTGCATGGCTTAATGAGGACCCACAAATAGCCCAAGTACAGAGCATCTGGTGAACAAATGTTGAAAGATAAGGCTAGAAGACAGGCAGGACCAGACTGAAGAGAATCTTTTATCCCAGTTAGCCCTGAGGAACTACTGAGGGACTCTAAACAGCGGGGTCACATGGTTTGGTTTGTGTTTTAAGAAAAATAAATTACAATAAAATAAGACAGCAGGCAGACAGTTGGTAGGTTCACTGGAAAATAATGTGAAAAAAAAAAGAAGATGCTAAATTATAGCATGGACACCCCAAATCTACCAAAACTTAAAGAGACAGAAAAGAAAAATGGAAGAGAAGAAAGCTTTTTTCTTTGAATGAGCATTCACTCCAAGCTCTATTCTTGCCAATAACTCCTTAAGAACTACACTGTTTTAATGTTAAGCAAAATATATTGTTGTAATTTTAATCACAGACTCTGTTAAGTATATACAAATGACATGACATATAGATGTTGCTCTAAAATTATTGTTCAAAAATTATGGGCATGAGCAAAATACAATCTGTGATTAGAGGCAGGACTGTAGATATAAAATCACTCTTTATAAAATATTTCCTGAAAATATACTGAAAATATAATTTTCTTTCATCAGAAATCTGACATAATGTCATGGATGTTTGGGTGCTGAATAACAATGTATGTATACAACTTGCGTGATGATTAATTATACACACACACACATGTATACATATGTATACACACACACAACTCACAACTTATAAGGACATGAGTATCCGTTATACATGTAAAAAAGAAACCTTAGAGGGGAAAATTAATTTATAATATAACATAAACTACATGAATTACAGTAAAACCTTGGATTGCGAGTAACTTGTTCTGCGAGTGTTCCACAAGACAAGCAAACATTTATAATAAATTTTAACTTGATAAATGAGTGATGTCTTGCAATAGGAGTAGTACATGATGCCAAACATCACGTGATCACAACTGAGCCATTGGTTCTTGAAATTCAATTTGATATACAAATGCTTTGGATTATAAGCATGTTTCCAGGATGAATCATGCTCACAAACCAAGGCTTTACCATATTCTTATAATTATATATGTTTGAATATTCACCTTAACAAACTGCTATATCTTATTCATTATTGGTGTTTTTGGGTTCCTAATATGCTAACAATCTAAAAACAAATTTTATGTGTACCTGTTTGTGTGTTTAAGTGTGTATGCCTAAGAACTTCCCTGATTTCCTCACATTCAATTATGTGAGTTTGTAAAAACTTTAGTCCCATATTTGGAAAACATCTTAAACTTTTGGAAATGTATATTCAGTTGGAAATAAAACATGTAATTAGACAAAGAATATCTCTAATATTTATCAAGCAAATAAATATATTGGAACAAACAAGAGAAAAATGAGGGTATCAACTCTCTTATGTCTCTGATATCTTAACCTTAAATCACAAAATTTGAAAGCCATTCCTTTAAAAAGAAAACCTAGTTGGATACTCAACCTTGATTTTTCTTTTAAGTTGCACATTAATAGATCTTTATTAAAATCCTTTAGTCTGCTAATGTATGGTCATAAAAATCTAAGCACACTATTAAAAAGACACACACACACACACACACAAACTGGTCTGTTTGGAGAGAGAGTAATAAAGAAATAGCTTATAACATCAGCCTTCATTTAGAAAAGAATTTATCGAATTTCTACTGAGCCTGAAAAACATAGTTATGAAGATGAATAAAGCAGCATGTAAGGCCTCTAGGACCTTACAGATTAAATACATTAACAGATACAGATATATCTTCAAAACAAATAGATTGTATTATTCTAGTGATTGCTTCATCTAAGAAAGAGGCAGACGTTGGTGGCATTTGTTCTGAGAGCCTTGAAGGCTGAAGTCAAGGGAGAGTGTGAATACAAATGCCTGTTGTTCTGGCAAATGGCACTCAGTTCAAAGTACCTGGGTGGTCTGGCACCCCCAATATTGGACTTATTGGTGATACAGAGAGCATGAAATTGAAAAGAAAACTGGAGTCACATTTACAATTGCCTTGTTCTGTAGTTTCAGACTTATTTTGTAAGCAGTAAGGAACCACTGAGGACTTTTAAATAGAAGAAATGTATTCTCAAACATAAATAACATTAACTTCCCCGTGACAAAAGATGCTAGTAGCAAAAGACCAAGAGCAAAGTAAGAAGACAATATAGCACTGATTTGTGTGATTATCCATCCCCTCTGTAAGATTCGTATTTAAAATAAGCATTGCAATATTCTTTTCTTTACTTTTTGCCTGAGACTGACTTCCCCTTTCACAATTGTCCTTAACCCAATAAACATTTTCTTAGAATCAGGGAAATCATGATTCCCATCTTATTCCAATAAATGAGCCTATTTATATTTCATTCTTCCTTAAGTATATATATATTTGTCTTCTTTTCAAATTGATTATATTTAATTGTGCTTATTTCCTTTATGAATAACACCTTTTTACCTTTTCTTGTTCTTAAACATTCTAGCTACTTTAAGATTAACTCAACTCGAAAGAAAGTGTTACATAAAAGATTTTGTAGACTATTTTTCTATGGGGGCTTTAATGCTATCTAACAGTTACTATGTTCGATGCAGGTATGTTTCACCCTCATGCTATTATCATTCTATCTGGCAATAAATGTTTGATAGATATTGTCAAACAAGACAGTTTTTAGAATAATAGGTTAAAACCATAGGAAAATACATTTTCAGGGCCACAGCTGAAAATAATCACTTCCTTCCAACGTGAGAATATATCTAACATTTTCTCTATTTCTTAACAAAGTAAACATACATAAAACTTGGGTACTCTCATTTCTCTTCATATAAGTATTTGCATATCCTTGCCTTTTTCCAGAATAGTTACTGAAGTCAATGGCATCCTCCCATAACAATTTGAGGAATTTATTTAAGGTTTAACCAACGGTTAAAATCTTATTGTTTTCTATTCCCACTCCATATATTGATTTAACACTTTAGTAAAACCCCCAAATGTCCATCATGCTAAACTCCATCAGTTTGGAGTAAAGTTATGGATGTACAGGTGATTGGAATTGTGAATGGGGTAATAGTTGTCACCTTAGCACGGTTGTCTCTAGAAACATTGGTCCAAGCCTTGTTGAAGGAGATCATTATTTTGCATAAACTTTATACAAGCAATTTATGTCTGCAAGCAACGGCAGCTTGGCCAGTGATTAATATACTGATAATAAAATATTAGACAATATTGTGTGTGCAGTGTATGCAGTTACTCTATATGCAGCGTAGATGTTTATTTCGGTATTTCCCAAGAAAATATATGGATGTGAATACTTTCTGATTACTCAGTGAATGTTGATATTTTCCATTTGTAGACATTCATTATTTTTCGCATGATTATGCCCACAGTAATTATATAAGAATATCTTCATGTTTACCTCTAACGCAAACTTTACTCACCATTTTATTATTTTAAAGCCTTTGATAGAATGTTCCGTTCTATCATACAATCTTATGTTTTATACTAAGTCACTTTTAAATTATTTGGACCAAAATTTTCACAGGAATATATTGATTGTTTTAAGATTTAAAATTTTAGTATTAATATTACATGCATGTTTAATGTTATTATGGTATAGTTGGCCAAATCTGAATATTTCAAATGGGATGGAAACAATTATGTTAAAAAATTAGATGTTGAGTAACTTCAATAGCAAAATATCCAGGGAAATATAATTGTCCATATGAATAAAATATGTATGCTCTTAATAGATTTACATCAGTACAGGAGATATCATTTTCCGTTGCTTTCCTTAGATTATTGCCATCCTACTAATTATGTGTCTTTCCCCTTTTCTTTTTCTCCTGGATCCTCCCGTTAGGTGGGATAGGAAAGATATAAACTTGTGAGTGAGGGATGTCCATGTTCCTTTAACAAATCTCAGCAACTAGGCCATTCAGAATATTTACTATCTTTTTCAACACCATTATAAGAAGCGGATAAAAAAGTTGCATCTAATGATGAGAATACACTAAAAAGTTCCCTTGAAAATTTAAATGAGAACCACAGTAAGCAACCATAATATCTTCATGTACTGGACAAAGTGAACTGGGTTTGTTTAAAAGTCTCAGAATTACTGGGATGCCTGGGTGACAGCTGGTTGAGTGTCTGACTCTTGATTTCAGCTCAGGTCATGATCCCAGGGTCATGGAATTGAGGTCCACAACAGGCTTTGCACTGAATGCGGAGCCTTTTGAGATTCTCTCTCCCTCTCTCTCTCTGCCCCTACCCCCTCTCAAAAAAAAAAAATCTTAAAAAAAATAAAAGTCTCAGAATTACTGGTTTTGTCGAGAGGACTAGCTGACCTAGTGAGGAAAGGGTAACTCAGTGTTAAAATTGTTTCAATAGGGTTCTTGGTATAATTATTTTATATTCCTTGGGGACTAAAGGATTATCATAGGCATATCAATGGTTCCTATTAACTAAAGAACTAAGGCCACATGTTATATAATACTGACAAATTTCAAACTGATATAATTTATGTTTACATATATAATAATATTATATAATTTTCCTATTATACAAATATATAATTATACTTATCTGTAAAAATCTTTAAGTATAAAGAGTGATTCATTTATGTATATTTATGTGTATAAATACTGATATTGTTGTAGGAAATAACAATGTTATAAACTCTGTTGCAATGATTACTTATAAAATTGAATCTAATATTTGACATATATGACCAATGAATCAGGGGGCCATTATAATATCTCTTTAATAAAGTAAATAAAATACAGAAAATCCTTAGAGCTGTATGATAAAGGCATTGGTCTTCATTTAAGCAAAGAAAAATGTAGCATAATTTTGAACAATTTTAAGGAAAGAAGTTAAAATGATCTCAGATTTTAATGGCATTGGATTATAGGTTTTTCACAGTATTTGGTTCTAAATTAAATAATGATTATATAAACATGATTTGACAATTATTTTTAAATGGTTTTTAGCTTTTAAAGCAACTATGTTTCCTTTTAAAAATGGAATTTATGTAAATATTGATAATATAATGTCCTGGTTCACAAAGAGGAGGAGAAAAGAGAAGGGTTATCTAGATTAAAAGTATCTCAAGTTGATGGATCAAATTTTGATATTTAAGTATATTTTCTAAAGGATCAGGGGCAAGAACTAAAATAACCAAAACAAAGTAACAAAAATATGGGGATGGAGATTGAAAAAGAATTACAAGTTGTGTGTTCAATGCACACATAAAAAAAATGGTAAATAAAGGCATTTAAAGGTGTTTAAAGTTATGGTGATATCTACCAGACATAGTTAGAACACCAAAGGCTAAATATGCTTGCCTCTAAGAAGTGGTAAAAGACATGAGGAAGGAATGGGGCAAGATACTTTCACTCTTATCCTCCTGTACTGTTACAACTGTAGTTGCCATCACACAATGATTAACAGTATCAATCTGCAACCAGACTTGGTTCAAATCTTAGTTTCACTACTTACAACCTATGGCCTCAGTCAACTGACTTAACATCTATTTATCTGAAATACCTATTTATCTTAGTTTCCTCTTCTGTAAATTTAAAATTTAAAAGTGTTTCTATTGGAGGGTTCTTTCTTATCAGGGCTTAATGCACTAATATTTAAAAAGCATTTGCTAGGGGTGTCTGGCTGGCTCAGTCGGTAGAGCATGCAACTCTTGAGCTTGGGGTTTTAAGTTCAAGCCCCATCCTGGCTGGATGTAGAGGTTACTTTACCTTAGGAAACTGAGAATGCTTTCACATTATTTTCCTTAGGCTTCTTTTCCTTAGGCTTTAAAATATTAAAGAATTCAGAAACTCACTATCCGATATGCAAAGGAGAGTTCTTGAATCTTGAGTTCTAAATCTCAATCTACCGCAAACTTCCACTTGGCACCTCCATGAATTAAAGTGTGCCTTCAAATCCTTCTCTGAAAAAGAAAAAAAAAAAATAAAGAAAACCATCCCTCAATCTCACTGACTTAATCAATATTTATCAGAAATTCAATGTTCAATAATCAGTGGGTCTCATTCTATTCGCATTTCAGGATAATTAAGATTGAAAAATACTGGCAGTTCTATATTATAAGCAAGTTGTATTGTAAAGTTCATTTGTAAGTCACAGAATATAAAGGTCAGAAAAGACTTTAGGGGCCATCAACTTCCCACTCCATTTTTTGTATAAACCTTCTGGAACATCCTTGTCACTGACAGATGGTCATTCATCCTTTGGTTAAAAATGTCAAGTGATCACAAGCTCAGTAATTTAAAGGCAGCCCATTCTGCATCTGGACAGCTGGAGTCTTTATTAAATTTTACTTCTATTAAACTCTTTCCCTATAGTCACACATACTTGCTACAAGTATTTATTTAATGCTAGATGTGTTGAATACATTGAAATCATAGAAAGTGCAACAGAGAAGACATAGAATAACCAAATAACAGCACAAATACATTATTATAAATGGAGATAAATATGAGAGAAGGGAAATATAGTTAATGTTTAGCTGGGAAAACTGATATCCTCCAGGGGCTCACCCACACGCAAACACACGCAGACACGCAGACACACACACACACACCCCCATGTGGGGTGCATGGGTGGCTCAGCTGGTTAAGCGTCTGACTCTTGATTTCAGCTCAGGTCATGATCTCATGGTTTGTGGGATCAAGCCCCAAATCAGGCTCTGTGCTGACAGCACGGAGCCTCCTTGGGGTTCTCTCTCTCCCTCTCTCACTGTCCCTCCCTCTCTTTCTTTCTCTCTCTCTCTCTCTCAAAACAAATAATTCTTTTAAAAAGTACTATAGCATGAACTGAGGAAAGGGGAATTAAATGGAAGGCAGGGGGGACAGTAATGGAGGGTGCCCAGAGGAAAGGAGGGGAGGAAAGACTGGTCAGAGTAAAGAACACCAAACACCACATGTGCAGGTTCTGAAGAGGGAGGCAGACAGTTGCATTCAGGAAACCAAAAGAGGGACAAAGTAAGTGAACCAGATTGCACAAGAGGGAAAATGCTGCAAGGGGAAACTAGAGAGGTTGAAAAGGTCAGGTAGTTAGGGTCCTAATGGTCCTGCCTTCTAAATTTGCTACTATCTCCGCCCTCGCTAAAGTGACATCCAATACATTTATTTACGCCCTGTTCAACATTATAATATACATGACAGTACTTACCCTCTGTTTCCCACGTCAGCTGAATGAGCGTCTCCAATTCCATCCACCATTTTTCACCCTGTCCAGAAATGTCACTCTTCCAACTGCATTCCTCTGCTGTCAAAGTTGAACGTTTGGGTTTGTAATAATTTTAACAGTGTATTACTAGAACTAATCACAATATTATACTTGTCATCTCTGCTAAATAATGATTTGAGCCACTACTGATACATGCTGTGATCATATAATCCACATCCAAATGTAGTCATATTTGAGGGTCTAGGTGGGAATGATCATGAAGTGAGAAAGTTAATGAAGACAATAAATGTAAACCAGTCCTCCTGAGGGCAAACCAGGGTTTATAGTTACCGTAATTACTGCTTATCGTCCATTGTACACTTTCTACTTCCCTTTGACCAGATTGCCTGATAAAAACAGGATGGCCAGGTGAATTTGAAGGTCAGATAGAGACCAAACAAATTTTTAGTGTAAGTACATCCCATGCAATATTTGAGACCCACTTATACTAAAAATTACTTATTGTCCCTCTGATCTCAAATTTAACTGCAGGTGCTGTATTTTTATATGATAAATTTGGCAGACTTATCTGCATCTATAGCACTTTTAGTGGCCTAATGAAAATTTCTATCATCTGTGGTTCCAAATGACGATTACTTCTGCACCTGGCATGGCACAGACACCGTTATTACATTCAAGTCTTTTATAAATCATGAGATCTTTAATATTTGCATAGAGGACAGAAAACTATCAACAGCTTATTGAGCACCTTTACTATTTGAAGCACTCTGGTATTCTCTGGAAATTCAAAAATAAATCAGACACGACTCCTACTCTCAGGATGCAATCATAGGAAACAAGAGTAAACATTTAAAATGCATAGTGACAAGTGACATAGTAAAAATGGACAGAAAACTTGAGGATGTTCCGTCGGTTAGTGTCCAACTCTTGATTTTGGCTCAGGTCATAATCTCACGGTTGTGAGTTAGAGCCCCATGTCAGGCTCCATGCCCGGCATGGATCTTGCTTAAGATTCTCTCTCTCTCTCCCTCTGCCCCTTTCCCAATTCACCTGCTACCTCTCTTTCTCCTTCTCTCTCTCTCTGTTTTTCTCTTTCTCTAAAATTGAATAAATAAATAAATAAATAAAAGTGGATAGAAAACTTGATAGGAACATAATCAGGGAGTTCATTAAGTGTCAGGGAATGTCATTAATTAAATGTCATTAATTCTCATATAGGCTGAGAATTTGATATTGAGTAGCAGTTCACCTGGTAGAAAAACTGGGTGAAGACAGCCCAAACAGAGCTCCTAGCCTGTGCAAAATCACTGTCTGAAAGTGCATGTTTAGGAAACACTGTACAGTCCAGTGAGCATGAGAAGATACAGCTAAAGATGAGATTAGGAAAGTAGACTGCAGCAAAGGGCCTTGCTGAGGAGTGTACAGTAACAGTTATCATTTATTGAAGTCATATGATGGGCCAGGCACAGTGGAAATGAAAGTTAAAAATATAGAGAAAGATAATTTGTAAGTTATCTGAACCCGGATATATGACAGAAAAGCAAAGATGACTGTGATGTACTCAGCTTAGGCAGTGCGGTAGATCGTGATGACATTTACCGAGAGAAAAAAAAAAAAAAATCAGAGGAAGAGTAGGTGGGAGGTGAGAGCAGAGGAGGCAAAGTGGAGCTTGGGCATGTTAAATCTAAATAGTGTTTCCCTTTTTATTTTCAACAGAGTGATGACAAGATCATTTTACTTGATGACTAGTGGAGTATGAAGTTGGAACAACATTTTTGTGGATGTTTGGCTATTTTTAGCCTCCTCATTGCCAAAGTGAAGGTTTATGCAATGAACAGATACATGAGTGGTAATGATGCAAGTGTCTCCAGACAATAACTCTAGACCAGTGTAGCCTAGGTGTCAATTCTCAGGGTAAAGTTCTCACTATTCTGAGACAGAGCCGCTCTCATAGGAAGGTTGATGGCTTCTCCGATTGTGAAGCAGAAGTGAATTAATAAGAAAGTTGGTAAGAAGGTTATTCCCTGATTGAATCACATAATTATACAGTCACTGAGATCTGTTGTTAGAGACTGAAGTTAAAATGTACTTTCTGGGAATGGAGGTGATTCTATGTTACGTATTTAAGAAAAGAGTGAATGGCATTAATCAGCAATGCATTTACTTTTATAAACCAGAGTTATTTTCTGAGAACCTCAGGAAGTTTCCTTGAATTCTATTCACTCCAATTATTCTTCAGATATTTTAGTGAGTTTTTACAAATGAAATTTATATTTATACAATACATTTCTAATATTTGGGATTTCAACTTTTCGCTTCTTTTTCTCTCTGCTTCTTTTATTTAAATGACATTTAAAAGGATAAGGAAACATTTATATATTCCCCCTGTGCTTTGCCCCAAGTAAGCACTCAAAAAATGGCTTTGACTGATTACTCAATGTGTATTATAACTGGAGTAGTGGGAAATCCTTTTTTGATAAGTGAAAAATTAACTTCATTCATTCATTTTTTTGCATGTCAACTTTTTTGTCTTTAATGTTGCTATGAAATAGTTCTGCTTTGAAAACTATAGAGATACAATTTCTGGAAATATAAAATGGAAAGCATTATTTTAAACTGGTTGAAATAAAATAAACCATAAACATTAATTAAAATAATAAAATAATAATTAGTAGTTTTTATTAGTTTTTATTACTCACATGTAAAACCTATTTTCTAAAACATAGCAAAAGCATTTTGCTCAATCATCTAATTATGTGTTTATTTTACTTTTCACTTTATATACTAAAATTCTATAATTTATAATTACTTTGAGTCTATTTGTAACCTTGACATTTTCATAATATTTGGAGCTCTACACCTTACTGAGGCATTCTTCCTAATGTGAAAACATAACCAAATATCATATCAAGATTATAAGCTATTTGCCATGTGATTGACTACAGCAGAATATTTTGATTTATATCACATATGCTTTACTACTTCTAATTTCCACCTTACTTTTTAGCATCAATCATACCAGGAATGGGCCACATTCCCCAGATATTACAATAATATTAAGATATGGAGCATATCTGTCCTATATTCCAAAATATAGCTTAGCAACCTTAAGCTATATACCAAGTCAATAAATATGTATTAAATATTCATTTTGCAATTAGAACAAGAAGATATGCTGTTCTTGGAGGCGTCTGTTATTTTCACCACCTTTAAATTTCCTTTAAAGTAGGGATGGAGGGGTGCCTGGGTGGCTCAGCTGGTTAAGCGTCCGACTTTGGCTCAGGTCATGACCTTACGGTTCCTGAGTTTGAGCCCTGCATCGGGGTCCATGCTGACAGCTCAGAGCCTGGAGCCCATTTCGGATTCTATGTGTCCCTCCCTCTGCCCCTTCCCCACTCACTCTCTGTCTCTCTCTCTCTCTCAAAAATAAACATTAAAAAAGAAAATAAAAAATTAAAAAATTAAGTAGGGATGGAGTCTCACATTGATTTGTGAGCATATACAAAGGGCTTTGCGTCAGCCAGCTGTTGCTGACTGTAACAAACCATCCCAATATTAAGTGGCTTAGAACAAGCATTTATTCTCACCGTCTGTGAATAGGCCAAGGGGAGGTCTGTTCCTGGCCTGAGCTCAGTGTGTTCAGAGCTGCTTCACGTGTTTTTCATCCTCTTTCATCATATTTGAAGACAGCATCGTAAAATGAATTTTTTTTGGCAATGAAACATCTTTCCCTTTCTCAGACTGCTTCTTTGTGCAACAAGTTGGGAGCCCAGAAACATTTTTTTTTTTTATGATTTAAAACAGCATTAGTACCTTTCAGTTCAGATTTATGGCACTTTTGTAAGATACGTCTTTCAAATACCTTGTGGGCATTCTATGTATCTGATTCCACAATTCTTGGAGGTAAATGTCTTTCTCTCCAGACTTAATTTTTTTGTTTTTTGGGCATATTGACTCATATGTTTTCTAGGAGACCTACTGCCTGTGAAAGTGTCCACTGGAAACCACCTTATCACTTGTAGAGAATTTAACAGAAGGGTATTGGGGTCATATCCTTGACTTGGTTTTTACTCTGGGCATATATCTCATGGTCTGCACCTTTGTTTTGAAATTTTGCTGGCAGAAGAGTCTAGAAATGAGAAAAAGTCCTAGCTTCCAAGCCAGCAATTCTGCTTGCAAAGTGGACAATTCTTCCCTGATCCTACGAGTTGCAGAATAGTATTACATGCACCTCTCATGATTTTGATATCTACCTGGCTATCATCTTACTCAAGTGGACAAGGTTTTAAGGTCCATTTACCACATTACATTTTACTCCAGACAACCCTACCAAATGTTTCAACATTTCACATGGTCATCAACTCATCCTGATTTGCCCACGACCCTTCCCAGTTTTAGCACTAAATGTCCCACATTCCAAGAAACCTCTCAGTTCCAGACAAACTGACAGTTAGTCACTGTACTATCATGTACCACATAACACAGCTTGCAAATTTTAAAGCATCCTGTAACAATGCTCTTAAATCTTTTAACAGGTTTCTGAACCTACCACTTCCCAATTCTAAATATATACATATATAACCACAGCATCCCACTTACCAGTAACAATTTCTATATCAGTATAACAATGCATCTTTAGGAGCACCTGGGTGGGTCAGTCAGTTAAGAGAATGATTCTTGATTTCAGCACAGATTAAGGTCTCACAGTTTGTGGGATTGAGTCCCTCATTGGGTTCCATGCAGACAATGTGGAGCCTGCTTGGGATTTTCTCTCTTCCTCTCTTTTTGCCTCTCTCCCACTCTTTCTTTCTCTCTTTCAAAATAAAACAACAATAACAACAAAAAAACAATGCATCTCTAAACTTAGTGGCTCAAAATAGCAATAATTTATTATTGCTCACATGCCTGGGTGGTTGACTGGAGCAGGGCTCATCTGGGAGCAGCTCAGTTCCACATGTCTCTTATCTTCTTTGGACCAGTGAGATAATCTTGCTAAATTCCTTTTATGGCAATGGCTGAGATGACCACACAAGCACAGTTCAAGCTTCTGTTTTCTTTATATCTGCTAATACTTCCTTGGTCAGAATAAATCAAGTGGCCAAGCCCAAAGTCAACAAGCAGGGAAATAGGCTGTACCCTTAATGGGAGGGAAGGTGTACAAGAGTAGCCAATAGATGATTTTGCATTTACGTATTAATTTTTACTACAAATTATACTATATTGAGGTATCCATGTGTACCTCACTGAGGTATAAGGTTTAAGTTCTTTCAAATAAATAGTTTCATACCATCTAATGAGGACAACTCATACAACCTTCACAATGTTGTTTACATTGCCAGAGTGCTATCAGGAAGTAAAGGGCATATAAGAATATTATGAACTTACTAACCATCTTAGAAGGAGAGACCCAATTAGGATCAAGAAAAAGTGTGGATGGAGTTATAACCCTGGTGGTCAAGAATGCCAAGAGCATTAAAAGAGGAGGGAGCTACCAAAAGGACCAGCCGACAGTTGCCCACCCTGTGCAGGAACTGACTTTTCTTTTGTTATTTTTGCTACCAAATACAATCATCCTGCTAAGTTGATCACGTCCAGAATTTGTTCTGGTGCTTCTTTTCCTATTTTTCCAATATAAAAGTCACTGTCCTATTAAGTCTTTTTAAAAATTAATATAGCTATTTCCTGTCATAAAAGTAGTTTATAGTTACTACAGAAAATACAACCATTTGAGGTTAAAAAAGAAATCCAGAATCCTACAGCCTAGTTACAGTCATCCTAAACATGATACAGCATATTTTTACATTCATTTTGCCATGGGTATTTTCCATAAATGCAATAAAAATAGTATGCAAAAATAGTTTCTACTCAAATTACACCTTCATTTCCCAGCTTGCAAGTATGTTCATATGCATAGCTCCCATTTCAAATCCTCATATCAAACAGGCTTTCTTTTACTGCTGTTTTCCTGAATTGAAATAGGATATTCTTTTCCTGTATGCTAGGTTCTTAAAAGAGAAGGGGCTCATAAAAAAAAAAAACAAAAAAACTGTAATATGGAATTGTATGCAAACTAAATGCAAAGCATAATATAAAAAATGCAAAACCCTTTGGATGCTTACAGGGGCTTCTTTCCTGGCTTTCATTGTTGGGACTCCTTTGCAAAATGTAATGCACCACTGATGGTCCTCACTTCCTGCAACCCACGCTTCACCAACAACCACAAAGATTTCCTGCCAAAGGTTTGTTGGTGCAATCCAGGAATGGATTCAGGCCTTGTTAGTCCAAAGATTCTTCTTCTGGCTGTTCTGGTATGGCACATTTGCCCCCAAAGGTACATTTGCCCAGCTTTCAGGTTGAATTTCTGAGTACACTCAAATTTCTGAAGACTTATTTGGGTGATTAAGCACAGTCTATGCCTTTTTAAAAGGGCATTCTCTTCAGACTAGCAATTAGAAAAACTTCCTTCTGGAGTCTGTCAATGTAAGTAAACAGGCTCATTTCAGATCCTAGTTTACAGTGTGTAGAGAGATTTTGCCTTATTCAGTATCTTAGATAATGCTAGTTAATTATTGGAAGAATTTGTTCTAGGCAGGATAATCAAGCTTTTTAAGAAAAAAACATCAACTTAATTATTTTTATTTCTGTATGTATTTGGGTTTCATTTGCTTTTGATTTTCCTTAGAAGTTTAATAATCAAAACCCTTGTATGCACATTACAACATTGACAAAAGGCCCCTAGGTAAAGCAGGAATTCCTGGTTTTGCCAGTCTACAAACCACTCCCTCCTGGCAACAACTTTCAATTCTTCAAGTTATTTGTTCAAGTATTTACTCCAAATTTTAACAATGTGATACTATGCTACTTTCCCTTAATTAATTCATTTTATAAATTGAGTGTTGATATTTTGTGACACTGGATGACCATTTCACCTTCCCAAAATGATCACTCTGTATTCAAATTGACAAATAATATTTACATTATTATAATGGTTGTACAAATATTATTCAGAGCCAAGTAGTGGTCTGATTATTCTTTTTTTTTTTTTTTTTTTTACATTTTCTTATTTTTCCTTCATTTACAATTTTTTTTTTGGTCTTCTTCTTTTACTTATATGGCTGACAGTTACACTTGAGAGTCCCAATGAAACATGCCTCTCTTTGTCCATGCCCTTAGCAATGTAACTGCTATCATTATTCAACCCATTAAAAAACAGTCTGTTTCCCTTCCTCTTGAATCTGGGCTGGAATTTGACTTGTCTTAACCAATGAAATGAGGATGAAATGAAATTGCTCTACTTCCTAGATTAGGTCTCACTCCTCACTGGAGTTTCTGCTTCTGCTCTTTGAGAACCATGAGACAACATTATGTAAAGAAGCCCAGATAAACGACCATAGGAAAGAGGACAAGCCAACCTAATCCTTAAAGACTTTACATACAAATGGGAGAAGATGCAAATGACATATCAGATAAAGGGTTAGTATCCAAAATCTATAAAGAACTTATCAAACTTAACACTCAAAAAACAAATAATCCAGTGAAGAAATGGGCAAAAGACATGAATAGACACTTCTCCAAGGAAGACATCCAGATGGCCAAATGACACATGAAAAAATGCTCAACATCACTCATCATCAGAAATGCAAATCAAAACCAGAATGAGATACGACCTTACACCTGTCAGAATGGCTAACATTAACAACTCAGGCAACAACAGATATTGGTGAGGATGTGGAGAAAGAGGATCTCTTTTGCACTGTTGGTGGCAATGCAAGCTGGTGTAGCAACTCTGGAAAACAGTATGGAGGTTCCTCAAAAAACTAAAAATAGAACTACCGTATGACCCAGCAATTGTACTACTAGGCAGTTATCCACGGGATACAGGTGTGCTGTTTCGAAGGGACACATGCACCCCCATGTTTATAGCAACACTATCAACAATAGCCAAAGCATGGAAAGAACCCAAATGTCCATCAATGGATGAATGGATAAAGAAGAAGTGGTATATATATATATATATATATATATATATATATATACACACATACACACACACACACACACACACACACACACACACACAATGGAGTATTACTTGGCAATCAAAAAGAATGAAATCTTGCCATTTGCAACTACGTGGATGGAACTAGAGGCTATTATGCTAAGTGAAATTAGGCAGTCAGAGAAAGACAAAAATCATATGACTTCACTCATATGAAGACTTTAAGAGACAAAACAGATGAACATAAGGGAAGGGAAACAAAAATAATATAAAAACAGCGAGGGGGACAAAACAGAAGACACTCATAAATATGGAGAACAAACTGAGGATTGCTGGAGGGGTTGTAGGAGGGGGGATGGGCTAAATGGGTAAGGGGCATTAAGGAATCTACTCCTGAAATCATTGTTTCACTATATGCTAACTAATTTGGATGTAAATTTTAAAAAATAAAAAATAAAATTAAAAAAAATCTCCTGCACAGCTATGCAAACCATCAACAAAATGAAAACACAACCTATAGAATGGGAAAAATATTTGTAAACCATATCTCTTGTAAGGAGTTAATATCTAAAATATATAAGAAACTGTTACAACTCAATGGCAAAAAAACCCACCCTAAATACCTCAATTAAAAAATGAGCAAAGTCAGGCACCTGGTTGGCTCAGTCAGTTAAGTGGCCGACTCTTGATTTCTACTTGGGTTATGATCTCATGGTCATTTGGGCTCTGCACAGTGCGTGGAGCCTGCTTAAGATTCTCTCTCTCTCCCTCTGCCCCTCTTCCCTGCTCACACATACCCTCTCTCTCGAAATAAATAAATGAATAAATAAAATCTATTTAAAAAATGAGCAAAGGACCTGAGTAGATGATTTTCCAAAGAAGGCTTGAAAATGGCTAATAGGTATATGAAATGACGTCAACATCACTCATCATGGGGAAAGGCAAGTCACACCTGTTAGAATGGCTATTATCTGAAAGGCAAGAGGTAATAAATGTCAGTGAAGATGTAGAGAAAAGGGAACTCTTGTGTACTATTGGTGGGAACAAGAATGTAAATTGGCACATCCACTATGGAAAACAATATAGAGATTTCTCAAAAAAAAAAAAAAAACCTATCAATTAAAAATTGATCACCACATGATCTGGAATTCCACTGCTAGACATTTTTTTTTAAAGGAAATGAAGTCACTATATTGAAAAAAATAACTGCACCCCTATATTCACTGCAGCATTATTTACCACAACCAAGACATGGGAAATAACCTAAATGTTGATCAGTGGGTAAATAAACATTATCCAGCCAATAAAAAGAAGGAAATCTTGTCATATGCAACAACAGGGATTAATCTGGAGGGCATTAGGCCAAGTGAAATAAACCAGACAGTGAAAGGCAAATACTGTATAGTATCACTTATATGGGAAATCTAGTTTTTTTAAAAAAAAAAGTTGAATTCAGAGAAACAGAATGTCAAACAGTGGCAATGGGGGGGCAGGGGCAGGGGCGGTGGGGAGGGGAGATGTTGGCCAAAAGTTACAAACTTTTAGGTTTTAAAAAGAATAAGTTCTGGAGACCTAATGCAGAGGTGGTGGCTAGAGTTGATAAAAATGTATTATATATTTGAAATTTGCTAAGAGAATAAATCTTAAGTCTTTTCACCACACATACACAAAATAATAATTATGTAAGGTGATGAATACGTTAACTAGCTTGATTGGGGTGATCATTTCACAATGTATATGCATATGAAATCATCACATTGTACACTTCATAAAACATTACGATTGTATTTGTCAATTATACCTGGGGAAAAAATGGTTGTTGATACACAGCTGGCACTGAACAATTATTTGCTGAACAAATGAATGCCCAACTTGATTTGGATGACAATCAATCAATCAATCAATTAATAGATAGAATCGGCCACTATGATTATGGATTTATTTCAATTGCCTTGCACAATTTAAGAACATTATTGAGACATGAATTAAAATAGCATACTTCCTTGGTGAACTGAATGCTTTTTTACCATTTTGAAGTAACTTTTATTTCTAAGAATGCTTTTTGCAACAC
The DNA here is from genome assembly GCF_024362965.1 of Panthera pardus. NCBI lineage: Eukaryota > Metazoa > Chordata > Mammalia > Carnivora > Felidae > Panthera > Panthera pardus. The sequence goes on from NW_026526654.1 coordinate 53,992,729, forward strand.
AGTATATTTTGAATGTTATCCATATACTTTACATTGCTTTATTTTGCTTGGTATTTCCATGCCTATCTGAATGTAAGCGTTACATTAAAACTTTTTATATTACTATATTTCAGGTTTATCATAAACAAGTTATGATTAGATTTTATTCTTATCAAATGATTATCATCTTTGAATGCAAACATACTTGTACACTAACATATAATATGATTGCTGCAAAATTTACATTGAATTCTATCATCTTATTTTATGCTTCTATTTGTCCTCTGTTTTTTCTGTTTTTGCTTTCTGTAGTATTAAAGGATTATCTTCTTACCATTCCACTTTGTATTTTCTACCAGTGTGAAACTTACATATTTTGCTTCTTTCATTGGTTACTATAGTGGAAAGAAAGGAGTTAAACAGCTAACCTCTAATTCATTCCTTTCTAGATTACAGGAAGGATATACCCAGGGGAAAGAAAACAAGGCAGGTGAACGTGGTCTAATTTCCTGATCAATACGATTACTGGTATTCTAGGTAAATAGATTAACAATATTTTCTAGGAGGTGAGTCTTTATCAATGGAATGTTTTAAATAGGAATCTCAGGCTAAATGATTACTTATAATAATAAACCTTTTAGAATCCATAAATTTATGAAGCATTTATCTGTACAAATACATCACGTAAGCTGGGAACATGAAATGGACATGAATGAACACTCCCAGCTGTGTGAGGTAATAACTTATGTACCTCACTTAGAAATGACTTCCTGGCTGGACCACAGACTGGATATCTTTCCAGAGAAAGAAAGACTTGGGTAGCTACCTCAGTGCCCATACCCTCCCTGCTATGCAGAGCCTCCTTATCACTTCTATTCTTAAAATTAGTAGTAAAGCTTGATAAGGGGTAGGAGGTTGATTTGAAAATCAGGTTTTTTGTATTGGTTCATTGGATTTCAACATGCATCCTTTACTTACCAAATGTAACTTCAATCAAAATCTTTGCTCTCTTGTTAAAGCAATTATATTAAAGTACTGAAATGGTTTATTCTTTGCCATTTATGTACTATTTCTGTAGTTAATTCTCTATTTTGTAATCCAAAATGGTTTCATTTTCTTCTCTGTTTAGTAGGGTTATACAATTAATGCTCATTTGTCCCCCCACCCCCGCCACCACCCCCAGATATTTACTGCATTGCTTTGGCTCCTCATTCTTTCTTATCCCTCAAATCTTCCACTTCAGATCACTTTCCCTGACACTTACACATGTCCTTTATAATCTCCTTTAGTGTAGTTCTCTGGGTGGTGAGCTGCATGTTTATGTTTGTTTGAAAATATGTATTTTGAAAGTGATTTTGAAATATATAATTCATTGGGCATAGTATTCCAGGTTCAATTAAAAAAAAGCAAACTTTCTCATTCTATTGTAAACATATATTACAGAAGAGAGTAATAGATTATTATAATTTTCATAGTATTCTCAACGTCTCTTATTTTCCATTTTGTATTTTCCAAATTTTTCTCTGTATTCTTCAATAATTCTGATTCATAACCTTCATATAGTTGTGTTTAATCTGTAGTTTTTCATTTTCATTTTTGTGTTTTTCACTTTTAGAGTTTCTATTTGATTATTTTCCAAATCAGTATTTGATGTTAAAATTTTCTTACTCTCTGTAATAATTTCCAGGATTTCCCCCATGTCTTTCAAAATCAGTTACTTTATAGCCTGTGTCTGATAATTTCAATGTCTCAAGTTTTTGTGCTGTTGTTTCTTTTAGGTTTTTCACTGATTTTTATTCATTAAGTCTTATTGTATGTCTAGTTATTTTAGGCTATAACTTGAACACTGTGTGAAAATTAATTTACGGGATAATTTGAGGTCAGGGTTAGCAGATCTTCTTCCCAGGAAAGAATTTCATTCCAGCTTCATCTGGAATCCTATGGGCAACATATTTCCAGGAAATATTGAGTTCAATTATACATGTGAAGTTTACTGGACCATTCAGGTACCAGAACACTGAACTGTAATTATTGATGAGGTCCTGATAATTCCAATTACTTTTTCCATGAAATTGTAAACAATCAAGTCTCAGCCTCAGGTGGGGAAAGGTATCAAACTCTGTCTTGTGCAAAACCTGGTTTTGGCTTTTATTTCTTTTTCCTTGAATACTGCCAAAAACTGCCCAGTTCTATATAAGCAAATGTCCACAGGCTAAAGGCAGCTTGTAGTGTTAGGTTTAAATATCTGGATTCTTATCTTTTCCTAAAGTTTGGCTGGATTAATAGTGATATTGTTAGCGTTTCATTTGCTTTTCTAATGTTCTTTTTTTCTTTTTTAAATAATGGCTACACACTTTATAGAATTTTTTATAGAGAGAAAAATGGAAAACATTGATGTCACATACTTTTTTTTTTTCTATTATTTCTCTCCTGGTAGTACTTGTCCGATGACACTGTATTGCTGCTGCTTTATTTAAAGTAAAATAGGGCTCCTAGGTGGCTCAGTCGGTTAAGCATCTGACTTTAGCTCAGGTCATGATCGCAAGGTTCATGAGTTCAAGGCCTACATCAGACTCTGTGCTGACAGCTCAGAGTCTGGAGCCTGCTTCAGATTCTCTCTCTCTCTCTCTCTCTCTCTCTCTTTCTCTCTCTCAAAAATAAATAAACATTTAAAAAAAATAAAGTAAAACATGAGAATATGCTATTGGCAAGAAATGGTGAATAATTCCCCATTTATAAGTAATTTTACACATAGAACAGCTAAGTGATCCCAAATAATCACTATTAATTCAGTTCTAAAAATTATCAAAATATACAAATTCATAATATGAATGCTAATAACTAGGTCTCAAACTAAATAGAAAATTATGCCTGAACTTTTTTGTATAGCAAACTTTATATTTGTAAAAAAAAAAAAAAAAAAAAAAATACTGATAATACCTACAGGTATGTAATCCCTTCCTTAAAATAGTTGTTTCCCCTGAAAACAAAAAGTACTTTGAAAGACTGAGAATAAGATAACTTCACAATTTTATCAAATGGATTTAGAATAGCTTGTCCAGGTGGCTTTGGGTTCTATTTCTCCTCTCTTCCCCCTCCTATTCCCTGAGTTTCAGACATTCAAAAGTACATGGTTGTTTGAGGTTGATAATTAAGGGGGTTTAATAATACATAACTCTACTTCCACTTTTTAACATTCTACTTTACTGGCTAGGTAAATGTTGAGTTTGTGAAATAAACCATCCAATTAAATTATCAAGAACCAACTTGTTTTAGTAAATTATGCCTCCCTTACTTGAATGGAGTTATACGGGACATATAAGTACTCTGAATAATCTTGGAATGAATTTATAAAATTTATATCTAAAAGTTAGTAAACTTGTACGTTTATATTTTAGAAAAACAAAATTTAAGTAAACAATTATAGTCATTATCCCATTTTATTAATTCTTTACAAGCTGGCATATGTCCTTCTTATTTCAAGAAGCATTTTCATGTCCTAATGACTCATAAAACAGAACCCATAAATCTTATCTTAATGGAGAAGTATTTCACATTTATTTTAGAAGATTTATCATGATTAGGAAAGTTGCATGCTTTACTTTGTTCCAAAATAACTTTCTCAGGGGACATTAACTTTTGCAACTTTGTCCTGCAATATTATATATTATATATTATATATCTATAAGATATTTTTATGTCTTAAGTATCTTTCTATATCCATTTTTATATCTATTTCCAACTTTTAAAATTACTTTCTTAATACAATCAAAGCTTTTTCCATGTTATATTTTCAGAAGCAAAAGCTACTCACTTCCTTATAGGACAGCTAAAAGTTGTATGTACTCTTGTAGGGGAGACAATGTATTGGGCAGTTTTAGATGTGTATAATGAGTAAGTTTACAGTTTTCTAAATGATTTGTGGGTTGAAAATGTCTTATATTCCTGCATTTATTTTTCTGCCTTTTGTAATGAAGATAAACTAATTAACTCCAACATCTTTAACAGGCTAATATGATAAATATTTTCAGAGAAGAGTAAATCATGTTCAATGTTGCAGTGTTTTTCCTGATTCATATTATTATGAGACAAAAATTAAAATTAAAATATCCTTAAGAACAAAATATATACATAAGAATTAAAAACATGGGGCACCTGAGTGACTCAGTCAGTTAGGCATCTGACTCTTGATTTCAGCTCAGGTCTCAGATCTCACAGTCCATGAAATTGAGCCTCACCTAGGGCTCTGTACTGACAGTACAGAGCCTGCTTGGGATTCTCTCTTTCTCTCTCTCTCCCTCTGTCCCTCCCCTGCTTGCTCATGCATGTGCATGCACACACGCACATGCACTCTCTCTCAAAATAAATAAAATTAGAAAATTTAACAAAATTTCACAATGATTAGAAGATAAAAATAGTTGACTTATTTAAATTATCCTCAATTACTCCAATATTTTCATGAATAGATACATATTTTAAATTTTTGATTATATTAAAATGCATGGCCATAAAATGTACAATCTTAATCACTTCTAAGTATACAGTTAAATAGTGTTAAGTATATTAACAATGCGGTACAATCAATCTTTAGAACTCTCTCATTTTGTAAAACTGAAACTCTACATCCACTAAGCAACAGCTACCTATACCCCTCCCCCAAGTAAGACACATACTTAAATTGAAGACAATCTTTAAAATAAGACGTAGTGGCAATGGTTCTTGCCCACCCAGGATCGATTTCTCCTTTCTTTTTTTCAACAGAACCCAAACTTAACTCAAACTTAGTCTCCATTGCCAACTCCAGGGTGAGTGTGAGCCAATGATAAAATCCCTATTTCTAATGGAAATAGGATTTCTATTGGGAATCCCTATTTCACTCAGAAGTCCAGGCTTAGGCCAATCACCAGATGACATTCTCCTGTTCATCATTACTGCTCTTTAGGAGGGAGCATGTGCACTGAGTTTACTAACCACACCATGAAGAAGAATTTATAGTCCATAGTTGGAAGATAGATTTTCTTCTCTCTCCAACTAACCTTAAAGAAACAGACTGCTTTAATTGCTACTGAAAACCATGATACAACTGAACAAGACAGCCTTCACAGTCCCCTAGGCCTAACTAAACTTTAGACAGGCTTCTCCCTGACTCAGCAACCCCTGACTTTCCTTATCCATGAGATTTACTTTAGAAAACTTGTAATTATAAATCTTTTCTCTGCCCTTTTGAGATATAAATCTTTTAAAAAGACTCTTGCCAGTTTTACAAACCAGGACTGTCTTTCTCAAAGACTTTAAGCCATCTCCTTCAAATGTAATCAGGAAGGAGGATGGAGCCCCTCCCTCCCAATCCCATGGGAGAGTAGGAGCCTACCTTCTGCAAGTCCCTTTGCTCCAAGTTCTGAAACTACTTCCTGTCATGGAGGTATGAGATAGCTTAGTTTTCCTTTAGGTAAAGCCAATTAGCAAACACAGATGGGCTATGATACACCCCACCCTAGCTCTTAAAAATCCTCTGCCTTTCACCATACTTGAGTTTACACTCAGTTCTGACCTCTCTCCCCTACTGCAATATTATTTATTATCATTTATAATTTAGTATTATTATTTATTGAAGTATAATTAACATACAGTTTTATATGAGTTTCAGGTGTACAATATGATTCAACAATTCTATACATTATTCAGTGCTCATCATGATAAATGTACTCTAAATCTCCTTTATCTGTTTCACCCATCCCTGCCTCCAACTTCCCCTCTGGAAACTACCACTGTGTTCTCTGCATTTAAGAGTCTGGGGTTTTGTTCATTTGTTTGTCTCTTTTTGCTTTGTTTGTTTGTTTTATTTCTTAAATTCCATATATGAATGATATCATGTGGTATCTATCTTTTTCTGACTTATTTCCCTTAGCATTACACCTTCTGGGGCCACCCAGTAGCTTTGAATAAGATCTTCAATGTCTGACTTTGTCTAGTGAAAATTTTACCTTGACATAATCATGAGGTTCGCCAGCCTGGGGACAAAAACATTAATGTAAGGAAAAGAGTACAGAGAAGAAAATACAGGAGGAATGGAACAAGAGCCCAAATGATGCCATGTCTAGAATTCACCTTATATTTAGGTCTTCTGTCATATGGCATAAGTGTCATAAATGTTTAAGTCAACTTGATTGGGAATTTTGTGGACACTTATAGTCATTCATAATCATATATTTTAATATCAGATAATAAATATTAAATTACTGTTGGCTCAAAATAACTAAAGTCAGAAGTTAAGGCAGTTCTTGAGCACCCAGATGGCTCAGTAGATTAAGCATCTGACTCTTGATCTCAGCTCAGGTCATGGTCTCACAGTTCATGGGTTTGAGCCCTGTGTAGGTATGGAACCTGCTTGGGATTCTGTCTCTCTCCTTCCCTCTCTGCCCCTCCCTCACTGGCTCTTGCTCTTGCTCTCCTTCTCTCAAAAATAAATAAATAAACTTTATTTAAAAAAAAAAAGAAGTTAGGGGCACCAGGGTGGCTCAGTCAGTTGTGTCTAACTCTTGGTTTTGGCTCAGGTCATGATCTCACAGTTTGTGAGTTTGAGCCCCGTATCAGGCTCCATGTTGACAATGCGGAACCTGCTTGGGATTTTCTGTCCCAAAAATAAATACATAAAATTAAAAAATTTTTTTAAAAAGAAGTTAAAGTAATTTCTGCTTGTCTTCACTACTAAGTGTAGACGGGCTAAAGATTAAAGCTGTGAAAATTATAAGGAAACGTTATATCAAAGTTGATACCAAATTTTTCTTTGAGTAAGGTCAATTCTATTTCCAAAAATGATCTAAAAATTAATCAAGTTTAAGTACATTCATTTTATTGTGCTCAGTTCTTAGGACAGTGTCCGAAGTCTCTGAACAACGAATAAATGTGAATTGATTGAATGACCATTCACCTACACCTAATACACAGTAACTTTATCTAAGTCATACTAAAACTAAAAGAGGGTACTCAAAAGAAAGTATATTTTTTAAGAAATTATACATCTATTTCTAGATGACTATCAGCACATTTTATATGTATTGAACGAATGTCTTCCCTATCTACTTTGCAAAAAGAAAAACTTACAAATCAGAAGTCACAAGGGAATAGAGATTTATTCACTGCCTTTTTTTTTTCTTTCATTGAGAAAGAAGCAGGTGTAATACAGAATTACACAGTCAAATACACGAAATGGCTTAATGCCACGCAAAGTACTTATGCAAAACTATCAGCTTAAAGGGGATCGATAGTAAACTGTCAGATTGCTACCTCCACAACTGCAAGAAAGTCAGCAAGAAGACTGGCAATAAAGAAATAGAAAACTCTACAGACATACATACCTCTCCTTTTGCTGCCAACATGGTAGATGTGCTGTCTGTAGCCCACTGGTCCTGTGTAGTCAGCTGGATGACACAGCAGGATATCAGAGTCTTCATTCCTGTGTTCTGAGAAGTATCTGGCAAGGCCTACTCCTTTCTCTCAGGTGCTGTGCTCCGCTGCAGGTGACAGAATCTTCCTTGAGAGAATCCAACTTCTGGAAGAAAAAAGAAAGCCAACCTCAGCTGTTAAGCCATAGCACAGAGTCAACAAGAGCTTTTTTACAACTTTTAAATATTCATGAATCTCCAATAGTTTGTAGGCAATGGGGAGACTAAGCTGGCCAGGAGAGGAATGCTGTCCCTGTGTTAATGTGATAAGAAATGGTAGGAAAGACTTATGGTATTAAGCATTTCAGCTGTATCATATTAGCACTGTATCATAGACCTCGTTTTTCTCCAACACAATACAGAAATCATTATTATGTTAAGATTCCTAAGAATCTTATTCCTAAGAAATAATTGGGAAAAAAGCTAATGGGATCAAAGATCTAAAATGTATTGAGATTTCAACTTTTTTCTTTAAAAAAAAAGTGTATCTTTAAAGCTCTTCCCCAAATCAAAATGTATGAAAACATTTGGTTTACAGTATTTTCTGGAAATGTCATAGATATAATTTTGTTAAGCATTTTTTATTACAGCTTATTCTTATTACATATTGGCATAAATGTGGGTATATGTGCACATGTGTGTTTTGGGGGAGCGTGTGTGTGTGTGTGTGTGTGCATGTGTATGTGTGATTGAATATGTGTGAAGGTCTGTATGGGATGTGAGAATAAGGTATGTGAATGTCCACTTATAGGAATGGGCAATAACCATAAAATTAGAGCTGGAAAGGGTCTATCAAACCATGTAAGATGTTGACCTTCAAATTTTCCAAATGACTTGTGAAGAAAATACACACATATATGTCCTATAGAATTCCTATTCCGTTCTTTAGAAAAAATGGACACATTTTAAAATAAAAATTCATGAGTAAATCAACATTTAACATCTATAAGCAAAATTATCTAAAATGTTTCATCCATAAAATGGTTCAGCTATCTTATCTGAATACATAGCATATAAGGAGCTACGTTTTCTATTTACTAATTTCATTTTCGAAGGAGGGAGGGGAAGGAAAAAGGAAGAAAGAAAGGAATGAAAAGGAAGTGTCAAAAGTTAAAAATAGATGAAGTAAAACCAATGAATTACTGAAGTAATAATTGTAGAAGTTCACTGTGCACACACCAGAAAGACAGTATGTAAACCAGGAGCCCTCAAACTAAAACATGAAATGAGGCCCAGAGGCATATTGTTATAAAGCAGTGTATATAGTGAGAAAGCAGTGACCATTTATTCTTCCAGTGATTGGATATAATATTAGAATTTTCTTACATGAAAGGGAATTGATTAGTGGTTACCTCATATCAATTTGGGATAAAAGTTCAAGTTTTGCTGATGATTTCCAGAGGCACAAGCAAAAAATTACTCAGGTCATGTTAGTCTTGGTAAATAAGCTAACCTAAGCTTTGTTTGTATGACTAAATTGGTTTTGTCTGCTCAGGGAATTTTCAAGCCTGGCCTTCATTTGTTTTTTTACTTTAACAAAATAAAGGAAAGAAAGAAAGAGGGTGGGAGAGAGAGAGAAGGAGAGAGAAAAACCAAGAGTGAGATCTCTGATCCTAATATGTACATAATTAATACGTAAGCATCTGGGCTTACCTAGGCACACTATTGAAAGTTTCCCTCCCTAGCCACTCACACATTCTTGCACTACCTTCTGTGATTTCCCCCCCCCCCCAAAAGTTTAGGGATTAGTGTTGGGTTAAGAACAAAGGAAAAGATGAAAAGTACCAAATTCAAGAAGAACCTATTTTAGACACTGTCAGAACTCAAATTGGAATAACAGGAAAGGATTACAAGGATTCTCAGTCCAATGGCCTCATTATACAAATGGGTAAACCAAATAAGTCCTGGAATACCGTTTCAGTCAATTTAAGCAGCTATAATGAAACACCATATGGACTAAGTGGATTAAACAACAAAAAATACTTTCTCATGGTTCTGGAGGCTGGAAGATGATTAAGGTACCTACATGGTCAGTTTCCCTTTGCATGGCCTTTCGTTGGTGTGCACACACCTTGGGAGATCCTGTGTCTCCTCTTCTTTTTATAAGGGCACCGATCCCATCATGAGGACCCCACTCTCATGGCCTAATCCAACCCTAATTACTACTTAAATCCTCCCCACACTCTGTTCCAAATGCCATCAACATATGAACTTGGAGGAGACACATTCAGTCCATAGCAGACACTGAGACTTGCCCAAAGTCACTCTGCTGATTAGCGGCCCAAGGAGGAGACTCTGCCTCAGATATACTGACAATTTGTCTAATATAATTTCCACTGCAAGATAACCCAATACCCGTTATTCAAAGGGGTTAAAAAGAAGGGAGAGAGACAAATTATCAGGGGGTTCACTCAAATGTAATCTTTTGCAGGCATATGATTCAACTCTATGCTATCCACCTCCTGTAAGGCACTGAACCATCCGCTTTGCCATCTTCAATTTCTCTCTCTCTCTATTCTAGAGACCCTTCCTCCTTTAATTCCATTATCCTGTTCAACTACATCTCTGGTGCAATTCTTTTCACTGTCAAACGCTACAAAATACTCTACATTCATTATCTCCACTACCGTATTCCCATCTGCTCCCTGGCATACTGCAGTCTGGTTTCTACCCTTCTCAACTTCTATTATCCACTGCTCATACTGACAGATTGTATGTATGTTGCTCAATTTATCCATCCAAAACAAATTGAGGATTGTTTACATTTCAGAGGGGAGAAAACTGACACTATTAAGTAACTTGTCCATTACTGTTCAGTTTCTCTAACTATAGACATCATTGCTGCCTATCATCTTTGTCTTATAAATTCCTTGGTAACCTTCTTACTTCCAAGTTACATTTTAAAAAATATTTTTCCATGAATTCCCCAAGGTTTAATTGATTCCTACTAATACACCAAACTTGCTCTTACTAACTACTAAAGCTAATGACCTCTCTTTCAATCTTGATTTCATTCTCTAATTAATTTCCATTTGATTACTTTCTGGCTTTGGGCATTATCAACTCTCAATTTATTCTGGTACAGAGGGGCATTTAAGAGTGAGAGCCGCGGTCAGACAGAACAGAGTTTGAACTTCATCTCTCACGGTTACTAGATATGTGTGGCATTAAGCAAATTTAACTGTTCTCTGCTTCATTCAACTCATTTTTAAAATTAGGAACATAACATATTACTTCAGAGCCTATGGGGAGGACGGCATGAAATAAAGAGTGTGAAGGTCTCAGTAAAGTGTCTAACATCTAAGCACTCTATTAAGAGTATCCTTTATTCCCTACTGACATGATTACCTCTTTTGTCAGCCTTCCCAATCTGATTTCTCTTTCTCAGCCTCTTATGGCAGCCTCTTGATTATTACAATCCAGATTTCTGCCTTTGACTCATTCTCTCATTTCCCTCACCATTATCCCTAGATGTTTTTATTGAGTCCCTGGTTCACCTGTCACTTCTAAGCTGATGTTTTTAAAATATAATTAACATCTCCAAGTCTCACCTTTCCCCAGAAATTGGCCTGCACGTCCAAGTAATCTTGCTTATCATGCTTTATCAAATAAGGAATATGAAACCTAACAAGTGTAATAGATTGTCACCTTTCCCATTAAATATGGTCCCAGTTAGCAAAGAAATAAATCATAGTCATCCAGATTTTTTTCAATTCCTTACCAATTACCACCCAATTGTATTAATATGGAGGGCACACTCCTCATATCTTGATTTTCTTCTCTCCTCTGTTAACATACCCCTACAACTCTACTTCATGGCCTCAAAATGTCACACTCACTGGGCAACTTGATCTTCCCAAAATGTTTTGCTTAAGTATTCCTGAGCATCTGTGACCATGCTGCTTGCTCTTTCTTTTTCTTTTTTGTAATGATTTTCCTTTTGTAATATTTTTAACTTTAAATGCCATTGATTCCCTAGGAATCATCGGGGATTTCTTTTATGTGCTTCCATTAACACTTTGCAAGTGCTCTTCGTGTGATAGAATATTATAATCATTTCATGTCCCTCTGCTTCCAGAAGTCTAAATATTATTCACTTTTGTATACAACTAGATCTTGAAGTTCTTTGATACCAATTCATTGAATATTAATTTATACCCTAGTAACAATTTTTTCCCTTGGGGAAAAAGCTCACTGTTATATAACGTTTCTTATAGTTCCCGAAAATAATTTTAGTAAAACATTGAGATTCAATTCATAAAAGTACATATTTGCTATAATTACTAGTTAATGTTTACATTGCATAATACTTGATACAAACAAAATAATATGTCACATATAAATAAATTCTGACTAAAGACAATAAATTAACCCACCACCCAACTTAAGAACTAGACCAAAACCCACAATTCTTGAATCTTTGTTTCTTTTCTATGCCATCCCCTGTCTTGTTCTCAGATACAGCTACTAGTCTGAGTTGTATACTCATAATTTCCTTCTTAAAAAAACAAAAACCAAAAAACTACAGTTCTTTTACATATATAAGTATCCTTAAACAGTGCTAAATTGTTTCCTAAGGGAGGTGGGGGGTTGCTCTACCAACAGACTAGGAGTATATGAGTATTCCTACTGATTGTCATGTTCACCCACACTTGGTTTGGTCACACTTCTTAAATGTCACCAATTTAGCAAATATAAGCATGCCATCTCAATAGTCTTAATTTTAACTTCTCTGATTACTAATGAAGCTAATTCTATTTCTTTGTTGGCCCTTTGATTAAAATAAGAACTAATATTTTCTGCTTGTTGCTTCTTGCTACGCATGGTGAGTTTCCAGGGCGCCTGGATAGCTCAGTCGATTGGGCATTTGACTTTTGATTTTGGGTCAGGTCATGATTTCACAGTTTGTGGTTCAAGTGCTGACAGTGCTGACCGTGCTGAGTCTGCTTGAGATTCTCTCTTTCTTCCTCTTTCTCTGTGCCCCTCTCCTGCTGTGCACTCTCTGTCTCTCAAAAATAAATAAACTTAAATAAATAAATAAAATTTAAAAATTGCTTCAATACAAAAAAAAAGTAAAAGCTTCTCATTACACTATATACACAATAAAAAGTTTTATTTTCTGTAACTATTCATATCATAATCTCATAGACTCTATAAGAAAATAGGATTTCTTCTTTGAGATGACTAAAGTGGTATTGAAAGAGGATGTGAAATAAGAAAGAATATGTAATATGTAATATCCTTACATGAAATAAGAAGACAAGAAACCAGTGAGCCTTCTAAAGTCACAACTAAATTCACTATGATGTCAGGTTAATCGGTGCCTAATTCATTACATGCCACTGAGAGGTCACTTCTGCGTTGCCTCAATGCTGTTGTTGCTTATTCTATGAAATCTAAGGAATCTGTAGTAGGCATCTTCATCTATAATTATAACAGATCATAATACCCACAACTGAAAAATTTTCAGAACTGTAACTCAGTGAAAGATTAAAAGAGAGACATGTATCATTAGAAGGTAACTATAAATGGAATTCACATGTTCTACCTTGCCATTAGTGGCAAATTTAGTGGCATCACCTACACATTTCTGAGCCTAGTTTCCCCATCTATAAAGTGAGAACTTTATAATGTGGATTGGGCCCTAAGGCATCTTCTTAAGCTAAATGTATAAAAATATACCAGATAATTCTAATTTTTCAAATTGTGCAAGACAACCAAGTCTGAATTTACCTACGTTTATTCCATTTTGTATTATTAGACGGGTTTTTATTAAATTCTTCATTTAAGGTTTTATACTGTTGTCAATGATTTCAATGTTTTTCTTACACAGTAACAAAATAACTGATTAAAAGCAGTTAAAATTGAACCCAAATCAAAAGAAAGACACAAATCCCTAGGCACAAAAAATCAGGACATTCGATATCCTAAATTCTTTATTTCATTATTACATATACTCTTTCTAGCAGACCCATACAAATTTGTAACCTTATGTACACCTAAATTCCTTTGGCAATAAAATGTCTTTCTTTCCCCAGTAAGCACTCTTCAGAATGAGCTTAACACACCAGGGAGCTTTTTTTTTTTTTCCATTCCCACAAGAAATTCAGCATCTTCTTCAAGACTTTATGATCCTCATATTATTTACTGTTGAGCAGGCAATAACAAGAAGGTATCCTGAAATCTAATGTGTGGTTAAGTTTTGTTTTCCTTGACTAGGCTAAAGGAAATAGAGTAATGGGTAGGAAAATCAAATTTTATCATTTATAGCTTTTGCAGAGTGAATGTAAATTATAATATAGAAAATCTGAAATTAACCTGCTGTTTACTTAGGACATTAGGCAGAGTTTGCCCGTGCTTCTACTTACTAAAATATTGTTTTCTTTGTAGACTGAGAAAAAAGAATTTCGATAGCCCCGGGATATGAGTCGATTGTCCTGAATGCTTTGTCCTCCTTCTTGACTAGTAACCTTATAAAGTAACAGATAGAGTGTGATACTTAAGAGTCTGAAGAGAATGAGCAATTAAGGTACACTTTTTTAAAATATCAGATAAACCACACAGACATTGGAACAATCTCAGTTATTGTTGTTTGTTGGAAATATCATGTATATTTATATGCTAGTTATAGGTATGATACTTACACATAAGATTTACATATATATATATATATATATATATATATATATATATATATTATTTAAGAACATGCTCAATAGCTGTACTCACCTGTGGATGTATATTAGATAAGAGTAAATCTATGAATTTTTAAGTTTATTTATTTATTTTTTGAGTGAGAGAGAGAGAAAGAGAGATAAAGCACAAGGGGGGCGAGGGCCAGAGAGAAAGGAAAAGAGACTATCCCAAACAGGCTCCACACCATCAGTGAGTTTGAGCCCTATTCACAAACCGTGAGATCACAACCTGAGCGGAAATCAAGAATCAGATGCTTAAAAGACTGAGCCACTCTATGTATTTTTAAGAAGCCACTATTTTGTTCTTTAAATCAATGGATATTTGAAATAAATGATTACCAAATAAGTCAAGAAGAGTATAACTTGGAGCAAGACAGAGGTCATAAAATGACATCAGGCATTATCAGATATTAACAATAGTGAAGCTGTTAAGAGTACAGGGTCTGGAGCCAGTGTTTGTCGATTTTAATCGCAGTTTCACTGTTTACCAGTTATTGGACCTTGGACAAGCTACCTAAACTATCTGTTGAAATTATTCTGAGGGCTTAAATCTGATTCTCCTTTCCTTCCTAAGCACAAGGGAGGACTATATTTCTCTATCTCTTACAAACGAGCAGGAGATGTGATGAGTTCTGGCTCCTGAGCTATGAGTGGAAAAGATATGTGCATAATGAGGTAGAGATCAGTATGAGATCTCCATGTTTTCTCCTTCCCAATGTAGTGTCCCCGAAAGTTAAGAAATGGGATGAACCAGGGCACCTGGGTGGCATAGTCAGTTAAGCAATGGACTCTTGATTCCACTCAGGTCATGATCTCTTGGTTCATGAGATCCAGCCCTGGGTCAGGCTCTGCACTGAGCATGGAAAGAGCCTGGGGATTCTCTCTGTCCCTGTCTCTGCTCCTCTCTCTCTCTCTCTCTCTCTCTCTCTCTCTCTCTGTCAGAAATAAATAAACATTAAAAGAAAGAAAGAAAAAGAAAGAAAGAAAGAAATGGGATGAAAGGGTCACAAGAAAAGGAAACTCCTTCAACCTGATCCTGATTGACAGTACAAGGAGACCAACAGTGGACAAGTAATATAAGCAAGAAATAAACTATGGTTGTGTTAAGCTGCTAAGAGTTTGGAATTAATTTGTTAGTGTAGCATAACCTTGCCTAATATGGCTAATATACTCACCGTGCCTCAGTTTCCTCATCTCTAACTGGCATAATAACAGCATCTAATTATTTTTATGGTTGTCAGCTAGACTTACTGAAGCACAAGATCAATGTAGTTTTGTAATTCCTATTAATAGCGTACTTTTATACACCCTTACTGAATAGATTTTCAAGTATAGAATATATTATCTGTCATTAAGTCCAGATTTAGCCAGCAACGGGTTCACATTTCTGCAATGCCTATCATCTCAAATTAAAAATCAAAGTCTCAAATTCTGCTTTAATATAAAGTAGCTCTACTAGGACATATAATATTTTTGTGAAGTGAAATATCTGTATGTTGACAGAAATATCCCAGTAACTGTCTTACTTACTACCTTTGATTTTTAGAAACAACATATTTTTTCTATTATACAGAAGGAAATAGAAACTGGATAAAAGGGAGAAGTGGGGAGAGGGTAGAGAGAGACAATGGTGAAGAGTAATAGACATTGCAGTACAAAGATTACTGCAGGATTCTTCTGTAATGCTCTGGCTACAGCTTTATCAAGATTTGGGATTGAAGACCACTTGAACCCCAAGAGTGAAAAAAGAACGTTTTTTTTTTCTTCAGAAATGTAAGCTCTTTACCGACACACTTTTAGTTAATCCACATGACATCAGAGAAAGGTCTTATTTCCTGTACTTTGCAGATAAGAAAAATATACCAGAGACCTGGGAAGAGTAAAAGAGAGTCACTCCTCACCCAAAGACATTTACTCTATTGGAGAAGCAACTCTGTTTTCATTTTCATTCAGTTGTTCACTTATTGCTCTCCCTCATGTTTTAAACTGGAGCTAAAAATGAAAAGAACAGTTTATCAAAGCAAAGAAAAAAGGAAACATTTTCCCTGGAGGAGCAAAGTATCTTTACATGATTGTCATTTTGCTGAACTCTAGGGAAGAAATTATTGACCAAGAAAAGGAACAAATGGATTAGAAGATCTCATGGGACCAATCATCTCTGGATGCTAGGAGGTCCATCCAGCAGAGATGAAAATGAGAACATAACATTTCCTATATTGAATTTGAAAAGAAAGAATTTCATATTTCTTCAATAAACAAAGTTAGCCACATTATACTTTAACTCTGGAATGTTAATTATACTGTGTATGTTCACAGTAGAGTACTACCTTAATACATATTATAGTCAAAGTACCTTAATGTTAACACACATTATTATATTCGTTAAAATTAAATAAATAGTGCTATGCAAGTTCTGTATAAACAGGCAGAGTCTCCTGTGTTTAGAAATTTATTATCTGTGCTGCTAATGAAACTTAAAGACATGTAGAATATCTAATAAATAATTAAAAGCTAAGAGATTAGTGCTTTAACTATTTAAACATTATTAGTTGAGCGGGGCACCTGGGTGGCTCAGTCAGTTGAGCGTCTGACTTTGGCTCAAGTCATGATCTCACGGTTCGTGAGTTCGAGCCCTGCGCCGGGCTCTGTGCTAATAGCTCGGAGCCTGGAGCCTGCTTCAGATTCTATGTCTCCCTCTCTCTCTGCCCCTTCGCCACTCACTCTCTGACTCTCTCTCTCTCTCAAAAATAAATAAACATTAAAAAAATTTTTTTAAATTATTAGTTGAGCATTAACTATTTGCCCAGTCCATGTTAACCATGATATATACGCAGCTTGTTACTTAGTAGGGGAAATACAAGTCAAGACCAGAACAAATGAGAAATTTACCAAACATCTGAAAGAAATAAAATGGCACTGTGTGCCCTACTGTATAATGAGCTTTATAAGAAAAACCACCAATTCCCCCAAAAAATGAAAAACATAAAAGAAATCCATTTTTTGAAATTATTACTATTCCAATGAAAACAATAATAAGCGCTATTTGGAACCATAATATAGAAAATAAATTAAAAATGTATCTATTATCAGGTAATGATATCAATGTAGACAAATGACTATCCTCATACACTGCAAGTGCTATTACAAACTACCAAAAAATTATCAAGATATATTTACTGAAACACACTGAAAAGCCTTAAATTTTTACATCCCATTTTAAACACATATCCAATATTTAGTAACACACTAAATAATCATTATACCTCATATTGAAATAACAATAGTTGACAGTATCTAGCTTATATAATTGTTATAATTGTTTCCATGAACGAAAAGTTGTGGATAAAGGACACTTCATTAGGATGATATTTATATGAAACATTGAAATAAGTAAAATGTTTACATCCACATGGCAAACCTGCATGAGTATATTCTATTCTGTCCAAAAATGATATAGAAGAAAATGTGGAGACAGGCAAAAATGATCATAACTTATTCCAATGTTCGAATTAACAATAAAACTCACAGGGATGAAAACTGATGTGAAGGCACCACAAAAGCAGAAGGAGAAACGTCCCATACCCTGAACTGTGAAGAATAAGCATGTTTTTGAAAAAGCTCAGCAGAGAACACGGGATTTCCAAATTGAGGAAAAAGGTTTGGAAACAGCAATAATTACGGAGTATGGGAAACAAAAACAACCACGGTCTAATTTAAGTGAAAATGAAGAATGGGAAGGAGAGGGGAAGGAGTGAATGGAACTACTATTTTTACAGCTAGCACTTATAGAACCTTACTTACTCTGTGCTAATGACTGTGACATGCTTTAAATTCACTCTCTTATTTAAATATGTAGCACTAGTAGTAAGTACTCTCAATCCTGTTTTGTAGGACAAAGTACAGGGGAGCCGGTAAGTATAGGTTCTGGAAGCACACTCCCTCATTTCCAATCTCAGCTCCTCCACTCCTGGCTGTATGATCTGGGGCAAGTTACTGAGCCTCGTTATACCTCATATTAAAATAACAATAGTTGACAGTATCTAGCTTATATAATTGTTATAAAAATTAAGTGATTTAATATAGGTAATGCTCCTATGACAGTGTCTGGCAAATGGTAAGTGCTGAAAATTTTAAACCATTTTTTATCAAATGGAAAAATTGAGTCTTCAAAGTTCTAAGTAAAATTCAAGGGAACACCATCAGTAACTTGAAGAATGGGGAATTGAAGCCAGGTCTGTCTGACCACAAAGCCTAGCCTCATGGGCACAATGCTGACTGTCTCCTTGTCCCTACCTACAAGCTACAGTGGAATGCCCTTCCACACCTTGACAATAAGGAAAACATCCTCTTCCCTGATCACGCAATCAGAGCAGAAGCATGAAATTGCTCTTCAATGAAAAGGAATGGTTCCCAGATATCAGCTTCTTGTCCGACCCTGAGAAAGGGTTTTTGTTTGTTTGCTTGTTTGTTTGTTTGTTTTTTAAAGCAGCTGTTCATCACCACAGAGACCAACCAGCTTTGGAAATAAAAAAAGGAGCATCCTAAAGGATGTGTGCATGGAAGCACTGAGCAGTGACCTGGAACTGAAGCCAAATGGCTTTAAGGATCCCATTTCCATTGGCTGCAAAGTCCAAAGCTTAGTCTGCTATGAATAAACATTTGATTCACTTTACAGTTTGACCCTCCTTGTTCTTTTGCTTCCCACTTAGATCTGTCTTCAGAAAAGAATGCACTGACCATGCCACAGAAGTATGAAAGCCTTTGTAACAGTTATATTTTCATTGCACATTGAGTTTCTGCACCAATCTTGTAAATACAGTTCACTTAAGTTGGTCTTATATTTCATTATCTCAACCACAGTATTTTAAGAGTGAAAGAGGGTATGCCCTGGGACAACAGGCTAAAACAGACTTAAGAAACTGGGACATACAGTCAGGTTAGGTCAATATGAGTTAAGCTTGAGATTTTAAAATGTAGTCTCCCCTCCTTCCCCAAATTAGAATTTTCAGTTTGTGCTATATAGCTCAGTAATATATAGTGTCTGAATTAAGGTAATGTTTGGAAGGTTTTAAATATGGCTGTGTGGGGGCGCCTGGCTGGCTCAGTCAGTAGAGCATGCAATTCTTGACCTCAGGGTTTTAAGTTCTGAGCTCCTTGTTGGGTATAGAGATGACTTAAAATTTAAAGAAAAAAAATTCTTTCAGTGTGGTTGTGTGATCTTGAATAATGTACATAATGCTTTAAACTGGAATGTCCCCATTCTTAAATTGGAAGCAGTAATTCCTACTGATAGGGCTATTGTGAGAATTTATGTATGACACACACACACACATATAGACATGTATGACATATAGATGTAAGATACACACAAATCTATATGTGTGAATACGCATATATGCATATACAATGATCCCTGAACAACATGGGTTTGATATGCAGAGGTCCACTTACATGCAGGTTTGTTTTTTTTTTTTTTTTTTCAATAAATACAGGACAGTGGTGTAAATGTATTTTCTCTTCCTTATGATTTTCTTAATAACATTTTATTTTCTCCAGCTTACTTTATTGTAAGGATATAGTATATGATACATACACAAAATATGTGTGAATTGACTTGTTATGCTTATTGGTAAGGCCATTAGTAGTTAAGTTCGGGGCGAGTCAAATGTTATGTGTGGCTTTTTGATTGCGTGGATGGTCAACCCCTTAACCCCTGTGTTGATCAAGGGTCAACTGTGTATCTTAGTCCAGTGAATGCTCAAAACTCTGTGGCTGTTATTATTTTCTTACTACTCTAATTCAACTCTCTGGAGCCTCTTGCGAGGTAGGTTGCTGACTTTTCTCAGGCAACAGTGCTCTGTACTGCTATGTGATTTCTTCAAACTTCTGTATGTGCTATTTTCTAGGAACAGTCGTTATTTATGTTATCAATATGGTGAAAACAAAACCATGCACCTCAGTTCTGCCTTCCCTCAACAAATGGCAATAGCAGCTATTGGCTTCACAATATTTATGAACTACCCTTCAGTAATTAGTATGTTTTTAAGCTCTATGCTAGAAGCACTGTCATAGGTTAGGTTATTTGACTGAGAACAGGCCATTTTGAAGAAGGAGCAAGTATCCTTAAGGAGGGACTTTGGTGTCACCTAGGAGAAATACATTTTCAACTGTAGATGACTTCTAGTGACAGGAAAATTTTTAAATGTGTAGGATTTGGGGACTTTAGAAATGGTATTGGGAAGCCTAACTATAGAAAGAGATGACTAGAATTGTAATGAAAGGGCTCCCCAGTAAGTGACCAGAAAACAGAATCCTTGGAGAAACCTATAGCTACAAAGTGAGAAGAGGAAATCCAACCAAATCAATAAAGGTCATAGGTAGTGGATACAAAACATACTTAAGTGTAGCATCAGACATTCAGGAAAAGTAGACTATGAACATGCAAAGTCAAGGAAAGTGGGCTATAAATATGCAAAAGCAACAACAATAAAGAGTCTAGCACCTTCTATGTTGTATCTGCCATTCTTTAGCCTCTAATAAAGTCTAAGGAATATGCTGTCTACTTGCCAAAATCTGTTGAAGGAAAAAATATAAAGGTGACTCAAGACTTCTAATATTTTTTTATTAACAGTAAGTAGAAGTGAAAACCTATCCTTTTACCCCCCCAAAAAAGGTCACTGCTGGTTTGATTACAGTATGAAGGAGGTAAACTATAGGCTGTGGGGTAACTTCAGAGAGCCACTGGCAATGATGCAGATTCAAAGGATCCGTCTAGCCTAAAGAGCTTCTCTTACAGGGTGCCTGGGTGGCTCAGTTGGTTAAACTTTCAGTTTCAGGTCATGATCTCACAGTTTCTGTGAGTTCGAGCTGCATGTGGGGCTCTACATTGACGGTGCAGAGCCTCCTTGAGATTTTCTCTCTCTCTTCCTCTCTATCTACTCCTCCCCCACTCATGTGGTCTCTGTCTCTCTCAAAATAAATAAATAAACTTAAAAAAAGTTTTTAAAGAGCTTATCTTACATATATATGGATATGTAGAGATGGCACCTGGAATCAATTTTGATCCAGAAATACCACAAAAATGCTAAAATATTCACACTTGCAGCTAGCAAGGATATCTTAGATTTCTCAGCTTTATGCCTACTATATGCTGTGTGTAAAATGCCTTTTATGATCATTACTTAATAGTTTAACAAGCTCTGACAGGACTTTAATAGATTTAGATCTTCTTTAAAATGTACTGGACTATGGAAGTGGGGATTTTTTTGGTTGTTGTTTCAAGAAACCATGCCATATATTTCCACATTTAGAATTTAAAAAATCCCTTTTATAGAGAATATATGTCATGCTTATGGCACATTCAAGGAATTTTTAATCCTTTCCATTTAGAGAAAAATACCATACAAAAAGTTTGCTTCCCACATAAATCAATCTTTTTTTTTTTCTTTATAGCTTTCTTTTCTCCTTTGTCTATGAGTGTTATATCACACAAAATCTAAATTCTGGGTAATGAGAAACATTAATCTAGTAATAGTCACCCATCTACGTTTGTCTGACTTATTTTAAATCCTAAAGGAACATACAGATATCTAAATAAAGTTAGTAATACAACTTTGTCTTTAATAGCTAGTTATTATTAGTGCTGTTTCACTAAAATCTAGTTAAGAATTTATCCATAGGGAGGGAAAAAAACCCTATAATTATTATTAATGTATTTTAAATAAAGTTGATATCAACTTGACCAGATTTGAACATTATCTATAATTAAGAATTAGATGGCCTTTGGGATATTTACGGTTTCATTATCAAGAAGCATATTACTTTCACCAACTGATGTCTTATTGGCATATAATTCCAAACCATTAATGAAAATTAATTTATAAAATCTCCTTCCTTTTCTTGATAATCCAAATAAAGAAAAAAATATTTGTTATTTCATAAATATGACATTTACCTTTTGTCAATTATTATTTAATTTTTCTACAAGTTTGGTAGTTTTTAAATGATTCTGTTGCTGTCGCATTCTTTGCATTGTTTATAATGTGCACGTATTCAATACTCAATATATGTGCTTATTTCAGTGAATATGTAGGGCAAAGATTCACCAACATTAAAATAAACTACCTCAAATTTTTCTTGTTCAATCCTAACTTGGCCACTTCCCAGCTGTGTGACCTGGAACAACCCACTCACCCTCTTAAAGTCTCAGATTCTTTATCTTTAAAATGGGGTCATCATTAACTTGCAGCGTCCTTGTGAAGATTAGAGCTACGGTTCACCATGCACCTGGCAAAAGTTACGTGCTCAGTAATTGGTAGATGTTACCAGTAAATGAAATTGAGGTCAGCAATCTCTACCCTCTTCCTAAAAGGATATCCCAAAAGAAGAGGCTAATGATGACAGCTTTCACCACCATGAAAATGTTGACTTTTTACGTCACAGAAAAAAGCTTTCCTTGACCCTACAGTACTAGTTGGGTGCTTTTTTATACCCCACACAGAGAGATCAGAACAGTCATGCAGGTTTCATCCAACCTACCTTAGATTCAAAGAATTAGATGAAGAGATTTTATAAAGCCAGGCAAAAGATCTGTCGATCCATGTAAAAACATTACCTAAGCACAAATTTTCATTAAGCTTTTCCAAATGTAACATTTCAGTTTGTGAAGGAAGAAGTGGCATCTGAAGAACACAGGATATAGGATGGGGGGGATCAGTGCCCTCAAATGAAATTCGCAATGGTGTCTCTCCTTCCATGGATTTCTTTTGCCCCTGACCTAATTTCTGTGCTAATTTATAGGGCTTATGATTACTTTATCCTCTCACAGCCCATACCTCTCCCTTCCTTCACGTCTCCCAGGGACTGACTCAGGGAAGTAAGGCATACGTGTCATCAATAAGCTGCATGCATGCAGTTAACTGTTCACGATTCAGCTGATCTACTTTGTGGATTTTCCATGCCTTTCATTTTTGTCTCCTCCTCAATCCTACTACCTTTCTTCTGATGATTTCACTGCTCATTATCACCTCTACCAGAAGTGAGAAGAAAGAACGTGAAATTTAAATGAGTGGGAAATGGCTTTTAAGATTTATTTGGAGGATAAGGAGAGAAAGTCGAAAGTGTGAGCTAAAATTAGGCCTGGGGTTTTCTGATGACTTTGCCTTGCTATACTTACCCCTGTTAAAGTGATGCTAATTAAGCTCTGAAAATAAAAGAACTGCTCTACCCTACCTTGACTGTTCTACCCCACTCCAACCTTCCTCTTGCAATATGTGGGGAAAGAGGAGAAATGTAAAACCCATTTACACGAAGTTTTCTAAAACAAAAAGAAAGTACTCATTAGTATAGACAAATGCTTTCAGGAGTCACATACACTGCACATTCCCATGTTCAATGTTTTAGAATACAAGTTTGTATTATAGTAACTTATCTTATGTGCATCCTTGTATACACAGAGTATACATGCATATTTATTTACTAAAGCAATTATACAGCTTTTTAAGCAAAAGAACCAATATGCTCATTTCCTATTAGCCACACAATTAATCTCTGAGTTGTGTAGGGAAAATGCAATGTAGGCTCTTTCTTTTTTTAAGTTTGTTTGATATACTTGACCAACAATCTACCTAAATTACAGTCATCCCCTCCTTTTCCTCTGTTTTGCTTCCAGGGGTTTTAGTTACCCCCCCGGGGAAACTGTAATCCGGAAGCAGATGATTCTCCTTCCACAATGCTGTCAGAAAGACAATAGTAGCCTAATGCTGGTCACAGTGTCTACATCATTCCCCTCCCTTCATCTCATCACGCAGGCATTTTATTATCTCACATCATCACAAGAAGGATGAGTACAATACGGTAAGATATTTTGAGAGAGGGAGACAGGAAAGCCACATTCACATAACTTTTATTACATAACCTAATTTATAAGTTAAGCTTTCAGGGCGCCTGAGTGGCTCAGTCAGTTAAGTACCTGACTCTTGATTTTGGCTCAGGTCTCAAGTTCACAGTTCATGGGTTCTAGCCCTGCATTGGGCTCTGTGCTGACTGTGCGGAGCCTGCTTGGGATTCTCTGTTTCCCTCTCTCCCTGTTCTGCTCTCTCTCTGTCTCTCTCTCTCTCCAAAAATAAGTAAACTTAAAAATAATTAAGTTTTAACATTGGTATATATGTATAGGAAAAACAGCGTTCCGCACTATGTGTGGTTTTAGGCATCCACTGGAGGTCTTAGAACATTATGCCCTGAAGATAAGGGGGAACTACTGTAGTACTGATTCTTAAAAATACTTGTGAATTTGAAAAATAAAATAATATGAAGTAACTAACTGGTATTGATGGCAATGTTTGAGGTTAAAGTTTTAGGAAGGCATAGAAGGTATGAAAATAACTGCTTTTTGTCATAGTTAGCTTCTAATATCAGATACATTCCTGAGGCCAAAATCTACTATTCCATGAAATAGGAGTACTTCTAAACTTTGAATTAGTTATGCACCATCTCTCTTGCTCTCAACTAATATATAAAATGAGGGTTAACTAGGCAATGCATCTAAGTAATATCATTACTTGGAACTTTGCAGGACTTTCAAGTATACACAATAAATATACTTACATAATATATTCTAAGTCTACAAATCTTAAGAGTGAAGCTGGCCAGACACAGAGGAATTTGTGTTTCTGTATGAATATCTGTTTAGGACATAGCAACTGACTAAAGAAGTTTTTACTTCATAAAGGCATCATATAGCCAATCTAGGCTGACGGTGTTTTTCTTACTGTAGATCAGTGATAAACATTTGTTGGCTTGAAAAACATTTATTTATTTATTTATTTATTTATTTATTTATTTATTTATTTTGAGAGTGAGTGAAAGAGAGAGAGAGTAGAGGGAGGGGCAGAAAGAGAGGGAAAGAGAGAATCCTAAGCAGACTCTACAATGTCAGTGCAGAGCCCAACGTGGGGGGGTTGGGGTTGGGGGCTGCATCCCAGACTGTGAAACCATGACCTGAACCAAAATTAAGAGCCAGACACTTAACCAATTGAGGCACCCAAGCACTCCTTGCAATACATTTAAATATATACAGGGCCTAGATCCATCCATTCTGGTGAGGAGGGCATACCAGAGTAGAAAGACCATTTGCTTTGGAGGCCACAGATTGGAGCCATAGATATTGACAGACATGTAATTTATGGCTGTAAAACTGAACTAATAATACCTACATTTAAAAACTGTTGTCAGGAGCAACCAAATAGATAGCATGTTCAAAACATAACTGAACCTCAGTAGTTGGTCAATTTTATTATTTTTCAAATATTGTATTGGCTTTATAAATGTGATCATATCTCAATCTTGATTGTTCATTAGAAAAAGAATGTGTGTCTGTATACACATACATTCCATTTATACATATTATGTAATGTGTATAAATATATAATTTATATTTATAAAATAATAGATTTTAAAATATATATTATATAAATACATACTTAATTTAAAAACATTATATAAATATATATTTAATTATTATAATTATATTTAATTATAAATACATATTGTAATTATTTTATATTATACCATATTTATATTATATGTCCTATATTTTACACTATTTACATTTACATATATGTAATATATACATTATATGTTTACATGCATATATCTAAATCATCTAAAGGGGCTTCTCATTTCATATATTAATAAGCAAAAATGTAATATTCTTAAAATAAGGTCATATTCTAAATTTATACTTATTTACAATCCTGAATTAATTAGAACATTTATAGGACTATGGTTCAAAATAGCTTTAAATATCAGTGTATATATTAATTCCATGAACCTTTGTGAATACTATACTGTTATTAAAATACGTTAAATGGTTCGATATAAAAGCTACCTGGAAAACAAAACACTCCAAATATTTTTAAAGTTTAGAGTATGTTTGATAGATGTACAAAGTTTGAAGATGGTATCCTGAGAGACACCTATAAGCATGCTCACCCCTTATAAAGAGATCAGACTGCAATGGGAGAAGCCTTGCAGTAAATGGAAATTATTATTCATATTAATTAACATTTATTTATCATTTTACTAATTATCATTATATTAATTATTACACTTATTTATTATAGTAATTATTAATTATATTACTTGTAATATTATTTATTATTAATTATGAATATTAATCAATAATTAAACATTGCAAACGCAGTAAGTAATAATCAAATTGACCTGTGCATCATTATTCAGTGTCTATTAATGACAGATATTAGGTAATCCATTTAATGCTTATTAGTCCATGTAGTGTATAGGGGTGTATTTATAGGAAATTGAAACAGAGAAGTGTGATAACTTACCTAAAGTCACACAGTAACCTAGCAACAACCCAGAAAATGGAATCCAAATTTCCTGGCTCTGCTCAGTGTGCCATCTATTGTATCATATTGTTTTCCTTGTCTATAGAAAAAAATAGGCTCAGGAGGCATATAATCTAACTATTCTTCTAGATCAATTTTTACAAAACACCTGGGAAGCAGGCCCAGAGCAATTGAGACATCTGAGAAGTTCATAAGTATTATTTTTCAAGGGAGTAATAGCATAAGCTCCCTAAGTCATCTTTAGAAAGAAATATGTGACACCAGATGGTAGGTCACAGGGCTGGCCTCATAAGGAACAGGAGGGTGGGAATGCTTTCACTGTACCCAGGATGAAGGTACAGGAGAAGAAAGAGGGGTATTTGGTCTTCTTTCATTCAGTGTAAAACTGCATGAAACCTCTGCTTAGATCTTCAAAAAGGAGACACAATAACAAGTAGCTCAGTTAACAGCTGGGACTGTGACAGGAAAGTTTTACCTCAAATTGTGCCCAGGTCTTCCAGTTTTGATGACAAACTTCCATCCAGGGACTTTGCAATCACAAAGCAATGGGGCTTATTACTGACATTCCAAACGTTATCTCCAGAATGTTTAACTTCTGTTTCAACTTACATTATAGTTCATTTGGTCATGCTTTGTAGAAACACTCTAGCAAAATTATTGCTAAAACTATGTATTATAGAATACACAGATTTAATTTCTTGCCTACTTAATAAAGCAGAAGAGGCGCACTAACCTTTTCCATAGAGAGCAGCTGGATGGTATAGTCAGGAGACCAAAATTCTGCCGTGATGTGGTGTGGGGGACACTTGAAAATGGTGCATCTGTGCCAAAACTATCCACTGTAGAAAAAGAAAGAGTTTAAGAGTCCACAGACAGAGTCCAAGGAGCTTAAAGACAGTCAACAAAATAAATACAAAGAGGCAGTGTCCCTTCCATAGAATTATCTTCATAAACTACAGCTCCCATGTGGTGTCATTGTAAACAAGGGACAAATTAAGGAAAGAGATTCCCATATTTTCACCAAAAAAAAAAAAAAAAAAAAAAAAAAGGTGAGTGATTTTAACCTGTTGGAGAGGGCATGAACTGTAAGGGGGACACACAGTCTACCACTGTTGCCATCTGTACAGATGTAAAATTAATTCAGACTGTGGGTCCAGCCTACATGTACTCTGACGGCTGACATATTGCCTGATTCTAGCCATGTGCCCCAAACTTCCGGAAGCTGTGGGTAAGGTGTGAAGACGTAAATTAAACACATTTCAGAAGCAGCTTGGTACTGATTTTTGGAATCGGACATGTTTCAACTACAGATCCGTGAGTAAATATTTACCAATTATGGTAAAAGGTCAGCGGTAGGGCAGAATTAGCAGCTGAAGAGGTAAGGACAGACAAATCATACTTCTCTGACGGTACTTTGTTTATCAGCTGTATAGTGGCCTCACACCCACCTGAACACATTCCCATGTGTTCACCACTTTACTCCCGCTCAATTTTCATTCTAAAGAGCTTCAGGGAGCTAATTTTGTAAACCAGATCCCTAGCATATGCCAGATATGTATTATAAGGGATTCTGTTTGTGCACTCTGTGTATGGTCCTATTGCTCAATAAGAAACTTACATACACCAGGTGTTTTGATGTAGTGTGTTGTCAATATTTAGGACTCCGTGTCTCTAGAATTAGTTGGGATGAAGAGAAAAGAGGAAAGAGCAAAACAATCAGTTCAGCCAACCAATTTATATTCTAGTTAGTGTAAGGGAGAATAGGAAGATTGAAGTGGTGCCCATGGAAAGTACAGGGATGTTAGATCTTTCTCTGACCCAGGAGGAAGATTTTTGTATTCTGGGCTCAGTCACTAAATATTCAGTGGGGAGGATTTTATGTTCAGGGCAGTGCACAGGCTATCTGGAAACCCAGTGATGAAGAGAAATGTCTACGCAGGGAAAGACCAATGGTCTTTTCCATTATTTATATGGCACCCTGCAGATCAAAAAGTGTTTCAGAGACTTAATGCGTTGGAGTCTCTCACCAGCCCTGATTTTATAAATGAAGAAACAGGTCACATGGCCCTTGAGTGTGAGAGCCCGAGGAAATGTCCAAGCATTTTTGCACCACACTCCTCCAGGATTCCTTTCTAAAGGCCTGCTTTCCCAAGAAGTATTCCAAGGGGGATGGGGGGGGGGGGGGGTTGTGATAATTTGAAAAGTAACCAATTTTTTTTTTTTTTTTTACCTAAGCTTCAGTGAGTGAAAAAAGAAAATTCACCCCAAGAGAAGTATGTTCAAATTACTTACAGGCAGAACTACTTGTGTTACCACACAATTGTTTCCACTCCCCCCCCTCCTTGGCTCTTCCCCTGGCCAGAAGCCACAACTGCCTCTAAAGTAGGACCACAAGGAAGACACCCAGAGACCCTGGCGCGTACAACTAGGAAACTGGCCACCAACGGCGAAGCTTCAAAATTAGAGCAGGTCAAATCCCTCACCGAATTCATAGGTTTGCTTTTCAGGCTCAGACCACCTTAGGAAGAGTTTGGGATTCCTTCCCTCCGCAGAGAAGAGCGGGTTTTCTCTCTCTGTTGCAAACACCGCCTGATCCAAGTCTCTCCGAAGAACTGGTGGCAGGAGCAAGCGTTTGGGGCTCGCGCCTGTGGCTGCTCGGTAGCGCCGACTTCCTCGCTCTCTCTATTCAGATATACAGAAGCAGGCTTATTTATTTATTTATGCTAATTCGCCCTGTCGTGCTCGCAACCTGTGGACTTGAGCTGTGACTGGTGCGGCGAGGAGGGAGATCTGGTGGGCACGCGCTCCGGGGCCAGACCGGGTGGCGCCACGTCGCAGTCTTGAGAGGCAAGTCCCCCCGTTCCGGCTCCTCCGGCGGGGTCCGGACTCACCCACGTCCTGGGAAGGAAACCATGACCGTGCCCTTCAGCCCCGCGCCTTTCCGCCCCCCTTTCGCTCCCATCCTTAATTGACGAGCCAGTGACTATTGGCTGAAGTTCCCCAGCGATTTGCATGAACAGAGAGGGAGTGTCTTCTGCCGCCCTCCCGTCAGGAGCGCGCTGACTGCAGCCTCCCTGGGAATGCGCGGCCGAGGGAATGCGCGCAGCTCGCGAGCCCTGGCAGTGAGCTGGCGCCCGGCGACCTGGCACCCGCGCCTGGATATGGGGCGTCTAAGTCGTCCCAGGAGCAGCACCAGCCACAGAAGCCTGCCGGTAAGGGTTGGGGTCCAGACAAGTTGCGGTGCTGTGAGGCAGTTCCTACTCCTTGACGGTTTTTCGAACCTTTTACCTCAATCCAAACTTCACGGGAAGGTTGGGGGAGGGAAAGGGAGTTTGGGATAAGGTGTCTTCATTTTAGCAAGGAATCGGCTAGTCCTTGGGTCGGGAGAGGAAGTTTCTGAAATAGGAATGTAGGCAGATGAGGTGGGGGGAGGGGGTTATCGGCTTGAGACACAGGGGTGCGGAGATTATGTCCTGCTGCCGGCACCTGCTAGCACTGGCCGCTGTAATTGACAAATTGTTTTTGCGTAAGCATTTTCCGCCTCTCCTACTCTTCCCTTAGGGGAGGGGGATTAGTGAGGGCTTAATAGTAGGTGGCGATCCAGGTCCTTTCGGTTTGATAGATGAGAGCTAAAATGAAAATCACTTCTCTGACCCAAAGTGTTTATTTAATGGGGGAGGGGGGGGGGGGTCCGAAGGAAACGTGTCACTATGTTTCCCGTATTATTATTGATATTGTTGTTGGCAGCGGTGGTCTCACAAAAAGGGATGTAGCACATTTCGCGTTCCGGGGACCTTAGTGGTAGAAACATTTCAATGGGAAATAAATTGATGAATCGCCCATCATCGCTCATTCCTCTCCACTACCAACCTTCTCCCTCCCCATAGCCTACCCCGGTGGTTTCCCTGCGGCGTTGCGCAGTCCCTGAGCGGAGTCCTCTCCACTCGGCCGCGTGTTTCCAGGGATGCTTTATGGCTTGGGATTCCGATTATTAACTCAATGAGGGTGCTGATGGAGAGCGGGGGGAAAAGGGGGGGGGGTTGCAGAAACTGAACAGAAACATTAAGTTTTGGCGACAATGTTGCCCCAAAGATCTCCTTTACAGCAAGTTTCCTCTCCTTCCCTCTCCGACTAGAGGGTTTGCCTTTGGGAACGGGGATGGGGGCAAATAGGACCCCGTGACACTGGTTTCTGACTCCAATCTCCGTGTTCCCGCGTGTGTGTAACGAGCCTTCTCCCCTCCCCCCACTTTCAGCATCTCTTTCTGTTTTTCCTCTTCGTGGGACCCTTCAACTGCCTCGCAAGTTACAGCCGGGCCACGGAGCTTCTGTACAGCCTGAACGAGGGACTGCCGGCGGGGGTGCTCATCGGCAGCCTGGCCGAGGACCTGCGGCTGGTGCCCCGAGCCGCCGGGAGGCAGGACCAGCTGCCGCAGCTGCCTGAGCGCACCCTGGCTGAGCGGAGCCCCCCTCTCTCCTTCAGCCTGGCTTCCCGGGGACTGAGTGGCCAGTACGTGACCCTAGACAACCGCTCCGGGGAACTGCACACTTCTGACCAGGAGATCGACCGGGAGGCCCTGTGTCTAGAAGGAGGTGGAGGAGGTGCCTGGGGCGGCAGCATTTCCATCTCCTCCTCCCCTTCCTCTGACTCTTGTCTTTTGCTTCTGGACGTACTGGTCCTGCCTCAGGAGTACTTTCGGTTTGTGAAGGTGAAAATCGCAATCCGGGACATTAATGACAATGCCCCGCAGTTCCCCGTTTCCCAAATCTCAGTTTGGGTGCCAGAAAACGCACCTGTAAACACCCGGCTGGCCATAGAGCACCCTGCCATGGACCCAGATATAGGCACGAATGGGGTGCAGACCTACCGTTTGCTGGACTACCATCGCATGTTCACCCTGGATGTGGAGGAGAATGAGAATGGGGAGCGCACTCCCTATCTAATTGTCATGGGACTACTGGACAGGGAGACCCAGGACCAGTATGTGAGCATCATCATAGCAGAGGATGGTGGGTCCCCACCACTGCTGGGCAGCGCCACCCTCACCATTGGCATAACTGACATTAATGACAATTGCCCTCTCTTCGCAGACTCACAAATCAATGTCACTGTGTTTGGGAATGCTACAGTGGGCACACCGGTTGCAGCTGTCCAGGCTGTGGATAGAGACTTGGGAACCAATGCTCAGATCACTTACTCGTACAGCCAGAAAGTTCCACAGGCATCCAAGGATTTATTCCATCTGGATGAAACCACCGGAGTCATTAAACTTTTCAGTAAGATCGGGGGGAGTGTTCTGCAAACGCACAAGCTCACCATCCTTGCCAACGGGCCAGGCTGCATCCCCGCTGTGACCACGGCCCTGGTGACCATTATCAAAGTCATTTTCAGACCGCCTGAAATTGTGCCTCGTTATATAGCAAATGAGGTGGATGGTGTTGTTTACCTGAAAGAACTGGAGCCTATTAACACTCCAATTGCATTCTTCACCATAAGAGATCCAGAAGGTAAATACAAGGTGAACTGCTACCTGGACGGTGAAGGACCATTTCGGTTATCACCTTACAAACCATACAGTAATGAATATTTGCTGGAAACCACAAAACTTATGGACTATGAGCTACAGCAGTTCTACGAAATAGCGGTGGTGGCCTGGAACTCTGAGGGATTTCATGTCAAAAAAATTATTAAAGTGCAACTTTTAGATGACAATGACAATGCCCCTATTTTCCTGCAACCCTTGCTGGAACTAACTATTGAAGAAAACAACGCACCCAATGCCTTTTTGACTAAGCTATATGCTACAGATGCTGACAGTGGAGAGAGAGGCCAGGTTTCCTATTTTCTGGGACCTGATGCCCCATCGTATTTTTCCTTAGACAGTGTCACAGGAATTCTGACAGTTTCTACTCAGCTGGACCGAGAAGAGAAAGAAAAGTACAGGTACACAGTCAGAGCTGTTGACTCTGGGAAGCCACCCAGAGAATCAGTAGCCACTGTGGCTCTCACGGTGTTGGATAAAAATGACAACAGCCCTAGGTTCATCAACAAGGACTTCAGCTTTTTTGTGCCAGAAAACTTTCCAGGATATGGTGAAATTGGGGTAATTAGTGTAACAGATGCTGATGCCGGACGAAATGGATGGGTCGCCCTCTCGGTGGTGAACCAGAGTGATATTTTTGTCATAGACACAGGAAAGGGCATGCTGAGAGCCAAAGTGTCTTTGGACAGAGAGCAGCAGAGCTCCTATACTTTGTGGGTCGAAGCTGTTGACGGGGGCGAGCCTGCCCTCTCTTCAACTGCAAAAATCACAATTCTCCTTCTAGATATCAATGACAACCCTCCTCTTGTTCTGTTCCCTCAATCTAACATGTCCTACCTGTTGGTACTGCCTTCTACTCTGCCCGGCTCCCCAGTCACAGAGGTCTATGCTGTTGACAAAGACACGGGCATGAACGCTGTCATAGCTTACAGCATCATAGGAAGAAGAGGTCCTAGGCCCGAGTCCTTTAGGATTGACCCTAAAACCGGCAACATTACTTTGGAAGAGGCATTGCTGCAGACAGATTATGGACTCCATCGTTTACTGGTGAAAGTGAGCGATCATGGTTATCCCGAACCTCTCCACTCCACGGTCATGGTGAATCTATTTGTCAACGACACTGTCAGTAATGAGAGCTACATTGAGAGTCTTTTAAGAAAGGAACCAGAAATTAACATAGAGGAGAAAGAACCACAGATCTCCATAGAACCAACTCACAGGAAAGTCGAGTCTGTGTCCTGTGTGCCTACCTTAGTAGCTCTGTCTGTAATAAGCTTGGGTTCTATCACACTTGTTACAGGGATGGGCATATACATCTGTTTAAGGAGAGGGAAAAAGCATCACAGGGAAGACGAAAATTTGGAAGTACAAATTCCACTCAAAGGAAAAATCGACTTGCATATGAGAGAGAGGAAACCAGTGGCTATTTCTAATATTTGACATTTCATTGTGGAATAACCCAGAGATGTTTTCACTGACTTGGGGTAGTCTCATCACCTAAACAAGAGTGTGTAGATGGCAGTTCCAATGGAGGACAACTAATTTATAACTTGTACTATATTGTAAATAAGCTGTTTACAGGTTTTTAAATTCAAAATCAGAGGTTATAAAATGTGTACAGCATTTTCTAATGAAAATTAGTACTAACAGCTATAGAGAACTGTTATTAAAAAAAAAAAAAAAAAAGCTTGGACTGATTTGCAGCTTTCATTCACCAAGCAGATTGGTAGAACCTGGGAATAAGGTAAGAAAATGGTACATTGCATTTTTTTGTCTAAAAAGTCCTTTAGCCACAAGAGGGCATCAACTACTCCTTTGCAGGGAACTGTTTTGAGGTATTGTACATGACAGTTGTTGTACATGAAATTAATGAAAGAGTATATTTTAAATATATTGTTTTTAACATTTAAGAAATATGACATTGAAATAAATTGAATTTCACTGCACTTAAATGTATGATAAGAAAGAAAAGAAATGCATTTGTAAGCAGAATGTTTATTACCTCACAAGTACATCTTGTATAGTTTGAAAGAGAAGGCATTAACAAAGAAGCGCAATTCCTCTTTAGCAAGGGTGAAAACATGGCCACGTGTTAAGGATTTGACCTGCTGAAGAGTATTTCACTTTCCATGTACTCAGATTGCTTTCTGTTTGCTTTACCACTGCACTTGCTATTACTACATGGGAAATGTATATATTCTCCCTTCCAAACATTGTAACTGGAAATTGTGTCCAAGGAAAACAGCCAGGAGCAAAGAAATGTTTCAATCTTTAGTTGCTTTGTAGGTGTTCACGACATTTTGGTGCTTTGACAACTTGTCAGGTATACTTTATGCTTGGGTTATATATTAGGTTTTTATGTTCTTGGACTCATTTATCACCTGAGTAAGTAAAAATCATATTAAAACGGAATTATTCTAGATGCTAGTGAGCACTACTGGTTGTTTTAGTTGGGCCCCTTATATAAAAGTTATACTTCTTTTTTTGTTGTCCTTTAGGTTTGTTGGCCACCATTTCTGGCTTCCTTCCTTTGGCTTTGGATTAGGTCCAAGAGTTTATTTGTAAGCCCAGCAGCAGATTGCTTTGATAACTTAGCTTTTACTGAATCCTTTGCAATGAAGCAGGCTGGTTCCTCGGTGATTGATCTCTTTCACTTCATTGTGTGAGCTGGGAATTTTATTTTATAGGAGAGCTATAGCAAAATATCTGTGTAAACAAGGAATGTGTTAGCTTAAGCTGGACCATTCTACTTTTTGGCATCATGTGTCTGTACTGTACCAAACGTGTTTATATGTCTGCAAATTAAAGGTATATATTTTCATAATTTCTTTCTCATTTTTACCATTTTATATTTGAACACAGGCTTGTACTTTCACTGAAGTGCCTGTTATTGGCATTTGTTTGCTTTTAGAGATAAATGTGGGTACAGTATAAATATTCTGTTTGCTAGAGTTTATATTAAACTAATTCATTACTCAATTAAACATTGGGTAAAGCATTGAATATGTGTGTGTGTGTGTGTATGTGTGTGTGTGTATATATGTGTGTGTGTGTGTGTGTGTATGTGTGTGTGTATATATATATGTGTATATATATATATACACATATATATATATAAAATAGAGGGTATGCCTATATGTTTCACAGAAGTTCACATGAGAATTTATACCCACGCATGTGCACACGCATATTAATTTTTGATTTAGTATCAGCTATAAACATTCATCTTACTACATACTTATAACAAATCCTCTGTTAGCTGTGTTACAATAGCTTTCAATACATTTTAAAAATACATTGCAAAAAAAACTGAATGCAAACACCCAAGATCTTTTGAATTTGTATTAACTCATTTTTCTTGTTTTCTTCAGTTTGACAATTTGAATAAGTATAGGAGGCAGTACTGTTTGTTAAAAAAAAAGGAAATATATTTTTATTGAAAATTCCTTTTGTATGAGAGGCACCTGAGCTAAGAAACTAAGATCATTTAACCCCCAAAACTTTTCATTCCTAACAGATCTACAGCAATGGAGGAATCCATCCTCTACCATTTTTATACCTTATTTCTCTTTTTTAAAGGAAGGAACTAGGTATGAAACAAGTGGTGATATTAATTTTAAAAAACCCTCCAGAGTGCAGTGGTGTCAACAGGAGTATAAGTAACAAAATATTTTATTTATTTCTAAATTTGAAGACCGTTTTTGTGTTTCGGGGTATAGACTTCATCTCTAGCATGAGAGATGCCTGTAACATTAATAAAAAGACATATTTCTGAATAACGTCTTGTGCCAGGATTTCCTTTAAAAAACCATCTCCTTCACATTAAAAATATTTATAACAAGGAAAGTTAAAGCAAATTAAGCTCAAAGATAAAAGCCCCTTTTTACTAACACCTTGTGCTAGCACAGTTGCCAAAATGTATGCTAATCATGTCAATGTTGCTAGTTGAGCTGGCACAAAAATAAATGTTCCATTCATTAAAAACCCTAATATCCATTTAACAGTTTGAGAACCAGTGAGTCCTCTTTGCCCAATTTAATGAAGAAGAGATTGCTCTGATCTTTGCACTGCCAAATCCATTCTTAGACTACTGAGAAAATTGTTCATTAATTTGGATTGGGAAACTTAAAACCAACATAGCAATTTCAGCTACGGGGGAAAAAACAATTTCCGTTACTTGAATGTTTAGAGTCATTCCCTGACCCTATTAAAAAAAAAAAAAAAAAAGTTTTCCTGGCAGTAACACTTCTATCAATGGTGGTTACAAAGGAATAAAGAAAAATAGATCCTTCTTTTAAAATAATTTTGTAGTATGAGTGTATTAAAAACAAAATCCAAATCCTTTGTATTTTGGGTGTTCTGCATGTGTTTTATGAAAACAACAAGCATGATCTTGCTATGAAATTATACCACCGAAGCCGTATTAGACACAGTATGAAGTTGCCTTGATTTCAGTAAGATAGTTCATAAGGCTTCTAATTTGTACTCCCAGAAAATGTTTCAGATAACAACCATAAAAGGAGGAACTATATGCAATCCTCTCCTGAGTCTATGGAGACTCGGGTTCCAATCTCTCCTTGAAGCAGGGAAGATTCTGTGGGGTCCTGACCTTTGAAAGACAATGGAGAATGTGAGGAAAGACAGTACTGAACATAAGGCGCTTTTTGACTCAACATTGGGCAGCCTCAGCTCACAGAGGCCAGATAAATAGATATCTGAGCCTTCCCTTCCGTCTAAAGTAGTTTCACACTCCAAGAATGCAGCCAATTGCTGCAAAATACCATTTTGCTGACTTGTGCAATCTCTACCTAGCAATCTGGCTTTACAGTGTGAGTTGTAAATAGATATTTATTAATATGTAGAAAATTGACAGTCATGCAAATAGACTTAAAGCAGGAAAAACATGAATTAAAAAAATTGGTAATGCCTGAGGAGAGTTAGACCTGAGGAAAAAGGCCCACTGTAATGTCTTTTCTAGTTGCTTCTGTATCTGATAAGAAAAAATCATACATATTTTTCAGATCAATATATACATACATGCACACAGTCCATAATAACTTTTCAAATGTCAGTCATTGTACAAAGTTGTTTTTAAAATGGTTGCATTTTTTTCTCTGATAAACCCCCAGATTGGGAATGTATTCCTTTAAGGGTGTAGGACAAAACTGGATGAACTTTTAAGACTTAGCCCACTAATGTCAAAAGGTAAGAATACTGCAATGATTAAAAAAAAAAATCAGGCATTCATTCCATTTATATTTATTTTAGTTCTTTCATTTCATTTTATTTCAATCCAAGATAGTTAACATGTAGTGTAATAATGATTTCAGGAACAGAATTTAGTGATTCATCACTTACATACAACACCCAGTGCTTATCCCAACAAGTGCTCTCTTTAATGCCCATCACCCATGCAGCCCATCCCCCCACCTAACACCCCTCTAGCAACCTTCAGTCTTATGGTTTGCCTCCTTCTCTGTTTTTATCTTATTTTTCCTTCTCTTCCCCTATGTTCATCTGTTTTGTTTCTTAAATTCCACATATGAGTGAAATCATATGATATTTGTCTTTCCCAGATTTATTTCACTTAGCCTAATACATTCTACTTCCATCCATGTTGTTGCAAATGGCAAGATTTAATTCTTCTTAATTGCCAAGTAATATTCCATATACCATATCTTCTTTACCCATTCATCAGTCATTGGGCATTTGGGCTCTTTCCACAATTGGGCTATTGCGATAGCACTGCTATAAACATCGTGGTGCATGTGCCCCTTCAAATCAGCAATTTTGTATCCTTTGGATAAATAACTAGTAGTGCAATTGCTGGGTTGTAGGGCAGTTCTATTTTTAATTTTTTGAGGAACCTCCATACTGTTCTCCAAAGTGGCTGTACCAGTTTGCATTCTCACCAGCCGTGTAAATGGGTTCCCCTTTGCATCCTTGCCAACATCCTTGCTTCCTGAGTTGTTCACTTTAGCCATTCTGACAGGTGTGAGGTGGTATCTCATTGTGCTTTTAATTACTAGGGATTTAACTGAGAACAAGACAGAGTCTTCGACCCTTGATAACTTTAGATTACAATGCAGAAGCCCATTAAGAAAACAATCAATCCCAAAACAACGTGTGGGATAAATGCCTACCCCCAGGATGCCAAATGGACAGCACCTACCCCAATCTTAGAAAGTACTGGCTTCCCAAAGGAGGCAGGTTTCTAATTTGTAGCTTCTCAAAGGAGGTGATATCTAATTTAAAACTGTAGCCAGGGGAAGTTGGCAGAAACAGAGAGAAGGGTATTCAAGGAAGGGGGAATAATGTACAGGCACACAGGCAAAAGTGAGCATGTCATGATTGAAGACTTCTAGTATTTGTGGTTGAAGGGATGAAGAGAATCAACCCTGAGCTTGGAGCTGTCGGTGTGCCGCAGGTAATGAAGGGGGCCTCTGTGTCACACTTGGAGCTTGCAATTTGATCCCAAAGGTATCTTTGGGTATCCCAAAGGGAACTTTGAAGATTTTGGTCAAGGAATTTATGTTTTAAAAAGATCATTTTGGGGCACCTGGGTGACTCAGTCGGTTAAGCATCCAACTATTGGCTTTGGCTCCGGACATGATGTCACAGTTTTGTGAGTTCAAGCCCCACAACAGGCTGTGTTCTGACAATGCAGAGCCTGCTTGGGATTCTCTCTCTGTGCCCCTTCCCCTCTTGTGTGCACTCTCTCTCTCTCAAAATAAATAAATAAACTTTATAAAAAGATCATTTGGCCATGTATAAAGCTTGTGTTGAAGAAGATTCTAGAGACTCACTACAAGAGGTACTGACAATTTAAGGGAAAGATCAGGCCTTCAATCAGGGAATATAAAAGAGATATTCTATAGTATGGAATACAGGAGGTAAGTAATTTATAGCTGATAAAGCTATAAACTAAAGCTATAAACTTGTGATACCAATAGAAATGGAAATACACATGTGAGAGACCAGAAAATTCACAATTTTCATAATTGGTTTTCAGGCCTATTTTACAAATTTGAAAAGGAGAGGGAACTCATTCACTAACCATTAAATGAGCAATGAAAGCACTGGAGCTATAACCCCCTTTCTAATGTTGGGTTTTATGACACAGATGGAATTATAAAGGCACTAATATACCCAGTTTATTTCGTATTTATGACTGTCAATTCTATTCAATTTAACAAACATTGTGGGCCCATGTGGTAGATATCCCAACAAGAAGCTGACCTCATGACGAATATTTTATCTATTTGCTGGTAGTTGCCCTAAACATCTCCAGAGGCGGA
Organism: Panthera pardus; assembly: GCF_024362965.1. Lineage (NCBI taxonomy): Eukaryota > Metazoa > Chordata > Mammalia > Carnivora > Felidae > Panthera > Panthera pardus. The sequence continues at coordinate 54,032,056 of NW_026526654.1, forward strand.
AGAGTCATGTTAAAAATTTATGGAAAAAGACAACAAAATGTCAAATGGACAAATAAGATGCAAATATAATTTCATGTGTTGTGTGCCTATCAGGAAACAGTGAAATGTCTCTTGCAGGCAATTCTGAGCAAGATCCAGAAATGATGAGCCTGTGAAATGGGTACCTAGGGTCAAGAAGTACATAGGTCTTGAGGTTTAACATCATTTTTGGATGAAAGAAGTCATATAACATATCTTATGCCTCAGTTTATCTTGTGTAAGTGATTAATTTACTAGTATCTAGTGCTCACTGGTGGGAGTTTCAAACCCTGGCTCAATAAACACAGAGCAGATGTTAAAACAGTATTGTATGCAGTCCTAGATTCAAGAAAAGTCACTGTCCTCTCTTCCAAAAAGTTGTCCTCCTAAGACTTGTCGGCATGGAAATTATGAACTTGCTCTATCTCATAGTGAAATTTTGAAAATAAATGAATTTGTGTAAAATATTTCACACAAGTGAAGTGCTCCTCAAAAAGTAACTGTTATTATTGCTATTGGAATTAACTAATGTGTCGTGAAGTTGTCTTAGCAGTTTGTCCACTCATTCTTCCATTGGATTCATTGAATCAGCATTTTTATTTTACAACAAAAATCCATAAAATTGATAATGTTTTAGATTGAAGGCCCATACGCTCAAAGCAATCTACTATACTTATCCATTTCTTAAGCCCTCTGACTTTTTTTCCCTTTTTATCTTACAATGAGTTCATATGTTTTTTTCATTTGGAAATCTCATGAGGGACCAGGGCTCTGATTTAAATGGTCAGACCATGGAACTTTAGAGATACTTTCGTTCAACCCTCTGATTTTACAGTTGAAAAAATTAAGACATAGAATATCAAGAAAAAATTTTTGACAACTTAAGGAGTTAGAAGAAAAACCAGAAATCATGAATGTAAAAAATATTCAAAATCCTATTTAGAAAAGTAGTTACTTTCTTTTCTTCAACTATTTCCCTTAAAACATGTACTTCAATTTTACCTTCATCAGAAAGTTTAACCAAAGTGTTATACTTACAGAGAATACCAAAAGTAAAAAAATAAAACAACAACAACAACAATAACAACAACAAAAAACAAAAAACAGAACAAAAAAATTCTCTGAGATGAAATCTCATCTAACAATGAGGTCAATCAAAACTAATTATTCATTTGAATTATTAAGAATCATGCATCTTCCCTGCATGCACTAGGTGAAAAAACAGACACAAGTTTAAAGATAAAGTTATTAACATTAAATTTTTTAAAAAAAATATAAAGTTCCTCCTCATAAAGAGAAAAATATGGAAAGTTATAAAATTATATATCTGACTAATGTAATATTTGCAAGAAAATAGTAAGAAAACATAAAATGTTAAGAGGTTAGAGAATAGGGAAGAATAATCAAGGACAATTTTATGAGCCCTACAGAAATATAGAAGGAATACAATTTATTTAAAATATGGGAATAAATGTTTACTTATGCAAAATTCCTGTATATATTATAGAAAATGTAAGTCCAAGTGTGGATACAAGGGATATGACTGATTTAAAAAATTTTTTTTAACGTTTATTTGTTTTTGAGACAGAGAGACAGAGCATGAATGGGGGAAGGTCAGAGAGAGAGGGAGACACAGAATCTGAAAGAGGCTCCAGGCTCTGAGCTGTCAGCACAGAGCCCGAAGCAGGGCTCAAACTCACAGACCGCGAGATCACGACCTGAGCCGAAGTCAGACGCCCAACCGACTGAGCCACCCAGCCACCCCGGGATATGACTGATTGTAAAATGAAGATGACCAGGCTTACATATATAGTAGGGTAAACGAGGGTAACCCAGAATGGCTGAATGTTAAGAACTCATTAAATCACAAACTTTACAACTTCAAAGGAACTTTGTATTATTGTCCTTTTCCTTACAGTTTTGGAGACAATTTCCTGAAGCTTCAACAAAGATAAAAACTACTATCGTTAACTATTTATTCACTAGATACATTTAATAAACATGACTAGGTCATGCCTAATACATGCAAGACATCGTGCTAGGCACAATGGTAAGTTTTTTTCCATCTGCAAAAAGATTGCTCCCCTGTTTGGAGAAACTTATATAAACCACACAAATATAGAAATGAATATGCTGCTTCTCCCCTCTACTCCTCACCTGTTCCTCTTACGTGTGTACCTCTACCAGAGAGACAAGGGTCATAATAGCAGATCAAAGTGCTACCCAGAGATATGTAGTATATACTGGAAGCTAATGAGGAAACTATCAAAATTACCAGGGGAATATCATCTTTGCAATGTATACGAATTAGTAAATAGGAATTGAGTATTTTCTGTGGATAGAATGAGCAAATTGAAAGACTTTACAATATATATTTCTTTTCCTCATTTTGAAAATTGGAATTCCCTGACTCTCAAAGGAAACTGTCACTTAAAACATTAAAGGAATAAATTCACTAGGCACTGTAAACCACTTACTCCCCTCAGAAAGATCATAAATTTATATTTCAGAATAATTAAAACATAAATATGATATTCATGGACTCTACATATGTACAAGCAACTCTGCCTCTATATTTCACAAACAGCCCTGATTTCTATTTTGCAAATCGACTTTAAGTCATTGCAAAGTCATGGTTTTGTGTTAATAAACTTTCTTAAGGTGCCATCTTGGCAATGTGAGGTCTTGATTTAATAGGAGCGTAAAATGTACTTTCGGAATGGTTGTGTAAACCTTTCAAATAATACTATGGAACGGTAATTTTGAAAGTTATGAGATATGGCAAAATGGATGACGAGATGATATTTTAATTTTAATGTATAAAAAAGTACTGCACATACATTCTGAATTCTCTACTTCATTATGAAGAAGAAATACTCCAGGGAAGGTAACTCTAGAAAATTCATGGGGAAAAAAACATTGTACGTTAAAGGTAGAGTGGGATGAGCAGGGGAAAAAAAAATTAAGTGAACAATTTTGAAATTCTAAAAAATTAAATAGCTTAAAAGGTTTTTTTTTTTCCTTTTGAAAAGCATCATCCACCTAACTTCCCTCCTCACCACACAGCCCCACTGCCTTATTAACTTGGGAAACCAGTTTCCTTCACATTTGTTGTAGCTGTTATAAAATCCTAAACATTTTTGAAGTCCAGATGAGTGTGGGCAATGCTGACCATAAACCAGGTGCTAAAAACACTATTGCTTTGAGACAGCTTTCGATTTATGATCCTTTCATGTTCCAACAGTAAAAAAAAAATTCATTTTATTTACAGAATTTTTTGTAAATAGCAGTTAACATTCAATGCAAGGAGAGGAATTTCAGTAACAGGTATTTAGCTTATCTTTAAAATGCTTACACTGAGTCATCTAAGCATTCAAATTTAGCAAAGCCAACTATCCTGCATATGTCTGATCTCTCCATCTAGTCCACAAAAGACTTCATCCTACAAAAAGCACTATAGAACATACCATCTTCTCCGTTTCATTTACAGATGTATTTAGCAATTTAGCATGCAGATTTCTGTGAAGAATTACTGAGTAGAAGTTGCCTGGTAAGATTCTTTGAAATAAGAGATTTAATACAATTTAAGTGAATCAAATGAATTTCTTTTTTGTGCTTTATGCTTGACTCAGGACACACAGTTGGAAGGGTCGTAACATACCAACATTCTCAATCAAACTGTTTGGTGGGGATTGTCAATTAGCCCAATTGGAGATGATTTCTCAAAGACCTTAGTAATGAAGGTGCATATTGGAAGATGCAAATATCTATGAAAAGTTACAAAATATCTGTCTCATTGAGCCAGGAGGCATCTTCAGACATCAATGTTTTCTTCCCCTTTGAGCTTCCTTGATCCTACTCAAGCATCCTATTGGTGTTTCATAAGGAAAGCTCAATATCTCAGAATCCATCTCTTAGCCTATCTGCAGGGAGAATAGTTGCCCAAAGACGTCCATGCCTTACTTCAGGGAAATTGGAATATGTTATGTAACATGGCAAAAGGCGTTTGCGTATGTAATTGACATTATAGCCCTTAAAATAGGGAGATACCCAGACTTAAGGAAATAGACTCCTAATGCACAGTCAGCAAGAAAACGGGGCTTCAGTCCTGTAACCATACAGAACTGAATTCACAAACAATCTGAATGAGCTTAGAAGTGCACTCATCCACAGAGCTTCCAGAAAGCAGTACAACCCTGCTGATACCTTCATTGCTGCATTGTAAACCACCCAGGAGAGGACCAGCTGAGCTGCTCAGTACTCAGACTTCTGAGGAGGGGAAGAAGAGTTAATAAATGGGTGTTATTTTAAGCTGCTAATTTTGTGGTAATCTGTTAAAGCAATAATTGAAAACTACGACAGTATCCTGAAAAATATATTACACATCCATTAAAGGCCGAGTTTGGTTGACTCGTTATAACCAAATCCTTTTGAATTTTGGGCAACTTTTACAATAGATGTTCACATTTTTCTTTACAAGAGTGTTAAGTTCATATATAATTACAATTTGCTAAGTGAAGAAAAAAAAACAAATCTTAGAATAATCCACATAAATGTATACAGAACATAAAATCATGTATTGTGAATGTACTGTGTTCCAGGCAGTGTAACCATGCCAGTTAAACTCTGTGTTCACTTTATTTTTACTAGGTCACAGAAATAAACAGAAAACCAGAGGTATTTTTATTTCCATAAAGGATTTTCTCGGTTGACTAAAGCTGGAATAACAGTGCTGAATTGCTGAATTCATCTCAGACACAATTTGGGATGAGATGAACAGAACGGCTGATATTTGTAATTGAGATATACCACGGGTAGATGTGTTATGATTGCATTTGTAAAAGGTTGCTATGATTTAAAAAAAAAAGATGCATGTTAAAATGTATCTTTCTTTTGTTACTGCAGACAAAGGAGCCGTTCTGATGGGGAAGTCTCTCCAATCCATGGATCATTTGAAGTGATTTGTAATGTTTAATTCTTTGAAAATAAGCACTTTGGGGAATTTTTCTTTTTAAACACATTCTTACTCTACTTTTCTACCAACTCCACTTCCCATTCAAAAGCTACCGTAAAATAAATTCACTGTAGAAGATGAAGTTCATTAGAATCATTGATTTAGTATACACTGACTTTTATTGGGCATTTATTATTGGCATAACCAATACATAATAGCCCAATAGGACCAGATTATAGAATACATTTTGTGCTGGTAAAATGCTATAATTTTTCAGTGCAGTCAAATAGTTTGGATTCATATCAGAACTCCTGTGACTGAAAGGTTAAAATACAAAGTCCTATTATTCCTCAGTTGGCAAAAATTTCTCTTTCTTAAACGTGTACATTTCTCTTTCACTTTGTATGTCAGCCATTTTTGATGATTATAGGCATTTTGTTCTAAATTCTAATCTAAGAAAAAAAGTGGGGACAATGGTTCAAGTACATTTGAAATTCAAACATTGAAACATTTTAAAATATATTACAAGAATAGAATTTTCATAGTTAAGAAAAAAGAATTGGGGTGGAGACACGGGATTTTTTTTCATTTTTTTAGTTTGTCTTTAAATTCCAGTTAGTTAACATATAGTGTATTATTAGTTTCTGTAGTAGAACTTTGTGATTCATCACCTACAACACCCAGTGCTCATGACAAGTGCTGTCCTAATACCCATCACCCATTTACTCCATGTCTGTGCCCACCTCCCCTCCATCGATCCTCAGTTTGTTCTATATAATTAATATTCTGTTTTGTGGTTCACCTGTGGAGACACCACAAAGGGATCTTCTTCGGTGATCATTTAGAATACATTTTTGTAAGAAACTGGGGTGATCACTTCTGGGGCTAAATATCTCATTTCTAAATGTTGCCCAATTCTAAGCTATACTTTCATACACCAAAAGGAACAGGTCTTTCTTAACATCTGTCTAACGCACTAGGTTGTGGAACAGTTTATACTAGGGTTAATCACTTAGGAAACACAGTTAGAATAGGCAGAAGCTACAGCACTGCTGTGTCACATGGAGATGCCAAGCCTGGCCTTTTCTTCTCTTCCGGAGGTTTGGCTATTGGGTAAACATGAGCCAAGTACCGATGATGGTACTTCTTGAAGACCTTGGAAGAGATCAGTGCGTGCAGATGTATGTTCCAGCATTCCTGCTCAGGCTTGGGTTGGGATGGGAAGGTTTTCAAACTTGTCAGAAAACCTATGACATTGCAGTCTCTTCCCTGAATGCTTTTTAACAGTCCTTGTCATGGAACACTGACATGAATGGGGTTTGAAGTAACCGGTGCCCAGAAAAGGGCTAAGTAGCTAGCTACAGAGCTCTTCCAGTCATGTAGCTGAGAAGTGTTGTTTGGAGCCTTGCCACTTGATGTGTGGCACACAGGTCAGCAGTAGCAGCATCTGGTTGCTCATGGGACATGGAGCATCTAGGACCCACCCCAGATCTATTAAACCAGAATCTGTATTTAATAAGATCCCCAGTCAATTTGCATGTACATTAAAGGTTGATAAAAATGTGTTTGGATCACTGGCTCTCAAGCTTGTCTGCGTGTGGAAATAACCCAGGGAGTTAAACACACACACACACACACACACACACACACACACACACACACCACCAACAACAACAAACACCTGATACCTAGGTCCCACCTATTGACTTTCTGATTCAATGACTTTGGGGTGTAGGAGGGTAATCAAGATTTTTTAAAAGCTCCCCAGGTGATTTGAATATGAAACGAAGTTTGAGAATCACCAGGTTTGAATTCCGTTATTTCTGTAATTTGCCATTGTTACTTCATATTCTAACGTCCAGCCTATTAGGGATTCATTTCATCACTGGCATCCCCTCCAAACCTGCTATAAAATAGGACACAATTTCCAACAATACTTAAAGATGAAACTCATAAATTGGCATGAGTCAGGTCTTTTTTCATCAGAATGTTGTTATCATCATCATCATCAAAAGCAGACACCATTCACTAGAAAGGTATATGGCATGTCTATTCATCCCTTCTGGAAATTTTAGTCCAGGACAGTTATTGAAATATAAGCCTGATGTGCACAGCGACTTTGTCTTAAAAATAAAAGGCTGCCAGAGCACCTGGGTGGCTCAGTAGGTTAAGTGTCTGACTTATGCTCAGGTCATGATCTCAGGGTTCATGTGTTCGAGCCCCGCGTTGGGCTCTGTGCTTATAGCTTGGAACCTGGAGCCTGCTTCGGATTCTGTGTCTCCCTTTCTCTCTGCTCCTCCCCTGCTCGTGCTCTGTTTCTGTCTCTCTGTCTCCCTGTCTCTCTCAAAGATAAATAAACACTAAAAAAGTTTTTTTAATTAAATAAAAAAAATAAAAAGCTGTAGCTCTAAAACCTAATAATGTCTTCTACATAGTAGAGGCTTATACAAATATTCGTGGAATGAATGAAAGCACGAATGGCAGGTAGTCCTAACACACAAATTGGAATAATTATGCACTTTAGAAGAAAACTGTTATATCTTGACTATAAAAGGCAATTTAGCAGAGACTTAGAGCTAAACCTGGGAGTGCTACTCTAAGGAAGTTCTGCAGTGAGAACAGGTATGATCTACCCCATCATCATATAGACCTTATGTTCTAATTCATGCAAAAATGAGGGAGTGGGTAACAGAAGTATCATGTATGGCCACTGGGGCAAAAGATGTAATTATTCAGGAGGTTGTCTTCTCCATTATCTGGAAACCCTATTTCAACCACCAATATGAGAAGTGTTTAGTAAGGAAGAACGATGGAAGAAAAGGATTGAAAATATATTTTAGGTATGAAAATATGAAGGAGACAAAAACAGGATTAGTATAAATTTTAACTGGTAGGAATGAAAAAGGTGCTGATGTCAATATCACTATTTATCCTCCCATTTTATGTACTTGTATAAAATTATATTATTTTTTTTTTTTGAGAGAAAGAGAGCAAATGAGCAAGGGAGGGGCAGAGAGAAAAATAGAGAGAGCGAATCCCAAGCAGGCTCTGCACTGTCAGCACAGAGCCAGATGAGGGGCTCGAACTCACCAACCGTGAGATCATGGCCTGAGCAGAAATCAAGAGTCAGACGCTTAACCAACTGAGCCACCCAGGTGCCCCTATCCTCCCATTTTACATGACTGAAAAGAAATAGAAAACTACTGCCTAGCTCCATGAAGAAAAAAAGAACTGGCAACATTCAACAAGGTAAAAAAACATGGTGTTTATATCCTGGATTTTCCAACAACTGGTATTAAAATCTTAGGGAAATTTCATAAGTATCTTTGAGCCTCATTTTCTCCAAATGCACACAACAAGATGACCCTGGGGTTGTTCTGAGCATTGGAGATAATGCATGCAAGTGGGGAACACTATGCCTTGTACATGGCAGTCAACGGTTTACTTCTCTTTCACCTGCCCCACCTTATTTAAAGTATGACACATCAAGGGCATAGAAATTTCCAAGGCCAATTTTTGAATCCTCAGGGCCTAGCACTAAATATTTGTTAAATGGACAAATAATAATAATAATTAAAAAAAGATGGTGGGTATTATTCTGGGTTTCAGTTGCTTTGAATGGGGGGTGGGAGGGAAACCCATGAAGACATGTGAAAATTGATTCATAAATTAATTTATTGAAAATTCTCGTTACGTATCTAGCATGTGGCACGTACAGAGATGCTTTTCAAATGTGCTATTGGAACTACGCTTTGGAGCTCAGGGTTTAGTTAAGGACACCGAAAATAAAACTGCAATTTAATGAGATAAATGTCTTAATAGGGGATGCATAAAGCCAGGAGAATCATTTGAAGCATTCAGTCTACAGTATTTTGTATGCAGCTGGCTTCAGTTTCAAAATCATTAATAATCTCAAGGCTGAGTACATTTCAGTGAGTGTCCACATACACTGTTACAGCAGAACAAGCAGGAAAGGCAAGCTGAAAGGTTTGGGGAGTGTGGGCTACACAGGCATCATCTGCTCCTTAGTTTACAGACTTTTCTTCCTTTTTCCTGCCTCCTGCTTCCTAATTACATCCAAATGGTTCTCTCATTTGTTTTCCTGGCCCTTCCATCTGAGACATGATGCCAGTAATATAGGCCATCTTCATTTGGCTCCTTTCTTTCTAGTCTACACTGCCACCCTATTGTTTTGGTGAAAATGCTGGATTCATCAATTCCTTTTCACACCTGTCATACTGCTTGAGGTGGACACACTGATACATTTATGATTAAAAACTAAGTTGCCAAACAGTAAAAGTGCTAAGACAACCATCTCTCTCGCTCTTTACTAACCAAACCGCAAATGGACAATAGAAGGACACTATTAGATCCCGCTTTGCGAAAATACACACAAAGACTTCTCTTCTAATAGAATTGTATTATCATATTGACAATTACAAAGCTACATAATTTCAAGGAGTCCATGCTGGAAAATTCAAACAGGTAGATTTCTGATGCAAGTAAAAACTGGGATTTATTTTATGGAAGGCTATTGGCCAGTTATGTATACACCGCAAAATGTGCATTTTTTTTTTCCCTTTGCGCTTTGTACAGAGCTTCAAACTTGTGTGTGAAGACTTACTTTTTGCAGGGCTTAACAGTAATGAAAAAACATATATTTGCATCAACATAAAATGGGTGATATAAATTATGACACATAGTTAAGACAACATATGTCTGAATCATGAAAAACACCATAAAAATTTTTTGTTTCCCTGAATTATCTCTAAAAGTACTAGAGTTACCCTGTTTTTCTTACATATGAATTATCACACTCCTGACAAAGGCTCCCCATTCAGCTAGAACAGGGTTTCTTAACCTGGCACGTGTATAACTGAAATATGGGTAGAAAATACACATTTTGTGATCCAGGAATATGGGGACGAGTTTAGCTTAGCACTGCTGGTAGCTATTTTGATTTCTCCGTGGTAAGATCCTGCATGGGGATGGGGCTAACAGAGAAGGAAAAAGAGAAAAGAGGGAGGTGGGTAGAGAAGGAAAGGGAGAGAAAGACAGGAGAGGAAAACAAAACAGAAAACTAATGGCATCTTTTAAATCCTCCCATCCATCTGTCCTTGAAACCAGCCACTCTGGAGATTTTCCACTGTGTGAACAATAAATCCACTCTGCTGATTTTAGTTCTCCAAAGTACTTTGAATTGTCACCCTGGTAATTAGATTTTTGAGAGACTTGACTAATATTCCATTGGAACAACTGGTTGCACTTCTCTAAACACACCAGGGTATCTATGTCTCTGCATTTTGCATATGTTGGTCCCTCAGCTTAGATGCCTTTCCTCTCTTGCCCACTTCACTTGAAAAACATCTACAATCCATTAAGTCTTCGCTCAAGTGCCATTTATTCTGGAAAGCCTGCTCTCTAGAGCTTATTTTCTTCTGCTTTCAGGGAGCTTTGCACATACCTATACCATAGCAGTGAACTGAAAATTCTTGTGGATAACTATTCTCCATGAGTTTCTTACCACCAAAATAGAAGTTTCTCAACGGAAAGAGATTTATAAAGACAAAGAGAAAAAAAATGGATTTTTTTCCAAATCAGATCAGAGATCTATCATTCAATATTTGGTTTTTAAGCCCAATCCAGAAGCTAATTCCTAACAATGGGTAAGATTTTACTCTTTTGCTGTTTTTTTTTTTAAGAATTTCACTTGAGTCCATTTACATTACACAAGAAAAATAGTGTGTTTCTAACACGTTCAGTGTCTTCATGTTTGCTCAGAAATTCATGAGACAAAACTGTTCTCATTAGCTTCCCTTTCCCCAGAAATTTCTGGGTCATCTTAAATTATTAATAGCCTCAGATGCTGTGGCATCTGCTATCAATGTGGGCCATGGAAATATATAGAATTAAGTAAAAAATAAATGGTGAATATCCATGGAATAATGAATAGAAGTATAATTGATTCACCATATTTTACCGTGGCAAAACATAGGATCCTGAGTCAGAAGGCCTTGATTCGAGATCAGCTTTTACCAGCTATAGTTATGTTGGTGATACTGACCAAATTAGCTATCAGAATATCAGTTTCTTATTCAGAAAATGTAGATAATACTACGGGGTCTAAATGATACTAAAAGAAAAGCAGGTGTATGAAAATAATTTGTGTAGTCTCAAATGCTAGATTTGATTTAGCAGCAGAGGTCACTGTGGCCTTGACAAGAGAGGTTTCAATGCGTGATGTGAGTGAAGGTGAAATTGCAGTAGAATTCAGAGTCATCAGAAAGCAAATAGGGGCAGCCAATTCTCTTCAAGAAATTTGGCTTTGAGAGAGAGGGGAAATATAGGGCAAAGTAGAAGAAGGGTGTATGGTTGGAGGACGTTTTCTTTACTCCTGCCTCCTGTGAAAAACATTGGATGCAGTGGAATTCATATGAAAGGAGATTTAGAAGGAGAAAATCAAGAAGAATCAGTGGCTCAAGTTGAAGACAATTCAGGACAGCACGTTATCCAGAGAAGAGGTAGAGGCCAAAGATGGATGAGATTGTAGAATGGTATAATAAGTTGGTTGAAGAAACTTAAAGGAGTAATTACCTGCTCTGTCTGTGAAGTCCAAAGAAGTAGAAAGATGAAATTATCTGTCCAGAATTAATGGCAGAAGGGAGAGTCAGAAATTTGTGGACAGCAGAGGATGTTTGAAATAACTGGGTTTGGGACAGGGAAAAGGAGCTAATTATGGAAAGAACCAGTGGATGCCTTCAACCTGAATTTGCATGATTTTGTATTCTTCTAAGTCACTCTTCATGTACATGGATGCCAGTATGGAGAAAGGGGACCTATGATCTCAACCAGGTAGATTTTGCAAGACAGGAGTGATGAAAAGATAATGGGGTGAAGGTAACGAAGATCCTGGGAAAAGGGTGGTCAAAGGAGACGTAACATTAAAACTTAAGAAAGATGTAAAAAATTCTGATGAGAGAGCTGCTGTGGAGAAAGCAGGGGACTCCATAGGTTAAGAATATATAATGGGGAGGAATTGAGTTATTTAAATTAAAGGAGTAGGTTAGAGGGTCGTGGCCAGATATGACAATGTATTTATTATTCTACAAGTGGAGCCATTCTGGCCAACTGCATGATCCAAAGTGTGACGGGAGGTGGGAATGGGGGGGGGGGGAAGGAGGCTTACTCAGTGCATGTAGGAGGGTCACTGGATATAAGGCAAAGAAATAACACAATATGCGTGGATCAATTACATGGATGATAAAGTAACCCAGAGTGTCAGGACTTAAGGGAGTAGGGGCCACTATGAGGGATATGCTGTATCTTCAGTGCATAAGTGGGAAGACAATGAACTTTGGGGTTGGCAATGACCAAGAAAAATAGTAGAGCAGGATGTAAATGTTTGATTCTAAAACACTATTTGTGGCATGAAACAAAAAGCTTTGGTTTTTCCCCCACTGTTCCTCAGCATTTACTCATTTACTCACTGCCCCAAATGAAAAGTCACACAGGCCTTATGACTTCTCTGATGTATCCTAAATTATTTTTTGACTTAAAAATTAAAAAAAAAAAAAACCACTAACTCTAAATATCAAACCCTATTTCACCCCCAAATCCCTTTCATTCATCTTCTCACTCTCAACCCTTCTATATGCTTAAATTGAATGGAGACTGAAGGTCACATACCAGTTTTAGGGATGCCTGGGTTATGGCTCAGTCAGCTGAGTGTCTGACTCTTGATTTCAGGTCAGGTCATGATCCCAGGGTTGTGAAATCAAGCACCAACTTTGGGGTCTGCACTATCTAAGCCTACCTAAACTTCTCTCTCTCCCTCTCCTTCTGCCCCTCCCCTGTTCATGTGGGTTTGTGTGTGCACATGCTCTCTCTCCTTCACAAATAAAAAAATACTTTAAAAAGTCACACAACCAGTTTTATCAAAACTGAAAATTCTCACCTTTGTTATCATGGTTTAAAAAGTGATGTTAATTGTATCTCATTAGATCAGTGTCCATTTTAAAATTCCATCATATGAATTTTTTTGTGACTGCCCACGAGAGCAGTGCCCACAGGAGACTGGAATGATGAAAGTCATTCCCAGGGTCAGAGAGTAAAGAGGATGCATGGCATCTCTTGACCCTGAGCCGCATGAGGTGTGGGGAAATAGAGAAATAGGTGGGCTTTAGGGCAGTAGCACCCTCTGAAAAAAAACATGTTTCTGCTCAGATCAGAAAAGGAAAGAAAAAAATTAGAGTATGAAATTAATAACTGAGTGTGGCAGAATACTAATCTGAGACATAAACTGTAGAATCTTTTTTCTGCTGCCCATAATCACTGAAATTCAGAGTGTAGGAGCCAGCACCATTCATTGCAGCCAGGAGATGGATTAAAGCCAGGGAGAAAAGACACCACATTTTCAATGCTAGGAGCAAAAGCCTAGGATTCAGATATGAGGGAGAAAGTCCACATGTACTGGCCAAAGAAGTTCTTCCCTAAAATCTCTGAACTAGAAAACTCAGGATTTGTAAAGAAGGAAAAAAAGTTTTGGGGGAAAAAATTTAACATGTTAGAAGCAATTTGTGTGTGTGGCCGAGGATGGGAGGTTAAAGAGGGTGTGCAGGTGATGGTGTAAAATCACTGCGTCCACTTGTCAGTCTGGAATCTACCTTCCACTTTGGAGTTCAAAAGTAGGGATAACTTGCGCTTCTATATCTGAGTTCAGTGGAGGCAGAAAGAGAAAACCTGGTGCCGGAGAGAAGAAATTTCATTATGGAAATGTGTGGCATTTGAAGGCTTCTGATGCCTAGTGATCACTCACACTGTCTGGGTCTGCAGAGTGGGGTAGAATCTGAAAGCTCTCCTTGTCTCCAAATAAGATACAGAAGGTCACTGCAAGAAACCTATTGGGGCTGACATGAGATGGTTTTCCCAGTACAGTCTGGGCCATCTCCACTGGAAATTTTGTGAAGATATAGCTCATGTATTAGTGGGTCATTGGTAGCAGAAGCCAAAATTGAAATGGAATAATATACTTTAATTCCATTCAGCTCACCATTCTTATGCCCAAGCATATGACCTCAGCTCTATTTTATATCCTGAAGAACCTAGAGATTCCTATCTCCACAAGGACCCTTTAGCAACAGGTGTGCCTAGCAGGACTTATAATTTAATTGACCTCATTATGGACAGACAAGGAGAAAACCTCAGAAGTACATTTGAATCTTAACATGATTGGATTATAAACCCATATTAAACAGATATAACAAGTTTGACTGAATTTACTTTGAATTGGCAAGATTAAGTTTTCCATTATTCAATGGAAAGAAGTTTAAAATAAAAGTTAAATTGAGATAGAAAAATACAGTTACATTCTATACACGTGAGGATATAAACAGTAAAATATGTACCTACTACAAACACAATAGTGTTTGGGTCAGGCAAGTTAAAAAACTAGGAGACAGATGGAGCGGAACTCTGGCACAAAAGAAAGGACAATATGAGTTGAATAGATGGCTGAAGAGGCTTGCATCTAGAATATAGACCATGAAAATACAAAATGGTGGGTTTAAGGTGAACAAAAGAACTCCTGATGGTCCCATGGGGAATGGAAAATGGGAACTTGGGAGAAGAAAATACTGGAGACACTTAAGATTTACTTGCAGAATGAGTTTCACAAGGGATCAAAGTCTGTGAATATTTTTACACCAGTCTTGAAAGGTACTAACTATGTTTTGGCTGAATTTCAGAGCTTAAGGAAGAGGACCAAGGCTCAAGATCATGGGTATTTCTTTTAAAGCTCCATGGAGGATCCCAGAGTCAATAGTAAAGGGGCAGTACTGTATCTCATGAATTCTAAGAGGCAAAATTTTGCACATGTATCACCTCTGAAACAGAGATGGATTTTACACTTGGAATTGGCACTGTTTCTGCTAACTTAGCGCTACACGTTATAATCAATGCTGTCTAAGTTTTCAATAAAATATGTATTACACAGGTTTTCATTGAAGAAACCATAGTTTCATATCTGGTTCCCTGTTGATTGGAATGCCAAAGTAAGTCTTGGATCTTGTACTCAACTCACCTATGATCTAGTATGAAGACAATTGAATAGAAGGCTGTATGTGGCTTGGAATGAAGTTCTAAGTCAGAGTTAATTGACTGATGCACAAAACCTTGACAGCATTGAAATCTTACTTTAAATAACTTTTTTTTATTATGAGCACTATATTTTACCCCAAATACTCTAACATTTAGAGAGTTTTTAAAAGCATAAAATGATGAAATTATGTTACATATTTGTACATGTCATTTTACAAACTCTAGTATGAACTGTAATGATATAATATAATTTAACAGTTACTTTTATCTTTTTATCATTTTAAAAATCCAGAATTTTGTATTAGTTTTCAAAAGATTGTTTTCTTTTCTTAACAGAGGGAAAAAAACCACTTAGAATTTGCAGAAACTCATCAGATAATGTGAGGTGCCTTTTATATAATTATTTATATAATGGTCTTTTAAAATTTAGGACTTTTGATAACTCGAGGGCAAATTGTTTTGCATGCTAAAGATTATCTACAGGCTTTTTATCCAATTAGAAAACTAAGCTAATGTTTAATACCTTTATATTAAAAACTTTAAAACCTCAGGGTACCTGGGTGGCTCAGTCAGTTAAGGGTCCAAATTTGGCTCAGGTCATGATCTCACAGTTTGTGAGTTTCAGTCCCACATGGGGCTAGTCTGCTGAGGTCAGTTCAGATCCTCGGTCCTCTTCTCTCTCTGCCCCTCCCCTGCTCATGCTTCCTCTCCTCTCAAAATAAATAAGTAAATGTAAGAAAATTTTATATAAAAAACTTTAGGGGCACCTGGGTGACTCAGTCAGTTAAGCCCTGACTTTGGCTCAGGTCATGACTCATGGTTCACAAAGTTTGAGCCCCACGTCGGGATCTGTGCTGACAGCTCAGAGCCTGGAGCCTGTTTCTGATTCTGTGTCTCCCTCTCTCTCTGCCCCTCCCCAACTTGTGTGCGCACTGGCTTGTGCTCAATCTCTCTCTCTCTATCAAAAATAAATAAAAATATTTGTAAAAATTTTAAAAAACTTAAAAACCCAACTTTTCCCTTGGCTTTTACATTAATTTGATAAATCTTTTATTTACAGATAGGGAAATTTTAACAGTTACTTTTGAAAAGTGGTTAGTCCCATTTACGAACTTAGAAGACATTAAATCCTAAAACAATATGAGATAGTTTTCTTTTATCATGTTAAAAAAGTAATCTCACACTACCAATTTAGTTTCTTTTGAAGAATAAATTTTGAGTATTAGCAAATATGTTTTGACACCACATTTTTTAAAACACTATTAATACTCATTTCTGATTTTTCTTGAATATGGTGTTGAATTATTTTCAGGCATATTAATTAGGATTCTACACTTACATTCGGAAGTAAAACTGAACACCATGGAGATTAATTTCTTCCTTTTCTTTGGGGGGGGGGGGTTCTTCATTCACGCATTCTTTCACAATCCAGGTATGCCCTAAAATCATGACCATCCTGTGGAACAGTTAGGCAGAACTGCACTTAGAAAAGGCTGAGTGGAAGCGTCTTGGTGCCATTCAAGGAGCAGTCTCAGGAATGTTTGGCCAAAGTCTTCCATCTAAGAGTCCTGGCAGCCACAGCCATGTGTCCTGCCAACTAAGTCACTGTCCTAGAGCAGCCTGTGTGAGGCACGGCCTTGCCACAAACATGATGATGGATTTCAAAGAACAGCACCTAGAACGCTTGTTCAATTACATTCTGTATAGCAGTAGAGTATCGGGTGTATTCTCATGACAACGGCAATAACTGCTTTCAAAGACTCTATATCACCTCATCTGTAATACAGGGTAGAAATCATAACTTCTTTCAAGGTTTGTTTTCAGGATTAAACCGTGCATGACTACCAAGAAAATAAAAAATAAAAACCAACCAACCAAAAATCAAACAAAGCAAAAAACCGAACACAGAATAAACACCATAAAAGTGTTTTAAAAGTAAATTAAAATGTGCAAACTGTTCCTAAGAACGCTCCCTAGATATTCTATTTACAAGTACAATGTCTCCTTCATTCACGTGGAGAACAGAACTGATGGTGTTTTCTGTTTGTAAGTTTAAATCTGTTTTGAAGGCAGACAGTGTCTCTGAATCTCTAGAGACCTGGTTTCCTCCTAAGTTTTATCAGCAGTATCTTTTTGTAAGGATATGCTTTCTGTTGCTCGTGTGTGTGTGTGTGTGTGTGTGTGTGTGTGTGTGTGTTTGAGGAAATCTATGCTTGTTCAGTACTACAGCAATGTGGAAAGTAGGCTGTGTTGTGTGAAAGATTGGTGTGATTCTCTAACAAAATTTTTCTCAGTAGGTCTTCAGTGTGGATTAAAAGACAATGTTATATAGAAGATACACATACACACACACAACACTCCTCACACAGAGAAAGATGGACCAGCAGTGGCAGGTGACCAATTGGGAAATCTGGCTTCCACTTGAGCCAGAAAATAGAGGCACGTCAGGGTCACGTTTATGGAGTGTCCCTATGCCTCTGTTCCACAAAGGGGCCCCAGTGGTGAGACTCTTGACAGACCTGGAAATTGTCCTTAGCACCACCACCACTGTTCATCCAGGGCCTGTCACTCTCTTCGTAATTGAATTAGAATGTACTAAAGCAATTGTGCATTTCTTTACAATGTCTCACAAATAGCAAATAGTGCACGCTACCTACAATCCCTTGAGTTTGTCTTTTTGTGAACATTAATATTTCTTTCACAAAAGATCACTTGAAATGTGTCTATAATTTATAATTGCATAAATTAAATAAATGACATGAAATCTAGATTCAAATAATACTCTTTCTTGCCTTTTTATTCATCAAAATAAATCATTTTTCTAATTTTACATGAAATAGAACTGGAGCTTTTTTATTAAACTATTATTATAATGGTGCTTAATATTTAATAACATCACTTTAGAAATCGCCCTTAATTATTTGAATGTCAGTCACCCTTACTCCTCAAGGTAACTGGTCATTTACTTTAGATTTTAATAGAAAGTCAGGTCATCAGACTTGAGAAAAGAGAAAGGAGGCTATGGTTTTAAATAATAAATACAATATAAGGCAAATGTTTATGTGGCATTTTCAATATAAAAATTTGAGCTTATTTTCCCTAAAAAAGGAAGAAAAGAAAAATTTTGAAGGAGGCAGTACTTTTATTCAAAGTAAAAAAAAAAAAAATCATTTAGTTCTTTCAAGAAGGTCTTCAGTTGTGTTATGACCTTAGTAAAATAATTGGGCTTGTTTCTAATATTTTGGTGGTTTAGAATATTTATTCTCTGAGACAGTGTTTTGCTTCTTCCTTATTGGGTTTATCCATAATAGATATAGAGCAAGCTTATTTGAACTATTACCTCCCTGAATTTATATTTTGTACTCTTCTACCAGATACACGGAGCTGTTGTCAGCTCTGATCCCATCAATAATCTAGACCATTTATAATAACCCATCCTCGGGGAGCCTGGGTGGCTCAGTCGGGTAAGCATCCGACTTCAGCTCAGGTCATGATCTCGCGGTCTGTGAGTTCAAGCCCCGCGTCGGGCTTTGGGCTGATGGCTCAGAGCCTGGGGCCTGCTTCCAATTCTGTGTCTCCCTCTCTCTCTGCCCCTCCCCTGTTCATGCTCTGTCTCTCTCTGTCTCAAAAATAAATAAACGTTAAAAAAAATTTATAAGAACCCATCCTCTACTTCTTTAACTTTTTGATATTTTGCTCTTTGGACAGCTCCATTTTTATAATGATTTCTGAAATCGGTGTTTCAGTTTTATTTCTTCCTATTTGGTAATGACTTAATGGACTTGAGTTTTTTTTCTTAATCCTTACAATTGCCTAAAGAAGTTCCAAGTCATCTTCAGAACAAACACAGGCTGGCTTTCTTTCCAGCTTTATTGAGATATAATTGACTTACTGTGTAAGCTATTGTGATGATTTGATATATGCACATATTGTGAAATGATTACCGCTATAAGATTAGTTAACACATCCATCACCTCACATAATTATGTGAGTGTGTGTGGTGGGAATATTTAATGTCTACTTACTTATCAACTTTGGAATATATAATACAGTATTGTTAACTATAGTCATCATACTATACATTAGATTTCCAGAAATTATTCATCTTATAACTGAAAGTTTATATACTTATGCCAACATCTTATTTCCCTCAACCCCTACCCCCTGTAAACCACCCATCTATAGTGTATTTCTACAGATTGGACTCTTTTAGATTCCACATATAAGTGATATTATACAGTATTTGACTTTCTCTATCTGACATATTTGGGCTAGCATAAATGCCCTCAAGGACAGTACATGTTCAAGCAAAGACAGGATTTTCATCTTTTTATGACTAAGTAATATTTCATTGTATACTACACACACACACACACACACACACACACACACACACACACACCACATTTTCTTTATCCATTCATCTCTTAGTGGACACTCAAACTGTTCCTATGTTTGGCTATTGTAAATAATGCTGCAATATATATGGTGATGCATATTCTCTCTCCAAGATAAGTAATCTCATTTCCTATAGATGTATACCCAGAAATGGGATTGCTAAAAACAGAAGGTTATTCTCTACTTAATTTTTTAGGGAACATCAATACTGCGTTCATAGTGGTTAGACTAATTTATATTCCCACCAACAGTGTACCAGGGTTCTTTTTCCATCACATCCTTGCCAACATTGGTTGTCTGTTATCTTTTTGATAATTGCCCTTTTGACAGATGTGAGGGGATATCTCATTGTGGTTTGGATTTTTTTCCACTCAGATGATTAGTGATGTCAACCATCTTTTCATATACCTGTTGGGAATTTGTAGGTCTTCTTGGGAAAAATGTTTAGATCTTCTGACCATTTTTTAATTGGAGTACTTGGATTTTTTACTGTTGAGTTGTATGAATTCCTTATGTATTTTGCATATTAACTTCTTGTCATATTTATGGTTTGCAAATACTTTCTTCCAGTCCTTTAATTGCCTTTTCATTCTGTTGATAATATCCTCTGCTATGCTGAAGGCTTTTACTTTGATGTAGTCCCACTTGTTTATTTTTTATTTTGTTAGTGCTTTTGGTGTCATTTAAAAAATATTGTTGCTAAGACTGTTAAGGATTTTTTTCCCTATTTTTTTTAGGAGTTTTATAGTATCAGCTCTTACATTTATATCTCTAATCCATTTCAAAGTAATTTTTGTGAGTGGTTTAAGATAGGGTTCAGTTTCTTTCTTTTATATGTGAATATCCAGTTATCCCACCAGCATTTATTGAAGAAACTATCCTGTCCTCACGGAGTATTCTTGGCTCTTTTGTCAAATATTAATTGACCAAATATGTGAGGATTTCTTTCTGAGTTCTTGATTCTGTTCTATTTATCTATGTGCCTGTTTAAATGCCAATGCCATATTGTTTTGATTACTACTGGTTTGTAATAGATTTTGAAATCAGGAAATGTCATGTCTCTAGTTTGCTCTTCATTCTCAGGATTGCTTTGGCTACTTGGAGTGTTTGTAGTTACATACAAATTTTGGGATTGTTGTTTCTATCTCTGTAAGCCTTGCCATTAAAATTTTGATAGGGATTGTGTTGAATCAACAGATGGCCATGGGTAGTAGAGCAATTTTAGCAATAGTCATTCTGCTAATCCATTAAAATGAAGTATATTTCATTTTTATTGTGTTTTCTTCAATTTTTTCATCAATGTCTTAATCTTTTTAGTGTATAGATCTTTTTATCTGCTTGGTTGAACTTATTCTTTTATTAATTTTGATGCTATTGTGAATAGCATTATTTTATTTTTTTCAGATAATTTAGGGTTGGTATATAGAAATGTAAGTGATTTTTATATGTTGATTATATCCTGCAACTTTCCTGAACTCATTTATTAGTTCTAATAGTTTTTTGGTGGAGTCCTTGGTAGAATAACATATATTTTGCTAAAAGTTACCTTAGAAACATATACATTGCTTTATGTTTACAATTCTGATATATACTTCTTTTCCTAACTGATAGGATGTGAGATAGATTGATCAACACGAGTAAGAGAAAGGGCTCCATGAAGTTCTTTAGTTTATAGTTCATCTAAATAGATTGCATTGTTCTGTAGTGTAATATGCATTAGTTGGGTGGGAAATGTTTTATGTAAGATCAAAAAAGGATCACTCCTGAAGCCCTATTAAACATCTTCTTCCCTTGCTACAGTGTTTTAATGTACAATAGATCGCATCATATTTGCCAATGTATTTATCAAATACTTTGCCAAAGCACAAAAATATTGTGAAATGGTTATCTCTTATGTCAACTCTCCACAAATATGGATGAAAAAGTATTTTTTGTAAGCACCTAATAATGCTTTATATATTACATGCATTCGACAACATACATGCCATAATTTTTTATGCTCTAACTGAAATAGAAGAACTTCAAGAACAAAAAACGCAAGACACCTTATCAAAGTCTTTATAGACTTCTGCCTTAATGTAGCTTCTGAATATAATCACCTATGTAATCTTCCTACTGAAGTGCCTACACATATATAGAAAAATTATCAAAGTACGTAACTCAGAAAACTAAATGTAAAGGACAACCTAATGCCAAAATATAGGATGCTTGGCCAATAAATACAAAGCAGACACAATTGAATTGAAAGCAAATAATGAAGGAATTTGTACCATGGAAAAAATGGTTTGGAGCATATGAAACGGAGGCTACCTAAAATTTATTAGAAAGATATCATATTCTATAATGTTTATCATGGAATTCAAGCAACTAAGGTTCATCCCACTGAAGAAACTAAGCAGTTATTTCTCTATCCCTAAATGATGACTGCTGTTCCACTATCAAATGAATTAGTCAGAGCACTACCCTCTCACAGATAAACTCCCATCATCTTTCTACATTCTTTCATGAAGAAAATCCTCCCCCAAATCAATAAACTAAGTTCTCCTTTTGTCTCTGACATTCTCCAGGAGGGTCTTTTCACTCAATACCTAATTTAACATCTTAACATTTAACCTGACACTTGTGCAACACATCCTCCTTTTGAAAATTTCTCTTTTATTCTCTTTTCTTTTTTTTTTTTTTCTTTTCCTTTCTTTGAGAGAGAGTGCATGAAAACAAGCAGAGGAGGGGCAGAGGGAGAGGGAGAATCCCAAGCAGGCTCCATGTTCAGTGCAGAGCCCGGTGGAGGGCTCCATCTCATGACCCTGGGATCATGACCTGAGCCCGAATCAAGAATCTAATGCTTAACTGCCACCCAGGCAGCCACCTGAAAATTTCTTTCCTGACTCCTATGACCTCATGTTTTCAAATTTACTAACCTTCTGATCACTCCTTATTAACTAACATTAATCAGTGTTTTTTTCTTAATAGGCTGGATTTTGAGGGAAATAAAACTCAAGTTAAGCAACTATCTTAATGTTAACACCATTCTGGCAAGGTGACTCAGTGTCAAACACCATCTCCTTAAGTGCTATGTTTTTCCTCTTCATTGTATGACATATTCATAAGGAAAAAGACTGAAATTGTAAAAGAAAACAAATGAGTAAGGAAGATCATGAAGGAAACTATCCTGAGATGGATAACAAATATGAGAAAATGAGGTATGAGATGAGAAAAATCCAAAAGGGTAAAAAAGATGGAGAATGAAGAGAAGTACTATGAAGGAAGTACTGTGTTGACACATGAGTAAAAATAAAGGACTGGTGATGACATGATTCAAGTACTCTGTATAGAAGGAGTAGAAAATGGGAAGGCCCTATGGCCACTCAACTGAATGTCTCTGAGGAAATAATGAAGGTGAGGTGAGGTGGGAAGAGAACGGCATGAGATTAAAACAGGAATGTGGTGCCTGGGTGGTTCAGTCAGTTGAGCAACTGACTTTTCATTTCTACTCAGGTTATGATCTCATGGCTCATGGGACTGAGCCCCGCATTGGGCTCTGCACTGACATTGGAGAACCTTCTTGGGATTCTCTGTCTCCTGCTCTCTCTACCTCATTCTCTCTTTCAAAAATAAATAAAGAAACTTTAAAAAAAAAAAAAGGAATGGAGTGGCTGGATGAACAAGGTAAAAGTAAGTCACGGTAAGACTTTAGTTTTTATTACGAGCATGGTGAGAAGCAATAGGAGTTATTTAAGCAAATGATTAATGAATGTGATGTCATTAACTATGCTACAAGAGGGAACTTGTGTAATGTTTGGGTGTTGAAGAAGCAACACATGTGTTTTGAGTATGTTGAAATGAGGATGCCTTTCACACAACTAAGCAGATAAGAGAAGAATATGATCAGCTTTGGATCTTAAGGAAGAGGTCAGGACTGTATATAAATCTTGGAGTTGTGCATCTAAAAAAATTCTGAATCCATGATAAATAAGTTAATTTATCTAAATAAAATGAAGACAGAAAACAGAAGTTTAAGACCAGAACCCTTAGGGTTCACCAGTACATCAAGACCTAGAAGAAAAATAGGAGTTAGCAAAGAAAACCAATATGGATGTGTCCCTGAAGTAGAAGAAAAACCATAAGTGAGTGGAAAAATGGTGTTCTGAAAATCAAGTGGTAAAAGTATTTCAAGACTAAATGAAGAAACAATTTTGTTAAAGTTTTCTGGGATGCTGACCCCTGGATTAGCAGGGCCATGAAAAGAGCAGCATAAGGGGAGTGGTAAAGATGAAAGCTTAATTGGGATGAATTAAAAAGATAATGCGTATATGAGCAAACATAAGTTTTTATTGCTCGTTCTCCAGAGACTGCACTCCAATGACAGGGAAAAAAATATTAAGAGAAAAACATCAAAAGACAGAGAGAGCCCAAGAGGAAATAATAGATACAAAATTTTAGATACAGAAAAAAAGTTGAAGTGGCAACTGAATGAGCAGATCTGGGAAAAGAGAAAAGTCAGCTGACCCTGGGGAAAACTCTTAAACAGTGCAAGTGCCAAAGAGGACCAGGTGTTTTTGAAAGTGGTTGCACATTTTGGATTGAGTACAGAGAAATTGGTTGAAATAATATATAAAAAGCAAATAGGGGAGGAGTTAAGATGGCGGACCAGTAAGGGGAGGCTGGGCTTTCCTCCTCCCTCAAACACAGCTGTATGAAGTCAGATCACTGGGAACAGCCAGGAAATCGATCTGTGGAGTAGCAAAAGGATCTTGGTTGGAGAGAGACAGCCTGACAGGTACAAGGTATGAGGAAATAAATTAGGGGAGAGAAAATGGTGGTGCTGCAGAGGGGAGGGAACACTTCCTGTGGAGAGACAAAAGGGGGAGAAAGAGAGGTTGAGAAAGTGGGACATCGAGTTCACACAAGAGGAAAACCTCTCTGGACAACAGTGTGGAGCAGGAAGTACTGAGTGTTGCAGGGTTTTTGTTTGTTTGTTTGTTTGCAAAGAGCTTTTGGAGCTCAAATTCTGAGGTTCTAGAAGTGTGTGATCTTCTCTGAGTGGAGCTGTGGAGCACGCTCTCTGGGGAGAAGGCAGTATTTTTTGGCCCTGGAGTCCATAGGCTGATGTAGGAATCTTGGGGTGCACTAGCAGAAAACATTTCCTTTCCTGGAGCACTTTTGGATGATGGTATATTGTCTCCCCAAGGACAAAAACCCTGCAGGCAGCAGCGAAAGTCCTTTCATCAGCAGGGGACAGAGGCACACCCAGAGGGAAACTTTCTTGCCTTTAGTGGTGCTACACCATATAGATTCTGTGTACTGTGCAGGCATGGGACTGATTTCTAGGGACAAAGGACTTTAGACACAGGCTGGAGAGGTTCTACACACAGAACGGGAGCAGATCTGTGCAGTGCCAAGTCCTTTAAGACTTCAGGTTTTGAATCCCAGCAGTGCACCAAAGAAAAAACAAAGGAGAATTCTGTTGCAGGGTGCACTGAAAGGCCTCACTACTCTGTGAGAGCTGCTTGAATAGCAGGGGTTGAAATCCCTGGTCCAGGGACCAGAGATTGGGGTGGCACCATTTTTCCCTCCAATAGCAACACAGTGGAAGTTCAGAAAGCAGTACAGCGGTCCCCAGTAGAGGTGGGACAATTTTGCACCAAACACCACCCTCCTGTGCCTGGCAACTGCTTATTTACTGGGGCATGACCAACTCTGAGCCAATGCAGTGGGCCTTTCCCCCAGAATACCAGCACAGGCAGCAGACCCCATGCAGCAAATGTACTGAAAATTAAGTGCTTCAAAATGATACCCGCAGTTCTGGTGGAAATAGGACCAGGCTTAATTTTTTTTCTCTGTTTTCTCCTCCTCCTCCTCCTCCTCCTCCTCCCCCTCCCCCCCTCCCCCCCCCTCCTTCTCCTCCTTCTTCTTCTCTTCCTCCTCCTCCTCCTCCTCCTCCTCCTCCTTTTTTTTTTCTTCTTTTAGAAGCAGACTCCTGCTTTATGTTTGTTTTTTGGGGGGGTTGTTTGGTTTTTTTGTCTGTTTTGTTTTCCCTTACCTTTTCTCTTTTTTTGGATCAGGTTTATTTTCATTCCTCTTTATTTTTTCTTTTCTTCATTTTTTTCCCATTCTTTTTCTTTGAAATCAGCCTTATATATTTTTTTATTCTCTTTTGGGTTTTTTGTTCCCTTTAGTCATCTCTTTTTAGGAGATCAGGTTTTTCTATTCTTTCCCCCTTTTCTTCCAGGCTTACTTCAACAAACAAAAAAGCATACTAGTTAAAGGCTCAAACACTCCCCACTGGAAGCAAGGACTGAATGGACTGAAGAGAACCAACCAGTGGAAAAGAGCAGCACAAATGCAATAACAGAGTGAACAAAGCATACACCAGAAACACATCCTGAAGTGCAAGGGCCTAGACAGTGTATGATCATTTTAATATGAAATTTATTGTCAAATTGGTTTCCATACAACACCCAGTGCTCATCCCAACAGTTGCCCTCCTCAATGCCCATCACCCACTTTCCCCTCTCTCCCACCCCCATCAACCTTCAGTTTATTCTCAGTTTTTAAGAGTCTCTTATGGTTTGGCTCCCTCCCTCTCTAACTTTTTTTTCCTTCCCCTCCCCTCCCCCATGGTCTTCTGTTAAGTTTCTCAGGATCCACATAAGAGTGAAAACATATGGTATCTGTCTTTCTCTGTATGACTTATTTCACTTAGCATAACACTCTCCAGTTCCATCCACGTTGCTACAAAAGGCCATATTTTATTCTTCCTCATTGCCACGTAGTATTCCATATATAAACCACAATTTCTTTATCCATTCATCAGTTAATGGACATTTAGGCTCTTTCCATAATTTGGCTATTGTTGAAAGTGCTGCTATAAACACTGGGGTACAAGTGCCCCTATGCATCAGCACTCCTGTATCCCTTGGGTAAATTCCTAGCAGTGCTATTGCTGGGTCATAGGGTAGGTCTATTTTTAATTTTTTGAGGAACCTCCACACTGTTTTCCAGAGTGGCTGCACCAGTTTGCATTCCCACCAACAGTGCAAGAGGGTTCCCGTTTCTCCACATCCCTCTCCACCATCTATAGTCTCCTGATTTGTTCATTTTGGCCACTCTGACTGGCATGAGGTGATATCTGAGTGTGGTTTTGATTTGTATTTCCCCGATGAGGAGCAACGTTGAGCATCTTTTCATGTGCCTGTTGGCCATCCGGATATCTTCTTTAGAGAAGTGTCTATTCATGTTTTCTGCCCATTTCTTCACTGGATTATTTGTTTTTCACGTGTGGAGTTTGGTGAGTTCTTTATATTTTGGATACTAGCCCTTTGTCTGATATGTCATTTGCAAATATCTTTTCCCATTCCGTTGGTTGCCTTTTAGTTTTGTTGATTGTTTCCGTTGCAGTGCAGAAGCTTTTTATCTGGATGAGGTCCCAATAGTTCATTTTTGCTTTTAATTCCCTTGTCTTTGGAGATGTGTCAAGTAAGAAATTGCTGTGGCTGAGGTCAGAGAGGTTTTTGCCTTCTTTCTCCACTAAGGTTTTGATGGCTTCCTGTCTCACATTCAGGTCCTTCCACCATTTTGAGTTTATTTTTGTGAATGGTGTGAGAAAGTGGTCTAGTTTCATTCTTCTGCATGTTGCTGTCCAGTTCTCCCAGCACCATTTGTTAAAGAGACTGTCTTTTTTCTATTGGATATTCTTTCCTACTTTGTCAAAGATTAGTTGGCCATACTTTTGTGGGTCCAATTCTGGAGTCTCTATTCTATTCCATTGGTCTATGTGCCTGTTTTTGTGCCAATACCATGCTGTCTTGATGATTAAAGCTTTGTAGTAGAGGCTGAAGTCTGGGATTGTGATGCCCCTGCTTTGGTCTTCTTCAATATTACTTTGGCTATTCAGGGTCTTTTGTGGTTCCATACAAATTTTAGGTTTGCTTGTTCTAGCTTCAAGAAGAATGCTGGTGCAATTTTGATTGGGGTTGCATTGAATGTGTAGATAGCTTTGGGTAGCATTGACATTTTAACAGTATTTATTCTTCCAATCCATGAACATGGAATGTTTTTCCATTTCTTTCTATCTTCTTCAATTTCCTTCATACGCTTTCTATAGTTTTCAGCATACAGATCTGTTACATCTTTGGTTAGGTTTATTCCTAGGTATTTTATGATTCTTGGTGCAATTGTGAATGGGATCTGTTTCTTTATTTGTCTTTCCGTTGGTTCATTCTTAGTGTATAAAAATGTAACTGATTTCTGTTCATTAATTTTGTATCCTGTGACTTCATGTATCAGTTCTAGCAGACTTTTGGTGGAGTCTATCGGATTTTCCATGTATAATATCATGTCATCTGCAAAAAGTGAAAGCTGGACTTCATCTCTGCTAATTTTGATGGCTTTTATTTCCTTTTTTTGTCTGATTGCTGATGCTAGAACTTCCAACACTATGTTAAACAACAGTGGTGAAAGTGGACGTCCCTGTTGTGTTCCTGATCTCAGGGGGAAAGCTCTCAGTCTTTCCCCATTAAGGATGATATTAGCTGTGGGCTTTTCATAAATGGCTTTTAGGATATTTAAGTATGTTCCTTCTATCCCGACTTTCTTGAGGGTTTTTATTAAGAAAGAATGCTGAATTTTGTCAAATGCTTTTTCTGCATCGATTGACAGGATCATATGGTTCTTATCCTTTCTTTTATTAATGTGATGTATCACATGGATTGATTTGCAAATGTTGAACCAGCCCTACAGCCCAGGAATGAATCCCACATGATCGTGGTGAATAATTCTTTTTATATGATGTTGAATTCAATTTGCTAGTATCTTGTTGAGAATTTTTGCATCCATATTCATCAGGGATATTGGCCTGTAGTTCTCTTTTTTTTCCTGGGTCTCTGTCTGCCTTAGGAATCAAAGTAATGCTGGCTTCATAGATTGAGTCTGGAAGTTTTCCTTCCCTTCTATTTTTTGGAACAGCTTGAGAAGGATAGGTATTATCTCTGCTTTAAATGTCTGGTAGAATTCCCCTGGGAAGCCATCCAGTCCTGGATTTTTATTTGTTGGGAGATTTTTAAAAACGGATTCAATTTCTTCATTTTATGAAGGTTAAGTGTCTGTTAAAGTTTTCTATTTCTTCCTGTTTGAGTTTTGGAAGTGTGTGGGTATTCAGGAATTTGTCCATTTCTTCCAGGTTGTTCAGTTTGTTGGCATATAATTTTTCATAGTATTCCCTCATAATTGTTGTATTTCTGAGGGATTGGTTGTAATAATTCCATTTTCATTCATGATTTTATCTATTTGGGTCATCTCCCTTTTCTTTTTGAGAAGACTGGCTAGAGGTTTATTAATTTTGTTTATTTTTTCAAAATCCAACTCTTGGTTTCATTGATGTGCTCTACAGTTTTTTTGATTCTATATTGTTTATTTCTGCTCTGATACTTATTATTTCTCTTCTTCTGCTGGCTTTGGGGGTGTCTTTGCTGTTCTGCTTCTATTTCCTTTAGGTGTCCTGTTAGATTTTGTATTTGGGATTTTTCTTGTTTCTTGAGATAGGCCTGGATTGCAATGTATTTTCCTCTCAGGACTGCCTTCGCTGCATCCCAAAGCATTTGGATTGTTGTATTTTCATTTTCGTTTGTTTCCATATATTTTTTTAATTTCTTCTCTAATTGCCTGGTTGACCCATTCATTCTTTAGTAGGGTGTTCTTTTACCTCCATGCTTTTGGAGGTGTTCCAGACTTTTTCCTGTGGTTGATTTCAAGCTTCATAGCACTGTGGTCTGAAAGTATGCATGGTATAATTTCAATTCTTGTATACTTATCAAGGACCGTTTTGTGACCCAGTATGTGATCTATCTTGGAGAATGTTCCATGTGCACTCGAGAAGAAAGTATATTCTGTTACTTTGGGAGGCAGAGTTCTAAATATATCTGCAAGTCCATCTGATCCAATGTATCATTTGGGGCCCTTGTTTCTTTATTGACCTTGTGTCTAGATGATCTATCCATTGTTGTAGTGGGGTATTAAAGTCCCCTATAATTATCACATTCTTATCAATAAGGTTGCTTATGTTTGTGATTGTTTTATATATTTGGGGGCTCCCGTATTCAGCACATAGACATTTATAATTGTTAGCTCTTCCTGATGGATAGACCCTGTAATTATTATATAATGCCCTTCTTCATCTCTTGTTACAGCCTTTAATTTAAAGTTTAGTTTGTCTGATATAAGTATGGCTACTTCAGCTCTCTTGTGACTTCCAGTACCATGATAGATAGTTCTCCATCCCCTCACTTTCAATCTGATGGTGTCCTAAGGTCGAAAGTGAGTCTCTTGTAGACAGCAAATAGAATGGTCTTGTTTTTTATCCATTCTGATACCCTGTGTCTTTTGGTTGGAGTATTTAGTCCATTTACATTCATTGTTATTATTGAAAGATATGGGTTTAGAGTATGACCCCTTTTTAACATAGCAGTACTTTCATTTGTGGGAAACAAAATGAGCTTTAAAACATGCAAAAGGCAGAAATTTAGCCAAAATGACAAGATGGAAGAATTCCCAAAAGAAGGTCAAAAAGACATCACAGCCAGGAACTTGCTCAAAACAGATATAAGCAATATATCTGTACAAGAATTTGTAGTAAAGGTCATAAGACTAATAGCAGGGCTTGAAGAAAGCATAGAAGACACCAGAGAAACCCTTATGCAGAGATCAAAGACCTAAAAACTAGTCAGGTTGAAATAAAAAATGTTATAACTGAGATGCAGTAGTGACTGGATACAGTCACAATGAGGATTGAGGAAGCAGAGTTGAGAATAGGTGATATAGAAGATAAAATTATGGAAGATAATGAAGCTGAAAAAAAGAAGGAGAGTAAATTATTAGATCATGAGGGGAGACTTACAGAACTTAGTGATTTCATAAAATGAAATAATATCCATTTCATAGAAGTCCCAGAAGAAAAAGAACAGGAAAAGGGGGCAGAAGGTTTATTTGAACAAATTATAGCTGATAACTTCCCTAATCTGGGGGAAGGAAACAGGTGTTCAAGTCAAGAGGCCCAGAGAATTCTGCTCAAAAATTAACAAAAATAGGTCAACACCACAACGTGTAAAATATAAAGAGAGAGGGAGAATTCTGAAAGCAGCTAGGGACAAAATATTCTTAACCTATAAGGGAAGACACATAAAGTTAGCAGCAGACCTGACTACTGAAACTTGGCAGGCCAGAAGGGAGAAGCAGGATATACTCAATGTGCTGAGTGAGAAAAATATGTAGAGGAGAGAATAGAATTCTTTATCCAGCAATGCTGTCATTCAAAATAGACAGATAAAGAGTTTCCCAGACAAACAAAAACTAAAGGAGTTCATGACTACTAAACCAGCCCTGCAAGAAATTTTAAGTGGGACCCTTTGAGTGGAGAAAAAAAAAAAAAAACCAAAAACCCAACAACAACAAACAACTAACCGAAGCAACAAAGACTACAAAGGACCAGAGAACATCACCAGAAACACCAACTCTACAGGTAACACAATGACAAATTCATACCTTTCAATAATCACTCTGAATGTAAATGGACTAAATGCCCCAATCAAAAGATATAGGGTATCACAATGGTTAAAACAAAAACAAAAACTAGATCCATCTATATGCTACCTAAAAAGACTCACTTCTTATTTTAGACCTAAGTCACTGCAGATTGAAAGTTAGGCGTGGCAGCATTTATCATGCTACTAGAGGTCAAATGAAAGCCAGAGTAACCATATTTATATAGGACAAACTAGATTTGAAAACAAAGACTGTAACAAGAGATGAAGGGCATTATAACATCATTAAGAGGTCTATTTCTCAAGATCTAGTAAACATAATTATTTATGTCCCCAACTTGAAAGCACTCAAATATATAAATAAATTAATAACAAACATAAAGAAATTCATTGATAAGAATACCATATTACTAGGGACCCTAATACCACACTTAGAGAAATGGACAGATCATCTAAACAGAAAATCAACAAGGAAACAATGGCTTTGAAAGACACACTGGACCAGATGGACTTAACAGATATATTCAGAACATTTCATCCTAAAGCAGTAGAATACATTCTTCTTGAGAGCATGTGGAGCATTCTCCAGAACAGATCACACGGTGGGTCACAAATCAGCCCTCAACAGGTACAAAAGATCAAGATCATACCATGCGTATTTTCAGATAATAACACTATGAACTTGAAATAAACCACAATAAAAAATTTGGAAAGCCCTCAAATATATAGAGGTTAGAGAACATCCTACTAAAGAATGATAGGTTAATCATGAAATTATAGAAGAAATTTTAAAAAACCTACAGTCCAAACCCTTTGGAATGTAGCAAATCCAGACCTAAGAGGAAAGTACATTGTAATTCAGGTCTGTCAAGAAAGGTCCCAAATACACAACCTAAACTTATACCGAAAGGAGGTAGAAAAGGAGCAGCAAATAAACCCTAAAGCCAGCAAAAGGAGGGAAATAATAAAGATTAGAGCAAAATTAAATGTTATAGAAACAAACAAACAAAAAAGTCAGAACAGATTAATGAAACTAAATACTGGTTATTTGAAAGAATAGAAAAAATTAATAACCCCCTAGCCATACTTATCAAAAAGAAAAGAGAGGACCCAAATAGATAAAATCACGAATGAAACCAACACCATAGAAACACAAATAATTATAAGAGAATACTATGAAAAATTATATGCCAGCAAACTGGGCAATCTGGTCAAAATGGACAAATTCCTAGAAACCCCAGCAAACTGGGCAATCTGGTCAAAATGGACAAATTCCTAGAAACCCATGCATTACCAAAACTAAAACAGGAAGAAATAGCAAATTTGAACAGACTCATAGCCAGCAAAGAAATTGAAACAGTTATCAAAAATATCCCAACAAACAAGAGTCCTGGGCCAGATGGCTGCCCAGGGGAATTCTATGAGACATTTAAAGCAGAGTTAGTACCTATTCTTCTCAAACTGTTCCAAAAAATAGAAATGGAAGGAAAACTTCCAAATTCATTCTATGAAGCCAGCATTACCTTGATTCCAAAATCAGAGAAAGACCCCACTAAAAAGGAGAATTACAGGCCAATATCCCTGAGCAACCCGGATGCAAAAATTCTTAACAAGACACTAGTGAATCGAATCCAATAGTACATTAAAAGAATTATTCATCATGATCAAGTGGGATTTACTCCTGGGCTGCAGGTCTCATTCAGTATTCACAAATCAATCAATGTGATACACCACATTAATAAATGAAAGGATAAGAACCATATGATCCTCTCAATAGATGCAGAAAAAGTATTTGACAAAGTACAGCATCCTTTCTTAATAAAAAGCCTCAAGAAAGTAGGGATAGAAGAAATATACCTCATCATAAAGGCCATATATGAAAGACCTACAGCTAATATCATCCTCAGTGGGGAAAACTGAGAGCTTTCATCCTAAGGTTAGGAACATGAGAGGGATGTCCATTTTCACCACTGTTGTTCAACATAGCACTAGAAGTCCTAGCCTCAGCAATTAGACAGCAACAACTAAGTAACTAACTAACTAACTAAATAAGTAAATAAATGGCATACAAATTGGCAAGGAAGAAGTAAACTTTCATTCTTCACAGATGACATGATACTCTCTGAGGAAAACCCCAAAGACTCCACCACAAAACCCCAAAGACTCTACCAGAACCAAATCAAGAGTTCAGCAAAGTCACAGGATACAAAATCAATGTACAGAAATAGGTTGCATTTCTATACACCAATAATAAAGAAGCAAAAAAAGAAATCAAAGAATTGATCCCATTTACAATTGCACCAAAAAACATAAGATACCTAGGAATAAACCTAACCAAAGAGGTAAAAGATCTGCATGCTCAAAACTAGAGAAAGCTTATGAAAGAAATTAGAAAGACACAAAGAAATGGAGAAACAGTCAATGCTCATTAATTGGAAGAACAAATATTGTTAAAATGTCAATACTACCCAAAGAAGTCCACATATTCAATGCAATCACTATCAAAATAACACCAGCATTCTTCATAGAGCTAGAACAACCAATGACATAATTTGTATAGAGGCAGAAAAGACCGTGAATAGCCAAAGTAATGCTGAAAAAGAAAACCAAACCTGGAGGCATCACAATCCCAGACTTCAAGATGTATTACAAAGCTGCAATCATCAAGAGAGTATGGTACTGGCAGAAAAACAGACACATAGATCAATGGAACAGAGTAGAGAACCCAGAAATGGACCCGCAAACATATGACCAACTTATCTTTGACAAAGCAGGAAAGACTATCCAATGACAAAAAGACAATCTCTTCAGCAAATGGTGCTGGTAAAACTGGACAGTTGCATGCAGTAGAATGAATCTGGACCACTTTCCTACACCATACACAAAAATAAATTTAAAATGGATGAAAGACCTAAATGTGAGACAGGAAACCATCAAAATCCTAGAGGACAAAACAGGCAGCAACCGTCAGCCACAGCAATTTCTTACTTTACATGTTTCTGGAGACAAGGGAAACAAAAGCAAAAACAAACTATTGGGACCTCATCAAGATTAAAAAACAAAACAAAACAAAACTTCTGCACAGTGAAGGAAACAATCAACAAAACTCAAAGGCAACTGATGGAATGAGAGAAGATATTTGCAAATGACATATCTGATAAAGGGTTAGTATCCAAAATCTATAAAGAACTTATCAAACTCAGGGTACCTGGATGGCTGGGTTAAGCACCTGACTTCGGCTCAGGTCTTGATCTCACGGCTCATGAGTTCAAGTCCCATGTTGGGCTCTGTGCTGTTAGCTCAGAGCCTGGAGCCTGCTTGGATTCTGTGTCTCCCTCTCTCTCTGCCCCTCCCTTGCTTGTGCTCTGTCTCTCAAAAATAAATAAACGTTAAAAATTTTAATTAAAAAAATAACTTACTGAGCTCCACACCCAAAAACAAATAATCCATGAAGAAATGGGTGGAAGACATGAACAGACATTTTTCCAAAGAAGACATCTATATAGCTAACAGACACCAGCATTCTGGTGTCTGAAAAGATGCTCAACATCACTCATCATCAGAGGACTACAAATCAAAACCACAATGAGGTACCACCTCAAACCTGCCAAAAAGAATGCCTAAAATTAACAACTCCGGAAACAACAGATATTGTTAAGGATGGGGAGAAAAGGGAACCCTCTTACACTGTTTGTGGGAATGCAAACCAGTGCAACCATTCTGAATAACAATCAAAAAATTAAAAATAGAACTACCCTACAACCCAGCAATTGCACTACCAGGTATTTATCCAAAGGATACAAAAATGCTGATTCACAGGGGTAGGTGCTCCCCAATGTTTACAGCAGTGCTAGCAACAATAGCCAAATTATGGCAGAGCACAAATGTCCATCGACTGATGAATGGATAAAGAAGTAGTGAGATATATATATATGTGTATATATATGTGTATATATATATATGTGTGTGTGAATATATATATATATTCAATGGAATATTGCTTGGCGATTGGAAAGTGAAATCTTGCCATTTCCAACAATATGGATGAAACTAGATATGAATTATGCTAAGCAACATAAGTCAATCAGAAAGACAAATATATGATTTCACTCATAGGTGGAATTTAAGAGACAAAACAGATGAACATAGCGGAAGAGAAGGACAAGAAAGAAACAGAAATAGGCAAATCATAAGAGACTCTTAAATACAGAGAACAAACTGAGAGTGGCTGAAGGGGAGGCGGGTGGGGGGATGGGCTAAATGGGTGATGGGCATTGAAGAGGGCACTTGTTGGGATGAGCACTGGGTATTATATCCAGGTGATGAATCACTAGGTTCTAGTCGTGAAACTAATACTACACTATATATTAACTTGAATTTAAATTTAAAATAATAATAATAAACAAAAAAGAAAAGCAAATAGACCCCTAAATTTCCTCTCCCCAGGTGCCTGGGTAGCTTAGTTGGTTAAGTGTCTCACTTCAGCTCAGGTCATGATGTCACAGCTTGTGAGTTTGAGTCCTGTGTTGGGCTGTGTGCTGATAGCTCGGACCCTGAGCCTGCTTTAGATTCTGTGTGTCCCTCTCTCTCTGCCCCTCCACACTCACACTCTGACTCTCCCTCTCAAAAATAAATAAAACATTGTTAAAAAATAGCAAAATGTCCTTTCCCTCTCTGCTCAGATAGAGGACTCCTACTCCAACACAGATGAGTCAAAGATTACTATCTAGTGGCTGCATGAGATGGATTATAAAATAGGGAATACACACCACACTAAGACTAGAGGCATGGCACCAAAATCAGGGACATAAAGTGAAAAATAAATTCTGAATGTAAACATCCCGAGCTCCCTTTCCCCACTTGATACCCAGAGTACCAGAATGAGGCTTAATAACATCATGGTGGTGTAGACTAGTATGATAGCACAGGAAATAAAAAGTCATTAGCAAGATATACTAAAAGAAAGAAGTCAAGAAGCATTCCACAGATTTGGGTCTAAACACATAGAAGGCTAAAGTTGTCATTTGCTGAGGCAGGGAAGAACTTGTAGGAAGAAAAAGGTCTGGGAGGTGTGGAAAAAGGAGTTGAGCACTGGGAATGAAGTTTTAGATGTCAAGTTGGCAGGTAGAAGAGAGTTTAAGATAAACACTATGCTAGAGATACACATGGAATTCATTCATATACAGACAGTATTCAAGCCATGAGACTGGTTGTGATCCCCTAGGAATCCGGTATAGCTAGAGTTCAATGGACTGAATCCAGAATGCCAATACAGAGAGTCCAGGGGGAAGAAGACACCAACAAAGAACCCAGAGGAGGCAACAGGAGATGGGGTTGAGGATAGAAAAGAAGGGGTGCATTTTTACTCCTCTTGTATGCTTGTGCGTGCGTGTGTGTGTGTGTGTGTGCGCGTGTGTGTGTGTGTGTGCATGTGTGTATGTTTAGAAACAAGAGGCCAGAGTTAGGCTGAAAATGAGGACTATAGGGATGGTATTGTCAGGAGAAGAGATGACATGTGATAATTTCATTTATTAATGAAATTATTAAAATATAACTCACATGCCGTAAAAGTCAACTACTTTAAGTGTACAATTCAACTGCTTTCTAGTATATTAACAGAATTTTGCAACCAATAGAACATTTTCGTTACTTCACAAACTCAAGCCCACTTTACCCCTCTCTCCTCCAGCCTATTTTACATGGAAATGTTTTCTTACTTTCATTTTCATATTGTTTACTGCTAGTGTATAGAATATAATTGATTTTGCATATTGATTTGTGAACTTGCTATATGGTTGGACTCATTTCTTACTTCTAACCTGCAAGAAAAATTTAAAAGCCAGTTTACAGGGAAATAAAGTAGGACAGCTGGACTCTTCTGAATGCTCAAAGAAGATTTTGGAGTCTTGAATTTAGAGATAAAAGGTAAAGTGTTTCACTCCATTTGAGTCCAGTTGCCTGTGTAGGAAGTATTATAAAACTGTGCTAAATCTTTTGACAGTTGGATGAAATGAACAATGAAAATGATGAAAAAAATATGTCTGAAGTCTATTTGAAAAACCTCAAGATATCAAAACCACAAAGAATTTTTTAAACTGCTTTTCTCTCAAAACTACTTGAGCATCTTCCTATCAATGGTAATTCAAGCCCCAAAAGAATAATCCTTTTACTTTGTTGTTTGTAATGTCCTTGAGAATAAAACCCAAACATTTATCACTAATTGTCAACATCTTACCAAGTGCTCACCTGTCAGCAGGCATTCTATAAATGTATATTTAATGAATGATGAATGAATGAATTGCTAGTTTGTCAGGAAAAATTAAGTAAAATTGTACTTGAATGTATGTACTGCTTGAATGATATTATTAGGTATTATTCATTTAAATAGTTAAGCAGTGGTTCTTAATACCCTCTGAACAATGGAATCACCTGAGAAGATATTAAAAAAAACAACAATAACAACAAAAAAGTCAGTGTGCAAACCCTTCCTTAGAGTCTTTGACACAGCTGTTCTGGGGGTGACCAATGCTCTGGAGTGCTTTAAACATTCCCAGGATAATTCTAATGTGGAGCAAAGTTTGAGGACACAGATCACTAGCTTCTGTCAAATTCAATGACTTTGATTAAGGCATAATTAATGTTGACATTAAAAACTATTCGTGTCCCAAATAGTCATCACAGTTAGCAATATACAAGCATACAACTTATTCTACAAGAATGAAATCTGTATGTGGACAAGACATAAAGCCTGTAGTAGGCAATCAATGCATTTTATTTACCTAAAACCTTCCCTTCCACTTTGCTGTGCTTTCATAATCTGCATTCAAATGTCCTAATAACCATAAAAGTGTTTTATGTGCTAATTATAAATATGTCGTCCTAGGATATGGTTCTTGTCCCACGTCTTTCTTTCAAAATGCCATGTAGTGATATAAGGAGCACACTCCCAAATGAGTGTTAGCTTTTGAGGAACAAAGATTCCTTTGAGAATATGAAGAAGTCATTAACTCCAGAATACTGTGCTTCTGATCCCTGAGGTCCATCCTATTTATAAATCTCCACAAAATCCATAGACCCTGATTAAGAAATTCTGGGGATCCCTGGGTGGCTCAGTCGATTGAGTGTCTGACTTTAGCTCAGGTCATGATTTTGCGGTTTGTGGGTTCGGCCCCACGTCGGGCTCTGTGCTGACAGCTCAGAGCCTGGAGCCTACTTCAGATTCTGTGTCTCCTTCTCTCTCTGCCCCCCCCCCCCACTCATACTCTGTCTCTCTCTCCTTCAAAAATAAACATTAAAAAAATTTTTTTAAAGGAATTCTACACTGGAAGAAATGCTTAGGTTATTATAAGGAAATAAGCCCATCTTCTAAATTCTCAACATGTTGCATAAATAGTAAATAAATTTCCACAGTGATATTAAATTTTAATTGCAAAAAGATACTTTGTAATTTCATTACTGTTGTTGGCAAAGTTCTCACCAAGGCAGTCATCGTTAGATATCATTATTCTCATTAAAGAGGAGGGGACAAGTAAAAACTGTTTGGGTCATGCCTAGAGCAATCCAGATGTCCCTAATTGCCATCTCCCTCCCATAAAAATCTCTAAAATGCTGCCTTTGGAATCTAAAATGCAGCATGAACAGTAAAAGAAACCATTGATCAGATTATTCAGAAAAACCTCCATAAAATTTGGAAAATATCTAATTTTAGTAGGTTCCTTTTGTGAATTAT
Source organism: Panthera pardus (assembly GCF_024362965.1). Classification (NCBI taxonomy): domain Eukaryota; kingdom Metazoa; phylum Chordata; class Mammalia; order Carnivora; family Felidae; genus Panthera; species Panthera pardus. Next base: position 54,070,784 of record NW_026526654.1, read on the forward strand.
TGGTTAATCACTAAACTGGAAATGACATAAATATTTTTCATACTACCCATACTACTTCTAGCTTTAGCAGAATTCTCCTTGATAACCACACTAAATGACTATTTCCTGGCTTGTCTTTAAATCTTTACTATTCTTGCTGCATCTAATTTAAGTTAAAAACCCAAGGGCTATATAAAACCTTAAAATTGTACTGACATTTCTATAATCGCACAGCACAGGGAAGTAGTGATTACCTTCTTTTATGGAATTAGATCAAAAAGTAGCAATACCTCTTGCTTCATTCATACTACATTACTAGTATGTTATTACATTTTTCCTCCTGTTGGACCACTCCTTGTAATTTTCCGATCGCTTTGCCAGCCCTGCCAGAACTCCTTTTGAGTAAAGTGGGGGAGAGGTCAGAGAGGAAAAGAAACAAGATGACGTCTCATTTTTCCTAGTCTTTCCTGGACTAGTTTTATTATAAAATTTTGTCAAATTCATTATGACAGAGAAAACTCACATGAACTGAATCCACCAATCACATTACCCATATTTTGCAATGCCCCAGAAGATAATGACCCGCAAAGAGAACTAGAGAACGCATCTATTTATGTCCAGTTCCCTCCCGATGGCTCTAATCATGTCTAATAATTCATAAATTGATCTTATTATTACAGGCTTTCATCTCATTTTACCAAACCTAGTGGAGGAGATAAATTTGTAGCACATACTTCTGCATGTATAAATTGTAAATGCCCCAGATTAGGTTTAATCGCTATGTAATTTCCAAACAAAAATTCTTGCCTGATTTCATCCAGATGAACGCTGTCTATAAACAGGCTCAGTGCCCTAGTCTACACCTCTGAGAATCAAAGCTATAACAAGTGAGGAAAGACCTAGGGTGGGTAACATATACCAAATAGGATCCCACGGATAGGTTACAAAATTGTGAAATTCCGTTTTTAATCTTTCAAAATAAATCTTAACCTCAACCATATTAAAATATCATTCTCTGTCAAATATATCCAAGTGAAATGTGTTGCCATAGATAAATGCACATACAGATGCTTTTATATTTTTATGTTCCACATAGAAAGTATATTTTATGTAACCAGAAATCCAACAGTTTCTTAGAGAATATGATAAGAGGAGACATCATTAACATGCAAAAAGGAAAAAAAAAATCCTTAAGAATTTTACTCTTCAGTAGAACAATACTAGAAAGGAAACAGGTTATTAATTTTTCAATAAGATCTACTGAAACTAAATCACATCTATCTTAACAAAATTTTGTTGAGTATTACTACATGACAACCACTTTTCACCTAAATAAGACATAAGCCCAGGTGTGCTATTCTTAAGTTTAGCCATTTGGTAGGGAGAATAAAAAGGTGAAATCTTAATAAGGCCATTTCTCCCACTTTAGCTGAGCCAGGATCCTTTAACATTACTGATGCTACTTACTTAGAAAGAAGTTAAGTACTCAAATCCAAAACTCTGTCCTTGTTTGTGAGATATACAATTAAACTAACATCTTTATGCCTCATGTTCTATGTCTTTATTATGGCATGTGTAAACTGGAGATAATTCCTTCCATACCCCAACTACTTGAAAAGGATTTCATAAAGATAAAGACTAGAAGAACTTCTTCAAAAAGAAAAGGCATTAAAAGAAAAAATATTTTTGTCACCATGCAGTTAAAATAAATTCCCATGATATCAAGGGCTTCTTTTCAGTAACGATAGACTACTTAAATTGAATCAACTATTCTCTGGACAAATATTTTTAAATTCTCAAACGTTTAAGATAACTTAAAAAAAAATCGGAAGATAAAGAACTGATCAGAATTGACAAGGAGAAAGACATAGGCCCAGAGAAGTAAGACAAGAAACTGGAGATCCATTACACCTGAAAACTGAAGAGAAGACAACGGAGAAGCTGAGATGCTGAGAGAGAATTTAATGGACTAATGTGCTCAGGGGTCTAGGGCCGGAATCAAAGGACTCTGCAAAAGGTCCTTGATAAACTTCCTTGCTTTGGCTGAACCAAGAAAGGCTGAAATTTAGGCATCAATCTGAACAAGAAATGACTACCACTAGGACTTCAACTCAGCTTCCATCTAACTTAATACTCGCAACTGATTGCTGTGATTCTGGATGGTTACTTTCCACAACTGACTGGCAAAAACAACCATAAATCCTTCTTAGCGGGATAATATCATGCCAGCTATACAAATATTTCTATAAACAGTATTGAAAATTCAATATCTCACAGACTACTAAAATAACTGGAAATTCAAGTAAATGAAACAAATTAACAAAACCCAAAGAAACAACAAAAAATAGAAACAGAAAGATGGGCACTGCAGATACTAGAGTTATTAGCATCAGGTTAAAAAAAAAAACAAACTATAAAACCTGTTATAAATAGAATAAAATTGAAAAATTTCATCCAATATGACAATCTTCTGTAATAAATGGAATGTTTAGTTTACTTACATCTAATATTGTTACCTAAGTTTTCCATTTTATTAAGTGATTTGTCTTTGCTTCATCCATGCTGTCTTTTTTTCTCACTGTCCTTATATCTTTCAGGAATGACTGTGTGCATTCTGTTGTATTTTTATTTTTTACTAGCTTGAAGATTAACTGTTCCATAAATTTTATAATACACCTCTCTCCCTCTCTCTTTCTGTCTATATGAATTTAGGCATATACAATATTCCCTTAGTTTTTATTTTTCTGAATATATATATAAATATATTTATATATTTTTTGAATACACATATATTCACTTGAAAGCAAATTTTAAAAAATACTTCTAAGCTGGAGAAAGGAAAAAAATAAAACAATAAAATGCACATGATCACTTCCAAAAGAAGCAAGACATAGCACAGATGAAGAAAAGACAAATCACTTAATAAATTGGGAGATTTAAAGGAAACATGTGAGTAACAATATTTAATGTAAATCACCTAAATGCTTCATTTATAAGAGAAGACCGTCAACTGGATAAAAATAAAACTTTTATATTGTTTATAAGAGACCTATCTAAACATAATTATTCAATTATGTAAAGATATATTCCATGGAAAATCTAATAAAAATAACTCATACACTTCTGTTAATTTCAAAGTAGAGTATAAAGTACAAAATTATCACTAGAGGTAAAGAGGGACATTTCATTGTTATAAAAGGTTCAATTCAGCAATCAGATGTAACAATCTTAAATTTAGAATAATGTAAGCTTCAAAATAAATAACAATTGATAAACCTACCTATAGGAAAGTATCTATACATGATCTTGGTGGGAAATTTTAACATACTTATTCTCAGTGACTGGTAGTGCGTATGCACATACATACACAAAAAAATATAGCCAATGGTGGGGAGCCTGGGTGGCTCAGTTGGTTAAGCAGCTGGCTTTGGCTCAGGTCATGATCTTATGGTTTCTGAGTTCAAGTCCCACATTGGGCTCTGTGATGACAGTGCAGAGCCCATTTCGTATCCTCTGTCCCCCCTCTTTCCGTCCCTGCCTCTCTCTCTCTCTCAAAAATAAATAAACTTAAAAAAAAAAAGAATATAGTCAATGGTGTCCTGGTAAATGTTTAATAACTGGCTCTCAATAACAAAAGCCCTGGTTTATAATATTTACTGAATTTGTGGTGTTAATTCTCTCACCACAGCAGATTTCAAGCTCCCAACATCTGTCATGAATCCTGAGGTGGGAAAAGATACGCACATTAGGTTCAGGAAAGTTGGCTTGAGTTTTCCACACCACTTGATATATTATACTGAACAAAAAGATTAGTAAGTTGATCTTATAAGAATGTGCATGCAGGCCATTTCCCCTACTTTAACTACAATATACCTGTTTCTACATAAAGCACATTTATTATATGACTTCACTATTCTTGGCAATTAAGGTGAAGAGATGGAAATCGTATAAAGTATTTCTCTGATCACAATTAAACTAGAAATGAATGAGAAAAGATGAAGAAATCTCAATGTGTTTGGAAACTTTAACTCATTGATTAAAGAAAAAAGCTATGATTTAGTTTTTTTAAAGTATTTTGAATGCTTGTTAATGAAAATAGCACATATTAAAACTTGTGGGTGGGTTACAACTTAAATCAGAATGAAATATATACCATTAAATAAAAATGAGAATGTTGATAATCAATAAGTCATCATAAGAAGTCAATGTATAAAAGACATACTAAATTAAAGATTATATAGTAAGTAAATAACAAAGATAAAATTGGGAACTAATAAAATACAAAAACAAAATAGAGGAAGATCTACAAAACCAAAGTAAAAGCATTAATAAATTGGGAGAAAAACTGATCAAGAAGAAAAATGGATAAATAATTTGAAACTCTCACAAGACGATTTGATTGCATTATTTTACAAAATTTCACACTCTTCTTTGTCCCAGTGATAAAAGATTTCACCATGAAAACTGCTTTGGCCAATGAAATATTAGGGAAAATGACATGTGCCACTTCTAAGCAAAAGCTTTAATCCATAGAGTGTACCTACCAGATTCCCCTTTCCATTTGGCATGAGACAAGCAATGTTCATGAAGAGTCTTCTTCATCTGCTTAGGTCCAAGAGCACAGAACCTCTGGAGCAGAGTCACAGCCAACTCAACATGACCATGCACTGTATGAAAAATACACTTATGTTAACGTAAGTCATTAAATTTTCTTTTTCTTTTTTTCTTTTCTTTTTTTAACTCTATTCATCACGCTTATTTTTTTCCTTTCTTTTATTAAACAACAGCATAATTTGCAATAAACTGACAGAAATGAAGATATCTAGATGGATATTTCCAGATGGAAAATATTCAGAGAAATGCTAATTAGAATCATGAGGTACTACTAAGCCCTCACCCATATGTATAAATTTTAAAAAAGTGGTAATATGGAAGAATCTCACGATATTAAGATGGACAAAAAATAATATATACTAAATGATCATAGTCATGTAAAATACAAGAAGGAAGCAGGACAAACTGGACTAGAATATTTATGGACTCATGTTTATTTAAACTATGTATAAAAGCAAAGAAGTAATGATAGAGCCTGAGGTCTACCCATTTCTAGTTCTCCTCAAAGTCCATGAACTTAAGTTGAAAAACCCAGGTTGAACAATCTTGGAGGGAATTACCAGACTATTATAAGGCAATAAGTACATCTTCTGAAAACAAATTCCCAGTATGTTTCATAAATAGAAAGATTAAAGAAATTTCAACAGTAATAATGAATTTTAATTGTAAAAAGATGCAGCAGTGAACACTGTGTAATTTTGTTATGGTCCTTGGCAAAGTTCTTACCTACACAGTCAAGGTTAGGTATTACTCTCATTTAAAAAGAAAGGATAGGGGCACCTGGGTGGCTCAGTTCGTTGGGTGCCCAACTTCTGCTCAGGTCATGATCTCACAGTTCATGAGTTCAAGCCCCACGTTGGGCTCTGTGCTGACAGCTCAGAGCCTGAAGCCTGCTTCAGATTCTGTGTCTCCTTTACCCCTCTCTCGCTCATGCTCTCTCTCTCAAAAATAAATAAACATGAAGGAAGGAAGGAAGGAAGAAAGGAAGGAAGGAAGGAAGGAAGGAAGGAAGGAGGAAGGGAGGGAGGGAGGAAGGAAAAGAAAGGATAGATAAAAATGTTTGGGTCATTCTAGGGCAAACCAGATGCCCCTAATTGTTGTCTCTTTTTCACAGTGTCTCTAAATACTGTCTTGGGAATCTGAAATGCATCACAGTAATCACTTAACTAGAAATAATACAAATATAACGCCAGACACATAGTAGGTAATCAATACATTTTTATTTTTCTAGATCCTCTTCTTCCTTCTTGCTACATTTTTATAGTATGCAGTACCTGGTATTATATATGAAGTTAAAACTAAGAGGTTCTAGGGGCGCCTGGGTGACTCAGTCGGTTAAGCATCCGACTTCGACTCAGGTCAAGATCTCAGAGCTCGTGAGTTCGAGCCCTGCATCAGGGGCTGACAGCTCAGAGCTGGAGCCTGCTTACATTTTGTGTCTCCCTCTCTCTCTGCCCCCCCCCCCTCAAAAATAAAGTAAAATATAAAAAAAAAAAAAACAAAAACTAAGAGGTTGTAGGATGAGGCTCTTTTTCACACTCCTTTCTTTCAACAACTCAGTATAGTGTCATAATGATTACACTTCCAACAAATATTAATATTTGGGAGATATAGATCTCTTTGAGGACAAGTAGCTATGACCTCTCTCCTTCCAGATAATTTTACAAGACACTGATTATAATAAAAGTCATTATGGTGTTTAGTTTTGAGAGTAGTGATTAGGAGATGACATGATATGGGTTCTGTGGTACTGCCATCCACCAAAAAAAAAAAAGAAAAAAAAAAGAAAAATGAAAAAAGAAATTAAAAAGGAGAGGAAACATTAAAATTAAAAAGTATTATTTCTCAAGGTAACAAGATAAGGAGAATTTCTTTCACTTCCTACCTATTAAGAAAAAAAGCATAAAACTGTGAGTTACCTGGGAGACCACAAAGACAAATAGCACGTCCTGTAATTCTATGAGTCATCAGGCCCCAGGAAGCTCCAAAATAGGCCACATATCATTGGCATGTTTATACTTACAGACATTCTCTTAAGCACAGACCTATAATTAACTTCCCCCTAGTATCCTACTGTGGGAGACCATAAGTGGGCCTGTGGAGATGAAATCTCAATAAAATATGAAAATAGTAAGTTGTAAGCATTCTATAACTAGAATACATAGCTGTACAATGGCAACAACTTGAAACCTGTATATTAGGTTCAAGCAATGTGAGTTACCACTGTGCCCCAATTCCCACTAAAAAGTACTGTTAATGAGAAACTTTCTTCAAACGATTCCTGAATCTGCATACATAGCTAAGACTACACTTTTGGTATATTGGCAAGGGGAAGAAGGAAGGGACCAGGTTGTGGCATCCATCATATATTCTGACACTCATTTGATTCATATGGAAATATTTGGAGTATTGCAATGCTTATCCATGAATTTGGTATAAGTTGCCTTGGGTGCGTCCAAGTAACCGCACCAATTCTTAAAATTAGATCACTTTGTGATCTATCTTACATATCCAGACTCACAAATCCTCTCATGATTGTCAACAAACAAACAAACAAACAAAAAAAACAAGAAAAGCCCAATTCCTTAAAATAAACAAACTAGCAGACAAGTAATGAAAATAAAAATATCAACATCAGTAATAAAATAAAAACAAACCACACATATGAAACAGAGCATAAACAATTATATAATAGTTTATGAATTTACATTGAAGACTTCAAATAAAGATTATTCTAGTTTATAGCAAAAGACAGAACATAAAACTAAACACAAACTAGAAAATGAAAAAAAATGTTTTAAGTACTTATGACAAAGTTTTTATATTACAAATATAGAAAAAGATCTCACTAAAGAGAAAGAGAAACACAATTCAGATGGTCGTAGGCAAACAGTATTTTGCTTCATTTTCCCATCAGCTCCATTGTATTTAACCTTTTAACTCTTTGAAGATATTCTCAGTGGGACTAAAACAAAAGATCTATTTGGTATTAAGCTAATCTGAGCAAATATTATTCTTTTGAAACTCTCAATGCTATCAATAATGAAATAGCGTGAAGTGTTAAGCCATGAGGCAGAAAGCACTTCTTGTTAAACAGTGTTAGAATAAAAAGACCTAGATTCAAATTATGTCTTCACATCTATTGGCTGGGTTATCCTGGGAAAAGAACTTAATATTTTTGAGCTTCACTTTCTTCTCCAAATGGAAATGATGCATTTCAAATGAGGAAGAATGTACCATTATTGTCTGTACCACTCAGAAAATACTGCTATTTTATCTGTAAGATGTCATCAAATATAAGATCCATGGTTATTTCAGAGATGATAAAAATTTCAAATTGCAAAATCAATAAAATATCATAATACAAATGAGGCATGGATACAAAATGAGGCAATATATGTTAAAATGGTTTATAAATTAAATCAATAGGATATTAATTCTTTATCCACAATCTAGTATTTCAATATATACTACAATAAGTTGTTCCCTAGTTTGCTTCATATATGGGTATTATGTCTCTCCAAAGAAATCATAAATCATTTCAGAGAATATAATTTTTTGGTACTGCCATAATGTGTAGCATAAATTTGCAAAAACGAGGTATCATTGTTCACTTTAGATTTTGTGGAAAAAGCCAAAATGACTGATATTTTCCTAAAACGTATTATTTAAATATCTTGTATAAATAAGAAACTCGAAAAGTTGCTACCTAATTAGACATTCAATTGAGGCATTATGAATAAACAGTCAATATGTTATGCTAATATTTACTTCTATATTTATTTGTTTTAGGGAACTTATATTGTACATTTTACTGTTGAGAAACAATTCTCCATGGGTTTCTTATATTTCTGTTCATCTAGCAAAGTGAAACACTGACCGCTCTTTGATCCACATGACCTTTTTAAGGATGTTTGTATAATAAAAAGTATGAAAGGATAGGCTTACTTAGAGCATTCCAAGACAGAAATAATGTAAATAATGTCCCTCTGGACCAAAGGTAACATATGTTCACTGTTTAGTGTAATAAAGATGTCTACCCTAGGGCAAAGAGTAGGCATGTCTCAGGTCCTATCAATTCAGGGTCCCTCTCCTATAATGCAACTACCATATGCACAGGTATCATCTGATTCTCCTTAATATTTCTCTATGAAGATTGGAGTTTTGGAAAATGGTACAAAATGATAACAGTGTGTCTTGCTTTTGCTGTGAGCAATAAACTGTTTTTCATCTCTGACATAGAAGTCTTGTGTCTTCTTTCACCATCCATGAAGATATGGCAGGCTAATTTGTTAGCTGGCAAGTAGGCTAAAATTTTTAAATGTTCACAGATGTTGATATTTTAATTCTCTCTCTTTTTAATGTTTATTTATTTATTTATTTTGAGAGAGAGCACGAGCAGGAGAGGGGCAGAGAAAGAGAGAGAATCTCAAGCAGGCTCCACATGCAGCTAAAAGCCCTAGGTAGGGCTCAGTCTCACAAACCAGGAGTTCATGACCTGAGCGGAAATCAAGAGTCCGATGCTTAACCGACTGAGCCACCAAGGTGCCCCCAACTCTCTTTTTTTTAACAATGAATATCACATGATTTATGGTGATGTTTTACAATATAATTTTTGTCCAGAATTATTCTTTCTACAGCACGCAGAATCTTTTTCTCAAATGATATGAAAATATGGTCTCTTCCACAACAAAGAAATTTGCACCTCAATCAGGCAAATAAAGTCATCGTTTAGGAAGATATAGGCTCCAAACAGATGTTGGAAACATTTCATCTGTAAAACCTTTTAAGTAAAGAGGTTGTGACATTCTTTTATGATAATAAGGATTTAATTAAGCCTGCAACAAGGATTTATTCTAAAGAAGTCTAAGAATCCATTCTAGTCCTAGGATGATATGAATTTAAGATGAGATCATCATTGATATTCCAAAATAATAAGGTAGGAAAACTTTCAACACTATGAATAGCATGGCAGCCTAGAATGAGCACATGTTCTTCTTACATGCTCTTCTGTTATCTGGACTTATAAAAACTATCATTACATTTAACCCACAGACGCTGATTATTATGACTTCTGGGAAAATGACCAAAGGAAACTCTTAAAGTTAGCTCAGGTACTATGTCAACCTGTAATTTGGTCTCAGCTGAAAAAGATATTTCCTAATTTGCTACATATAGGGTTATTTAGCAAGAAAGACGTATGGCTCACTGCAGGTAGCTGACATTGTGGCTACATCATTTTATGGGTTTTTTGGTGTATGTAATATCTAAAAAGAGGATTTTTAATATTATATTTAATTGTAATCACTTTTTATATACATTGTATTTATTTCAAATACAAAGTTATAGCTACATGTTTATAAAAGGTAAATCACCACAAATACATAAATTCTTATTTTTAGGATAAGGTAAAATAATGTTAACATCATTTTCCTTTTCAATATTATTTGCTAAAATAATCTATCATATTCACTATGCAAACATTTAGATAATAATGATATATTACAATTATCATATCAATGAAACAGATAGTTAAACGGATAAAAAGACAGTGTTCAGGGGAACCTGGCTGGCTCAGGCAGTAGACCATGTGACTCTTGATCTCAGGGTCATGAGTTCCAGCCCCACCTTGGGAATGGAGCCTACTTAAACAAAATTTTTTTAACTAAAAAAGAAAGACCATGTTCAAAGAGAAATGGAATAGAAGACATAATAAACAAAAGTCAAATGAGAAGGAAAAAAGTACCGATTTTCAGAAATCTTCTATTCTGAAATGTCTGTGCCTTTTGGCCTACTCCCAGATTATTATTCTTCAGAATTTATTAGTCCATAGACATTTGGTATAGTGATTTTCAGATATTAAAATAACTGAAATTATCCTCACCTTTACTGAAAAAACCATAGTAAATAGTCATAAAGCCAACGAAACAAAATAAAAATCAATAAGCATTTAAAAGTTGAAGGTTCTTTATAGATTATTCTGTTAATTTGCACCTATGAAAGAGTCATAATGCAATACATTTATAAGGCTATTTGGCTTAATCATTCTAAAATCTTTAACAGTTTAATTTAGATCACAGATTGATCACTAGATTTAGATTGATAATTAGCTATTTATTATTTGCAGAATGTATTTCCTAAGACTTTCTCACAGAAAAGTATTTTATTTATGAAAATTTTATTCAAGTTATATAAATTAAGTTACCAAGATAAAATATTTTATCAAGAGAAGAGAATGGAACCGGGAAAAATGGAAAGTACTTTTGTCATTTTCAACAAAAAGCAAGGTTATGGTACATGACTGAAATTATTTATAAAACAAAATATTATGGGGAAATAAAATTGGCCACAAATTCTTGTTACTCCTACCATGGAAAGGTGAAGTTAATATCCTCCCCCCTAAAATGTGAGCAGGTTCTGTGTCCACTTTGACCAACAGACCGTGGTGGAAGTGATAATGACACAGTTTCTGTTCTCAGGCCTTATGGGATTGGCAGCCTCCATTTCCTTTCTCTTGAATTTCTTAACTCTTGGAACTCCACTGCCTTGTTGTAAGGAGCCTAAAACATCTAAACTAGTAAATAAAAATAAATAAATAAATAAATAAATAAATAAATAAATAAATAAATAAATAAAATTTATGTTTTAGGATGGTTTGTGGTTTTTTTTGTAAGTTATTTTTTTAATATATGAAATTTATTGTCAAATTGGTTTCCCTACAACACCCAGTGCTCATCCCAAAAGATGCCTTCTTCAATGCCCATCACCTACCCTTCCCTCCCTCCCTCCCACCCCCCCTGGTTTGTGTTATTAATCAACAATAGATAACAATATTTTTTAAATTGTATACATATACATATATATAGACATATATATATATATATATATATATATATATATATATATATATAGTATTTTAAATTGTTTTATAAGAAAAAAAAGACACTATTGTTCCCACAGGATAAATCTTATTTTTAAATTCCTCCAGTTCTGGTTTGGTTGAGAATATATTCTCCATCAGGTAGATGGGGTATTTTAGTGCCAAGTTATTCCAGAAGGAAAGATTTCAGAGTGAATCTTGATGTTCCAATCTGCTCTGAAGAGTTGCTAATTATGGAGTTGTATGTGACCAACTTGTGGCTAGAATAAATAAAACTAAAATAAAATTAAAAGTCTTGCTAAGCCACAGACTATTAAGTATCTAGACCTCACCTCATGAGTGATTGTGCAGGACAAATTAAAACACCAGTGACCTTTGTTGTGGAAATCAACAGCCCAAGACTATTAAAGATGATCAAGCTGTTTTCCTTGTGGTTACATTACCTATTGTCTGTCTGTATACGTATGTATGTATGTATGATTCTATCTATCTATCATCTATCTCTCTCTCCCCATCTATCCACATACCCACACATACAAACACACATTTATTAAGTAGTAAAATTGGAAAATAGTAAACTTGGAAAACATGGAATAGTACCTTGTCGGAGAGAACATTTTAGAAGATGACTGGTCACATGGAAAGCAATCAAACAAAAGCAAAAATGTAACTTGCATATTTAAAAGATTTCTTTTCTTGGGCCATGAATTAAATTTTCTGCTTTAGCAATTGTCTAAGAATTTATGACTTCATTTAAAATCATATATAGGGATATATATATATATATATATATATATATATATATATATATATAGGGATTATTCATGTTCCTTTATTGGTAAATATGTCCTACCAAATTCGATCTGAAAATTTCAAGTGAAGTTATTTGTCAATAGCTCCATTTACAATAAACATTACAGCCTGGCATATTTGAAAAGTCTTTACCTTTTATCCATCAACGTTATCTGCACTTTATGGCGCATATTAAAAGAAAGGATTAAAAGAAACAACATAACCATGTAAAATTAATTAAATGTAATTATGGCTTTATTATGGTGATATAGTTGTCTATTGCTCCAAGAAACGTATCTATTTTTCTCTTATTTAAAATTTAAGTCAATTTGGTTGTCTATTTTTTAAATTTCATAACTTTTTTTTTTAATGTTTTATTTATTTTTGAGACAGAGAGAGACAGAGCATGAGCAGGGGAGGGGCAGAGAGAGAGGGAGACACAGAATCTGAAGCAGGCTCCAGGCCCTGAGCTGTCAGCACAGAGCCCTACGCGGGGCTCGAACTCACGAACCGTGAGATCATGACCTGAGCCGAAGTCGGACGCTTAACTGACTGAGCCACCCAGGCGCCCCTAAATTTCATAACTATTAAATGTACACACAATTTTTCTTAACTCTTTTAGAGAACTTATTGTCATTTTTCTTACCATCACATACTAACAATCTCCTGCAAACTTGAGTAACAGCTCCTTGCATGCTACAATCTATTGGCAAATTTCCTCAAAGTAATCTATTTACATCACTGAAGATGGCTGGGGAATAACAAATATAAAAAGACTCTATTCTTCCTTCATCTTTAGAGAGCTCAGGAAAGCCTAACCTAAACCTAGAGAGATCATGGATGAGTGTAGTAAAACCTTTTATCATCACCACAGTGAAAATTAATAGAGAAGAATGACTATTCAGTTCTTGATTAGCCAACCAAAGTATAGTTCCAGATTATGGAGAGATGCACAGAAGTTACAGAATGTGGAAAATGCAGACTACTCAGAGGTACAAATAATACTTTAGTGATAATTAAGACATGTTTATACTTAGAAAATTAAGATCCTACAATTCTAATACCACAACTTGGATATGTTTACAACTAAATCAAATATAAATTAACATTTTGGTGCCTTTAAATTATCCTCTTTTTCTCTCTTCTAACTCTCCAACACATTCTTTATACAGGTTCTACACCACTAGCTGCTTTTATTTTATAATCTCCCAAGATCTAAAAATTTCATAGTATGTGGATATTCACAAGTCTAGATATAATGCCTCAGGTCATAACATAAAATACCTTTATCTTTTTAGGCAGTTAGGTTCATCTAAAGGAATTTGTTTTATTATCCTATATTTTTGGCTAAAATTCTCCATCTCCAGTAATTCATGTCTTTAAAAATACCTCAAGTTTATAGGTCAAAAACACAAGAGGAAATGAACAAAGAAAATCTAAACCAAATCTCTATTGGGGCTGCTGTTTTTGGTTTCTAATGTATGAAAAATGAAAGGTGAGGAAACCACTACCTTCCCGTCCTTCTATTCAATCACAGACAATTTAAAAATTTATAATTTTAAGTTTTGGAGTGTTACTTTTTATAATCTTTGAATAGATGCAAAGCAGCTTTTTAAGATAATGCGAATTATTATATATTTATTTTAAATCCATTTGGAAGGAACTATTGTTCCCTTTGGCAAAGTATATGTCACACATTCAGGAGACAAAATTTTTCCCTTTCTCATAGCAAATAACAGAATAAAATCTATCAGCTGCCACTTACAGCTTTAAATAAAAATCCCCAATGATCCTCTGAGACAAACATTGTTTGTCTAGACTTAGTCACCATAAATATCCTTGTGTATTCCAGAGTTTTGTTGTTGCTGTTTTTACCCAAAGCAGCTAACTATTAAGTATATATAATCTAACTAGAAATATTTTACTACAGAATCTTTATTTTTATTATTATTACTAATTTTTCTTTTTTTTTTTTCAAGTTATGAATAGAGTTAAAGTTGCCAATCATTCACTTGTCTATTGCCAAATAGTCAACACGAGGACTCCTGCTCTTCTAAGCTGCCGATTTAAATTGAACTGAGGGATGCATAGTCTAAATCACATATATTCTTATTAAAGTGATATGTAGATATGTAAAGACATTAAGTGATACCTTATTAAAGTAAGGTATGATCTAAAACAGGCAAGTCAAAATAAACACTGATACTGAAGTTCTCACTTCCTCCAAGGAAAACTTACAAATTGAGTTTATGAGATTTGAAATTGCACATGAGTTACAGTAAATAACCACTAATGTCTCCTCCAAATATGAGATTCTATGACTTATAACATAGATACATATAAGAAGAATGTCATGCATTGTATGCCTACCACATCTAGCTAGCATAATGTGTATGTAGTAGTAAACCATAAGGGCAGACATTCTCAGTCTTCAACCTTCAATGAACTACATGCATAAGTTTTTACTTTTCACCCTGCCTCCCTGCTGCTAGAGGACTCGCCCTTCATTGACTCACCCTTTTATCTTCCTGTTTAGTTTCCAAGCTGCTGAAGTCACCATTATTATCAATCCCTTTAAGCTCCATTCACTTCTTGACACAGCTCCAAAACCAGACTGGAAAGTTTAAGATTTAAGATTCAAAGACATTCAAAGGATCTATTTGGAATTATTGCTATCAAACTATATTTTATAGGTAATAGAGATCCAAAATGGCTACTTATATTTCTGCTAAATATGGCAGGAAATGGACTTTTACTTGGAAATCCTAAAACTTCCTGTGGGGGGGGGGGGGAAGTACTATAAATTTTTAGTACCCAACATATAACTGTAGGATAAAACTCATAATTAAAATGGTGAGTCAGATAAAGGGCTAAATGTTTGATGAAATCATCTATCATCATGGAGTATAGTTTGTCATAATAGTTTGAATGTACATATCAAAATTATGGTTTCATACATATATGTATATCATTGTTATTTGCAGAACATCATCCTTGTCTGCAATGTTAGTGGAAAACTGCACTTTGGGAAATTTATAATAGGTTATCAGTCTTCCTACAAAGTCTTATACACTAACATTAGAAAATAGATCCACTGGCTAAATACTTACTGTGTGCTTGTTGCTTTACACATTTTATCTGTAACTCAGAACATTTTGCAAATGAAGAAACAGAGAATCAGAGAGCTTAAATGACTCTCACAATGTTAATGAGATTTTAATCTGTTGTTAACATCCAAACTGGGGGGCTTCGCAATATAACCAACACTTCACTTTTATGCTGTCACTACAAACCAGTAAACTAAATAAATAGAATATATTAACTGCACGTTATAGATGAGGAAGTCAAAATGGATAGGCACATTGATATGTATATGGCCACACAGTAAGACAAAAGGATATTAACAAGTTCTTTCAATGAAATAGTGTTTTTATATAAATTTTAATTCTGGGTGTTTACATTGTTTCTCCTTTTAAGTTCTGGAAGTTATGCGTTACTTATTTTTCCTTGACAGATCAGATAGACTATTTCAGACATAGAGAAAAATAATGAACAGTCTTAAAGCAAATACAGGAAACAAACGCTCACCTTCCAAAAATAATAAATCTAATTTGTTTAAGTCTAATAAGTGGCCTCCAGATAAGTACTTAAGAAGGGAAGCTAATAAAATTTAAGAGATCTGAATTTAAAATGGCCACTTAATGTCTTCATATAACATATCCTGTTTTGAATACATAATTATATATTTATTATAAGAAATCTAAATATATATACATAAAGCTCACAAATGAATATGACGATTTTCATAAGCTTTGACTCTAAGTTTTTCTTCTGATGGACTGAAATAAACTCAACCTTTGTACACATGTTTTATAATTTTTTTTCAGTGTCACCAACATGACAATATGCATTACTGTGTTTGCTTTATTGAACCTTAATATGTCAATGATATATAAGAATTCATCCAAATTTAAATTGTTAATAATTGGCATGTCATACTGCAATCCACATATAGACTTTCAAACTAAAAATAAATGAATTGATCTATGGGTTGTATTCTTTTTTAGAAATAGCTCCCTGGAAGATGGATTAATATTACCTTATCTCATAACAAGGCATTCTGAAAACTAGTATAGATAAAATTACATTGAATTATTAATTGTGTAGACAGCCTGAGGTTAATAATGATTCGGAGCTGCTCACATTTCTGAAAGCACTTTATTCTTCTAGCCATGGCATTGCCAGAAACAATTACTAAGTCAAGAAATGAGAAGGTAAAGTTACATGGAACTGAAATCATAATTAGTCTCTGACCTGCTTTTGATACCAATTAAGTTCTACTCTTCTATTTTCTTTTAAATAATGCAGACGTGCCTTTCTCTTTTCATAAATATGTTTTAATATTTACTATTAAATGATGTCCTGTACCACATGGCTCTAATCCAGGGGCATCACTAATGAGAACTTAATAGTTCTTAACAGTTTGCCATTAGGCAGTTCCAATGTCAACAGCCCACAGAGGTTAAACTGATACAAATAAATTGTCCCCTTTGCCTTCTCTTTCCACAGAATGCACTGAAGCAATTCATTTTACCCTGGGGGTTTGATGAGCAGGAAAATTCTAGTTTGTTTCTTCACTGACATCCCCTAAGATTACATTACAGCAGAAGTTGTGAAATGCATGGGATCATTGTAATCTTGACAAGTAATAGAAATTAGCCAGAATTTGAGGTTCAAAAAAGAAATAACTAAAACTGACCTTTGAAGAAAATTTGGTATTAAGGTAGAATCATAAGCAGATTAATGGGATATGACTCCTGCCCAGTAAAACCCAATAATCTTTCAAAATCAGTGTAGCATCCTGGAAAGCTCTGTTGGCTTAAATTTAGGATCAATATGCATTCCTGAAGTAGCCTCAAACTTAAAAAAGAGTCGATGGAGGAATAATGTCAAGACGCTGACATAGGTTGTCTCTGACTTTAGTCCCCCTCACAAGACCAACTAGCAATTTTCCATAAACAAGGCACCATTTTGAAAAATCCCAGCACCTGGATATGAGGGTGAAACACTCCCCTAAAACACAAACACTGAGAAGGACCACATTAGAGGGGTAAGAGGAACAGCTTACTGTTTTGCTTTGACTGCATCATGCCATCCCCAGGATGGTATAGTGCTGCACCAAGAAGGCACTCCTCGACCTACTGGTTCCCCAATGGAAAAAAGAGAACTGAAGGTGGGTATCTGCTTTTGCGGTATTGCAAAACATTTTTTAGGAAGCCCACATGGGTCTTACCTCACAGGGATCACAGGGAGAAACTGTGGAGCTCGGACACTGGAGTGCTGATAAAAATGGAAGGGGGGTAGAGCTTATGGCAACCAGTGCTCAGCAGCACCCAAGCAGAAATCTCAGCCCGTGGCTGAGAACTGAGCCAGCAGCCCTCTCTGGCTAGGAAGCTTCATTGACAGTTCTGCCTGATTTGGGTTCCCAGCTAAAAGGCCACCCATGGAGACTATTCTGTGTCCTCACCCAGGCAGGGAGCAGACTAGCAGCCCCACCCATTTTTCTAAGAATAGCTTCCAGCCCCACCCTATTGGGAAGTCTGGCCACAGATGCCAGCCATCTGCATATACTAAGGAGGCTGAAGTGTGACCCTGAGTCTTGGAGCCCAGCCTACAGTACTGCCCAGCCACAGAGCCCAGTCTAAAACTTCACCCAGCAGAGGAGCCCACCCTAACTGCTGCCTGATTGCTGAACACAGCCTGCGGCCTTGCCCAGGCATGATCCTGCCAAATACAGAGCATATTCTGTATCTCTACCCAACAGGAAAGTCTAGACAGTCATCTAGACCAACAACAGAGCACAGTCTCCAGCTACACCCAACCATGGGGTATAGGTGAAAGGCCCACTTGATAAGAGAGAGAGCCTGTCCGCGACCCGGCACAGCAAGGTCCAATGCCCACCACTGGAATACAGTCAATGGCCTATGTGACGATGATCCTGCAGCCTCACCCAACTTCAGAGCACAGCCTGCAGCCCTGCTTGACTGTAGAGCAGAGCCAAAGGACCTGTCTGACCATGAAGCACAGCCCATGCCCTTCCTAAATATGGAGGTCAGCCAGCAGTAGCAGCCATTTCTTGAGCAAATCCTAAGGCCCCTCTGATCAGGAACAATTAAAGAGCATAGCCCAGTCTGCCCAATTGCAGAATCCAACCAGTAATACTGCTTGCCAGGGAACACAGACTATAACCACACCTGACCAGAGGTGATTGTGGAGATGGGCTAGTGGCCCCACTTGACTGTGGAACACACCTAGCAGAGAGACTACATAGTGACCCCACTAGAACATGGAACACAGCCAGCAGGCTCACCCAACCATGGAGCCCAGCCAGGGGCACTCTCCTTGACCTCAGAGCAACTAGAGAGCCAATAGCAAGCCCTGATTACACATGGAAACTACTAGCTGACCTATCCAGTATTCCAAGCTGAAGTGACTGGTGAAGGTCTTCCCCTGACAAAGAACTTGTAAAGTCTAAAAGACTTACTCAAATGCACATATACCAACCACAAGGATATGAAGGTCACAAAGGATCAGATAAACTTCACTCCATCAAGAGACTACTAAACTCCAATAATTGACCCTGAAGAAATGGGAATCTATGCACTCTCTGACAAATAATTGAGAATAATCCTTTTAAATAATTTCAGCAAACTAGGAGAAACAGACAACTGAACGAAGTCAGGAAAACAATGCATGATGAAAATAAGTTCAATAAAGACCAAGAAACCATTTAAAAAAAACTCATACAGCTAATGATGTGACTAATCTGAAAAATTCAATAAAGATCTGTGATACCAACTCAACAAAACAGAAGAAAAAATCAATGAACTAGAAGACAAATCATTTGAAATTATTCAGTCAAAGAAGCTACAAGAAAAAAGAATGAAATTGAATGAAGAAAGCCTATGAGATGTAGGGTCAGGATTGAAAATAACAATATACTTATTATAGGAATCCTGGGATGGGGCACCTTGTTGGCTCAGTCGGTTAAGCATCGGACTTTGGCTCAGGTCATGATCTCATGGTCTGTGAGTTTGAGCCCTGCATCGGCTCTGTGATGACAGCTCAGAGCCTAGAGCCTGCTTCTGATTCTGATCTCCCTCTCTCTCTACCCCTCCCCCTCTCATGCTCTGTCTCTCTCTGTCTCAGAAAGAAATAAACATTAAATATTTTTTAAAGAGAATCCTGAAGAAAAAGATAAAGATAAAGGGACAGAAAGTCTATTTAAAGCAGTAATGGCTGAAAACCTCCAAAAACTTGGGAAAAGAAATGAACATCTTGATTCATGAGGTCCAATAGAACCCAAGTAGGTTGAATTAGAAAAGGGTTACAATGAAATACATTATAATTGAATTGTCAAAAGTCAAGAACAAAGAGAGAATTTAAAACCAGCAAGAGAAAACAACTCATCACATAAGACTGTATGTAGATTTCTCAGCAGAAGCTTTACAGGCCAGGAAAGAGTGGGATGATATAGTCAATATACTGAAAGAACAAAGCTGTCATCCAAAATACTATACTGCCAAAACGGTTCTTAAGAAATCAAGGAGAGCCAAAGGTTTTCCCAGAAAACAGTGAAGGAGTTCTTCACAACTAGACATGCCTTACAAGAAAGGCTAAAGAGCAAACTTCAAGTTGAAATGAGAGAATGCTATTAAACATTATAGAAACATGAATGTGTAAAACTTATATGTAAAGGTAAACATAGAGTCAAAGTCATATTCTGTAATATTATAATGGTGGTGTATCAATCACAACTCTAGTTTAAAAGTTCAAAAACCAATGAATTAAAAACAATTATAACTATAAAAATTTGTTACTGGATGCACAATATGAAACAGATATAAACTATAATGTCAATAACCTACACTATGAGGTAGGAGAAGTAAAAGTATAAAGTTTTCTGTATGCTATACAAATTAAGTTGTTATAAGCTTAAAATGGAATGTTATAAATACATTTTATGTAAGCCCCCTGGTAACCAGAAAGGAAAAACCTGTAATAGATTCAGAAAAGATTTTGATAAAGGAGTCAAAGTACACAGCCACAAAGTCATCAAATCACAAAAGAAGACAGCAAGAGAGGAAGCAAGAAACAAAATACCTAGGATATAAAACAATTAACAAAATGTCAATTGTAAGTCCTTATCTATCAATAATTATTTTAAATATAAATGAATTAAATTCTCCAATCAAAAGATATAGAATGGCTGAATGGCTGAAAAAACAAGAACCAATGAAATGATGGATATAGGAAACTAACTTTAGCTTTAGGGACACACATAGAATGAATGTAAACGGATAGAGAAAGATATCACAAGCAAATGATAACCAAAAGAAAGCAGGGGTAGCAATATTTATACCATAAAAAGAGAAGGAAGGAAATAACAAAGATTAGAGCAGAAATAAATGAAATTGAGAATAGGAAAACAACAATAACAGAAAATACTTTAAAAACTAAGTGTTGTTTCTTTAAAATATAAAGAAAATTGACAAAACTTGAGGTAGACTAATCAAGAAATTTTGATTGAGGATTCAAATCAATAAATTTGTAACTAAAGGAGAGACATTAAAACAGATATCCCAGAACTACAAAGGACCATAAGAAACTATGAACAATTACACACCAACAAATTGGACAACCTAGCAAAAATGGGTAAATTTTTAGAAACATGCAATAGGCCAAGACTGACTCATGAAGAAACCGAAAACCTGAGCAGACCAGTAATGATAAGGTAATTGAATTAGTAATCAAAAAGCTTTCAACAAATAAAACCCAGAACCAGAAGATTTCACTGGTGAATTCTACAGAGAGTAGCTTGGTTGTTGGGGAAAGAGAGGAGAAGTTCAGGTAGTACAATTGTTATAATATGTAGTTGTAAAACAAATAAGATCTGGAAATATAATGTACTGCATGGTGGCCATGGTTAGCAATATTGCATTGTATACTTCAAAGTTGCTAAGAAAGTAAATCTGAAAAGTTATTAGTACACCCACACACAAAATGATAACTATGTGAGGTAATGGGAATGTTAACAAACCTTATTTTGTTAATAATTTCTCAGTATATGCATAAGTCAAATCATCACATTGTAAACCTTAAACTTACACAGTATTATGTGGTAATTATCTCAATAAGCTTGAAAATCAAAAAAGCAAGGAAACAAATATGTAAAACAAACGAACAAAAAATCAACAGAAATCTCAGGTTGCTTGGTGGTGATGAGGGATTCCTTCCAATTCTAAAAACTGCATAACGAAGTGCACTTTTCTTCATCATGAAATAGGACATCAAAATTAGGAATTTTTGAAAATTAGAGTGGGATACAGGAGAGAGAAGAAAATAGTATTAAATGTGTTCCAAACTAGATGCTTATTAGCTGACAAAGTCAAAAAACATTTAAGTAAACTTTGTCCTCAGTAGTTTGCCAAAGTAGAACTTGTAGTCAATAGAAGCACGCTTTGACAGAAACAGGTGCAGTCTTATAATTTATAGCAAAAGTGGACATAATTTAGAGATTGTTCCTAGTATATGGATTACAATGCTGAGAAGGAACTTTAAGGGAATTAGAAGTATGATGGGGCGCCTGGGTGGCTCAGTCGATTAAGCGTCCGGCTTCGGCTGAGGTCGTGATCTTGCGGTTTGTGAGTTCGAGCCCCGCGTCAGGCTCTGTGCTGACAGCTCAGAGCCTGGAGCCTGCTTGGGATTTTGTGTCTCCCTCTCTCTCTGCCCCTCCCCCGCTCATGCTCTGTCTCTCTGTCTCTCGAAAATAAATAAACATTTAAAAAAAATTTTTTTAGAAGTATGAGAAGTACTCAGTACAAAGTATTAGAAAGTGTGGTCTATGTTCGTTAAGCACAAAAGCAAAGGGAAAATAAAATAAATAGGTATAAATATAAGACATGGAGTAAATTGTGTCTGTGTAATGGGTACATGTATAACATCATAGCAAACCATCATTTTCTCCTATTACCTCATTAATTAATTGAGACCACCAGGAGTAATAGCCTCCATTCACATCAGTGCATGGAAAATGTATGTAAATCCGTTTGTTTTTCCACACACATTTGTACCCAGAAGGTTTTGCAGGTGAAGGTAATATCAAACAAGATGTCAAGAATTTTAGATATATAAAGAAATATAATTAATAAATCATTTCAGCTGAACTGGAAGGAGACACTTTGCCTTGTGATGAAGAGAGTAGCTAAATAATTGGCTTTTCAGCAGAAGAAACACTATCATGTCAGCAATGACATGAAAGTACCGATCAGTTGCCACCATGCTTTCAGTGGCCTTAAGGTCAAAGAAATGATTATAAATGCATCTACTTGCTAGAAGAAAAATTGCTGAAGGGAAGGAAAAAAAAAGCTATCAGCTGAAATTTCCCTGTTTAACATTTTAAAAAGAATTCCCTCATTCAGCTCTTTAAAAGCCTACTTACTTACAAGATGGCAGTTTAAAATACTACAGCAAAAAAATCAAGGTGAAGTCACGGCTGTGGTAGTACTGTCACCAGCTAGACCCCAAGACCTGACCTTTACTTCCCACCTGCTTGTACTCACTAACCTTTATCCCACATTTTTCCTTAAACTCCTTTCGAGCCTATCCCTCAACTCAGGCAAATGGAAAGCAAAACCACCCCACTCCCAACCCCCCTGCAGCCGAGTAATCGCGACGGCCCTGTCAAGACCTCTAGCTGGCCCAGACCACTCAGATCAGTGAGCTTAACCCCTGACTTGTGACCGTGCAGATGGACCATGAGTGACCTCCAGGATGACTGCTGACCACCTTTATCTCATTATAATACTAGTATCTCCCCCCAAAGGAGGAGCACAAGCTTCACTTACATAACATGCAATGTGTGTATAGGCATGTTTCCTTAAGGCGCATATGCAACCTTATGCCTGCCTCTACATATGATGACAAGCCTTCCCTGTCTAAATATTCATCCTAACCCTAAATAAAAGGAACCCATTCATGCTTGCTCAAGCAGTCACGGCATTGGAAGCCATTCCTTGGGATCTCCTTATTTGCTGCAAATAAACTTTTCTTTGTGGGACAAGTCAACCTGGTGCAGTTTCTGACTCACCAAAGAGAGAACCTAAGTTCGTATGGTTACAATACTATGAATTAGTAATTGTACTGGCACCACAAAAACATTGCTAGGTTCTGATTGGACTGTGTATATACAGTTATCAGCAATCGTAAATATATTGGGTATTTCGACAGATAAGTCATTTAAAGCCTTGCCTCGTGGTGACAGATAAGTCATTTAAAGCCTTGCCTCCTCTGCCTTGAGGAGAGCTGGCTCTTAGAGGCTCTCACGCCTCTTCTCCTAGCTGTATGAGTGGCCTTCTATCACACCACTTTTTCCTAACTTTTTTCTAACCAGTTACTGACCCAAGACTCTACTCTGGTACCACCATGGATGTTAGAAACATCACTTAGCGCCTCTACACGTTAGCTTCTGAATCCACAAAACAATGAGCTTGGGCATAATGATCTCTCAGATTCTCAGAGTTCTCATTTTCCCCACGTATTAAAAATAAAAATAAATAAAATGGCACTTTTAATTCAATATTTCTCCCTGTGCTTTAATTTTATGTCTTAGAAGACACCGTTTTCTACTGGTACTCAGTTTTACTATGAGTTTAATAAGACTAATAGTAGAGCCTAACAAGCATGGAAAATGACATTAGATTTTCTAACTTTGGTATCTAGGACATTCATTCTAAATTTCTCAAACCAGCTCCCTACGTTTCATTTTGGTTCACAACATAGTTTTTTACATATGTTTTTTGAAATTAGGCTTGCACATACATTGTCAATCTGCTTCATTCATAATTCCATCAGATTCCCTCAAAAGCCATATAGAATGAGACAAACATTAGCTACCAGTACCCAGAGTGAAATAGTCTTCTGTGAGAGAAAGCCTGAAAACAGTTCAGCTCTGCTGCATCAGGCACGTGTGATGATGGATTGCAGTCGGTTATCAAAACAGCTGTTTTGTCACAGCAGGAAGGGTGGCAGCCCATGCTGATCACGTTAGAGATAAAGGTCAGATTATATATTATCAGAGCCGCTGTGTATCTGGTACTAATGCCATTGTCACTATTATTCATGAAAATGGAAAAAAATATAGCATTTGGTTGCTAATGCCACAGAAATGGCATTGTCAAAGGAAAAAAATAGGAAAACATACTTCGGCGTGTGCATTTAAAACAATGGATATACCACAATGAATATGGGGGGAAATCTTAAAAATTAATTTTCAACAAGTATGCTTGCTTGCTATAAACCCAGCATTGTAACAATAAAACGAAACTCTTACTAAGTCACAAGGCCTAAGTTAGTCACTGATTAGTCTTTGAAACACAAGCTAGATTTGCCCTTTTATTGTCATTAGCTTTAATACCTATAAAATAATTATGAAATATATATGTGATAATCTTCGTTGAGAGTTATAAACTCAGAGCACTTTACCATTTTTCATCCTCAGAAATGTAAATGGGATTTAAATTTGATGTTTTTTATGCCTGATAAATGTTTTCTCCTTAAGAATAGTAGCACCAATACAAAACTATAAAAAAAAAAAATCCAGAATAAAGTTTTCTTTCTTGTTATATCCTAAGATTGTAATATTCCGAGGCATAGATGATATAAAATGGAATAAATCATAACCTATGAGCGTTGGGTGACAAAAATTTCTATCAGTCTATCAAATGTCTGTAGGTTTTGTGAGCAAGGCACAGACTCCTCTCCATCGAAGGTTGTTTGTATAGTGAATCACCTTACAAGACAGAGTTGGATCGTGCTTCCCTCTGGAGCAAACAGCAGATATGCTTATTGCCCATGAAAGATTCAGAGTCCCAATGCTCATAGCCTATCACGCATCTCACTGAGAATACAAGTGTCATCGAACATTCTTCACGTAGCCCTGCAGAAACTGGGACTCAAGAAACATGCAACAGTAATAGTACTTGGGCTACTGCTATTGCTGTGAGCAATAAACTGCCTTGTTCCTGTGAGTGAAAAACGGTCCTTTTTCTCTGATGCAGAAGTGTCATATCTTTTACCAGCATCCCTGAAACTGTAGCAGACTACCCTGTTAACTTGACAATAGGTAAAAATCTCAGACCATTCACAGATCTTGGCAGAAAGGAGCCCTGCACTGACTGCCAACTGATTCTCTTCAGTATCATGGCAATCCTTATCGATTTAATAATTTCTTTATTGTTTGTTTTCAGACATAGAAATTCATAGCACAGAATGTCTGAGTTATCCGTAGCAAACAATTCTTTTCATCATCAGGGTATGGACCATTGGAAGAGACAGAAAATGGCTGACTCTACTCAACTACCATGGGAAATGAGGACTCTACCCCACACAAGGATTCATGTAAGATTTCACCTAAATTGAAATGGGCTTAGATATTGAGTAGTTATAAAGAAATTAATTAGTACAATATATGAAAAAAAGAAGTAAACTAAAGTAAAAAAAAAAAAAAAGGCCTACAATACTTTTATGAATTCTAGTACTTTATAAACAATTTATGTAAGACAAAAGTTTTACTACCTCTTATAAATTTATGTAGTGTAATACATCCAACATATTTGTACATTGAAATGCTTCTCTTTGTTGCCATTCTGTTTACTACCTCTGGTTTGTTTTTCCTCCATGGACTTAATTGCTTTATGCTTCATTTTCAAGCATCCTCACACTCTAAGTCTAAATATACTTAACTTTTCTTAAATTCCTCAAAAATAAACATGTAAATGTGAATATATAGTAGTCTACACTATCTACCCCTCAAATCGGAGTCAGCGACCTGAGCCTTCAACATCAAATTCAATCAAAGTATATTATATTGAACCATGTAAGAAAGATGACTAAACTAAGTTAGCTTTAGATTGTCAGGTACCTCCAGAGGGGGAAAAAAAATGTGTAAGTTTTCTACCTTTACCTTGCTTTATCCTATGGCCCTGTTGGTATGTTATAATCCTAAACTGCACTGAATAGACACACTTGGTACAACAATCTGCTCCACGGGGATTTGTAGACCCCTTATGGGTTCTCTTCGTGTACCTCTCTAATATATGTACCACAATATTTGGTTCACTTGCCGGTCATGAAAACACTTCTGTAACTCATCTTTTATTGCATCACGGTAAAAATAAGGACTGAGGTCAAACCCTAGGAAAACCATAAGCAAATATTTTTCACGTTTATATCTTACAATTAAAGAATGTAGGGTTCACCACAGTTTGTGAAATCTTTGTCACCAGCCAGCTGATCAGTGGTGTTGCTTACGCTTCAAGTAATTGTAATAATAGATTACTTGCCCAGCAATGGTAAACATGAATGGGTGTCTCTGACTTTAACTTCTAGCACCTTGAAGTTAATTAACGTTTTGATTGCTTTCTTGATAAAGACTTGGACTACAACAACCACTCAGACCACCAACATTTAAGACACAATTGCTGATTTCAGGCCAAAAGTTTACTTGAAGTGGCACTTTCCCAAAATTATTCTGTCCCTCTCTGCTAGCACTACCTGAATGGTGTGACCACCATTAAAAGCTACTAAATTGAATGACGGGTTAAGTCTCAGCAGAAAAGTTGGAGGAAATAAAAAAGTAAGATACACAGTGCACTCACTAATCATACACTCTACGTTCCTCCTCTAGACATTAGTGGGTAAGTGGAAATACAGATGCATAGCACACTTTGAGTGATAAGTGCTATAACAAAAAATACATATAAAGGTCAACGAAGGATGGGGGGATGAACTCTCTGCACAGAAAAGACGAAGGAAAGTCCAGGCAGTGAGAACAACCTGGGCAGGAATGAAAGAGCGTGGCTATTTAGGAAAATAAAAGTTCAGGAGGCCTGAAACAATGAGTAAAGATCTAAAGAAGAATGGAGAGGAAACCGGTACAAGCTATGAAAATGAATTCAGGATGGAGCTAACATGTTATGTCTTTAGCTTAAAACCCTAAGCTTCATTAACACTGCATTAATAACAGGTTCAGCCAACTCCTCCTTTTAATGAAAATTCTCCTTTACTTTGTCCTTTATCCATCTTGGCTGGAACTCTGAACTCCTTTCATCTATATGCAAAACTTTCTTTTTCTCTTTCTTTCTTTCTTTCTTTCTAATATTTTTAATGTTTAGTTTTGAGACAGAGAGAGAGGCAGAGTGCAGATGGGGGAGGAGCAGAGAGAGAAGGAGACAGAATCTGAAGCAGGCTTCAGGTTCTGAGCTGTCAGCACAGAGCCCAACGCAGGGCTCGAATTCATGGACTGTGAGATCATGACCTGAGCTGAAGTCAGACGCTCAACCAGCTGAGCCACTCAGGAGCCCCGAAACTTTATTTCTAAAAAATATTCTTTATTTATCTTTAAACTTTACGTCACCATGTCACCATTAGCTCCACTGGATATTCTGAATGTAACCTAAATGCCTATCTTCGAGTTTTGTTTCACACTTTCTATCTGTTACTGCATTAAGAGTCCTTCACCTGGCACGTACAGATTGTTACTTTACTATTTTTAATGTAAAATATACCAAATATGCAAATGTCTAAAACACATACAATTAACAAACACAAGGGATGAAATCATACTCATTCTGGCAAATCGAGTAATTTTCCCAATTATTCTCTCCCATTCTGAAAGACAATCCCACATCCTTTGCTCTGTGTGACATGACCTGCGGTGTCATCTGCGGAAGGAGGGTAATGTCCTACCCCATCAACGTGGGGCTTAGTCATGTGACTTGCTCTAACAAATGGGGATGAGTGGATAGGATGCAGCCACATCCAAGCGGAGACTTTGGGAGTCACTGTATCATTCCAACAGCTCTCTTCCTCTTTTTACTGCACTTCCCAGTGGGGAATTTCTCCTGCTTTAGGCTGAATTCAAAAATGAGAAGACATATGGGGCAGAGGCAGAGGAGCAACTGACATGCATAAAAGTAACCTAATTGACAGACAAACCTTTTGTGTTCAAAACCAAAAAAAAAAAAAAAAAATTAGAGGTAATTTATGATTGCAGCAAAACCAATACACCCATCTCCTCAAAACGCAGGTCAAGATACAGCAGATCACCATTCATTAAAGGTTTGTAAGGGTAGGGGTGTTGTAGAAGCTGCAGATAAGGGGTTAAAGACAAAGGATTATATCTTAAATAGAAATCAGGACACCCACAAGTTATAATGGCAGACTTTCAGAAGGAGGAAAGGCGTGGGGGAAAGGATTGAAAATTCAGTATATGGGATTGAAACAATTGCTATCCATATGGAAAATAAAATAAAATTGGATCCCTGCCTTACAGCATAGAAAATTCCAGGTGGATTAAAGACTTAAATGTGCTAAGGCAAATTTTTGTTTTAATATAAAAGAAATACAGGGCAATATCTTCAACCTCAGATTAGGAATGGTTTCTTCAACAAAAAGTAAAATATACAAACTATAAAAGATTAATAAATTTTGTTGCATTAAAATTCTAATTCTCACACAAAAATCAGGTAAATGCGTTTTTTAGCAAAGCAACAGTCTGAGAGAAGCCAGCTAACCTACCAAGAATTAATAGCTAACCTAAATAACTCCTCAAATTAATTTGAGGACAAAAGGCAATTTTGCTGCATTAGGTAGCAAAAGGAACGATAGCAGAGCAACTCTCAAAAGGGGAGGCCAAAATCATCAATGAACATATTATAAAAAGCTTAATTTCTAATTCACTGAGAATATAAAAATTAAACCAACAATGAGAGACTTCAGATCAGCAAAAATATGAATGACCAACAACATTCAACGTTGACCAGAAATAGAAAAAAGGGAATGGTCATCCAGTCCTTGTGGGAACAGAGCAGGTACAAATATCTAAGAAAGCTCTTAGGCAATATTGCATAATGTTGATGTGGTAGGCAGAATAATGACCCCAAAGATGTCAGTGTCCTAAACCAGGTAACCTGTGAATATGTTAGGTTACATGCAAAGGGGGATTAAGCTTGCAGATGGAATTAAGGTTACTGATCAGCTGACATTAAATTAGGGAGATTATTCTGGATGACCTGGCGGGCCCTGATGTAATAATATGAGTCCTTAAATGTAGATAACCTTTCCCAGCTATGGTCACAGGAAGATGTGACTATGGGAGAGATCTGAGTGATGAAATGTGGGAGGGACTCAACTCATCGCTGCTAGCTTTGAAGATGGAGGAGGGGAGTCATGAGCCAAAGAATGCAGACAGCCTGTAAAACCAAGAAAAGGCCAGGAAACAGATTGTCCCTACAGCTCCAGAAAGAAATGCAGCCCTGTGGAAACACTGACTTAAGCTCAGTGAGACCCGTGTCAGACTTCTAGTCTACAGAACCGTAAGATAATAAATAAGTGTTGCTTTAAGCCACTCAGTTTGTGATAATTCATTACAGCATCAATAAAAAACTAATAGAGAAGGAGAGGTACATATCCTATTAGTCAGCAATTCTATTCTAAATATAAGCTCTGGAGAAACTCTTGCACTTTTGCAAAATCAGATATGAATACAACTGTTCATTGCAGCATTTTTTGTAATAGAGAAAACTGGAAACAACCTAAGTGTTACCAATAGGGGAATGGATATAGTCACACAGCTTATGTTCTAGAACAGTTAAAATAAACCAACTATATCTTTATAATTCACCATAAATAAAATCCAGAAATACAATATTGAAAGCAAAAGTAATATGCAGAAAGATACCCCGGGCATGATACAAAATTTAAAAACACACAAAACAATACTATTGCATTATTTTTGAATGCACACACATATGGTGAATTTTTAAAAACTTGACTGGGAAAAATACAAGCTGCAGAGTGATGATTTATTCTAGGAAGCAAAAGAGGGAATGGAATGGAGTGTCTGTGGGGAGATGGAGTATAAAGGAGACTTAAGCAATTGCATCCAAAGAATTATAAAAGTCCGGAAAAATACTCACAACAAATGAAATCGCATGTTAACACTGTTAAAAAGAAAATCACAGGCCCCAAATGGAGTCACTTATGTTAAGGCCCCATGGCAGTAAACCCAGATTTAATAGCTAACCTACCTACAGTTTCAACCTCCCTAGGAATGTAACCTTTAGCCAACCGAACTGGAATTTCCCGGTTAACACCCGGAGATAATTCCTGATTATCTCTTCAGTTCCCCTTAGGAGTGCTAGGACCTTGCCCCAAACAATGCATTCCTTGCTAATAAATTCATTTTTTGACCTCCTCTCTGCCTTTAAAAATCTTGATATGGTACAGTTCCTCGGAGCTCCCCTCTACTTGCTAGATGGGATGCTGCCCAATTCATAAATCATCGAATGGACCCAATTAGATTTTCAAATTTCTGTGGTTGAATTCTGTTTTTTAGTGACATTCACTGAGTATTCACATGCACGGTAGTTGCATGAGGTTTCATCACATTTTTAAAATTTCGGTTATTATATATATAAAATTGTTTTTATTTCAGATTTTATGTTTTATGGTATAACTATTTCAAAATAAAGAGAGAAAAGACAAAAATAAAAAGTGGAAGCTCTGAATTGAATTCTAACTCTGCTAATTACTATGATTTTAGGTATGGGATTAGAGAAAGAAGGTATTTGATGTTGACCAAGAATTGGCATTTAATCAGGCAATTCTAATTGGCAATTTATAATTGAAATTTAGGAGAAACAGATTCAAGAAGAAACCTGAATTGTGTTTCCAGAAAGAAAAAATGGGGGCAGAGTCACATAGGCAAAAGGCTGAGTATAGTTGTCATTCAGATCCTCTATGCAAAACAGGGATTAAAACTAGGTTAGCTGGGATTGGTTGAGTTAATATGTAAATGAGGGATGGAAACTTGTGAAATCACATTGGCTCCTTTAGAAGTAAAGAATGGGGCTGATTAAGTCCAGGCTGGGGGCTTACAATTGGCTAAAAGATTATTACAAAGTTCATGGTTCTTCCCATGAGAACATGTGTATACATTCCTCCCCCCTTATTGCCTCCTGAGCCCTAGTTTAAAAAGAGACTGTCTTAGCTAGGTTTGCCAGTGTGCTCTGCTTTGAAATCTTTTAGACTGAGCAATGATATATTTGAGCACTTACAAATGTAAATGATAGTCAATAATGATTGATAAGAATCTAGGTTTGATGTGCCAGGGAAAGTCCTCAGTGCTTTACATGCGTTGCTTTATTTAACCCCACAGCATCCATCATGTGGAATGAGGCAGGTTCTATTATTACTCTCTTCTTTATGACTGAAAAATTAGAAAACAACCTAAGAAAGTTGAGCGTTTTGCTCAAGATCATGGAAGTTGGTGAGGGGCAATACCAGGTTCAGTAAACCCAGTGGATATGAACCACAGGCTGTGCTCTGAATTATTACATGACTCTCTAGGCATCTTAAAGAATGGAAAAGATAATGCCTCGGTGTGGATCTGGTGAGGGAGCATGGGGCAAGCTGAAGGCAAAGTACAGGCTAACAGCATCTCCCCATCCCCAGGGTGGGATATGTGTGATTTTCCTCCCACACACCTGGCTACCCAAGAACAAAGAAAAGGGGTTTAAGTGCTTGCCATTGTGATGTGGGAAACCAAGGCAAATGAAAATTTAAATTCCCTTACAGTCTACAGCCCATTGACAAGTCCTTGAAACAGGCAGAGTGACCTTCCTCTAGGAGCTCAGCTGCCTTGATGATGATTCTTTGCTAGGGTCAAAAGGGAATTTTGGTTTAACATTATCCTGACCCTCCACCCCCACCCCAGGATCCTATAAGGCTACTTTAACATATAAAAATTCCTTTGGAGACTCCCTTTATCTCAACTCCCCCAAGATATATGCTGGCAATCATACTCCAAGTTTATGGCCCCCTGATATACATCTGAAGGGTCTCATGACGGAGGTTTTACTAAATGGTAATAAATGGTGTTTTCCTAACAGCAGCTGGCCCTTCCAGGTCCTGGAAACCTTGCTTTCAAAATACCTTAGAGACTTACACTGTCCCTAACCCTGTCCCAACCTGAAGGTGTATCATCAGTTACCTGGCACAACCCCAGCACAGCTCTTTCTGCCCATGGGTCCCATAGCCACACTTTAATAAAATCACCTTTTTGCACCAAAGATGTCTTCAAGAATTCTTTCTTGGCCATCAGCTCCAAACCCCCCCACCATCACCCCAAAACCCCACCAGATCTGAAAACCCTTCCCTATAACTAAAGATGCAACTTCAATATCTCAATTTTCCAGATGATGTAAATGAGGCAAACTTTGAGTAGAGTTTGTGTGAGCCTTAAATGTACAAATACATGTAAATATAAAGTATCTGGCAACATTTCCCACCCACAATATAGGCTTTCTTTCACTCCCTTTTTGTCCTTTGGCTTTGTTTCTTTATCTGGAAGGCCCTATAAGCAAGACTCATAAATTTGAACTCAACTGATTTAAAAGGTGTGCTGTTATTTTGGGCTGGTGTCAGCTTATCAATAGAGATGTTATCAGCTAGAAAAGCCTGGGGGCACTCACCTGAGCCAGGCCGGCTTCTTGCAGACTTCTCTCCTTTCAATTCCAAGTTGTGGCTGGACCAGCCCTTATGGCTCTTATTATGATTGCAAGACGTGCTAAGCAATAATGTTACAGGAAGAAACTTTGAAAGACAAGGTTTATTACTCATAAGTCCTGGAGGGAACACAGCACGCCTGGGGCCATAGAGTGAGGTCACAGGTAGAGAGAGTGCTGGCCTGGGGTTCTGCTTTGATTGGGTTGGGGTGGGGGCTAGGGTTTCTCAGGTTCACTTTTATTGGTGAATTTAAAACATAAGAATGAGAATTAAAGCACAGAAGGAAAAACAACAACAACAACAGAAGTCAGAAAGGGCAGTTATGAGGTCAACCAGGCATCTCTAAAACAAAGGAAACATCAGGGGTCGAGTGGCCTGGCTCTTCAGCTAGTCTTTGGCTGGCGATGTGTTTATTCAAGATACTGGTCTTTGAAGTGGGTGCCTTTGCAGTCAAAAACTTAAGTCAGGCACTTGCATTGCAATTAAAAAAAACAACCACCAAAACTGTCAGGCACTTACACTTTAGCTGTCCTGTCCTTTTCTTCTCTACTTAAAAAACAAAACAAACAAAACACACACACAAAAAAAGAAACAAACAAAATACTTGCCTACCATCATAATTTCCAAATAGGGATAAAGAAACAAAATGTAGTTAACAGTAAACTTGCTAAGTATACATGAAAGTTCTGAGAACATCACAGTAATTCTAGTCAGTATTGCTTTTCTATAATACTAAAATAAAAGCATTCATATGCCCCCAAATTGCCAATATTTGCTCTCCCACCTGGGGAAAAATGGCAGGTTGTTTCTAAATTGAAAATTTATAATGAAGAAAAATGTGGTTGTTGACAGTGTCTGCATCAATACATTTATATTTTATATACATTAATATATTCATAATATATCGGTGCAGTTTTTCATGAAAATAAGGTAACTAAAATTATAGTTTAATAATAAGTGATGTAGCCAGAAAGTAGGCTTGACTACAACTGTGATCACTGGAACAGATGAGAAACTAAACCTTCAAATAAATTATATATACAAAGTATGGATATTAATAACTCTGCCAATTAAATATGGGACCAAACTGATCTGCTCATATACAGAACATTGCAATACAGAATATTGCAACTGTACTGTCTTTCAGAAGATTAACAGTTGAGATGATTTGTGTTATTCTAGCAGAGTGAAAACACTTTGAGGATTGTACTATAAAATATTCAAAGTTATTGATGTGGGAAACAGAGGCAGAAGGAAATGGCAGATAAAATTAAATTTCCTTATAACCTGCAGCCATTGACAAATACTTGAGGCAGGCAGAGTAAAACATGTCTCCAGAGACTCCCTACTGTCTTAATGTTAATGCTTTGCTAAAGGGAAAAACAACTTTAGCTTGATAATAGCTTGGCCTCCAGTATCCTGTGAGTTGTCTTTAGCATATGGAAATCTCACTGGAAACTTCCCCTGGACTTTACCTCCCCCAACTCTCAAGTATATAATCAGCCCCTCCTCAAAGTCCCGGGCAGCTCTTCCTGCCCACGGGTCCTGTCCCCATGCTTTAATAAAATCTCCTTTTTTGCCCCAAAGGTGTCTCAAGAATTCTTTCTTAACCATCTGCTCTGGACCCCCATCACTCCAAAACCTCATCAGTTATTACTAGAATCATCTCATTTATGGCTTGATGAAAGGAGGCTTCACTTCCTCTTTGTATAGCCACGCCAGTCTTTTATGTTACATTCAATGATCAGAAGTCTTCAGACACACATAGAAAGTAAGTAGCTTAATTTCAACAAAAACTGCTCTTCCAAATACTAATTTTTAAAAATCCTGTTGATGTTTGTTCATATCTTGATATCAAATTCATTCTGACAAAAATATCTAGCTTTTTCATAGCTCATTTCTTTAAGTAGTTTAATAACGATGAGTTTAATAATAACTCTAAATATGGGATTTTTCCTGGGGTGCCTGGGGGCGCTTAGTCAGTCAAGCATCTACTTGCGCTCAGGTCAGGCATCTCAGGGCTTGTGAGTTTGAGTCCCACATCAGGCTTTCTGCCCTCAGTGCAGAGCCTGCTTCGGATCCTCTGTCCCCATCTCTCTTTGCCCCCCCACCCCCGCTCTCTCTCTCTCTCTCAAAAATAAACATTAAAAAAATTAAAAATAAATTATTAAACAAATATGATCTTTTTCTTGACTAATAGGAACCAATGGCCAGGCTGATACAGGTGGAACTGATTCCAATTGGAGACGTGGTATTCAAATGACACAAACTGACAGTTTCTCATTTCGCCACTTTTCTGCTGTGTTTTGATTTTTCCTACTCCATTGCCTTCTCTTTCTTGTCATAAGTAAAACCACATGGCAAGTCACATACTGAAATGAATATAAAATACTGAAAATGTGAGCCAATATCACTAGGACAGACTAGAGATAGCGGGGAGTCCCAACTTCCTTTTCTAACTTTGGATAATATAAAATGCTCAGATTTTCTTCATACCTACATCTCAAAGGAATGTCTAATTTTAAGTTTGGGTAAATTCTGATTGAATTTAACCCTTCACAAGTCATGATCTACTTTATTTTGTGGAGGTTTTGCATAGCTCATTTTCCCACAGGGGATTAATCTCCTGAGCATGGAAATGTCCACCCTAATAGACTTAACTGGCTGAGTTAAAAAGACTCCCATCCACTACCTAACCCATCATCTGAAATGATAATAGGAAAACATCCAATTCAACACTGACAACTGAAAGGAACAGCTTTGAATCCAAATGACAGCCCCGCCTTAGTTTAAAGCTAGGTTCTCTTTTCTGCTTATTATGAATCTTTGATAAGAAATACAATTGCTGAGAAGTTTGTTTTGCTTGCTGTTTGCTACGAGCATTGTGAGACCTTTCCTGATTGTAACCCACTGTAGAATGGGCTGTAAAACTTCCTAAATGTAGTCTGATATGTAATGGAATGAGTGATTGTATACAAACTAACCGGCATTTCTCGCTTCTGTAAACCTGCTTGCTTAGCACATTCCTCACCTACCCCCTTCCCCCTTTCTTCCTCCCGCCACAAGTAAAAAAAAGCCTCCCCTGTGCTATTTGTCTGTCTATAAAAACGCTATACCAACCCTAATCGTGGCCTCTTGTGTCACCGGTGACGAGTGCGCAGAGGACCAGGTTCGAACCTGCAATAAACGACCCTTGCCGCTTGGCTTTGACTTACGACTCTGGTGGTCTTTTGTGGGAGGTTTTGGAACTTCAGGCATTACAACAACAATTCAGAGAATCTTTTAATCATTGTCTTCACTATCCAGAGTTGAGGGGCATGGTGAAAATACTGGCATTGTAATTAAAAATACGAATGAGTGTAGGAGTAAGGTGAGGGATCTGATGTTTTGATCTAGAAAGAAAAAAATAGGGGCACCTGGGTGGCTCAGTTAAGCGATGGACTTCGGCTCAGGTCCTGATCTCATGGTTTGTGGGTTCAAGTCCCACATCGAGCTCTGTGCTGAAAGCTTGGAGCCTGAAGCCCACTTCAGATTCTGTGTCTCCCTCTCCCTCTCCCCTGCTCACACTGTGTCTCTCTCTCTCAAAAATAATGTGTCTCCTTCTCTCTCTGCCCCTCCCCTAATCATACTTGGTCTCTCTCTCTCTCTCTCAAAAATAAATGAACATTAGAAAAAAATTTTAGAAGAAAAAACATACCATACTTAATCATTTTTTTTGTGTTTTTGTTTTTGTTTTCACAACACTACCATATACTTTGGAAGAATGAAATTTGTAAGAACTAAAACCTTGGTGATAGCATGATCTACTCAACCTCCGAAAGACTTAGCTTAGCTTCTGGTGCTATATCACAATGCTGTTGTTCTGGCTCTAGTGTGATCATTTAAAATAAAAGCATAATAATCATCGTGTGAAAGTGGAGGGAGCTTCATTTAAAATGGAGTCGGGAGGGGCGCCCGGGTGGCTCAGTCGGTTGAGCGTCTGACTTCAGCTCAGCTCATGATCTCACGGTCTGTGAGTTCGAGCCCCACATCCGGCTCTGTGCCTCCAGCTTGGAGCCTGCTTCCGATTCTATGTCTCCCTCTCTCTCTGCTCATGTTCTGTCTCTGTCTCTCTCTCTCTCTTTGTCAAAAATAAATAAACATTTAAAAAAAATAAAAATAAAAATAAAAAATAAAATAAAATGGAGTCGGGAAGTCCTAGAGGGGGCACTCTCACACAGGTACCTCTCTGCAGACTGTATAACCAGCAGGAAGAAGGCAAATAAGAATTGTTCTGACAAGGGAGGACATTTTGCACCCAGGAATTTTATCTTCTGCTTTTAAGGAAAGGGAGATCCCTCCCTGACCCAGGAACAGTGCACTAACCACCAATGAATCTTAGCCACAACCTAGAACTCTTGTTCTTCTGCCATAAACTTTTGTTCAAAACAACTTGTTCCAATTTCTTCCTAAAACCTAATTAAACTTGACCTTCCCTTTGTCTCTTCGAATTTGCCTGTGGTTCACTATATCTTTCTTGTCCGGAATTGGAATTTCTCTGCTATTCCCGAATAAACTCATTGTTTTTTGGTTTTTGTTTTTTGTTTTGTTTTTTTTTTGTTTCTTTGTTTTTGTTTTTTCCTTAAATACAATTGCTCTTTGCTCTGTTTAAAGTTAACAATTGATAACCTCTATAATTTTTATTAGAGGCAGATTAACTGCAAGTGACATTGTGACTCAGATATAGTATCTAATTTCTTGTTGAATCTTGCTAAGTTATTTGCCTTCATAATATATTATGGCAGGGCTCCAAGGGTTAATTATGAGCTGCATAAAAGACACTTCCTTCAACTCATTTTAATTTATTGTTTCTCACTAAGCATTTCCCAGGAACTTGGCTCACTGAAGTCTCAAAGAAGAGTTACTTTCACTCCCCCCACCATTCTACTTTCATCTGATATATATAGTCAACAACAACTAATTTCACAGCTCAGTTATTTAATCCTTGAAAAAAAGACATTTCCTAAAAATCAGATGATAAAAATGAGTTGGGGAAGCCATACTAAAAAAATTCATAGCTTTAAAACTGATATTTATGTAAGCTGTATTTATGAATTCCATCAGTTTAGTGAGACATATACTAATAAATTTTCTCTAAACTCTGAGAGAGAACATAACTTATAGATTCGTATTTCTAATAATATAACATCAACATATTATTTCAATTATGCACTCAAAGCCTAGAAATGGAAGATTATGATATATAGGATAATAGATGATCATCAAATGACTGCAATACCATAATTCAGAAGATGGCCACAGCACTTGAGTAGTTTATGAACTGCAGCAGGAATCCCCAAATGCATTCATACCTTGAATAGGAAGCCATTAGTGTCACTGAAATGAAAACATTTATTTAAATCTTAACAAATTTCTATACCATACCTGAAACCTCAACACTACACATTTTGGCATCTGCCTCATGAGAGGAAAGTTTTTATATTCAAATAGCAACTCACTGTAGGGTCTTTAAAGCTACATTTTAAGTTTGGTTGAGATAAATGTCTACCAAAATTTATCCAGAGTGATTACTGAGAATGGAGGTGGGGGAAGGGGCCAGAGGAACAATAACTTTCACTTTTTCATTGAGGTGGTGATCCCATATTTTACTGTACTTATAAAAATACAAAAGGAGAAATGGTGTGATGTTTTCTCTGTTACATGCTCCTATAAAAAGGATGTGCTCCAGAGGACCACCAAAAGATTTTTAATAATAGTTAAGCATGGAAAGATGTGTGGATTTTGTTTTTTGTTTTTTGCATTTTGTTATGAATCTACCATGAATCTCTTCTCTGTGAACCAATGCAATTTTGGGGAACTACATTTTCAACTTATTCCACCTAGTAGGTGAGTATCATTCTCATCTTAGTTTTTAAGTTTACATATTTCAAGCGTTATAAAGTATCCCCTAGTTTTTATATACTAGGAAAATCTATTTCAAGGACATGTCATGTTAATAAAATCTTTCATTTAGTGAGTGTTCACCACTGCCATGCATTTTATATACATTGTATTATACTTTAATAGCATGTATTGTCAGAGGTTATACCAACCTACTGTACAGATGAGAAACATGAGCTTGAGGAATGTGAAGCCATTTGTCCATGATAGCAAAACAAAGATAAAACTCAAAGATGTCCAGTTTCAGAGAATACTCTACTTTGACTGTCTGCCTCTATTTGGACTGTTACCTCTGGAGCCCTCCCTTTCTAAAAGACCACTTCCAGGACCAGAAAGGGGCTCCTGTCTTCTACACCTATAAATGTAGAGATCCTTATGGGCCAGCGCGCCCTCTACTGGGACCCAGTCACCATGCATGCAGCCCACCTCCGCCCCGTATAGTGATGCCATATGAAAAGCTTTGGGACTCGAGTGTGGTTTGCTTGCTGTTTCTCCACTAGTAAATTATTTCCCAACAAATCTTCTTTTATGCCTCTATCACATGGTATTAAACACAAGAGTTCATAACCATTTGCATGACAACATTTTGCAAAATTTTCATTGCCTTTATCCGTTATCAGTGTTTATCTTAAGTGTTCACTCATATATAACAGGAATGCCACACAGGGGGTTGCTCGTAATGGATGTTGCTATCATTTACTTTTTTTTTTTCCAGTTTTTCATTTTTTTAAACTTTTTAAATTTCCAGACTAAACATTTCTAACCTATTTAGTGTTAACACAATTCAAGGAAACCTCATTTAAAATGGAGCTGGGATGCTCTGAAGGGGGAGCTCTCACACAGGTATTGTTCACGTTAAGAAACACACCTCATGTTCCCCAAAGGGAAGAAGCTTACTTTACACATCCCAGCAGGAAGAAGGAAGAATTTCTTCTTGCCCAGCAACAGCCCAGCCAATGAGAACTCAGTGAAAAAGCCTCTCCCAGCTTCCCCCTTTCCCCTAGAAAAGCAAGCTTCTCTCCTCTGTTCTCTCACACTGGCCTATGGTTCACCATAGTTTTCTTGTCCCAAATTGCAATTCCTCTGCTATGCCTGAATGAACTAATTTTGCTGGTAAAATAACTGGCTCTTTTGTTTTTTGGTCAACATGAGTCTCTCCTGATAGACTATCACTCAAAATACTCTATTTTTGCTTCTCTGAATCTCCAGTCTTATAAAGTTTTTCTTGAAATACAGCTCTTAGATTCAATTTTCCTTACACAGATGGCCAACAATTTGGTTCCAAAGATAATTAATAATTCCCTTTCATTTATAATACTCTTTCCAAAAGGGACCAGCATTTCAGTGGCATTTGTTTATTTTTTTAAGTTTATTATATATTTTTTTATTTTGAGAGAGGGAGAGAGTGAGTGTATGTGTAGGGGAGGGGAGAGAGAGAGAGAGGAAGAGAGAGAGTCCCAAGCAGGTTCTGCACTGTCAGCATGGAGCCCAACATGGGGCTCAAACCCATGAACCATGAGATCATGACCTGAGCAGAAACCGAAAGTCATATGCTTAACTGACTGAGCCACCAGGCGCCCCCATTGGCATTCATTTACAGTAAACATGGGGACATTTGTTTTTTTGTTTTTTTTTTTAACGTTTATTTATTTTTCAGACAGAGACACAGCATGAACGGGGGAGGGGCAGAGAGAGAGGGAAACACAGAATAGGAAGCAGGCTCCAGGCTCTGAGCCATCAGCCCAGAGCCCGACGCGGGGCTCGAACCCGCGGACCGCGAGATCGTGACCTGAGCCGAAGTCGGACGCTTAACCGACTGAGCCACCCAGGCACCCCAAACATGGGGACATTTGAATTCTAGTATTTTTTAGAATTCAGTTAATAGTTTAGACTTTATAAATATAGTATACATTTTGCTCATAGAATGCACATTCTGCATTTTTGCAAAATGCAAATGTCCACAACCACATAAAATCATATATTCTCTCACTTTGACCTCAAAAATTACATTTTACTTTCAACAGGTTCCATGCAAGCCTTTTTTATTTAAAAATTCTTGTGTTCTTACTCACAAATATCTTCCCAAGATACTTTTTTTGACATTCTTCTCTCCACTATACTCTAATTCCATACTATCCAATTCTCTTTCTAAATACCCTACATTTTTACTAGACTGCCATTTTCATGGAGCTGTTATTTTTTGCTTTCCTGTTTAAAGAAAAAACTATCATTCTCTGAGAAACCTTGATAATGCCCTTGCTGTATGAAAACTTGCCAAATCTTTTGAGTTAAAATTCATAACTTAGCTTTATATGAGTTATATTTATGTTAAAGTATAATTACTAACATATTATCCTCCAGATATAAAGGAGAATCTCACTAAGGGTGGGGGCAATGTCATATACATCTTTTATCACCCAGAGACCAGGAAGAATTCTTTTCATATGCTAATATTCAACATATCCTTGTAGGTTCATTGTTAGAACAAAATACAAGAATTTGGAACTATAATATAACATTTAAAAATATCTCAAAACAATAAAATTCAGTTTTTTAATCTTATTGTTTTCTTTCATTACTTACTCAAACCCTCTCTGTAAGGCTGCTTTTTTTTTCTTCCTTTAAACTTACTTGAAATCCAGCGTAAGTCCTCCAGTCTCTTTTATCCCTAAATTTAGTAACTCAAACATCTATTTTGATGTAACAGTGAAAATTTCCAGCCCTGTGTGAAGGTAAATCTGGTCTCCTACTCTGGCTGGGGACTCCTTCAGGCTGGTGTCTGGAATGGGATGGGGCCTACAGGTGTTCTTCGGCCTTCCATCACTAGCCCACCATTGGTGCCTCCCTAGTTGAAGTGGTGGGAAGGGCCAGGTAAGTCTTACTTGCCGTGGGCTGTCATGGCAACTTAACTTTGTGACTCTTGCCTTGACAGGGGTCTAAATTTGCTTTGCTTTTCTTATACAAAAACAAAAACAAAAAACCCCACCTGATCCATCTCTAACTTTTTCCTGCTAATGACTCCTTGCACCATTAGGTGAACTGTTCAGGCAGGAGTTGACCAATCCCCACAGAAGCCCTCAGACATTCTCTCCCTCATTACAAACTATGTGTGAGGTGAGCCTCAATTCAGTTAATGCCTATTGGCTGCTCTTTAAATCAGCCAGCCGGTCATGTTCTCTTAGTCTTTAGATTTCTCAGCTGTGAGCCCAACACAAATCCCCTGAGGTCCCCAAACTCCAGAGACTGCCTATCAGGAGAAGGAAAGATTCAGGGCCCTCACAGCCGCATGCTCTGGTCTGAATGTTTGTGTTCCTCCAAATTCATATGTTGAACTCTAACCCCTAAGATGATGGCATGAGGAGGTGGGGCCTTTGGGAGGCAATTAGGTCACGAGGCCAGAAAAATGAGAGCCCTCATGACTGAGATTAGCACCCTCATAAAGGAGACACTGGAGAGCTCCTTTGCCCCTTCCACCATGTGAAAACACGGCAAGAAGTGAGCAGTCTGCAACCTGGAAGAGGCTTTCCCCAGAACCTGAGCATGTTGGCATCCTGATCGTGGGCTTTTAGTCTCTAGAAATAAATCTCTATTGTTTACAAGCCACTTGGTCTCTAATATTTTGTTACAGGAGCCCAAACAGAGTTAAGACAGGTGATAGCTGTTTTATTTGAAGCTGAATCTACCACCTTCTCTACAGAAAGACCTAGAGTCATCGAATGTTAGAGCTAGAAGGTGAGTTAAAATCACTTAATCCAGAATGGCCAAATTATAGATGAAGAAATTGCAGTGTAAACATTAAATCATTTAACTGGTTTGATTAACTTAAGCTCAAGAAACATTACTGAATGTTTGTTTTTTTTTTTTTTTTTTTTTGCAAGCAATAATGGGAATACAAAGACAAATACGACACAGAATTTGGCCTTGCAGGGTATCTAGTTACTACATGAACTGATACTGCAGTCCAGATCTCCTCATTTTCTATTTCCAGAGTCTTACAGACCACCTCACTTTAGGAGAAAAGTTCTCAAGTTTAACATAGAGAAGAATCTCCCCGGGAGCTGTTAAAAGGCAGATTCCACAGCTCTGCTCCTGGAGACTCTAACTCAATGTGCAAGGTCCACGGATCTTCATGTCAACAAGCACCTCATGTGACTGAAATGCAAACTGTTCTGTTCCAGAATTTAAAGCACAGTTCTTTGTGTTTTGGAAGGGGTACTGCCCACTGATATCAAGGACAGAGAGAAGCTAAGCATCTGTGTCATTCGGCACCTGTCCTCTCATCCTACAATTTGGAGATCCCGACAAGTATGTGCCATTATCTAGACATACATAGAGTCCATTCGGATGTCTCTATTTTTCTAAAACTTGTATTTTTCTGGGGTTGTTTTGGAGGTTCCTGCTGAGTCCTGGAG
This sequence comes from Panthera pardus, assembly GCF_024362965.1. Taxonomy (NCBI): domain Eukaryota; kingdom Metazoa; phylum Chordata; class Mammalia; order Carnivora; family Felidae; genus Panthera; species Panthera pardus. Next base: position 54,114,029 of record NW_026526654.1, read on the forward strand.
ATCATCCCCTTGTTCTGAGATTTCCTGAAGGATATTAGTTCCCGAGGACTGTGTTTTATTCTCTTCCACCTCTCAGTAAAAAGAACCTTGCACACACAAGACCTATAAGAAGGTGTAGTATATTGCATTGATTACACATTCTTTCTCCCATTTTCGCAACACATTTTTATAAAAAGCGAAATTATACGAGAGAAATATTTACAGCAATATTGATTTCTTTTTGTGCTCCTTTTGTATCGTAGTATGTTAAGACACAGCAAGGTCTAATGTCTTGAGATATAAACTGGTCTGATTAAACAGTAAGGAACGGACTGCCAAGTAGGTACCAGGAACATGGCAAAAAATTTCTCGTACGATAAAATGGTGGAGTTTGGGTATCAGTGTACCTCTTCTGCAATCTCCCAGGAAGAACTGACTCTTATTTCTAGCCTGTTGTGACCAACAGCTCTTTTCCACATGGACACTCTTCCACGAGAGGCAATGAGAGGGCTTGTTCTCTCATTTAGAATGATGAGAATATGCATTTTCTGGATTTTCTAAAATGTGCTCAAGCTATTTACTACTTCTATATTTGTTTTAAAACGCTGTTGAATCTGCAATTAGCTTGCACTTATCCTTAGCATAGGTAAGAGTTTAAAGCCCATCAACTGATACTTAAATCAGATTAACTTTCCAATAATAGCATTTAATTGAAAAGAAAAAGCTAAGCATGTGTCTGGATGCGTGTTAGTACTTCCTGAAAGAAGGATACTATTTAATTTTGTGATATAATCTCCTTCTTACTTTTATGAAGAAAATAAACAGTAAGGCTCATGTCCTGATATCACTGTGGCAAGTCGGAATAAGTGAGAAAGCAAACGTATTGAAGGAGTCATAAGTATTTTTATGCCTACAATTGTCTTCTCCCAGAAGATAACAGAACCATTGTCTATACTATTATTCCCTTCACATTTTCACCAATCTTTGTAGATTATCTTGTGTGAGCATCTACGCAGCACAGCTTTTGATGCTTTTCCATTGACGAGTGTGATAAGAAAACATCTGTTCTGAGTTGCTGTCGAGGCATCATAACAGATGACAACCCTGCTCACACCCGGAGTCTAGACATTTAGAAAAGCACCCTAGTTTAGGATTCCTGCCACGCCTTGCCCCTTTGCTTTTTCTGGGGCACAGTTTTGAATAACCACTTACGGTTGAACCGCCTGAGAAAAGTTAGTGACCTCTGCCCCAATCACCTCGGGTATAATAGGTGCTTGCTCTGTATCTCTTGCCCAAAGGCTACCTGAAACAGGACTGACCTTCCTCCAGCTCATGCACCCCATCACCTCATTTCTGGGATTCATAAGTAATACATCATGTGACTGTACTTCCTTTGTATGAATGTATTGAAACTGTGTCTTCAATTAAAACAACCTTGGTGATGGGGCGCCTGGGTGGCTCAGTTGGTTGAGTGTCCGACTTCAGCTCAGGTCATGATCTCACAGTCCATGAGTTCAAGCCCTGCGTCAGGCTCTGTGCTGACAGCTCAGAGCCTGGAGCCTGCTTCAGATTCTATGTCTCCCTCTCTCTCTGACCCTCCCCTGCTCATGCTCTGTCTCTCTCTGTCTCAAAAATAAATAAAAACATTTTTAAAAATTTATAAAAAAAAACAACCCTGGTGGGGCTCCTGGGTGGCTCAGTTGGTTGATTGACCGATTTAGGCTCAGGTCATGATCTCACAGATTGTGGGTTCAAGCCCCGCACTGGCCTCTGCACTGACAACTCAGAGTCTGGAGCCAGCTTCGGATTCTGTGTCTCCCACTCTCCCTACCCCTCCTGATCACAATGTCTCTATCTCAAAATAAATAAACATTAAGAAAAACAAACAAACAAAAAACAACCCTGGGGTTTCTACTTCCTTAAGGTGAGAGCTCAGAGGCTGAGGGAGCTACTTGCTGAGCCTGTGCGGGTGGCTTGTGCCTTCTCATTCAGCAGGTCATAATCCGCATATTCTCAATTTAATATGCCAGCGTGGGGGTCCCCCAACTCAATGAGAGCCCCATAATAGATCAGACATTCTACAGATAGTCACCAAGGAGCTTCTCTAATCCAGAGGACTACTGCATAAATAGATATATTACACTACTGCATGGCAAATGCTGTCAGAATTATGAATAGATCTATGAGACCCCAAAAAAACAGAGTAAACTCACCACTTCTGAAAGAGCTGACGGAAGCCTTACAGAAATTGCTCTCAAGTCTAACACTCCAACAGCATCACCTGGGAAGCTCTGGAAATAAACGATCACATGCTCCAGCCCAGGACAATTAAAGTAGAGTCTCTGCAGGTGGGTCCTCAGCACTGATAAATTTAAAACTCTCTCCTGGTTATTATAATATGCGTCTGGTGCTAAGAACCACTGCTTTAAGGAAATGGCAAATAAATTTAGAATGACGGATGAGGAGCAAATCCATGTATTTAAGCAGAGGTCAAGTTGCAGTAAACAAGGATGTTTTGTTAGTTTTCCTCTGCCAAATTCTTTGTTATTTTACTCATTCCTGATTAGTTCCTTGCAATGGAGCAGAATTTCCATATTTCTTGATTTGAACAATTACTTAGGAATGGGTGATCAAGCTTAACCAAGAGTAGTTTATTTCTACCAAAGGAAAAGAAATTTGTCAGCCACATAAAACATTACTCATCATTTTGAGCGTAAGAAAATAGAACTAAAGCTAAGGTGATTGGCTTAGTGAAAGAGAATAAAAGATTTAGAAGACAGATGTTTCAAATGTATTTATTCAAGGTTTAGTTTAAAACTTGTGGAATCAACTATCAACATTCCTAAAATTCAGTTGATACAATTAACTTAAAAGATATAGCATAGCTTATATAGCTACTGTTTGTTAGAAGCCAAGTTTGAGGCCAGCAAAGTTTGGTTAGTAATCACTGACATCAGCTATATTGAAAAAAATTACTGGCAACATCTACAGTTCCATGATGCCCCACTCATCTCACGTCTAACTGAATTATTTTGCTTCCCCTGGTAATCACATGACCAACTCACTCAAATAAAAGTTGTTCTCCTCTCAGATCATCCTGCTGTCTGGATTTCTTCCCCCTCCAAAATCTGGGCCTATCAAAATTCCAGCTGTTCTGTAAATTCCAGAGGAACAAAAGCAGTCCTCACTAGAAGTCATATACTTATATTTTGAATTCTTACACTACTTCTTTTTGTAGTCAAATGCTATTGTCATCTGATTTTTAATTTTTTTATTGTAGATATAACCTCTTACGTCAGGTGCCAGTTCTTGGGGAATGAGGAAAAAGAATAAGGAAAGGAGCTACAAAGTTTTGAGAGGCTGCTGTGTGTGGAGATCTGAAGATGCCTATTATTTCACTGAAACTTAATCTGATGTAAATTTTAGCATATTATTTTATGGATTAAAAGCAACCGAAAAGATGAGTGGCTTGCTGAAGGTCACAACTAGATGACGGAAGAGGCATGGTTCAAATTTTCAAATTCTAATGTCCTTAAGAAGTCCATGAACTTTCCACCACTTGATGTTGAATGGTGTGTATTTTATGTACAATTTGGTTCTCACACTCCTTCATTTATTCAAATGGGCTGATTTAGTGAACATTTCCAACTCTGTAGAATGTGAAAGAATAAAACCTATTCATAAAATTTCTTTCCAACCACTGTCTTCAACTATGTTATGTCTATCCACACCCCCCCCCCCCCCCTTGTAATACTATCATGAGAAAATCTCATTGGTTTTGGGTCACTTTCAGGTACTTAACCAAACCCATCTAGTCCAACTAAAACTTCAAATATATGTAGTAGTTGACTCTTTCTCTTTGCCTATCTCACTATTAAGAAGACAACCAGTGAAGAGCAGGAAAGCTACTGCATAAGATGACAGAGGACATCCAAATGAGGAATGAGATGCCAGTTTCCCCTTCTTGTCTGCACCCTGGATAGTAGGTCAGTTAGGTACCTACGAGTGGGGTGAGATATTTGCCTGTTACCATAAACTCCATCCTCCCCATCACTTCTGCCTTCAGCAGTTCCTCTGGTTTTATGTAATTACATGTGTATAGACCTCAAGAGAGGAAGACCTGGACCAAGCTGGGAGGTAGCAGGACTATTGTTGCCACTTTATTTGGAGGTTTGGAGAAGGCACCTCTCCACACCAGAAAGGTTTTCAGGTACCAGCTTCTTTAATCATAGTAGCCAGTTCTGAGGTCTCTACTATCTTTCATGCAAAGATGTTTATTGAGAGACAAATATTCCATATTACCTAACCCCATCATCCTCAAACTGAGGGCACACCCATGAATTAGACACTGAGTATGGTGTCTTGCACATAGTGAGTAATCAATATATGTATTGAAGCACAAGAGTAGACAGAGTAGAGACATAGTAATCATGAATAGAATTGTTGAACTGAAGGATGCATTATTTCATCATATACACAAGGTGTACTAGTGAGTAGGAAAGAGAAGAAACAGTATAGGCGCTGGATAGAGCCCCTGGATAAATCAAACATAAATCATGTCAGAGCAACCACAGGAAAGCCAACAGAGAGATTCAGGGAGAGATTGATGAACAGTGTTGAGTAATACTAGATTGAGGACCAAAGATAGTATTTGGTGGAGAGGGCGAAACTGAAATCATTGGACATTGGAGTGGAAGTGTTGGAATAAGTTCCCTTGAGTGGAGGAATAAAAAACGTGATGGCTTTTTTAGTTTTCATTCTGTTACATGCCCCACACATAAGAAATGGAAAGTGAGGTCTCTGCCCAGCTCTCACTCTCAAAACATTTTGGGAATTAAGAACAACTTACATGAGAAAGATAGCAAAAAAATCCTTAAGAACTACATGTAACAGTAATGGCTGAAAGGCTACAGAGTTGTATGTGCTGCAAAGGAGTGAGGAGGGCATGATCACCGAGAATTGGAGTAATCAGTAGGTTTTGGAGGTTTTGAATAGTTCCAGGAGGAACAATGCACACAGGCCTTCATGATTTAAGGTTTCAGTGGGGGACAGGGAGCAGACTTTCTAGCGAAAAAGAAAAAGGATGAGGTAGGAAAAGTTGGAGATTTCAGATATGAAATAGTGCAGCATGATTTTGTGCTTTTTTTTTTAGTTTATTTATTTTGAGAGAGAGAGAGAGTGAGGAGGGCTAAAGAGAGAGGGAGAGAGTGAGATGATCCCAAGCAGGGTTCCATGCAGTCCACACTGAGCTAGACGTGGTGGAGAGTGGGGAAGGGGGGGGGGGGGGTCTGGGTCTCACTAACCTTGAGATCATAATCTGAGTCGAGATCAAGAGTCAGATGCTTAACTGACTGAGCTACCCAGGTGCCTCATGCAGTGTGATTTTGAATTCTACAACATGACTATTCATTTGTATAGCTGAATAAAAGTCAAAGTGAACCTCAGAACTTCTAGAAAGTATGCAACACTGAATTGAAAGACTAAGACATGTTTTCATATCTTTCAGTGTTTATATCTAAAGGAAAAGTAAATTCATTGTCTTTCCATTCTTTCCCTTTATAAATATTTATTTCTTTCTCTTTTTACTTTTCTTTCCTTTCTTCCTTTTTCCCCCCTTTATTTACTCATTAAACACATATGTTCTGTTCAGCTACTACATAAGAGGTGTTAGAAATAAAGCAATGGGCAAAGAGCTTATATTCTACTGGCAGGAATAAAAAAATCACTTTTGTCAGTGATAACTCATATAAAGTAAGATATGACAGAAAATGGTGCAAGGTGGAGGCTTTAACAAATTTTTAAGTATGTATACAGTGTTTCTAACTGCAGGCACTATATTATTCTGTATATCTCTAGGACTATTTAATTTGGTATCACTGAAACTTTGTATACATTTTTAAAGAAATAGGAAGAAAAAGACAATAATCCCTCCTAAGGGCTTATGGTACCTTAATCACCAGAGCTTTTATCACACCAATATCTGGAATTTTACTTTGGTTGGTGTCCTTTGGGTTTTGCTCCATGACAATATTCAAGGTGGGTGACAGATGTCATCTCTCTAATATGGGAACAGAGTGATTGTGGTGATAGAGGCAGCAAGTAGACTCATCTTTCACAAGAATGTTCCAAGGCAGATCGGTTTTAGAAAAGAGAATATCTAGAGGTTGGGGACTGAATATAGTATTCCCTTAAATACATCTGGTACAGTGTATCCCTTAGAAACATTTTGTGTGCCCTCAGGAGCACACATTCCCCATTTAAAAAAACTTCTTTATTATCGTAAAGCATATACAATAAAATATAACATTTTAACCATTGGTAAGGGTACACTTCAGTGATGTTAAGTACATTCACACTGTTTTACAAGCATCATCACCGTACCTATCCAGGACTTTTTTCATCTTCCCAAACTCAAACTCTATTAAACAATAATTCTCCATTCACCCTGCTCGCTATTTCTGGCAACCACTATTCCACCTTCTGGCTCTTTGAACTTGACTATTTTAGGTACCTCATGTAATAGACATACATATACAGTGTAAATCCTGGCTCCTTTTCTGAGGTAAAGCCTGGTGCTCCCCTCAAAAATAATTGTAATAGTGTGGATTGTGCTTTCACACCATTGTTCTGTTTCTGTACTCCAGAAATGTCAGAAACATGTGAACGATTCTTTCCTCTTATACACTAATAAGCTATTTTTGCAAATGATTAGATACAAGATGTCTCCAAGTCTCATTTTGGACCTAAGTTCTCACCCAGTGGCGCTCTTTTCCCATTTTGTGCCATCTCAGTAGGTACTAAGTATTGCATAATACACAGCAGATGCTCTGCTCACTCAGCACCAAATTATCCACTTATTTTAAAGTGAAGGAGGATTTAAATGTGCTAGTAAAGGAGTTTTTAGGATTTTATTTTTAAGTAATCTCTATACCCAACATGGGGCTCAAACCTATGACCCCAAGATGGAGCATGCTCCACTGACTGAGCCAGCCAGGTGCCCTCAGGATTTTTCTTAAGAAAAAAAAAAGAAGAAGAGGAAGAAGAGGAAAAGATTTCCCCTCTGATACATTTTCTAGACTATTCTTTTTCTTTTCTTTCTTTTCTTTTTTTTTTTTTTTTTCCTTTTGCATAAAAACTATGATTTCAGTATGATCCGGTAAGGCTCAGTCACTCACTGCTAAATTTATGATTCTGTAATTATTTGTCATCTATTATTTACTGCCTTCATTATGCACAAAGCTCACAAAACAAAACGGATATGGCCGGGCTTCTAAATAGCTCCTAAGAGCTGAGTGGCACTGGGAAAGCACTTGACTCCTTCATTTATATCACCAACCTGAAATTAGAGGGATATGAAATTCAGCAAAAATTCTCCACTCCAGTGTTTCTTTTGGCTCACATTTTGAATAGAGGGAAAGTAGACATAATACATAAATACTGTATTTACTTAATTTTATGATTCATTAAAGGTATGTTAGGCTTTTGAGAAGGAACAGCTTCCCAGACACTATGGAGTATGTGCACACACGTACAAAATGTTGTTTACCTCTTCAACAGCACAGCTTTGTACACAAAATTATGTATCACTTTCTCTTTTACACTCAAGTCTGAGTCAAGTCTGAGTCAAAGCTTCTTCACACTGAGAATCCATTCTCTCAAACACTGTTGCCATTTGCAACAGTGCACATCATCTCAGGGATGCATTGCTGTTCACAACCATTATTAGTCATCTTGACTTCTTTACCAATTTGAGAACTAGTAATATCACTTTGAGGCATTTTGAAGAGTACAGCATTTCCCTTTTTTTTTTAATCTTTTAATGTTTATTTATTGGGGGGGGGGGGCAGAGATAGAGGGAGACAACAGAACCTGAAGCAGCTCCAGGCTGTGAGCTGTCAGCACAGAGCCCAATGTGAGACTTGAACTCATGAGCTGGGAAATCATGACCTGAGCCGAAGCTGGACGCTTAACCAACTGAGCCACCATGTGCCCCAAGAGTACAGCATTTTAATAATGATTTTCTCTTGGGTTAAGCTCAGAGTTTCCTTTTCTTACATGCCTTTTAAAATTAATATTGCTGGCATTTAAAAGTTTTAAGGAACTTTTATCAATTGCATTTAAGGCCTAATTGATACTCTTTCAGAGTACATGCATCAATTACACCATCTTCTCTTAGGTGTTACAACTTCTCAGTCTATGCTGAGAGATTTGGGAAAATCATTTTAACAACAGTGTGAAAATGTGAAAATGTATGTGACTTAGCATTAAGAAAAATTTCTGTGTTATCAATCAATGATCTGAAATGGGAAGGGGACCTGAATAGACATTAGAAGACTATTAGAAGAATAGACAATATAAGACATACAGTCTTCTTGACATACCTATATTCTTCCTAATCAGATTTTAAGTGTTTAAAAAGAATGTTTGTTTTAAAATTTCTCATAGATATATGAACCCACATCTTCTAACATTGTGGTATTTAATTTAATTTTTTAAAATTAATTTTAAATGTTTGTTTAGTTTTGAGAGAGAGAGAGAGAGAGAGAGGGATGTACAGAGAGAGAGGGGGACTGAGGATCTGAGGTGGGTTCCAGCTGATAGCAGAGAGCCTGATGTGGGGCTTGAACTCATGAACCGTGAGATCATGACCTGAGCCAAAGTCAGAGACTTAATCGACTGAGCCACACAGGTGACCAAAAATTAATTTTAATTGACTGAAAGAACATCAAGGAAGAACCTTTAATGTTTAATAGCAACATTAAAAAAAATTATTCTTACACTGTTTCCATCTTATACAATTCAGAAATAAGGGAATGCTTTTATTTAAGAAATCTGTTAAAATAGCTTACTGGAAATTAGAAAACTCATAGTTAATTATGGGACAGTTTTTCATTATTTAGGGCAATCACTGTAGGAATCCTTTATATAATTAATGTGTTTTAAATATATCTTATTTAAAATAATTAAAGTTTTAAACAAGTTAAAAAAGAACGAGCCTTTTGTGGGGTTCATAGTTTGCTTCTTACATATCCCTCTGAGAAATTGTGACATTATATATTTTACCATAGGTGTGTAGCATAAACTCACTAAGAGAATGTTAGAAATGATTCCTTAACTATCCTGATTTTCTCATTTGGTTTCAATAGGCTTTTTTAAGCCATCTGAGAATCTTTCATCATGAATATTAAAACTCATCCAATAACTCTCTAATTCATGTTTGAGCACATACAAGGCTTATATGATCGCATGAATATTTTTCATAAAATATGAATTTTATGAATTTTGCACTGGAATAAATAATTCAGATTAAGCTCATTTTTACCTTTGTTATGTTAAAATAGCCAATCACACTTTTGAAAAGAAATAATTTATGTAAGATACTACTTGTCCAAGGCACAGCTCATTCTTGATATTATTAACAACTGTGGACTAAGATGTACTGTCTAGGTGCATACCTCTATATGCAGAGGTAATCTTTCTAAGGAAGGAAGATAGTTATTTAAGAATGTGCCATTCTAGGGGCACCTGGGTGGCTCTGTCAGTTAAGTGTCCAACTCTTGACTTTGGATCATGGTTTGTGGGATTGAGCCCCACGACAGGCTCTGTGCTGACAGCATAGAGCCTGCTTGGGATTCTTTCTCTTCCTCTTGCTGCCCCTCCCCCGCTCACACTTTCTTTCCCTTTCTCTCAAAATAAATAAATAAAACTTAAAAAAAAAAAAAAAGTATATGCCATTCAATAATAGTCGTATATTGCTTTTAATTACAAAATGCTAGAGAGCCTGGGTGGCTCAGTCAGTTACTGATCTGATTTTGGCTCAGGTCATGATCTCACAGTGAGTTCAAGCCCCGTGTCAAGCTCTTTGTTGACAATTCAGAGACTGGAGCCTGCATTCAGATTCTATCTCCCTCTCTCTCTCTCTGCCCCTCCCCTGCTTGAGCTCTTTCTCTCTCTCAAAAATAAATAAACATGCTAAATATTAAAAAAAATAAGTTACAAAATGCCTTCTCATTATTTGATATTCCATACAATCCTACGTGAGGATAAATTAACTAAATGAACTTTCTTTTTAAGGGTTCACTAATGTGAGGCCTTATTCTATACATTTTTACCTCCATTAATTCATTTAATATTAATAAAAGTTCTGTTATGTGTGTATATTTAGTATCATTTTGCCAGACGGGAATTATGAGGCCCAGAAATTTTGCTGATATGCTCAAGAATATGACCATATAGTGGCAAAGTCAAGATTTAGACCAATGTTTTTTACCTTCAGAATGTATTCTGGTTTGAAACAGGCATGGCAGATAGCATCTTCATTTTATTAATGAGGAACTGAGGTCTAAGCAGATTAAATTGTTTGCCCCAAATCAAAAATAGAAAGTAGCTATTCGAAAACGTGACATCAAGTTTAAAGGCAAAGGTTTTCCCACTGTACCCCGCTGGCTCAATGTAATGGTAAGGTATCACATGAGGACATATCATATGATAAGGACACATACGGTCCTGGTGTCTGCCGACCTGTGATGCAGCCCCTGAGATACACCGCGAATAGACAGAACAACTCGAAAGAAAGATTGAAAAGGCAGAAAGAGAACAAAAATAATTCATTGCCTGTTCTGTCTTGATGAGTTGCATTTTTCACTCTTATCTATTTAGACAAAATCAACCATGTAACTTGGAAACAAACTGAACCCACATACACGTACATGTATGTGTGTTCCTATACACAACACACATTCAATACTAACTTGTTACAGGCAGACAGCAAATGCTTCAGTGGTCCTGAAGAGGCCCTCAGCTGCCACCTATGTCCCTGTGTCCTCTAAGGACTAAACAAACAGCCTTCTTCTTGAGCTGTGAGGCTAAATCTTATCTTTCCATTTCCCTGAAACTAGGTATCAATCCCAGCACCTAAGGATTTAGCTAGTTAGAATTCTTCAGTATATTTCACTTTGTGTGGTCTCATGATACACATAGATATACTCAGAGTAACTAGCATGAGAAAACATTTTTAGTCTTGAAGTTCACATTTTTTTTCCTAATTAAAGGATATTTATACTCAAAGAGACTTCAGTCTCAATTCCCTCAGAGAGTTGTCAGAGACCATTCCTTCAGTCCAGATTGTCACGGATATTTTCCAGGTTCTCCAATAATGTACTTTCTAATTTCTCTTCTCTTAACTTTTCCTAGCTATATTAACTATAATACTGGGTTTGCTCCTGTAGCAAAGTACAAAATAGTTCTGGCTTAAAAAAGATACAAATGGAGATATCTTTCTCATAATAGATGATAAATGGTGGTTTCATGGTTTCAGGAGACCATATCCTTCCCATCTAGGCTTTCTGTCATCTCTAAAGTACACCTTTCATCTTGTGGGCTAAGGTGGCTGCTCCAGCTTCTAATACCTCTGCAGGGTAGGAGGAAGGAGATACAAAATAAGGCCACTCCTCTGGGAATGCCTGAGTGGCTGAGTCAGTTAAGCATCTGACTCTTGATTTCAGCTCAGGTCATGATCTCAGGGTTTGGGAGATCAAGCCCCGTGTTGGGTTCTGTGCTAACATTACGGAACCTGCTTGGGATTCTGTATCTCCCTCTCTCTTTCTGTCTCTCCCCTGCTCACATGCTCTGTTTCTCTCTCTCTCTCTCTCAAAATAAATAAATAATCTTAAATAAAAAACACTCTTCTTGAAGGGTGCCATCAGTCAGGGGCAGTAAAATGTGTTCCTTCTGTGTCCATCTGTCCATCTCTTTATATTTATAAGTAAAACTGATTATTTTATATTTAGAACTACAATTGATTATTTGTATTTATTTTGTTTCTAGAAACTTTGGTAAGCCTTCATATTAACTTTATTATTTTCTTGGGTTGCTCATACGATCATGTCATACTGATGACAGTATGTTTCTTTCTTCAACATTTTTTTTTTCTTACCTCCCTGTCCAGACTAAGACCTCCTCTAGGAAAATGTTACATAGAAATGGTGATAGTAGACAACTTATCTAGTTCCTGATCTCAAAAGGAAAGATTTCAAGTTACTAATGCAGTAGGTAATTCGTAGATACCCTTCATCAGATTGAGGAAGTTTTCTTTGATTCCTTGGATAACCCAAGTTGTTAATTATACAGAGTGCTTCTATATATAGCTGCATTCATTCCTCTAGTAATTTATTTAGGATTTATGTATCCATGTTCACATGGATGTGTTTGATCTTTTTTATTACGGTACTATTGTTAAATTTTGAAATGCAATGCTTACAAGCCTCATAAAATACACTCAGGACTATTTTTTCCAAATTGCCTCCAGTAGGGGTTCCTGGGTGGCTCAGTTGGTTAACCATCCAACTCTTGATTTCAGCCCAGATCATGATCTCACAGTTGCTGAGTTTGAGCCCCGTGTTGGGCTGTGCACTGACAGTATTGAGTCAGTTTGGGATTCTCTCTCTGTGCCCCTCCCTCTCTTTCTCTCTCTCAAAATAAATAAACTAAAAGGCAAACAAACAAACATCCCTACAGTAAAGTATAGAAAACTTAGATATACTTTTTTAAATTTAATGCTTTGAAGAACTTTTCATGAAAACCACTGGCTCTTCCTATATATCTAAGTCTGCACCACCTCCAGTTATAACCCGCTTTATTTCTGACTTGGTTATTGTTGTCTTCTCTTTCTCACTAGATGAATCTTGCCAGAAGTTTTGTCAATTTAATTTGACTTCTCAAAAAGCAACTTTTGGAATTGTTGGTCCACACTATTGTTTGTGTTCTATTTTATTAATTTCTATTCTTTATTATTTTTTTCTTTCAATTGTGTCTTCTTGGGGAGGGTGAATTTTTTTTTCCAACATCTTGAGATGGCTATTTAAAGCTATGCATTTAAGGCTGAAAATCTCCTCCTATGTTCTTTTTTTACCTACATGCTAAAGCACCATTTTTATCATTCAGATCAAAACATTTTTTAATTTCCATTATGATTTCATCCGTGAACCATAGGTTATTTAGAAGTATATTTATTTCTTTTTAGATTTTTACTTTGATATAATTCAAAAATATATTAAAATTATGTGAATGGTATGAAGAATGGTATAAATCTGGCATCTGTCAGCCAGATTCAACAAGTGTTACCTTTTTGCCTATCTGTTTATCTTTTCATGATTCTCTTTCTCAACATGCGCACATCCTCGTACTTTTTTTTTCTGAATCATTAGCCACTGGAGAGGAAATTGCAGACATACTACACCTTTATCCTGAAATACTTCAATATATATTTTCCAAGAACAAGGACATTCTCTAATATAACCACTGCAGAATTCTCATAATCGTGAAATCTAATTTGGATGCAGTACTGCTATGTAATTCACATTAACTACTTGAAATTTTCCACTTATCCCAATGATGTCCTCTACCACTACTTTTTTGCCTAGATAACGCACCACATTTAATTGTTTGGAAGTAATTTTTTCTTTCTTTTTCTCCTAAATGTTAGGTAGTTATTTATTGATTCTTTCTGAGGAAGTGTCACAAATGTAAGTCAGTTTGTACAGTTATATTTTAGAAATCAGCCAAAGGAGCTCAAATAATATCATACCTCATATAATTGCAGTGATTTGTATCAGAGAAGGAAAACAGAATTCTGTTTCCATGAAGTTTTGCTGGAAGTAATTCAAAAGGCTTGTTTTTTTGGAAATGACCATTATGTAGGAGGAAAATAACCAGAACAACATAGACCAAGTGTGATTTCTATATGGTTCCTGTTTGATCACTGTTTTTATAACTGGACAACATGACCCATTACTGGGTTATGACATCAGCTTTATGGGTTACAGCTAATTTTTTGTTATAAAATATAATAAAGGAGAAAATATTAGAGAATATAACATGCAATAAAGGAAACTATTCTCTTCACACTTTTGTTTTTCTATGTGAGTGTGAATCAGACCATGTACAAAATAAACTAACTTTGCTTTCACTGTCATAAAAATCTAAGAAGCTGGTTTAGATCATCCCAGTCACACTAACAAAGCCTCTATAGTTTCCTGAATTTTTCCAAAAAATATATAACTTGCTTCCTTATTGGCGCAAACATAAAAAACTTTTTCAGAGGAGCCAAGATGGCGGAACAGCATGGAAGTTTTTTGTGTGTCCCGCGTCCATGAAATACAGCCAGACTAACACTGAACCATTCTACACAACTAGCAAACTGATTGGAGGATCAACACAACAATCTGCACAACCTGAACCACAGAATTCAGCAGGTACAAGGCACGGAGAGGTGAATTTGGGGAGTGAAAAGCTGTGGAGGGTAGGGAACCGCTTTTGCAGGTGGAGACAGGACAGAGACTGGGGAGGGGGGGAGAATACGGGAAAAATACCCCTCCCCAAAAGCAGCTGGAGAGAAAGTGGAAAATTGGGAATAGCCACAGGGACTAAACTAAAAAGGGAGAAAGGGGAAAGGAGAGGGTTTAAATTCCATTAAGACTGAAAACAAGGGGAGCGCAAAGGCTGCAACTCCACAGCTCGATACCTGGCGGTGCTCTGGTGGGAAGGGCGAATCCCCAGGAGCAGAGTGGGGTCCGGGAGGTTCTCGGGCCACAAGGAAGAAAGCAGTTCCACTGTTGGAAGGACATTTGGTAGAGGCTGTTGAAACCACCTGGTCCCAGCAGACCCCAGAAAATGGCCACATTTGCTGATGCTGGAACAAGGTCATTAAGGGTGAAGCCTGGTGCCAGATGTGTGTTGTGATTTTCCATAATCCCTGAAAAGCTGCTGCTACACTATCTCGTGAACTTTTTCTGGGGCGGGGTGGCACCTGGCCATAGTCTCGGGGCACCGGCAGCAGCAGGGTCCAGCAAGCGTTCCTGGGTGCAGCCGACATTCGGCCACTGCTGGGTGAGACCCTCCCACAGAGGGGCGGAATGGGTCAAAGCCGCAGTCCTCCAGAAGTAAGGGGCTGGGAAAAACAGCCGCATCTAAGACAAAAGTCGGGAGAGAGGTACTGCCTGGGGCCTGGTCACGGACAGTGAAAAAGCGGGGAGTGAACAAAGGCTGAAGATAGAGAACGGGTGCGTGACTGCTGATCTGGGAGAACAGACTGGGTATCTGGGTGGCGCCATTTTCACCGCACCCGCGCATGCGCATACGCACCTACCAGCGCCGCAACAATCCACCCCAGTAGGCAAGCAGCGCCATCTAGTGGAGAGCGGAGCTGTTACACTGAGCACCTCCCAACTGGGCCAACTTCACTCGTCAAGAACACAAGTCTCAACGCCTGCTTAGTTTATGGACTATAAAGCGCTACATAGACTGACTTCTAGGGGAAAACGAAGTAATTTCAGTCCTACTTCAATCTGTTAGCAGATTCATCTATTCAATTTTCTTTTTTTTTCTTTTTCTCTTTTACACTTCTTTTCTTTTTCTAGAATACAGAAAGAGAAAAATTTCATTTTTATTTTCTATTATTAAAAAAATTTTTTTCTTTAATTTATATTACTGTATTTTTTACTTTTGTGTAATTTTTTTCAAACTCTATTTTACTTCCATCATTTTATTTTAGTCTACTTGAGTATATTCACCTTTTCAAATTTTCAAACAATTTCCTTTCTTTTTCTTTCTTTTTCTTTTTTTCTCTTTTTTGTTTCTTTTCTTTTTCTTAATGCAGAAAGAGAAAAACTTCATTTTTACTTTCAATTTCTATTAAAAATATTTTTATTTAATTTGTTCACTATATTTTTTGCTTTTATGTATTTTTTTTCAAATTCTATTTTACTTCCATCATTTTATTTTGGTCTACTACAGTGTATTCACTTTTTCAAATTTTCAAACAATTTCCTTTTTTATTTTCTCTTTTTTTAACCTTTATTCTCTTTTTCATTTCTTTTCTTTTTTCTTGAATACAGAAAAAGAAAAAAATCATATTTATTTTTAATTTTTCTTAAAAATATTTTTCTTTACTTTTTTCTACTATATTCTTTAATTTTGTATATATTTTTAAAATTCTATTTTACCCCCATCACCTCATTTTAATCTACTTCGGTGTATTCATTTTTTCAAATTCTCCAACGATTTCCTCTCCCCCCCCTTTTTTTCTCTAATCTGTCAAATCTCTTTCAACACCCAGACCAAAAGACATCTAGGATCTAGCATCATCTATTCAATTTTTGTATGTGTGTGTAATTTTTAATTTTAATATTTTTTAAATTTTATTTTCTTTTAATTTCAATTTTTCTACCTCATTAATTCCTTTTCTCCCTTCAAAATGAAAAACAAAGGAATTCACCCCAAATAAAGAGCACGAAGAAACGACAGCCAGGGATTTAACCAACACAGATACAAGCAAGATGTCTCAACCAGAATTTAGAATCACAATAATAAGAATACTAGCTGGAGTCGAAAATAGATTAGAATCCCTTTCTGCTGAGATAAAAGAAGTAAAAATAGCCAGAATGAAATTAAAAATGCTATAACTGAGCTGCAATCATGGATGGATGCAGCAGCGGCAAGGATGGATGAGGCAGAACAAAGAATCAGCGATACAGAAGACAAACTCATAGAGAATAATGAAGCAGAAAAAAAAGAGGGAGATTAAGGCAAAAGAGCACAATTTAAGAATTAGAGAAATCAGTGACTCATTAAAAAGGAACATCAGAATCATAGGGGTCCCAGAAGAAGAAGAGAGAGAAATAGGGGTAGAAGGGTTATGTGAGCAAATCAGAGCAGAAAACTTTCCTAACCTCAGGAAAGACACTGACATCAAAATGCAGGAAGCACAGAAGACCCACATTAGATTCAACAAAAAGCGACCATCAACAAGGCATATTCACAAAATTCTCAAAATACTCAGTCAAATTCACAAAATACTCAGGCCAGAAGAGAATCATGAAAGCAGCAAGGGACAAAAAGTCCCTAACCTACAAGGGAAGACAGATGAGGTTTGCAGCAGACCCATCCACAGAAACTTGGCAGGCCACAAAGGAGTGGAGGGATATATTCAGTGTGCTGAATCAGAAAAGTATGCAGCCAAGAATTCTTTATCCAGCAAGGCTGTCATTCAAAATAGAAGGAGAGATAAAAAGTTTCCCAGACAAACAAGTTATCTTGGTGCTCTCTGTGGCCAGGTGCCTGCCACCCTCTGGAACTCACAGAAGCTGACTTTTGTTCCTTTTCCTCCCTTTGGGGACAGGAACCTTTGGGACTGCTGCCCTGGCCTGCCTGCCCTGACTCCCAGCTGCCCGGGCAGCCACTCCCTGCCAGGCCCTCACCGGCCACAGGCATGTCTGTGATGGGAAACCCCATTGAGGCCAGAGGGAAAGTCTCCTGGGGTTGCTGGGGCCTTGGGCAGAAGTCAGGCAGAAGGGCAGTACCAGGCAAGGAGGAAGGGCCCAGCTGCCCTGATGACATACTTTTTTATTCTTTGGGCCTGTGGGACGTTCTGGATGCCTTGGGTTTTTAAATTCTTTTTTAAGAAAAAAAAATGATAAAAAACAAAACTGATTTTTCTTGTTATAGAAAAACTAATATAAAAGCATTACCCCTTTCTGGCAGCCTAAAAAAAAAAAAATTAAATTTTTTTGTGGTTAAATTAAAGGAATTTGTGACCAGTAAACCAGCCCTGCAAGAAATTTTAAGGGGGACTCTCTGAGGGCAGAAAAGATGGAAAAAAAAAAATATATATATATATAAATACCAAAAGCAACAAAGATTAGAAAGGACCAGAGAACGCCACCAGAAACTCCAACTCTATAATCATCATAATGGCAATAAATTCATATCTTTCAGTACTCACTCTAAACATCAATGGACTCAATGCTCCTATCAAGAGACATAGGGTAACATAAGAAAACACGATCCATCTATATGCTGTTTACAAGAGACCCACTTTAGACCTAAAGACACCTTCATATTGAAAATAAGGGGATGGAGAACCATCTATCATGCTAACAGTCAACAAAAGAAAGTCAGAGTAGCCATACTTATATCAGACAATCTAGACTTTAAAATAAAGACTGTATCAAGAGATGCAGAAGGGCATTATATCATAATCAAGGGGTCTATCCACCAAGAAGACCTAACAATCGTAAATATTTATGCGCCAAATGTGAGAGCGCCCAAATATATAAATCAATTAATCACAAACATAAAGAAACTCATCAATAGTAATACCATAATAGTAGGAGACTTCAACACCCCACTCACAGCAATGGACAGATCATCTAATCAAAAAATCAACAAGGAAACAATGGCTTTGAATGACACACTGGACCGGATGAACTTAATAGATATATTCAGAACATTTGATCCTAAAGCAGCAGAATATACATTCTTCTCCAGGGCACATGGAACGTTCTCCAGAATAGACCACATACTGGGACACAAATCAGCCCTCAGCAAGTACAAAAAGATCGAGATCATACTGTGCATATTTTCAGATCACAATACTATGAAATCAACCACACGAAAAAATTTGGAAAAGTAACAAATACTTGGAGACTGAAGAACATCCTACTAAAGAATGAATGGGCTAACCAAGCAGTTGAAGAGGAAATTTAAAAGTATATGGAAGTCAATGAAAAGGATAACACCACAACCCAAAACCTCTGGGACGCAGGAAAGGTGGTCATAAGAGGAAAGTATATAGCAATCCAGGCCTTCCTAAAGAAGGAAGAAAGATCTCAGATACACAACCTAACCTAACGTCTTAAGGAGCTGGAAAAAGAACAGCAAATAAAACCCCAAACCATCAGAAGACAGGAAATAATAAAGATTAGAGCAGAAATTAATGCTATCAAAACCAAAAAAAAAAAAAAAACCCAGTAGAACAGATCAATGAAACCAGAAGCTGGTTCTTTGAAAGAATTAACAAAATTGATAAACCACTAGCCAGTTTGATCAAAAAGAAAAAGGAAAGGGCCCAAATAAATAATCAAGAATGAAAGAGGAAAGATCATAACCAACACAACAGAAATAAAAACAATAATAAGAAAATATTATGAGCAATTCTATGCCAATAAAGTGGGCAATCTGGAAGAAATGGACAAATTCATAGAAACATATACACTACCAAACCTGAAACAGGAAGAAATAGAAAATGTGAAGAGACCCATAACCAGTAAAGAAATTGAATTAGTAACTAAATATCTCCCAAAAAACAAGAGTCCAGGGCCAGATGGCTTTCCTGGGTAATTCTACCAAACATTTAAGGAAGAGTTAAGACCTATTCTCTTGAAACTACTCCAAAAAATAGAAATAGAAGGAAAACTTCCAACTTTTTTCTATGAAGCCAACATTACCTTGATTCCAAAACCAGACAGAGACCCCGCTATAAAAGAGAACTATAGACCAATTTCCCTTATGAATATGGATGCAAAATCCTCAACAAGATATTAGCCAACCGGATCCAACAATACATTAAAAAATTATTCACCATGACCAAGTGGGATTTATACCTGGAATGCAGGGCTGGTTCAATATCTGCAAAACAATTAATGTGATTCATCACATCAATAAAAAAAGGGACAAGAACTATATGATACTCTAAATAGATGCAGAGAAAACATTTGACAAAGTACAGCATCCTTTTTTGATAAAAACCCTCAAGAAAGTAGGGATAGAGGAGCATACCTTGAAATCATAAAAGCCATATATGAATGACCCAATGCTAATATCATCCTCAATGGGGAAAAACTGACAGCTTTCCCCCTAAGGTCAGGAACAAGACAGGGATGTTCACTCTCGCCACTGTTATTCAATGTATTATTGGAAGTCTTAGCCTCTGCAATCAGAAAACAAAAAGAAATAAAAGGCATCCAAATTGGCCAGGAGGAGGTCAAACTTTCACTCTTCGCAGATGACATGATACTCTATATAGAAAACCCAAAAGATTCCACCAAAAAACCGCTAGAACTGATTCATGAATTCAGCAAAGTTGCAGGATGTAAAATCAACGCACAGAAATTAGTTGCATTCCTATACACCAACAATGAAGAGACAGAAAGAGAAATTAAGGAATTGATCCCATTTACAGTTGCACAAAAAACCATAAAATACCTAGGAATAAATCTAGCCAAAGAGGTGAAAAATATATACACTGAAAACTATAGAAAGCTTATGAAAGAAATTAAAGAAGACACAAAAAAAAATGGAAAAAGATTCCATGCTCTTGGATAGGAAGAACAAATATTGTTAAAATGTCAATACTACCCAAAGCAATCTACATATTCAATGCAATCCTTATCAAAATAACACCAGCATTCTTCACAGACCTAGAAAAAATAATCCTAAAATTTGTATGGAACCAGAAAAGACCCCGAATAGCCAAAGCAATCTTGAAAAAGAAAACCAAAGCAGGAGGCATCACAATCCCAGACTTCAAGCTATACTACAAAGCTGTAATCATCAAGATAGTATGGTACTGGCACAAGAACAGACACTCAGATCAATGGAACAGAATAGAGAACCCAGAAATGGACCCACAAACATTTGGCCAACTAATCTTTGACAAAGCAGGAAAGAATATCCAATGGAATAAAGACAGTCTCTTCAGCAAGTGGTGCTGGGAAAACTGGACAGCGACATGCAGAAGAATGAACATGGACCACTTTCTTACACCATACATGAAAATAAACTCAAAATGGATTAAAGACCTCAATGTAAGACAGAAAGCCATCAAAA
This sequence comes from Panthera pardus, assembly GCF_024362965.1. Classification (NCBI taxonomy): domain Eukaryota; kingdom Metazoa; phylum Chordata; class Mammalia; order Carnivora; family Felidae; genus Panthera; species Panthera pardus. Next base: position 54,134,672 of record NW_026526654.1, read on the forward strand.
TCCTCAAGAAGAAAGCAGGCAAAAACCTCTTTAATCTTGGCCACAGCAACTTCTTAGTCAACACATCTCTGGAGGCAGGGGAAACAAAAGCAAAAATGAACCAATAGGACCTCATCAAAATAAAAAGCTTCTGAACAGCAAAGGAAACAATTAGCAAAACTAAAAGGCAACAAACAGAATGGGATAAGATATTTGCAAACAACATATCAGATAAAGGGTTGGTATCCAAAATTTATAAAGAATTTACCAATCTCAACATCCAAAAAACAAATAATCCAGTGAAGAAATGGGCAAAAGACATGAATAGACACTTTTCCAAAGAAGACATCCAGATGGCCAACCGACACATGAAAAAATGCTCCACATCACTCATCATCAGGGAAATACAAATCAAAATCACAATAACACCTCACACCTTTCAGAATGGCTAACATTAACAACTCAGGCAACAACAGATGTTGGTGAGGATGCGGAGAAAGAGGATTTCTTTTGCACTGCTGGTGGGAATGCAAACTGGTGCAGCCAGTCTGGAAAACAATATGGATGTTCCTCAAAAAACTAAAAATAGAACTACCCTACGATTCAGCAATTACACTACTAGGCATTTATCCAAGGGATACAGGTGTGTTGTTTCGAAGGAACACATGCACCCCCATGTTTATAGCAGCACTATCAACAATAGCCAAAGTATGGCAAGACCCCAAATGTCCACTGATGGATGAATGGATAAAGAAGTTGTATATATATACAATGGAGTATTACTCGGCAATAAAAAAGAATGAAATCTTGCCATTTGCAACTATGTGGATGGAACTGGAGAGTATTATGCTAAGTGAAATTAGTCAGAGAAAGACAAAAAATCATATGACTTCACTCATATGAGGACTTTAAGAGACAAAACAGATGAATGTAAGGGAAGGGAAACAAAAATAATATAAAAATAGGGAGGGACAAAACAGAAGAGACTCATAAATATGGAGAACAAACTGAGGGTTGCTGGAGGGGTTGCAGGAGGGGGGATGGGCTAAATGAGTAAGGGGCATTAAGGAATCTACTCCTGAAATCATTGTTGTACTATACGCTAACTAGCTTGGATGTAAATTTTAAAAAATAAAAAAAATAAAAAAAACTTTTTCATCTTGCAATACCTATCCAAATAATAACAGAATTCTTCACAGAGCTAGAACAAACAATCATAAAATTTGTATGGAACCAGAAAAGACCCCGAATAGCCAAAGCAATCTTGAAAACGAAAACCAAAGCTAGAGGCATCACAATCCCAGACTTCAAGCTGTACTACAAAGCTGTAATCATCAAGACAGTACAGTACTGGCACAAGAACAGACAGATCAGTGGAACAGAAAAGAGAATCCAGAAATGGACCCATAAACATATGGCCAACTAATTTTGACAAGGCAGGAAAGAATATCCAATGGAATAAAGACAGTCTCTTCAGCAAGAGGTTCTGGGAAAACTGGACAGCGACATGCAGAAGAATGAACATGGACCACTCTCTTACACCATACATGAAAATAAACTCAAAATAGATGAAAGACCTCAATGTAAGACAGGAAGCCATCAAAATCCTAGAGGGGAAGCAAAAATCTCTTTGACCTGGGCCACAGCAACTTCTTACTCAACACAACAGTGGAGACAGGGGAAACAAAAGCAAAAATGAACTATTAGGACCTCATCAAAATAAAATCTTCTGCACAGTGAAGGAAACAATCAGTAAAACTAAAAGACAACCTATGTAATGGGGTAAGATATTTGCAAACAACATATCAGATAAAGGGTTGGTATTCAAAATCTATAAAGAATTTACCAATCTCAACATCCAAAAAACAAATAATCCAGTGAAGAAATGGGCAAAAGACATGAATAGACACTTTTCCAAAGAAGACATCCAGATGGCCAACCGACACATGAAAAAATGCTCCACATCACTCATCATCAGGGAAATACAAATCAAAATCACAATGAGATAACACCTCACACCTTTCAGAATGGCTAACATTAACAACTCAGGCAACAACAGATGTTGGTGAGGATGCGGAGAAAGAGGATCTCTTTTGCACTGCTGGTGGGAATGCAAACTGGTGCAGCCAGTCTGGAAAACAATATGGATGTTCCTCAAAAAACTAAAAATAGAACTACGCTATGACTCAGCAATTGCACTATAGGCATTTATCCACGGGATACAGTTGTGCTGTTTCGAAGGAACACATGCACCCCCATGTTTATAGCAGCACTATCAACAATAGCCAAAGTATGGAAAGAGCCAAAATGCCCATAGACAGATGAATGGATAAAGAAGAAGTTGTATATATATATACAATGGAGTATTACTTGGCAATCAAAAAGAATGAAATCTTGCCATTTGCAACTATGTGGATGGAACTAGAGGGTATTATGCTAAGCAAAATTAGTCAGAGAAAGACTAATATCATATGACTTCACTCATATGAGGAATTTAAGATACAAAACAGATGAACATAAGGAAGGGAAGCAAAAATAATATAAAAACAGGAAGGGGGACAAAACATAAGAGACTCTTCAATACAGACAACAGAGGGTTGCTGGAGCAGTTGTGGGAGAGAGAATGGGCTAAATGGGTAAGGGGCATTAAGGAATCTGCTCCTGGAATCATTGTTGCACTCTATACTAACTAATTTGGACGTAAATTATAAAATAAATACATTAAAACAGAAACAAAACAAAACACCACGTGTCCACACAAAACCTTTAAAAAACAAACAAATAAATAAATATGAATAAAAATATCTCCATTAGTCACAGACTCTTCTTTCCAAAATATAAAAAAATTTATTCACCTGTGCTAAAGAAATATATATAGCATATTCATCATTTTCTTTTCTTAAAAAGTGACTTACTCCTCAAATAAAATGCATTTAATTAGGTATGTGTATATAATTCATTTTAAAGTGAAATCATATTTTAGAAAAGAGTCTAATTTTAACCTAAAATAATAAAGTGTTTAAAAGCCATAAAAAAAACTTTTACATCTATTTTATGGCTTTTCTCAGTAGAGAGATTTTTAAAACTCTTGAAATATCAAGTAGTAGATACAAATATTAGGAATGCAATTTCAATAACCTATAAATTTGAATTTCAATAAAATATACTGGTTTCCATTCATATATGTGTAACAACTTTATCTTACTGCCCCCTTGTAATATATAATGAAAGGATGTTGTGGTTGTATTCTTAGGATCAGAAAAGGCAACTTCAGACCCCACCATTGTACACATGTACAATGGAGTCTGCTGCTGGAGTTCAAGAAGGATTATTTCCAAAAGTATCCAAGAATGTCTCCTGGCTCAGAAAATGTCCTTTTGTTGCTCTACCAATGGAACCTTCCTCAATGCCATTTGCTGATTTTGCCATTCAGAAGGTCTTGGAAGTGTAGCCCATTCAAGGTGAGAGCAACAATACGCTCGACCCCTAGAGGGATTCTCACAACACAAACTTCTTGTGGACAGACAGAACCCCCTTGAAGGATGATATGATAAAGGTTGTATCCTCTACTATAACCAACTCCTTTCTAACCCTAATCTTCCCTAGATGCACATCCTGAAAAACTCTCAAGGCTCACTGATATGGGAATCAGTGTCAACTGAGAGGTACAGGTGAAACATGTGTGGGATGTCTTGATTATTAACTACCAAAATACCTTCAACCAGGCCAACATCCACAGGATATGCCTCAACTGACTCCACTAATCTTGAGCAGGCAGGACGTCAGAGGATAGGATCACAATGGCTTAGCCCTCCACAATGCATCAAATCTATATCAGAAGCATCTGGGTGTTTGAAACTATGCTGTGCCTTCAAGGCCTTAGCCTTCTGCCCCACAGCAGGACTTTACAGAACCCGTTGGGCTTAATGATGTCCAGCTCCTGCTGCTGGTGGCCCACTTGGTTCTGCCACGGCAATGTGTGATCTCCCGCCCAGCCGGCTTCCCTCTGATAGCACTGTTGTTCATCCAGTCAGGAAGGCCTACATATGAGGATGGTCCACCTCCAACATGCTGTCCTCACAGCTGCTGCCAATATCTGAATTCTTCTCTACCTCCATTCCCCACATGGAGTTCGCCTCCTGCCCTTTTCCCTAACCAACCAGACCCCACCACCCCACAGCTCAAAGATACGAAATAATTCCCTAGAAATGCCTAGAACGATATTTCTTAATTTCCAAATACAGTCAGTCAGTCCCAACTTATAATGGTTTGAAATACAGTTTTTTGACTTTATGATAGTTTGAAAACAAAACACATTCAGTAGAAACCACCCTTCAAAGTTTGAATTTTGGTCTTTTCCCAGGTTAGCAATATGAGGTAAGATACTCTTTCCTAATGCTGGACAGTCAGCCATGTAATTATGAGGGTCCACAAATGATACACTTATAGCTATTCTTGTTTTCACTGTCAGTGGAATATTAAAAAAAAATACATGATATTTTGAATACGTTATTATAATATAGATTTTGTGTTAGATTATTTTGTCCAACTGTTGGCTAATGTAAGTGTTTTGATCACATTTAAAGCGGGCTAAGCTAAGCAATAATGTTCACAGGTTAGGTGTACTGAATGCATTTTTAATTTATGATATTTTCAAATTATGATGGGTTTATGGGGTGGGGCATAACCCTTTTGTAAGTTGAGGAAGATACACATGTGTAGATTTTTGTATTTGTCTTTTTTCCCTGACTTTATTGTGCTTTGGAGCACATCAGGGATCACTTTAAACCAATTTTGTAGCTTGAGGTTTCCTTGGCCAGGTAGTACACAGGGGTACAAATCCATGTGAAAGCCTAATTGTGCCCCTTAATTTATAGCAATAAATCTGTTTCCCTTCATTTTTTTCTTTAGTTATTTTGCTCAGTCTTAACGCAGCCTTTACTAGTGTTGGGGACGGTGGTTGGGGTTAATTCTTGTCAACCCTCATCCAAGGGAGGGTGGCCCTTTATGGTACCAGCTTATTGCGGAAAAGCTTCCAGCTTAATTTAAAGAGATGCCTGTGGGTCCAGAAAGACTTCTACCCACCCTAACAGACTGGTCCCTGGATTCCACCTAAATGAGCCCAAATTCTGAAATCAAGGGTACAGAATATGCAAATATGCTGCAGGGGGGAAAAATCAGTTCTCTGATATTTTGTGTATCATTCCTGGGCTTGGAAAAGGAGTTGCATTGGAGGAAATGGAAACAAGTAAAATAAACATAATTCTTGTGAGACATTTGTCCAAGAAAGGAAGCAGCAAAATGACCAAAAGATGAGTGGCACAGAGTTTAGCGAAACTTGTCATTCTAAGATCAGACAGATTTAAACTTACTTTTACTTGACTTTCTATTTCAAAATCTAATTACTTATTTTACAGCGTCTGAGTTTAGGATTTGATTTTGATTGGTCAGTTGGTTTTTATTGTTGTTGTTGTTGTTGTTTTTAAAGTGGCTGTCTGTGAAAACATGTTTGTGCAGTCAGTCTAACACATCTTTCCGGAAAATCAAATCCAGGAATCACATTTAATGCTACCAACCATTCATTCATGAAGAATTATTATTTTTCAATATTTATTTTTGGATTATAAGGTGGAAAAGGGGAAAACGTGAACTTCTTAGTTGGATATTCTTTTTTCTCCTAAAACACATATAGAAAATTTTCACATTTTTCATGTGGTCCCTTTTTCTTACTGCCTATCAATATATCACCTATCATCTATCTATCTACATCTACCTACTTCCTCGCATATTTACTGTATTCATTAGTCAATGATAAACAATATCTACACAGGGAGACTTTTTCTTTCTTAATATGGGCACAATACTTCCTACTAGGCTCACTATTTTTTCCCTTACTAATATTCTAATTTCCCTCCATGCGTTCAAAAAGCACTCACTGAAGGCGTAATGTATATTGAAGGTCAGGAACACAAATATGAAGGAAAAACTTCTCATAAATCAAGAGGGGGAAAATCGTGTTATGGAGGATACAATCTTGCAGGTAAATATATGTTAGTCGATAGTTACTAAATAGTTACTAAGAAAAGATGAAAAATAGCAGGTATGAAAAAGAAAGATGAACGCTTTAATCGGTTTCTAAAAGGGAAAGTATGCTTGATATAGACTTTGACATTTGGTAGGGCTTCTGCAAATGGAAGAAATATCAAATAGGGCATTACGAGTCGCTCTTCTGAAATACCTCATGATGGATATTTGACTGAACAAAGTCATATGGATAAAGATTTATACTGGAGGGAAAGAAGGTAAGAAGTTGCCATCCTATATATGGTAGACATAGACACATAATAAAATATTCTTTTCATTAGATTTTAGGCATATTGATATTGTCCGTAGACAAATTCAGAGAATGGTCTATATGTGTCACACTGAGAGAATAAATGAAGTCACTTCTACAGACCACTGACGACTCTGAGCCAAGTCTGCTTTTGGATTGGTTCCCGGAGCTGCCATTGATTTCGGTAGGAGTTGCACACACAAATCTCGGCATTGAAACTAGCTGATGGACAGGATGTTATTACAAAAAGCAAATCTGTAAGATGTTTCAAATATCAGTAACAGCCAAAAGGGAAAAAAAAATGGCAGTTAATCAAATGTCAAAGCAACACCATGTAGAGACAGTTTTGTCCCCAGAAAAGTACATGCGGTTCCTTGTGACTGAGTCAAGTTTCATCATCTCAAGACTAAAATACATGACCTTCTAATTTTGAAAGGAGAGGATTCGACCAAATGGCAACTCAGTTTAATCTGCTTTTAAAAAAATTATATGTCTGGGGAAAAAGTAAAACCATGGAAAAGAAATGAAATGCATAAAAACATATGAAAAACATAGCACTGTGACTTAGTGAATATCTATAGTTGAGAAACACAGTCAGAGGGACTCTTTCAAACTGTGAATCTGGTTATGTCACCTCCTCTGAGGGAACTCTTCAGTGGCCTTTTTTCTTACAAAAGATACAAAATGTCTTAACACGAATCTCAAAACTGTGCATGGCCTGGCTCCCACCTAGCTGGTCAGGCACATCTCCAGCATGCTGGTCAGGCACACACCCTGCCCTCCAGCCCACAGCTTGTCTGCAGTCCTCATGCTCTCTGGCATCTAAGGTCCATTATAGAAACAATTTCTCCTTCCTGGAAGGCTCTTTCCTTCCCTCTTAAACTAACCCCTATCCCTCCATTAGCTCAGTCATCTTTTCCTTAAATAAGTGAACCAAGTCAATTTCTCCACTATCAAACTCACAGAAATATGTTCCTTTACATTTTGTCCCTCCCTTTGTTAGTCCATAACCTCTACATAAAGACCACGTATGTATTGATCGTCATTTTGTCTCTAGTGCCTAGAACACTGCCTATACCTTAGGAAAGAAACTCAATAAATATTTGCTGAGTGACTGAATGAGTAAATGAGACATCAGGGCAAATTTTAGTAACAATCACCCTAATACTGGTTGAATTCTTTGAAGGCAAGAAATAGATAACAATCTTCTCTTAGTAGACTGACCAAAAATTATTAATTCATCTCTTATTCAGAGAAGGGGGCTTATACACCCTTCCCCAATAATTATGATTCCCATTGACAGATATCTATGGAACACAGAGAGATCACTCATATCTCTATTCTGTCTTTGCTATTTCCAATGTGAAAAGTATCACTCAATACAGAAAATACTAGATTGTCTATATGGATAGAGACTTGCAATCACTCTCTAAGTAACTTTCTTTTTTTTCTCCCCCTTTTATTTATTTATTTTTCAGAGAGGGAGCGAGCGTGAGCAGGGGAGGGGTAGAGACAGGGATAGAATTCCAAGCAGCCTCCATGCTGACAGTGCAGATCCCAAGAACTGTGAGATCATGACCTGAGCTGAAACCAAAAGTCAGACACTTACCAGGCTGAGACGCCCAGGAGCCCCCTAGTGATTTTCTAGCAGCAGATTAAATACATGAAAAAGTTGAAATTTCTAGTGAATGTAGTCATAACTACCTTAATATGCAAGGAAAAATAAGCTTTAATACTCATAATATCAATTATCAGATCATGAAGCACTAAAAATAAGCGTTGGCAAGGACACTGAGAATGACTCATTAAAACAAACAACACAAGAATAAATCCTGCAAGGGAGAATTTCAAAATATTCTTGATGCTTGTGATTAGCCGAGCATACCGCTGTGTTGGCACAATGGGGTTGCTTTTAGTGAATTCCAATCCTGGAAAGATTCAAGAAGATATTATAAAAATTCTTAGCAGCTTAATATTAATAGAAGTTTTTAAACAGTGTTATGTTTAAATGTGTTTTCTTAAAATTTTCAATGGGTAAAAAACATAAAGCGATTTATTATTAACATCGAGAGTCTGTGTGTCATGAGAGCCTGAGGCCCTGAATTGTAATTAACAGAACAGAATTAACTCTCATCCCCCCCCCCAAAAAAAAAAGAAAAGAAAGAAAGCACAATAGGAGAATAAGAAAAAAGTCTAAAAACAACTGTAATAAACAAATAGCATTAACACCAGAAAGCCCAGAGACACTTAAAAGTGATGACAGGCCTTTAAAACAGTGGCAAGCAAATCTAACCATCTGTTTCCAGAAACAGAACTTAGCCAAAGGTGTTCCAGGCCTTTGTAGAATCATCAGTGAATCAAGTACACAATCTAATGTATCTATGGGCAACCAGAAAATATATAAATAGAATAGTACATTTTGACATAGTTATGTCTTCAAAATCACTTATTAATGATGTACCTTTGAAAAGAAAGAAGAAATCATCCTCAAACTATATCAGAATCAGGCATTGTGAGGAATGTTATCACAGCATGCCAAGCTGTAAAAGAAATCCAATATTATGTAAGATAATCCATATAGTAATAACATATTGGATTTATATTATAAGTAGGTATTTTATAAACTTTTATATTAGTGGAGGCTGAGCGACTAGGTAATGTATTCAACCAAGGTGGCAACATTCTTAAATGGTAGGAAGAACAAATTTTTTAGGTGATATTATTTGACTGTAAAGTTCACATTTTCAATGCAATATTTCATGATATCTTTGAAGAAAAAAGTGAAACTCCCAGATTCATACTAGTATCTGCAGAAAAATAATTTCTGAAGAATTAACATGATGTGATTTTTTTCGAACAAGATTACTTCCTTTTAGGATACTGATTATTTAGGAGATTAAAAGTGGGTGAAACCTTCCTCTTCCTTATCAAAGGAAACTCCCAATATGCCTAGCTCCAGGAGGCAGCTCTTAAATGAGATAAAACCAGTCATTACAATCCCTTTTCCTTTTCTCCATATTTCAGAGAATTATTCCATGACAAAATGACTATTATTCATCTATACGTGGGTGCTAGGAGAGGACTTGTCTTTCAGGCTTAGAGGATAGCCTGGGCTTCTGTAGTGCAGAGCTTCTGAATGGCTTACCCACTTCCTACTCCTACTGAAAAATTGGGTCCCAAGAATGTTTCCTTGATGAATAGTTTGGCAATTTCCAAACTGTGAGTTTTTTTCCTCTGGTTACATGACAGTGAAATCTATAAGCATTTCAAAGTACAAAGACTGCCAAGGCCTTTTCTGACACTCATTTCCTATCCACAATTACCCAACCCAAAATACATGAGAATACTACTATGAACTCTTCAGTATGGCCTTCTTTTTCTTAAAATTTTTTTTAATGTTTATTTATTTCTGAGAGACAGACAGAGTGCGAATTGGGAAGGGGCGGAAAGAGAGCGAGACACAGAATCTGAAGCAGGCTCCAGGCTCTGAGCTGTCAGCACAGAGCCCCAACAGGGGGCTCAAACTCATGAACCGAAAGATAATGACCTGAGCCAAAGTCAGACACTTAACTGACTGTGACACCCAGGTGCTCCTGATCTTCTTTTGAAATAAAATGAAAAGACCTAGGTGCTTATCTGTACTCAGTTTTTTTCACAACTTGAATTTACATTGCCAATATGAAATACTTTTTCTTGTCACTGATAACAAAACAGCCTGATTCTTAAACTGTGATATTTCTGGGTTGAAAATAGGGTTGTCCTCCTACCATTGGTAAGGACAACTTTTTAATCAACCATGATACTGTCAATACTGTATTAACCATGTCTCCGCCCACCCCCCCCTCCCGTATTCTGATGCTTTGACATCTGGGGCCTTGCTGAAGCTGGAGGGATTAGAGATAGCAGACAACTGACCCAGAAGCATGCTTTTCAAGTGGCAAACCAAACAACCTGGAGTTCACACCCTCAACAACCTTCATTATCAGGCTCTCATACTCTAGGCCATTCCAGGGCCAGGTGGCAGACATCTATGCCCTAGAACCCTCTTGACCAACCCTGCTTCTTCCTCATGTAGACTTTTTTCTTGGGAACTATGACTATTGTCTTCATATTTGTTGCTATTACCAAAGCTAAATAATAGGACCTTTAAAAAAACATGTACCTGAGGTATAATTGTATGGCAAGGGTTATAAAAACAAGGGTTTCTGAGAAGGAAGCAACATGTTAAAATTCCTCTAATAGGTTTAAAAAATGTGGAAGATCCTGAAAATTGGAAACTGAGTGAACAAATATCAGGTGTGTAATATAAATATTATAATAGCTTTTACTTTTAATGGTGGTCAGAGATTTTCACAATTTTGCTTTTAATGTGACTTAATGCTATTGTTTTGCCCATTAAGTTATAACACATCTTTTGATTTTGAAGAAACATAGGCCTTAAAATTCCAGAGGGACTTCAAGTTACTCTATTACATATATATTGTGTACCCATCTCTCCATTATTGTAGATTTTTTTTCTGATGCCTCCCTCTAGAGGCAGGGGTGGGTATGACAGTCCCATCTAGGGATAAGGTCACTTGCTGAGGTCTTAGAGGCTAAAAACGAGTAAGGAAAGTAGAGCAGAAATGTAAATCAAGTTCTTGAGAAACATGAGTGTAGGGAGACTCATCAAGTACCATCATCATCACCAGTCAGCCAGGATTTATGATTTTCTTTTTTTCTAATTTTTTTTAAGAATCTTTATTTATTTTTGAGAGAGAGAAAGCAAGCAGAAGATGAATAGAGAGAGAGGAAGACACAGAATCTGAAGCAGGCTCCAGGCTCTGCGCTGTCAGCACAGAGCCAGACGTGGGGCTCAAACCCACAAACTGTGAGATCGTGACCTCAGTAGAAGTCGGATGCTCAACTGACTGAGCCACCCAGGCGCCCCTATGAAGGATTTTCTTAATGCTAAGCATAGTTAGGCATTAAACACATAAACATAAACATTACAAGGTCCCAGTCTGAATAAGGGTTTGATCAGAGAAGCAGACCAAATGGGTGCTATAGCAAAAGGGAATTATTACAGGGATTAGACCTAACACAATTATGGGAGTTAATGAGTCTATACAAAGCTGTTGCTTTTTTGTCTAGCATTGGGACTGACATCATGACAGGTCGGCCTTGAATGTAACTTGGAGCTGAATAAAAATTAACTGGAATACACAAAGGTAAAATAAAACTTACCTCTGTGTTTTAGCCCATTGAGATGGTGCAGGCAAACCAGGTCCAAGGACCTAGAAGGGAGTCCCACAGGTCCAGCCAAGAGGGTCCCTGGCTACTCAAAGTTAGAAATTAAACACAGTTACCAGGAAGTGGGAGCAGAGTTTATTGAAAATATAGAGAGAGTACAGGTACACAGAGAGTGTCTGAGAGACTCGGAAAGGAAAGGAGAGAGAGGCTCATCTTTGCTCAGGGTCCAGGCTTTTTATTAAGAATTGTGGTCTGGTATACATGTCCTCTTATGCATCTAGAAGCAAGTCAGAACAAAAATATGGGCCCAGGTGTCCTTCATAAGAAAATCGTTCCTTGGAATGAGAGGGTCTTGGCATCTACATATCTAGTGGCAGTGGTCTAGAATGTGCATATGATGGCTTTGTCCAGTCATTCTCACCTCGTCCTTCCTTAGATCTTATCTATTGTGCTGGAAGACTCTAAAGGTATCATTAACTCCTGTCTCTGACAAGGAGGACATACCCTATTTGCTCTATGAGACATGTGTAAAGTGGGGTACAGGTCCTAGCAAGAATAGAAACAGGAAAAGGAAAAGGAGAAACAGGAAAAGCAGATTTTTCTGGAGTCCTTCAGTTCCCCTATCACAGAATCTTGATAACGTAAATGACCTACAGAAGAAGCTAGCACTGTTCATTATTCACCACAGAAGTATATGTACATCTGGTCCATGGCATAGAGAAATTAAAAGACAAGATATTTAGGAAGCTGGTGGAGCTGCAGGCCTGGATACTGTCTCATGCCAGTTTCAGAATTAACAGAACAGAAACCACATGTGTGCTTTGCCAGTGTTAGGCACCTTATGCCAAACTCAGTGCCTAAAAAATCTTCTCATTCACCTCTTCTTCCAAATCTTGCACAAACTTCGATTGTGGCCGCCTCTACTCTGGATCTGCAAAGGGAAGGTGAGCTCCAACTTGGCTACGTTGGCACAATAGAACACCACAAAAGTTGACCCTTTGTCAAGCTGGCATCTGTACCTACTTCTTTTAGCCATACTTAGTCTCTCAGGAAAAATAACAGCCAAGTGGTGCTTCTGCCTAAAATTATACAAGTTTCCATTGTACAGTCAAAAACATACTAATTCTTTCTTAAAAAGGATACAGTCTCTCTACCCACCTTGGGTGATGTTCTTTTCTAGATGAACCACATTGACCTTTTGATAGTTCATAACTTAAAAACTGAGATAGGAGATAACATAACACATCTTATGTCAGATTACAGGGGAATGGGAGAGGGGAAAATGTTAATTAATTAATTAATTAATGTGTTTACAAGTAGATTTGTAGCAGAATAGGAAGAAATATTGATAACTATTATAACCCTCAGTTCTGTAACTGTTCATGTGCTCCTAACTGCTATTTATAACTATCTTCATTGACTGACTAGCCATTCTACACAGCGTTTCCTCTCAGCAATCACTTTGTTGGTCCTAATTTTTTGCCTGGTAGAGTGATCCAAACTTTGTTTCCTGAATGGTTTGGTCCATTATCAGTCCTGCCTGAACAGAATTGTGGTTTCCCATTGCCTTTTATCATTTGTCATAGGCAATCCTCTCCATTGCCTTCTTAATCTCATTTATTTGCTAGTAGCTCTAATAGCTCCAGGATAAAAGAATTATTCCCTACAGCCAGTACAATGGCCCTCTTGTTTGTCCATCAGTTCACTAACACAAAGAACCCAAATTGACTAAACAGCAACGTCAACTTCAAATTTTAATGGAACCCTTGATGTGAGCCCTGGCAGAGGCGGTCCTCTCTTGTGAACTAAAATGCCTAGATCAGAAAAACCCAAAGTCACAATTATTGTAAACAAAATTTTTGTCGGCAAATGACTGAGGCATAAAAGAGAAATAACTCCCGTTTCCATCTTTGTTTCTCAGACCTGTGAATACTGACGAGGATGAAACAACATCACATGTTAATCCCTGATTGAGTGATACTACATCCTAAGGAAATTACCCAACCCCTCAAGATACTTCCAAGGGTGGTTGTATTTGAGTCTTCAAAATGTCATTTCACTATTCTCTCAGGACAACTGCTTCAGGATGATAGGGAACATGGTAAGATCAGTGAGTTCCATGAGTGTGATCCAACTGTCACACGTCACTTGCTTTAAAATTAGTTGTTTGGTCGAAAGCAGTGTTCAGTGGAATACCATGGTTATTAAGGCATTCTATAAATACATGAATGGGGTTCTGCCAAAAACATTGTGAACAGAGAATAAAAATCTGTATCTAGAATAAGTGCTTATCCAGTGATACTAACGCACTCTCCCTTCCATGAGAAGTGTGTTCCAATGCAATCAACCTGCCACAAGGTGTAGATTAATGCTCAAAGAATCCTGTTTTTCCAGAGTATATTGGTCACTCATTGATGGTTGCTGCCAGACAGGTCGTTAGGAGTGTAAGATTACATTACTGATCCCATAAATAATACCCCTGCCAACCCAGCCACTTGTGACTGTGATGGAACAATCTGACTAATACTGACAAAAATGGTTATCTTCTCCACAAAACTATTAAAATACCTTTAATCTTAGATTACCTTTTGGTGAACATTTACATGGGTCACCAGTATTTTTATATTCTCTGCCCATTTTTTTGTAGCTGTTTGTTTTTTGGTTTTCAAAGTATATTTATTTATTTTGGGAGAGAGAGAGAGAGCAAGTGGGGCATGGGCAAAGAGAGAGGAAGAGAGAATCCCAAGCAGGCTCCACACTGTCAGTGCAGAGCCCAATGTGGGGCTCGATCCCAAGAACCGTGAGATCATGACCTGGGCCAAAATCAAGAGTTGGAGGCTTAACTGACTGAGCCACCCAGGCGCCCCATATTCTCTGCCCCTTTGTAAAGATTTTCCCACATACCTTTACTCCAGAACTTATTGTACCAATTTTCCAGACCAGTTATTTGAAAGACTCTGGTCATTTAGCAAAACCATTATTCACTGCCTATAAATCACTGTAGATCCCTAAGTCTGAACATCTCGCATTTCAGACAAAATGAATAGCCAGATGAATTGCTCAATGGTCTGCCCACTAAAAGAATTTTCCTTCACAATGATCCTTCAAGGACACCCTGGAATGGGGCTGTATTTTTGTATTCATCTATTTTATGTAGTTTTACCATTATCATATAGAACCACCTATCAACCAGATTCATTCTTTTGCCTTAGTCAAATTTTCTTAGGGAACTCCCTATGAAGTCAAAGAGGTAGACTGAAAGGGAGGAGGAGAAACAGCAGGGGTAGGAGACATAGACATCTAAGCCAAATACTCATGGGACTTTTTTATGCCTTCAGGATATACTTGGACCTAAAATTTTATAGACCAGGTCACTTGTTAATGGAGCACTGCTGTGCATACCATTGAACATCATGGTTTTATAAGACAGGTATACTCCACAGTTTATTATGATTTTGGAGCCTAATTCAATGGCAGAAATTCCATCTTGAAGGGTGGCTTACAAAAAATATCCATCCCAAAGTTCTTCATAAAAACTAGAGCTCCCCTCACAAACATACTTCTCACTCCCTTTAGTAAGAGCAGTGTCCTCCAGATCATCCTGCAGACAGAGTTTGGAATTGGTGGACCAGGCTTTACATGATAAATTCCCTGTATCAATCCAATCTCCCCTAAAGATGTGGATGCCTTCTTTTATAGTATACTAGCCAGATTGTAGAATTTAAACTTGATTCAGTGTAATCCACGTTTGGGTCCAGGTTTTATAGTCTTACTGAAAGAATAGTCATAGGATCAAGTAAGAAGCAAAGACAAAGGTTCAAAGTAAAAGTTGAAGGGAACAAATTGAGCTAATAGTCAGATGATGCCTGCAGTTGTGTACATGTTTTAAAGAAAAAGGGTTAGGATTTTCTAGGCCATAACCCTAATTTTTGAATGGATAAACAACCCCGTGGTTCCTTGATACCCACACAAGACCTCAGCAATATCACAAAAGTTTAAATTTGTTTTCATGTACACATGCTTACAACGTCAGTCCCACATTCCAATGACCTTCTGTGTCAATTCAACTGACACTATGGACTTCCAAATGTCTTTGAGGAAATACTAGACTCATTTTTCAACAACTTAGTTAAATACACAAGATAAAAAATGATCATAGGAAGCCCCTTTTCACCATAGGAAAATGATATCATGCATCAATACTACTGACCAGTAGAGAGAAGAAAGCTTGGTCTGATTCCACTCTGAGGTTGAAATGAGGAGGTCTGCTCTTTCTCTGCTGCTCTACATACAGCTAGGTGGGGCGCCTGGGTGGCTCCGTTGGTTAAGGTCCAACTTCAGCTGAGGTCATGCTCATGCTTTGTGGGTCGGAGCCCCACATCGGGCTCTGTGCTGACAGCTCAGAGGCTGGAGCCTGCTTCAGATTCTGTGTCTCCCTCTCTCTCTGCCCCTCCCCTGCTAGTGCTCTGTCTCTCTGTCTCTCCAAAATAAATAAATGTTAAAAAATTAAAAAAAATACAGCTAGGAAATAGACAACGAGTTTAATTTTCTGTCTTGGCCTAGAAATGCTCTCCATTGCTTCCAGCTTTTGTCTTCTCTTCTGATACTGAGTTCCATGTTCTGGTTTCCACAGCTATGTTTTGGTTAGTTGTGCCAGTACTTTCTCAGCTGACTTGTTTTTTTCATCTCATATAAGAGAGAGTTGATGGTCTTTCCCAAACCCTCTGCCATAAGAAGCAGTTTCAGACATTATAAACTCTCATTAACTTTAAAAACCTACAATTACAAAGGATAGCAACTAGATCTGTGATAAAATAGAATGGTACAAAAAAACTATCTGGGTCCTCTGCAGAAATCATTCCTATTCCTGGTGAGACAGTCACGAGAAATCCTTGATTCCTCAGTCTAACAAACAAGTAAGGAGAATTATAGGTAATTATTTATTACTACATAGCAATATAATATGGTAGTATAGTTATTTATATGATATACTGACCACATGCTTGATCAAGGACTACTCTTTCTGGAAGACAGTCACCTGCTTTGTTAGGCTATTGAGGTTTTCAGTTAAGTATACAAAGAAGTTTATTTTTATATGCATAACATGCTATTTTCTCTAGCTATAGCTGGAGTATGGTGCTACATACTGTGCATGTGGATGCTTCTCCTTCATATTATCTATTTGTGTATATCACTATGTGTGAACACGTGTTTTTATAAGGGCCACTGGAGAAGATGAGAAAGTGGTAGAAGAGGGGGCTGGACATCCATATTCTACTCAGCTTGCACTTGGAACTGGATTTGAGTTCCTTGTTCTGGATTTAATCATCATCTGACTAGAGGGGTCAGTACCAAACTGTGACAATATTTTGTTTTCATAAGGCACTGTCAAACGTTGTGGAGCATATAGAGAAGCTAAGTGAACTCTTTTCTAAAAAAAAAAAGATTGTGAAACTCTAGGGACAAGCAGGTGACCCAATGTAAGAGCTATTCTTCCATCCCAGACACAGCATCCAGCACAGCTCTGATTATGGAGTGTCTGTGACTTTGGGAACAGTAGAAGATGGCACCCATGACAAAGATATTGACTTGTTCTTGCTTCAGACCATTGTTGACAGCAGCAAAGGCAATTTTCCTGTACTTGGTAGGTAGGAATAGGATACTGACAAGGCAGGTCAGAGCGGAAGGGAAGGAAAATGAGGTTACCACATAGGTAGAGCAAGTGGCAGACTTTTCATTACAGGTTCTTATCAAATGTGCTCTTGGAAATGTCTCTGGAATGTTGATTCTTCGCTGAGTTTCACAAAGACCCCACCAGTATGACCAATTATGGCTGGAACCCTTAAAAATGTAAACACAAAAGCAACGCTGTGTAAATCATGGAAATAAAAAGCACAGCATAGAGAATATAGTCAATGATATCGTAATAGTAATATTAGAATAGTGTTGTAAGGTGACAGATTGTAGCGACGCTTGTGGTGAGAACAGCATAAGGTACAGAGATGCTGAATTGCTACGCTGTATACCTAAAACTAATGTAACATTGTGTGCCAATAATGCTCCAAGGAAAAAATTTAAAAAAATAAAAAGTAAATTTGACTTCATTTGTCTGCATCGACTTTAAGGCCAGGAATCGTAAACAAAACCAAAACCAAAGGACCTTTCCAAATAAGGACAAGTTTATTTGAGGAGGCAGAAAAGTAAGTGGGGACTCTCATTCTCTTCATATTTATTTTAATTTTTTTTAACGTTTTTATTTATTTTTGAGACAGAGAGAGACAGAGCATGAACGGGGGAGGGGCAGAGAGAGAGGGAGACACAGAATCGGAAGCAGGCTCCAGGCTCTGAGCTGTCAGCCCAGAGCCCGACGCGGGGCTCGAACTCACGGACCGTGAGATCGTGACCTGAGCCGAAGTCGGACGCTTAACCGACTGAGCCACCCAGGTGCCCCTCTTCATATTTATTTTAAAATGATTTTTTTTGCTGTATTCCACAAACATTTTCATTTTTGATTTAAAAATACATTGGGGAACTTGAATTCATGGAGAATTTCTTTGTTAAAATTGTCTCCACTACAAGTAGCAAAAGTAGGAATGCGGATTATTTGAAAATGCATTTTTTAAAAAGCTTGATGCCTTTATTTTAAGCAATTCCATTCAGATTTGTGTGTTGAGTCTACTTTTCATTTGATTGATTTGATTGATTTCTATGAACTGCACTATGCCTGAGAGGTTATTATGTATGGAATTTGGCACTGCTGAGATTAAAAAAGTAATCACAGGTTGTACATTATTTCTAAGAAATTGATGGTATCACACTGTTATTTACTTCAGATTTCTTCAAGGACCTTTCTTTGTTTGATTATATACCTTCCAATTAAAACGCAGGACAGAAAAAAAAAATTCTGTCTTCAAGTAGGCATGTTTAATGTGGTTTGATACATATTGAAGTCATTTCAAAAGGGAAACTTGTTCATATCAAGTAAATTAAGCACCAAGTAACTCCTGTCACTATGTACTTTCTGTACTTTCTCGCTATGTACTTTGGCAGACTAGGAGGTGAAATGGACTTGGTAGTATATCTGCATTGGTCCCCGCCACTACTAGCTCTTTCAAAATCCAGAATGTGGCCTCAAATTGGGACAAAATCCTTCGCTAGAATGATGTCCTTCAAAATAGTCTGTTGCTATCACTGTTATCATTAAAAAGTAAAATTCATTTATTTTTTGAAAAGAATACCTGATTTTTTCTTTAAATGTGTTTTGCTGATCGGAACATACACCCCTCATAAAAATTTATGGATGTACATGGAAAACTAACTCCAAGATGCTGCCGTACTTTTGCACATGAGCAGACTGCTGGCAGCTAATCTCCCTGATTATGCAAAAATGGAATTATAGCGAGAATTACTGACAGGCTGGTACGTTTGGATTTCCCACTTCAAAAGTGGTGAATTGTTTCCTTTATGTTCTGTGACAAATGACCTACCTAGCTACTTGGCCATGCAGAGAAGCTTGGAATGATCACAGAAGCTGACAGGGCCGCTGATACTGGGGAAGGCTGGCTGCAAAAAAGTAATGTCTGCTAAAAACAGATCCTTCCAGTATAATCAGGTAAATATTCTTTGAGTTACAAAATGTTCTATGAGCTGACTCTTAAAATTACTATCAAGTGTAGCAATAAATTTAAAAGAACACTCAAACTTTGTTTACACTATTTAGAAAATATTCAGAAATAATATATGGTCAGCAATAGCAATGTATATGTGTGTGTGTGTGTGTGTGTGTGTTTGTGCATGTATGTGTATATACACAAACATCTGTATATAATATATGCACATATAAGCATATATATGTGTGTGCATATGTGGTGACTAAGAACAGAGAACTGAAATGAAAATGCCAAATGTGAGCTTCGATCTTTGATTTAGGAATATATACAATATTTATTAATAGATTGTCAGGAGACTTCAATTATTTTCTCAAATTTTACAATATACTGTTAAGTATATATGTAGTGAGCTATTTATGTAAGGATTGATATTTTTAGACTATAATTATCTATTAGACTTTTTGATACCAGAGTCATCTTTCTTCTAGGAAAGCATGTCTAGATCAGGGTTTGAATTTATTGAATGCTCTACAAAATAAAAGAAATTAGGAAAGCATCTTGATGGGGCAAGACGGTCAAGAGAGAGATTTTAGGATGGTAGGGTCCTGAGCACAGTTGTCCTAACAAAAGGTGTAACAAAAACTAACAAATATGAAGCAGTGTTCACAACTAAATGTGTAGACAAAATGAAAGCCCAAACACTGGCCATGTGCTCAAAGAAAGCAGAGCTTCCAGGAGCATGAGAAAGAAACTCAAATGATTGATTGATTGATTGTGACTGAAACCCAGCTTCATAGATAGAAACTTAGTGTCAGGAAGCATCTAACTATAGTATAGAACAGCCATGGGAGAATAGGACTGTTCTTTCTGATCAAGGATTTCAGATTGTTTCTATCAATCAGAACTATCTGAAGAAAAGGGCGCCTGGGTGGGTCAGTTGGTTAAGTGTCTGGCTCTTGATTTCAGTTCAGGCCATGATCTCATAGTGTCATGGGTTCCAGTCCTGTGGTCAATGAACAGAGCCTACTTTGGATTCTCTCTCTCCCTCCATCTCTCTCTGCCCCTCCTGCTCACACTCTCTGTCTCTCTCTCTCTCTCTCTCAAAAAAAAAAAAAAAAAGGTTTTTTTTCTGAAGAAATCTTACTCAGATTGATTAGATTGCCCTTCTGGTGCAGGTAGATCAAAGGTCCTTTACATTCTACAGATGTGCAGATAAAGTAAGTTGCTCGGTTCGACCAGAAATTCTTGGAAAGTCCTAGAGACCACACATAGCGATGAGAAAAGTCTGTCAATGATTCGTTACTGATCCATGATGCTAGCACCTGTCCTTTGAGGAAACACAACAAATATCATTTCCTCTAATACACAAATGATACAACGCAAGTTTAAAATGGCAAAATGTTTAAGGTCACAGTTAGAAATAGGATGTAAATTAAGCCTTTTTTAATTCCAAGTTAAATATTCCTTCCATTAGGCCAGACTGATGTGTAACATAAAGGACCATCTCATTCCTTTCTCCATTTCTCTATCCTTCACTTCACTGCCTTCCTGTTTTTCCAAAACTCCTATCAACTTCCAATTCTCTCTCTGTTTCTTTTATGAAAATCAAACTTTGACATTTTATTCTACACTCTGTATGCCAACAGAAATTTAGTTATTTAGGCACTTCAGGATAATATTAGGTATTATTCCTCTAGTCAGGAGTTTGTGAAATTGAAATTATATCTCTCACTGGCCCTATGCAAATGAAGGTGGTCAATTGTCTGGATTTATATCTATATTTCTTGAGCTCTGATTGTGTAACACAACTCACTCTTGAAATGCACAAAGAGTTTTTTTTAATTGTAATTATCTTTTAAAAATTGAAGGTGCTCAGCCTTCTTTAGTACCAATCATCATACTATCATCTATGTCTGAAAAAGTCTTTGAATTTCTTCCAATTAGGAAATCGTTTCTCTGGTGAAAATTCTTTGGGAGCTTCTACTCTTAAAACTATTATGACCCTGTGCAATAGCTGAGTGTTAGCATTTACTGAGTAATTCAATCATGTGACAACTGTGATGAACTTCCTATGTACATCTGTCCTCTGGTCAAGGGGAGCAGAGGCTGCCCAACACAACTTTTCCCACCGCAATCCACTCCTCACTTGATTCTACCTGAAAATAAACCCAGTGCTTACGTCAGAAAATCTTGTTTATTTAACCCCTTTAAGTCCTCAGGTTGTAGTTTTCAAATTAGAAGAAATTCAAACCACGAAAGGAGCTTATTCAAAATTACAAGTTGTGTTTTCCTCAACTTGTAGGATTTGTTCCCTTTTGCCCACACGCAGCAACTCTGGCAATTTAACGTGTTGATAAATCATTTATTCCATGTGCTACTTATCTAAAAAGCAGGTCGTGTTAAGAAAATAGAAGCTATATGACAACCGTCTACACTTTAGCTGATGAGTTGCTGAAAAATATTCACACAGTTAAGCACAATGTTAAAATCTAAAGATTTCTGGTATCACTATCACATCACATCTTGTTCTATCTCAGTAAGTCACCTCACATTTTACCTCAGAGACAAAACTGAAAATATCAGATTCTCACTTCTCTCTCAATCAACTTACTTATATTTATAGCATCATTTCCTGCTTATCAGAAGTATAAACGAAGTTTTTCTCTCTTTGTTCAAGCTGTTTCCTATATTTATCTAGATCTATTTTACAATCTTCTCCTCAGACTTGCTTTTGAAACTACATTCTTGCTCCCATGCTTTCAAATCTTCTTTCTCTCCCAAGTATTTTTCTTCAGTACATAAATGATGTAAATACTCTGTTTTGAAATTTAAAAAGTAATTTTATTTTATATTTTTAAATATAATTTATTGTAACACCCAATGCTCATCACAACAAGTGCCCTCCTCAATGCCCATCACACATTTTCCCTCTCCGCACCCCCGCCACCCGTCCACCCTCAGTTTGTTCTCTGTTTTTAAGAGTCTCTTGTGCTTTGCTTCCCTCCCTCTCAGTTTGTAACTATTTCTTCTTTTCCCCTTCCCTTCCCCTATGGTCTTCTGTTAAGTTTCTCAAGATCCACATATGAGTGAAAACTTATGATATCTATCCTTCTCTGACTGACTTATTTCACTCAGCACAAAGACTCTATCATTCTAAAACAAGACACAAGCTGCATGAGAATAAACCCACTGTTTCTGTGTGGCAAAAGTAGATAGTTATCTCAAAGTATTTATTTCCCTTGTTTTTCCTGAACTTGTGAGTGTTTTGCCATTTTATTTTCCAATGTTATATTCTCTCTTTTTAATTTATTTTTATTTTTTAAAGTTTATTTATTTAATTTTTGAGAGAGAGAGAGAGAGAGAGAGAGAGCAGGGGAGAGGCAGAGAGAGAGGGAGAGAGAGAATCCCAGGCAGGCTCAGAGCCTGATCCTGGGCTCAGTCTCATGAACCAGAGAGATCATGACCTGCGCCAAAATCAGGAGTCAGACACCTAACTGACTGAGCTACCTAGGCACCCCTATTCTTTTCTTCTTCTTCTCCTCCTCCTCCTCTTCCTCTTTCTCCTTCTCTTCCTTCTCCTTCTCCTCCTTCTCCTTCTCCTTCTTCTATTTTATTTTATTTTACTTTATTTTATTTTTTGAGAGAGAGCCTGACACAGGACTCACAAACCATGAGATCATGACCTTAGCCAAAGTCAGATGCTTAACCAACGGAGGCACCCAGAAGCCCCAACCCCTATTCTCTCTTATTACCTTATCCATTATCAGAGTTTTTATTTTCATATATAGTCTATTGGTTCCCACATCTACCTATCAGCCAAAACCTCTGTCTTAACCCCACCAGTTTATCCATTTGTTTAATTGAATTCTCTATCTGGATATCCTACAGATACACCAAATCAGTGTGTACATAACAGAATTCATTTTCTCTCCACCAAAATTTATTCCTCTTGAGCTTGTTGCTGCTGACAACATTTACCCAATTACCTAAGTCATCCTATACTTAGTCTTCACTGTTACTTATCTCCCACCTCCAACTTCTCACAAATACTTAAGTTCCTACCTCTTTTATGTCTCTCCAATTCATCTTTCATTTTGGTGTGTTTTGCTTGAAGCATTTGGAGATTGTAACTTCTGGTCCTATTCCCCTCAAATCCCCCTAATTCAAAAGGAAATACTTAGCAAATTGAAATGAGTAATGTATAATGAAGATAATATAATGAATACATAAAATAATGAAGTAATGTATAATGAAGTTGAGTTCAGACAGGAAAAAAGTTGGTTTCACTTGAGAAAAATCAATAGTAGTAATGCACTTCATTAAAAGATGAAAGAAAAAAAATTATATGACCTTCTCAATAGATACCGAAAAAAGATAGATAAAATTAGATGAAATTCAAAGTATTTGATAAAACTCAGTATACGCTTATAAGAAAATATGCTCATTCTCACCTGGCACTATAAATGAGGTTTTAGAAGGACTCCCACTTTTGTATCAGTTCAGCTACTACGGGTGGCAGGGCACAAGAACACTGAATCCCATTGCCTCACCACTTTCTTTGTAAGATAGTTCTACTGTGAGAGGAACCTTTTGAGGGAATCTGTTTCAGTAAATACAGAATTCAGGAAGTTGAACCATAGTGATTCTGTCAGAAGTAGGACAGGGAAAGAAGTCCATAGCTACAGTTAGTGTCTATTCCGAGGGGGATATATCATTGCCTCCTCCCTTACAGAAAGGGAACAGTGAAATCAATCTTTCACCAGCAAGCTTTTGGCTGGTCCTCCCCAGATCTAATGCTAGAATGGGGGCTATCTTGTCTTTGTTGATTTGGAAGTCTTCGCAATAGCAGTAGCCAGATCAGCATCAAAGAGGGAAAACCCACGTTGCTTAATTCATATATCACCTGCATCCTGATGCCATAACCACTTAGCCTAAGAGACTATTGTGCATGCACTAGGGTGATTGGCACAAGTTGCCCGATAGTTGCACAATGAGTGACTTTGTCCACCGGATCACTGACACCATCTTCTGCGGTGAAAGCTCTTTGGTGAACATTTTGTGGGTCACAGCTATTGTCACAATTTGAGTGAATTCCAAGAGATCCAAGCGTACACTTCTCACCTCCAACCACCTCCAATTCTCTAATACCTTTCCTCTATTTGTAGGAAAATTTGACCAAATTGTTAACTAGTGGTCATTAATTGGTTCAGAGTTTTACCTCTGATTATCTCTCCTTCTAAGCAAAATTTACTTATGGCTTAGAAGGATTTCCTTCCCCACTACCCCACACAGCTATAATGTTGCTCCTGACTGCCAACAAACCCTAAGTAGACATCTGAAAAAAAGCTTGATTATTTTCTCCTTTTGTCAACTTCACATTGATTCATTAGGCTACAGGCATAGTTGCTGGAAAAAAAAAAAAGATGCCCCCAAATTAGTGCCTGAGAAAAGAGAAAAGTGTATTTCTCTCAGGTATTAGAACAGAACTAGTAAAGTAGTTCTGACACCTTCAATGTGTGGCTTTCATCTCCAGCTCCAAGGCATTTGCTCTAATTTTAATATTCCTTCACAAATGAAAAAGGGGAAGGTACAAAAAGAGCGTTTATGAATCTTTTCAAGGACAAGAAGAAGGAGGGAATCCATTTCTTGTGACATTCCACAGGCAAGAACTTAATGACATAGCTCTTACATAGTCGCAAAGAGTCCATGAAATTCAGCCTTCAGGTAGACCATCATGTTCCCATCTAAAATGGCATCACCATGGAAGAAGGGACAGTAGAGAATAGAAGACTACTCACAATTGACCATGGTGTAATTTAAGGTGCATTATATATTGAACCCAGAAATTCCACTCCAAGATATATATCCTCTTGTGCATGTGGTTAGAAAACATCAGAATCATTCATACTTACACAGCATTCAATAACCTATTAAATGCTTTTTTATTATCTCACTTATTCCCTCTAGCACCCCTATGATTTAGGTACTTTCCTTCCACTACTCGGTTGGAGAAATATTGAATAGAGAGATAATGAAGAGAGAGAAATAATAGAAACAATAGAGAAATAACAAATAGAGCTACTACAGTAAGAGATACAGATGGAACGTACAGCCTGTATATGTCATATCATATAGAGCAATGTTCATAACAGTATTGGTTGTGATAGCACAACCAAAAGAACTCAAAACAAAAATGGAAAACAAGTTAAATGACCATCACCACAGAATGGATACATAAGTTGTGGTATATCCATTTAGTAAACTTATTGTCACAATCAAACTCAGTGGCTATTGTCTGCTAGAATTGCCTCTGCATGGGGGAATGCCACAGAACAGATAGCTCTTAGGAAAATATTATTGAGGAAAGAAAAGCCAATTGTAAAGGAACATATATAATATGACTCCATTAATGTAAAGTTCAAAATCAACATAAGCAAATATATTGGAGAAATGAAAGATTCGTGTTATAATTATCAAGTAGAGAAAGTTAATAAATACAAAGTTTGATGTAGGTTTGTCTACTGAATATAGGGAAGCAAAATGGAAGGTATCTGCAGGAGACTTCAAGGCTAATAGCTACATTCTATCTCCTAATTTGTATCTATTTTCTATGCCTTCTACATATTTTCTAAGCTTTTTATGTCTCAATTTAATATTTAATCAAAACAATTCTAAGAAAGGGATAATAAATCAAATTCGCTAAGATTGAAAATTCATCTATAGAATTAAAAGTAACAACATAAGTCTTTTTTGCACTTGTACACAATTAGATCCTTTATTTTTTAAAAAAATTATTTATATTATTTTGCAATGGGAGAACTTTAGAAATCAAGTAAATCATGGTATTGTGACTACACTGCATGTGGGAATAAATAATGAGAGTCAATGATGACACACACTTCAAATAACAGGTGAGAAGTAAGAAAAACAAAATGAAAAAAATTATATGGCTAATTGAATGTCAAACAACTGCATTATTTATTAACTTCATTCAAGTGAATTGTTTACCCAAGCAGAAATTAGAAGGAACTGTTAAACTAAACATGTCATAATCACATTTCTGATGCTAACAAGTCTAGATATTAAAAATATCCTAAGAAAGCACTGTATCTAGGCTATTGCAAATGAATTGAAACTTCTTACACTAGTACAGAAATTTCAACTACCTCATAGGAGTAATGTTTATTTCCTCTGTAATTCCTTGGTGGAGATCATACAATTGTAGCACTTCAATGTGTTTAGAGAAAGAAAAAAAAAAGTTTCTTTCTTTAGTTTTAGCCCATCTCCATTGGCAAGAATACTCCTTCTGTCCACGTGTATTTGCTACTACGGGAGTAAATTATGTACATGTTCTTCAGGAGCAGCAGGAAATCTGAAACACTGAGATGCATAAATTGTTGTCAAGTGGAAAACTGTCTAATATTGTTAGTAAAGAGAAAGCACAAAAGAGAAGGAATGGATTAGCTTAAGGTACCGCAAGGCATTTATCTAACTGATGTTAAACATCATTCCTTACCGAGAAAAACTGCAGAACCCCGGAGATAAGCGAAATCATACACCAGCAAAAGACTTTAGATTAATGAAGAAAGAGAGCTGAGGTATTACAAAAGCTTCTTGGCTACCTCCTCTTGCCTCAGACATATGCCTGCCGACAGGTACTGAGTATATGACATCTCGAGGACTTTAGAGAACAAGTAGTGTTTTAATTTGTTGAGCAATAACTAAATGCCAAACCTCTGGCATAGAGTGTCTAAAAATCCTTTCAATGGTTTTGCAAAGTAGGTATAGCCATCTCTACTCTATGAGTGGTACAGCTGTAGATTAACAAAGTTAAGCAATTTTTCCAAGATCACACATCTCATAACCTAGATGTCCCTAACTATAAAACCCACATGTTTTTCACGACACCAGGCTCCTTCATGAAGTTGTCCTAAGCTGTGAAGATGATTTTACATTTTTTTCCACATTATGGGATGGCCTTGGGATATAAATGCTTTCTAAAGAAAATTCTTCAGCAGAAGGTATAAAGTTGGGTCTAATAACACATGGTTGTCCAGCCACATATCATATTTGTATAACAAAACTTGTCAGAAACATGTCAAAGATAATGTTTACATTAAAATTAAAATATGACCAAATATTGATTTGTAAACTCAGGCCTGCTTATAAACTATTTAACTTCGTAATTAGGGAGCTAAGAGAGGATTAAGGAATTAGGAGTAGGAAGAATACTAACTAAAATGAAAATCTGAAATGATGAAATAGAGTGTATGAACTAATGTCAATGTTTTATTGAATAAGGTAATATATATAAAAATATTGAGCCTTACATAAACACACACACACACACACACACACACACACACATATATATATGTGATATATATATATATATCATCCAAAGCATGCCTGCTGTGGTAGATTAATGAAGTATGCCTAGGTAAAAGTAGAAATAAAGAAATAAAAGAGGAAATAAAATTATATTCAGCCAAAATCCAAGACCATCAAAGACTTATAAAACTTTTGAGCTGGAAGGGACCAGGGAGATCCTTTCTTCTATATTTATGTGCATAATTAAATAGATGAGTAAGTATGATAGAGCTATTTGGTATTATACATTACAGTAAATATTCCTATATAAAATAAGCATGTTTAGACTACGCATTAAAAGAAAGTAATTTCCAATACTCTGAACAATTTAATATTCTCAAGATAAACTTTCTTTCTATTCTAAAAGAAAACTCCTCTTTGATCAAAAGAAAGCAGGCAAACATCTGAGTGCTTTCACACTGTTGTAGATATAACTTATCTGACTTGTATCATAGAAGCTGCTGTAAAATTAACAATGAAAATTCTTCATTTCTCTTTAAATATGCAAAAAGGGACTTTAATGAATGCACAGAATTTTACATTTATTAAGGTATACTCCAATGTTCTAAGCTGAACACGATTTTTATTTCCCCAATCCTGGAAACATCCATGACTCCAAGGCACTAAGACAGTCATTGTTGATTCCATTTACTTGTCTGGTCTGTGTGTCTAACTTGATCATTAAATTATACTCTTTTAAAAGAGATAGTACAGTGAACTGCTTACAGGCATAGTCTTTTCAATTAGGAAGAACCTGACTATAAACTTTGGTTTCATCAATTACCTGGTCTCTCACATGTTGAACTATAATGAACTAGATATTTTAAAACTATAAAACAAGGCTAAAATTAGAACCTACTTTTGGTGGAGTGAGAAGGGCCTAATAAATAACACAGTTTTTTTCCTAGATGAACTCACAATCAGTAGAGATAGAAGAAGGTAGCATAAGGAAACCAAAATATCTCTCTTATTATAGGTAAAACTTATCTTCACAATTGTGATTTATGTCTATAAGCAAGTGAATGGACCTCTTCACATGAAACCACAAGATGAGATTATCACACATGCCTGATCTTATAAATTGTACAGCAATGAACACAGTGAATCATATACCATATGCTAGTTAGACCTCATTCCCGAGAAAGAACTGTCCAACCAGGCATGACCGACTTTACCAAAGAAGCCATTCCATTCTTCCTGGTGACAAGAGAGTAAAAAAGCAAGAGAGAACAAGAGAATCACAGAAATACATGGCCCTCCACCCCTTACTCCCACATTTTAAAGGAATGGAGTTTTAAATTAGAAAATAAATTAAAAATGCCTAACATAGTAAAAATTTTCAACAAATATTAAGGGGCATTTTAGTTTGTATTAAGTTGTGCCATGCTTTGTATATGATAATATCTTTTATTCTGTTTTTCTTCTTAAAATAAAACACTTGACCAAATCCTAAATTGGTAAATGGAATAAAATAAGTGTTTGCTAAAATGTGAAGTATAAGACTATTTGCATTTTCTCTGCCTTGAAAATTTGGGGAAATATTTTCTTCATTAGCATTTCCAGACCCTCACCCTTGTGAGTGAAGGAAACTTCTATTACTACACACAATATGAGATTTATACAGCAAAGTCTAACACGCTATTGAGAACATGACGAGGCAGACACTATTATATCTGTCACACGCACGTTGTTACTGGGAGTTATAATTATTTCTAGGATGCAATTTTACAATACATATGAAGAGCTTTAAAAACTATTTCAAGCATTTTGACTTGATAATTATGCTTGGGGAAAATATCTGAAGAACTAACAAAATAGGAAAAATGATTATGAACCATAATTTTCATCTCAGGAATATTTTGAATACTAAAAAATATGAAAGACAGTTCATTGACAATATGAGCATGGATTAAACTATGCTGGTATACTTTTTATGCAGCGGCGAAACTTGTTCTAATGAAGAATTTTTTATTAGTAGGAGAATTAACTATAAAGTGAAAAAGAAGCTCACGAAATTACATATTCAATTATTGAATAAAATATATTCTATATTTACTAAGTACTAAAGTTTATATAGTGAGGCAAAAGAACCAGAATAGCCAAACAATACTGAAAGCAAAGAACAAAGTTGAAAGACTGACACTGCCTGAATTCAAAACTTACTATAAAGTTACAGTAATCATAATAATGTGGTATTAATGAAACAACAGACAAATAGATCAATGGAACAGAATAAAGGACCCAGGAATAGATGCACATAAATATAATCAACTGATTGGGGCGCCTGGGTGGCTCAGTCGGTTGAGCGTCCGACTTCAGCTCAGGTCACGATCTCGCGGTCCGTGAGTTCGAGCCCAGCAACAGGCTCTGGGCTGATGGCTCAGAGCCTGGAGCCTGCTTCCGATTCTGTGTCTCCCTCTCTCTCTGCCCCTCCCCCGTTCATGCTCTGTCTCTCTCTGTCTCAAAAATAAATAAAATGTTAAAAAAAAATTAAAAAAATATATAATCAACTGATCTTTGACAAAGTAGTGAAGACAATATAGCGATACAAAGATGGTCTCTTCAACAAGTGGTGATGGAACAGGTGGACATCCACATGTAAAAAATTGAGTCTAAACACAGACTTTATACTATTCACAAAAATCAATCAAAATAGACCATACACTTAAATGTAAAATTAAAAAAAAAAAACATATAAGACTCCTAGAACATAACATAGGAGAAAATTCTAGATGACTTTTGGTGTAACAATTACTTTTTAAAAACAAAACCAAAGGCAAAGTCCATGAAAGAAATACTTGATAAGCTGGTCTTCATTACAGTAACAACCTTCTGCTCCATGAAACTGTCAACAGAATAAAAAGACAGGCAATAGAGTGGGAGAAAAAATTTGCAAAACACATGTGATAAATGGCTATTATCAAAAATATACAAAGAACTCTTAAAATTCCACACGAGACACATGACCTGATTAAAAAATGGGTAAAGATCTTAACAGACACGTCATCAAAAAAACATGCAAATGTCAAATAAGTATATGCAAAGATACTCAACACCACGTGTCATTAGGAAGTTGTAAATTAAAACAACAATGAGGCACTAGTACACATTTATCAAAATGAAGAAAATCCAAAACAGTAACAGCACATGCTGGTGGGGATGTGGGCACCAGGAGTTCTCATTCATTACTGGTCGGAGTACAAAATGGTACAGCCACTTTGGAAAGCAGTTTGGTGGTTTCTTACAAAACTAAACACATTCTTACCATATGTTTCAGTAATTATGCTCCTTAGTATTTACCTAAAGGAGTTGAAAATTTATGTACACACAAAAATCTGCACAGGGATGCTTGTTGCAGCTTTATTCGTAATTGCCAAACTTTGGAAGAAACTGAGATGTCCTTCAGGATATGAAAGGATAAATAAACCATGGTACATCCAGACAATGGCATATTATTTAGCACTAAAGAGAAATGAGCTATCAAACCATGAAAAGAAATGGAGGAAACTTAAATGCATATTAATAAGTGAAATTACTGGGGTGCCTGGGGGGCTCAGTCGGTTAAGCACCCAACTCTTGGTTTCAGCTCAGGTCATGATCTCACGGTTTGTGGGTTGGAGACCCATGTCGGGCTCTGCGCTGACAGCTGCGGAGCCTGCTTGGGATTCTGTCTCCCTCTCTTTCTGCTCCTCCCCTGCTCACTCTCTATCTCTCTCTATATATAAATGAATAAACATTAAAAAAAATAAGTGAAATTACTAAGCCAATCTGAAAAGCCAACACACTATATGATTTCAATTATATGACATTCCATAAATGGCAAAAATATGGAAACACATAAAAGATCAGTGGTTGCCAGGGGTTGGAGGGAGACAGAGATAGATAGGGAAGCACGGAGGATTTTGAAAGCAGTGAAACTATTCTATGTGGTACAGTAACACTGCATACATCATATACATTTATCAAAATCCATCCATAGAACACCAAGACTGAATCCTAATGTTTACTAGGGACTTTGGGGGAGAATAATTTGCCAGTGTAGGTTCATCCATTATAACAAGTGTACCACTCTGGTATAGGGTGGTGATAATGGAGGAGGCTGTGCATATGTTGTGTCAGGAAGCATATGGGAACTCTCTGTACTTTCCATTCAATTTTGCTCTGCACCTAGTGCTCTAAAAAGTAGTCTTCTTTTAAATAATGAAATATTGATTTTAATTTGATAGAGCATTCTTACTGCTTTATTTTCTTTAAAACTTATAATAAAAACACGAATTATATGATGTATTCATTTCACTTTTTAAATTTATATTTCTACTTATCTTGACCTCTAAGCTGCAAAAGTAACTCTGGACTCTGCTTCAAATTAATTATTCAGTTTCTGGTAATATTTAGTGCCAATTAGTCTTTAATGTTTCAAACTAGGAAAAAATCTCCTGTTTTAAGCAAATTTTTACACTTTCGCCATTTTATCTTTCTACCCTTTCCTTAAACAGGAAAATAAGTCATGAGAGCTTTACTGTAATGGTTTTAATTTTAACCTAAACAACACTAAAATCACTAAAACAATATACACGATTTTTTTATCCCTTGATATTTTAAATTGATAGTTCTCCCAGTTTTTTCTTAAAGCATCACAGTTCATTCTTTCTACCATTTTCTGTTATATCATTGTCCCATGACATTTTAATATGCAGATTGTAACTTTAACTCATGCCTCATCCATGTAATGAGATTATTGCTATTGCTAGTTCAATAAGATTTTTAAAAAGATTCTGCAGAACTGTTGTCCATTAAAATCCTACCTACTAATCTCATAACTTGGTGGGGAGGAGGGGTAGACATGTTTGATTACTTGCAAACTAGGCAGAATGAATCATTCTGAATTATATGCCATATGCCAAGGTCTTTATTTAGTATGCTCAAAAAAGTGTTCATTAAAGATAACTACTCTGCAGAACTAGAAAGGTTTTCAGCAGATAAAGTCCTGTCTGCACAATACAGAACAGGCAATCAGGATGATGTGACATTGATGTTTCTCCTATTTGCTTTCTGTCATACTGAAAATATATTTCACTTTGCTTTTTGCTCAAAAAAAAGGGCAATGGTATCACTGAAAGAATGTATATGATAATTAAACAGCTGTATATATCATGTCTTCTACTTTCATTTTGAATGATGAACAAAATGTTGTCTGGAAACAACAGGAAGATTTAAGAAGTGGAGGGAAGAAATGTTTTCTACATCCTGCTGTAGCCAGATGTTTCTTGGCTTGGTTAGAGACAATTTAGTTGCTCTTTATTCTTTCATTTATTCATTCATTGAATGCCTAGGATTTGGTAACTTATGCTCTATGTTCTACAGAATATAAAGAATATGAAGATATGGTACCTGATCTCGAGGGAATAACAATCTAGTTGTAGAAATAGGAATGTAAAAGTTGTGTACTAAAATATTTATAATAGATGAGTGCAGACTACACGGTTGGCACACACACAAGAAATCATGAAGGACGAAAGGATTGTGATAAAGGGGAGGTAGTTATTTAAGGCAGAGAGAACATAGCAAAACATCAGTCAAATTTGTGTTTAGGAAGTATAAAGTAATTCATGGAGCTGGAACTAGTGTGGCATGAAAAGGAAAGCTGAGAAATAATGTGAGCAATGTAGGCAGGGTACAGATTGTAAAGACATTTATGTGCCAGACCTTCTTCTGCACAGCAAAGGAAACCATCAACAAAACCAAACAGCAATCTACTGAGAAAATATTTGCAAATCGTAAACTCAATAAGGGGTTAATATCCAAAATAAAGAATTTCTAGGAAAACGGAATGGAATTTCCTCAAAAAATTAAAAATGGAATCACCATATGATCCAGTAATTCCACTACTGGATCTTTATCCAAAGAAAACAAATACTAATTTGAAAAGATATAGGCATCCCTGTGTTTATTGCATTATTTACAATAGCCAAGATAGGGAAACAAGTCCAAGTGTCCCCTGGCAGATAAGTGGATAAAGAAGTGTTATATATATACAATGGAATAGTACTAAGCTATAAAAAGGAATGTGACTTTTGCCATTCGCAACAATATGGATAGATTTTGAGGGTGTAATGTTAAGTGAAATAAATCAGTCAGCCAAAGACAAAAGCCATATAATTTCACTCATGTGTGGAATTTAAGAAACAAAACAAATGAACAAAGAAAAAAAGAGACCAACAAACAAACAAAAAACCAGGCTCTTAAATACAGAGAACAAACTGGTGCTTGCCAGAGGGGAGGTGAGTGAAGGGATGGGTTAAATAGGTGAAGGGGATTAAGGGTATACTCTTTTTGAGGAGCACTGAGAAATGTATAGAATTGTGGAATAATTATATTGAATACCTGAGACTAATATAACACTGGATGTTAATTATACTTGAAAAAATAGAGAACATTTCTCTAGGCAATGGGTAGTCTTTGGATGATTTTAAGCAAAGTGGAACTTGTGAATTTAAAAGAATCTATTTAAGGAGATAACATATAAAACTTGAAAAATGATTTGATATTACTTTGAGTCTTTTTAGGATTATGGTTGACTCATACAAAATATCTGTAGAATAATAATGAAAGATCAAAAGCTAACAATCGACCCATCCTTATGCTTTCTCTTGAAGAGACTGGTGAACCAGCCTTAAAAGGATGCATAATTAAAATATTGCCTGTACTAACATTGGCAGATAAAATCAGGACACCCAGTTAAAATTGAATTTCAGAGAAGCATTGAATATTTCATGGTATAATTATGTACTAAATAGTTTGTGGGACATATTTATATTAAAAGAGTAGTAATTGCTGTTTATCTGGAATTTAAATTTATCTGGGCAACCTCATCCAGAACACAGTTTTACATGGGGTGAATGCTGCTGCTGCCATGAGAGTTCCAGAAGATTCCCCATTTCTCTCTTCCTATGGTAATGGTTAAATGTGAATATTTATGGGGAATAGATATAATGGGGGATACCCAATTAGCATCTAAAAACCTGGAAGATAGCCTCATGCCTGAAGGAGACAGATCTAGATGATTGGACAAGTTTTCAGTTTATGCAAGTAGAGGCAAAGTTGGCAACTTCCTTGCAGATGAGAATCTCTAGGCAAGAAGAAGATACATATTCTCATTCCTTCACTATGTGTTCTGTAGGTTGTTGACATATATAAAACTGCTTTCCAAGAATTTTCATTGATTTTTTTAATTTGTTTATATTTTTGTAAGCCAGGGCAGTGATATAATTATGAATATGGAACCAGCCTGTTTTCCTTGCAATGCTAGCTCATTCTACTAATGAGAAATTCACCTTAGAGAATTGTTGTTATTAGTTATTATACATAAACACCTTAGAACAGTGCCAGAAATCTAGTAAGTACTCAATAACTGTTACCTAATTTATTAATGTATTGGTAGATACATGAGCATTTGGGCTGTCAGAGAGTGTAATACGAAGAAAGATGGCCTGATGCCATATCTGCTTGGACAATTCAGTAATGGGAGACAACAAGATTCTGGATTGGCTTAAATAAATATAGTAGAGCTTTTAGTCACTTGACCTTAAAACTCTTAACTGATACAGAAATATATTTTATTTAATACGTTTAGACAGTTTATTTAATAAATAAGTTAATTTAATAAATACCATGAAAGCAAAGGTCAGTTGCAAAATAGTTGAAGGTGGTGTCATTGCTAGCTTAATATTTAATGCTAAGTTTTTAGTCATTAAATAAATAATAAATTTGGCTAATTATGTGGTAGCCATTTCTAAATAAAATATGTACTTGTTTTAATAAACACATCAATGTCATTAGTGCTTATAAAACTAGTAATAAAAACAAATTTATTTTATAAAGTATAGTATCTGGAACATCAGGAATTTTCCATCTGGGGTTATATCACACACCCATGTATACATTCCACCAGCTCAGATGATACTTCAGCTTAATTCTATTAAAACAATTATCATTACACAAAGAGGTTTGAAGAGCTGAAAAATCTGTTGCTAGTATAAGAACATGGAAAATGCAACGACTTTGGCATCATCTTTCTCTTTTACTCATAGAAAGAAGTCCACTTAATCCCTTACGTTTGTTTTCCAAGAGGCTATACCTTCATCATAATAGTGTTAGGCCAAGGGGAGAAAACCCACATGCTAAGAAAGAATCTATTCGTGTAAGTGAAGGACATCTACTTGTTCCTTCCTTACCCTCTGCCTCCCCTCACCTTAATGATAGATTTATATTTGTATGACTTACATGATAAAAATCCAATTCCTTCCATTTTTAATTTAAAGTCTAATTGCTATATACCACTGTATTAGTTTCATGTGCACAATATAGTGATTTGATATTTGTAAATATTTCAAAATGATCACAATAGGTCTAGTTAACTAACACCTGTCAGCATGCATAGTTATAATTTTTATCTCTTGTGATAAGAGTGTTTAAGATCTACTCTTTAAGCAACTTTTAAATATGCACCCCAGTATTATTAACTATAGTCACCATGCTATACATTATATCACCATATTTATTTTATAACTGGAAGTTTATACCCTTTGACCATCTTCACCCTTTTAGCCCACTTCCTCTCCCCCCAACCTCTGGTAACCATCAATCTATTTTCTGTATCTATAAGTTTGTTTTCTTTGCTTGTTTGTTTTTCAGATTCCACGTATAAGTGAGATAATATGGTATTTTTCTTTCTCTATGATTTATTTCATTTAGCATAATGCCCTCTGTGTTCAACATATTGTCACAAATGGCAAGTTTTCTTCTTTTTTATGGCTAAATTATATTTTCCTTATCCATTCATCTATCAGTGACACTTAGGTTGCTTCCATGTCTAAGCCACTGTAAATCATGCTTCAATAAACATGGGGGTGCATATATCTTTTTGAGTTAGTGTTTTCATTTCCCTCAGATAAATCAAGAAGTGAGATTGATGGATCACATGGTAGTTGGTAACTATTCTATTCTTAATTTTTTGAGGAAACCCCATATTGTTTTCCACAGTGGGTGTACCAATTTACATTCCCACCAACAGTGCACAAAGGTTTCCCTTTCCCCACATTTTCATAATTTCTTTCACTATGAAATTCCCTACATCTTATTTTTGTCTTACTTTGCTGCCCAAGTCTTCTAGATAGTTGTTAATCTTCCTCTAGAAAATTTTCCTCTCTGCTGTAAAGCCCTTGAACAGCATCAGCACCATGCATTTATTCAGCTATAACCTTAAAATGTTGGCATTCAACCGTATCTCTAAATGCTGCTGCTTAACCTAACAGGTCCTGAAAGGATCACCTTACATTAGGTATTCCTTGTCAGATTCATATCTTGAGCTTTCGTTCTTCCAAATAAAGAAGAAAAAAAAGGGAAAAAAAAGGAATTTTCCTACAGTTCTCAAAAGTGTGGCCCAAAACTTTCAGTTTTCACCTTTATGAAGAATTTTTAAGTTGAATGAATAACATGGTGAATCCTTGTCCTTTTTTCCTAATGAAGAATATGAAGCTGAGTGAGTAAACTACCACTATTATAACTTTACCCCAATACAAAATGGATGTCTTGGCACACTACATCTCTTACTAAGGCTGATGCTACACTCAAATTAGCATTTTATGCCTTTGTTATTACCCCAAATTTCACATTATTTTTTCAACTTTGTTGAGATATAATTGACAAATAAAGCTGCAATATATTTAAAGTGTATAGTGTGATAATTTTATATAGGTATATATTATTAAAGGCTTCCCATAATTAAGTTAATTAACACATCCATCACCTTATATGTTTATCTTTTCTTTTTCTCTTAAGTTCTATCTCTTAGCAAATTTCAATTACACAGTATTATATAATTACATATATGGTAATATCAACTACAGTCACTATGTTATACATCAGATCCTCAAACCTTACTCATATTATAATTGAAAAGTTTGTACCCTTTTACCAAACTCAACCCATTTCTACCATCCTCTAGCCCCTGGCAACCACTTTTCTGCTTTGTTTCTATAAGTTCAGTCTTTTGTTCTTTTCCCACATATCATGGAGACCATACATAATTTGTCTTTGTCTGGTTTATTTCACTTAGCATATAGCTCTCTAGAATTATCCACTTTGTCACAAAGGACAGAAACATCTTTTTTAAGGCGGAATAACATTCTATAATAGAATGTTATTATATATATAAATATATATAGACAATGGAAGAATTATATATATATATATATATATAGACAATGGAAGAATAAGTATGGGATGAATTTATCCAAGGATACAGTATGTTGTATATAAATACACAGAAGAAAAGGATGTGAAGACACCAGAGTACAATACTCTTTCTTCATACCTAGACAATACTTTCATAAGATTTTTTGGTTCTTTTTGATAAAAGAATTTGTCCTATTTCATAATTGTTCGTGATTTTTCACTGACATGCACATAAAATAAATGTATAAATTGTGGATCTAATTGTAAGGAGCTCCTACATATTTAAGTGATTTTCTATTACTCTGTGTTAGTGTGCAGAATGCAAAAAGAATTTAAAAATAGAATGTGTGTGTGTGTGTGTATATATATATGGAAAGTGTATATATAGTATATAAGATAAATATATATTCCTCAAATTTTCTTTTTTAAAATTTTTTTAATGTTTGTTTATTTTGGAGACAGAGAGAGACAGAGCAGGAGTAGGAGAGGGGCAGAGACAGGGAGATACAGAATATGAATCAGGCTCCAGGATCTGAGCTGTCAGCAAAGAGACTGATGCAGGGCTTGAACCCACAAACAGTGAGATCGTGACCTAGGTGAAGTCGGACGCTTAACCAATTGAGCCACCCAGGCTCCCCTATTCCTCACATTTTCTTTATCCACTCATCCATCAATGGACATTTAGGTTGTTTCCATATCTCAGCTATTGTGAATAATGTTCCAGTGAACATGAGAGTACAGGTATCTCTTTGAGATAATAATTTCATTTCCTTTGGATATATATGCAGAAGAGGGATTTCTGGATCATGTGTTATTTCTATTATCAATTTCTTGAGAAATCTGCATATTGTTTTCCATAGTGGATTTACCAATTTACATTCTTACCAAGAGAGTACAGGGGCTCCCTTTTCTCCGCAGTTTTGCCAGCATTTGTTATTTCTTGTCACTTTGATAATAAACATCCTAAGAGGTGTGAGACAATACCTCATTATGATTTTGATTTACATTTCCTTAATGATTAGTGATATTGAGCACCTTTTAATGTATCCATTAGCCATTAGTCCTTTCAGAAAACGTTGATTCAGATCTTTTGCTCATTTTTCAATGGAGTTATTTGGTTTTTGCTATTGAGTTGGAGAAGTTCCTTGTTTTTTTTTAGCTCACAGCCACAAACTGCGAGATCATGACCTGAGCCCAAGTCGGATGTTCAACTGACTGAGCCACCTAGGCACCCCCTTGTGTAGTTTAGATCTCAACCCCTTACTGGATATGTAGTTATCAAATATTTTCTCTCATTCTGTAGGTTGCTTTTCCATTTTTTTTTTTTTTTCATGTTTTCCTTTACTGTGGAGAAGTTTTCTACTTTGGTGAAGTCTCACTTATTTTAAAGTTTTCTTGCCTTTGCTTTTAGTGGCAAATCCAAAAACTCATTGCCAAGACTCATATCAAGAAAATTACTCTCTATGTCTTCTAGGACTTTTAAGTTTGCAGGTCTTATGTTGAAAATTTTAATCCACTTTGAGTTGAGTTTTGTGTATGAGATAAAATAGGGGTCCACTCTCGTTCTTTTGCAAGTGATCCAGTTTTCCCACCACCATTTGTTAAAGAGACTATCCTTTCTCCATTGTATATTCTTGGCTCTGTTGTCAAAAATTAATTGACCATATATAGGCATGAGTATATTTCTGGTCTTTCTACTCTGTACTATTGATCTACATGTCTGTTTTTGTGTCAATACCATATTGCTTTAATTACTGTAGCTTTGCAATATAGCTTGAAATAAAGAAGTGTAATGCTTCCAGCTTTGTTCTTTCTCAAGATTGCTTTGTGTGTTTAGCATCTATTGTGATTTAACACAAATTTTAGCATTGTTTGTTTCACTGCTGTGAAAAATACCATTGGAATTTTTATATGGATTTTATTAAGTTTCTAGATTACTTTGAGTAGTATGAACAACTTCATGATATTAATTTTTGAATCCATAAACATGGAAGACATTTCCATTTACTTGTATCTTCAATTTCTTTCTATGTCTTACAGTTTTGAGTGTATGGATCTTTCACCTCCTCAGTTAAATTTATTTCTAAGTTTTTTACTGCTTTTGATGATACTGTAAATGGGATTGTTTTCTTAATTTCTCTTTCCAAAAATTCACCATTAGTATATAGAAACACAAATGATTTTAGTGATTTTGTATTGTTTACTAAATTCATTTGTTCTTTATTTTAATACCAGTCATCAAAAAGAATTTAATTCTTTTAATACCAGTCATCAAAAAGAAATAAATTCCTCTCATGTAATTTAATTCAGTCATTAACATATACATGACTACTAATGGATTCAATTATATATTTTTTAATGTTTACTTATTTTTGGGAAAGAGAGAGAGAGAGAGACAGAGCACGGGAAGAGGAGGGGAAGAGAGAGAGGGAGACACAGAATCTGAAGCAGGCTCCAGGCTCTGAGCTGTCAACACAGAGCCCAATGTGGGGCTTGAACCCACAAACCACAAGATCATGACCTGAGCCAAAGTCGTACCCTTAAATGACTGAGCCACCCAGGTGTCCTCAATTATCTTTATTAACCTATCAATATTACCAATATTACATTTTATACATAATACCTAGTTGTCTTCTCAAAAGGATCTACCTTAGTATGTCATATTAATAATAAAAAGCCAAGTAAGATGGCTAAACTTCAACCTAGGGTTTTAATATCCTCTGGACAAGGCAAGCTAGAAAGTCAATCACTTTATACACATCAGAGTAGTGTTCTAAAATAACTAGGCAGCTGCTACACTTTTAAGCATGGAAAGAAAAAAAAACTTTCATTTTGGTCTTTTTGTGTTCTGGCAAATTATATTTTCAAGTAACAGCAACAATGATATCATAAAAAGTGCTCAGCTTTTTAAATTTCTGAGTTTCATTACAAATGAAAATAGTGGTAGAGAACTTACCAAACTCAGGACAGAGGAAGATGGTGGTGTAGGTGGATGCTGGGCTCGCCGCGTCCTGCTGACCACTTAGATTCCACCCACATCTGCCTAAAAAACACAGAAAACTGCCAGAAGACTAACAGAACAGGTTCTCCAGAGCCAAGCATAGACGAGAGGCCCATGGAAGAGGATAGGAAGGGCGGAGAGGTGGTGCACACTACACGGACTGGCGGGAGGGAGCCAGGGCGGTGGAGGGGCAGCCCGCCCTGCAAGGCAGATCCCCAGAGTCTGGCTTGCAAAAGTGGAGGGGCCAGATGGAGTGTGTTCTGACAGCCAGGGGGATTTAACATCTGGAATGTTATAAGTCAACAGCTCTGCTCAGAAAGTGGGAGGGCTGGAGGACAATGGGAGGGAGAGTTGTTGAGCCCTGGAGGACAAAACTCAGCTTGGTGGGGAACAAAGGTACTTGCCAGCGCCATCTCCCTCGCCCATCCCCCAGCCAAAATCCCAAAGGGAACCAGTTCCCATCACGGAACTTGCTTGCACCGCGCAAACACCCAACGCTGTGCTTCGGTGGATCCATCCCTCCGAGGGGTCTGCCTCCCTCCCAGTGCCACAGGGCCCCTTCCGAAGTGGACCACCAAAGGCAAAGTAAGCTGAGTCTGCCCCTCCCGCTGTGTGCACCTTGCGGATCCACCCCAGCTAATACGCCAGATCCCACTGAAGCAGCACCACAAGCCTGGCAGTGTGCAAGTAGTCCAGACAGGGGGCACACCACTCCACAGTGAGTACTGCCCCTAGGAGAGGGGAAGACAAGGGACACACCTGTCTGACTGTGGCCCCAGGAGTGGGCTGGCAGCAGACATCAGGTCTGACTGTGGCTCCACCCACCAATGCAAGTTACTCCAGACAGCAAAGGGGAAGAGCCCTGCAGTTCTGCGCCACTCCAGGGACTATCCAAAATGACCAAACGGAAGAATCTTCCTCAAAAGAAACTTCAGGAAGTAGCGACAGCTAATGAACTGATCAAAAATGATTTAAGCAATGTAACAGAAAATGAATTTAAAATAATAGTTATAAAATTAATCGCTGGGCTTGAGAAAGTATAGAGGGCAGCAGAGAATCTATTACTACAGAGATCAAGGGACTAAGAAACAGTCAGGAGGAGCTAAAAATACTATCAATGAACTGCAAAATAAAATGGAGGCGACGACAGCTCGGATTGAAGAGGCAGAGGAGAGAAAAGGTGAATTAGAAGATAAAATTATGGAAAAAGAGGAAGCTGAGAAAAAGAGAGATAAAAAAATCCAGAAGTATGAGGGGAGAATTAGAGAACTAAGTGACACAATTAAACCCAATAATATACACATAATTGGGATTCCAGGGGAGGAAGAGAGAGGGAAAGGTGCTGAAGGTGTACTTGAAAAAATAGCTGAGAACTTCCCTGATCTGGGGAAGGAAAAAGGCATTGAAATCCAAGAGGCACAGAGAACTCCCTTCAGACGTAACTTGAATCGATCTTCTGCATGACATATCATAGTGAAACTGGCAAAATACAAGGGTAAAGAGAAAATTCTGAAAGCAGGTAGGGATAAACATGCTCTAACATATAAAGGAAGACCGATAAAACTTGTGATGGATCTATCTACTGAAACTTGACAGGCCAGAAAGGAATGGCAGGAAATCTTCAATGTGATGAACAGAAAAAACATGCAACCAAGAATCCTTTATCCAGCAAGTCTGTCATTTAGAATAGAAGGAGAGATAAAGGTCTTCCCAAACAAACAAAACCTGAAGGAATTTGTCACCACTAAACCAGTCCTACAAGATATCGTAAGGGAGATCCTGTGAGACAAAGTACCGGAGACATCGCTACAAGCATGAAACCTACAGACATCACAATGACTCTAAACCCATTGTTTTCTATAATAACACTGAATGTAAATAGACTAAATGCTCCAACTAAAAGACATGGGGTATCAGAATGGATAAAAAAAAAAACAAGACCCATCTATTTGCTGTCTACAAGAGACTCATTTTAGACCTGAGGACACCTTCAGATTGAAAGTGAGGGAATGGAGAACTATCTACCATGCTACTGGAAGTCAAAAGAAAGCTGGAGTAGCCATACTTATATCAGACAAAATAGACTTAAAATAAAAGCTGTACCAAGAGATGAAGAAGGGCCTTATATAATAATTACAGGGTCTATCCATCAGGAAGAGCTAACAATTATAAATGTCTATGTGCCAAATATGGGAGCCCCCAAATATATAAAACAATTAATCACAAACATAACCAACCTTATTGATAAGAATGTGGTAACTGCAGGGGACTTTAACACTCCAATTACAACAATGGATAGATCATCTAGACACAGGATCAATAAAGAAACAAGGGCCCCAAATGATACATTGGATCAGATGAACTTGACAGATATATTTAGAACTCTGCATCCCAAAGAAACAGAATATACTTTCTTCTTGAGTGCATATGGAACATTCTCCAAGATAGACGACATACTGGGTCACAAAAAAGCCCTTCATATGTATACAAGAATTGAGGTCATACCATGCATACTTTCAGACCACAATGCTATGAAGCTTAAAATCAACCACAGAAAAAGTCTGGAAAACCTCCAAAAGCATGGAGGTTAAAGAACACCCTACTAAAGAATGAGTGGGTCAACCAGGCAATTAGAGAAGAAATTAAAAAATATATGGAAACAAATGAAAATGAAAATACAACAATCCAAATGCTTTGGGATGCAGCGAAGGCAGTCCTGAGAGGAAAATACATTGCAATCCAGGCCTATCTCAAGAAACAAGAAAAATCCCAAATATAAAATCTAACAGCACACCTAAAGGAAATAGAAGCAGAACAGCAAAGACACCCCAAAGCCAGCAGAAGAGAAATAATAAAGATCAGAGCAGAAATAGA
Organism: Panthera pardus; assembly: GCF_024362965.1. NCBI lineage: Eukaryota > Metazoa > Chordata > Mammalia > Carnivora > Felidae > Panthera > Panthera pardus. Next base: position 54,178,308 of record NW_026526654.1, read on the forward strand.
CAATATAGAATCTAAAAAATCTGTAGAGCAGATCAATGAAACCAAGAGTTGGTTTTTTGAAAAAATAAACAAAATTGATAAACCTCTAGCCAGGCTTCTCAAAAAGAAAAGGGAGATGACCCAAATAGATAGAAACATGAAGGAAAATGGAATTATTACAACCAATCCCTCAGAAATACAAGCAATTATCAGGGAATACTATGAAAAATTATATGCCAACAAACTGGACAGCCTGGAAGAAATGGACAAATTCCTAAACACCCACACACTTCCAAAACTCAATCAGGAGGAAATAGAAAGCTTGAACAGACCCATAACCAGCGAAGAAATTGAATCAGTTATCAAAAATCTCCCAACAAATAAGAGTCCAGGACCAGATGGCTTCCCAGGGGAATTCTACCAGACATTTAAAGCAGAGATAATACCTATCCTTCGCAAGCTATTCCAAGAAATAGAAAGAGAAGGAAAACTTCCAGACTCATTCTATGAAGCCAGCATTACTTTGATTCCTAAACCAGACAGAGACCCAGCAAAAAAAGAGAACTACAGGCCAATATCCCTGATGAATATGGATGCAAAAATTCTCAATAAGATACTAGCGAATCCAATTCAACAGCTTATAAAAAGAATTATTCACCATGATCAAGTGGGATTCATTCCCGGGCTGCACGGCTGGTTCAACATTCGCAAATCAATCAATGTGATACATCACATTAATAAAAGAAAAGATAAGAACCATATGATCCTGTCAATCGATGCAGAAAAAGCATTTGACAAAATTCAGGATCCTTTCTTAATAAAAACCCTCGAGAAAGTTGGTATAGAAGGAACATAGTTAAACATCCTAAAAGCCACTTATGAAAAGCCCACAGCTAATAACATCCTCAATGGGGAAAAACAGAGCTTTCTCCCTGAGATCAGGAACACGACAGGGATGTCCACTCTCACCGCTGTTGTTTAACATAGTGTTGGAAGTGCTAGCATCATCAATTAGACAACAAAAGGAAATCAAAGGCATCAAAATTGGCAATGATGAGGTCAAGCTTTCACTTTTTGCAGATGACATGATATTATACATGGAAAAACCCGATAGACTCCACCAAAATCTGCTAGAACTGATACGTGAATTCAGCAAAGTTGCAGGATACAAAATCAATGTAGAGAAATCAGTTGCATTCTTATACACGAATAATGAAGCAACAGAAAGACAAATGAAGAAACTGATCCCATTCACAATTGCACCAAGAAGCATAAAATACCTAGCAATAAACCTAACCAAAGATATAAAAGATCTGTATGCTGAAAACTATAGAAAGCTTATGAAGGAAATTGAAGAAGATATAAAGAAATGGAAAAACATTCCGTGCTCATGGATTTGGAAGAACAAATATTGTTAAAATGTCAATACCACCCAAAGCTATCTACAAATTCAATGCAACTCCATTCAAAATTGCAAATTTTGAATTTGCATTCTTCTCGAAGCTAGAACAAGCACCCCTAAAATTTGTATGGAACCACAAAAGACCCCAAATAGCCAAAATAATTTTGAAGAAGACCAAAGCAGCAGGCATCCCAATCCCAGACTTTAGCCTCTACTACAAAGCTGTCATCATCAAGACAGCATGGTATTGGCACAAAAACAGACACATAGACCAATGGAATAGAAGAGAAACCCCAGAACTAGACCCACAAATGGATGGCCAACTCATCTTTGACAAAGCAGGAAAGAACATCCAATGGAAAAAAGACAGTCTCTTTAACAAATGGTGCTGGGAGAACTGGACAGCAACATGCAGAAGGTTGAAACTAGACCACTTTCTCACACCATTCACAAAAATAAACTCAAAATGGATAAAGGACCTGAATGTGAGACAGGAAACCATCAAAACACTAGAGGAGAAAGCAGGAAAAGACCTCTTTGACCTCAGCCGCAGCAATTTCTTTAATACAGAGAAAAAACTGAGGGTGGATGTGTAAGTGATAAATCATGGAAATCTACCCCAAATCCAAGAGCACACTTTACACAGTGTATGTTAGCCAATGTGACAATAAATTATATTAAAAAAAAACAAACAAATGAAAATAGTAGTACTTTTGGGAGGCAAATAGCTAGCAGCTATATTCATCAGTGTAGTTGAACCTCTTTATCGATAACCAACTCCTATTTATTAGTTCTAATAGTTTATGGTAGAGTCTTCAGGATTTTCTATGTATAATATATCATATCATTGGCAAACAAGGATAATTTTACTTCTTCCTGTCTGATTTGGATGCTATATATATATATATATATATATATATATATATATATATATATATATATATACCCTTTTCTTGCCTAATTGCTCCCGCTAGAACTTCCAGTATTATGTTGAGGAAAGTTGTGAGAATGGGCATTCTTGTCTGGTTCCTGATCTTAAAGGAAAAGCTTTCAGATTTTCACTGTTGAGTATGATACCTGCTATAGGCTTGTCATATGTGACTTTTATTATACTGAGATATGTTCCATCTATACATAATTTTTTGAGAGTTTTTGTCACGAAAGGATATTGAATTTTCTCAAACACTTCATCTGAGTGTTCATCTGAGCGTTCATATTGAGATGATCATATAGTCTATATCCTCCATTTTATAAATGTTCTGTATCACATTTATTGATTTGCATTGTTAAACTATCCTTTCATTTTTGGCATAAAAGCCTACTTGATCGTGGTTATGGTCCTTTTAATGTATTGATGAATTTGGTTTCCTAATATTTTATTGAGGATTTTGGCATCTATATTCACCAGGGATATTGGCTTATAATTTTCTTTTCTTGTAGCATCCTTCGGTGGCTTTGGTAGTAGGGTAATATTGGTCTTGTAAAATGAGTTTGGAAGTGTTCCCCACTCTTCTTTTGTTTGGAAGAATTTTGGAAAAAATGCTATTATTTTTTCTTTAAATGTTTGGTAGAATTTACCAGTAAAGCCATGTGGTCCTGAACTTTTCTTTTGGGGAGGTTTTTGATTACTGATTTATGCTCCTTATTAGTAATTGGTCTGTTCAGATTTTCTCCTTTGTCATGATTCAGTCTTGGTAGGTTGTGTGTTTCTAGAAATGTATCCAATTCTTCCAAGGTGTCAAATTTGTTGGTGTATCATTTTCATTGTAGTTTCTTATCATCTTTTGTACTTCTGTGGTATCATTTGTAATGTATCCTCTTTCATTTCTGATTTATCTATTTGAATCTTCTTTTTCTCTTGGTGAGTCTAGGTAAAGATTTGTCAGTTTTGTTTTTCTTTTCATAAAACCATTTATTAGTTTCATTGATCTCTTCTATTTTCTTTTTAGCATTTATTTCAATTGTTTCTGTTGATATTTATTTTTTCTTTCCTTCTGCTAACTTTGGGCTTAGTTTATTCTTTCTAGTTCATTTAAGGTTAAAGTTTCAAGATAGGTTATTTATTTGATATCTTTCTTTTTTCCTAACATAGGCACATATCACTATATGAACTTTTAGAACTGCTTTTGTGGCATCTCATATGTTTTGGTATGTTGTATTTCCATTTTTATCTGCCTCAAAATATTTCATGATTTCTTTTTTGATTTCTTCTTTGACCCACTGGTTTTTACGAGCATGTTGTTTAATTTCCATATATTTATGAATTTTCAAGTTTGCATTGATTTCTGGTTTCATACCACACTGGTCATAAAAGATGATAAGATTTCAATCTTCTCAAATTGAGTAGTTTTGCGTAGCCTAACATGATCTATCCTGGACAATGTTCCATGTGTACTTGAGAATGTGTATTCTGCTGCTGTTGAATAGGTTGTTCTGTATATATCTGTTAGGTCCATCTGACTAACATGCAGTGTAAGTCCAATGTTTCCTTATTGATTTTCTGTCTGGATGATCTACCCATTGTTGAAAATGGGGTATTGAAATCCCCTGCTACTATTGTATTGCTGTCTATTTTCCCCTTTAGATCTGCTGATGTTTCCTTTATGTATTTAGGTGTTCTACCATTAGGTGCATATGCATTTACAGTTACTATATCCTCTTAAACAACAGAACACTTTATCATTACATAATGACTTTATTTCTCTCTCTCTGAGATTATTAAATCAGAAGTAGCAGTTGTTATTACTAGCTGAATGCTTCCAATAGCACTTACTATTTTTGTATATTCTTAGCAATGCCCAATAAAATAGAAGTGGTCAATGTTATCTTTTCTAAACAAAATTTGACATAAAAGTTAAGCACCTACTAAGGTGATTTTCTTTTATTTTTCTATTCTTAAACATCACACCTACTTCAATTCACTTTTGTTTAAAGGAAAATTGGTTAAAGTAGAATATCCACAGAGCATTATAAGAGCATATTAAACGTAGCAGTAATGACAGTGCCTATAGGAGAAATTCTAATGATGACAATATTTTTTTGTGAAACTAGATGTAAAAGAAAGGATTTATGATTTATTTATTAAGGAATTATAAATTAGGAATTTCAACTTGAAAACGTGAATCATTTTTCTATTTCTAAAAGAGGTTTTAAGCTCAAAATGTTCAAAGTAGCTTTAAATCTTTCCCCTCACAGCTGACATTTCTCCAATATTTTCTTTCTTGGCTAAAGGTATCATCATACACCCATATCACAAATAAAAACTTCATAGATATTCTTGAGGCCTTTCTGTTCACATCCCACATGAATTGCTCAACAAATTCAGCTTATTTTGCTTTCTAAATATTTGTACTTACTACCTGCCTTTTTTAAACCCTGACATTATAGTCCAAGGCAGTATTATCACTTGCCTAGACTGATGTCCTCTTAACTGGTCCTTCAGTTCTGTTTCACTCAAGTCCTTCTTTTTAAGGGTTCCAGAACTGCCTTTCTAAAACTGATCTGCCCACATTAGCTCTCTGTTCACAAATTGTCAGTGAGGTCTCAAGGCCTGTTAAGAATCTAGATCCTTGGGACATCTGAGTGACTCTGTCAGTTGAGCATCTGACTGAGACTCAGGTCATGATCTCACGGTTCATGGGTTCGAGCCCCGTGTGGAGCCTATGTGAAGATTCACATGGAGACCCATGTTGGCTTTGTGCTGGTGACGTGGAACCTGCTCGGGATTCTCTCTATCCCTTTCTCTCTACCCCTCCCCCACACTCACATTCTCTCACACGCTCTCTCTCTCTCAAAATAAATAAACTTAAAAAAAAAATGATACCATGTTAGAGCCTTCAGTGGTGTCTATCTATTACTCCTTTACTTACCGGCACTTTCATGATAAAAAATTTTATTCTGAAGGTAGATTTTACAGAAACAATTTAGATGGCTATGATATGAGTGATACAATTCCATTTTGTTATAGTCTGGTAAACATTTTTATTAATATAAATATATAATTATTTAATTATAAATAAGAAAATACATGACATGGTTTTTTATATCATTTCATTTGCTCTATTGTTAACTCTTTTGCTAAACAAACTACTATTCAAAAATTTTGTCAAACAAGCAGTTAAAATAAAATTCACATGTTAATATTTTAATACTCTTGATGAGTTATTCTGGGGAAAACTCTCAGAAGAGAGGGAGGCAAACCATTAGAGACTATTACTAAAGAGAACAAATAGGGTTGCCAGAGGAAAGGTGGGGAGGAGGATGGTCTAAACAGGTGATGGGTATTAAGGAGGGCATTTGTTAGGATGAGCACTGGGTGTTGTATGTAAGCGATGAATCACTAAATTCTACTCCTGAAACCAGTTATTACAGTGTACGTTAACTAACTAGAAATTAAATAAAAACTTGAAACAAAAATATTTCACTGAAGTGGATGGATATATATGCTAAGCATTCGAAACCCTATATTCAATTCTGAACTACTACTGACTAGTTGCTGCTTGTTTTAAACAATTTCCTGAGCCTCAGTTTGCCCATAAATAAAGAGCAGAAAATGTCTGCCTTACCAAATGTATAAGATTTTAATCATGATTAAATAAATGAATCATGTGAAGGCACTTTGAAAAACTAAAAGTTAAATACAAACATATAACATTGTTATGAAATTCATTAAGAACTAATCATTTATACATAAATTATTTAATCATTAAATAAGGATTTACTTTGCAAGCATTACACATTAGGTTTGTAGTGCAGGTCAAACCAATAAAATGCTTTAAATGACATACTGTAGGTTGACGTTCGGTTAAGTTGTGATCAAAAGGCCATCAGGAAAATTTCCATGGAATTTCTCCCAAAAGGAGCGAAAAAAGTAAAATCCTACAAAAATTATTCACTTACAGAAACCAAGTAAATGTAAGAGATAACCTAATACCATAAGTTAGAAAAATGTATGATAACAAAAATAATTCAAAAGAAAATGATAGATTCTAAAGGAAAGGTCAGCCCAGCTAGCCTCCTGATGGACTGACAAGTCACTTTACTCCCTAGGGTAAAAACCATAGACAATAACACACATTCTATAGAAAAACTGGGCAGTTATCAAACTAAAAAAAGGTAGAATGGCTACACTCCGGGGAGAAAAGGGTATAATGGCAAAAAGACATAAGTGAAAAAGCAGTATTTTACACTGATTTAGAAGCATAACAGAAGGAAGGGGTTAGTTGCCACATGGGGATGGACATCTCTCCCAATATGGCACAGTGAAGAGTAGTAAGGGTATTTACAAGGGTTAAAACAGGTATTCTAACAGAGTTGCTTCAAATCTCAGTGGAACCTTCCAAAATTCCTTACCCTCATCAATTTGTCAGGATACAAAAAAAAAAAAGTGAATAAACACAAATAATGTTCTGAGGATAAAGAAACCATTCTCAGAAGTCATGGGAAGAACCTGAAACACTCCTACACCATATCAAAGAAATTCCAAACATAGCCACTCATTATGAGCAAGATAAAAGAAAAACGAATGTAAGAAGCTATGCAAATGTAATACAGCAAACCTATGAGATACAAGACTATAAATACTACAAGGCAAAATACTGAATTTGAATAAATTATCTCTAAAGAAACTGAAAAATTTTCCCAGCATTGGCTCATCCTATAGACCTTACAGAATACAAATATGTGTGTATATCAAGGAAATTAAAATCACATCTCAAATAAAGGTTAAAAAAAGGAAGACCTGGGGCGCTTGGATGGCTCAGTCAGTTGAGTGTCTGACTCTTGGTTTCAGTTCAGGTCATGATCTCACAACTTGAGTTTGAGCCTCATGTCTGGCTCTGTGCTGTAAGTTTGAGATTCTCTGCCTCCCGCTCTCTCTGCCCCTCCCCTGCTCACACTCTCTCTCTGTCTCTCTGTCTCTCTGTCTCTCTCTCAAAAATAAACAAACATTTTTTAAAAACCCAAAAAAACAAAAAAATGAAAAAGGGAGACCCAACTAAGATTATTGCACAATTAACAAGTATAAGAATCCATAATAGAAACCAATAAAAACCATACTATCCATATAAAGAATGTCTCTAGATTATCACTCTGAATATAGATTAAAATTAGGATGTAATGGAAGTAACTGGAGAGAAGCTAATGTCTATGGATGATGGATAAAGATGATCTAATATAAAGATAACTCATGTTATTCAACAATTAATATTCAACAACTAATAACAATTAATATATAAGTTTTGTTTTGAAAAAAAGAGGAGACAAAAATCTCCAAACTGCACTCTTAAGTCACACATCATATTTCAGGAAAATTTGTTAAAAATTTTGATAAAAATATTCATTGAAAACACTGATTTGAAAAGATATATGCACCCCATATTTATTTCAGCGTTATTTACAATAGCCAAGATATGGAAGCAGACCAAGTGTCTGTTGATAGATGAATAAAGATGTCACACACACACACACACACACACACACACACACACACGATGGAATATTACTCAGCCATAAAAAAGAATGAGATTTTTGCCATTTGCAAGAACACGGATTGACCTACAGGGTATTATGCTAAGTAAAATAAGACAGAAAAAAAACAAATACCATATTATTTCACTCATATGTGGAATTTAAGAAACAAAACAAACAGGCTTTTAAATACAGAGACCTAATGGTTGTCAGAGGGGTGGGGGGGGGGGAGGGGGAATGAATGAAACAGATAAAGGGGATTAAAAGGTACAAGTTTACAGTTATAAAATAGTCACAGAGATGAAAAGTACAGGATAGAGAATATAGTCAACAATATTGTAAAAGCATTGTTTGGTGACAGATGGTGACTACACTTACTGGTGTGTGCACTGAGTAATGTATAGAATTATTGAATCATTATGTTGTATGCTCAAAACTAATATAACATTGTATCTTAACTATAGTTCAATAAAAAATAAAAATTAAAAAAAGAATACTGAACATTATACACATATATATGTATATATGCAAATATCACCACAGCCAATTTTAGAACATGGTTATCACACCCCCCAGAAAAACCCCATACTCACTAAGAGTCAATTCTCACCCCCCTCCCCTACCCCCCTAGGCCTAGACAACATATTCTAGACATTTCAAATAAATGTGATCATATGATATATGGTGTTTTGTGTCTGACTTCTTTCACTCAGCACATTTTTAAGGTCCATCCATGTTGTAGCATGAAACAGTAATTTATTCATTGTTTTTGCCAAATAATATTCTACGATATGAAAATAACACATTTTAGTCATCTATTTATTAATTGATGGACATTTAGGTTGTTTCCAGCTTGGAACTGACACACACACACACACATACACACACACACAAGCACACACATATATATGACACATATTCATATATTAAATATGAGTAATGTTGCTACTAAGATCCATGTACAAGTATTTGCTTGAAAACATGTTTTCAGTTATTTTGCATATACATGTAGGAGGGGAATTGCTGAATCATATGATAATTCTGTTTAGCCGTTTGAAGAAGAACCACCAAACTCTTCCATAGTGGCTATACTATTTTATGTTCCCACCTGCAGTTTTATGACAGTTCCCATTTCTTCCCTTACGTATTACTGTCTCCTTTTTTACAAAAAATGGTTATAGTAGTTGGTATGAAGTGGGATCTCATAGTTTTGATTTTCATTTCTTTCATGATTAATAATATTGAGCATCTTTTCATATACTTCTTAGTCATTTGTATCTCTTCATGAAATAGGTAGTTCTTACAACTGAATGACTTCAACCTTTTCAATGTGTTTCAGAATCTCGTTTCCTAATCTTGGAGGTATATTTTAAAGAATATTTTTATCATCATTAAAAGTCTGCAATTATTATCCTTGTACCTTAGTTTTCCGTTACTTATAATTTTAATGTATTTTGAAATTGTATCTAGAATGTGGTACACTTTTCATGACAGCATATTCACTTATTTTTTCTATAAACAGTAAAAGTTCTTTAAGTATGGGTGATTTTTAAAAACACATCTTTGCATCACCTATACTGCTTGAATTTTTTCCAGATAAACACATATCAATTTTTCAATAGAGTAAACCACAATCAATTTTTTCTTAAAAAAATAAGAGAGAGAGAGAGGAGGAAGGAAGGAAGGGGGAGGAAGGGAGGGAGAGAGGAAGGAAGGAAGGAAGGAAGGAAGGAAGGAAGGAAGGAAGGAAAGAAGGAAAGAAGGAAGGAAGGAAAGGAGGAAGGAAAGAAGGAAGGGAAAGAAAAGACTCAAAGCAAATTCGCTAAGAAGTTGACAGTGGTCAACATTGACTGCTGTTATTTTCTTTGTAATTTTCTATAATTAATTTTTTTTTTTCATATTGATTCCTGAGTCCTAAAACAATATGTTTCTACTTCAGGGTGACAAGCTAGTTAACTGTACATGAATAAACTTGAGTGTATGGGCAAGTTGAATAAATTATATTGTAATCAATAAGGGTTTAGAACCAGACTTTATGCCACACAGAAAAATACCTAAAATGGATGATCTCTGAAAGGGATTTCCAGTCCTACCCAACCCCACCCCCAACAGGAAGAACACACAGGAGTTTGTTTTGCAGCTTGGCTTTAAAGATCAACGCTGTTTTAGCTAGTAGAGATTATCCATAAAAAGAAATCTCAGTTGGACATATTATCAGTAAAAGCAAAAGGAAATAATCCTTTTTTTTAAATATTGGGGTTTGAAATTCTGGAACAGGAAAGAAGAAAATAAAGACAATTTTAAGTTGTTTTTTTTTTTTTGGCCTCAGGATTCTCAGTAGAGAATGAATAGATAAGTGTTAGTAAATAATTTCACCTTTTTTGTATTATAAATAAAAAAGCTGTTTTGTTTTAATAATTTCTCATCTAAAGTAATAAGATAAAGCAATAAAATGTCATACATTCTTATAGTTTATCTATTTGAAAATTTAATAGTATCTTTGTTAAAACATCCCTCTAAAGATATTTTAAAATCTTAGCTTCAATTTCAAAGGAGTGACCACTTGAACATTATTCTGAACACTTACTAATATTTTTTTATTATCTATTTCCCACTCCTAGATTCACCAATATTCATGTTTGTATAAAGAAAATAGTTATCTTGTATTTTGTATTACATTAAAATTAATATGCAGAGTATACAGTAAAGCTGAGGTACATAATCATTTTATTTAAAAGGTCTTTTTGTTGTTGTTGTTATATGTAAGTATTGAATCACTAAATTGTACACCTGAAACTAACGACACACTGTATGCTGACTGGAATTTAAATAAAAACTTAAAAAAGGAAAAAAAAAAGGTCTCCTTGACTATTTTGTTTTTCATTGAAGCATAATGATAATTTACATATTTAAGATAGATCATCAGTGGAAATATCTTAAATACTGTAATTTCTCAACACATTTCCAAACAATTTTTGCCTTATCATTGTGTGCTGCCTACATACTACTAGATTTTAACAACAAAAAATTACAAATGATTTCACTCTTTGGGAGTTTTTTGCTCCATGATGACCAAAAATACTCGACCTTGAAAAATATAACATATATATTATAGATGTTTACAATTGAAAATTTCAAAATATTGACACAATGTAACAAAGGGTAGTTGAGAACACAAATTTCCAAAGTGTCAACGTCCAAGATTATTTTATTTTTATATTTATTATTCAACTATTCTTGCTACAAACACAGAGCAGAGACCCCCTAAACTATGACTAGGAGAAGTTAGTCTTAAATGAAAGAGAGGTAAATTCTTAGTCTAACAGAGAAGACTACAATGTGTTCAGATGGAGGGAGACAGCTTGTTTGATATCTGGAAGATGAGGTTGATCCTTTCCAGTGTCTTCTATTTTGCTACAACTATTAATAGAAATGTCATCTGTTGAGGATAGGAAGCTTGAGGAGGTGGAGGTTAAGGGAAACTCTGAAATAGCTCTCTTGTGGGAGGTGAGAGTAGGTTGCAAACAGTATAAATATAATGAAATGGTTGAGATTTCTAGTTGCTTTTGAGGTTGGTGAATATTATAGTATTCAAAATCTGACCAGCTTCATTGGTAATTTCTCCAGAATTTCTTGGCTTTCCAGATGGATGCATAAGAAACTGAATAGTTGGGGGTTGTCCATGGCTAGGTCGTGGCCACACAAGAGTATTTAGGATGTGGGCAAGTTTGAAATGATCTACTGTGGATAATAAACTTAAGGAGAAAGAAAAGAAGGCTTACATTTTGGCAGTGAAGAATTACAAAACTGTTTTATCATTCAAATTGTAAATTTATGCTGGTGCTTTAGTGTTAGAATTAAAAATATTTTTTTTGCTTGATGTTTGTAGTATCGTATTTATTTTCTTTAGTGTTAAATATTTCCCAGGATCAATTTCTTACCCACTTTTAACTGTGAGTTATGACTTCAGAACAGTGCATAAGATTGGGGTGCCTGGGTGGCACAGGTGGTTAAGCATCCGACTCTTGGTTTCAGCTCAGTTTCTACTCATGATCTCACAGTTTGTGAGATGAAGCCCCGAGGCAGGCTATGTGCTGATGGTGTGCAGAGCCTGCTGGAGATTCTCTCTCTGTCTCTCTCTGCTCCTCTCTTGTGTGTTCACTCCTCTCTCTCAAAATAAATAAACATTAAAAAAAAAAAAGAATAGTGCATAAGATATATATGAACAATTTTGGGAATATTACAAAGTGGGAAAATGATAGACCAGTGTCTATTCATAGAACATGGCCTGATTTCCATTTGAATTCCTGCCTAGTCACCTATCCCTTCTCTTCCCATAGATAACCAATGCACTGATTTTGTGAGTACATGTCCTTGCAATTATTTTTTTATTTTGCCACTAGAACTGACTTCTAAATTACACAGTCTATCTGCCTGGTATATGATGGAAACATACATATTGTATTTGTGGGCCACTTGTTTCTTTTATAATCACTGCAGTTGTAATATGCACGCAGGTTGTACGTAGTTATAGCTCATTTATTTACTTCATGTATTTTTATTTATTCAGTATCCATTTATTTTCATTTATTCTGTATAACAGAATTAATCAGACTTATTGCTTGCATGTCCCCTTTACACTTAAAAAAATTGAGAACCACAGGGGCGCCTAAGTGGCTCAGTCAGTTAAGTGTCCAACTTCGGCTCAGGTCATGATCTCGTGGTTCGCGAGTTCAAGCCCCGTGTCGGGCTCTGGGCTGACAGCTCAGAACCTGGAGCCCGCATCCGATTATGTGCCTCCCTCTGTCTGCCCCTCTGCTGCTTGCACCCTGTCTCTCGCATTGTCTCAAAAATAAATAAACATTAAATTTTTTTTAATTGAGAACCACAGATAGTTTGGGTTTATGTGTGTTAAACATTCCAAATTTATCATATCAGAAATGAAAACTGAGACATTCTATAAATATCTATTTACCTATTACAAACATTTTTATAAATTTATTATAAAAATCTCATTACATGGCAATATAAATGACATAATTTCATGTTAATTATATTTTGAAAAATTTATTGAGAAGAATAGCATTGTTTTATATATTTTGCAATCTCTTTAATGTCTGGCTTAAGAGGAGATTATTGGCTTCTAATATCTGCTTTTTCATTTAATCTGCTCCAATGGGCATATAGAAATACATAAAATGTAGAAATAGATAAAGAAAATCCAGTCTCACACAGGTATGTAATTGGAAAACAGAGGAGAATTTTAGTAGCTTGTTAGATAATTGTATACATTCTTTTCAAAACTGCATAAAACTCAAAACATGATTGAGTTGCAGTGGGATGCCGGTATCATTTCTATGAACTGTTTATCCTGTTACTTTAAAATCCATTGATCTATCTTCACCTCTGAACGCATTATTACCCATGTATCATTTAGAAACATCACACATTGGTCATTTGGAAAATTCAGTTAGAAAGAGCTTCCAAATGTCAACACATTTCATTAAACAATATCAAGAACTCTATTTGTCAATATCACCATCAATCTCAGCAGAAGTCTTTAAATAGTAGACAGCTGTCAACCCCCTCCCCCCTGCTATTGGATGCAAGTTTCCCCAAATTCTAACTTATCAGGTTCAAATTGTATCATTGCCAACAAAGACCAAAACTTGTTTTCCTTGAAGTGACAGGCTCACTTTATTGTAGAGAATATGTGAATACATGTGCCAAATACTTGACTCTGAATATCCACAATTTGCAGTATATTTTAGTATTTAGCAGAAATACTTTATGCATTCCCCTTTCCTCTCCCAGACTATTAAAAACACATGTACTCAAAGGATGAGGCTTAATGACATTACATTTTTTAACTGCTCTTTTGAAGACATCTTTAACTGAAATGTTTCTTCTGCAAGTGTGTGGCAATGAATAATATAAGGAGTGCTACTATAGTTTGGTGTCCCTGCCACGCTTTGTGTTAGGGCAGCAGTTTTCCTCACCATTTGCATATCATTGCAAATGTCAACACAATGAGAAAAGCAAAACATGCCTTAGTGTTACTATGGAAATAATTTTGATCGAGCAGAACCCCTGAAAGTGTCATAAGGATTTTAGAGAGGGCATGAAGAAAGATTTGAAAACCATTGCAACCCGGTATTCAAACGTATGAATATATCACAATTTACTTAACCTTTTTTTACTAGAAATGGACATTGGGTCTTTCTGAATCTGTTTCCATGGATTCATTTTTCTCATTATATATTACATTTTCCTGATTCTTTGTTTGCTTGGTAATTTTTTATTTGGATGCCAGATATTGCAAATTTTATCTTTTGGGAGCTTGAGGATTTTTTGTAACTCTTTAAAAGCTTTTGGCCTTCATTCTGACGCACAATTTGGAAGGAGTTGATCTTTTCAAGGCTTGCTTTTAAGATTTGCTAAAGGGTAGGAGAGAGACCTTTAATTCAAAAGTAATTTTCCCCTTCTACTGAGGCAATATCCTTCTGAGTACTCTCCCCATTTGCTGGAAGGTTTTTCACTTTGGCTCTTGGGAACTTAAACTACTCCTGATGCTGTTTGAGGTCTGGGAATTGTATTCTCTTTTCCTTTCAGGTTGTTCTTTCCTGGGCCTCAAATAGCTTCTTCCTATACATATGCGGATCAGTAACCAGCAGAACCTGCTGTAGCTCTCCAAGGCTCTCATTCTGAATAGCTCTCTCTTTGTACAGCTTCCTCTTCTTTGTATTCTCCAACAAAAATTCTAGCTGCCTCGTTACAGGAGATACACTCCAAAGACTTTACACACTGGTAAAATCTCCTCTCCTACAGTACTGGTAGGACCGGTGACGGGCTCCTAACACATAGAATATGACAAAGATGATGGAATTTCATTTCCTGGATTGGAGTGTTACATATGACTCCATCTTAGTAGACTAGAAAGAGAGATTCTCTTGCTGGACCTGAAGAAGCAATTAGCCATGGTAAGAACCGTGTATGGACAGTGCCACCTGCCAAGAAGTTGCAAAATGACTCTAGGACCTAGGGGTAGCCCCAAGTCAATAGCCAATAAGAAGGCAGGGCCACAAGGAAATGAATTATGCAAACAACCTGAATGAGCTTGGAAGCACATCCTTCTCCAGGCTATCAACAATAGCCAGATTGTAGAAAGAGTCCAAACGTCCATCAACTGATGAATGGATAAAGAAGAGGTGAATAGTGCTTGCTTTGGCAGCACATATACTAAAAAAAAAAAAGAAGAAGAAGAAGAGGTGAATGGATACATACATACATATATCTGTATCTATATATGTAAAATTACATACATACATATATATGTAAAATAAATGAAAAAAGAATGAAATCTTTTGATTTGTGTCAATGAATGACATAAAAAAGAAGGAAATCCTGCTATTTGCAATGATGTGGATGGAGCTAGAGAGTATTATGTAAGTGAAATTCAGAGGAAAAAAATACCATGATTTCTCTCATACGTGGAATTTAAGAAACAAAACAAATGAACACAGAAGGAAAAAAGAGAGAGAGGTAAACCAAGAAACAGACTCTTAACAATAGAGAACAAACTGAGGGTTACTGGAGGGGAGGTGGGCAGAGGATGGGTTAAGTGGGTGATGGGTATTGAGGGCCCTTATTGTCATGAGCACTGGGTGTTGAATGGAAGTGAAGTCACTAAATCCTACACCTGAAGCTAATGTTACACTGTATGTTAACTAACTGGCATTTAAATAAAAACTTGGATAAAAAAATTATATTTGTGAGTTATGGTAAGAATGGGGTTTATGACAAAGATAATGGGCTATTTTGACTTGCAGTGTATGCTAGAAAGAAACGAAGAGAATGAATGGTATAAAATTTACTGAGTACCTAGCAAATGCCAAGTCTCTGACTTTCAGTAACTCACTACTTTAGGACTAACTTGAGAGGTTTCACACGTTTTCTTAAGGCCTTACAACTAATGAGAGAAGACCAAATTCAGATTCAAGTCACCTAGTCTAAAAATTGCATAGGATAATGCCTCCAAAGGATGAGAAAAAGAAGGATGTAGATAAAAGAAGGAAAATGTAAAGGAGAGAAATAGAATAAAGAGAAAGAAAATTCAAAGGTTGCAACAATGTTCTCTACTTTTAATCTGTCTTTTCTTTTAAAATGTTTTACCAGTCCAGATTGTCAACCTAATCACATTACATTCTCCTGGTGATGAATTAAAGAGAAACACCATTCATAGTGAAAATTAAAAGGAGAGATCAGAAAGGTGACAAAAGGAAAGGCAAATTTATTTTTAAAGGTCAATACCTCATTACGAACATAATTAAAGATACAAGTTTTTGCATTCAGATGATCATCTGTATGTTGTAGCTATAATTATGTTAATCTGCAATATAAAGTTAGACAGCAGATAGGAGTGAAATCCATGTATATACTTCATTAGTGATAAAGTATTACTATATGACACACATAAACTATACCCCAAGGACTTGATAATATACAAATATGCCAAATACAGATAGGATAGGCAATTCAGAGTTATTTCATTCTTTATTAGTATTATCAGTTTCCATTGACACCATATGGTATTGTTTTCTTATCAATTGATTAATAAATGTTGACATGATATCTGGCTAGAATAAAAAGTAAGGAGTATTTTGGCAACATTCTAGAGTTGGCAAAATACTGACAGATAAGTAAAAGTCAGGTTCCTAAAATTGTGTTTAAATCCATCAAAATTCATTTTTCTAGTGAATGTATTTAAATAATCTCTGACCTTGATTGGTCCCTGACATTTCCTGTTTGCAGAATAACAGAATAGTAACTGAACACAGCCAGGCGCCCCTCCAAAGAAATGATCAACTTTAAAAAAATTACTATGAAATAATACTTTATATGCAATTGAAAAACATACTTTATCTTCAAACATCATTGGGTAAGCTCCAAAACTGAATTTAAATAATTATGTAATAATATTCTATAAAAGATGCACATTGTTGAAGCTATCACCTGTGCCTAAGGAGTATACATCATGGACTATTATGTAATTTCAACTTGATATGATGGCAGTTGGGTTCCGATTTTACAACATATTCCAGTTCTCTTTGCAACTGCAAACCTTAATGGTGCTCATTTTCTTGTTTATTTAAAGATATGGCTTATTTCCAGTAGTATATAAGACTAAAGTGAGCTAATTAACTTTAATGGAACCCATTATCAGGAAACAGAAAAGTAGAATATCTACATAAAACCTGTTGAAAGTTATATGCTCTCTTTCTAATTACAGTAACAAGTCAAATGCCATCGTTTTCCTAAGCTGGAAATATGTGTGCTACAGGAGACAGAGAAAGATGAATTTTCATACACAGTCGGTTTGAGTATATGTGACTGCATTGATTTATTAACGTACGCAAAAACGAGTGCAGTGAAAAAAAAGTCACTCTAACCAGTCTTAACAGGACAAAAACTACAAAAATATACTGAGAAATCATTTGAAACAACATGGGATACTTGTAGAGAGTTGATACTCATAACTTTGCATGCATTTTACATGCAAAAAATGATGAGTGATGTTATAAACAAAAGAGAGAGGAGGAAGACACGAACGTAGATGAATCACTGACTTAGTAGCAGAAAAAATGAAGACAAACCTTCTGACCGTATATTTTGGTTATCTGCAAGGACCCTAAGTAGTTGATTTCAATATTAAAGAGGTGTGAATTGGACACCAACCTGTGCAATGCACAAAATGACTTGTGGCCACTTGCAACCAACCTGTGCTTTACATAAGTGTAGGTGACACACACATAGATCAACCTCACCTGCAGCACATCTTTTCATCTGGTATGAAGCAAAAGTTGCCTTTGACTTTGCATTTCCTATTATCATACCATTGTTTATCTAAAGCTCACGGAGTCATCCACTCTGTGAAGTTTCCTACATTTAACATCCAGGTTTGCATTTGCCCAGTTGTGCCATCTTACTGATAGTAGCAGTTTTTTCCTACACTCATCCAAGAGTCCTTTATTGTCTTTAGATATTTACTGCATTTTGTGTTGAGCACTGGAGACATACAGTGATCAGAATACATAATCATGTACTCATTAAGGTAACAATTGAGGAAGACAGGCATTAACACAGTAGCCACTAGTTTAATTAACTATTTGTGCAAAAGTACTGTGAAGGAGGTATAGTGATATGGGTGCATGGAATTAGAGAAAACTAAACTAATTCTTAAAGCTTCACAAGTACGTTCCTGAGAGCATTGACTGATGTTTCATTTTAGATGTATCTGGATAAAGGGAATGGGAGGAACATATCAGGATGAGGGAACTGCTTTAGTATCTAATGAATTAGCAAAGAACATCCTCATAAATGATGGTAGAGTACAGTGGGAAGAACGGGTTTAAAGGAGGAAGAACTGGGCCTGAAGAGAGAACTTAGAATAGATTATGATAAATTGGAATAACCAACGATTCTGATTCATTCATTTATTCACTCTAAAAAATTTATTGTAAGCTCTATAACGGTGTAGAACATGTCTATCTTGTTGACTAGTTAAGGATGGCCGTATTGAAGGGAAAAAAAAGAAATGACAGAAGAGTAAAGACTGTAAGAATATTAAGCAAATTCTTATGGCACGGGTCACCAGGAGGACACCCAGTTGAATGAAGACAGTAAGTTCAGTTCTAATCTAACTCTAGGCAAAACATGTTCCCAAATGCTGTGTGAGTGTTGCTATCAGCAACTCTCCTGAAAATCAAATAAAATGTTTCTTGCTGATATTGCAGGTGTGGCCAGTTCTGTGCTGTTCTAGAATGTTTTTTCCTCACTTTATGGATATAATTATATAAATTAAATGATTATAAGCCCATATATACTAAGCACATATGTGAATTTTTGTATATATGTCAAAATTTTGAAGACATTTCACTCACAACTTTTAAGAAGACTTGAAAAATTGAAACTTTAATGAAATGTCTAGAAGATAGGCTGGGAGAGGCATGGGTAAGAGGTAGCTAAGTATGTGAAACTCCAGATTAAAAACGGGTATTCAACATGTGTAACTACTACTTTACAACAACAATGAAAAAGGCATATGTGTCCCCTATTCCATTTAATAATTTAAAATAATTGGCACAGGTCAAAGGTTTCTGTCACTATGCATAGTGGCCCATTTCAAACATAAGAACAGAATGCACAGAAGTATAAAATGAAATTCAATGTCTATTGTTTTCTATAAATTTCTATTTAAAAAGTTATAATTCATGATTTAGCCTGTAGAAATCCTTCTCTAGTATCATATTTAATAGTTTTCCTTCCATTCTCTTTATTCCAGGGAAGATATTTTACCTAGACATACAAACTATTATTTAAACTCTCTCTGAAAATACGATTTGCCTGTAAAAGTATCATCACTTTTAAAATTATATACAGTATGTTCTATGCAACTTTTTTTCTATAATAAAATAATCAAATTTCATGTACTGGCCTAATAAGCTTCATGTTTCCCTGAGGTTTAATACATTTGTTTTGTATAAATTTAAAGCTTATTAATGTTTATAGTGGTTAATATAGCTTTTAAAGAAACTAGTTCATTTTCAAGGCTTGTAAACCACTTAAAGCTATATGGGACTTTCAACTCCATTAATTAAATTGTAGGAATATATTAGTCAGCTTGGACTACCATAACGAAGTCTACAACCTGGTAGCTTAAAGAAATGTATTTTCTCACAGTTCTGGAGGCAGGAAGGTGCTAGATTAGGGTGCTAGAAAGGTCAGGTTCTGTTGAAAGCTCTCTTGCTGGCTCTCAGACCATGCCTTCTCACTATATCCTCATGGGGAGGAGAGAGAGAGCAATCTGGTGTCTTTTCCTCTTCTTAAAAGGGCACTAATCCCATCATGAGGGCTCTATCCACATGACCTCACCAGAACCTGATTATTTCCGGAAGGCCCTACCTCCAAAAGCCATCACACTGAAGGTTACAGTTTCAACATATGTAATTTGAGGGGAACACAATTCATTCCACAACATTAAGTTTTATAATCAGAAGTCCCAAATCTAGAACAAGTATAAGAAATATATGTACTAATCAAAGGGTTAAATTTTCCTTCAAATGGCTATTGGTTAATCCTTAAGCATTTACACAAAGAAAGGAGCAGAGGAAGAGTTGTTTATATGAAAATATATAGAAATTCCAAATAAATTTTAATCATTATACCTATATTTGCCTACCACTATATAAATGTCAAAGTGGTTTTTAAGATACTGTCTTCTTATATAACCAAAAGTGATATACCTGCTTTAGAACTTTTCATTTTTTCCTATTAATATTCACATTTCAAAAAGTCTGTTTCATAGGATTAAAATGTTGTTTGTGGCTACTGAAAATCCAAACAAATAAGTAGGCAAGTCCCCTGCTCTGAATCTTTGGTCTTTCAAAGCTGACATTAATATAACCTGTCACACTAAAGGACATTTTCAGTAGATATGAAAACAGCCAAGCAATCCTCTTACCAAAGATCTCCCACGCATAATCCTCTCTCACATGCAGATGAAAAACTGACCTGAAGCTCCATTTTTGAGCAGAGGCCTGCTCTTTAGGTCATACAGCTCAAAATAATAATTTTTACCTAAAAATTCACTCTTTACACAAAGGATTCATCTTTGTTTGTTTCATGGATATTTTATTTGATATATTTCTGTGGATGCTTAATATCCCCTGAAAGACTACATGATCATTTCCATCTTTGTATACCTGAATAGTTTAAGTATTTATAGACAGAATAAGAATTGACAAATGCAAATAATCAGGTCTAAACAATATTATATTTTAGTGGTAAGTAGAACACGTGAATTCTCTTCAGCTGCTCTTCACAGATTCTATAAGCACATCCTTATCAACAAACACTTTATTAGTATAAATTATTTTACATCAGTGGATCTCATACCACAATGATTGTTGAGTTGCTGTATGATTTGAAACTTTAATGCTACCTTTGAAAAGAAAGGTCATTTCAGATACTTTTTACCAAATTGTGATTTGGGGGGAACTAGGAAATAATGCAATCCAATTAAAGAAATAAAATGATTGGAGCATATATTTAAAAGGCTCTTGTGTGGAAGTATTAATGTAAAGAGAAGAATCAGCATATTTCTTCCATTTATTTTCTAAGAAGGATTAGAGACATAAAGTAGCTGGCTCATTTGAAAGTCATTCAGATTCTTAGAAAATGCATGAATCACACAATTTAATTTACAAAGTCTGAAATGCTGTCATTCTTTTTCTTTATAGTGGATAATCCTATTTCTAGATACATAAAACTGCTTAGAGTACATTTTGATTTAATAGTTGAGAAGGAGTAAAAAAATCTAGTGACATCAGTTTACTAATTTATTTTTCTAATTAAATTGTCTTTAATCTTTGTTGTTTTTAGAGGATCATTACATTAATAAATGGGGCAGAAATGGAAGCTAATCATTATTAATTTAATTGCAAGATGAATGAAGTCATGTGTCAAAAGCAACAGATTTACACTTCTTTGCACATCCAACACATTGATTTAAAAAAATGATTTAAAAATTATCAAAGTGGTCCCTTGCTTTAGAAGGTAATATTAAAAGTTAGAAACTGTTTCATTTTCTTGTGTATAGTTAGAAAATTTAGAGTCAAACAGCAAGTCTCCTGATTAAAATAATTCCGCAGTTAATGAAGTGACTTGCGTCGTCCTACTTCCTGACTCTTGTTTACTAGACAGTCTTTGTTTTGCCTGTTCCATCCTTCAAGCATGCTCATGATTCCTATGAATAGTCTTTTGGACTCCCTTCTAGGTGTTGAACGTCACACAGGAAAGTGCATTTATTTATTTATCTAAATTTTTTTGTTTTTTTTACATTTACTTATTTTTGAGAGACAGAGAGACACAGAGCACAAGTGGGGAAGGGGCTGAGATAGAAGGAGACCGGAATCTGAAGCAAGTTCCAGGCTCCCAGCTGTCAGCACAGAGCCTGATGCAGGGCTGAGCCTTGCTCACAAACCCTGAGATCATGACCTGAGCGGAAGTCGGAAGCTTAACCTACTGAGCCACCCAGGCGCCCCAGGAAAGTGCATTTATTGAAGAACGTAATCCAGGCTATGGGGGTTTTTTTGGCCATCACTGATCTGAATTAGCCAGTGTGACACAGGTTTGGATGGAAATTCCAGGGGCCAAAAGCAATGCCAAACCTAATGGAAATGATCTTATGTAGTTTTCCATTTATATTTAAAAGATGTTAAATTATTCTACACGGAAACAAGTGGGATGGTGTTAAGATAACGCCAAAAAGGAATCAGAACAGAATTTCTGACTCCCAGTATTCTGAATCCGATTGTGGGACGTGCCTGTCTCATGACCCTGACCAGTTAGTTCGTCTTGCCTCTCAAGTTGTTTCCTGACCTGCTTCATAGGGATGGAAATGCCTACCTCATTAGATCATTATGAGGATCAAATGAGAGAAGCTGCTGCATTTGCTTACTCTGGGCCATTTAAAACCACAGATGTGTGAGAAGATAGACGTTTTACATACTATGAATTTCACTACAGTGAGATAATAAATTTATGATGATACATAGATCATTTCTTAAGATGTTATAAAGGCCAAGAAATGTGTTGGATGTGAAGTTACTATATCCTGTTATTTTGTTATATGTTTTTCTGTTATAAATGAGCACAAATTAATTTCTATTATAGAATTGTGGCACAGAGAATTTTTGTGCAATAAATTGTCAATATTTTGAGTTGCTTTTCAGAAGTATATGTAGATATAATTGAAAATGTACAAGGATTTTGGTTTTTATAGAGCATAGTAGTCTAAATTTATCAACAACAGATGATATCAGCATTAATATAAGCCAGGTAAAAATGTATGTGTAGAGGAGGAATGCAGGCATGTAATTTTGGCTTTTGTAAAAACAATTATGAAACACTTTTTATTCACACCATATCTTTCCCTGATCACAACATCATCTATACCAGAGATGAATACACACCCACAGAGATCAAGAAAAAGCAAAACAAAACTTGCTGTGCTTGAAAGTTGACTATTCTCATTTGGGAAACACTTAAAATATTGATCTTCTGAATCCCAAATTTTAAGATAGCATCCCTCAACTATGTGCCAGATACTGAGAAAGGCTTTTGCATGCATTCCATCATTTAATTTTCATATATGCAGGAAATGAGATTTTAGATATGCTAAGAAACTTTGGGCAAAATTAAGAAAAGGCAGACCCAAGGCTCTTCTATAAATTCCTACAAAAAATTAAGTGCCTTCCATCAGTGGAGTGTACAGACTTTAATTAGCCAGCATGCTATCTTGTTTTCAGCTATCAGTAATCACAAAAATTGTATCTCAGTTGTTATTGCACAAAACTAATACAATATCGTAGAAAGTATTCATGTGCTCACTGAATATTAAAGCTTATAACTTCAAAGATGGTAGTAACTGTCAAGTATTCCATTATTATCCCCTTTAATAACTGGAAAGCTTTAAAATAAATCACTTTGGTGGTGCCTAGGTGGCTCAGTTGGTTAAGCGTCCAGTTTTGGCTCAGGTCATGATCTCGTGCTTCGTGGGTTCAAGCCCCACGCAGGGTTCTGTGCTGAAAACTCAGAGCCTGGAGTCTGCTTCAGATTGTGTCTCCCTCTCTCTCTGCCCCTCCCCCACCCACACTCTATCTCTGTCACTCAAAAAATGAATAAACACTAAAATTTTTTTTAAGTAAACCAATTTGGAAGGGTCTTATGTGGTTAAAAAAAAGTAGAAAAGAAAATCAGTCAGAAAAATATTATTTAAACATTATCAAATTCTCCAGATCTAAATTTTCAAATAGATGGAATGAAATATAAGGAATGTTATTTATTTTATCCTCTATAGAATGTCCATCTTTCGTGAGGTCATTTAATACAAATGTCTACCTGATTTAATAGCATAAAAATGGAGGGACTAAAAGTGAATACTTGGGGCACCTGTGTGGCTCAGTTGGTTGAATGTCTGGCTCGTGATTTCAGCTCAGGTCATGGTCTCGTGGTTCATGAGATGGAGCCCCATGTCAGGCTCTGCACTGAGAGCATGGAGCCTATTTGGGATTCTCTCTCTCCCTCTCTCTCTCTCTGCCCCCCACCCACTTGCCCGTGCTCTCTCTCAAAATGAATGAATGAGTGAATAAATAAATAAGACTTTACAATATAGAAATGTATCAAAATAACAAAAAAGTAAAAAAATGAATTATTAATCAATTTTTCTCTGTTCTCAATTAAAGCACTGGGTTTACAAACATTTTCCCATGAACTACTGAAATATTATAGAAAATTGCACATTTCAACCCTCAATCTCATGAAAGCTAGATAGAATTTGTATTATCAACTCTAGAAATCTAAAATACCATGATATTGTTTGGAAACTTAAGGAAAAAAAATAATTACACAGAAATTCCAGATTTCCCAGAAATGAAAGGGAAGGGTAGATAAAAATTGTCATGGCTCAATTCAGGTATCAGGAAGCTCACAGGTCACAAAACTCAGAATAAAGAAGGAAGGGTGCCTGGCAGCTTAATTTTCTATCACTCCTTTTCTAAAAAAATATGTTTTACAGAAAATCCTATTTGGTTAATTAAATGGCTGGATCCTACTGGCTTAAAACTTCACCAATTTCTTGGACTCCTCCTGGTTGAATGGAAGAAGTGAGATACCCTTAGATTGTAAGAGATTTTTAGGATTTCTGGCACTTTATTTTTTTTAACTTTATTTATTTTGAGAGATAGAGCAAGCACATGAGCAGGGGAGGGGCAGAGAGAGAAAAAGTCCCATGAACTGAGATCATTACCTGAGCCAAGATCAAGAGTCACACACTTAACTGACTGAACCAACTAGGTGCCCTGGATTTCTGGCACTTTAGAACCATGAGCTATTGTCCTTTAGCATATGGCTTGTTGGACTGATGCCTCATCTTCAGGGACATTACCTTTTTACTAGAATTCTTAAATAAGATCCATGAGGTCAACTCATATTTTCATTGCATTCTGGCCTTGTTCATCTCCATTACTGTGTTTATATCACTATTTGCTGGACACTGCCTCGTCCTCTTCCCATGTAATCAGTATATCAGAATTTTATTTCATACCATTGTTACTACATGTTTTACTAAAGTATTCCTTAGGAAAAACAAAAGCAGTCATTGTATTTCTCCTTTGTGAGCTGCATGCAACATCATCCTTGAGCAAAACTATCTTCCAGTGCAGACATATTTTTTTCTTCAAATGCCAGGAAAAATATAGGCTATTTCATTAGCCCTTATGATCTCTTTAATATTGTATGTAATAGTCCTCCAAAATCATTATTTCTTCTGATATTAATTAAGTGGTGGTATCACAATACTTGAAAAATATTTCCTTGTCTCTGTACTCAGCCCACTGCTACCTCATCGTCCAAAAAGAAGATAGTATTTCATAGTAAAGACATGATAAAGAAGAAATCAGAAATTATCTTTTAGTCTCTGGGTTTATAATTTAAAAAGGTTATACCTATTAGAGAGATGATACTGGTTATATTTAAAGCAAAAAACATTGAGATAGAGAAATTGTCTCTGATGAAAAAAATCATCATGAATAAAAAGAGGAGTAATGAGAATGTTGAACTAGATGGGATTTGTTGAGTGTTGTATCATGTTTCCCTGGTTGGATGCCTGGGGACACATTAGAGATTTGGAGTCTGAAAACAAGAATCTCTACCTGCTCGGTTAGAGACCCAGCAAGACAGTAATATTGCAGGAGAAAGAATGATTGACTGAGTACTTGCACTTGCAGTATGGGGTCATTGGCGGCTTACATGTGTCAATGAACACCTGAAGGGAACAGATCTTCCTCCACCCTAACACACTCATAGCCTTGAATCTACACGTGCTCCTAGGATTCAGTTACAACTCCAAGGAAAGGAGGTAATACAGAACAGAAATGACCAAGATTCATGTTTTTCTTTCCTGGCGAATAGGGATTCAAAACATAACATACATTGAGTTTGGCTATCATTATAATTGTGCCTATAATGTCTGTCTATCTGTCTGTCTGTCTCTCTGTCTCTGTCTCTTTCTCTGTCTCTTTCTGTGAAAAATCTATGAAACTCCTGAAAGCACAAGCTGCATCTTAATCATTTTATTTCCATGCTCTGATTTCACCAAGAAATCGTTGATAGGGGCGCCTGGGTGGCTCAGTCGGTTGAGCGTCCGACTTCGGTTCAGGTCATGATCTCGCAGTCTGTGAATTCGAGCCCCGCATCGGGCTCTGTGCTGACAGCTCAGAGCCTGGAGCCTGCTTCGGATTCTGTGTCTCCCTCTCTCTCTGCCTCCCCCCCACTCATGCTCTGTCTCTCTCTCTCTCTCTCTCTCTCTGTCAAAAGTAAATAAACATTTAAAAAATGGTTGATGAATAAACAGATAATGAATTAACACAGATTATAAACTAGGAGGTAGAAATATTATCTAAACTTTGAACCTTAAAGTTAGACCACTGTTCAGAAGTGATAAACTGATGATTAATTATTAGTTGAGAAACCAATTTCCATTACATGGTGTTTCATGGACTATGTTATCTGGAAATACCTCAACAGGTTTTACTTGTCATTTACCTCTCTTCTATGAGCCTTTCCAGGAAAACTATTCTTTTCAACATATAGTCACGATTTCATCACTTGCTTTCCAACAGTGCAATGAAAGACAGTCCTGGGTATACCCTAAAGTCACCTTCCTGACAATGATGAACCTTAGAAAAGACTAAAAGTATTTGCTTGGATAAAGGAGACTGAAAAAATGTATGAAAATATATCTATTACAGATTAAATATATTTTTAGAATTATGGTTTCACTACCAGGCATTGATAAAAAAAGAGTAGTTTAATTTTTTATAAGTTAACCATGAGTCTCAAAAACCTCAAAGAGAACAAAAGATTTAGTAATATTTGATGGCTCCTAAAATTCAGAGGGTAATTATTAAAACATGTTTTAAACTTAAAATAGCTATTGGACTTCATATTTTAAGCAGTATTATAAATTATAATCTGATATGATTTTTTTTCTTTTTTTGCTCTAAATTAAATTATCGTCCTATGAATGATGGAAGCTTTGACCAGAACAATCTAAACTAGCCTGAGATTGTCTTCTAGGATATCTAATTCCCACAGTGGCTCACTGAGGCTCAGTACCACAGTGTAGAGAGCTGTTGTCCCTGTAAGAAGTGAGGCTCTGCTGTGAACCTCTGGGACACTTTATTTTAACTTGTTCTCTTGTCAGAAGTATTCGACTTTTTTTCCTCTTTAACAGTCATTGTATGTCTAGGATGAATTGGCCTAATTAAAGCAACAAGAACATAAGCAATAGCGGCTCTGCTTTGCTGAAGCTCCCACCTTTTTCTTAAGGAATAACCATTCTCATTCTTTTGTTCTACATGAGCACACTTAATTATGTTAATAATTGTTATTTATAAAAGTTTAAAAGGTGTTTATAACAAAAATTAGTTAAGATTTTTCTTCTGGGGTTGTTTACTTCAGAAAAAATAGACTGATCCAAAATGCAAGATGAATGAATGAAGTGAAATCAAAACCATGATTTACAATAGGCTTTAACTGTGATCGCCACAATCAGAGTGAGAGCCAAAATCAGATGCTAGGGAAAATATAGTAGATTGCTTTCTACTACAACCAAAATGTACTAAGTATCTGCTAGTCACTCATGATTCTGTAGAGCTCTGTGTGAGTGAGGAAAGACATCACAAATGCAACACACAGCTTGAAACAGTTTACTCTGTGGCGAAGATATGAACGTGAAACATCAGTGAAAAATATAATACAGAACACAATGAGCCACTAAATCACCTGACCTAGACAGTATAAATATTGATTGAAAAAATTTCAATGAATTCAGTGTAATTGTAGAGAAGATGAGATCTGAGGCAAGCTTTGAACAATGGACAGGATTAAAAGAGATAAATGAGAAGTAAAGGACATTGAAGGTGAGGACCATGAATGATCAAAAGGGGTGGTCAGGTTAAGAACACAGCTGATTTAAGGCACAGTGATATGAGAAGATCATCTTGCTAGTACGTGGGAAAGTTCAGTGAAATCATGGAAGATTTTCAAAACCATGCAAATGAGTGTTACCTTAAAAGCTAATAACCAGAGGGGCGCCTGGGTGGCGCAGTCGGTTGAGCGTCCGACTTCAGCCAGGTCACGATCTCGCGGTCCGTGAGTTCGAGCCCCGCGTCAGGCTCTGGGCTGATGGCTCGGAGCCTGGAGCCTGTTTCCGATTCTGTGTCTCCCTCTCTCTCTGCCCCTCCCCCGTTCATGCTCTGTCTCTCTCTGTCCCAAAAATAAATAAAAAATGTTGAAAAAAAAAAAAAATTAAAAAAAAAAAAAAAAAAAAAGCTAATAACCAGAAAGACAGCAACTACTTCCGAATTGTTTAATGGCCTGATGGTAATAATGATGGTGTTGATGAAGTTGCTAATAATAATAGAGAGCATTTATACTACATGCCAAGCACGGTCCTGTGGTCTAACATGTTCTTATTTAATCCCCATGACATCTTCTAAGGTCAGTAATGTTGCCATACCATTTTACAAATGATGGAATGGAGGTTGTTTTGGGTTATATAAATTCTAAGAGTCAGAATAGAGATTTCACACCAGTTGTATTCTAGCAACTACATATAAATCGCAGCTAAAGTTCTTATAAAAATACAGATAACTCCAGGTAGTGCAGACATTTTAACAATATTTATTCTTCCAATCCATGAGTATGGCATGTCTTTCCATCTCTTTGCATCATCTTTAATTTATTTCATCAGTGTTTCACAGTTTTCAGAGTATAGGTCTTTGGTTAAGTTTATTTCTAGATACTTTACTCTTTTTGGTGCAATTACATATGGGACTGCTTTCTTAGTTTCACTTTATGCTGCTCCATTATTAGTTTATAGGAATGCTACAGATTTATGTACAATTGATTTTGTATCCTGCTACTTTACCAAATTCATTTATCACTATCCAAAGTAATCTACAGATTTAATGCAATCCCTATCAAAATACCAACAGCATTTTTCACAGAACTAGAACAAAACAATGCTAAAATTTGTATGAAACCACAAAAGACCTCAAGTAGCCAAAGCAATCTTGAAAAAGAAAAACAAAACTGGAGATACCACAATTCCAGATTTCAAGTTATATTATAAAACAATACTAATTAAAGCAGTATGATACTGGCATACAAATAGACTGGGATAGAACAGAAAATCCAGAAATAAACTCACAATTATATGGTCAATTAATATTCAATAAAGGAGGTATAAATGTGCAATGGGAAAAAGACAGTCTTTCAACAAATGGTGTTGGGAAAACTGGACAGCCATATATGAAAGAATGAAATTGGACCACTTTCTTTCACCATACACAAAAATAAAATCAAAATGGAATAAAGACCTAAATATGAAACCTGAAACCATCAAAATTCTTGAAGAGAGCACAGGCAGGAATCTCTCTGACATTAGCCCAAGCAATCATGGCTAGATATGTCTCTTGAGGCAAGGGAAACAAAAGCACAAAGAAACTATTGAGTCTACAACAAAATAAAAGGTATCTGTACAGCAAAGGAAACAATCAACAAAGCTGAAAGGCAACTTACTGAATGGGAGGAGATATCTGCAAATAACACATTCAATAAAGGCTTAGTACCAAAAATATACAAAGAACTGATACAACTCAATACTCAACACCCAAAAAGCAAATAATCCAATTAAAAAATGAGCAGAATACATGACCAGGCATTTCTCCAGGGAATACATACAGATGACCACACATGAAGTTACTCATCATCAGGGAAATAAAAATCACTACTATGAGATATCAGCTCACACCTGTCAGAATGGCTAAAATAAAAAATAAATAAAAAATCAATCAATCAATCAATCAATCAATCAATAAAAACACAAGAAACAAGTATTGATGAGGATGTGGAGAAACAGGAACCCGTGAGTACTATTGGTGGGAATGCAAACTGGTGCATCCATTGTGGAAAACAGCACGATATTATTATTATCAAAAAATAATAATAGTAAAAAAAAACAGAACTACCTTACAACCCAGGAATCATACTACTGGGTATTTAGCCCCAAATTACATAAACACTAATTCAAAGGATGTATGCACCCCAATGGTTATTGCAGCATTATTTACAATAGTCAAACAATAGAAGCAACCCAACTGCCTATTAATAGATGAATGGGTAAAGAAGAGGTGGTATATACACATATATGTGTACCACATAGGTGGTATATACACATATATGTGTATATATGTATACATATGTGTATATATATATGATATATATGTATACATATGTGTATATATATATATGGTATATATGTATACACACACACACACACACACACAAAATGGAGTATTACTCAGCCATAAAGAAGAATGAAATCTTGCCATTTATAATGACATAGATGGAGCTAGAGAGTATTATGCTAAGCAAAATAAGTCAGTAGAGAAAGACAAATACCATATGATTTCACTTATATATGAAACTTAAGAAACAAAGCAAATGAGCAAAGGAAAGAGAGAGAGAGAGGGAGAGGGAGAGAGAAAAGCCAAGAAACAGACTCTTAACTACAGAGAACAAACTGATGGTTACCAGAGGGGAGGTGGGTGAGGGGATGGGGGAAATAGGTGATGCGGATTAAAGAGTAGTCTTACCATGATGAAAAAAAAATGATTAAAAAAAACAGACTATCCTAAATAGGAGGTAATTTAGCAGAGCACACAAGAGAAATTAGACTAAACCTAAAAAAAAAATTGTATATGGGTAAAATAAAATACTTTAAGAATCACACATGAAAAAATCATGGCTTATAATTTTAAGTCTGAATTTCACTATCCTAAATCAGTGTTGCTCAAAATGGAGTCCATCAACTACCTGAAACTTCATGAACTAGATTGTTCATTAAACAATTAAACAATAAAAACACAGCATAGATGTCTGGGTTTATTTAAACCAAATAAATCAGAATATTTTGGCAGTTACGAGAACTGTTAGCACATATTAATACCCACAGTAGCATGCAGACTAAATATTATTTCTTAATATTATACCTTCTATATATTATTTCTCTCTTTATATATATAGCCCGTACTTGGAAAAGACTTAGTACTTGGAACAGCTATCTGGACAACTGAAACCATTCTCCTTGTGCCTAGGGAAACTCTCATGGTTTGCAGGAGAAAAGCTTAACTTTGGATTTCTTCACCTGTGTCTTAGATCAGAACCAGATGTTTGAGCGCAAGTGCCTGAATGAATTTCTAAATCAGAAGAATTTCATGTGCTATTTTGAGGCTTTGGAGAAAATAGGTGCCCATATGAAGACTGACCGCTTCTTCAAGACGACCATGAACAAGACGGCCCAGTAGAGCAGCAAGAGGATAGGATGAACAGAAGGCTGACTTGCATTGCTTGCTTTGTTTCATCCTGTCCCCAGGAGGGCTGTACTCTAAATTCACCACCCTTTCGAATAACTAGCACTTAGGCTAAAACAACAACAAACAAACCAACAAACATAACTTTATATACATATCATTTGTAACTAAATTTTAGACACACATATACACGTATATAATTGATCCCATTACAAGCCTACACCATCCCGTTTGTTAAACTCCATCCCTAGAAGTATCCATGAGTCTCAAGTCAAGGTAAATTTTTTCTACCATACTTTTACATGTTAGGAAAACACCGATGCAATTTAAAATGCCTGGAATTGCTTGGAAATTCAAACTGTTGTCCTAAATATATAATTGTGTAACTTTATTTTTAGACTCAGCACTATGCTTTTGAGATATTTTTCATGTGGATACAGGTAAATATTGTTCATTATTTTATACTGCTTTTCAATAGTCAATTTATGAAAAAAAAAATCAAAGCTTAGTTATCCATCCCTCTACTGAAATAGAATTATGGCTTTTTCCTCTATATTTTTTCACTTTGTCTTCATACAGCCTTATTTTGCACATTTAATAAAAATTCTCTAGGTATATATCTCCTAATGGAATTACTGAACTGAAGGGTATGCACATTCAACTTTATTTGGCAATAATATTTGTCACCCAAATACACCTAAAGTGTATGAAAATTTCTGTTCATATGCAGTCATGATAAAAATAATTACCAAATTGAAAATGTTCACTACTATGGACATGAAATGGTAGATCAGAGTTGTTTGTTGGACATTCAAGTGAGAAAACTGAAAATCATCTTATTTATAGGCCATTCCAGTTTCTTACTCCTTAAATTGACTGCTTTCTATAGGCTTGTCTCTCTTTCATTTACTTACTGCATTGGGGAAGTTTATTGTATGTTTTAATGTATTCAAAATCGTATTGAAAATGTAATTTATGCCTTGTCTTTTACCTTTGTAACGTGTCATGACTAATTATATCAAATATATTTATCATGTAAAGTACAGAAGAAAGGAAAATTATAATTTATTGAGTACAATTTCAAAGGCCAGACATCATGGTAGTTATTTTTGGGTGTGCTTTTTCACTTTAACTTCATGGCTCTGTATTACTACTCCACTTTGCTAATGATGGCATTGAGGCTCAGAGATGCTCGGTAACTCTTCATGGGATCTGTACCTGTGAAGTAGAGGAAATTCCATACACATTTTATTTGGCTCTATAGGCCATATCTTTTATAACAAAACAATGATCACTCTTTTAACTCTTTAAAACTCATTTAAATAAATTCATTAACTTGAACCTCACTTAATTATAAGGATAATTAGGGCATGTATTATTAACTCTTGTTTGTTGGATAATTACTTCGGAATATACTGCAAGATATCATGTATATGTGGAATCTTAAAAAAAAAAGTCTACCTCATAGAAACAGAGCAGAAAAGTGGTCGCCGGGGATGAGGGGTCTAGGATATACGGAGAAGATGGTGAAAAGGTACAAACTTCCAGCTATAGGATGAATCAAGTCTGAGGAAGTAAAAGTTGATAACGTTGTGTTGTATAATTTAAATTTGCTAAGAAAGTAGAACTTAAATGTTTTCACTTATGTGCGCACACACACGCACGCGCGCGCACACACACACACACACACACACACACCCCAGGGGGAGAAATATGTGAGGCAATGGACATGTTAATTAACTGAATGGAGGATCCTTGCATGATATGTGTATATATGTGTGTGTGTGTGTGTGTGTGTGTGTGTGTGTGTGTGTGTGTGTATGGGTATGTATATATATATATATATATATATATATACATATATATATATATGTATATATATATATATATAAAATCATGTACACTTTACATATTGCATAATTTTGTTCATTATACCTCAATAAAACTGGAAAAAAATGGAATCTAGAGTTAGAAATAATTTTTCTGAAGTTACTGGCAAAAATACAGTTAGAAGTCAGCTAATATAATCACAGTATTTCTTCTGTGGAATTTACCTGAAGTTTAAAATAGACTAATAGATTGGCATAAAATGGCATCAGTGATGCATATGCTAAAATGTTAGCATATGCTAACATGTTTTTCATTAATCCTTTAATGTATATTATATGCTATGTGGGTAAACATTATAATATTTAGCCTCAATACTAACATATTTGACCCTATATTATTTTTTCTTAATTGACATTATATGGTTTATATGACTATTTTATTATACATATAAATATTTACTTTGTTTAATTTCAAAGGGGCATAGGAATTTTTGCAAATATTAATTTTAAAATTAAAAGTACTTCTTGAATGAAAGTTTTACATTAGAAGAGAAAGATTTATAAATCCAGAGATCAGATGGTAAGAAAATAAAAACAATCAAATAAAGGGGAAATTATATATGCCAGAAAACAAGAGTTAGAAATTACTCATATAAACCATTCTCACAGTTCAGATAAAATTCTGAGGCTCAATAGGTAATGTGCTTTCTCTCATACGTCCATTGGTAAAGGATTGAGAATTTAGTCTTCTGCATTTTAAGTCGAATGATTTTCTGATACATACAGGTTTTGTCTTCTATCCCATTCAGGATTTTTTTTTAATGCCATTCAGTTTTGAACAGAGACTGATACGTTTCTAAAGTAAGGTAGTACAATAACCAATACAGCCATTCAGTACTTCTTCCCCTGGTTAAGTAAGTTTCATGAAATAATTCTGAATGGCACATTACCACTCACCAAATCAGTCACTCCACTTTCTAAGATCTCCCAGGAACACCAAAAATTTAGGACACATAAAAAGAAAGCTTTAAGTAATACAATCCAAAGACATATACCATATACACAAATTTATATATACACAAATGCCAGACTTTAAACAGATACACAATAAACTCAATGAAACCTCATTATGTACTTTATACTTCTACTTTATACTTATACCGTGCTTTACTTTACTTATATTTATAATTTACATCCTTATTTTGTTCTGTACCTACTAGGTTTCTAGTATTACTGAGATATGTTATCTCATTTAGTCTTTTTACAATCACCCTGCAAGGAAGGCAGTAACATGCCAATGTTACAGATAAACATAAAAATTAAGCAATTACTCAGTTGATGTGTAATGATTAAGACGGGGAATCAGAATTCAAATCCAAGCCTGTCTGTATTTTCCAGTGAAGGATACTGACTCAGCCTGCAAACCCATTCAGCTCAAACCCAATAATTGGCATATTTTTCTTTATTATGAATGAAAATGGGTTGCTCTCATTTCCATATGCAGCATCCAGCATTTTCCATAACTGCACTGTGTGTGTGAACCTTGGAGCAGTTCAGAAATTTCTTTTCACCTCTCCCACAGTTGAAAAATCACCTGTCTCTCTACATTCCCTCTTGGGTCCAGGTCTTTGGTCATGTAGAATTGTAGCTACATTAGTTTCTTACTTTTGAAAAAATCACCCTGGCTGTGGCTGTTGACTGTTCAGCCTGTTTCCTGTGTGATACTCGTACATGCAGAACA
The DNA here is from genome assembly GCF_024362965.1 of Panthera pardus. Classification (NCBI taxonomy): domain Eukaryota; kingdom Metazoa; phylum Chordata; class Mammalia; order Carnivora; family Felidae; genus Panthera; species Panthera pardus. The sequence continues at coordinate 54,213,225 of NW_026526654.1, forward strand.
GGGACCTAGGATGGTGTGTGTGTTGCCAGGGAACAAAAGTGGGGCTTCACTGTTTTTCAGATCCTCTGGGTCATGCAAACACCTCTGGCCTCTCTGCATTCTAATACTCCTTTGTTTACTACAATCAGCATATTTTAGTGCAATAATTTCAAATATTCAAAGCAATTTTTTTCCTTTCTTTATGATACTTTTTAATACCTTCCAAAAGTTGAGGACAGATTCAAAAAGCATTGAAAGATAACCGTTAGTTACTTTTTCTTTAAAAAAAAAAAAGAAAAAAAGTTTATTTATTTTGAGATAGAGAGAGAGAGAGAGAGCGAGAGCTCAAGCAGGGGAGGGGCAGAGAGAGAGAGAGAGAGAGAGAGAGAGAGAGAGAGAGAATCCCAAGCAGGCTCCACACTGTCAGCACAGAGCCCGACACGGGGCTCGAACTCCCAAGCTGAGAGATCATGACCTGAGCCGAAACCAAGAGCTGGACACTCAGCTGACTGAGCCACCCAGGCGCCCCAGTTATTTCTTCAATTCTCCTATTGCAGTTTAAAGAAAAACTCTGGGTTCTACTTTAAAAGTTGAGACATTTTATCTGGGAGAAAATCTGACACTTGATGTGTAGTTTCTAAGTTTGCACTTCATGTGCTTTTGCCAGTCAGCATCCTTTGAGATTATTTTTTTACTTTGATGCTCTTGAAATATGCTTGCAATTTAATAAATATAATAGATGGCTCTAATTGTAAATCCCCTGTTACATTTTTATAATAATGCCTAGTTTAAAATGCATTCAATTTCACTAATGTCTTTTATTATTTAGAAGATATGTGGAGGAGGTGAGGAGAAATCTAAGTTACAAGTTTGATGAAAATATATACCTTGTCCTTCAATTATTTTTCCACATTATATTATGTTTATAAATTAAGATACTGCTGATCAAGAATTTTAAGTGGCAGTGTAGTTATCTATTTCTGAGAATATCTTTCTTTTCCTTTTTTCCTTTTTTTTAAAAGTTTATTTATTTTGAGAGAGACAGAGAGAGTGAGCAGGGAAGTGGCAGAAAGAAAGGGAGAGAGAGAATCCCAGAGGGCTCTGCACTGTCAGCACAGAGCCCAATGTGGGGCTCGAACTCATGGACCATGAGATCATGACCTGAGCTGAAACCGAGTTGTACACTTAACCAACCTAGCCACCGAGGCAACCCTATTTTTCCTTTTCTAACCTTTGGTTTGAAAACTCACTAAACATTTTTACTCCACACTCACCAGAGTCTTAAAATCCATGATTACTTTGAAGGTATGGGAGAAGCAGTTGAAGGAAGTGTTATTTTGACCAAATTTCACCCTCGCTTAATTTTGACATGTTTGAAGGCATGTTTCATCTCTACTGATTTAAAGCTATTGTATTTGATTTGTATTTCTGAGTGGAGCTTTGGAGAGTATTGTTTTCAAACTCTGAAGAAAAATCAAACCCACCAGACTTTGAAAATCCAACAGTAGACATAATAAAATCCTTCAATGCCTCACCACAGTCTTTTGAGACAAAATCCCAACTTTTTAGTACAGCATGAAAGCTCTCCCTTTATGACTCAGGACTCAGAAATACTCGGTTCCCCTCACCCCTGAACAAAACACCATACATGATGACTACTGGGTCCTAAGCACTCAAGGCTCTCTCTAACGTGTAGACCCATGCAGGCTTCCCTCCTACTCAGTGCATTCTTTTTCCAACCATTTTTCTCCTACCAACATCTCCACATTGCCAGGGAAATTAATTAACATCCCCGTATGCTTCAGTGTTGTATCAAGAAGGAGGCCAAAGAAGGTCACGTAAAAATCAAGCTATGGAAAAAAAATGGATCCTTTCTGAACATTAAAATGGAAGTTACTTATTTCTAGAAATTGATGTGATCTCTGGGCACTGTTTCATCTACATCTCACACTGACTAGAGCTGCTTTTACTTTGAGTCTCAAATTGATATTATGTGGCATAATTGTACTTAATGCACATGAGATTGAGAACTTCAGAAAGTTCTACATTAAGAGCACTGGAAAGCAGCTCTAAATAAAAAGTAAAAAAAGCTTCAAATGGGACTGTACCAGTGTTATACAGGTCAGAGCAATGATCTGCTCCAGTGCTAATATGTAGAGAAAAGATTCTTAGGTAGAGTTGGTTTGTGCTGTTTGGTTTTGTTTGGTTTGGTTTTCTTGGGGGGGGTGGTGGATGGAGGAAGAAGAAAAATCAGTTAGACTGCAATAGCTAACACTGTCATCCAGCTAGGAACAGATGGAGTTCAGGAAAGGGTAGCATATTGAAAGTGGGCAAATAAGGTCAGACTCACAATATGAAATTTGAACCTTCATTGATGAGTTGATCTGAGGGATCTCAGGGAGGTGAGGGTTAGGTAAAGGAAATGAAGGAACTGAAGATAACTTCTACATTTCTTGCTTGAGCAGCTGGGTAAAGGCAATGCCATTTCCTGAGATATAAAAGACTGAGGTAAAAATTATGAATTGGAGAAGAGACTGCAAAAACAGAGAATGAGCTCTCCCACTGTGAACAATAAATCTTTCAAAAGACATAAGGAATTACAGTTCATAAAACAAATCACCTTCCAATAGTGCTTTATGACAGCGATGCAAATATCAGAAATATTGCCATTGCGGAAATTCACATCAGAAGAAACCTAGAATTCATTCTCTTCAAGAGTTTCAATCCCCCGTTATTATGCCAGTAAATTATTTCACTAATAGTTGGTAAACTGAATTTTAACATAATTTTAGTACTTCACATATGAATATCCATATGACTCTGGGAAAAAAACAGAATCAATCTGGATCTAGTAATTATAAAACGTAGCTCCAGAAAATATCTATTAGCCAAATCTATTATGCCTCCAAGGGTTTTGTCAAATTGCTCCCAATAGTGATTTTAGTAGTGCTTTTATGTCTTCCCAAAGCAGCATGTTAGATACAGGATGGTAGTCACTAGTAAAATGAAGTTGAGGAATTGTTAAAAATACAGGGCAGCTCATAAAAAGGAATCTTCAAATCAAAGTAACATGTGGTATTTGGAATCTTAAAATTAACTGAAGTGAAAATTATGTACAAAGATTTTTACATATTACTTTTATCCAACAAAGCAGAAGATTATTTTAATACTCAGTGAAAAGAACATGTAAAAACAGCATAACCAATCCTAAAGTCTTTAATGGACAGATGAAACAGAGTATTGAACAGAAATGACTCTATGAAATGCAGCATCACTAGATTTTCTTGTATTTCATAAAGTACATAAATAACAATTTTTTTTCACTAATGATGGACTTTGAAAGTCATCTAAACGTTCTCAGAGTAATTTTTGATAACCTGCCCACTGAACCCGTCTGTTGCTTCCTGAACCAACTCACTGCCTTTCTTTTGGATTAGGTATCACAGCCCTGCTGTCTTTATTTCCAAAATTCTAAGAAATCATATATAAATAACGTGTTAGTCTTATTATATTTATAAAAATGTAATATATGATAAATAATCCCAGTGTTCTTCCTCTTCAAAAAGGATCACCTCTTATAACACCAATGAAACACTAGCTCCTTGGAGTTATTTTTGTTTACTAGTTTCTTTTTCTCCAGATCAGTCATTTGACCAGAACTGAATGTGTCACACTTAATGTGGACAGGGAATTCTCCATTTATTAGAAATAAAAGCATCTTTTCTAGGATCAGTTCACTCATGAAATTCAAATCCCTTTTGTAGAGGTGTCTGGGTGGCTCAGTCAGTTAAGCATCTGACCTCAGCTGGTGGTGAGTTTGAGCCCCGCACTGGGCTCTGTGCTGACAGAGCCCGGAGCCTGCTTTGGGTTCTGTGTCTCCCTCTCTCTCTGCCTCTCCCCTGCTTGTACTCTGTCTCTCTTAAAAATAAATAAACATTAAAAAAAATTCAAGACATTTTTTGTAAAAAAAAAAAAAAAAAAAAAGATTTAAAAAAGGAATTTCCTATGCTTTTATAAAAATGATTTGAATTCAATGAATGAGTTGAGTCTCAGGAAATTCCACTTCTTTTTCCAGACAGAATCATTGCAAATGTTGGATATATATTTGTTGCATGAATGAATGAATGAATAAACGAATGACTAGAAGGCACACCTTCCTGCTTCTGCTCTTCCCATGTCTATGCTCAACATATCTGTGGTCCTGTTAATGTAAGAGTCAGGTTTTATCATTCCTCTGGCTTAAAAACTTCCAATAGCTCCCACCTTACCCTGAGTAAATTCCCATCAATACCCTGACCTATAAGGCTTAATGACATTGAATCCTTATTTCTCCTCTGACTTCATTTCTTTCTGTCCTATCTTTGTTCACTTTGCTCTAGCTTTCCAGCCTCCTGCAACGGACCATGCTCATCCAGACAAGGGCCTTTGCACTCTGTTACTGTACTCGTTACCCAAATGTTATTCAGTTGCCAAATGCAAGGTATTCAGTTAAATGTAATTTTTTCAATGAAACATTCCCTGATGACTCTATTAAAAAAAATTTTTTTAACGTTTTATTTATTTTTGAGATGGGGAGAGACAGAGCATGAACAGGGGAGGGTCAGAGAGAGGGAGACACAGAATCTGAAACAGGCTCCAGGCTCTGAGCTGTCAGCACAGAGCCCGATGCGGGGCTCCAACTCACGGACCGTGAGATCATGACGTGAGCTGAAGTCGGCCGTCCAACCGACTGAGCCACCCAGGCGCCCCTGATGACTCTATTTAAAAAGCATATCTTCCATTACCCTGACTCCATTCTCTGTTTTATTTTTCTCCATATATGTATCACCACTTAGTATTTCACAAACTTATTTCTTTTCATTGATTTTGTCTTTCCAGACTACAATGCATATATACACTAAGAGGGTAGGGTTTTTTGTCTTTTATAGCCTCCATGCTTAATACAGTAACACATAGTAGGTGTGCAATACTTTTGTATGAGTGAATGAATCCAACCAACTATCTTGACAGTGTTGAATACTCATGTATTTTTTTCCTAAGTGAACCAAGAAGACATACAGTTATTTTTATTAAAGCAATAAATATTTTACAAAAATTAAAAAAAAAAACATAATTGCACAGTCAGTCCTTTCAGGGCACACTTTATTTTCAGCCAAATAAACCAGCAAAGTGAATCATGACTAGCAGAGTCAGTAGTCAAATATATCCCACATCCACTAATGAAGTTTATTAAAGGTTTGTGCATAGATTCTAAAATTATTCAGTCTTTAGCTGAGGAAAACTTTCATTATCTTCAAACTGGTAAATAGTCATCATAAAGCAGTCCACAACTTCTGCACTAGGCTTTTCTATATATAATAATATATATCTGTCTCATCTCCACTCTCATCATAGTATTTATCTACATTCCATTCCTCTGAAATGATAAGAGGGAAATCCACGTGAAATTGAGGTTGCTGTTTACTACAATTACAATTGATGTTTTGATTGCCATTGACTTCTATACTAAATGGCAAAATGGTGGCATTGGACACATAATGATCTGTCAGCATGGCATGGCTGAGAAGAAATAAATGAGGATATCTTGAAGTAAGAGCCTCTCTTCTATGTTTTAATATCTCACTTGTGGTGAGCCATCTTTCTAATTAGTGCTAAGTATGGCCCACAGGTGACCCAGTGATGAAATGTCTCTACATTCTTTTCAAAGCCTGTCAGTGAAATGAATTAACAAAAGGATGAGTGACACTTATAAATTAGTTTGGTTAACTTCCAAGCATACCAAATTAAATAAGCTTTTGCCAAGCTTGATTTATAGAGGATCATTTCGTCTTTATGATAGCCAAAAGGAGAATCTTTTATTGCAAAATATATTTTATACAATTTCTATGGAAGACAAGATTTCTTCTATTTCTTAAGACTTCTAGTTTTCTTGAAATTGTTAGCCAAACCAGCCTTAAAGTTTCATTACATGTCTACTCAGACTCGGATTCAGCAAAAATAAACCAATGTGCCAAAAGGAGTTTGAAGCTTCAGTCGAAAGGAAATTAGTGAGTCTTTGATTCTTTGCCATTATACTATCATAATAAGAAAGTGTTGTTTATCTAATAGCTTGATTCATTCAAGGAATATTTATTAGGCACCATTAGCTTGAGATTGTTTCATATTTTCTGCTATTCAGGAGTTTATTCTTTAGATGCCCAAACTGCCAAAATAATACAGATAATTAAAAAGTCCATACGGCATGAACAGACTGTCTGGAAAGCTCAGAAGATGCTATGATTCTTAAGGGCCAGGAGAGGAAAGACAGCCCTTCTGAAAAGATGGTCATGGCAATCAGTTCTGCCAGGGAATAAGCAGTGTGACTCAAATTCAAGAAGGACAAAGTCCTGATACCCTCCCTGTACCCCTCCTAAAGTCAGAGTGTTGTTTTTGTCATTTGGATGATATGGTATAGGAATTCAGAATATTCCAAGAGCACACAAAGTAAGAAGATGCCAGGGAAAAGACCTCATGGCATTGTGGGAGGGTATACGTAGTTGTGTGTGTGTGTGTGTGTGTGTGTGTGTGTGTGTGTGTGTGTATTTGTGTGTGTACTTGTGAACATTTTTGTGTGTCAGTGTGCCCTAATGTATGACTCTCCAGGTATGTCAGCAACCGTGCACTGTGAGAGGGTAACTATTCCACCACCAACGGAATATTGTGGTGATCCTGGTCAGCTCTTCTGGGCACTGTGCCCACTTGGTCTTAAAGACAATCCAGACAATCAATAGTGCATGTCTACAGATTGGTCAGTGCTGCCCAGCTGCAAAGTGGACAAGTATGGTCTAGTAATCATAAACTATGCACAACGATGCCAAGTGGCATATGTGGGGTAGTATGAAACTGTACCAAGGAGGTAGACAATACTGGATCCAGAGGATATGGCTGGCTAGACACAGTTTTACAACAATAAGAAGTGATAGTTTCAGAGTGACATGGCTAGAAGGCCTCATTCGCCACTTATCCCAAACAAAGCATCAGTGCCACCAACCCAAGCACTACTCCTACGAGTTGATCAGTGAGTCTAGAAAAGTCATCCTTACTGAACATCTCCCAGCCTGATTCTTTGCCAAAAGTATCTCTTGATCTCATCTCGCTAACTCTAACTTGCATGTTTATTTTAGGAATAAATACATGGGTGTTCACCTCCAGGAAGCCTCAAACCCAGTCCTCTGCATGATCACAAGATAAACAAAGATAAAGTTGTATGTCTGTGTGACTATAAAAGGGGTGAGTTAATAATGTTTCCTGAAACTGTACATAGTGTCTTTTATTTTTTTTTAATCAAGAGGAAAAGAAATATATTTTGACTAAAGGAGAATGGGAGGATACGAAGTATGTTACATTAAAGTAAATTGTTCATAATCACTGAAGACCTTTATAATTTAGAGTTACACATTTCTATGATAAATGCAGTACACTGACATATTACTAAATTATTGAGCAATATACAGGAAGAAGTATTTATGTTTTATACACCTGGTGTGTGATTCAAAAGACACTAGAACAATAAGCATGGCAAATGGTTATTTTTTTTTTGTTTTTTTTTAACGTTTTATTTATTTTTGAGACAGGGAGAGACAGAGCATGAACGGGGGAGGATCAGAGAGAGGGAGACACAGAATCCGAAACAGGCTCCAGGCTCCGAGCTGTCAGCACAGAGCCCGACACGGGGCTCGAACTCAAGAACCGCGAGATCATGACCCGAGCCGAAGTCGGCCGCCCAACCGACTGAGCCACCCAGGCGCCCCAAATGGTTTTATCTTGAGTTATGACATCTCTCTTTTGATAGTGCTGCCTTGAAGGCTGAGCTAGGAAGGGTTCTGATGAAATTAATGTCTTGGATCAGCGGCCAAGTGTGAAGTGATCTATGAGCAGTGGAAAAGGTTGAGGAGGTACACGTGTCAAACATTTGCTCTCTCTGCGGCTAAATACTTTAAAATAAACTCTTAACAAGAATCATAAACTCAACTTATGCAAAACCAACATCTTAATCTTTCCCTTAAAATCTGCTCAGTCTTAACTGGTTTAGTTCATGACAAGCCCATCCATCCAGTTCACACAAAACCTTTGGTATTTTCCTTGTATCCTCTAGTTCTTTCATAACACCTATCCAATTCATCAGAAAAATTCTATTGGCTCTATATTCAAGACATGCCCAGAATTCAACTGCTATTCATCATTACCACCACCACCATCTTGCTCTATGTTACCGTCATCTCTTGTCCAGGTTACCGAGAGGCATCCCCAGTTGTTCCTGTTTCTACCCTTGCTTTTCTAGAATCTACAATTCTCAGCAGAGCAACTGTATTCGTTTACCATTGTAGCTGAAGGAAATTACCACAAAATTAGTGGCTTAAAACCACTGTTTATTATCTTACAGTGTCCATGGTCCAAAGTCCAGGCACAGTGTGGCTCAGCTGGTTCTCTATTTAAGCCAAAATCAAGGTGTAAGCAGGGCTGTGTTCTTTTCTAGAGGCTTTAGGGAAAAGCATGCTTCCATGGGTTGTTCAGGTTGATGGTAGAATTCAATTCTATGCAGTGTAGACCGGAGAGTCCTGTCTCTTCTGTCTCAGCTTCCAGAAGCCACCCATAAACCTTGGTTTGTGGCCTTTTTTCCACCTTCAAAGCTACCAAAAGTGGGTGGAATGTTCCCCGTATACTGAATCTCCCCTCTGCCTCCCTCCCTCTTCTACCACATCCCTCTAACATCAGATGTAGAAGTTTTTCTGCTTTAAGGTCTTTAGTGATTAGATTGGATCATCTATGATGATCTTATTACCTTAAAGGCCAATGATCATAACTACATTTTCAAAGTCCCTTCACATTAGTACCTAGATTCGTGTTTAATTGAATAATGAGGGAAAGGGAACCTTGGAGAATAGGTTTAGTGTTATTGTCTAATAACGCTGTGGAAGCACAATGATCCTGTGAAAACATAAATTAGATTATGTTTCTCCTCTGCTCAATACCATATAATGGGTTCTTATCTTGTACAAAGTAAAAGCCAAATTTCTCTCTTTTATTTTAAGTTTATTTATTTATTTTGAGAGAGACAGAGAGCATAAGTGGGGAAGGGGTAGAGAGAGAGAGGAAGAGAAAATCCCAAGCAAGCTCCAAACTATCAGCACAGAGCCCAATGTGGGGCTCAAACTCATAAACTGAGATCATGACCTGAGCCAAAATCAAGATTCGGATGCTTAAACAACTGAGCCACCCAGGTGCCCCAAAGCCAACTTTCTTAGAATGGACTACAGAAGCATACACAATCTTTTCCTCCATTACCTACGACTTCATTTCTTATTATCCCTAGTATTCTTCTCCTCAGAGAAAACATTTTTTTTTAACATCTTAGCCTTTTTGGAGAACTTTAAATAAATACATTAAGTAAGCATGCCTTTTATCTGAAGTCAACCAATTTTTAAAACTTTGTGTAAACTAGTGTTTCTCTGTCTTAGCACTATTTACATTTTGAACCATACAATTCTTTGTTGTGGAGGGCTGTTCTGTGCGTTATAGGATGTGTAGTTTCCCTGGCTTCTACTCACTAGATGCCATTAGCACACTCCAGTTGTGACAACCAAGATGTCTCTAAACACTGCCAAGTGTCTCCCAGGTGACAAAATTCTCACTGGTTTAGAACCACAAATGTCAATATAAGTCCCTTTTTATGCAGTAATACCAAAAGGATGGCTATAATACCCCAAGCAGGTAGGTACTAGTTCCTTAACTATAATTTCAGAATTTTAAGAATTTCTTTTACTGGAATTGTAAAGCAGAAATGCCTGAAGTTTCTATATTAATGAACAACCTTCATTCCATCAGCAACATGAATCAAACATAAGTTAAAAATGAAAACAAAGCATAAAACACAACGGGTGGGCTATAGATAGCAATTACTAATATAGAAAAATATAACTGGGCTGACAAACAATATATGATCATCATAATCATTCCTTTATATAATAGATTAGCAAAACCTGTTTTATATGAATGCTTGATATTAATATCCAATCTCCTGGTTTTAGGAAATCCATTTTCAATAAACTAAGGCTGCATGTTTAAGAAGTCTCTACTGAATATTTAAAATACATCATAAATAGATTTTTAAGTAAGAGCTTAGTACATGTCCTCTGGCATTCAGTGTAAGGTTAGTTACTGTAGAATTCTAGGGTATTACAAGATTTGGGAAAATAAAACTCTAATAAATGAATCCAAGTTATCCTCAAATGTTTTGGTGGAAAAAATTATGTATGATGTAATGCTCACATGCTGTTTTTGATTTCTGGACAGGGACAAAAGTATAAGTTCAGAAGAGAGAAAAATCAAGGGCACATTCTGGTAGCAGCAGCAGAAAAAGAGAAATAAAACCTCCAGACACAACCAGCCATGATGACTGAAAAAGTCATCTCCAAGGTCATCAAAGAATGTATGTACCTTTAAATTAAAACATCGTTAAAAGCACAAGAAATGTTTTCATTTTCACCAGACTGTAAGCATACTAATGATGTTCATAAACAAAATTCAAAATCAATTACACAATCATAATTATCAATTATTAATATTTTTGAATAGCTTAGCTGTATCTAGAATATTGTTAGAATTGAGATTTGTTATATTTAACAAATATTAACATTCTTTCTAAAATGATTTAAAGTCTATATAATCCCATGTTTTCAGTTAGACAAAATTAAGGTACCATTTTAACTGTTATTCCTTTATTTATTCAGAGAGATGCCTAGCATCAGTAATTTTAGACAGACTTTCATTTGTCAATATCCAGCCTGTCATTCAACCAACATTTCCTGAAAGTCTTCTCTATGCCAGGCCCTGTGCTTCTGAGGTAGTGAACAAGACAGATCTGGTCCCTCAGGTCATGCCTCTTGTGTTCCAGTGGAGGAAGAAGGCAAATAAACAAATTAAGAAATAATGAGTAATAAAACACGAAGCAGTGACAGCAATAAGGATGAAAGAACAGAAAGAGCTTGGGAGACAGATCAGGTTGTCGGCAGGACTCCCAGAAGAAGTGGTTCTACCCTCAGCCCCAAATGACAAAAAAAAAGTCTCTGAAATTCTGGGGAAAAGAAATAACTACCATGCTGTGTAAAATTAAGGACTGCTGAGGAGTAAGCTGGAGTGCGGGCATGGTGTTGCTCCCTAGAATCCTGGAAGGGAGGAAAGTAAAATTGAATCAGAAGAGGCCACAGGATCTGCTTATTAGCATGTCAGCAGTTGCCATAATTTTATACACAGCCTAGAAATATGACACTTTTATGACCTTGGTGATTCTTCAGGCAGAAATGAGTCCTGTGATTTCTAAATGAAAAGTGTAGAGTTCCAATCAAATGGACAAGTTCAAGTTTCTGTGGAAAGAAACTAAAAAATTCCAAAGGAGGAAAAACAGCAATCGAATACCCAACAAAAGTTCAGAGGATTCTAAGATCACAAGGAAAGACGTGGCTGAAAGCAAAGGGAAAAAAAAAAAATCACTGAGATGTTCGTAGGTCCTGGAGTCAAAGGTAGAGAGGTTAAGGAGAGGTCCAAATCCAGAAGTTCATGATTATTTTATTATTTTGAAGAATGTACTGATTTCAACTATGCTGTCTGATTATCTGTCAGAACATGTATACTGAGTCTGAGCTCATAAAACTTTTTCCATAATAAGGAGTCTAATATTCATGAGTGAGAACCCACTTTTTATTTTGAAGAAAGACACTATAATCAGCTCCTATTCTTGAAAACCATATGACTTTCTAAATATGCCTTCTCTCTTGCTCTCTCTCTCTTTTAAAGAAATCCCTACACCTGCCCCCCCGCAAAGAAATCCCTACACCCGATGCAGGGCTTGAACTCACAAAGTCACACACACTACCAACTGAATCAGCCAGGCTCTTTTGCCCACTCTATCCTGATTTGGGAAGACGAGTGAGTCCCACAGTGAAGGGCTTGCAAAGCTGAGGCTGAGAATTACGTAGGAATAAAGGTCATGGAATAAGGTAAGGAAGATGACTTTCTGTTGATATCTTCAAAGGTAAGTAAAATCTCTCCAAATTTAATGTTGTTCGTTCTCTGTCCCATTATAATTTATTTGTGGCATATACCACTTACTTTCTTCATTCCTGGGCCTTCATAACCCCTAGTCCTTTCTTTATCAAATTAATTATAAACATTAACTTTTTACCATTGTCAATTAGACAATGTGTACTTTTAAAATCATTAATATGATTAGGTTATTTCCCATGCTTATCCAAATTCTTAAGAATTTCTGTGTGCTCTGAAGGACATGAATAAATACAATGAAAGGAAAAATTAGAAAGATTAAGAAAACACAATCTGTTGGTTTTAAAATAAAAATTCAAAAGTAGAATGAATAAAATATTGGCATTCGTTTCCTCCAAATACATTGTCAAGTCATTTGTAAATTCCTGTGAATATCTGGGTATAAAAGGCATTGTTCTTTAAAGTTATTTATTGAGAAGTTCTTTCTATTTATTTTTCAGTGATAGAGGACTGCCACAGGGTTAATTTACTTGTGTAAAAAGCCAACAAGATCTATAACAGAGCACAGGGCATTGCCATTATTATAAGTATATGTATTTAAAGGTGATGATACTGATCTCTAGGGTGATTTCCGAATAACATCCACTTGGTAGATGTGTTAAATGTGTCAGGATGTCAGAAGATCATTTTAACAAAGGTAACGACAATTTATTATGTTAATAATAACTTTGTTAACTGGCATAGTAATTTTTAAAATAGAACATTCTTCCTTCTATTAAGATGAGAATCCTGGCATCACTAAGCATTTGCAATCAAATGCCATACCTGCATTTTGAAAAAAGTTAGTATTGACATTTTTAAGTATAAAATGACAGGATGATTTGTTTTGTTACCAGGGATTTGATGAATTGCAGTTTAGCATGAGTAATTCCTATAAGCATATATAAATGAAGTGTGGACAAAAATATTGTTTAGGGAATTTTGTATTTGTGTATATTAATTGCCTGAGTTTTCAAGGATGACTGATACATTATAATTCAAACTTCAAATGCCCTTCAAATTAACAGCCTGTACATGAATTTAAATCCTTACAAAGAAACAACACTATGAGTTCTCCTTTCTATTTTGAGGGTACTTGGTAATATAAATTGGTCTTTTTTTTTTGTTTCAGATTAAACTGTGTACTGACCATCAAATTTTAAAATGCATCTGGAATGTTTTTTCTAAAAAAAACGGTTTGTGTTAATGGGTAAACCTTCAAGGGCAAATGAGAAAAAAACTAAGGTAAATGTCCTATTTCCAAAGCTTCAAAAAGTCATTTTCTCAAATCAAGCATTAGTAATAAAATAAATGAAATAAGCATCCTCTGCTCTCTTCTTCGTACCAACACACTTCCTTTAGGATGTGTGGCAAGGTTATCTTCTGGGTGATTCGACTCAATCTTGGTTATTTAAATGAATAATCAGCTCAAACAAAACCCACTGAGTTTTTATCTTAAAACAATCCTTTTCCAAGTTTCCTAATATTTCCTGGCTCACTGAATCAGGAGAGTTGATTTTAAAATATCTTTGGTAGCTTTTCTTTACCTGTTTTTGTAATTTCATTTCCACTTCCAGACAAAATCAGGGAGGGCTAAAAATAACAAACGTGACTAATTCTCAATTACCTGCAATAAGGAGAAGGCAAATGGGGACCCAGCATGATGGAATAAATTACATCCACTGATAGCTTAAAAATCCAATTTTAAGCGTTACTTTCAACCTCCTTCTTATTAACAAATAAAATGGGACTACTCTGAGTTCCATTTCCTCTCCCCTTATCTGAAAATTTCCCTGATGGAGTTGCTGGCATGAAGATAAATGTTCCAAAGATGAGTAAAGGAGATAAAAAGGCAGCAAAAAATATATATATGGGTCATTTATATACATAATGTTTCACTCCAAGTAAATAAAATTAGGAAAAATAACTGATTTGCCTTAAACATTATTTCAAAGTACTAACCCACCCACTTAAGAGTCAGTTTCAAATGGGCAATAGGGTTGGAACAAAACGTAGATGATACTAAGATCCCTCTCAATTTTAAAAATGCATGATTTTGTCAGCATTGCATCTTCATAAATGAACTACAAAGTAATTCTTATAATTCAGTAATAGAAACACAGTTTATTCATTTAAAATATGAATCATTTATATTGTGAGAAAACGTGGATTTGTGCACAGAATGTTGATCTAGAAAACACGAAATACGATTCATGATTAACCTTCTAAATATCTTGCACAAATCATTTGATTTGGCCATAGTTTCCTCATTTGGATAATGAAGAAAATGATGGTGGTGAGACCTACCTTATCTCCAAATTCTGTTCTGGATTTAATTTTTTAACCTAACAAGGAAATATCGGCTGTAAGCAAAAATTCTTAGAAGAATACATAATTTTTATTGGATGACAATCTGTGCCTGGGTCTTGTGCTACTCCCCACTACACATACATATTCTTTTACCCTTTAAAATTGGGTGGTGACTGGATAGATGGAGAGACAGGTGTATAGATATGTGATAAAGAAAACATAGCAAATAATAATTATTAGATTTAGGCGGTATATATCATATATATATATAGCTGTTCACTGTACAATTTTTTCAACTTTTCTGCTGGAAACTTTTCATAATAAAATTTTGGAAATAAAATTTGATTCTCTGAGAATTCTCTATAAGTGAATTTAAGGTAATATTAGAAGAGAATTAAATATAGCATGAGGTGGTCTTCTCTGACCATATCAAGTGTTTTGAGTATATGGAACCACCAGAACCTTCACATATTGCTGGTGGGAATGTATAATGGAACAGCCACTTCAGGAAACAATTTGGCACTTTCTTAAAAATGTAAACGTTTAACTGCAATGTAACTCAACTATTCCTATCCTGGGTATTTACCCGAGAAAATTAAAAACAACAACAACAACAATATATTTCGAACAAGAATGGGTATTCATAGCAGCTTTACACATAAGAGCTAAACACCAGAGAAAGCACAAATGTCTATTAACATATGATGGATAAACAGTTTACTGAAAGGACTACTTAT
Source organism: Panthera pardus (assembly GCF_024362965.1). Classification (NCBI taxonomy): domain Eukaryota; kingdom Metazoa; phylum Chordata; class Mammalia; order Carnivora; family Felidae; genus Panthera; species Panthera pardus. Next base: position 54,228,329 of record NW_026526654.1, read on the forward strand.
CAGCAATAAAAAGGAAGGAAATATTGATACATGTAGCAATATGAATGAACTTCAAAATCATTATGTTGAGGGGAAAAAAGCTAGACAAATGTACATATTCCATGCTTGCAGAAAATTCAAACTGATCTACAGTGACAGAAAGTCTATCAATGGTTGTCAGGGGACAGGGTGTAGAGAAGAAAGTATGGATTACAAAAGGGCACAAAGAAGCTTTTGAGGATGATAAATATACTTGTTACCTTTATGGTAGTGATGGTCTTTTAGGTGGATGCATATGCTGAAAATTGCTAAATCTTGCACTCAAAATATGTGTACTTCCATTTATTTCCACTAAATAAAATTACCAAAAACATGGCATGAGTTGGGCTTTTCAAGCATTCTTCAATACAAAAAGAGAAAAATATTTTTGGATGCATTAGAAAGTAATATGGAGAACTTTGTAATTAAAACAAATTATGTACAGGGCTTTCCTTGTGAGGAATAGATAATGGGTATCATCATTTCCAAGTAACCTTCATGGACATACGTCCGTGCCAGCTTTGCAGACATGCTTCGTGGTTGTGCGGTCTGAGTAGTCACAGAGGATCCCATGCTTGGTTTAATGCCCTGCTGTTGCCATCTTAAAATTCTTTGTAATTTTTAAACAAGGTCCCTGTTAGTGTCATTTGCCACTGCACCTGACCAGTTACGAAGCCAGTCTAGTCCCAGATCATGGAATCTTCGTGGAGGCAACTTAACAGGACTAAGCCTCTTGGTAATAAAGAGTAGATCTGTCCTCAAAGCACAGTGTGAATTTTTTGGGGTATCATTAGCAGGGTACCATGTTCATAGACTCAAAATACTTGCAAAACACGGGCTTTCCTGACAAAACCAGGAAACAACTACTAACTCTCTAGAAAGTTAATGAGAAACTTTCAGTAGGTCAAATTTCTTTCACTTTTTTTTCTCTATATCAGGATCTAAATTATACATCATTTCCCTGATGTGTGCTCAGTAGTTAGGGGCCATCTTTAGGAACTATCTGAGAGTTGCTGATGTACATGTGATTTGCTATGGACTCCGCATAGACAAACATGTTAAACCATCCTCCACAGATGTTTTTGTACCACAATTACCAAAACAGCCATGCACTGTACTAAATTTCCAAGCAGAAAGCAGAAACAGAGACCGATTGTAAGAGTACTGATGTTATTCAATCTCCTCCCTCCTCCCCTTTTTTACCAACAGACAGGATGAATATCAACAAAGTGATCCCGTATGGTAAACAAGAGGAGCTGATTAATAATGCATCCCTAGGTAACTTGCTGGGATTTCTTTGTGAAACAAAAGCTTACCTTCTCTGTTTCCTCTTCGACTTTAAAAGCTTCAGGTTTTTGCATGTCACTGAGCAGAGACCAAGAAAAAGCTCTTGCCTTAGCTACATAGAAACTGAGCATAAAAATAACAAGTCCTGGGTCACTTGCTTGATGTCTTATAGCTAGATGCAGCTGCGTTTTAGAGAATGTTTATTTAAAAAAAGTTCTAAGACTCTGCTGAGCTATGAAACTTCTTCTTCACCACAGAAAAAAAAAAACAGACAAAAATTCAGAGGCTGAAAGCCAAAGAAGTAGGTAAGGTGTTCACATTAAAAACCATGAATTGGACCTACATTATGGGTAGATTTATAATAATGGGTATTGTATTGTATATTTCAGCTCATAGGCAAATTGTTCATATTATTGAGGAAACTAGTACAAACACGATTATAGGTTAGAGTCAGAACTCAGAGGATGGAGGGCTGTGATGTGTCAACAAGCACAGTAGATTATTATCTAAGAGTTATGTCCAATGGCCTGAGCATTTCACCAAAATGAGTTTCAGGCCGTAAACACTGACAACTTTGAGCTGATTATTGGTTGCTTGACTGGCTGAGGAAAATCTCAACATTTGCACTAGCAAACAGCTCAAGAAGTTTGACTCTGCCCTGGGTTATCCTTGATCCAGAGTATAAGGACAACCAAGAATATTATAAGACTAACTTAGGGCTTCCAAGTTCCAAGCCAGGATTCCTCAGCCTAATTGTGCCATGACCTCAAGGATCCGATGGTCGCCAAATCTCTGATATCATAAGGCAATCTCACTTGCCCTAGTCACTTTTCAAACCCATGTAAGAGAATGCTCTATAAATTTAAAATAAAATATCATATAGAATAACTGAAATCCCTAACTCAAGTTAAATTTGGCCACAGTGCTAATGTGGATGCTGTTCCTGATTTCCACCTTTGAAATGTGTTTTGGTTGTTAGACCCTCTTTTCAAATGTTACTTTTGTTATGTTAACTTTTACCCCACAGTCTTGTAGCAAATACATTCATTCCATAGCACCCCCCAAAAACAGCAGAAGAGGAAAAGACATAGAGGTAAATTTGCCTTCCCAAAAGGCAGAAAGTGTTCATCCTGCCTAGGTATAAGAAGTTTGCCCAACAATCTTTCTGGTAAGATCACAGAGAGGAGAAAAAAATTCAAGAATCCAGAATAAGAAAGTCCTTGAAAGAAAGCTATTCCAGGTACTGCTTCTACTCTAACTTCAAAGGCAAAGATTTTCATTTCCACTAGAGTACTATTATGTGGAATAGGAGAGCAAATGAGCAAATATGTACTTAAAATAAGAAGCAAGCACATAATAATTTCACATTCATTTGGTGAAGGGCAATGTCCTGATAACATCTCTGTTTTATCACATTGACCCCAGCTTGGTTTTGTCCATAGCAGAATTCCTCGACCTTGGCACTGGTGACATTTTGGGCCAGATAATCACTGGTCTTATACATTCCAGAACGTTTAGCGGCATCCCTGGTCTCTTCCTGTTATATGCCAGCAGCAGGGCTATCCACTCCACAGCTCAAGACAATGAAAAATGTCCCCAGACATCGCCAGTTGCTTCCTTGGGGGAGCAAAATCACCCTGGTTGAGAACCACTGTCCTGAATCACACTGCCTAGAATAACGTTTGGCACAGTCTCTTCACACAGCTTCTGTATATACTGTTTCCCCTTCCTGGCTTGATCTTCTTCACACGCACACACACACACACACACACACACACACAAACACGCACATTTCCCTTTCAGATTTTTTAAAAATGATTTTTTAAGGGAAATGTTAAAACTTAAAGGCTATATTTCTTTATTTGAATTCAACCAATATTTACTAAGCACCTACTACATGCAGAGCAGTGTGCTATGCATTAAATACGTTCTAAAAATGAATAAGGAAATTTCTCTTCCAAATAGAGTCTGCAAACTATAAAGAGGGATTCAAATTACTGGAACACATTTCAGAGTAAAATAAGCACCTAAGGGGGGAAAGAGGGGCGCCTGGGTGGCTCAGTCGGTTAAGCATCCGACTCTTGATTTCAGCTCAAGTCATGATCTTGTGGTTTGTGGGATCGAGCGCCATGTCGGGCTCTGTGCTGACAGTGCAGAGCCTGCTGGGGATTCTCTCTGTCTCTCTGTCTCCCTCTCTCTCTCTCCCCTTTCTCCACTCACACGTGCTCACACTCTCTCTCTCAAAATAAATACACAAACATGAAAAACTAAGAGGGGAAAGATGGTAAGAAATTAAAAGAAGATATGACACCTAAGCATATTGATTAAATAACCTCCTCAGAGCCGTTTGCAGAGTGCTGTGCCCCAGCCTTGCCCTGCTTCTTGAGGACAGATTGAAAAGATTCTGAATATAAATCTATCTCCCCAAACCACCTTCTCATTTTGGGGAATGTTAGGAGACATAGAAGGGCCATGAATTTCCCTCAAGCAATATTCAATTTCAAGGCACCTAATCAGAGGTGCCCGGTTAATTGTCACTATTCAGTGTTAATACTCTTATTACATCACGTTCCCTGCAGATGACTATTTGCTTTTCACAGAACTTTGGTAATTAACTGAGAGAATTACTAACGTCATTTTGTAGGGAAGAACTAAAGGCCCAGAAAAATTCACTGATTTTTTTTAAGACTGCTGTGAGAATTAACTTTACATTCTTATTTAAAAACTTAGTATTGCCAGCTTACATGTGGATTAAAAGTTACATTCTAATGGGCTTAAGTTAAAACTGACAGTAGCTTGAATCAGAACCTGGTTTGTCTCTGAGCTAAAAAGTCAGCTAACCTTATTATTAAGAGAGCCAGGAGAGAACGGTTTCATGCATAAACCTTGCCTATAAAAATCTGTAGTGATCCAAGCTTTAGTTTCAAAAGAGAGGCTGTGTATCAGAAAATTGATGACTAGGAAAAGATCTTAATTTTTTCTTTCATTTTTCTAATAATTAGAGCAAAGAAGTTAGGTAAGCAAACAAGAAATCTGCTCCTGATCTCTTGTTTTTTCTTAAATTAAGTTTTTTATTTCAATTCCAGCATAGCTAACATACAGTATTATATTAGTTTCAGATATACAGTACAGTGTTTCAACAATCTTATACATCATTATCCAATGCTCATCATGAGAAGTGTACTATTAGCCCTCTTCACCTATTTCACTCATGGCCCTGCCCACCTCCTCTCTGATATGCTTTATTTTAAATAAGTAAACCAGAGGGGCCCGTGGGTGGCTTAGTCGGTTAAGCATCCGACTTTGGCTCAGGTCATGATCTCACAGGTTGTGGGTCCACGCCCTATGTTGGGCTCTGTGCTGACACCTCAGAGCCTGAAGTCTGCTTCGGATTCTGTCTCCCTCTCTCTCTGTCCCTCCCCCTCTCATGCGTGCCTGTGTGTGCTCTCGCGCGCTCTCTCTCTCAAACATAAATAAAAATTAAAAGAAATTTTCTTAACAAGTAAACCAGGAAGGTCAAAAAGGTAAACCACATCATTTCTTTAGCTAACAGACTAAGCAAGATGAACAGAAAAGCAAACAAAAAGTCCTGTTTTGTGGGAATGCCGCAAAAAACTTCCAGAACACGATAATGATCCACGATGGCTTATTATACTGTACTGCAGAGTTGCAAACATAGTAGATTCCAGAAGAGTAATATCCAAGATAGCCACTCAGGCCTAGAGAGAGACAATGCTAAGACTAAGCAATTGTGAATAACAGAAGGATGGCTGATGTTTACATAAACCTCTTAATCTTGTAGCCTGTCTAAATGAATGCTGGCATTAATATTTATTATTAGAAGTTTTAATTAATACTAAAAATTATCAATATTGTAGTTTATTTTATTCTCAATGTTCACCATGTCTATGGGTCACCTGTTGGTTTAGACTGCAAGGCCGTAACTCTCTTGCCACTGTATAGGAAAATTTAATGGTGGGGCAAGCTTACAGGAGAAATGCAGTAACTCCCAAAATATTGACCTTATACCAGGTCACAAAGTGGCAGTGAGTAGAATACTGTGATAGGAAAATCATCAGAAGAGACACAGACTTCATCCATGTAACAACCATGGAAAATGAGATCTGGGGCAGTCAGTTAACCATAGGCTGCTTTGGTATTTTGATACCATCAAAGAAGGTATTTAAAAGATTTTTTTAATTTTTCAAATAATTTTCACTTACAGAAAAGTTGCAAAAATACTACAGAGAGTCCTCACTTCACCTAGTTTGCCTTAATGTTAACATTTCATATAATTATGAATAATTATATGGATAATTAATATTGATACCATGCTATTAAACTACAGACATTATTTGTATCTCATTTGCTTTCTCTCTATTGTTCTTCTTCTGGACCAGGATCCTACATTGCACTTAATTGTCATTCCTTCTTAAAAAGTATTTGTCTTTTTTTTTTTTAATTTTTTTTTAACGTTTTTATTTATTTTTGAGACAGAGAGAGACAAAGCATGAATGGGGAGGGGCAGGGAGAGAGGGAGACACAGAATCGGAAGCAGGCTCCAGGCTCTGAGCCGTCAGCCCAGAGCCCGACGCGGGGCTCAAACTCACGGACCATGAGATCGTGACCTGAGCCGAAGTCGGACGCTTAACCGACTGAGCCACCCAGGCGCCCCAAAAAGTATTTGTCTTAATTAGAGTTTACGTCCTTCGAAAAATAATTTGACCTAACACTCTGGAACATGAAGCTCTAATTTCATAGACTATAGTAGGGTGGAAACTACAGATTTGGGGTCTGAAAATATCAGCATTACATTTGCTTTTAATTCCAGGTCTAGTCACCCCAAGATCAGCAGAGCCATACTATCTCTTTAAAGAGAAAACAATCACTGAGTGGTCTTGTCCCTCTTGTCAATAATCCATTCACCATAAATGTGAGAGTTTATTTCTGGACTTGTAACTCTGTTCCACTGATCTTCAGGTCCACCCTTATGCTAGAGCCACACTGTTTTGATTACTGTAGCTTTATAAAAAGTTTTGAAATGAAGAAGTGTGCCTCTTCCAACTTTGCTCTTCTTTCCCAAGACCACTCAATGCGGGGGAAGGATCACGTTTTCAGCAAATGGTGCTGGGAAATTTAGAGCCTTCTCCCACACTGTCCACTAAAATCTACTCAAAGTGAATTATAAACCTAAATATAAGAGCTTCTCCTTACCTACAGCTGCCTGTGAGGTGACCGGGATGAGAATGTCAAAGTTTGGGGGCAGTGGCCAAAGAGGTACAAGCAGGAACTTCAGTGATTCTGCAGAAATCACTGGATGGGAGAGAAAAACGAAGTAGAGACATGGTGAGAAGCCTAGCTCTGAAAGCAGCAACCTTTCACTGTTTGGACCCCAAGGGTCATCTGCAGACTGGGAAATTCAGACCTAATAAGGGACCTTATTATGTTATAAGGGAATTTGCTTTTTAATGTAAAATAACTACTTATTTCTAATTAATTAATTAAGTAATAAATAAATAAATAAATAAATAAATAAATAAAACAAGAAAAAAGAGAGACAGAGAGAAAAGAATCAGGAAAAACTGTTCAGCTAGATTGTGTATATGAGTAAGTGGAGAGTACATAAAGTAAAACCTGGATTTCATAGTAACCAAGGCATTTTAGAAAACCATAAAAGGTTATCTAACTAAATCCTTTTACTTGAATTTAACTAAATAAAATCTTCCATGTACATTTATTTTTTCTACAACCAAATATATGTGTTTGCATGCATGCATGTGCCTATGTGTGTAGATATTCAGAGTGGAGTAAATATGGAGTTAATATTTTAATTTCATTAAAACTATAGGTATTCCACAAGTATTCTCTGTTGTTGATGGGGAACACAATGCTGATAACAATGAAAAAATATTCATATTATTCTTTTTTTTCCTGGGCCACTCCAAGCATTCTATAGTATCAATTTTATTTTCTCTGGGTTAATTTTTCTGAAAGATTATTTTTTTCCTTAAGCTTTTTTTTTAAAAAAATTAATGTTTATTTATTATTGAGAGACAGAGAGACACAGAGAGTGAGCAGGGGAGGGGCAGAGAGAGGGGGAGACACAGAATCTGAAGCAGGCTCCAGGCTCTGAGCTGTCAGCACAGAGCCCGACGTTGGGCTCGAACTCACAAACTGCAAGATCATGACCTGAGCCGAAGTCGGTCGCCCAACCAACGGAGCCACCCAGGTGCCCCTCCTTAAGCTTTATTGAGATAATTGATATATAATCTTGTGTGAGTGTAACATGTACAATTTGTTTGCACTTTGTGTTTGTACAATGTGTTTGTAATTTGATATATGTGTATATATTGCAAAATGATGATCAGAATAAGGTTAGTTAACACATCCACCCCCTTACATAGTTATCATTTGTATGTGTGTGGTGTGTTTGTGTGGTGAGAATATTTGCCTACTCCCTTAGCAACTCTCAAGTATACAACATAGTATTATTAACTATAGTCACCAAGCTGTACATTACATCCCTCAGACATATTCATCTTATAAGTGAAATTTTGCACCATTTGATGAATGAACATCTCCCTATTTCCCCCATCCCCCAGGCCATGGCAATCACCAGTCTACTCTCTCTTTCTATAAACAGGCAGTGGCTTCTTAAGATTCCACATATAAGTGACACCAGGTAGTATTTATCATTCTGTGACTGATTAATTTCACTTAGGATACTGCCCTCTAGGTTTATCCATGTTATCACAAATAGCAGGATTTCCTAATTTAATTTGTTATGGCTTAAAAATACTCCAATGCATATGCATATCATATATATACACATACTACATTTTCTTTATTCATTTATCATCAACATTTAGGTTGTTTCCATGTCTTGGCGATAATGCTACAATGAACATGAGGGTCCAGATATCTCTTCAGATTTCATTTCCTTTGGATATATACCCAGAAGTGGGGTTGTTGAATCATAAGGAAGTCCTATTTTTAATTTCTTGAGAAACCTTCATACTGTTTTCCATAGTTGCTAAACCAATGTATACTCCCATCAACAGTGCATAAGGGTTCCCTTTTCTCTATCACAATACTCCTAAACATTCATATATTTTTGTACCTTTTCTTGGATATTACATTAAAAAGTCATATGCTTCCATGGTTAAAGGAGTATTGTTTTCAGTTTGACTGGACACATTCCTTCCAGATCTCACTTTTGCTCTTCTCCTTTATTGGGGCATAAAACTAAACCTAATTTTTTTTTTTCTTGACTCTTTCTGATTTAAAAAACCATTACTCTTCTAAGTTTAACAATTTTAAATTGTTATTAGTTGTTTAGATTTTTGAAAGTACTACCAAGCAGTTACCTCATTTTGGTAAGATAAATTAAATGTCAGTAATATTGTTTAAATTTAGAAAAGTCTAAAGGATATCTTTGGCTATGGAACTAAATGCAGTTTCTTTACATTGACTTGATTTGTTTCAATTTATTTTCTTACAAAAAAATCTTCAGTGCTTGGGGCGCCTGGGTGGCTCAGCTGGTGAAGCATCCGACGCTTGATTTCAGCTCAGTTCATGATCTTAACAGTTGGTGAGATTGAGCCCTGTGTTGGGCTCTGCACTGACAGCACAGAGCCTACATGGGATTCTCTCTCTCTTTTTCTCTCTCTGTGCCTTTACCATGCCCCCCCAAATAAATAAATTAAAACAAAACTTAAAAAACTTTTTATGCAAAAGAGAAGCTAAAATAAGACCAGATGATAAAGATCATGATTCAGATAAATCGTACAAGTCCTACTTCATTTAGAAATATTATCAAATCAAAACACATTCTTATTTCTCCTTGGTTCCTAAGACACAATTGGAAAACCAAGGATTGTCTTATTAATTTTATAGAATTCAAACAAATATGCTTGCTTACTAAAAAATATACTTTGCTTCTTAGAACACAATGTAAGAAAGATTTTATTTGTAAGCGTTATATTACCATATATAAAAATAATCATAAAAATTGATACCAGTTTCTATCATCATTTATGGAAAAACCATTTTTGAGTGGATATTATATACAAGACACTGTGTGATAGTGATAAACATAACCAATATGTAAAAATAAACAATAGAATACTGAGAAGCTAGCTGGAAGTGTTATTAAGCTTTTGGCTAGATTTTGCTTGGGGCAACACAGGCCAAGAATGGGAATAATAAACTGTGCTAAGGTATCCCAGCATGTCAGACTAAAGCCTGATGAATGAGATGGAAACACAAGGCATTAGTGAGCAGGTTTTGCTTTCACTGATTTCAGCGTAAGAGATGAAACTTGGAAAAGTAAAACTTTCCCTTAGGCAGGGAAAGAGATGCATGAGTGCTTCTCCAGGGGATGGGCAGCTGCCAGTCTAGAAAACAAGCTAACTAGTGTACCACTCACAGCCAAGAAAGCCAGGAAGCTTTGCCAGGCAGGCAAGGATGATTAATATCCAACCATTTATCCACCCACTGGGACACATTCACACTTCAGACAGCAAAAGCTGAACACAAAAAACATTTTTTCCCTTTGCAGTTTTTTGTGATGGCTTGATTGTTAACTAGCTTGCTTAGTGGTCACAGTGATCAAATTACCCACAGTGTTAACATTTTATTTATCCTCTCACATTCTGGAAATACACAGTTAAATTATTGGTGATTCACTTCCTGCTAAATATTCTGTATTACATACTGAAATTTTTAGAAACTTGTAGTGCCTTTACATGTTTCTTGTTCTAAATCACCTTAGAAAGTTAACAGGAAGCACAGCTCTTTGAGAAACTCAGGGACACCTGTGTATTTCCCAACTCTAATGATAAAACTGGTACCCAAAAAGACAGCAACAAATTCAGGAGGTCAAACAAAGGTGACTGGGGACCTTCATTTATTTGTTATGCTACCCTTCCTGTGTCTTATTTGCTTAATGTTGCTCTATCATTATTAGATCCCCTGCAGTTAGGTAAAAATAAATCATAATTAGCATTAATAAGTTACCTTTTGGGTAATAGGATTCCTGGGTGAGTCTGGCACAGATTAAACCTTCCTTGAGAGTCTAATTTGGGTGTTACTTATCCTTTGGCTACAACTTGCCAATTATTTAACATAATCTTTGATCACTAGTTTTTTTCAACATCTAAAAATATTAAGGTATAGTTAAGAGAGGTCTTTTTGAGATTAGCTCTTATACTTTCTGGACACAGCTAGGGGAGGATAATTAGAAAAAGCCAAGATTATCTTGCTTGGATGATTTAGAACACAAAATGTCTACCTCTATTTCTGTAACATAATTCTTTCACTTAAGTCCATGATATCATAAAGCTTATAAGACTTTGGAAATTATATCTAGACAACTTTATGAATATCTGTATATTAAAACTTCTGCATCCTTTGTAATATCTGGAAATTTTTGGAACAGCATAGTAAGCTTTCAGAATTCCTTGAATCCACTAGTTAATAAATCGCACAAAATATAATGAGATCCACTAAAAAATATACCAGTAGCAGTTAAAAAAGGAACAGTTACAATTTTATGCCTTAAATTGTAAAATATAATAGTCACAACAAGAAACGGAAGGTTCTGGGTTTGCAATAGTGCTCAGCTCCTTCTACTGTTCCCATCTCTGCCAAAATAGAATGAAAAAAGAGGTAAGTGAATAATACATCATTAATATCTTCCAATATTCTGAATTTGGAGGAAAGATAGTTAATAATGAAAAAGGTCAAGGGGCACAATTTTATGAATAGAAGCTCTGACATATCACTTTGTGAACTACAGCAGAGATAAGAGGGCTATCCAGGGCTTCCTATTCCCCAGGACATTGCACTACCAGGGAAGGAGATGAGGGAGGTTATAAAGGGGCCAATGAACAATACCTATATTTTTTCTTAATCAGATTCTGAATCTGTCAAAAAAACAAGGCAAAAGAACCATGGTATGGAGATAAAAAAAATTGTCCCTGCTATTGATAAAACTGCATAGGAGAATGTGGCATGTAGTTGCAAGGTAGTGGGCTTCCTAATACCAACACATTGATTTAGACTCACTTCCCCATGAAGTAACAACCAGAACTGGAAATCTGAAGACCTCCTCCTGTGAAGTCTCACTGTTATAAAAGTTAATAGAGTTCAAGAGCAGATCAGAGCTCATGCTTCTTAGAAGTACTTTGGTTCCCATAAAGAAAGAGTGGCTTAACCATGCATGTCTACTTTCATGGCCCAACCACTAAGCAAAACTCCTTCCAGCTACTCTTATTTCTAAAGGTAGTGGATAAGGTGGTAATCTGGTCTATTTGGGGAAAATGTCCTCTTGGTAAAAGCTAGAAAAGTGAAGACTAAGCTCCCTTTCCAACTAAAGTTATACTTCAGTCTGTACAGAGTGGGTTCTACTAACAAAAAAGTATTCAGGTCTTACAAGAAAGTCCAAAGTCTTAGATGAACCCAGCCTCATACCAGCTCTCCTTCTGGATCCCAGAAATGCCAGGGCTCAGGAAAATGAACAGAAAGAACTGGTAACTGGGGTAGGGAAAGGCAAATTAGTCTCAAATAAGATGGGTATCAAAGGGATATCTCCCATATTTCATCAGAAAAAAACAGTTTGGATAAATATACCCATATCAGAGAAATAAATGAAAAGTAATGGCATGGCAATATTTCAAACATACTATACACACATTTGAAGGAATGAATGAACAAAGAAAAAGAACAAATGAGATGTGCAGAAGAGAGACAAAGAATTCAGCATGGGAGAAAATATCATCAAAGAAATAAAAGCACTACCTAAGCACTACCTAAGAGCTACAGAAACTTAAAAAATTAACATAAAAAGCTCAAAATTATATTATTAAAAAATCAGAATGAGAGAAAACATACTGTAAACTTATGGAAACAAATATAGAAATAAATAATCCCATTACAAATATACTAAGTTAAAAAATAATAAAGAAGAGAATAGACATAGACGAATATGAAAAGATTTGACATAATCATAATGGGTTAAAAAAAAGGCAAGAATAAAGAAATAACCAGTGAGGAGGTGGAATTATTTAAAGTAGACAAAAATGATCCAACATAAAGATAATATCTCTAAGATAATGAATATAAGGAAAAAGGATCTGAAATGTAGGAAGACGTGACTAGGCAGATTAAAAGACATAATACCTCATGGAAAAAACTGATAAAAAACAAGCACATCAAGATAAATTATGGCTAACTATTGAACTGTAAAGATAAAGGAAGGTGGAGGCAATTCAAGACGGGAGCATAGGAAGACCCTGAATTCACCTCCTTCTATGGATACACTAAATTTACAGCTACATATAGAACAATTTTCTCTAAAAAAGACCCGTCAGCTAGATGAAAACCTCCTCTGCAACAAAGGATAAAAAGGCCACATCAAGATAGGTAGGAGAGGCAGAGACACAGTCTTGCCAAAACCCCACCCCCCAGCGCAACACCCCACAAGTGAGAGGGATCTCACAAATGTAGAGCGTATCTTTGAGGGGTTAAGGTTCAAGCACCACATCAGACACTCCAAACCATGGAAACTGCACAGAGAGATAAGCCCCAAAATATCTGGCTTTCAAAACCAATGGGGCTTACATCTAGGAGACATAAAGGGCTATAAAAATCTGAGACTCTGTTCTTAATGGGCTTGCACACAGACTTACTTATCCTGGGACCTAGTACAAAAACAGTAGGCTGAAAAGTACTTAGACCCCATGTGAAGGAGATTATTGGCTAATCTCAAAGCATCTACTAGAGGGGCAGGGGTTTGTTGGAACTCTCTCCAGGGATGGAGGCACTGGTAGGTGTCATTTTTTGCAGTCTCCCTCTGCTTTGTTAGCACTGCATGCCCCAATCTGGGACTCTGCTGAGGCTCCACCCTGCTAAGCCTGGCAGGTGGCAGCACCCTGGCCATGTGTTCCACCATGGCCCTTCCCTGCTAAATCCAGTGGGTAGGTATACCCTGGCCTGGCATTCACCTGTGGTCCCATCAAAGCTGGTAGCTTCATACAGTTTACACAGTGGATATCCTTTGATTGCCTGGTTCTGATGGCCAGAGAAACACATTTCTGGGCCCTATGGGACTAAGACAATCTGAGACACAATTCTTGGCAGGCTACCACCCCAAGGCACTACACAAACAGCAGACTGAATCATACTTCAGTTTTCCTGTAACCACTCCTTCAAGACTGGGGGAGATAGCTGCTTCACCTAATAAATAAAAAATATAGAAAGCCAAGTAAAATGAAGAAACAGAGGAAAGTGTTCCAAATGAAAGAACAAGATAAAACCACAGGAAAAAAACCTTAATGAAATGGAGTAAGTAATATACCTGACAAAGAGCTCAAAGTAATGATCATAAAAATGCTCATCCATCTCAGGAGAAGAATAGATGAACCCAGGGAGAGCTTCAACAAATAAATAAAAAACATAGTAAAGTACCAAATAGAAGTCAAAGATATGAAGACTACAATAGCTGAAATGAAAAATACACTAGAGGGGTTCAACAGGAGACTAGATGAAGCAGAGGAAAGGATCACTAACCTGGAAGACAGGGCAGTGGAACTCACTCAAACAGAGCAGTAAAAAGTAAAAATAATTTTTTAAAAATGAAGGTATCTTAAGGGATCCACAGGACAATGTTAAGCGGAGCAACATTTACATTATAGAGGTCCCAGAAGGAGAAGAGAGAGAAATAAACAGAAAACTTATTTGAAGAAATAATGGCTGAAAACTTGCCTAACCTGGGGAAGGAAACAAACCTCCAGATCCAGGAAGCCCAGAGAGTTCCAAAAAGATGAACCCAATGAGATCTACATTAAGACAAATCATAATTAAAATGCCAAAAGTTGAAGATAAAGAGAGATCTTAAAAGCAGCAAGAAAAAAAAAAAAACAACTTACTATATACAAGGAAACCATCATAAGAATATAAGCACATTTTCTAGCAGAAACTTTGCTGGCTAGAAGGCAATGGTGTGATATATTCAAAGTGCTGAAAGCAAAAAACTTCCAACCAAGAATACTCTACCCAGCAAGTTTTCATTCATAATTGAAGGACAGATAAAGAATTTTCCAGACAAGCAAAAACTAAAAGAGTTCACCACCATCAAATCAGCCTTACAATAAGTGTTAAAGGGATTTTGTTAAGTTGAAAAGAGAGGGCACTAATTACTAACATGAAAACATAAGAAAGTAAAAATCTTACTGGTAAAGGTAAATATATAGTAAAGGCACTGGACTAATAATCATTTAGAGCTAACATGAAAGTTAAAAGACAGAAGTAGTAAAAATAACAATAACTATGACAATTCATTAATGAACATACAAACTAAAGAGATGTAAAATGTGACATCAGAAACATAATAGAGGGTGAATAAAAATATGGAGTTTTATAATGTGTTCAAACTTAACTTGTGATCAACTCAAGATAAATTGGTATATATGTAGGCTGATATACAATGGCCTTGTGGTAATCACAAAGCAAATGACAGTGGTAGATAAATAAAAGATAATGAGAATGAAATCTCAAAAAAGGCATCAAACCACAAGGGAAGAGAACAAGAAAGGATCAGAGAGGAAGTATAAAACAGTCAGAAAACAGTGAACAAAATGGTGATAAGTACATACTTACCTATCATGTAAATGTAATTAAAGTCAAATGTAAATGTATTAAATTCTCTAATCAAAAGTGATAGAGAGTATAAATAAAAACAAACAAAACAAAACAAAACAAAAACAAGAGTGATCTATAATGCCTCCAAGAGACTTACCTGAGGTATAAGGATACACAAATTGAAAGTGAAGAGATGAAAAAATATATTTCATACAAATGGAAAGCAAAGAAATCTGAGGAAGCTATACCAATATCAGATAAAATAGACCTTCAAAGCAAAGATGGGAATTACATAGTGATAAATGGGTCAATCTAGCAAGAAGCTATAACAACTATAAATATTTATGCACCCAACATAGAAGCACCTAAATATATAAAGCAAACATTAACAGAATTAAAGGGAAAAATCAGCAGCAATACAATGACAACAGGGGATTTTAATACCCCACTTAGATCAATCGATAGATCATCCAGACAGAAAATCAGTAAGGAAACATTGGCCTTCAGACACATTAGACCAGATGGATTTAATAGATGTATACAGAACATTCCAACCAAAAGCAGAATAATACACATTCTTCTCAAGTACAAATGGAACATTCTCCAGGATAGATAATGTGAGGCCATAAAAAAGTTTCAATAGATTTAATAATATTGAAATTATATCAAGCATCTTTTCAGACTACAATGGTATGAGACTGGAAAGCAATCACAGGAAAAAAAAAAACCCACAGGAAAAATTACAAACGTGGAGATTAAACAACATGCTACTGAGAAACCAATGGGTCAACCAAGAAATCAAAGAAGAACCCCTAAAATGAATTAAAAGGCAAAAACAACACACCAAATCTATAGGATGCAGCAAAATCAGTTCTAAGAGAGAAGTTTATAGTGATACAGGCCTATCTTCCAAACTGGAAGAATTAATATTGTTAAAATTACCCCAAGCAATCCGTAGATTTAATGCAATCTCTTTCAAAATTCCAATGGCATTTTCAAGGCACCTGGGTGGCTCAGTCAGTTAAGCGTCCCATCTTGGCTCAGGTCATGATCTCGTAGTTTGTGAGTTCGAGCCCCGCGACCAGCTCTGTGCTGATAGCTCAGAGCCTGGAGCCTGCTTCAGATTCTGTGTCTGCCTCTCTCTCTCAGCCCCTCCCATGCTTATGCTCAGTCTCTCTCAAAAATAAAAAATAAAAAACAAAACCATTAAAAATTCAAATGACATTTTTCACAGAAATAGGACAACTTTAAAATTTATGTGGAACCACAAAATATCCTAAACAGCCAAAGCAATCTTGAGAAAGAACAAGACTAGCGGCATCATGCTTCTGGAACTTCAAACTATATTACAAATCTATAGTAATCAAAATAGTATTGTACTGGTATAAAAACAGCCACATAGCTCAATGGAACAAAATAGCCCAGAAATCAACCCATGTGTATATTACCAATTAATTTACAACAAAGGAGGCTAGACTATACAAGGTGGAAACGACAGTCTCTTCAATAAATGGTGTTGGGAAAACTGGACAGCTTCATGCAAAAGAATGAAATTGGACTAGTATCTTACATAATACACAAAAATTAACTCAAAATGGATTAGAGATGTAAATATAAGACCAGAAACCATAAAACTCCTAGAAGAAAATAGCAGCTGTAACCACCTCCATATAAGTTTTGGATATAAATTTTGGATCTGATTCTAAAAGCAATGACAAGAAAAGCAAAAATAAACATATGGAACCATATAAACTAAAAAGCTTCTGCACGAGCGAAGGAAATAATCAGCAAAATAGAAAGGGAACCTACTGAATGAGATGAGATATTTGCAAATCATAGAATTAATAAGGGGTTAATACCCAAAATGTATAATGAACACATACAATAATTTAAAAAACCCTAAACAATCTAATCAAAAATGGGCAGAGGCTCTGAGCAGACATTTTTTTCAAGAAAAGCATACAGATGACCAACAAGTACATGAAAAAAATGTCAGCATCACTGATCATCAGGGAAATGCAAATCAAAACCACACTGTGACATCATTTCGTATCTATCAGAATGGCTATTATCAAAAAGACAAGAAATAACGAGTATCAGTGAGGATGTGGAAAAAATGAAACCTTCATGTACTTTACATGGTGGGAATGTAAACTGGTACAGCCACTATGAAAAACATTAAGTAGTTTCCCCAGAAAACTAAAAACAGAACTATCATTTGAGCCAATAATTCTACTGCTAGGTATTTATCTCTAGAAATGAAAACAGTAATTTGAAAAGATATATGCACCCCTATGTTTATTGCTGTTTTATTCACAGTAGCCAAGATATGGAAAGAACCAAAGTGTTCATCAATGAATGAATTGTGTTAGAAGATGGAAGAGGGTCATAAAAGTATCCGCCAAACTGAAGAGATACTTTCAGATTGAAAAACAAAGCCATGCCACACCATTTACAGAGTTTAATTTAGGGTAACTCACTGGCAGAAGGTGTGAGTAGACGGACAATCTAGGTGCTATTCTCTACACAGTCTGGACCCAAATCCATAGTTTTTATAGGGTGAAGGGGCATAGTAATAAAAATAGTATTGTACTGGTATAAAAACAGCCACATAACTTAATGGAACAAAATAGAGAGCCCAGAAATCAACCCATGTGTATATGACCAATTAATTTACAACAAAGGAGGCTAGACTACACAATGTGGAAAGGACAGTCTCTTCGATAATGAGATCAAAGAATACTTATCTAAAGTGAACACCATCTTTGTGCCAGAGGATCTCTACTAGTTATTGACAGTGACACCCTCTGTATGCCAGTCATCTCTACTAGTTTCTAAAGTGGCACTGTGTGTGAATCATCTCTGTAAGTTATAAAGTGGTGCCACTCTAGGGAAGATCAGAACAAGCCTTCTCACAATCTGGTCAGGGCGTACATTAACTTCCAATGTCAGGGCCTGGAACATGGAGGGCCAAAGATGGAGTCAGTGCCGTCAGCACTCCTACAAATGAATAAAGAAAATGTGGTATATTGAATAAAGAAATGAGTAAAGAAAATGGAATATTACTCAGCCATGAAAAGAAGAAAATATTGCCTTTTGCAATGACATAAATGGGTTTTGAGTATATTATGTTAAGGGAAATGAATCACAGAGAAAGACACCATATGATTTCACTTACATGTAGAATTTAAAAAACAAGACAAAACAAAAACAACTCATAGATGCAGACTGGTAGATGCCAGAGAGGAGGGGGGTTGAGGGTAAATGAAATGTGAGATGGCCAAAAAGTACAAACTTCCAGTCATAAAATAAATAAAAAAGCATCTAGATACAATGTACACATTAGTGACTATAGTCAGTAATATGGTATCACATATTATGCAACTTTATGTGGGGAAACTAGACTTCTTATAGTGATCATTTCACAGCATATACAAATATTGAATCATTATATTTTATACCTGAAACTAATATATTATATGTCAATTATACCTCAATTAAAAAATAAAAAAACTTAAAGGAATACTTTTGACATCCAGGTATAAAAATAAATCATCTAAAAGAGAAAAAAATTCAATCTAGACTAATTTCAGATATTACCCAAGCAACAATCAATGCCAGAAGAAATGGAATAACTTCTAAAAATTTGTAGGAAAGACACTTTGATTCGGTAACCTACCAAAAAAAAAAAATTCTCCTTCTAGCTGGATAGAAATAGGCAAAAACTGAAAACATGCACTAATTCAGGGAAGACAGTAAACATTAAAACAACCTAAATGATAGAAATTTATCTAGATTTATCAAGAAATAAATAATTATCATGTTCTTATATAACATGAATAAAACTGGGTGGTATGGTTTGGAATGATATTGGAAATCTTATTTTCTCCTGCTTTATATTATTTGAGTTTAAAATAAACTCAAATAAATTTGAACTTAAAATAAACATAGATCATATTAATAAAAAGCATTAAGTCTGCATTTTTCATGTACAAATAATGTGATTTCATCTAGGTAAAATTTTAAAACAGTCAAAATTGATTTTTAATTATAGAAATAAGTCAACATTTGACTGGGTCTGAGAGTGAGAGTTACTTGCACAGGGGAACTTTTTGGTGATAGAAATACCTACTCCTTGACTGTGGTCATCTTACACAGGTGCATAAATTTACCAAAACGCACATGCCATTATATTGAAAACAGGTGCATCTTACCATAATTAAATTATATTTCAATAAAATTGACGGATATTGCAATGTGAGAAACTCATGAAAAATAATCTGGGGGCATGGTGATTGTGGGCATAACCTAGTGGCTATGATTATTTTCCTAATAAATGTATCAAATGAACAACAGAATTTTGACACTACAATTTAGGTAAAACGTTAACCCAAAGCTCCAAAATTTAAACGACTGGTACTTGGTGAGATACACCAAGATCCCCATGAAAAATCTTTCCTTAAAGTCATTAGAAAGCTTTCCTTAAAGTCATTTTCCATTTCCAGTCATTTGTATGCATGTCTTGATCTCTCCACAATGATCTCTCCAAAATTTTTAAGTTTTTTATTTCAGTTCAGGTATAGTTAACACACAATGTCATATCAGTTTAAGGTGTAAAACATAGCGATTCAGCAATTCTATACATCATTACTCAGTGCTCATCATAAGTGTATTCTTAATCCCCTTCACCTATTTCACCCATCCCCCCATTTCCTTCCCTCTGATATACTTCACTGTAAATGAGCACACTCAGTTACTTTTTTTTTCAGTAAATACATTTTTTACTCGAAGCATACTGCAGGATATATGTGTTTTTTTTGACTTTTTAAAATTTATTTTCTAGTCATCTCTGTACTTAACATGGGGCTCAAACCCATGACCCCAAGATCAAGAGTCACATGTTCTTCTCACTGAGCCAGCCATGTGCCCCCAGAATACATGGTTCTAAAAGATATATATAAAACATTTTACCCAAGAAAATAGAATACACATTTTCCTCAAGTACACACAGAAGAATCCACTGGTTAAATAACATAAAAAGAGACCTAGCAAATATTATAAATTTAAAAAGACTGAAATCATACCAAGCATCTTATCCAACCACAAGGGTACAAAACTAAAGATCAACAATAAAACAAAACTGGAAAATATACAATGCAAATATTAAATATTTAATATGTAAATATTAAACAACACACTACTGCACAAGCAATGGACCAAATATGAAATCAAATGGCTAATAAAAAAATGCCTTGAAATGAAAGAAAAAGAAAACACAACATTCAAAAACCTATAGGATGTAGCAAAAGCAGATGTTAAGAGTGAAATTTATGCTATAAATGCCTGTATTATGAAAAAAATTAAAATAAACAACTTAACATTAACATTACACCATAACGACCTAGAAAAAGAAGAAACTTAGCTGAAATTTAGTAGACGGAGAAAATAACGAAGAAAAATCAGAAATACATAAAACAGAGACCAGAATAAACAATAACATAACATTGAAAGTAATGACAAGCTTTAAAAAAACAAAATTGGCAATGCTTTAACCACATTAACCAAGAAAAAAAAAGAGAGAAAATTCAAAGACAAAAATGAAAAATGGAAAAGAAAACAAAACACCAGATAACCAAATACATAGTGTGATAACAGATTACTATAAGTGATTATATACAACAAATCAGATAACTTAGAAAAAAACCCAGATAATTCCTAAAAATGCACAAGTCACCACAGTTGAATCCTGGATCGTGAATCCAATAAAAAGGAAATGTTCTTAGAATAATAACAAGAATGAAAGTTGAACTAGGAATGAAGGAAATTAGTAAAACATTTTGTGGATATTTGTTTCTGCACATTGTGATTTTATAATTTGCAGAAACAAATATCCAAAATCATTTACTAATTTCCTTATTAGACTCTGCCTCAGTATGTTGTGATAGAGCAGAACTTGGTAGCTACAATTCAGTCTACAATTCAACTTTATTTTTTCAATTTTGAAATACAATTTCAATGAAATATAAATTTGTCATTATTACATTTAAGAGTTTATTATATATTATATATTTAATACCTGCTCAAAACTTTTTATTCCTAAATCCAAACTATTTTAATACTCCGTAAGTTTTTATGATCCATATGACTTTTACATTCATAAATATTTGTTTTACTTCCTAATCAGTGTTTATAGCTACTGTTTAGATAAATAAGAGAGAGATTAGGTAGACTTTATTTTTTTCCTTGAGTTTTCCAAAATTCATATCCTTTCTAATTCTGGGAGACCGTTGTCAGAGTAGGATTGAATGTGAAACTAATGAAGCTCCGGCCTTAGGCACCCTAACATTTGGGAGCTTCTATGAGTGCAAGAAGTTGCCATAGGGTCACGCCAAGTTTTCCCCTTTGAGATATTCCAGGCAGCCGTATATTGGTGGAGTCCTGGTAGAGTCTGGTGTACTTTCTGAGTTGAGGAGACAGAGCTGAGAGTGCTAGGAAACCAAAGGGGCAAGAGCTCACAGGGCAGGGTAGGTATCAAAGAAGGAAAAGCTACACACACACACACACACACACACACACACACACACATACACAATCTCAGGAGATCTTCACAGAGTCCACCTTGAATATTCAGCAGAGTACTGATCAGCACATGTCTGTAAGGAAACTATACAGCTGGTAAAAGAGCCATCCTAAACGATTAGAGGGGGGAATCAATAATGCTCAAAGAAGGCCACGAATAATTCCTTTCCCCAACAGTGAGACTTGAAAACCTTATTACCATGGAGCATTAGAAATGTTTCATCAGAAGTGTTTTGCCCGAGTAGTGGAGAATAATTAGCCCTAGACTAAATATTTATCTGCTCTAGCCCAACAAATCATAAAAGGATCAAACTGTTTCCAAGAACCATGACTGTATCCCAGAACAAAGTTCAAGATGATTTATAAAAATATAAACATATCTAGAATGCAACAAATTAAAATCCATAATGCTTGGCATCCAATCAAAGATTATAAGGCATGCAAAAAGGCAGAAAAACATGACTCATAATGAGGGAAAAAACAATTAATAAATGGACCCAGAAGTAACACAGATGTAAGGATTAGTAGAAAAAGACATTAGAACAGTTATTATAACTGTAATCCATATGTTCAAAAATTTAAGTGGAAACATGCAAAATACTTGAAAAAATGCCTTCAAACTTCTGCTGTTAAAATCTCCCATGGCTGAGATGGAAACTACTACAATGAATGAGATTAACATCAGATAGACTTTGCGGAATGTTAGTAGATTTGAACATACTGTAATAGAAAGTTCCCATAATGAAACATAGAGAAAAGGAATATTAAAACATGAAAAGAGAATGAATTAATTAGCTGTGGAACAAGTTCAGGTAGCCTTGTATGCTTATAATCAAAGTGTCTGAAAGAGAGGAGGTATAAGGCTGAAAAAAATTTGAGATAATGGCTGGAGGTTTTCCAAACTCCATTAAATTGTAGATCCACTGACACAAGAAGCTCAACAAACCCCAAGCACAATAAACATGAAGAAAACTGCCATGAGTCATAATATAATAAAATGTTCAAAACCAGTGACAAGGAGAAATCTTAAGCACAGCCAGAGAACAAAGACACATTATGTATCGACGAACAAAAATAAGGCTGACCAAAGATGTTTAACTGGAAACAATGCAGGATAGAAGAAAGAGAAACAATATCTAAAAGCACCAATTAAAAAAAACTGTCAATTGCTAGTCTCTTCAACAGATGGTGTTGGGAAAACAAGACAGCAACATGCAGTAGAATGAGCTTCGACCACTATTTTACACCACACACAAAAATAAATTCAAAATGGATGAAAGACCTAAATGTGAGACAGGGAACCATCAAAATCCTAGAAAAACACAGGCCGCAATCTCTTTGACCTTGGCCATAGCAACTTATTATTAGACATGTTGTCGAAGGCAAGGGAAACAGAAGCAAAAATAAACTATTGGGCCTTCAACAAAATAAAAAGCTTCTGCACAGCAAAGGAAGCAATCAACAAAACTAAAGGCAACCTATGGAATCAGAGAAGAAACTTGCCAACGATATATCTGATAAAGGGTTAGAATCCAAAATATATAAAGAACTTACCAAACTCGACACCCAAAAAACAAATAACCAAATTTTAAAAATGGGCAGAACACATAAAAAGACATTTTTTCCAAAGAGTACAGGCAGGTAGCTAACAAGCACATGAAAAGATGCTCAACATCACTCATCATCAGGGAAATACAAATCAAACTACAATGATATATCAACTCACAACTGTCAGAGTGGCTAAAATTAACCACATCAGAAACAACAGGTGTCAGTGAAGATGTGGAGAAAGGAGAACCCTCCTGCGCTGTTTGTGCAAATGCAAACTGGTGCAGCCACTCTGGATAACATTATGGAGGTTCCTCAGAAAGTGTGGTGTACACACACACACACACACACACACACACAGCGACAGACACACACACTGGAATATTACTCAGCCATGACAAAGAATACAGTTGGGGCACCTGAATGGCTCAACTGGTTAAGTATCCAACTCGATTTTGGCTCAGGTCATGATCTCACAGGTTCATGAGATCCAGCCCTGCACTGGGCTCTGTGCTGATAGCCTGGAGCCTGCCTTCGGATTCTCAGCCTCCCTCTAACTCTCTGACCGTCCCCCAATCATGCGTGCACTCTCTCTCTCCCTCCCCCTCTCTCTCTGTCTCTCTCTCTCAAAATAAACTAATAAACATTAAAAAAAAACAGTGAAATCTAGTCATTTACAATGATATGGATAGAGCTAGAGAGTATTATGCTAAGTGAAATAAGTCAGTAAAAGAAAGACAAATACCATATGATTTCACTCATATGTGTAATTTAAGAAACAAAACAAACAAGCCAAGAGGGAAAAAAGGGAAAAAGGCAAACTAAGAAACATACTCTTAACTATAGACAACCAAATGATGGTTATCAGAGGGGAGGTGAGTGGGGGGATGGGTCAAATAGGTTATGGAGACTAAGGAGTGCACTTGTGATCAGCACTGGGTGTCGTATGTAGGTGCTGCATCACTGAATTGTACACCTGAAACTATTATTTCACTGTATGTTAGTTAACTGGAATTAATATAATTGTTAATAAAAGCTTTTTAAAAATTAAAAAAATAAAAATAAAAAAGTCAATCTAAGATGTCTTATCAAATTGAACTCATTAAATTATTATTGTTTATAAGATAAATGATATATCTCCTCTTAATTAAGTAAAATGAACTAAACCTTAGATATGCAGAACATTTTGCATTAAGATGTAGAACATTTTGCATACTGGCCACTTATACTTTTCTGTGGGGCTTGCGAAAAGGAATTTTAGTACAGACAATTTATAGATGCAGGCAGGCATTGGGACATATCTTTATGTGGTGGAATCCCTAGCTACAGGGTTGAATTTAAGAAGCAGAATTTCTTGGGGCACCTGGGTGATGCAGTTGGTTAAACATCCAACTCTTGACTGCAGTTCAGTTCATGATCTCACAGTTCATGAGTTCAAGTCCCACGTCCGGCTCTGCGCTAATTAGTGGTCTGAGTCTGCTTAGGATTCTCTCTTCTCTGCTCCTCCCCCCACCTGTGCTTGCTCTCTCTAAATAAATAACTACAACTTTAAAAAACAAAAAAGCAGAATTTCTTTTGGGAACACTCTCAATCACAAGGCAGGGCTTCAAAAACATCAAGGTGTTTGGCAGATTATTTAAAAACCAAAAGCTGAGCAAAGAAGACAAAGCAGACCTTTCCCCGTTTTAAAAATTCGTATAAAAGTTTTGGCTCAAAGTAAGGTAAATGTGAGATACAATAAGTAAAGCAAAAAGGCACCGATAAAGTAGTAAATGACAATCACAGATTTGGGCTCATTTGGACACAATTTGGGCTCATTTGGACACATATGTGCTTAACATATAATAAAAGTCCAATAAATGTTTGTTGAATGAATAAATGAGTGACTGAACAAACCACGGAAAACAAATTTGTCTGAATATTCTCTCCCAGTAATAGCATTTCTTTATCTTGCTTTTTTTTCAGCTAAAATCCTTGTCATGTTATGTCTTGCATATCTTTTAAAATGTCAATCTCCCATCCAGATGTATATTGAACATAAATACATATTAAATGAACAAATGAAGGAAGGTAGGAAGAAAGGAAGTAATAAAAGATGATAAAACATTTGATATGCGAGTGTTTACAACAAATTATCTATTCAACATTACTGATAAAGAGTAACTTTTTATCATTTCAACAGCATTTTCTTCTAATTGGAGATGCGTTCTAGGATTTAGACAAGACTGAATTTGTGCATTTTGGACTCAATATAATAGAGCTTTACAGTAAGTCTTCATAATCTAGAGAAAAATGTAATTTTTTATGGTTTCCAAACTTTTCCTGCATATCATTTTTAAACTAAACCATTTTACAAGTAAACAACTTAGTTGCCGATAAAAAGAAGCAGTTTTTCTGGAGTCATTTGGATTTAAATAATTTGTCAAAAAAACTGCCAATCTCTTAATTTAAATTTTTTTTTTTAAAGTTTGGCAGTTGTTACCTTTGCTCCAGGATTAAAGCACAAGTCTGACCCCAAAGGTCCTGTTCTTTCCTGCCACAATCTCACATGTGGGGCCATCCATGTGGGGATGGAAGGGCCTTCCATCCACATGTGCCACTGGGCATCTAAAACAGCAATTCAATTCATGCCCCAAGAACAACTTTTAGCTTGAGCTTTACAGTAAAGTTTTTTCAAGAGAAGACTAGTCATTCGAAAATAGTTTTATCTATTCCCATTGGATATGCCTTACAAATGTTGTGAAGGGTTCTGCTAAGTTCTAAGTGAGAGAAAAGAGTAATAGAAAAAAGAAACATAACATTGCATGGTGACAGATGGTTGCGGTAGGTACACTTCTGGTGAGCACAGAATAACATAGAGAGATGTTGAATCACTAGGTTGTGCATCTGAAATTAGTGTAACGTCGTGTGTCAACTATAGTCGGATTAAAAAAAAATTAAAATGGATTTTAAAAAAGGAAAAAAGCAACAGTGGATATAAACACAATGGATATGTTTTGTTTTTAATCTTTGTCCCCGTCTCTGTTTGAATTGAACTTATCTCTGTTTTAAATTGGACAGTTTCCGGTGCCTGGGTGACTCAGTTGATTAAGCGCCCAACTCTTGGTTTCGGCTCAGGTCATGATCTGACCGTTCCTGAGAGTGAGCCCCACATCCAGCTCTGCGCTGGTAGTGCAGGACCAACTTGAGATTCTTTCTTTCCTTCTCTCTCTGACCCTCCTGTGCACACTCTCTCTCTCTGAAAATAAATAAATAAGCTTTTTTTTTAAAAAAAAAGAATTTAAATTGGACAGTTTAATGTCTTTAAAAATCAAATTTTATTTCCCTAAATCCCAACATGATATTTGCTTGGTTTCTAAGTTTTTTTTCTTTAAAACTGTGGGACATTATTTGATGTAAAATGTATGATTTAAATATTTTGACTTCTGTATTCAAATAGCATTTACTCCATATTTTGAGAGCTTTTACTAAAGTCCGTTTTTTTTTTTCCTGTTAACTCTAAGTGGCCATAGAATTTTACATCGGTAGTTTTGATAAGACGATTTCACCTTCTATGTTTTTTTAAGATTTAAAAAGAATGTTCATTTATTGATTTTGAGAGAGAGCAAGCAAGAAGGGGAAGGGCAGAGAGACAGAGAGAGGGAGAGAGAGAATCCCAAGCAGGCTCTGCACTGGCAGGACAGAGCCCGATGCGGGGCTGATCTCACCAAGTGTGAGACCATGACCTGAATGGAAATCAAGAGTCAAGAATGCTTAACTAACTAAGCTGGCCAGGTGCCTCTCACTTCCTCTACTTAAAAAAAAAAAACCAAAAAACAAAAATCTCCAATACACATTGGTGCCATGAGAGAGAACAATGAACAATACATTTTTATTTTAACTATTCATAAATATTGCTTTTAAGGAAAATAATGCATTTTAAAATATTACATAAGAGTTAACTTCTATTACTATTCCATTTCTTTACTCACTGCTTAAAACCTGTTTCAAAGTACTAAAACCTTAGTGAAATTTTTAAACATTCTTATTACTTAATTTTACTAGTCAATTACTGAATGTGTTGCTTTTTTAAAGAATAAATCAACATAAGATTTTCTAAGTTTCCAATTTGAAAACCAAAAAAAAAAAAAAATCTAAATTCATATGGGTAGTAGACCTTTCAAACAGTGTAAAAATAGATTTTGCTCTTTAATCTTGACGTTTTATAATTGTCTTGTGGCTTCTAATGTGGAGGCATAACATAGAGAAATAGAAACTATGTGTCAAACGTATGAAGAATTGCTAGAAGTTATTTTGTTAAAGGCCAGTATAAATTTCTAGGACCTGTTAATAAAATAGGTACAGCTGTTATGTGAATTCACACATTGCTTTAAGTTTTATATTACTCAGAAATTCTTTAGCTACATTATTACCATTTCAAATGAATTCTTATTTAAAAGAGGTACAGGCAAAGCTTTACTTTTTCTGTACATTAAAGGTGGTCTTGATTCTATCTTGAGGTATATTTATGATAAAAATTTGAATGATTTTTCTCATTTCATCTATTTTTCAAAAAAAAAAAAAAAAAGCTTAATGAATCTCCTCAGACATTTCAGAGAAACTTATCAGCATCTATCTCCTAGATAGGGTCTAGTACCAATCTTGGTCATCTTCACAACTGTTACTATCCACCTTGTTCAAATCACTTGTGCACAGATTCACACTATTAGGTTTAGAAGGACCAGAGCAAATGAACACATTTTAGGTCACGTAGTTAACTTGTATCTGTGTATCTCCAGGCTTCTGAGCGCTCAGCTATTTTGGGGTCATTATTACTTTGTATGGAGGCGTATTTCTTGGCCAGAAGTTACTAAACCACATATTGTCATCTTTAATGAACCTGTTGTTAGTCATTCACCACCCCTTTTTCACTTGCCATTTATGTTACCAGAACAAGTATGCTTTGTAAGACTCATCCAAATTTTATTTTTGGAAGTGCTTTAAAAAGGAAAATTCTTGGCTGAAGAGTCATTGGAGTAAGGATATATTTTAATCTTTATATGTGGGGAACATCTATATTGGACTCTGTAAGCTTTTTAGATGATATCACTGAAATTTCAATATTAACACATTTTGCAACTAATCTAGCATTCTGAATGTATATATGGCTTAAAATAGATGTTTGCAAGAAAAATAGAGGTGAGATACATAAATGTTGGCTAGCTAAAATACAGATAGGAAAGTTTTCATAAGGAAACAGCTTGTCATGAAAATCTTAAGGTTTGATTATTCACTGTCTTATCTCATCTTTCATTGTTGTAAATGTTAGTGTTTTCTATCTGTAGTATTTTTCACCAACACTGGGTTTCACATAAGAAGATTATTTTCGAAGACTCTCATATTGCTAATTGGGTTATAGCCAACTCTAATGAATATCAATTCCAAGTTATGAGCACCGTGTGGTGGTGAAGAAGGCTGTGGTGTCCGAATACTTGGTTTTTCTTGGGCCTCATCACATGCTAACTTTATGATGTAGAGCAACTTGCTTAGTTTCTCTGTACCTCCATGGCTTCATTTCCATTTTTTTCAAGTTTTTATTTAAATTCCAGTTAGTTAACATGCAGTACAATATTAGTTTAAGGTGTAGAATTTAATGATTCATCACTTACATATTACAAGTGCTCATTTCAACAGATGCCCTCCTTAATACCCAGCACCCATTTAGCTCATCCCCCTGCCCACCTTGTGGCCAGCAACACTGTTAGTTCTCCATTGTTAAGAGTTTGTTTTATGGTTTGCCTCATCCCCTCCCCTCTGGCTCTTTTTCTTCCCCCTATATTCATCTGTCCTGTTTCTCAAATTCCACATATAAGTGACATCATATGGTATGTCTTTCTCTGACTTACTTCACTTGGCACAATACCCTCTAGCTCCATCCGTGTTGCTGCAAATGGCAAGATTTCATTCCTTTTGATGGCTGATATATATATATATATATATATATATATATATATATATATATATATATATATCTCCATTCATCAATCGATGGACATTTGTACTCTTTCCATTTTCCATAATTTGGCTATTGTGGATAATGCTGCTATAAACATTGGGGTGCATGTATCCCTTTGAATCAGTCTTTTGTATCCTTGGGTAAATACCTAGCAACTGGTGGATCATAGGGTAGTTCTATTTTTAACTTTTTGAGGAAACTCCATACTGTTCTCCAGAGTGGCTGCACCACCAACCAACAATGCAATTCCCACCAACAATGTAAGAGGGTTCCCCATTCTCTGCACCCTCACGAACATCTATTGTTTCTTGTGTGGTTAATTTTAGCCATTATGAGAGGTGTGAGGTGATATCTCATTGTAGTTTTGGTTTGCATTTCCCTGATGACACGTGATGTTGAGCATTTTTCATGTATCTGTTAGTCATCTGCATTTCTTTAGAAAAATGTCTATTCATGTCTTCTGTCCATTTTTAACTGGATTATTTGCTTTTGGGGTGTTGAGTTTGGTAAGTTCCTTATATATTTTTGATACTAACCCTTTATTACATATTTCATTTTCAAATATCTTCTTCCATTCCAAAGGTTTAGTCTTGTTGATTGTTTCCTTTGCTGTGCAGAAGCTTTTTATCTTGATGAGGTCCCAATAGTTCATTTTTTGTTTTTGTTCTTCTTGCCTCAGTAGATGTATCTAGTAAGAAGCTGCTATGGCTGATGTCAAAGAGGTTACTGTCTGTGCACAGCTTCATTTCCAAACTGTAATAATAGTACCCTAAAACATAGGCCATTTTGAGGTTAAATGAGACAATGCTCTGATTTGCAAGAGTAAACATCCATATATCACTATTATTACTGACAGTCTTGCAAATAATTTCAGTAGTCTCTGCTCCTACTCTTCTCTACCTGCAATCTATTATTCCCACAGCATATGTTTAAAAATTAAAACAAATAATGTCACCACTGTTCATGAACTCTTCAGGAGCTTTCTGTACATTTGGAATAAATTCCGACCCCCTCACCAAGACTTAAAAGGTCATGGTGATCTGTCTCCAAACTGTTTTTCTGGCCCGGTTTCTTAATGCTTAGTGTTCTGGCCACATCCTTTTTGCTTCTCTAGCACACCAAAGCTTTCTTGACACAGCACTTTGCATCAGCCCTTCTCTTTTCTTAAAGCACAGCATGTGTGCATGGCTATTTTCCTTTAGGCCTCAGCTGTGATGTTAGCAAAATCTTCCTTAGCCATCGTATTGCTGTGGGGTCTTTTCTCCATAGAATTCAACAATAGCTAAAATTACCTTATTTATCCATTTACCATTTGTTCTCTTTTCCTCTCAGTATACTAAAAGGCACATAGGTATAGGGACATTTTCCATCTTATTTTCTATTATCTCCAATGCCACAACTGTCTTGATAAATATTTGCTTAATGACTATATAATTATAGCTTGGTTCAAAGGTGATCCAATTTATTATAATTTGGCCAAAACTCCCATCAGGATAAAAATCTGTATGGCAAGAGGAGATGGTTCTAAGCTAGAGTGTTTTATTTTATTTAAATTTTATACTTCCTATCTATCAGGGCTATGCAAACCGTGAGAGGTTTGTGACTGTCTTTTTAAACCACATGTGATCACGTTAAGTCTCAAGAACCAAGTTTCAAGTTGAGAATTATGTGAAATATATGTAAAGGCTACAAGATGACAGAATTTTTATGAAGAATAGCCTAGATACCATCCAAAAGAAAAAAAACCTGACTTCTGACAAGTTCCCCTAAACAAAACTTTCCACCCTTCTATATTCCTCTCATCCAGAACCCATACTCTGAGTCATTGTACTCAAGAGACTTTGCAGACTTGCGGCTCCTTCCTCTGTTTTTTTTTCTAATCTTGAACAGCACCTTTATCAGTTGTGATATTAACATGAAACAGATGACACATTCGAAATCAGAAAATGTGAGGAAAGATTAGTAGGGGAATTAATTTCCTAAAGAGATGTGGCAGGAGGACTGGTGCAACTATTTGGAGACTTCCCAACCCCTAGATCTCACAGTGACCAAAATTCAGAGTTAAGTGTCTGAGGACGGTCAGACCACAGCTGGCTTTCGGGGAATTTGGCCAACTGGTTGCACACTAGCAAGCAGGGAGCCACACAATAACCGGCCCTTCTCACTTCTCCCAACCTGCACACATCTCCTGCTGGTGCCTCCCAACGGCCCACAGAGGCCATTCATACATGTTCTCTCTCCCCGCCCTCCTCCAACAGGGAGGATGCAGACAAGGGAGAGTATGTTTGAAGTTACAAAAAGAAGACAGGCAGCACCTCTCCCATTCTGTCCTATTGTTTATGACCCACCTGTAACAAATCTGAAAGGATTAAACCCAAATCTGCCACTTTGCTATGGAAGTCCTTTCTGAGAACTCTGTGTGCTCTGAATATCCACATTCTACTCCTCAGACTGTCAGTGTTTCCTCCTCACAGTTTTGTCCTTTCTACTGGAACATACGCTAACCTCAACCTGGAGAGAGTGGAGTGGCAAAAAGTGCAGTACACCTTAAAGGGCTTCCACATTTTCTCTTCCAAACTCTTCAGGGAAGTGACCTACTCCTCTTGCTCCTCTTCTGTTATCACCTCCTCTCCACGTGGCCATACCAACATTTTCCCACTAAATCTTCAAATATCCACTACAATCATTTTAAGTTCAGCCTACTTCTAAACAAATCACCTTATCTTTCCTCAATTTTCCATCCTTTTTTCTCTGTCTCCTAAGGCATTGTAATCTGTAGAGTTGGCCCCTTGGCAATCTTTCTACGTGCTGTTTTAATTTTGTCCTAATTCTGGATAGTATTAGGTCTTCTTGCTATTCCTCGCTATTCAATCCCTAATTTATTTAATGCCATGGCTTGAGATATTTTTATTTATTATTTTGCACACTGGCAACGCCTCTGATTCCATTTTTATCCAACTAAATAAGTATTTCCTCCCACTTGATCCACATTCAAGCCTGTTACTTATCTTGGTTTATACTTTATCCTTCTAATATTGTGGGAGAAAAAAATAATCTATTTATTCTACCAAATCAATTGGTAGCCAAGTCCTTTTACATTGCCTTCTGTACTATCTCTACTATCAATTTACATCACCACCGCCTACAAGATTTAAGCCTTAATAATTTTTGGCTAGAGTGTTGAAGCCCTCTCATGTGTTTCCATCCCTTCAGATTCTTCCTCAACCAAACTACCCTTCTCACCACTGGCCAAAACCATCTTATAAAATCACAGAACTTATAAGGTAATTTCCCTGAGGAGAAATTTTCAATGGAGCTTCCATTGCATTCTGAATAACTAACTCCTACACCAATGCATGTAAGAAACTTCCCAGAGAGCCTATAATAACCTAGTTAATGTTTTATTTTTTTATTTGGCATTAAATATTCCAAAAAATAAAACTTAATATGTCAGTTAAAATGCATATATAAAAATTTTACTAAGTCACTGAGAAAAAAAATTTCTTTTGAAATTATTTAGCATGATATTTTAGTTGTTTTCATGATTCATTTTCTGATTTTTCATTAGATGTGGACAAGGGAGGAAAGCACTGAAATCTGCACGACTTTATGACATTTTCCAATTAAAATATTTTCACTATCATTGATAATTAGTTTTGTCTCATTCTTTTATTCCACATCTATTGAATTTCATGGCAAGATGCAGACTTCCTTCCACTAAACTAAGGATTTTAACTGTAGAATTAGGTCTTACTTTTTTTGTATTATGGATGATATTCTTTAAAAGTGTAATAGGGAATGACTATAATTTTGATATTAATTATATATAATAAAAGTATCTTTATAAGAGCTCTACAGAAAAGAATCTAGGTACTTCATGCAAAATTAATTGTACTTTTAGAAAAAAATTTTAATTTTTTCAAAATGAAACATTAGAGTATAGCAACAATAAAATGTAGTGGGAGATTATATGAAAAGACATTTGAAACAATGTACGTTAAGGGGAAGGGACTAGACATTGCATCCAGGGTAGCCCAGGGAGTCACTAGTCAGAAGCAGGCACAACAGTTTCTGAAAGGAACTCTAGGAGATTGGCCCCCACAGGGTCAGGAAGCCAAGGAGAAGCAAACACATATTCTGTAGATGTTGGCAGTGAAAACACCACCCCCTTCTATGGGTGACTTTACCCCCCTACAGCATCTGGGGCATACAAATTTATTGGCTCTCTTCATTCTTACAGTCTCTCCTCCAGGTACACTCAGAGCCTGCCAACTGAAAGACAAGGAGACTGGCTTCAACAGCACTAGCCTGGCTGTTGCAGGACTATCCTGGGGTACAAGAAGAGCTTTTCCCAGAACACCTGAGGTTGCTGCTCAAAGCAATGTCTCAGAAACCATCCAAGAGCCCCTCTACCCCTCTGACAGATGTCACGCTGAAACCATTCATGGTAACTGTGCAGACTGAGCACAGCAATGGCCAGCCCCATGTCGACCACCAAGATCACCCTGTTAGTGTTGGAGCCTGCCAACTCATCGACTTGCTGTATGTATTCTTCCTGCTTCTCTCAACAGAACAAGAGCCAGGCAAGCTGCCTGAAGAAGCAGGTGGAGAACTATGAGCTGAAGACCCTGTGACAGAGGGTCAGCCAGTCCAATAGCCAGGTGCACAAGCTTCAGGAGAAGCCGCAGTTTCTTAAGCGAGTACCCTACCTAAGCAGCCTACTGCTGCCAACTGGGAGCCCCCCAAGATCAACCTAGTGGTGGAGCCACTGTCCTGGGTGCTGGGTATCTGGCTGTCAGATCCACCAGGACTTACCTGATGCTACAACCCTTCTAGTAACTAGAAGAGGTGAACATCTTGCATATGGGCCAGCCCATGTAGAACTTCTGGTTTAACATTTTCCACCCTGACACATAAACCATGCGTAAAGAATGTGGCTTCATCCACCAGAAGCCCAAAACCAACAAGGTGGCCTTAGCACCCAGAACTCAGGTATTGTGGAGGTGGAGGGTAATGTGAACCAGTGGGAACTGTGCATGATGTCCCATTCCAGCACCAGTCCATCCTTGCCAACGAGCCCCCCCATGGGGCAGATTACCTGAAAATTCAGGTTGTACTCTGAAGGTAAATTGAACAGGCAACCACAACCCAGCCCATGACTCAGCATCTTCATATTACCTACAAGAAGGTTCCCTCCTTATGCAAAGTAAGACTTTGACCTGGGTGGGGCCTGGCCACCTATGTGTCATGACACGTCAGCTTCTCAGTAGATGCTCCACAGCAGGTGTGGGTGTGACCACAGTTCTCTGTGGGTTCAATAGTGTTGCCACTTGTACCTTTAATGCCATAGAAAAAAACAAAGGCCTAAAAAAAATTAAAAAAGAAAAAAGGAAGAAGGGACTCCACACAGATAAAAATGATTTTTATTAGCAAAATGAAATTTACAATGGATAAAACTAATTACTTACATGCTTATTGCTACAAATATTATTTGAGGTTTCTATGATTTAATACTGCTATACAGGTGAAGCAAGAATTGAAGCAAGAATTTGGCTAATAGCCATGTTCATTAGTATTTCTGAGTAATACAATCCTTGAAAAATTAAACCTTTTCACTTTCACATAATTGTTCTTAGAATTATTTTATGAATCAAAATATACACTAATTCAATATAGGATCATGATATTAAATTATATTTTTAGCAACTGTAAGAGCAGAATAACACTAACATACCTTGAACTAGTTACACTGTCATCAAGACATAATGTAAATCATCTTCAAAAATAAAGAGTCTGTTTAATGTCAAGATAACATAAAAATGAAGTGATTATTAATCTAAAATAGACATTCAGACATGAATGTCTAAAAGTATCTGGTGAGGACTAAAATATCTGATGGAATGATTGCTAGGAAATATATTTTGACCTAATTATTATTATGTTATCTGATCATTTCAGCCTACCTGCTAGAGCATGCTCCATTAGCTAATTAGACTAGCTGAAATAAAAGACTAACTATGATCTTGATTAAAACATTCAAAAAGGTTTTTAATATAAAAAATACAAAATTAAAAATTTAGCCATGTTCAGCCAGCTGAAAATAACTGAGTGTCAACTGGCCAAAACCTATTGCCAAGTATACATTTTTGCAGTTTTTAGAGTATTAATAGTAGGTTTTAGTGTGTTATTAACTTCCAAGCTCAACAATAAGCACTCATCAGTATTCTCCTAACCTTTTCGAAATGAACTGCGTAGGACTTACTGTGAACTTCAGTGTTAATGTGGCCATCTAGTAACAGTGGCCAAATTTTAACAACATGGTCTCTCCCTTATACAGTATATCATTGACAATAATGCTTTAAGTTTTTAGAACATTTTAGATCCTTTATTTTCTTTTTACAATAAATGAATTTGTGAAATAGGGAGATCAGATATCTTTATCCTAACTAAAGAAAGAAAATAATTTATAAGAAAGTTAACTGACTTACTAAAATGTATACAAATATACAGAACAAAAAAACAGAACCTAGGCTCCTGGACATCCTATGTTTTTTGCAATGATCAACAAAACCTGAATGTCTCCAAAACATTTTATCATCATTGTTATCTCCAGAAACTGATCCACTGATAGGCTCAAGACAACCCACACTTCTATTTCTGTTACCACGGCAATTTCCTAATTAATATTAGGTAGCTCATCTTTCCATTCTTTCTTTTTTTCAACAGAAACCACTCAGACTGTATCATCTCCCTCTTACTTCCCCAAAGGAGGAAAAGAATGATCATCAATGGCAAGAGGCAATTGTGGAAGCAACTTGAAGCCAGCTTCATGCTCAGGAGAGAACACCATGCCTCCTCATCATAGTCCTTTCTTTCAAAAAGGTATCTTTCAAAGATATCCGAACAGCATGGCCCTGACCTTTTTCTCTAACAGTCCATCCATAGCATTTCAGCAATATCACTTTTCCCACAAGGGATACTGGCTAGATCCTTCTGTTACTCTGGAATGGAGGTTACAGCAACTCTTATATATTCATCTAGAGCCTAGGAAATCCTAGATTGCTCAGAAAAGGTTGTATTATCTCACATAAGTAAGATGACGGCTGAAAATATTTATTAGAGATTTAGGGCCAAATAATGCTTGATTGCCTCCTTACTTTCTCTGTTAATAAATATGTCTTAAAGAATATCACTATGGCAAATGTTAAAAAACAGGTTGTTCATAGGCCCAACCAAAAAGGATACAGTGACACAGGCCTACGCCAAGAAATAGGAAAAAGCTCAAATAAACAATTTGATCTTATACCTAAGGAACTACAAAAAGAAGAACAAACAAAACCTAAGGTGACTAGAAGGAAGCAGATAATTAATATCAGAGCAGAAATACATGACATGGAGCTTTAAAAAAATAGAAAAAAAAACAATGAAACCAAAGCTTGTTCTTTTTCTTTTTCTAATTTTAGAGAGAAAGTAAGCATGAGCTGGAGAAAGGGGCAGAGGGAGAAGGAGGGAGGGTGCGAGGAGGGAGGAAGGGAGAGAGAGAGAGAGAGAGAGAGAGAGAGAGAGAGAGAGAATATCTCAAGCAGGCTCCATGCTCAGCATGAAGCTTGACACAGGGCTGAATCCCATAACCCTAGGATCATGACTTGAGCTGAAATCAAGAGTTGGATGCTCGACCAACTGAGCCACCCAGGTGCCCCAAGAGCTTGTTCTTTGAAAATATAAAATTGATAAATCCTTAGCCAGACTCATCAAGGAAAAAAAAAAAAAGAAAGAAAGAAAGAAAGAACTAAAATAAATAAAATCAGAAATGAAAGAGAAGTAACAACTGGCACCACAGAAATACAAAGAATTATAAGAGAATACTACAAAAAAAGTTATATGTCAACAAATTAGACAATATAGAAACAATAGATAAATTCTTAGAAACAGATAACTCCTAAAACTAAACTAGGAAGAAATAGAAAATCTGAACAGACTGATTACTAAGAATGAAACTAAATCAGTAATCAAAACTACCAAAAATATAAGTCCAGGATCAGATAAATTTACAGGTCAATTCTATCAAACATGTAAAGATAAACTAATACCTATTCTACTCAAAGTATTAAAAAAAAAAAAAAAAAACAGAAGAGAAAGGAAAACTGCCAAATACATTCTTTAAGGCCAGCCTTACCCCAATACCCAAACCAGACAAAGACACCACAGGAAAAAAGAAAATTACTGGTCAATATCCTTGATGAATATAGATACAAAAATACTAAACAAAATATTAGCAACTCACATTCAATAATACATTAAGGGGATCATTTATCATGATCAAGTAAGATTTATTCTAGGGATGCAAAGATGGTTCAACATTTGCAAATCATCAATATGATACATCACAATAACAAAACAAAGGATAAAAATCATATGATCATCTCAATGAATGCAGAAAAAGCATTTAAGAAGATTCAACATCCATTCACATAAAAACTCTCAACAAAGTGGATTTAGAGGGAACATACCTCAACATAATGAAGGCCACTTCTGGGGGAGCCTGGGTGGCTCAGTCGGTTGAGCGTCCGACTTCGGCTCAGGTCATGATCTCACAGCTTGTGAGTTCGAGCCCCGCATCGGTCTCTGTGCTGACAGCTCAGAGCCTGGAGCCTGCTTCTGCTTCTGTGTCTCCCTCTCTCTCTGCCCCTAACCCACTCACATTCTGTCTCTGTCTCTCTCAAAAATAAATAAACATTAAAAATTTTTTTAAATAAATAAATAAAGGCCACTTCTGAAACATCCAAAGCTGACATCATATTCAATGTTGAAAAACCGAAAACTTTCCCTCCTAGATCAGGAAAAAGACAAGAATGTCCATTCTTGGGAAAAGATATTTGCAAATGACATATCAGACAAAGGGCTAGTATCCAAAATTTATAAAGAGCTCACCAAACTCCATACCCGAAAAACAAATAACCCAGTGAAGAAATGGGGAGAAAACATGAATAGACACTTCTCTAAAGAAGACATTCGGATGGCCAACAGGCACATGAAAAGATGCTCAACATCGCTCCTCATCAGGGAAATACAAATCAAAACCACACTCAGATATCACCTCACGCCAGTCAGAGTGGCCAAAATGAACAAATCAGGAGACTATAGATGCTGGAGAGGATGTGGAGAAACGGGAACCCTCTTGCACTGTTGGTGGGAATGCAAATTGGTCCAGCCACTCTGGAAAACAGTGTGGA
This sequence comes from Panthera pardus, assembly GCF_024362965.1. NCBI lineage: Eukaryota > Metazoa > Chordata > Mammalia > Carnivora > Felidae > Panthera > Panthera pardus. The sequence continues at coordinate 54,266,630 of NW_026526654.1, forward strand.
GGTTCCTCAAAAAATTAAAAATAGACCTACCCTATGACCCAGAAATGGCACTGCTAGGAATTTACCCAAGGGATACAGGAGTACTGATGCATAGGGGCACTTGTACCCCAATGTTTACAGCAGCACTCTCAACAATAGCCAAATTATGGAAAGAGCCTAAATGTCCATCAACTGATGAATAGATAAAGAAATTGTGGTTATATACACAATGGAGTACTACATGGCAACGAGAAAGAATGAAATATGGCCCTTTGTAGCAACGTGGATGGAACTGGAGAGTGTTAGGCTAAGTGAAATAAGCCATACAGAGAAAGACAGATACCATATGTTTTCACTCTTATGTGGATCCTGAGAAACTTAACAGAAACCCATGGGGGATGGGAAGGAAAAAAAAAAAAGAGGTTGGAGTGGAAGAGAGCCAAAGCATAAGAGACTGTTAAAAACTGAGAACAAACTGAGGGTTGATGGGGGGTGGGAGGGCGGGGAGGGTGGGTGATGGGTATTGAGGAGGGCACCTTTTGGGATGAGCACTGGGTGTTGTATGGAAACTAATCTGACAATAAACTTCATATATTGAAAAAAAAAAAAAAGAAAGAAAGAATGTCCATTCCTGTCACTTGTATTCAACATAGTACTGGATGTCCCTGCCATAGGAATCAGGCAAGAATAATAAAGAAAAGGCATCCATATTGGTAAGGAAAACAATGAACTACCACTATTTTCAGATGACATGACAGTGTACATAGAAAACCTTGAAGACTCCACCAAAAACTAGTAGAATAAATGAATTCAGTTAAATTGTAGTATATAAAATTAATACAATAGTAGCATTTCTATACACTAATAACCAAGTAGCAGAAAGAGAAATTAAGAAAACGATTCCATTTACTATTGTACCAGAAAGAATAAAATACCTTGGAATAAGCTTACTCAAAGAGATGAAAGACCTACACTATGCAAACTAGAAAACACTGGTGAAAGAAAGTGAAGATGGCACAAATGGAAAGAAATTCCATGTTCGTGGATTGGAAGAATTAATATTGTTAAAATGTCCATACTACCCAAAGCAATCTACAGATTTAATGCAATCTCTATAAAAAGACCAATAGTATTTTTCAGAGCTAGAACAAATACTACAATGGAACAATGAAAGACTCCAGACAGCCAAAGCAATTTTGAGAAAGAGAAAGAAAGATGGAGGTATCACAATGCCAGATTTCAAGATATATTACGATGCTGTTGTAATCAATAGAGTATGGTACATAAATCAGAGAAACAGAAAAGAGAGCCCAGAAATAAACCCACACTTATAGGGTCAATTAATCTATGATAATGGAGGCAAGAATATACAATGAGGATAAGACAGTTTCTTCAACAAATGGTCCTGGGAAAACTGAACTGCTATGTTCAAAAGAATGAAACTGGTCCACTTTCTTGTACCATATACAAAGCTAAATTCAAAATGGGTTAAAGACCCAAATGTGAGACCTGAAACCATAAAAATCCTAGAAGAGAATACAGGCAGTAATTTCCTTGATATCAGCCATTGAAACATTTTTAAAATATGTCTCCTGGGTAAGGAAAATAAAAGCAAAAGGAAACTATTGGGACTACATCACAATAAAAAAACAAAACAAAACAAAAAAAAACTTTTGCACAAGGGAAACTGTCAACAAAACAAAAGGCAAACTACTGTATGGGAGAAGATATTTGCAAATGATATATCTGACAAGGGGTTAATATCCAAAATATATCAAGAACTTACAACTCAACACCAAAAAATAAACAATCTGATTTTAAAAATGGACAAAGAACCTCAATAGACATTTTTCTAAAGATGTATAAATGGCCAACAGACACATGCAAAGTTGCCCAACATTATTAATCATCAGGAAAATGCAAATCAAAGCCATGATGAGATATCACCTCACACTTGCTAGAATGGCTAAAATCAAAAAGAGAGGAAATAAGAGTTTGCGAGAATGTGGAGTAAAAGGAGCCCTCACACACTGTTGGTGGGAATTTAAATCAGTACAGGTACTGTGGAAAATAGTACAGAGGTTCCCTAAAAAAGGTAAAAATACAAATACCATATGATCCATCAATTCTATGACTGGATATTTGCTGAAAGAAAACAGAAACACTAATTTGAAAAGGTATATGCATAGTTAGGTACATAATTATTTTTTGCATATTTATTGAATAATTATTTACAATAGCCAAGATATGGAAGCAACCTAAGTGTACACTGATAGACAAATAGATAAGGAAGATATGATACACACACACACACACACACACTCACACACACACACACCAGAATATTATGCAGCCATAAAAAAGGATGAGATTGTGCCATTTGAGACAACATGGATAGACCTAGAGAGTATTATGCTATGTGAAATAATTCAGACTGAGAAAGAAAAATACCATATGCTTTCAATCATATATGGGATCTAAAAACAAAACAAATGGATAAACAAACAAAAGCAGAACCAAACCTGTAAATACAGAGAACAAACTGGTTGTTGTCAGGGGGGATTGGGGTGGGGGATGGTCAAAATGGGTGACGGGAAGTAGGAGATACAGGCCTCCAGCTATGGAATGAATAAGTCATGGGAATAAAAAGGTACAACATAGGGAATATAGTCAATGATATTATAATAGTGTGGTATAGTGATCGATGGTAGGTACACTTGTGGCAAGCAAAAAATAAAAAATAAAGGATACAGAATAATTTCAGGGAACCCATTATTAGGAAGAATATCCAGGATCCGGGTAAGTAGTGAAACATCAATCTGTCACTCCCTTTGTCTTTCTTTATCCTGCTGGAACCTCACATTCTCTTTTGCTCTTTCTTTAAGTATATGCACTTCATTGTTTTCTGAAGATCCACTTCTCCACTCACCTTACTGCACATGGCTAATTATGACTTTCATAAAATGGTAACATTAATTCTTGGTCTGTAATGATATCTGGCTTAGACTTTCCAGGTAAGTCACCCAGTTTTCATGTCTCAGTTTCACTTACTAATAGAAAATCTGATTAATACAACTTGTGTTGAGCTTGCCTCACAGCCCCACTCCCTTCAGCCATATCCGGAGTTGTGTGCCTATGTGATATATCAGACTTACTCTTCTGGGTTTAAGAAGAGCTGGTTGCCTCTTATGAGAACTTAACCCAGTATCTCGAGTATATTAGATTTTGAAATAAACAAAGATGTGTAAAGGGTTAGAATACTGTTGCTAAGGGTCTAGAAAAAAATAAGTCCAATAAAATATTTTCAGCTGTAAATTGGTACTATTTCCTTGAAGAAAAAGCACATCATTAGCATTAAAAATAATCACATATATTGACTCAGTAATTCACTTCTAATAATTTTCATTAAGGAAAAAGGCAGGGGTGAGCAGCAATATTTATATATGATGCTAATATTATAAATACTGAATGATATTTATAATAATTAAAAGCTGGAAAGAACCTAAAAATGCAAGGACAGAGAAACTGTTAAAAATATTCCAATACAGGGGTGCCTGGGTGGCTCAGTCGGTTAAGCGGCCGACTTCGGCTCAGGTCATGATCTCGCGGCCTGTGAGTTCGAGCCCCACGTCGGGCTCTGTGCTGACAGCTCAGAGCCTGGAGCCTGTTTCGGATTCTGTGTCTCCCTCTCTCTGACCCTCCCCCGTTCATGCTCTGTCTCTGTCTCAAAAATAAATAAACGTTAAAAAAAGAAAATATTCCAATACATGGAATACTATGCGACTAAAACAATAATATAAAGGAGTATTTCATGATAGATGAAATGCTAAAAATATATTTAAGATAAATAGAGGACAAATTTGTACATATGCTGGAGTAAATAAATGAATAAATGTATTCTCAGGAGAATGCCAGATACAGAGTAAGCAACTAATAAGTATTAGATCTTATCCCAGTTGGGTTTGAAAATGTATGTGAATGAAGAGATGTGCACGCATGGATATATATGTAGAGTTAGGAAAATTTTGTATACCTCCAAAATCACCAATACCTTCAATTAGCCATTGCAATATGAAAAATCCTCAATTCCGATGTAGCTCTGCCTTGCTTGGTTTACTAATCCTCTCAACCCTTTTGCCCAGACTTTTCCTTAGCTTAACCAGGTTGGTAGTACAAGACTGACAGTGATATTATAAACTCTGAGAAATGCAATTCCAAAAATTGTAATGAAGACGTGGAAAGTAAAAGAAACAAATCTGGTAACTGGAATACAGAATTTCTCGAAGTAATTCTTAAGTATACTTAACAGAATATCATTAACGACAATGGAAAGGGAATAATATCTCCAGTGAATTTAAAGAATGTAGGATAGATTATTTGGCACACATATGAATTTAATATGAATTTGGCACACATATGAATTTAATATATGTGTGAGTGTTTTAATATTAAGAACAGAGTGCTTCCTTTTTCAAAAAAAAATTTGTATGTAATATTAACATTTAGGAAAGATGAGCAGTGCTACGTTTGTGCTTTAGGCTTACATAATGCCTGGGACACCATCATGTGTCTTCAATGATAATAGTGCATTCCCTTGAAAAGCACAGAATTCCATGATGTCATATTCTATAAAAGATGTTAAAGCCAAGCTTGTCCCAGACTTTCACAGTGGAAAGTGTAATTCTACTGGCAGTTATAGGGTAAGTTGACATCACAAAACTATATACGTCGCCAAGTTTATTACATGAAAGAAAGAAATACAAACTTACTCTACGTCATTTAGGAATAGGCAATACAAAGGGGGCCTAGGTGGCTCAGTCGACTTTGGCCTAGGTCATGATCTTGCCGTTCCTGAGTTTGACCCCTGCGTCAGGCTCCGTACTGACAGCTCAGAGCCTGAAGCCTGTTTCAGATTCTCTGTCTCCCTCTCTCTCTCTCTCTGCCCCTCCCCTGCTCATGCTCTCTCTTTCTCTCTCAAAAATAAATAAATGTTAATTTTTTTTTTAAAGAATAGGGAAAACAAGAAAAAGCTAAATGTCATTGATGAAATTTCGACTTGAAGATTGCACAGCATGTAAATATGAGATGAAGCAAATTATGAGCTCAAGAATGGGGAAGTACAATATAAAAAACTGCCAGTAAACACTAATGTCACCTAAAATAAAAAATACAGAGAGATCTTCAGCCATATTTTAAAACTTGATTTAAATTTTCAGATGTATTCTTTGTGTAATGTGTGTGTGCGTGTGTGTGTGAACATAGTCCTCACTTTTTGTGGTAGTGCGAGACCATAAAAAAGATCATGCATGCTGAAACCATGCAAAGTGATCTTTATAATCAGTGGGCAAGGTTGCAATTGTTCTGCGATATCTAACTTGCTCTGGACAACCTTTTCGAATATGTTTGTCCAGCAAGCAGCTTTCGAAGATAGACACAATCTACTGGAAGAGATTTATTTACTATCCAATATGATAGAAATAAGTTCTCCCACTGGAGCAGTTGTACTTACATGGTGTCATATGGAAGGCCCCTCTCTCAGATCAGGCTTCCTAAACTCAAGGTTCTGTAAAACACTCCACTGCGCGCACAGGCATCACTTGGGCCTCATCTCTTTGCCCTGTGGAAACCGGGGCTTAGAGAAGTGACACCCAAGTGTTATCTGGCTGCTACTATTGTTGTAAGTGATACATTGTCTTTGTCACCTACCCAGGAGTCTCCTGTCTTCTGCTGGTATTTATTAAACCGTGGCAAGCTAAATTTTCAATGGAGGTCATGAATAGGTCAACGATTCTATCACTTTCATTATTCAAAATTATTAAAATTTAGAAAGCAATTACTAAGAAAGAGCTTTATATATAAAAAAGGAGGAGAAATTTTTCGTATTATTTTCAGATAACAGAATCACCCAATTGTAGCAGCAACAAATATTAATTGTGATTTTAATTATAATTCAAAATATTATATTTTTAACTAGTAATTAAAAAAACAGAATAGCCTTTTCCCCTCCCCAAATCAGTTGAAAATGAACAGTAATCAGAATCAGACCCAGCCAGATACTAAAACTTAATAAAAGCTAAAATAAAATAAACTCACTGCACTATATAGACCACTTTGCATTTGAATTGGAAGGCATTCCTAAACTTATTATTATAATTTCAAATTCTTACATAAATTGGGACTTTTAAAAAATGTTAACTTATTTTTGTATTCTTATTTGTAGTTAATGATATTGATAATAGTTTATTTTAAGGTATCTTAAAAATCACAAAATGCACAAAAATAGAATTAGAAATCAAGCATGATTCTACCATGCAAAGAAATATTTATCTTTTTTTACTCATTACAAAATCAATACAGTTGGACTATAGAAAAATGTCAAAAGACAAACTTAACCAATAAACAAAATAAACAAAATCCCTCACAAACATATCTCTTGGAGATAGCTATTATTAACACTCTCATAAACTTATTTCCACACATTTTTCTATGCATAGATAGTAATGGCAATATTCTGCTTAGTAACTTGAAGTTTTCACTTAAACACACATCATAAACATCTATCAGTGCTAATGGATATTTATCTATAATACCATTTTTAACAGGATGAAAGGTGTTGTATTTTATTAATGTACTATAATTTATTTAACACCTACTTATATATATTAATGGGTTTTCCCCCCTCAATATCTTAATACAATAAATAAAGCTACAGTAACTCTTTTCAGAACCAGCAGGTATACCGCCTGAGTTTTATCATCTAGACTCCTGACTTTAAAACTTGTTTCAAGGACTAATCATTTTGCTTCTGCAATACATTTTGATTGTTTTACATCCAGCTGTTGGATCCTGTTCGGGGTCTTAAATGTGCCTGAGCAGCCACTGCCCCCTCAAAATTCACCCTGCAACAAAAGAAGGAAGCGAGACTGACTCCAGTCCGACGACAGACTACATTCTCCAAAGAAACCCCTGATCAATAACATCTTAACAATGGTGGGAATCTGGATGGCATGGATGAATGTCCTGTGGCCTGATTTCATCTGCTCTTGGCCGAAAGAGGGGCTAAGAATGAGAAAAGTGGCCTCTGACATCTGAGAACTGCTCTGTACTGCCAACTAGGCCTTGGTTTTTTCCTGTTGAACACAAACGATTCTATAGAACATCAACATCATAAAAGGCCACATATGACTATATGACCATGATGGTTCAAGACCAAAACAAGAACATTAATCATGCCTAAATATAATCATGCCTAAATATAGATGAAAACCTGAACATTGTCCAAATGACAAAAATGACCCAAACAGCCCCCTATCCTGCCAAATGAGTGACTCCTTTAACAATTCTAGCCCTGGCCTCATTCCAGCATTCCCTCCATCTAGATAAGATTTGCATAACCCATCATGGCATTACACTACTTCCTGACTACATCCAATCTGGAGCCAAGCTCTGCTTCCTTAAATCTTCTTGAAAACCACCAATATCAGGACAGTCAGCCCAAACCCTGTAAATCTTTTTAATAGTTTCCCACTGAGATGCCTCATTGTTCCCCACGATGTGGGCTCTTCCTCCTTACAATTATTCATAAACCCAAATTATTCAACCACAGGCATGGCTGGAGAGCAATGACACTTTTAAAACACTTAGAAGAATTTCTGGCACAAGGTAAGTGCTTAAAAAATGTGAGCTGTTATCATTATTGGAAGCAGCTTGTTGTAAGGAAACATCAACGGATTTAGAAATCAGACCTCACACTGCACTATCTTGGCCAAATCCCAGATTTCTCTAAACCTATTTCTTCACCTGTAATGTGAATTATAGTAACATTTTCCTGCAGAAGGTTGACTATTATTAGATGAAGACCTCATATAATATTAATTTCCTTCCTATATCTTCCCATTTATTCTACAAAATTCATACTCTATTTCTAAGACAATAAGTGAATTCTCAATGGGATAATCCAATCATTTTTAGTTCTCTCTTAGATACCCACGATAAGCAGAAACAAAGGCATAAATAAACCTTTTAAATAGGGGGATCATTTATGCACAACCAGTTTTTTTTTTTTAATATTTTTCTTCAAACAGGCTGCTGCAAACACGGTAACAGAAGATAAAGGAATGAAAGAGTGAAGGTATAGCTTTGCTCCTTGGCCAAGACAGAAGAGACCAAAACCAAATGGAAACATTACTTACAGACTAGATGGCAATTTATATACAGCCATTCCTACACATATTTAAAACATGGTTTAAGCTTAAAAATTCAACTTATACATAAGTTTAATAACAACTTATCGTGTAAAAAAAGCTACACATGAAGATAAACACTCTTTATTAAGCCAATGCACTAACCAAGGACATTCGGCATGAAAAGATAGTATAACCTTTTCCCTGCCTTTTAAGCAGAGGTCTACTATAGGAAAAAACAGAAAAGAAAAGAAAAGAAAAGAAAAGAAAAGAAAAGAGAAAAGAAAAGAAAAAGGCTTTTTTTTTCTCTACCAAGAATTGAATAGGAGAGTAAGAGGGGATGGAAAAAGACAAGGACAATAGGCCAAATTTAAATCAAATATAAAAATAGAAATGTACATACTGAAAACTAAAATCAGTGACTGTATTCCATGAACAATTTAATTCTCCTGCTTTGGATATATTTAGGTTAATTGAAGCATGTTGCTCTAAGAGACTGATGGTCTTCTCTAATGGGAAGAAACACTAAGATTAAAGGGTTAACATGTAAAAAAAATAAGAGGGAAGAAAATTGTGTCCAGTGGAAATCAACTTTCAGTACATTAGAAAACATTTAGTCAGTTCGCTTAATTTTGACTTTTGTTTTTCCTTTTGGTACTTAGAAGAATACTTATTGGAACTTTAACCTCATAATTTAAATTATGTAAATTTCTGATGAAAGCAAGAGAGTAAAATATCAATTTATGGATTTACTAACATTATGGATTTACTAACATGATGGATTAATCAGGAAATCACTTTGGAAATAGTAAATAGTATATAAATAAATATAACTCAGGAGCAATTTTATTGGAATTTATTGATATAATTTCACTCATCTGCATTTCTGATTTCTGGAAAACATTTTGGTACTTATATTTTAATATACTTAAATATATATTTCATTTGTATGTAAATACAAGTGTACATTCCAACATTAAGCATCTCATACAACATATTGAGATCAATTTAAATTTCATCATTTATTCACATAATTTTTAAGTGTAGATTTTGTGTTTTCTCTTATATATGCCCATAATTGTTAAATTATTCTCTTTCTTAAAAGTGATTATTGAATTTACAGCTGCTTACTGCTCTAATTTACTGATTTTCCTACGCATAATGAAAAGAATGCAAATATCCTATTGGATTTACTACATGTAGATGGATTTGAATCAAAAAGAATTGGTAAAACTTAGGTATTCGTTGTAACTCTAATTGTAGTTTGGGAGGGCTGGAAATAGTTAAATCTTTAGAAAGCTCACTAAGGAGTGAGTACATGGGAAAAGCATAATTAAGCTTTAATGTGTGTGTTAATGAATCTCAGTAGCCAGACCAGGTGTGCAAAAAGTCAAGTTTTAGGTTTCGTGTAATGACATTATTTCTGACTCTGACTCCATTCCTTCAATCTAATGGAAAATAAAAATAACTTCAGTTTTTCTGTGTTTCTCCTTCTTTCTCCTGGAATTGATCAGGAAATTGATTAGGAATTTAGGGCTGACCTGCAGCTCGACTAGACCTGACAGGCTTCTTCCTGACTCTACGCCCCTTTCTCTCCTTTTTACTAGAGCGTTTACTTTAGAAAATTTATCATTTAAACTTTTTTCTCTGCCCCTTGGAGATGTAAACCTTTTAAAAAGCTTCCTGCCAGTTTTACACTCCAGGAACGTCCTCTCAAGGACCTGAGCGCCACCCGTTCATCTTTTTTAAGTCGAGGATGATAACACCCCTATCTGCCACTCTGTGACAGAGTTAAGAGCTTACCTTCAGTGAGAGCCAATTAGCAAGCACAGATGATCTAATCGTAGAGAAAAGCATCTACAAACTTGGAATAACTCAGCGTGCTCAACACATCCCACTGATCACCTCCCCACTAGTGTTCTCCAGTATGTTTCCACTAGCTCATCCCAGCACTTAAAAACCTCCCCACTCTATTCTTATAGACGATCAGGCACCAAAACTTTCCATTCATTCTTGAAAATTGTCCCATTACATTTGCTCACGAGCTCACCTACACATGGCTAAATCATTTTAATATTCTTCTCACTGGAATGCCCCTGGATCAGTTCTGCATTCAACTGAAACCAATCTGGTCAACTTACACAAAAGTGGCATTTGTTAAAAGGGTCAATGAAAATATCACTGGGAGAGCCCCAAACGGTGGTTGGGGTTAAATAGCCAAAAGGTACACCATAATGTTGCAAGAATTACCAATATTCTTGCCTCTATTAGGCACAGACACTACTACCCCCTTGCTTTGCCAACTGCACTGACCTGCCATATTGTTACCTTGGCTTTCTCTGGAAGTAGGAAGTAGCTCCTGCTGCTGCTGCTGCTGCTGCTGCTGCTGCTAATACTACTGACTGTCACCCCTGTCAGACTGAATCCAGTGTGGACCTGAATTCCTCAGGGAATAGAATATAGAATATATGCACATTCTTCGGCTGCAGACGACCCTCGGACAATGAGTATTTGGCATTCAATAGTGAGAAATGAGCTCTGCCATATAAGCTGAAAAATCCCAAAATTAGGAGAAGTGTTTTAGATGCTAAACTCTAAGCGACAGAAACACACATAAGGTCCCTTTCTTATCAATCTTACATAAAAATCTAATATTACTGACTCCATTATCTTGCTATGACCTTGCTTCCAAAAATCCACTGGTTGTAGCAATATGGA